>NC_045763.1:146700946-147950946 GCF_008692025.1 Phocoena sinus | reverse complement strand
TTCTATTATTTTATCCTTATCTTAGAATACACCTGCACACATTTGGAAGACAGATCATCAAAGTCCCCTGTGACTACACAGTAGTGTAGTTCTGGGTTCATTATTTCTATGGCAAAACATCTTATTTGTAGGTCTTTTATTTATATGCATGTTTGCTGGAGAGCTGTGAAAGCAGAATGAGGAGAAGAGGGAACATTTGCTATTAATGTACTTTGTTTTTCTTGCAGTCATAGTATAAATTCTAAAAAAAAAAAAATATCCAAGAAGAGTATCTTAATTAGTCAACTGTGGTACAGGATAACAATGGGTAGTAGAGTACTGAGGTAATTAGAAAAATCTTTATCAACAGGAACATACCTTTATAATGTATTGCTCCCAAATATTTCCTCTCCTCTTATCCTTGTGGTGTGGTTTCTTTCTCCTTTTCTTTCTTTTTTTTTTTTTTTTTTTTTTGCCACACCGTGTCACATATGGATCTTAGTTTCCCAACCAGGGATCCAACCCGTGCCCCCTTGCAGTGGAAGTACAGAGTCTTAACTATTGGACCACCAGAGAAGTACCCCCTCATGGTGTTTTTAAGAATTTTTTATTTTTTTTTAGAAAAGTTTGTTGTCAAGTGAGTTCATGGGAACAACTTTTAGAAATATCAATATTCTAGAGAAAATTATCAGAAAAAACTCATAAAGAGAACCGAGAGGTGGCTTGTCTTGCTAAAGTGACCCACCCCAGCCCTTAGGAGCTAGCATGTGCCCCATGTGGGAAGATAGTGCAGAGCCTTTGCCTCAACAAGGCAACAGAAGCCCTCCAAAGAGCTACTCCCTCTTCCTCTTCTGGATGCTAGGTTAATCACTAGGCACATTTCCTAGCACGCCCAGCTGGGTACATACTGTACCTGAAAAGGGAGCAAAGGGGTTGTACCCAAAGAAGCTGCAAGAATTAGCTCACGTATACTGGCAGGATCTGGGGTGCTTGATCAAAGAAACCAGAAAGTAAGATTAGATAAGCAGGATTTCATTAACCTGAGGACACTTCTAAATGGAAGAAGGGGTGGTTCTTAGAAACCTGGAGAAAGTGATGGCTCATACTTAGTGGAGTTGAAATGCCTAAGTGGCCATGGCAGACAGTGACAGAAGGGATTTAAAGTATCAGGGAAATGGGCATGTTGGAATATATATATTATGTGAAGTAAGAAGACCCACCAGAGGATTATGTTCCACAGGAGGGCCTAGAAGTCACATCGTTTATCAAACTATCAGGAATGTGCTCATGAGACGGGCACCAGCATTGCCAAGAAGTATTTGCTCTTCTCTGTAGGCCAGGGCTGATGGTAGGAAATGCAATCACAGAGCTGGGCTCATCAGTAGCAATGACGATGGGGTTATGAAGCAACGGAGGCCAGTTGGTGACTCCTGACTACCAGAATCCAGGAGAAAACAATTATGATTATGAGGGTAAATTTGGAGAGATCCCTAAGGAGACTTAATCTACAAGGCAGCTGTGGAGATAATTAAGTGAAGATGGCATCCCTAGGGACAATAAATGAGAAGCCAAAAAGGGGTGAAATCAAAAGAAAGCAAGAGGGGACTTCCCTGATGGTCCAGTGGGTAAGGCTCTGTGCTCCCAATGCAGGAGGCCTGGGTTTGATCCCTGGTCGGGGAACTAGATCCCACATGCTGCAACTAAGTCCGCATGCTGCAACTAAAAGATCCCACATGCCGCAACGAAGATCCCACCTGCTGCAAAGAAGACACAGTTCAGCCAAAATAAATAAATATTTAAAAAAAGAGAGAGAGAAAGAAAGCAAGAATAGGTGAGCATAAGGCTGGGGGCAGCTGCCCCAATAAAAGGTTATGATCCCTTGCTCAATTACTAAGCCAATTGGACCTATACCAATTTTCAGACCCCAAAATTATTGACTGAAAAGGTGAATAGGTCCACAGGAAAAATGCATGGTAAAGATTCTTCCAGTCCTTTTCCAAAGGGACCTTCAGCTATTTACTCAGGTAACTATACATTGGAGAAAGGAGAATGCCTAGACATTTTGAGAACTGCTAGACATAAGAACTAAGTTAAACTGGAAATCTAAAGTGTCGTCATGGCCCTTCTGTTACAACTGTGGCATATGCAGGCCCATTCAACATGGAAGAAGCACTGAATGACCAAGTATACAAAATAACTTACCCAGTCGATGCTAGCCAGCCTTTAACATCAGGAATCACAGAACTGGCTCATGAATGGAGTGATCGTGGTGTCAGAGGTAGAGTCTAGGCATGAACTCAACAGCATGGAGTCCTGCCTATCAAGGCCTGTCTAACCACTACTTCCTCTGCATGTCTGACCTGCCAGCAACAGAGACCAATGCTGAGCTCACAATAAGGCACTATTTCTTGAGGTCGCAAGGTTTAAATTTTATTACACTGGGTCCTTTCCATCCAGGAAGGGCCAGTGATTAATTTTCACAGGAAAAGAAACTTATTCCAGGTATGGATTTGTCTTTCTCTCCTGTAGAGCCTCAGCCAGCACCATTATGATGTTGTTTATGGAGTGCCTGATTCATAAGCATGGAATCACTCCCAGTATTCCTATAACCAGAAGATCAACTTCACAGCAAAGGATTTGCAGGAGGGGGCCCATGACAATGGGATCTGCTGGTTGTATCACCTATCACATCATCCAGAAGTAGCAGATCTGATAGCACACCAGAAAGACCTGCTGAAGTTACAATTGAAGGGCCAGCTTGGAAGCATACCTTGTAAGGAAGGAGTGACATCCTATGAGATACAGTATGTACACTTCACTGAATCAGGTATATGGCTTGGGAACGAAGCGGTAGAAGCATAAGTGGCCCCATTTACCGTCATTTCCCATGACCCACGGGGGAATTTTGCGGTTCCTATCCCCATAATTAGGGGCTTTTGCAGGTTTACAGACCCTAGCTCCCCAAAGAGGGGCAGGTTTCCATTGAACTATAAGCTAAAACTGCCACCTGTGTGCTTTGGCTTCCTGTGTTCAGGGATCAGCAGGAAAGAAGAGGGTCACCCTCTGTCAGGGATAACTGACCCTGATTATCAAGAGGACATAAGACCGCTGTAATATAATAAGGGCAGAGAAGAATATCTATGGAATACAGGGATCTTCTTGGGTGCTTATTGGCACTCTCTTGAACAATTGTGACTGTGAATGGAAAAGTGCAGTAACTCTGACGTGATAAAGGAGTCAGGGGCTCAGACTCCTCAGAGACATGTGTTTGGCTACAACCATCCTATAACCTGCCAAGACCTCCAGAAGCGATAGCTCAGTGAGTGTGAAATTTAGAATGGATAGTGGAAGAGGGAGATGATGAGTTGCAACCCTCAGTCAACTGTAGAGATGAGTGCTGTAGTTCATCCCACTAATCTAAGTTTCTTCTCAGGAAGGAAGCCCTATATGATGAACCATGGAGATGCTGAAAGATATGTTGCAGTGCTCGAGGCAAGGATATGCTCTCTCTAGGAAGAGACTGAGCTAAAGATTGAACGTGGTAGAGAGACTAGGGTCTGGCCACTTCTGATCAAAGGGGAATTCCTCCAAGAGGCAATCTTTGCTCTGGAGCTTGCCATTGGACTGGCTGAAACTTCCTCAGAGTTGACTCACAAGTCTGATGCTCTTTCTACCCAATATCCTTCCTTCCCCTTCTTTTTTAAAATAAATTTTGATTGATTGATTGATCTTTGGCTGCGTTGGGTGTTCGTTGCTGCGCGAGGGCCTTCTCTAGTTGTGGTGAGCAGGGGCTACTCTTCACTGCAGTGCACGGGCTTCTCATTGCGGTGGCTTCTCTTGTGGAGCACGGGCTCTAGAGCGCAGGCTCAGTAGTTGTGGCGCACGGGCTTAGCTGCTCGGTGGCATGTGGGATCTTCCCGGACCAAGGCTCAAACCCATGTCCCCTGCATTAGCAGGCAGATTCCTAACCACTGCACCACGAAGGAAGCCCCCTTCCCCTTCTTTAACAGAGATCAGACCTGCATTGTGTCTGAGGCTTTCTACTCCTACTCCTATTCCCTTTCCCCTTTCTCTTTCCATAAATCTCTTGCACTTCTAACTCTACCTTGGCATTTGCTTCCCAGAGAACCCAAAGTGACACGCAGATTGTGAGACCTTTCCAGCTTGTGTTTCTGACTTAAGTGAATAGATCCTTTCTTACTTCTTTTCACTTTTTTCTTTGAATCCATATATGTATACATATAGCTGATTCACTTTGTTATACAGCAGGAACTAACACAACATTGTAAACCAATTATGCTCCAATAAAGATGTTAAAAAAAGAATCCAAGTTTTATGTGCACATAATTTAAAAATCAAAATATTCCTACAAGGTTTGTAATAAAAACCAGCATCCTCCTTGTCCTCTCCCACCATTTTCTTCCCCCTAATAGGCAACCATTTCCCCTTGTTTACCTGATTATTTTTGTATATCTACATATCTCTAAATAACATATTGTATTTTTACTATTCAATTTTTCCATTTTGGTTATTATTTATCCCACTAGAGAAGATAAGGGTTTAGCTCTCATTCCCTTCCTTACTCTTACCACACATATGCACACTTTCCAAAGTTTTTATACTGCAAGGATGTTGCATTATACTTTGGCTAGATCAATATCAGTGTTTACATTGTGAGGACGAAATGATTGCTATTCAGAGCTAAGCTATATAGTAAACGATGACTACATTTCCCTTCCTGCAAACTGAAGTTGATCACTGTCTTGTTTTTGCTTTAAAAAAAAAATTCTTTGTTTTCTATGTACCCATCACTAATTGAGGCCCAAGTGTCTAAATACCCTTTCAAGATCTTCAGGCACCTCAAGTGTTCTATCAAATTCATCTTCATGAAGAAGTCTCTCTCTTACTGTCTTCTGACTTGGCCCACTAGAACTCATTGCCTTCTATGATTGTCCAAATGTCCCCCTGGGATCCCAAGAGTTTCTCTCACACGTTAGAGCTCCGGTTTTCTATAATCTGTATCTTCCTCTTCTTTGGTTTCTTTCACTGCTATATTGGAGAACTTTCTCAAATAATTATTTGAGGAAAGGTGCATAGGAGGTAAGATTTTTTTGAGATCATAGAGGTCTGAAAATGTCTTTATTCTACTTTTCCACTTTATTCATAACTTGGTTGAATATAGAGGCTTAGGAAATATTTTTCTGCAGCATTCCAAAGGCATTGCTTTAATTCCTTTTAGTTTATGGTGGTGTTGCTTAAAAGTCTAAAGCCAACCTGATTCAATTTATTGAGCAACTATTATGCATCAGATTGTTCTACATTTATCCTTGTGATACATCTGTTTTCTGATCTTCTTGCTGTCCTCAACATTCCACACATTCATGAGATGCGTTTTCATGTGGGTCTCTTTTCATTAATTTTCCTGGGCACTCAGAGTGCCCTTTCAATCTGTAAAATCATGTCCTTCAGATATGGGAAATTTCCTAGATTTTTTTCTTTGATGATTTTTTCTCTTCTATTTTTCTGAAACTCCATTTATTTGAATATTGGAACTTCTGTGTCCACTTATGTTGTTTTCCCTATTTTTTATATCTTTGTCAATTTACTCAACTTTCTGGAGATGTCTTCAACTGTATCCTTCAGCCCTTATATTGAAATTTAATTTATATTATTTTTAATATCAAAAATCTTTTTTTCATGTACCCTAAATGTTCCATTTTGTCCTGTTCTTGTTTCACAGTTGAAATATCTTCTTTTATATCAGACTTAAATTAAGGCTGGGAACAGGGCAGCTCTGGGGACCTTGGTGTCAAGAGTTAGTGAACTTCATTCTAAACCTTTAGGTGATAGCTCCCAATTATTATGTTCTTTTATTTTCTCAGTTCAAATGAGAGAAGGAGGTTGACTGGGATTGATTGGTGCATCTGGGTTAGGTATTACCCCTGGCCCAATCAATCATGACCAAAGATTAAGGTATACTACACAAACATGACTCCCAGGGTCTCACCACTGGTAGCTTGGAAGACTGTTCTCAGAGAAGGGGAGATGTGTCATGGAATAGGAAGATATCCCAAAAGATTTGTTTCTCTAATCTTTCTTCCTGAGACATAAAGTATTCTTCAATACTTTTTAAAGTTGAAAAACTTCAGTATATGTTATATTCCTGAACTTAAAATCATCTAGAGAGGGGAAAATGTTCTGTATTTAAAATCAATTCTTTTGGAGTAAAGGTTTGCTTTTCATGAGAATCACTTGCTTTAAAAAATATGGATCCTCAGGCTGTACCTCCAAAGGTTCTGATGCATTTGATGTGAGATGGAGCCTGGGAGTCTGTGTTTCTAACAAGTCTCAGGCGATACTGTTACAGTATTAGGAACCACGGTTTGAGATACAAACATAGAGAAGGCCTTCTTTATGCTATGCTACACAAAAACGAAAAATCTGATTTTATTTCAGGAGTTAAGAAAATACATGAATTCATTAAGGCAGGTATTTTAAAGAAACTTGGGTATTTAATACCCTGTTGGGGGACATTTTGCTTAACTCGCTAGTTTGGATGGCCAACAGAGTCAACTTTTCTTGGCAAAAGTTATGAGGTTGCTGCCAAATGTTCTTTGTGAAAACTTCAAATTGAGAATTCAGATCATTGAGGACATGGCACAATATCATAATTATCACAGCCACCTCATCACCTACTCGCCTAATCAATTTTCTGGGAAAGAGGTTTCTTATCTCTTAAAGAGAAGTCATATATTTTTAAATCCTCCGTGTCCTCAAATGTATCACTGTTATAACAATGACTTTGGACTTAAAATTTTTAAGGAAAGTGCAAAATATGCTATCATGTGACTCAGAAATAGGATTCACGAAGGGAAAATTTTAAAAACTTAATCCATTTTTGACTTAGCTTTAGAATGAGTTAGCATTCAAATCTCTCCCTTTCTTAGTTATTTTTTTTTAAGTTGTAAAGACACATCAGTAGGATATTTTCTTCTTGATCCTCGCTCACATTCTTTTAGATATATGGAAGTGCTATTTAAAGCGATTACACCCAGAAATATTTATGGTAAATGCTATTGTTTGTGTTGTTTATTATTTTGGCTTTAACCTTGTTTAACCTTTGTTAAAACAAATAAAAGATAGTTAATTTGAACTAATTGCCAAATTACGTTAATGAAGAATATGTATGTTAGTAACAATTTCATATAGGTTATGTAAAATATATACAAAATAAAAAATAGAGGAAGCGATCATCTCATTACATTGTAAAAGCCCAATGTACTATCTCGGTAAACTGATTTTACCTCCTAGTTTCAAGTAGTAAGTCTATGCTTTACCTACCTCTCATGCCTGAGACCCCTCACTAAGGTTCCAATCTTTTAGTAACCTCAATACCCTACAATACATTTTTATTTGGGTATCCTCTTGTGACTCAATCATCTCCCATAAAATGTTTCTAGTCCTCATATTTCTATGAATAATACCATTAATTCGGTCTCTTATGCTTATAACATTAATAAATTAGAACTAATTTTGCTTTTTTCCATACTTAATCCTATATCTGTTAAAAAATATATATATATATATATATTGGTTGAAAATGATGGAGTTTGAATTGGATGAGAGCTAATGGGATTGAAACTCCACCTAGTTTAAGGAAAAAAGGGAATTTTCTGGAAGGATCCAGGGGTTGTTCACAGAACCGAAGAAAGAAGTGCAGGCACTAGAACAGGTCTAGGAACCTCTGGAATTGGAACCAGCAAACTGATGCCACTAGAATGTGCTCTTTCTATCTGGATGATGACTATACTTTCTGAGTATTTTTCACAAGGCTGGGACACCAGTAAAAGATGATGTCACAGCCTACAGCTCAAAGTGCATAAAGAAAAACTGAGTATGGTCTCCATTTTACATTCAGCCAGTCTCAGGGAGGCATTCTTATTTGTCCAGCGTGAGTCACACGCTTATCCCTTGGACCAATCACTGTGGCTAGTGGATGTTGTACTATATTTGGGATTGGCAGTTGCAGTAGTCTGTGTCCTCTAAGAAGCAGATGTCAGAATGGAATTAAAATATAAGGACTTTATTCGAGGAAATGTCTGTGTGAAAGGGAGGGAGCTGGTCAGGGCTGGGAAGACATCAGACCATGATGCAGTCTGACCCTGAGTGAAGGAGAGAAAGTAGTTGGCCTAGATTGCTGTGCAGGCTATGGAAGGTTCAGCAAAGCCACTGAGTAGTTCTTGAGCCAAAGGAAGTTGGCTGAAATAGGAGTCCCTTGTCTCTCAGGAACTGATCTGCCTTGGTATTCCTGTCATACTCAGTGATTGGCAGGAGCAGCCTGCAGGAGGCGTGGCCTCCATGCAAATTTGGAGATGTGTTTCAAAGTGCAGCAGCTGGGTCCCTTAGTCAGTTGTGCTCCCTGCAGTAGGAGTTCTATGGGGAGCGATCTCTTGGCGGCATCTCAGTCCACTCTGAATCATACGGCTGGAGTGGGAGATGAGCAGCTCCTCGAAAAGAATGGATATATTTTTCTGGACAGATAAAACAATAATGTCTGGTACATTGTTCGTCAAAATTCTAACATGCCTCTCCAGTTCAAGTCTTTGTTTTATTCCCACAGCTGCTGCCATTGTCCATACTTTCATGTTCTTATTCTTGGACTACCAGAGCCTCTTCTGATTAGTTCCTGCCTCTATTCTAAACCTTCTTCTACCAATCTACACGCCACCTTGTAATTTAATGACTAGAACCTCAGTTTGAACATATCGTTTTCTTATTACAAGAAACCTACACGGTTTTTGGAGAGTTCTCATTTTCCCTCTGGCATTCGCAACTTTCTAATATGACTCTTACTATTCCCTAATACAACTCCTGTATCTTGCAAATATCACCGTCCTTCAAGTACAACATGCTCATTTATACCCCAACCTTGTCTTAGAATCACAGAATCTCAGAAATGGGGAGTATCTGTATGGGCATCAGTTGTTCTCCATTTTAGCTTCTTGACCTTAGGGAGATTAGAGGTGAATATGTGGGTATTAAATCAAAAATATAAATGAAGGGGAAGGAGATGAGATAGATAGAGATGGACAAGGGGTGGGAGCATGCAAAATCTAAGGTCTGGTCCATGCGACAAAATCAGCATATGGTCCTTATGATTTTGACAGCAGGTAGCTGGGATAAAATGAAGGCTACTGGGGAGCTGGACTTTTGGAGAGGGAGGGATGAAGAGAGCATGGGATGGGTTCCAAGAAGAGGTTTTTTGGTTTTTGTTTGGCTGTGCCACGCAGCTTACAGGATCTTAGTTCCCTGACCAGGGACTGAAGCCAGGCCACGGCAGTGAAAGCGCTGAGTCCCAACTACTGGACTGCCAGGGAATTCCCCAGGAAGAAAGCCCACCTGGGAAAACTTCATATAAGATGAATTAAAAAAAAAGCCAAGTGAGTAAGAGGGGAAAGAGATGGAAGGAAGGAGACGTGGAAGCTTCCCAAATCTGCCATCCATCTAAGGTTTTGGTTGACCGGCCTGTTAGCATTATTCTGTTCCAGTAGAGCTTGTATGCAGGGTATGATTACAATCTGGTTTACCGTGGTAAAAAAAAATCCAATTATTTTACATACTAAACCAAGAGTGATTACTTGTAACAATAATAATCTGGGCACCAGGGTTTATAACAAGCCAAGATCTGTTTCTCTGCAGCTGCCACCCACTGGTTTTGGCTCTAACCCTTGCAACCATACAGAATAAGCCTGCTTCCTTTACAGATGGCAGCCATTCGAATATTTGAAAACAATTATCATGGAGTCCCTGAGTCATTTCTTTTTCAGACGAAACATTATCAGCTTTTTAACCTTTTCTCATAGAATATAATTAGAAATATCTTGCTGCTGAATTCACTCCAGGTAGTTTCTTAACCAGGGCAGAAAAAGGTGGGATTACTGCTTTCTTTATGATAGATAATAAGCATCTAAAATGGCAGCCTAAAATCACATGAATAACTTTAGTAGGTACCCTATTTATGGAAATTAAACTTATTCTCAATGAAAACTCCAGGTCCTTTCCACTTCTGCTACTTCTGGCTTAGGTCTTACCTCTTCTGTTTTCTTTCATTTATTGGAGGACTTTATTGAAGACTTCTCATTAATTAAATATATTTTTATTAACGAGGAACCACTGTGGACTTGGCGCTGGGAGTGGGAAAGATTTATCACTGCTGGGATCCTCTCCCATTGCTGTGACCCAGGGAAGCTAGAGACGGCAGGACCCAGGGTCAGGACTAAGGGTGAGATAAGCAAAATGTCTCGGGTGCAAGTTTTAAGGAGGCACTTGCTCTCAGGCTTGTGCAAGTGCAGGACAAATAGTGTAGTACTCTGGATAGAGTTCTTATCCAGTCCCCCACTCTAGCTTATTGCTTTGGATAATCTGAGAACATAGATCAGGTAGGTTTAGTTCAGCTCTTGGCCATTTTAACTACAAAACAAAGTTTTAGAGTTACTACTTTTATATTCTGTACAACCACACAAGCATATACTCTTATTTAATATACACTGGGGAAAATGAGAGTCATATATGGTCAGCATGAGGGAGATCAGAATACAAGATTGGGGTTTTTTCTAGATCTTCCCATGGCAGTAAGGAGAAAAAGGAGAAGCATATAAATCCAACCCTTGCCCCCAATTTGGAGGTGCTTATACACAGGGGTTTCCTTTGGGCTGTGGATCCTTGATATCATTGTCCAAATTTTTCTTTAAAATTATCCCCTGGATCTAGATTCTCCCATTCTGTAGTGATACAGCTCAGAACATTAAGTGACTACCCAATGACCAGCACCAAAAGAAAAGCCCTACATAGGAAATTTGGAGAAAATAAAGAACTTCGCTATGATTATATAACTAAGCCTCAGACATAAAAGGAGGCTAAATCAAAAGGGAATGGCCCCTAACAGAGAGCAGTAAAACCCTTTCAAGGAAAACAAAGAAAAGGAGAACACAGGCAAAGGTGAGTTGAATATATACCTCATCCCTCAGGTTAGGTTGCCCTGTCCAGCTCAAACCAAATCCCTTTGAGGAACTTCCCATTTTATTTTCCTCAGTGAAAGGGGACCAGGAAGATGAATGAAACAGGATTCCTAAAGTAGGACTCAGCCTAAGACCCATTCAATGATGAAGAGATACTCTAAATTTTATAATATATGTAAATGTAAAATGTCAGGCATGTTCTTCCCCCTGATTGAAGGGAAACAGGGTTGGGAGACATCACCGAGAGGAGGAGGAGCCATTTTTAACTTTACTTTCAGAATATAATTATATACTTTTAATTTTAAATGCTATTCTTGCTAGTTGTGAAAATTTAAAGACCACAGAATGATAAACTATAAAGTGAAAGTTTAGGGGCTTCCCTGGTGGCTCAGTGGTTGAGAGTCCGTCTGCCGATGCAGGGGACGTGGGTTCGTGCCCCGGTCCGGGAAGATCCTACATGCCGCGGAGCGGCTGGGCCCGCGAGCCGTGGCCGCTGAGCCTGCGCGTCCGGAGTCTGTGCTCCGCAACGGGAGAGGCCACAGCAGTGAGAGGCCCGCGTACCGCAAAAAAAAATAAAAATAAATAAATAAGTGAAAGTCTATCCCATGCTTCTGGCCCCCAGAAAAAACAACTGTTAACAGTTTGGTATATATACATCCAACAGTCCTGTGTCTTAAAAATGTGTTATTACATATGTATTAGTCAGGGTTCTCCAGAGAAACAGAACAAATAGTGTGCATGTATATCTATATATCTATATCTATATCATCTATCTATATAATATATATGAGAGAGAGAGAGAGAGAGAATAAGGGATTGGCTCATGTGATTATAGGTCCTAAGATCTGCAGTTGGCAAGCTGGAGACCCAGGAGAGCCGATGGTATAGTTCCAGTCCAAGTCCAAAGGCCTGAGAGCCAGGAGAGCTGACAGTGTAAGTTCCAGTCCAAAAGCTGGCAGCCTGGAGAACAGCAGGAGAGCTGGTGTTTCAGTTTGAGTCCAAAGGCAAGAAAAGACCAATGTCCCAGCTCAAGGCTGCAGGCAAAATGAATTTCCTCTTACTCAGTCTTTTTGTTCTGTTCAGGTCTTCAACTGACTGGATGAGATCCACTCACATTAGGGAGGGCAATCTGCTTTACTCAGTCTACTAATTTAAATGTTAATTTGATCCAGAAATATTTTCACAGACACATCCAAAATCATGTTTGGCCAAATATCTGGGCACCCTGTGGCCCAGTCAAGTTGACACATAAAATCACAACATATATTTATTATATATAATATAATAAATGGGCTCACAGTGTATGAACTGGCCTATAACCTATATGCATTATGCATTCACATCAAGACTGTGGGCTTCAGAATCAGTGGACCTGGGTTTGAGTTGTGACCTTGGTAAGTCACCAAATGGCTCTGAACTTTTGTTTCCTTATTTATAATACTGATTTAACAACATGATATACCTTACAGAGTTGTGATGAGAGTTAAACAAAATGTTGCAAATTAATTACCTAGTGGAGAATAAGCCCTCCAAATGCTAGATTTAAAAGAAAAAGTCCTAACACATCATGGATATCTTTGTATGTCAATAAATATGGCTCAACTTTATCCATTTTTGATAAATGCATAGTATTCTATTGTATGGGTGAATCCTAATTTATTTAACGGACTCCTGTTGATGGACATTTAAGTTTTTTCTAATTGTTTACTTTTCTAAACAAACAAACAAACAAAAAAGATAGTCTTGCAAACTTAATTATTTATTTAGGAGAAATTCATAAAATTAGAATGACTGGGTCAAAAATATATTACAGTTGACCCTTGAACAAGATAGGGGTGAGGGACACCAACTCTTTTCACAGTTAAAAATCCATGTATAACTTATAGCTGGCCCTCCATATCCACAGTTCCTGCGTATCAGTGGTTTCACATCCAAGGGTTCAACCAAGGGCAGATCGTTTAATATAATTGTATGTATTCATTGAAAAACATCCGAGTATAAGTGGACCCATGCAGTCTGAACCAATGTTGTTAGAAATTCAACTGTAGGTATCTTTAATTTTGATTAAGATTGCCACATTGGTCTCCTGAAACATTATATCAATTTATCCCAGCCACTCCCCTCCCTTGTCCTCACATTTGGGAGCGTGTCCATTTTCCCCATACCCCTGTCAGAACTAAGCACTATCAAACACTTAAATCTCTGCTAAACTGATATTTGAAAGAAGTCTCATTTGTTTTAAATTCCACTGCTTTTATCAATGGTAAACTTGAGCAATTTCACATAGTTATTGCCCATTAGTGTTTCTTCTTTTGTGAATTGACTCTTCATATCTACAACCCCTTTTCTAGTGGATGCCAACATATTGTTTTCTTATTGATTTTAAGTGCTCTTTAAAATCCTCAACAATACAATAATATCTAAAACTTATATGCCACCTAGTATAAGCCAGGTTCTAAGTGCTTTACATGTGCTAATTTCTTCCTCAAACACATCCTGTGAAGTCGGTACTATTATTATTGCTATTTTACAGATGAAGAAACTGAGGCATATGAAAGTTAAATAACTTGCCCAACACCTTGCTGCTGTTAGGTGGTAGAGCCAGTTAGTAGGCATTTTGGCGCTGGAGTCCATGCTCTAACTACTTTACTGCTCTCCAACTGCTGCAAATATTTCATTTCCCAATTTGTATTTATCTTTAAAGTTTGTTTATAGTGTCCTAAATTTTTACATAGTCTAACTTCTCCTTTTAAAATGATTTCTTGCTGATCTTATTCTTTTACTTTTTTTGTGAAATCAAAACCCTATTTTTTTAAAAATTATTTATTTAGCTGCACAGGATCTTAGTTGTGGCACAACAGGGATCTTCATTGCCACGTGCGGGATCTTTAGTTGCAGCATGTGGGATCTAGTTCCCTGACCGGGGATCGAACCCAGGCCCCCTGCATTAGGAGCATGGAGTCTTAGCCACTGGGCCACTAGGGAAGTCCCCTTGCTGATCTCATTCTTAAACGATGAATAGAAATTTCCCCGGCAAAGAAGATCTCTAGCTTCCACCTTAAGACAGAAAGATAATTGTGTACAAAAGACATGCATGAAGGTGTGAGAGAGCAGGGGACATTCAGGAAAAACTGAGATGATCAGATACATGAATTCTGGGAGACAAGCTTGAAAAGGTCATTTGGAATTAGACTGTCAAGAACCTTGGAAGTATGGATTTTATCCTGAGGGTAGTGAAGTGGGAGCTGCTTAACTTATGCTTTTGTTTTTAATAAAACATACTTATGTATAGAATGGTATAAAACAAAATAAAAAGAAATATTTTCCAACTGAGACTTCCCATACACCCAGCATATTCCCAAGAGGTAAGCTTCTTTTATATGTTTCTGGTTTTGGTTCTTGTGATTATCACCATAATTCTAAAGAATATACTTACAGTTCTCTTTATTAATTTATAAGTTTAGACAATATCTATTTACTCTCATTTATGAAGGAAGAGAAATTTGGCTTAGACGCACTATTTCTCACCTTTTCTCCCTTCACCCTCTCCTCCTAAATATATATTCAATACTATACCATATATATGAATAATAAAAGAATATATATACCCATGTTCTATTTTTCATTTATATCAATGAAAAATATATAAAACTTCTACTTATCTTTCATCAATTAAAAAAGAAAACTTCTAATTCTGCATTATGTAAGATGAGAGAAATTACCATCCCTAAACTATTCTTTTTCTCTCATCCCTTTGCTTTACTTCTTAGCCTCTGATGGCTCTGTCCTTACTTCGGTGTTGTCAAGATTGCTAACATTTACATTCTGTTTTTTTTTTTAGATGTTGGGGGGTAGGAGTTTATTAATTAATTTACTTATTTTTGCTGTGTTGGGTCTTCGTTTCTGTGCGAGGGCTTTCTCTAGTTGTGGCAAGCAGGGGCCACTCTTCATCACTGTGCATGGGCCTCTCACTATCGCGACCTCTCGTTACGGAGCACAGGCTCCACACGCGCAGGCTCAGTAGTTGTGGCACACGGGCCTAGTTGCTCCGCAGCATGTGGGATCCTCCCAGACCAGGGCTCGAACCCGTGTCCCCTGCATTAGCAGGCAGACTCTCAACCACTGCACCACCAGGGAAGCCCAACATTCTGTTCTTTACGGTAAGTATTTCATACTCTTTCTAACACCTTAGAGCAAATATTGTATTTTAATATTTTATAATATTATGATTAAATAAATATTATTTATTCTGATGCAAGATATATGATTAGAAAATGTAATTGTATATTGCTAAATCAGTGCTGACCCAAACAGTGTCAAGGTCAAATGGATCTTCTTGTCTTAAACCCTAACAGCTACTCAAAATCATACCCTATTTAATTTGCTTGATGTATGGAATATATGGTTTTCCCCTGTAGACTATCTAATTGCCTTTCTTTTTTCTACTGAGAGAAGAAATAGATACCTTTCTCATGATAATAATAAGATCTTCCAGCTTTGTAATATATTAATTGTTGAATGGAAAGAATTTTCTCCCTGAGCATATTCTTCAGACTTTCTTTTCTAATTTAAATGTGTTGCTTTCTAGGCTTGCTGCCCAGCTGTCATCCTATGATTTCTTTTCATTGTATTCATAGGTTAGTTTCACCGTTTCTTGGATCCATAGCTTTCTCTTCCTTGGATTCCGTTCTCATTTTGTCGGATTATATCAAGTTAAAATCTAAAAAAAAAAAAAAAAAAGTGCACGAGAGAATCTATGCATTCCTTCAATAACTTAATTTTGTCCTCACTCTTGACTAAGTTTGATTTGACACAGAATTTGAGTTCCGTAGTCATTCTCCCCTCAGTACTCTGTACACATTGTTCCATTCTTTTCTAACATCCACTTTGTTATTGAGATTTCTGACCAATTTGAATCTCATTTTCTTGGCATTGACTTTTTAATTTTTATTTTATTTTTTTCCATCTCATCATTGTCCTGGCCCAACAACAATCTATTATAATCTATTTCTGAATCCTCAAAAGATATTCCATAATTCCTTTAATAAATTGTTCCACCTTAAAATAAAAAAAAAATCAATAAATTTTTTTAACGGCAGAGTATGGCATGTTATATGGAACTCTATGAAATGTTCCCTTTCATTTATAACAGTATATAGTTAAGCAAAGAGAAATTCTATATTGGGAAAAAATAATTGGGAAGATAATAATGAGAAATACGATTCTAGATAAAAAGTTCTTTAAGTTTCTTAAGGAGTTCTTTTAAGTTTCTCTTTATCGCCATGATCAATGGCTATTTTATCTTACTGGTGTACAGATGTACACTTCAAAGCTTAAGAACAACTAATATAAAAGATCTAGGCACCTAAGCCTATTATGATTTATTTGTTTAACAAAAATTTAGTAGGTACCTACTTTTATCCAAAGAATTCTATGTTTGTCCTTCTTGTATTTGATAAATGTAAGCAATAAAAGCTCTTAGTGACCTTCTCTGAATCAGGCCCACACATCTATAGTTATATGAACTAAGGAGATTTGAATGACTTTTGTAGCAGTAGATTTTCTCATCTAACTCAGTATCAATTATTTTCTTCAGTGTAGAATTCAATTTCCTTCCTACATATGTATGTTCTTGAGACCTTCTACAAGCTGCCTTCTGCTTTCTACATGATAGGTGGCTGCATCTACTGGTGTGTGACATAATTATGTCATTGAAAAGGTCTGTGGTATATTTTTTGACCTTTAAGTGAAAATTGTTATATAACTGTCACTTGTCATTATGGGAGCATCTAGCTGTGAAAAAATGTATTTATTTATTTGGCTGCTTTGGGTCTTCGTTACTGCACGTGGGCTTCCTCTAGTTGTGGCGAGCAGGGGCTACTCTTTGTTGCGGTGCACAGACTTCTCATTGCGATGGCTTCTCTTGTTGCGGAGCACAGGCTCTAGGCTTGCGGGCTTCAGTAGTTGTGGCTCGTGGGCTCTAGAGCGCAGGCTCAGTAGTTGTGGCGCACGGGCTTAGTTGCTCCGCGGCATGTGGGATCTTCCCAGAGCAGGGCTCGAACCCATGTCTCCTGCGTTGGCAGGCTGATTCTTAACCACTGCACCACCAGGGAAGTCCCAAAACATTTTTAAAAATATAATCAAGTACTCCTACCTAGAACAAAATACTACTTTGCTGTGAATAAGAACGTTTAGCTTATTTAGTTCGTATCCCCATAAGCATGTACTTGTTGAACATTTTGTGTCAAATTGCTCTATATGTTTAGAAGTTCTGTTCACTCCTCCACACTGACAGGCCAGTATCCTGCTGTGTTGTAACTGTGTCAGTAAACCACAGTGTACTGCTCCATACATTTACCTGATAGCAATAACTTCACCGATCAATAATAAATATTAACAGAGATTATACAGGAGCACATCATATTTGGAGATGAAAAGGGAGAGGAGTGTAGGTGGCTCTTCAGTCTGCATGAAAGGCTTAGAAAATACAGTGGAAGAAAGTGTAGGGTAGTAAATTAGCGTCTATGCTATTTGCTCTCTTTTTTCTTTTCTTTGGTAGAGCTTGTGCCATCTCTAAAGTTTTAGAGGGCAAGAAGGAAAGCTACCAGTTGATCTAAGTGAATAAAAAGAATTCTAGAATGCTCCACGTTTATTTTCTGTCTTAGCTATTACTTTGCTGCCTGTAGTGGAGTAAGTGACAAGTCTTGAGGAAAATAATTGGTGGAGGAAATCGAAGAGAAAAAAGAATTGTTCTGATTTATGTTTACTTTTTTTTCTTTCCATTTTCATCGTTAATTACCTCCACACAGCAGGATAGATACATTTCTTATTGTACCACTCTATCAGGTAGAGTATCCACAAATGGGAAGTTATTACTGTTCTCCTCCCACCAAAGACATTACAGTTTATCCCACCAAGTAAGTGCCCACTGAGCAATCTTCTCTGGCAGTCCCTCCCTGAACCCCACCATGCCATTTCTGTAGCTCTAAGGCTGTGCTGTCTGATACAGTAGACACTAGCCACATATGGCTAGTAGCCCGTGTATTGCGTAGCACAGATATAGACAGCTTTCATTATTGCAGACAATTCTTTTGAACAGTTCTGCTCTAAGAGAACCTCAGGGAAATGTGTTGAAGTACAGTACCCTTGCAGGCATCACTTAAGTTTTCTCTGTCCAAGAATCCCTTTCTGGGAACCATTGTCCTTTCTCCCCCGTTCATCCGTATAGGTCCCATAGGGGCCACTGTATTCCTCCACGACCCTCCCATTATGGCCACAGAGGTTTTGTCAGAGGTATGCACCTGACCCAAGCTAGGCTAATTTTAGTATCTGGCTTCCTAACTGGTATGGGGTAGGTTACCTTATTTAAGTAGAGCTAATGACATCCCACCTATTTTGGAATTTATGGACTTGGGGCACAGAAATGTGGCAGAATCTGTGAGCTGTAAAGCTTGGAATTTCTCAGGAGTCATGTTTTCCACCATAGGGATAAAGTTAGCTTGTGGTGAGCAAGCAGAAAAACCAACATGCAGAACAGGTAGAGATAAGGAGCAGAAAATATTGTGATAGCATTCAGATTCCCGAGATTGCTGATACTGAGGCCCAGCTTTATGTCTATACTTATACCTTTATAATTAACTTTCCAGTTTTCATAAGCTAGTTCAAGTTGAGTTGCTCTGATTGGAAAAAGTTCCTAGAATAAATAACTAATATATAAATGTTTCCATGACATTATGATTCATGAAAGAAATGCAATATTAATGGTTTTAACTAGATTTTCATTAGATCCTTATATCTAGCCACATCTTCTCAGATAATTGCAACTGCTAATAAAGCTTAAAGTTTAAAAATGTCTCTCTTATGCAAACATTCAAAATCCCTGGATAACTCTTATTAAATTTTCCAAAATGTAATTTTTGGTATAGGTACTTGTTAAGACTCTATTTTTATATACGTAATATATAATACTAGAATTAAGCATATATTTAATTATATATACTAGAATAAAATATATATTACTAGATAGAATTTTTGCTCCATTCTTTTAATGGCTGTGGACTTTTTCAGTTGAATAGCTTAAATTAAATACAGCGAGGTTCCAAATTTAAAAATCATTTATTTCTTAAAAGTACATTGGGAACTTTTGTAACTTGGGACATACTCTTCCATCAAGATAGTATTGCTATTAATAGTGGTAGGTTATTTTGTTTGGCACATGAAAACTACTTAACTAATGTAGGTGCAATTACCTTTCACTCTCCCTTTGAGCTGTTCTTTCCACATGATTCACCTTCAGTGCTTTCTTTTTCTGCTTTCTGATGTTTCAGCTATACCACTGGATAATTAAGTATTGTGTCCTCCTGTAAGTCAAACTATCATTTTAAACAATATGTCTATGAAATATTGAGTTGAAACTTAAAATACCAAAAACACATTTCCATTTCCTAGTCATAAGAAAAGTAGTTACTTTGACTGCTTTTATTTTTCTATTCCTGTCTCAGCCCCTAACTATCCACAGCACATGATGGGAAAATTGGGTAATTGCTTGAACTATATGTTTGGAAACTATTTTTCAAATAATTCATTAACAAGGAAGAATGAAGAATTTAAAATGAAGCATTTCTTGAACATCCCCTACAATGTAAAGGTGTACAGACTAAAGATTATTTAGAGGTATATGGTCAAAATTACAAAAACGTCTTGTCCTTAGGTGGGATGCATGACTGATAAAATTTAAAAATATTTAAATTATAAATAATTGACACTCCTCCAAATTAAAAGTATCAAACCCATGGCATACTTTAGAAATAAGAGTATATAAGAAGTTAAATCTCAATTCTAAGTGGCCCCTAAGCAAACTCAGAAGCCATATGAAACGTTGTAAAGTTACGTTAAGCCATATGATATTGTCCAACAGTAATCATAGAAATTTCCCAACTAGTATCTGGACAGCATTTTTTAAAAAGAGGCAATATTGGTAGGGAGAATTATGCATTCTAATCTGGGGGGAAATGTCATCAATATCGAGTAGCCTTGGCCTAAATTCCCAGATTTGACAAGTTTGAAGCTCATGTTCGCCACACACACACAAATTCATTTTCTGAGCAAACTGTGATATTAACCTGAGTTATGGGAGCTCAAATAACTTGGACCCATATATGATACTTAGGTAATTGATGATGTAAGTATGATTTTTTTCTTTTGGCTTTCAATATAAAATTCTTTAAAAGGCTGAGAAGAGCCAGCCAGAAAACACAAACCCAGAACTGTGGTTTCAAGTTCAAACCAACGTCTTGGAGTTCAAGACTATTTTAAGGGAGGTTGCTTGGAGAAAATATCTTTGGCACTATACATATTTTACCTGAATCTCACGGATATCTATGGTAAACATACACACACACAGAGCTTTCCTAAAACATACACATTTTAATATTTTCTGGTAGGACAGCATTTTGTTTGATCTTTCAATATCAACTCTTGTTTGTAGCTAGCTTTTAGCACAGTTCCTGGTTTGATAAATATTCACCGAACTAATGAAAATGGTAAAGAATGAATGTCTATTGAACATAAACTGTGACTGAGGGAGAGATTATATAAATGCAGTGAAAGACAATTTCTGCTCTAGATTTACAGTCCAATCTCACTTACATAAGTGCAAAATTTTCTTTGTGTCAGTCTCCAGTATAGCTATTTTGCACTAGGAGTAAGCATTTTCTCTGCAAGGAGGATCACCAACTCCCTATTCCTCCATGTTGTTTATGCCGTTCATTGTCAAGGTCCTCGAGGTACCAAATGAAGCTGAGAGTTGGGTAAATGTTGAGTGGCTCAAGTACCTCATGTCCAAATTAAACGGCCAGTTGTTCCGTGTTCGACGTTGACCTGTGACGGTTCATAATGCTCATAGGTTTGCCAGTTAAAAGAACTTGAACGTGACTTGATTTTTCAGGCCCTTTGTCAAAACGTCTGTCTCATCTCTATTTTTGTATACCTCAAATGTATGGAGAGAAATGCCAGCGCACATTTCCGAGGGAAAACCAAGCTCAGGTTGATGGCAAGCTTTATCAGGAGTCTAAGGGGTGAAGTGCACGAGCACACGTGTGTGTGTGTGTGTTTGTGTATGAGAGAGAGAGAGAGAAGCAGCTGTCCTCAGGATCCCTCTGTCTCTCTCCCGTTTGCTCTTTGCCAGCTAGCCGTCTCTCAGCCCACAGCGGAGATCTGAGGCGAGTATTTGGCTGATTCAGGCAAAGCAAAACAAAAACAAAACAGACCTTCAGATTACCAAATCTGAGGGAGTCACTGGGTGGGGATTCTTGAGCCCAGTTTCAACTGAGACCTGTCCATGGTTCTGACCACATCCTTCCCCCATGCCCCTCCCTCATCGGTTTCGAAGGCCGCAAGCAAGGGAGGAGGAGATGTCTCCGCCGGGGTCCTGGGCCCAGAGAAGCCCCCGGCCGAGCGGGTGGAAGCCGTCCGCACATACTCAGTGCGCCTCGGGCTGGTCTTGGGCGCCGGTGCTGGGGCTCTTTGGACCCCGCACCTGTTTCGAATCCCGGCGCGAGGCGCGGTGGGGGAGGCGGGGTGGGGGCGAGGCGGCGTCACGTGCCGGCGGCAGTGGCGGCCGGGGAAGGTTCCATTTCTTCCGCGCGCTCGCGGCGCTCCGCCCCACCCCAGACCGCCCCGCCCGCGGCTCCCCCAGGCCGCGCAGCCCGGCGACTGCGGGGCTAACCCCGCCCAGCTCCACTCGCCGGCTGCCCCGGCGCGTCCTCCGCCCGCACGCCCGCTCGCCGCCCCCGCCATCCAGTTGGTGCGGTCCAGGTCGAGCACATCATGGCGATTGAAGGTAAGTGGAGGCCGTCCGTGGTTGGTGAGGAGGGCGGAAGCCCAGGTAGCGGGGGCTCGGAGGTGCACGAGAGGCCGAGGCGAGGATGGGGCTGGGAGGGCGGCTGTGGAGGCGCAAGGTCCCCGAATGCGTCCCGGGAGGCGGGTGGGCGGAGCGGCGCCGCGGGTCCTCCCGACTCTCGCCGGCCCTGGCTGTTCCGTCGGCCTCGGTCCGTGGCCCGGCGCGGAGAGGAGCTGGTCCGGCTGACAGGTATGGTGCCAGGGCCGCTGCCTCCTCCTGGCTGCGCGGAGTGGGGCTCCGGTGCGGCCCTGCCGACCCGGCGGGACGGGCTGGGGGAGCGAGGGACCGCAGGGTGTACCCCCTTCCATTGACCTCGCCTCAGCAAGCCATCCTCCCACAATACCCGCCTTCCTACCAAACTGGGAGCCCAGTTTTGCTGTCCCGGTCCTAACCCTTCTCAGTCCCTACTGTGGAGTCGATGCTGGGCTGTACTCTCCGTCCGTTCCTCTTTTGATTGCTGTTGTAGGGGACCAGGAAATTTGAAGTGGGGTTTATTTCCTTCTCAAGTGCTTTTTCCCCCTAACACTCAAAACTGTATTTTCTCTACGGAAGAGGTATAAATACATCTTTACAACAAACGCACACGCTTAGAATCCTGCATATATATCAGTCCTTTAAGTGTTATAGTGCCATGAATACTCATATTTTCAAAAAAGTAGCTTAATAAATTAAGTTCCTAGATAAGGTACATAGTTGGCACTAGAGTGTATTTTTCTCTTCTTCCAAAAACATGTAGCTGGGATGAAGTGTCTATATTTTGCCTTTTTTTTTTTGCTTTGTTTTTAAGGAAGATATTTTGAAAATTAATATAACTCGTCTAGGATTTATGTGAACGTCTACATCATCTTTCAGCCCCTCTCTAACTCTTACCTTAATACAAACAATGAAAGTAGTTTGTAAAATTTCCCTGTGTGTTTGTATGCATCTATACAGATGTGCAAGGCCCCTACAGCAATACCATCACTAGGCTAAATTTTATGTGTTCCTCCTAAGTAAAACTTCTCAAAGCACTTCCCATCTTGGTGACCAGTCCCTAGTGGCATACATCTTTGCCAGCTCCAGAATTGTTTTAGTTGTGTGTTTACGTTTATCTTATTTATTTAAGAGATTGATTACCTATTATATGCAAGACACACATTCAAACAGTTTCAAGTGTCTGCTTTAGCTAAAGTGATAGAGGGCACTGGGAATAAGATCTACCAATAATCTTTGATATTCTTGTTATCCAGAGCGGTACTTTCAAACTTTTCCTTACTATGCTTTTTACTAGAGGTTTAAAATCAAGAAACCGAATACACTAATTTATGTTTTGTACTTTATTTCCGCAACCACTTTGTAGTAGAATTTCTTACGACTTGGTAAAGATAAAAACGTTATTGCAGAAGGCGAGGAAGAATCAGCCAGATAGTATCCAGATATGATCCTATAACTTGTAATTTCTTTAAAAATTTTCCAGTTTTCCCCCTTTTTCTCGATTGAACCTTCCCTTCTCCCCCGCCTCCCTGTAGTTAAATGTGATCGATTCCTTTTTTAAGTCAGCTGATGGCATTTTGCTCTGCCTATTACTACTTGTATGTTTAAAGAACGAGATTTTTGCTTTCCCCGTTCAAGAGATTCTTCTGTGCTTGAGATACTCCTGATTAATATTTTCATACTTAAGCATTTGTTTAAGGCTTCATAATATAAAGGTCAGGAATTGTCTTTTCTAGTTTGGCAAGGAAATTAGTTAATACTAGCATTTCAAATAAAGATGTCAGGTAAGGTGTGCTGTTTATCACATACTAAAGCAGATTGCTTATACACATCACCCCATGCTATGTTATGAAATAGAATAAGCTCTGGATGAGGGCTTTATACTATGGACATCTTAGAATTTTAGGGGCCCAAGGGGGCATCTCATCTCACCTTCCCAAAGAAGTGGCTGTTAAAACATGCAGTGCCTTCATTCACCTGTTAATTCCGTAGACTTACTGAGCCATAGCTGTACTGAGCATTCTGTGCTAGACTCTGTGGGGCCGTAAAGATGAATAAAACCACATTTCTTCCCTCGAGGAGTACGTGTTCTGTTGGGGGAGACAGATAATTTTAACCATGCGATTACAATATAGTCTGAACACCAAGAGATGAATCATCCTTTTGTATAAAAATATTCAATGATAATGAGTTCATTGAACCAATATGCCAGTGCGGAACTATAATTCTTATAGTTCATAAGGTCTTTGTTTTGACCAAAAATCTTCCATTTAGTAACTTCTATCTATCCACTCATCCTAGTTCTGCTTTCTAGAGCAATATATTAAAAGTTCACTATTCTCTGTGTATACGACATCACTTCTACCATTTGAAGACATCTCCTGAGCATTTTCTTTTCTAGACAAAATATTTAACTCTTCCTCTGGATGGTCTGTAGTTATATGTTTGAAATATGGTAGTGGACCACTCCATTCCAGATGTTTTGTTGAATATCGTACATTAAAACTGTTGTATCACTCCTTGACTTGTGCATAATCCTCTTCATGTAGTTTAATATTAGAATAGCCTTTTTGGAACTTCCTGTTGACTCAGGATGAGGTTGTAATCAACCAAAATTACAGTCTCTTTCACCTGGACTACTTTCAAGTCATGTGTCTTCAGTCCCTTGCATGGCTAACCAGTGTTTTGATTTGAAGAACAGATTATTTGTATCTGTTAAGCATACTCTTATTTGTCCTGCTCCATTGTTTTAGCCCTTTAATTTTTTTTTTTTTTTTTTTGGTCGTGCCACGTGGCATATGGGATCTTAGTTCCCTGACCAAGGATTGAACCCGTGCCCCCTGCATTGGAAGTGCCAGAGTCTTAACCTCTGGACCGCCAGGGAAGTCCCTAGTTTAGACTTTTAAGTACTAAGGGTTACTTTTATTTCCTTCTTTTTGGAAAACCCTTATTTTACAATAGCAATTAATCATTTATTTCTTCTTTTTATCAATCAGACAGATAACTGCTAATCAGGACTTCAGACAAATATAACATGATGGTGTTACCACTCTGAGCTAATATAATTCCAGTCGGAGGTGAAGAAGTTAGTGATCTGGCCTACACCCTTCTTTCATCCAGTCCGTATTTTTCTGTCTCTTCCATAAGATTATCATAAGACTCCTGGCAGAATGTTTTGCTGAAGTAAAAATATTCACCTTTATTGTTAACTTGCTATATATTAACTTTAAGTACTTAACATCTGTGGGTAGCATTTTTTAAAATTGTGAAAGAAGGGTAAATTAGAGAATCTGTGTGTGTGTGTGTATACTCACGTTTTAATTTAATTTAATTTAATTTTTTTTTTTGCCGTACGCGGGCCTCTCACTGTTTTGGCCTCTCACTGTTTTGGCCTCTCCCGTTGTGGAGCACAGGCTCCGGACGCGCAGGCTCAGCGGCCATGGCTCACGCGCCCAGCCACTCTGCGGCACGTGGGATCTTCCCGGACCGGGGCATAAACCCGCGCCCCCTGCATCGGCAGGACAAAAAATGAGTATAGGGCTTCCCTGGTGGCACAGTGGTTGGGGGTCCGCCTGCCGATGCAGGGGACACGGGTTCGTGCCCCGGTCCGGGAAGATCCCACGTGCTGCGGAGAGGCTAGGCCCATGAGCCATGGCCGCTGAGCCTGCGCGTCCGGAGCCTGTGCTCCGCAATGGGAGAGGCCACAGCAGTGAGAGGCCCGCATACCGCAAAAAAAAAAAACAAACAAAAAAAACCAAAGCCATTTGAAATGTGGAATTAAAAAACGCAATACAGGACTTCCCTGGCAGTCCAGTGGTTAAGACTCCGTGCTTCCACTGCAGGGCACATGGGTTCAATCCTTGGTCGGGGAGCTAAGATCCTGCATGCTGCACAGCCAAAAAAAAAAAAAAGAAAAAAAAAAAGTAAATAAAATAAAGGACCAATTAAAAAAAAAATACAAACATGTATTATTAGTCTTGAGGGAGAACATCACACTCCTTTCCTTCTTTCCATTCTATTGTTAAAGCTCTATCATTACAATTTATACAGGGGATAATATAATTAGAAAGTCCTACCTGTCAGTCTGTGGCTGACTAAGGCAATTTATTGAACAGTTTATATTTGGAAGATTTAGAGTTCAGTTTAAGCAGTGATGTTCCTAGAAGAGATCCTTTGGCTTTCGACAGGAATAAAATTTCTAATATTTCACAGAGATTTAAGACATGTTTGTATATTAGGTAAATTTGTTCACAGTACTTTTGAGTAATTTACAGTTTATTTTAGGTTCCTTTTCTAACTCATTAAACAAAATTAGAAAAAAGTAGGGAACACTAGAGAAATATTTGTATTAAGAAACATTTCACTTTTTGATATTTTAAGTAGTATTAGAATGCAACAGTGTATGCCAATGTGGAAAGCAGAGAGAATCAAGTATTGGCTTATTTATACAATTTGTTGAGTAATACTGTTGGCATTGTTGCTTTCTTTAAAATGACTATAATGTTTGTCCATAGTGTGTGTGTAGTAGTAGAGTAGATTGTCTTCATGGATTTGATTTCCATTCAGCTGACGTTCATTCTTACCTCCACCCTCCCCAGATCCTCACTTGTTAATACTTAATGTGAACATGCATATAGAGATAACATAAGGCTGATCAAACTACTGTAAATAAAAACATTCCAAGCTTTTGAGTAAAATGAATATTCACATATTTTATATGTATATGTAGTAAAATTTTAATTGAAACCTAACAAATTGGAATCCTTGATTTTTCATCTTTTAGGAGGAAGAAATAGTGACAACACAGCAAGCTGTTATTAGGAATTTATTTAAAAACAAACTTTTAGGATCCATATGTGTATTCAGTAGTTTCCTATTTTCACATTTTAGGGCTGTTATTAGAATTGATATTGAGTCATCAAAAGAGAGGATTTTAATGAAATATTAAATTATGTTCAGTATTCTGAGCTTACTGATTGATGCAGTAATGAATATTAGTAGCTTTAAAAAAATGATCTGGTGCAATAGTGGAAAAAAAAGGTATTCTCAGTTAAATAGAAAATTAAATTAAGTAGACTGCCTTCTTGTGAGCATATACCTCTTCAAGGTTTTATAGTAATAATGAGCTTCTAAGAGTCAAGAACATAATTAACAAAAAAACTGAATTGAGTGGTCAAAAGTGGGAAAAATGGATTACGTTTGTGAACAGTAAATTTATAAGGTAAAACTTATACCTGTTAGAAAAATTATTGAATAAATTTATAGGAACTTGTATGGCTCAAGAGAAACTGTATTTACTATGCTGTGCCAACCATGATCTTTCAACAACACTGGGACAACACTGGGGACTAAAATTGGTGTTATTCCTTCAATGACTTAAATAGGGACAAATTAAAAAGTGTCTAGAGATTAGGGACTGTAGTCTAAATGGGTTAAGTTGGTTGGGAGGAGTTGGCAACATTAATAGGAAATATTTAAAGTTTTATGCCTATTATGGAAGTATAGGTATCTGCTGAAGAATTAGCTATAACAATTTATTAATGTGAGCTAGACATGAATTAAAAGGCTGTGGCTACTTTAATGCATGTTTTTTGGAGAGAAATCTTCAGATGAGATGGAATTTAAGATAGTTCTAAAGTAGTCTTGCAGTGTTTGACTTAGAAGAAATTAATAGAAGAATAGAAGCTGTAAATTGTAGTGATTTAGGCTAATGGTCAAAGTAAACGTGGCGGAAAAAATAAAGTCAGTTTTAAAAAGGTTTCATTTTAAAGGAACCAAATGTTTGGGTTTAATTTCGTTTTTGTATACCTGGGCGTATTTTGATGGGAATATAACATCACTACATATTTTCCTTCTGTAGACATGTGAAAAGTCCATACATACTTTATAATATCTATCCCTTCCCCTCTAAAGCGAATTGCTGGTTCCCAGGCACACTTCTAAGTATGTGCACATTCATATACAAACATACACATGCACACATTCACAGCACACATGTGTGAACCCACACACATCTATGTCCTCTTGTACCCTGACCTATTCCAATTGTAGAGGATTAGTTTATATTATGCTTCTACATGGGTTTGCCTGAGGGAAAAGATGGTAACTTTGACTAAGCTTGTCAATTTCTGTTTCTCATTTCCATGTTGCTGAGATGATTATTTCAAGACAATGCTAGTATTCTCTCCAAAAATAGTTTTGAGAAATTCACTTTTATTTAAATTACCTTAAAGAATTAGAAAACAATATAATAATTGTCATAAAAATGAAGAAATATCAATGTTTACTTTTTCACTCTATTAAACTTAGTGTTCCGATTACCTTTTTCTGACAATTAAATAGTGACAGTTAACTAGTGACTGGGCAACGTCACTTAACCTTTAGTGCCTTGGTTTGTTTATCTATAATGAACTAGACAAATTTATTTCTGAATTTTAGTCATTTTATATTCAGTCATTTTAATATGATTTCCAAGTCTTTATTATAATGTCTTTGAAGTAAATTTGGTATGTGAAAAATTATATTTATATGAGTTCATTTTGACTCTTCATTTTAGTGGAAAACTCATCTTTTTCTAAAGAGATTGACTAATTGATTACGTAAATAATCGTTCCTTCAAATTGGTTCAGGCATTACAGAAAACAATATGGAGTTTCCTCAGAAAATTACAAATAGAACTACTATATGATCCAGCAGTCCCACTCCTGGGTAGATATCCAAAGGAAATGAAAACAGTGTATCAAAGAAATGTATGCACTGCCATGTTTATTGTAGCATTATTCACAATAGCCAAGATTGGAAACAGCCTAAGTGTCTGTCAGCAGATGAATGGCTAAAGAAGATTTGAGATACACACGCACACATATGCACACACATGTATATGTATACATAGAGTGGAATGTTATTTAGCTATGGGTAAGAAGGAAATCCTTCCATTTGTGACAAAATGAATGGACCTTACAGGCATTATGCCAAGTCAGAGGAAGACAAACATATGGTAACACTTATGTGTAGATTCTGAAAAAGCTGAACTCATAAAATAAAAACAGAATAGAAGGGTGGTTACCAGGGGCTGGAGGGTGGGGAAATGGGGAGATGTTGCATAAGGGCAACTCACAACCAGTTGATAAATAAGTCCTGGAGATCTAATGCACAGCATAGTGCAATAATGTGTATAAACTTCAAAGTCGCTAAGAGACTAGATCTTAATTGTTCCCACCACAAAAAAGAAAAGATAATCATGTGACACGGTAGAGGTATTAGCTTACACTAAAGTCTTACGGCAGTATGTGAGAGTATCAGGTCAACACGTTGTACACCTTCAACTGTGTTCTATGGCAGTTTATCTCAGTAAAAATAAATAAAAAATAATGATTCCCCTATGTATTGGATATACATACTTGATTATCACCATGATATACACTTTACATATCTTACATTTTTTTTATGTCGGTTATACCTCAAAAAGCTGAAGTTTAAAAAGTCAATAATCATTCCCCTTGTGCATTATGCTCTTAAAATCAGTAAACCACTTTCGTATTACCACCATATCTAAGTCAGGATATGCCTACTGTGACTTGCCTTTTGCTTACAAATCTGACGTTTCTCTTGTAAACTTTTCAGATTACTTTTAGAAGGTTTTGAAGAAGACATAAAATTTGTACATAGTTCACTGTATCTCAGATTGAAAAAGTGTTGAAGCCTTTTGATTCCCAAACATGTACCTTAAAAGTATACATTTAACCTATGCAATGCATATTTTTTTCCTTACTCTCTTTCTCATCTTAGGAAGGGTTGAGGATAAAAAGAATATTGATTTAATTGTTTGATAATAATGTTTATTTAACTTTTTGTGTTTCTTCTTTTGTACTTTTAAAAGTAAGTTTTCCCCTCCCAAATTTTACTTTATTGTCTGACATTTACCTATCTTTAATATTCCTTTTTATTTCAGTAATAAGAGTGATTGCTCTTGAGTTAGACATGTACATCAGTGAAATCTCACTTGTTGGTTAGAATTTTCAGAACAAATATCGAGAAGAGTAGAGCTCAATATTAGTTGCTTTTCCTAATTATGTGATTTTTGTGCATACTTTGGCAAATGTAATTGTCAATTGACTATAAATTTAAAATATAGTAATTATTTGACTATTTATAAAATTCTTTCATTTGATATAGATAAATTGAGTACTTTTAAAAGTGGGAGTTAGCTTTCATTGTCATTTGCAATTTTGAGAAAAGTTTAGACTACAGTAGTTTTTGTTGTTGTTAATACTAAGCCTTGTAAAAATGATGCAGTTATAGTGAAGATTAGGTGTGTAGAGTAAAACCTAACAAATTTATATTACATATGCGGAAAGTCTAGTTTCAATTACAGGCTTTAAAAAGTGCAGGCTTGTTACATGAATTAAGTACATGACTCAAACTAAGTTATAAGTGTTACCATCTGGAGAATAGGTCTTAATGACTATATAAGAACTGTTTCTAAGTAGCCTATGAAAACATCAGTGATGGTGTCAATATACATTATAGTTATGTTGTTATTATGTGGTTCTTCTAAATTTCTTGAAAGTAGTTTCTTCTTATAATTTGGTAAATATTCCCCTTCCTGCCATTTGACTAGTTTCTCACTTTTAAAGATAAGGTGGTATATAGGTATAGTTCATTCTACCCCTTCAGCAACCGATCAGTGATTACTCATTGGTAATATTCCAGTTGATAAGGTTTCACTGTGTTTATACTGAGGTTTGCTGAATAATAATTCTTTTATAATCATAACTTTATGTTACGTGTTTCTTGCTAAGTCTGTCTTCCTGATAACAGTGATTAGTCTGTATTGTTGATAATAAAGAAGCAACGGCATTGTTACAGCCAAGTTAGAATGTAGCTCTAACCTACTTTAGTGATAGAAATACTGTTTTCTAGTTTTTTAGCTTGCTTCCTGGATGACCTACTTTTTTTTTAGTGGATATCATGGTTTTTTTTTTTTTTTTTTTTTTTTTTTTTTTTTTTTTTTTTTTTTTTTTTGATATCATGGTTTTTATTTCTCATGTTATTGCTGTAAGCTATTTCCGTTTCTTATAAAGTAACTGTTCATAATAAGCTTCTATAATGAGGTAAGATGAAATTATTTAATATTTTTATTATGCAAAGTTTAAACATAATTTTCGGCATAATTATAAGGTTATGCATATATAGAACACTACAGAATTTTATTCAGCTTACATTCATTTCAGGTAGTGGCACTATGTTTCAGAGTGAAGGAAATACCTATTTTTATGGTAACAAGTAATGTTACTCTTACAATAGCGAATGTAATTTTTGATAATGATTAAGATAAAGTATATTTTGGTTAAATTTGTTAGCTTATCATCATAGTACTTATAAAATTTGTTTTATAGATTTATAAGAGTGGGAAGGTGGAGAATGGGGAAAGATCACAATATGAGTATATATGATAAAATGCAAATAGTGCCTTTAAGGAGTTGACCCTTCCATGACAGCTTACCTGTATATATTAAGGCTCAGATACAAAAGTGGGTCTTCCTTGCATTGTTTCCTTCTAGATGATGTAAAGAGGTGCTTAGGAAATGGTGCTATGATTTCTGCTCTTGAGAAGCTTGCCATTTGAAATAAAATACTTGAGTGGAGCTTCCTTATTCCAGGACTTTATAAGACCTTGATTTATGGGTTCAGGAAGATTCTGCGTATCAGATTTATCATATTTGTATAGTTAAGTTTAAAGAGAAGAATTAGGAAACGTTTTTATGAGCCCATTTCTAGAAGCTAATTTAAAACATTGTAACAGTCTTTGTAACAGTCAAACTCAGGTTATGATCTGGTTTTAATTTCTAACAAAAATTTTCTTAACAGGTGGAGAAAGAACCTGTGGAGTACATGAACTTATCTGTATTAGAAAAGGTGAGTCAGTGCTCTGCATGGATATTTAAATACAAAATGAACACTTCACAGTGTATGATACATTTTAGTACAATGGCAGATAATTTGGACTTACAGAGTATAAAATTTAATAAATATTAACATTTGTTATTTGTATTGTAGACTTAACCATTCATCAAGTACATACTGCTTATTATGTGGTTATTGAGAGTTGTTACTTTATATTTAGTTTTCATGGGCTGATAAAGCCTGGTTTCTAGCATATTGGTTATCAGATGTGGTGAAGAGGCAAAGAATGGAGGGTTTGATTTTTGTTCCCTTTCAGAATCTGGAATCTGAGTGCATGCTGATCTCCCATTGACTTCTGTTCTATTACTGTACCCCATCAGAGAGATGTGAGGAGTTGGTTGAAATTCAAATCGGGAACATGTCCAAAGACCACAACATCTTTTGACACCAACAACTGTCTATGCTTCCTTAGAAGGAGCCACCTGACAACTGGGTGGTTGAACAAGGTGGCCCCAGGAAAGGTAATTCAGTTATTAGGTGGGAGGCAAGGAATCAGGTATTCTCTAGATTTGGAAGAATCAGGAAAACCTTGGGAGTCCCCACACTCCTAAGCAGTCACACCTGTGAAAGGGTGTGAAGAAAGGGGAGGTCAGGGGAAGAAATCTTCATAAATGTACTACTCTTTTCTCTTTTTAAACTTGGGGGACTTTCCTTTTCTTACGTCTTTCTTGAAAACCGGGTTGGCCCTCCTAAGTCTGGCCAGCTAGCAGCACTCCTTGCCCTAACATTTCACCCTCAGGAGGTTTGAGACGATGTCAGTATTTGTGGTGCGTGGGTATGATTGACATACCAGGGAATGTCAGCATACTTTTAGGAAGTCTTCAACAGGTCTGAAAAGCCTCAGCTTCTTTAGAGTTGAGTAAAAGGTTTTTAATTCTTTTTTAGGTGAATTTGGCGTAATCATGCTAGTTTGTCTGTGTGTCACTGCCTTTGATTGCTGTTCATTTAAAAATTGTCTCCTTCCTGTATTAAAGTGTAATCTATGTATATGTCTGGTACCACAAAAGAGAAAATTGAAGTCAGTTCCCTGAAATCTCAAATTTAGGATTGTGGAGATAGGGGAGAGAGGGGACAAATTATATGTTGTTTTCTTTGTCTATGTAAACATTTTTAGTCTTCAACTATAACATATTAATCCATATTTGCTCAAAATGTTTTAGATAATTTTATAGTTACTACCTTGTCCCAGGAAAACTTTTTAAAACACAGGACTTACTTGGACAGGAAGAGGCACCGTACAAATCAGTTGAGATCAAAAACTACAAAACTGTGGTCAGATGAAGAGAGAATCAAGACAAGAGTAGAGATAGCTAGAGGGGAGGAAAATAAAATGTGTGGAGGGCTTTTCGTGGCTACAAGGGGAACAGAAAGCTACAATGGAGAAAATAGTGTAGGTAGCGACAGATGATGATCTGAACACACACCTTTTTATTATGGCTCTTCTTGCTGTTCTTTATTGCTATCTCCATTCGTATCCAGGTGGTTCTCCGACCATGCCTTGCCCAGATTTCTCTGTGTTAGTCCAACTTTTTCACTTCTTCCAATTTCCTAAAGAATTTAAAATCTGTGATTAAAATTTTAAAAATCGTCACAGTGCAGCTATGCAATGGAAAAGTCTCTGAATGTATGTGTATCCCCTCAGCATTCAGTGTCCTCTTCTAGTGGAAGTTCCATAAGTATTTGAATATTTTAAAAATGAATGCTCAGAGCTAAAGCTTTTGCATTTTATTTTTTATTTAAAAAAATTTTTTTTTTTGGCTGCACTGCGTGACATGTGGAATCTTAGTTCCCCAACTAGGTATTGAACCTGCGCCTCTGCAGTGGAAGCACAGAGTCTTAACCACTGGGCCACCAGGGAAGTCCCTAAAGCTTTTGCATTTTAAACTGGACTTTCATAGAGTAGAGCCTATGAAGGTTATACCAAGTGGAATAATTGTAATTAGTATCAATGGTTCTGGCAAGATAATATCTCTAACATTATGTTCAACTTGTTTTTACCTGTTTGGCTGTTCTCTGTCTCCTTTGCTGGCTTCTCTCCTCTGTCAGACCTGTACATGTTGGAACATACCAGAGTTGGGTCCTGGGCTTGCTTCATTTTTCCATCTATTCTTTCTGTTTAATTTTATTTGGTTCTGTTGTTTTAAATGCCATACAAATTTATAAATCTGGCTCTGAGCTGTCCTTGAGCTTCCTGCTCTTATATCAAACTACTTACTTGATATTTCTATCTGGATGTCTGTTAGAATAAAAACTTGGCGTGTCTAAAATGCAAATCTCGATTTTCTCACGTGAATCTGTACCTTCCTCCCTCTTCTCCATCTCAGCTAATAAATAGAACAGTCGGCCCAGTTGCTCAAGTCCCAACTTAAGAATCATCCGTATTTCTCTCTTTTTTTTTATCTTCTGCATTTAATTTATTATTATTAGCAAGTTTTGTCAATTCTACTTTCAAAATATATTTTGAATCTATCCTCTTTTTTCCTTCATGCTGTTATCATCGTAGTCTGTGTCCTTATCTTCTCTTGCTCACACTACTGTAATGGTTTTCTAACAGGTTCCCTTACTTACACTCTTATCTCCTTTCAGTACATATCAACGATCCTTTTAAATGTTTACATTTAAATGTTTACGTTGAAATCAGGTCATATCACTTTGCTGATTGGAATTCTTCTGTGGATTCCCACTATACCTAGAATAAAATCAAAGTGCCTTACCCTGATCTACAAAGCCTTACATTATAACATCAACTCAGAAGTCTCATCTGTAAATCATCAAAATGTCATCTAAATTTCATCAACTCAAGTCACATCATCTAAATCATTTACATCAGGTATGGGTGAAACACTGGATATGATCCATCCTGGTTCAGAATTCCTCTCCATCTCTAGACATGTGAAACTAGCAAATATGTTACCTGCACTTCAAATACAGTGATGGAACAGGATAACAGTTACAGACATTTCTACCCCAAGGGTGGTAAAATGAAGAGAAGAGAGGAGTCACTGGTACCAAGCAGTTTTGAAATCCAATTGGAAAAAAAGTATATTCGATTTCAAGGCCTGGAAATAATACTCTGTTGCTCTTGGCCCTGAGGTCTGAGGCTCCACTCTCAGAATTTAAGACTCTACCCTTGGAGTCATCCTTCCTTTTCAGGAAAGGTAGTGTATATCTGCACCTGGGTATTTTTATCAGCCTGTTTCCTGTCTGTAGAATTTTGGTCTGTTTGTCTTCTTTCATTTTGTCCGCTCTTGTCCCTTTCAGTCTGAGGTGGTGGTGTTCTGCTGGTATAGCAGTCTCAGGCAAGATTCTCGTGAGTCTTCTCTGTTCGTTATGTGGGTTCCTTCCATAAGACAAGACCCCCCTCCACATGTCTTTCTTGGATGATTCCATCTCTGTTTTTGGCTTCTGCCAGGACTGCTGAGGAGATCCATGAGTCACATGTCTAATCTCTTCAGAGAGCCCTCTGTGTCACTGAACGTTGTGACCTTTTGTTCATTTTGAGGCACTGGCAAAAGGTTGTCTAGCCACACTTTGGCTTTGTCTCCAGAGCACACTTTCTTAACATTGAATCCCTGATTTTAGCATAATTTACAATCTGGGTAGGCTGAGGGTTTTCCAAATCATCAAGTACTGGTTCCTTTTTGCTTAACAGTTCTTCCCTCACTTTATCTCATTCCTCTCAAATTTAACCATAAGCAGCATGAAGAAACCCAGGCTGCACCTTCAGCACTTTGCTTTGAAATCTCCTCAGCTAAATATCCAAGTTTGTTGTTTACAAGTTCTACTTTCCATATAATTGTGGAACATGATTTAGCTAAGCTTTCTGTAACAAGCACCTCCTTTCCTCCAGTTTCCAGGAACATGTTCTTATGTTCTTCATTTCCTTCTGCGCTCTCACCAGTAGCACCTTTAACATTTATATTTCTACCAGTGGTCTGTTTATGACTATTTAGGTATCCTAGATCTAATACAATACGAATTTTCTGTACCACGCTCCTCATTTTCTTCTGAGTCCTCACTACCAGGGTCATTAACATCTATATTTCTACTAAAAGTCCGTTCAAGGCAATTTAGGCTTTTTCAGTTGTGCCCCTCAAAATTCTTCAAACTTCTTCCCATTACTTAATTCCAATTACTTAGTCATAACAAATACCTAACTTCCTCATGGTTAGGTATTTGTTTTAGTGGCACCCCACTTTCAGATACCGAAATCTGTGTTCGTTTCCTTCAGTTGCTGTAATAATTGGCCACAACTTTTGGTGGCTAAAACAACACAAATTTATGCTCTTACAGTTCTAGAGGTGAAAGTCCAGAGTCAGTTCCACTGGGCTGAGGGCAGACATTTCTTCTGGAGGCTTGAGGGGAGAATCTGTTTCCTCAATCTTTCCATCATCTTGGGGCCATCATCTGCCTTCCTTGGCTTGTGGACCCTTCCTCCATTTCAAGGCATTTCACTTCGAACTCTGCCTCTGTTGATCCATGTAATGTTCTCCCGCACCAGCTCTTTGAATGACTGATTCCTCTAGTTCTTTCCTTTGCAGTCACACATTCCCTACTGACATAAGTCTTAAGTCGCGCCCTCATCCTTTTTTATTCTTAATCTCAATGATATCACCCTCCTTATTTAATAACATCTATTTTAATTGGCAGTTATCAATTAAATAACTGGGGGGAGGAGCTGTATGTCTCCTCCATTACGATAAAAGCTCTAAGAAGGCATTAGTGTTGACGGACTGTCCCCAGTGCCTGAAAGAGCATAGGACATATGATAGATGTCATTGGAGTTAATAAATGAATGATTGAAGTGGATTTGGCTGAATTGATCCTGAATAATTTAATCTGATGCCTACTAGTTAGTTACAAGGTATTTATTGAATGCTTTCTTTATGCAAGCAAAATTCTAAATGTAATGACTGGTTAAAGAAACAGGGATTTCTTTTTTTCAGCGATATTTTGAACTTGATAATATAAAATTTTCTGCTGTAAAACACCTGAAACTGCTAGAGAAAATATAGCAAACATACCTTTAAATGTGTTTTTGAGCCCACAGAAAAGTTAGGGAACCCTCAGGGTTTAACAGTGTAGAAGGTTATTAGGGAAATGCAAATAAATAGCACGCTGAGATATACCATTTCACCCCCATTAGGATGGCTAAAACCCAAAAGACAATAATGAATGTTGATGAATTATTATTAATAATCATTAAATAAAATATTATTATTATTAATTTATTATAATGATTATTGTGAGGTTATGGAACCTCATACATTACTGGTGGGATTGTAAAATGGTGCAGCCACTTTGGAAAGCAGTTTGGCACTTCCTCAAAAAGTTAAAAATAGAGTTACCAGATAATCCAGAAATTTTATTTCTAGGTACATACCCAAGAGAATTGAGAACATGTTTACCCAAAAACCTGTATAGTAATAGTCGTAATGTCATTATTCATAAGAATCAAACAGTAGAAGCAGCCTAAATGTCCAGGAACTGATGAATGGATAAACAAATGTGGTATATCCATACAATGGAATATTATTCAGCACTAAAAAGGAATGAGATATTGATTATACTACAGCATGGATAAACCTTCAAAACATTATAAGTAAAAGAAGATAGACATAAAATATGTATGATTCTATTTATGTGAATCACGTATTGTATGATTCAGTTTATATGAAGTGTCTAGAGTAGGTGAATCCAAAGAGACAGAAAGTAGATTAGTGGTTGCAAGGGGCTGGGGGAAAGAGGGAATGGAGTGTCTACTGATGAGTACAGAGTTTCTTTTTGGAGTGATGAAAATGTTCTGAAATTAGACAGTAGTAATGGTTGCACAGCTCTATGAATATACTAAAAACCACTGAACTATACACTTTAAAAGGATATAATTTATGGTATGTGAACTTTATCTCAATAAAGTTGTTATTAAAAAATAGCAGGAACTGAAAATGAGAGCTGTAGATATATTTAGTGGCTTCTCACATGGTGGTCATAGATCTAACAGATAAGGTAGATGATGTATCACTTTTTTATGATCTAATCTTAGAAGTACGCACATGGTACCACTTCTGCCACATTGGCATAAGCATTTACAAGCCTGCCAACATTCAAAGGGAGGAGACATAGGCCCTACTTCTTAATGGGAGTAGTGCCAAAGAATTTTGGGCCATTTTTAAGAAAATCAAAAAACCTTACATGCCTAAGTTAGAAGAGAATGAAAACTTATGAGATTAGTATTCAGCGCAAGAAGTTAGAGCTATCTCATAAGTTCAGAGAAAGTTGAAAGAAGGAAACACTAAGGGTAAAAGAAAATTAATGAAATAGAAACAGTTACAGTAAGAGGATCAAGAGAGCCAAAATGCTAGTACTTTCTTTTTTTTAGCTTTTAATATAAATTTATTTATTTACTTTTATATTCTTTTTTTGAATATTCTTTTCCATTATGGTTTATCACAGGATATTGAATATAGTTCCCTGTGATATACATTAGGACCTTGTTGTTTATCCATTCTAAATGTAATAGTTTGCACCTACCAACCCCAAACTCCCAGTCCATTCCTCTCCCTTCCCCCCTCCCTGTTGGCAACCACAAGTCTGTTCTCTATGTCTATGAATCTGTTTTTGTTTTGTAGATAGGTTCATTTGTGCCATATTTTGGATTCCACATATAAGTGATATCATATGGTATTTGTCTTTCTCTTTCTGACTGACTTCACTTTTAGTATGATAATCTCTGATTGCATCCATGTTGCTGCAAACGGCATTATTTCATTCTTTTTTATGGCTGAGTAGTATTCCATTGTATATATGTACCACATCTTCTTTATCCATTCATTTGTCAATGGACATTTAGGTTGTTTCCATGTTTTGGCTATTGGGAATAGTGCTGCTATGAACATAGGGGTGCATGTATCTTTTCGAATTATAGTTTTGTCCAGATATGTGCCCAGGAATGGGATTGCTGGATCATATGGTAATTCTATTTTTAGTTCTCGGAGGAACCTCCATACTGTTTTCCATAGTGGCTGTACCAATTTACATTCCCACCAGCAGTATAGGAGGGTTCCCTTTTCTCCGTACCTTCTCCACTGTTTATTATTTGTAGACTTTTTGATGCTAGCCATTTTGACAGGTGTGAGTTGATACCTCACTGTGGTTTTGATATGCATTTCTGTAGTAATTAACAATGTTGAGCATCTTTTCATGTGCCTACTAGCCATCTGTATGTCTTCTTTGGAGAAATGTCTGTTAAGGTCTTCTGCCCATTTTTTGATTGGATTATTTGCTTTTTTGTTGTAGAGTTGTATGAGCTGTTTATATATCTTGGAGATTAAGCCCCTGTCTGTTGCATCATTTGCAAATATTTTCTCCCATTCTGTAGGTTGTCTTTTCTTTTCTTTTCTTTCTTTCTTTTTTTTTTTTTTTTTTTTTTTGGTACGCGGGCTTCCCACCGCTGTGGCCTCCCCCGCTGCGGAGCACAGGCTCAGCAGCCATGGCTCACGGGCCCAGCCGCTCCGCGGCATGTGGGATCCTCCCAGACCAGGGCACGAACCCGTGTCCCCTGCATCGGCAGGCGGACCCTCAATCACTCACCACTGGGGAAGCCCTCTTTTTTTTTTTTAATGGTTTCCTTTGCTGTGCAAAAGCTTGTAAGTTTGATTAGGTCCCATTTGTTTATTTTTGTTTTTATTTGGGAGACTGACCTAAGAAAACATTGGTATGCAAAATGCTAGTAACTTGAAAAGACTTATGAAATAGGAATATCTCCAGCATTGATAATTAAGACAATCAGACAGAAGCAACATGTAAATAATATTAGGCTTGTAAGAGGGGATATAATTGCAGTTACAAGTGAGCTTTCAAAAATCCTAAAAGTGTTAATGACTTTTTGATAGCAAAACTGAAGTCATAGATGAAATGGACAATTTCAGTGAAAAATATAATTTAAACTCATAGAGAAGTTGAATTAATCACTAATGATTTTTTTCTGGCAACTACTTTCCAGCCTTCAAAGAAGAAAGGAGCCCAGTCTTATTAAAACTGTTTCGGAGACTAAGAAAAATGGAGCATTACCCCAAATTACTTCATGAGACTAGAATATAACCTCAATACTCATTCAGACTAGTACAGTGTGAAAGAGGGAAACACATGCTAATCTTACTTAGAAATATAAATATAAGAATTAGCAAACCAAACCCAGCAATGTTTTGAGGAAGAAAACATACAGATGTATGACAAGTTGGTTCATCTCAAAATGTTGCATGGGAATCTGCTGATACAGTTTCCATGTTAATCATGTGAGCACCTCAGTAGAAGCAGAAAAAGCATTTGATAAAATGTATTACTCATTTATAATAAAAGCTCTTAAACTAGGAATAGAAAGAACGTTCTTTAACCTAATAAAGGGTATCTGTCAAAAACAGATAATAAACTAAATATTAACGATGAAGCATTAGAAACATGAATGTTGTTCTTCAGCATCATGCTGGAGATCTTAGCCAGTATGGTAAGCCATGACGAAGAAACAGAAAGTATAAGATTAAAAAGGAAGGGATAATGCTACTAGTATCATAGGTGATGTTGATAATCAATATTGGAAATCCAGAAGACTCTATAATCAAATTAATAGAATAAGAGTTCAGTAAATTTGATCAGTACAAGATCATTATATAAAAATCAGTTAGAGCTTCCCTGGTGGTGCAGCCGTTGAGAGTCCGCCTGCCGATGCAGGGGACACGGGTTCGTGCCCCGGTCCGGGAGGATCCCACATGCCACGGAGCGGCTTGGCCCGTGAGCCATGACTGCTGAGCCTGCGCGTCCAGAGCCTGTGCTCTGCAACGGGAGAGGCCACAACAGTGAGAGGCCCGCGTACCACAAAAAAAAAAAAAAAAAATCAGTTACATTCCTGTATAATAGGCAACAAATAATTAGAAAATGCAACAAAAGATCTCTTTTAGAGTATTATGAAATCTCTAAATATCCAGGAACAAAATGAACAAAAGTTGTGTATGGCTTTTATGCAGAAAACTAAAAAGGTTTATATACAGACTTAAAAGAAGAAATATAAATGAAGAGATAAATAATTTTTATGGGTAAAAATATGCAGTATGTTTAAATTGGCAGTACTCCCCAAATTAATCTATGAATTCAGTGCAGTTCTAATCTAAATCCCATCAGAAATTTTCAGGGAGTGGACAAGTTAATTCTTAAATGTATATGATAGAGCAAATAGTCAAGAAGAACTAAGTTAGCTTTCAGGTAAGGAACATGGGTGTGTGGTGGATATTATTAATAAGATACTCATTTGGTTGCTTCTCAGAGACCAAGTGGCCAAACAAGAAAGGTTTACTTCTGTCTCATGTAAAAGTCCAAGCTGATAGGCAGGATGGAATTAGGTGATTATACTTGATGAGTTCCTTCTGTCTTGCTTTGATGTCTTTTAGATGTTGTCTTCCTTGGGATGTTTGAAGTTACCATGTCTACACTGCAATCCCCAGAAAGGGAAAGGGAGAAAGTAGCTCTTTTTTAGGATGTGATTCAGGAGTTGCAAACACATAATTTTTACTCACATGTAAATGGCCAGAACTTAGTCATGTGTTCATGTCTAGCTGCAAGGGAAGCTTAGAATAGTCCAGAGCAGAACAAGCAAAATCCAGAGGTTGATTCCATAACTAAAAGGAGGAGAGAGAGAATGGATATTGGAGGCAGTTAGCCATCTCTGCTTCAGGGATTTGTCCTGCTGATACCCAGAGCTGGTTGTAAAGTTACTGTAATTAAGATAGTATGGAATTGGCCCAGATACAGACAAATAGTCTAATCAGACACTATAGAGAGAACGGAAAGAGATACTCATTTACATGGAAATTTATGTAAAAGGTGATATCACAATTCAGTGGTGTAAGGTTGGATACTTATTAAATGATGCTGGGACAGATGGTTATCCATTTGGGGAAAAAAATGTTGGTCTGTACCTCATGCTTTAAACTAAAGTTCTATTTGGATTAACTTTAAAACTTTTAGGAGAATATTTGGTATACAATATGATTTCAGTGTGGAAAACAAGTTCTTGAGTCACCGAAAGCAGAACCCTGAAGGAAAAGATTGATAAATTGTACCATTTTTAAATTTAAAACTTTTGTACCATAAGAGATACTGTAAGCAGAGGGAAAAAAAAGCAAGCCACAAAATGGGAGATGCTGTTTGCACTGCATATGGGCAATGAAAGTTAGAATTCAAACTACATAATGACTTCTGATATATTTTTAAATTTTACTAATGTATGTGTGCCAGGTGCTGTTAAAGGTGCTGGGAGCAGAGAACATAGAAGTGGCTGCCCTCATGGAGCTTATTTCCTAGGGGAAGGAGACTAATAATAATTAAGTCATGTGTACACTATATTAGGCAGTGATAAGTGATATGGAGAAAGATAAATCATGGAAAGGGAATAGGGCTTGCGGCTTATCTCTTCAGGAATTTAGGGTGTTCGCGGAAGGCCTTACTGAGAAGATTGAGAATGATTAGAGTGAAAGAAGTAAGCCATGCCAATATCTGAGGGAAGAGCATTCCAGGCAGAAGGAACAAGTGTAAAGACCCTGAGGCAGGAGTGTGCTTGGCTTGCCTGAAGAACAGAAAGGAGGCCAGTGTGTGGCTGGAACAGAGTAACAGAGAAAGGAATCGATAAAGCCAGACAAGTAATAAATAGAGGTCTAGGTTGTATAGGGTCTTGTAGGTCATGAAAGTATTCTGACATGACTGTAAATGAAATGGGAAGCCATTAAGGGGTATTAATATATCTCAAGTTACATTTTTCTTTTTTTAATCATGAAAAATTTCAAACATACAGAAAAGGTAATAAAATAGTGAACCCATATAGACTCCTCACCTAAATTCAACAATTATATTCATTTTCTATGTTTGCTGCAGCTATGCATACTTTTTAAGAGACCAACTTAGTAGATTTTAGAATGTCCCACATTCTGGATTTAATTGTCTATAAATAATATAGAAAAATATGTGATAACATATATATGGTAAATGTAAGAAATGTATAACTTTTTTTCTACAAAAGGTGAAATATATGTATATTGTTTTATATCTTGCTTTTGTAAAAAAACCTAACTTTACATCATAGAGTTGAATTCAAATTAGTAGGTAGAGATCTCTCTTAGTCCTCTTCCTGGCTGCATTGTGCCCTATTCTGTGAACATACCATAATTTATTTAACTAATTTCCTACCAGTGGAAATCGCTTTGTTTTAATATTTTTGCTGTTGGAATAATGTCACAATGAATACTGTTGTACATTTGTTATTAGTGGTCTGTTTTTAAGTAGATTTGTCTTAAAAATGCAATTGCTGAGTCAAAGAGTAATTCTTACACGATTGTATAGAAATTGCAAAATTCTTGTCCTTATGCATTGTACCATTTTGCATTCCCACCAGAAATATATGAATTCACAGCTCTGTCAACAGAGTGTACCTTAAACTTGTGGATTTTTTTGTTAATCTGGTAAGTAAAAAATTGTAGTTCTGCGTCATTCAGATTTTCATTTCTCCTATAAGAGAGGTTGAGTATCTCTTTAACCTCTGTCTATAAAGTATATAAATGTTTGCATGGTATGATTTAAAGGACACTGGAAGAACCTGCTTCATCTGAAATGTTTTTCCTATCAGTGTCCCATGGTCTCTCATCTCCTGACATTTGCTATAATTAGAGTCTATCTGATCTTTAGAAATTCATTTCAAAATGTATTATGTGGGTAGAGAAGATGGAGAGTTATTCCTTGGTCCTCTAGCATTTGGATCTAAACATATTGCCATAGTGTGTCAGATATTTCACTTTAATTGTGGAAAGTGGGAAATTATGGACCTGAAGGCATACCCAGGACCTTGTGGAGAAGGGGTTGGGTAGATGGGTGAAAAGCAGAAGTGGGACAGTCTAGGACGTTGTCCAGGATGGGTAGGTCATAGATGCCAAGGGCAATCTAAATAGAGGACACTAAAGAAAAACTGCATCTGTACTATAGTTTTACTATAAGTTGCTTGGCATTGTCCCTATTTTTTCTCCATGTGTAGAGGAGACCCAAGCATCCCTGGGTATTCTCATCCCTTTCTTGACTTAGGGTGAATAAAACAGTCTAAAATCTGAAGGGAAAGGCCATATTAGTAATATGGTCCTACCGGTTGTGTGGCACTGTAACCTCTCCGTCTCTGTCTCACCAACCCCTGAGTCTAAGGTCCTAGAGTTGCAGACAAAGGCTGGCTTTTCTTCTTTTCTTTTTTCTTTTTCCTTTTTGAGGTGGCTTCTATCGCTATTTTATTATGTCTTCTATCCTCCAGTAGCATTTTACTCTTTGGTGGAAGAGATGGTGTGAGTTTATGGGTTGCAGTGCCATGAAAGAGGTAGCAGTGGCAGGGATCCAGTTTTAGAGGTCCACATGTCAGCTTTCTCCTTGTGTAGTTGATGGAAACCAAAAGCCTATAGAAGGCCTGCTGGTTATGTAGGTAGGTGATTGAATTTCTTGTGTTACCTTCCTCTTGTGTGTCTATGTATTCTTGTATATTTAATTTGTTCAGCAAGTGGTTAAGTGCCAGGTCCTGTTCTAGGTACTGGAGATATTGTGGTGAATAAGACAACTTACCCGCTATCCTGTAGCTTATATTCTTGGGGCTGATGGGAAACAGACAATAAACAAATAGGATTATTCTAGCTGGCCATAAATGCTATTAAGACCAAAGAACAAACACAATGGTGAGTGAGTGAGAGAGAGAGAGAGAGAGAGAGAGAAAGCATGTGTTTGTGTGTGTGTGTGTGTGGACAGGACTCTTTGAGGAGATAACATTTAAGCTGATATCTACATGATGAGAAGGAGCTGGAGTGTGAAGGTCAGGGAAGGTCATAGTTAGAGAACAGGGAATGCAAGTGTTCTGAGGTGGAAACAAGGCTTGTCATGTCCAAGATGTTGAAAGAAGTATGGCTGGAAAAGTAGTGAGTGAGTAAGTGAGTGTGGAAAGTCTCACAAAATAAGATAGGAGAGATAGATGGTATCCAGATCCTGTATGGACTTATAGGCCATAGTAAGGGGTTTGTGCTTAGTTTGAAACACAATAGGGTGCTAAAAGAGGGTTTTAAGCAGGGGAGTGATGTGATTTGTTGGTAATACATGATCTGTAGGGGGTTAAACGTGGAAGTAAGGAGACCAGATAGGAAGCTATTGAAATAGTCTAGGTAAGAAATGATGGGGCTTGGGTTATGACGTTAGTTGTGGAGAAGTTGAGAAATGCTTAGATTTAGGACGTGTTTTACAGGTAAAATTGACAAAACTTGAAAGATTAATATGAGCAGGGGGCGGAAGGGTAAGGGAGGAAGACTAAGAGGTTTTGGCATCACTTCTGAACGGTGGTGCTATTAAGTGAAATGGGAAAGACTGAGGGAGGAGCTGCTGGGGCAGGGGTGATGATGCACAGAAATCAGGAACTCTGTCTTGGGCACGTTAGCTCTGAGGTGCCTATTTATCATAGATATCAGGAAGGCAGTTAGTTGGATATCTGGAAATCAGGAGAAAGGTCAGAGTAGGAGATAAATTTGGGGGTACGTGGTATTTAAAGCAGTGAGGCTAGTTGAGATCACCCAGGAAGTGAGTTTAGATAGAGAAGAGAAGACCAAATACAGGATTAATGTTAATACAGATTTGCATGTAAACATTAAAAAGATGTTGTAGTTGTTGAACATGAATAGTTTATTATCTTAATGAATTTGTTATCTTTGGAATTAATTTTAAAACACACACTTAATGGTTGTCTTGCATTCTGCCAGGGATAATTGTTTGATTTTCTCAACTAAAAGCATCATGCAGGAATAAATGTTCTCAGTCGGTTTTAATTTAGTGGTTCTTCTAGGGGTTGGGATTTTGACAATTAGAGAGTCGACAAGGTAACAAGCCATAGTTTGTATACTAAGCGAATAGAAATGGTATAGTTGAATTTCACCTTAAAGTGTTCTGTTACAAAGGAACTTGTGGTGTTGGTTTGTGTTAGATCCACTTTTAAAAGGGAAGCTGCAGCAAGTCTGAATTCAAGCAAAATTATGATGTATGTAACATTTGTCTTAATTATCTCTTTTCTTTAAAAGTTAAAGCTCTGATTATAAATCAAAGTAATGCTTCTTACATTGTGAATAAGAGCATTCTCTTAGCCCTTCCATCCTTTCCACCCAACCTACTCTCAGAGGCAGAGGCTCTTAACCCTTTTAGCTGTCTTTTTTCCTGCTTACCTTCATATTCTGAATAAAGTGTCTCTGTTTCTTGCTTTTGAAAATATTTAGGCATCTGTTGTTTTCCTGCTCTTGTAGGTAAGGAGTTAGTTCTGGTTGATTAGCATATTGGTTAGGTATATGGTTCTAGAATCAAGACTCATGGGTTCTAATACTGTCTTTAATGCCACTTATTAACTGTTTGACCTTAGGTGGGTAACCTTATGTATCTCACTGTCCTCATCTATGAAATGGGATAACAGTATTGTCTTCCTTGTGTGTTGTTGTGAGGATTAAACTAGTTAATACACGTTAAGTGAATGTGAGGACATTTATTGAGTAAAACCAATCAGTAAAAGTAAATAATAATAAATTCAGTAATTTTAATCACTATGAAAATAATATTATTTCATCATCTTCATGCAGTTGTCCACATCCCATTTCCTCTGTATAGTTGTATTTCAGTTTTAGTTTTCAGAATTTACATTTTTATGATTAATAATGTTTGCAGTAAAGGCTTATTACACAATAAAATTATATTTCCTTTTCTGTACAGCTTCACCTCTCCACTTAAAATACCCCTCTCTTTTTATTGTACACTTTTCAGGTACCCGCCTCAACTCCTCATTAACCAGAGCTCAGAATCCTTGCTGATTTCTCTGTCATTAACATTTTACTTCTGCCACTACTCTTCCCTCCATGTTGACATATATCTCTTCTGTATCTTATGTCATTAGTTAATGTTTTTCTGCTTCCTTAGGAAGTACTTAGTCAGCATATTGTATTATTTAAGGTATTGTTAGCTGCTATGTGAAGCAAACCTGAACAAATAATGACTTGAATACGATAAAGGTTTATTTCTCGCTTGTCTAAATCAGGTGTACCAAATTGCTACACCACACTCCTGAGCAGTGATTCAGGGATCCAGTCTTCTGTCTTGCGGCTCGGGCACCTTCACTGTGTAGTTTTGGAGGTTGCTGCATTCATCTGCATCAAGCAGGGGCTGTGGGAGAGGGAAGGAAGGGAAGGATTATGCCTAGGAGATGATTATGGACTAGGCCTGGAAGCAGTGCACATTCCCTCAGATTCATATCCCTTGTCAGTAATTCAGTCATGGCTACATCTAACCTCAAAACAGACTGGGAGGGGAGGGGTGAGTTTTGACAGGGCGAGAGAGAGTCATGGACATATACACACTAACAAACGTAGTAAGGTAGATAGCTGGGGGGAAGCAGCCGCAAGGCACAGGGATATTAGCTCGGTGCTTTGTGACAGCCTGGAAGGGTGGGATGGGGAGAGTGGGAGGGAGGGAGACGCAAGAGGGAAGACATATGGGAACATATGTATATGTATAGCTGATTCACTTTGTTATAAAGCAGAAACTAACACACCATTGTAAAGCAATTATACCCCAATAAAGATGTTTAAAAAAAAAAAAAAAAAAAAAAAACAGACTGGGAAATGTTAATGAACCAGTGAGCCCAAGAAGTACAGTGAGCTACATTCTCCCACTTATCAATGAATCCACTCTAATAGGCCCACTTTTCCCAAGTCTTACATGTTCTGTTTATGTTAAGGGTAATCATCTGGATAAATTCCCTGTAGATGTAGCTGTGTACTTTAAAGGTGTGACTTCAGTGAGAGAATTTCAGGCTAAGTAGAAGAGGAGATTGAAATGGACAGATAGAATAAGGGTCTTTTGTTGTATTTTGTTTTGGCAGAGAAGGGGTTCTGAATCCTCTGATTTTGTGATTCTTTGGTCTTTGCTGGACTCTATCCCATTTTGCTGCTTTTCCTCTTCTCCACCCAGTTGCCAAAGGGCCTTCTCCCTTCTTGCCTTTTTCTGCTCCAGAAATTGAGTTACAAAGACCACCAGACCACCAGTTTAAATCATGCTTGCCTTGTCAGCTCCCATGTATTGATACTTTGAGGTTCCTTCCCTGTGCTCTAATCTACTCAATTATTTATTTATTTTTTATATTTTCAGATTTAGGGTGGGCTTATTTCTCTGACTGTAGTTTTAGGTCAGCCTTTGGCCCCCTTGTCGTCTTCTCCCTTCTGTCTTCTCAGCAGTTTTTCTTTTTCTTTGCTCATGACAAAGCCTTTCAGTGGGGTTCGAGCTGGGGTAGGGATGTGAGAGATTGTGCCCTATGATTTGTTAAGTTTTGTCTTTTTACTAACAGTTATTTTGAGGTTTCAGTATTCTCTGTATTCAAGTTATTCTGAGGACATGGCTTTTATATAGATTTACTTTTTACTTCCGGTTTTGTATAGTTTGGGGAGGAAAAATTGGGAGGCATGGAGCTAGGCAGCTTCCATTTTTTGCAGATACTCAGAAATGTCTATGGTCTTTGAGCAAAAATTTTAATATTAATTTAGTCTGACTTCTAAGTATTCTTTTTTTCATTCTTTCTTTCTCCTTTTCTCTCTTTAGCACTCTTTGAGACTTTGGGGGGGGAAATAATATATTACTTTTAAAAGTTTAAAGTCTTACCTTTTAAACCTTAAAGTCATATTTAAGTCATTGAAACAGATGAAATTAATTTTTTTACATGGTTGAGGTAGGAACCTAATTTCATTTTTTCTTTATAGAGTTCTAGCACAATTTGCTAAGTGTTCCAAATATTTTCCACTGTTCCATTAATAAACACTTACCTATTCCTTTACTTCACTAATTATTAGAGCTTTGTGATTCTTATCTATTAGGGCAGATTCTTTTTCTTTTTCAGTGGTGTCATGATTATTGCTGGGCCTTTGATTTTTTTGTATAAATTTCAGAATCAGTTTGTCCAGTTTCTCAAAAAGCCCTTTTGAAATTTTAATGAGAATTATATTGAATTTTTACATAAATATGGAGTTTAACTTCTTGTCTTGAACATGGTGTATCTTTGCATTTGTTTAATGCCTTTCAATAAAGTTTTAAAAATTTCTCTATAAAGATCTTGCATAATTTTTGTTAGATTTATGTTTAGAAATCTCATATTTTTTTGTTGCTGTGGTAAAAGAAATCTGATAATAGAAATGCAATAAGTTTTTGTATATTGATTTTATATCCAGTCTTATTGCTAAACTGTTTTAATATTTCTATAGATAATTTGGGTTTTCTATGTAGACAGTTATATCACCTGCAAATAATGACAGTTTTATTTACTCCTTTTCAGTTATACTTTTTATTTCTTTGGCAGCTTCTAGGGAAAAATAAACAAAATAGAATTCTATAAGGATTCGCTGTTGTCCACTTCCAAATGCTTGACTAAGGATGATCTTAAAAATGGACAGTAGCAAGCGTTGGTCAGATGTGGAGAAATTGGAATCTTCATGTATTGCTGGTGAGAATGTCAAATGGTGCAACCACTTTAGAAAACAGTTTGAAATTCTTCAAAAAGTTAAACATATACGGTTGATTTTTGAACAACATGGGTTTGAACTGCACAGGTTCACTTATATGCAGATTTTTTCAATAAATGTACAGTCGACACCCCACATCTGTGCGTTCTGCATCTGTGGATTCAGCCAACTTCAGATGGTGAACTTAATACATGATTGATGGTTTTCCGAATCCATAGATGCAGAATCGTGGTTACAGTGGGCTCACTGTGGACTTCAGCATCATTGGATTTTGGCATTCACAGCAGGTCCTGAAACCAATCCCCCATGGACACTGAGGGACAACTGTAGTTATTAGATGATCTGGCAATTCCACTCCTAGGTGTATATTCAAGGGAATTGAAAATATATGTTCATATAAAGCTTATACATGAATGTTCATAGCAGCATTTTTCATAATAGCCAAAACAGTAGAAACAACCCAAATATGCATCAACTGATGAATGGATTAAACAAAATTGGTATATCCATACAGTGGAATATTATTCACACATAAAAAGGAATAAAATATTGATGCAAGCCACAACATGGACACATCTTGAAAACATTATGCTAAGTGAAAAGAAGCCAGACACAAAAAGCCACGTATGATTCCATTCATATAAAATGTCCAGAATAGATAAATACATAGAAAAATATACAGAAAGTAGATCAGTGCTTGCCAGGGCTGGGAGGAAGGAGGAATGGGGAGATATTGCTAATGGGTGTGGGGTTTCCTTGAGGAGTGATGAAAATGTTCTGGAATTAGATAGTGGTGATGATTACACAACTCTGAATATACTAGAAACCAATGAATTTATACACTTTAAAATGGTTGCTTTTGTGATATTTGTATTTTATCTCAAAAAAATAAACTGCTTACATAGTGTAATTTTAGTCTTTTTTTTAAGCTAATTTTAGTCTTATTGGCCACTCTTTCTGTGCAAAAGTTTGCCATCACCTGAAATTACGTTCCTTTGATGTTTATTACTTTAGATCGTTTATGTCTTTCATGAACTCACAATTAAGAATGCTATGCCTTACACAGGTGAATGTGTGTGTTAATATGTCCAAGTCATTTTAGCCTGGAAAGTGATATTTAGTTTTATGTTAAAGGACTCTCTATGGTCTTGAATATAGTATTTTCTATATATTAAGTCTGTCTTTATAGCATTACTGAGTTGAGTTTAATTAGTATTCACAAATCAACATATAATATCCTAACGCAAATGACAACCTGTTTAGGAAATTGTAGAAAATAATTCTTGTATTAGTGGCTACAGAATAGGAGGTATCAGTGGTGAATTTTTCTCTTTAAAAATGAAAATGGCTTTATTTTCCATGGGGAAAATGTATAGATGTTCAGATTTATTATCTGCTATATTTTTCCTTAACTAGAAGAAGATCACTTAGGTAAGCCAGTAAAATGTAAATGACTGGTCACAGTTGAGAAATAGTAACAGAGATCAGCTTTCTAATCTTTCAACCCGTTTGAATCAAAGACTGTCTTGAAGCTAAGTGGTCACCTGTGTGGTTCTTTGTGTGCTGCTCATCACTAGTCTAGATGACCCCGACCTTTTTGGTTTCTTCCAAATATGATCCTGAATAATAAAGTAAACCTCATCAGTTAACATCTTAGGGGGAGTAGTTATCACCCACCTGACAGAAGAGCCTTATATGAGTGTTGACAAGGTTGTGTTTGGTAGCAGTAGGGTTACAAGTTATGGGGCTGGATTAGAGGATATCTTCTATCCATTAAATTCTGATAGTTTCTTGTCCTGATACAGTTGTGGAGAGAGTACAAGGTATAAGAGAGAAAGAGAATTTGTAGACAATAGCTAGAGTGATTCTAGTAAATAGAGCTAGGAGGGGAAGCTGGGCGTGGTGCTGCCTTCCCCAGCTTTTTGACAATTAATGGAGCGTTTCTGTATGTTCTGTGCTTTTTCCTTTGAGTTGGATGCCACTGCTTTGTGGATAAATGGTAATCCAATTAGGTTAACATCCTTTCCTGCCTGTGCCCTCAGATCCTCCTTTTCAGCTGGTGGACAGATTTGTTCTCTTTCCTCCCCTTTCCCCTTCAGTGCAGTCTGAGCATTTCCATTTCCGTCTTTTACTGGTGTTTTTAGCTATCCCTTTTTGGGGAAACATTGGATAAGTATCTGAAAATGTAGATAATAATTTTGAATATAGAATTTGCAAAGTTATAGAACTGTATTGTGACTTTTGGGGGGCTGGAGTAGGGTAGGAATTTTTTGGTTAGTGACCACACTTAAAACCTTTTGTAGTTCTAACGATCCAGAGTAAAAGAACAATAAAAAGTACTTTTTCTTCTTTCTAGTATTTAGAAGAGCTAGTGTTTAGTAGAAAGAATCCACATTTTGGATTCAGGAGACATGGCTTAAATTTCCCAATTTGCTTTATCCAGGCTGGACAATTGAATAAGTCACTAATTTTTTTGAGTCTCAATTTCCTTATATATTAAATGGTGATACAATTAATGTTTTCTGAACATAACTCACAAGACTTTTATGAGGACTGAATAAAACAAAGCACATGAAAGCATTTGTAGCCAGTGAGTTGGCATATGCATATTATTACCTTACTTAAGGGGGTAGTGACAGCTCTTGGAACTTGCAGACTCTTAGCAATGGGCCAGATGTATTCTGTGTGTATGAATCTGGAAGGTATGTTCTCATAGTTTCTACTGCTCATTCTTTTAGTGGTTTGACATTCAGCATTTTGAGTGTATGAGAGCTACTAGTGAGTTCACTAACATGAGTCTTCCAAAATGTTTCAGGAATTCATTTAAATGATGGAATATGTATATAGGAAACACTTTGCTGATCTCTGAATAAGGAAGTGGCTTGTAGTATGGAAAATTCTGACCACTAATCTTGGATGTTGGCATATAAGCAGATCTCTATGTTCAATTTCTGTGCAAATCCAGTAAAATCATCCTTCATATATTGTTAAATCAACACTCAAAAGTGAAATACTAAAAGTTACGTAAAAATGCTAATTATGTTTTATTCCTCTGTTTCTTTATTGTGACTAAACAGTATGTTATAAATAATGTACTCCTTTTCCCAGCATGTAATTTAGTTTGAATTTATCTTTTAAAAATATCTAGAGTCATAATATAGTTCTCCCTATTTATACTATTTTCATTTTTTCTGGCACTTAGGATAGCTTTCTTTCCCTTTCAGTACAGCTCAGTGACTTCTAGGTAGTGCTAATGAGAGATATTCTTTTTTTTTTTGCGGTACGCGGGCCTCTCACCGTTGTGGCCTCTCCTGTTACGGAGCACAGGCTCCGGACGCGCAGGCTCAGTGGCCATGGCTCACAGGCCCAGCCACTCCGCGGCACGTGGAATCCTCCCGGACCGGGGCACGAACCCGTGTCCCCTGCATCGACAGGCGGACTCTCAACCACTGCGCCACCAGGGAAGCCCAAGAGATATTCTTGAGTTGAAGGGACGAATAGATTTTTGTAGTTATTGTGTTGGAGTACATTTTAAGTTTTAAGGTTTTTTTTTTTTCCCTGGCTCAAGAATTTTCAATTAGGTTGTGAATTTATACAGCCTTGATGGTAACGAAGAATAGGGCTTTTGCTACTATAATTAAAATGACACTTTCACTTACAATTTAATAGAAGGTGGAAATCATGGAGCTGTATTTTCTTTGATTCATTCTCAGCTTCCTTGAACTTCTTAATGAGAGGTTTATGTGCACCCAGAGGGAAGAGAGCCTACTGCATTGACACATGCTTGCTATTTTTAGTTTTATATTCCAAATTGAGGCTGCTATAAGTTAATATCAGCATTAAGTGAGTAAAGCAGCCCCTCAGTAGTTGAAGGGGGAGGTTGAAGTTCAGGACTTAAGGGGAAAGAATGTATTGTGAAGGTCACAGGAGTACAAGAATCTGGAGTCATTGTCATAAAAACGGAGAGCACACTCATGATGAGCACTGTGTGAGAGCCAGTCCTGTACCTCACCAGGTCCTTTCTTTCTCTGAAATACTTGTGTCTGAAAGTACCACTTACTGTCTTATCCTCTTATTTCTTTTTCTAAAGCCTGTGTTAGTTGGAGTTTTGTGAGTGTAAAACTAAGGTGTTTTGCAGAATGACATCTGTGGACCAACTTCATAAAGTTAAAGGCTCTTTCCAGTTTTCCTAAGCCAATATGCATTATTCAGCTATGTTATATACACTCTTTGATAACTGACCCTGAAAAAGGAAAGGAAGTTATGTATAGGCAGTAGGGCAGAAGAACCAGAATGTTTTTAACTGCCCAGCCCTTAGTCCAAGGGAAGAGTTCTAGGCACACTTTGGCTCAGGATAGATGTCTCACTGATTTGAAGTGGAGATGTCCAGGGTATACTACCCATCCTTTTTTTTTTTTTTAACCCTTCAGAGAAGAGGATTAGGGATGGATTCTCAATGTCACCCTGACAATTGATGTCATACATACCAACCACTACTGCCATTATCAATAATAATAGTGCCCCCATTATCAATTTAGTTTTGATTTCTCTCTCCTAAGGTTTTTTTCCCATTAGAAGCAGGGTAGGGGAGAAGGGAGATTTTTGTTGTTGTTCTTATGGATCTATTTCATCCTAAGACCCAGACAAAAGAGTGGGATTAACATTGGCTTAAGTACATTTTTATTTATATGAACTTCATATACAAAGAGATATATATGGCTGGGTTCTTTGAGCAATAAATTTAATTTTCTGGTTATTTATGCTGCCTTATGACCATTTTCAAGAGGAGGGAAAATATCTACAGAGGAAAGTTTCCATACATCAGCTGAAATATGCTTCATCTTTTCCACCTTTTTTTTTTTTTAATTTATTTATTTTTGGCTGCGTTGGGTCTTTGTTGCTGCCCTCAGGCTTTCTCTAGTTGTGGCGAGCGGGAGCTACCCTTCGTTGCGGTGCATGGGCTTCTCATTGCGGTGGCTTCTCTTGTTGCAGAGGACGGGTTCTAGCTGCTTGGGCTTCAGTAGTTGTAGCACGCTGGCTCAGTAGTTGTGGCTTGTGGGCTCCAGAGTGCAGGCTCAGTTGTTGTGGTGCACGGGCTTAGTTGCTCTGCGGCATGTGGGATCTTCTTGGACCAGGGCTCGAACCCGTGTCCCCTGCATTTACGGATTCTTAACCACTGTGCCACCAGGGAAGTCCCTCTTTTCCACCTTTCAACCCCCAAAGTTAGATTACCACAAACAGACTTTTAAGAAATATGTCCACAGAGTGAGAGTGTTACAGGTGGTGAATATGGCTTATGCTTGGAGATGATTTCCCTAGAGAATTCAGTTTTCAACTCAGTGAATCTCTAAGTACTGTAAAATGTGGGCATCTTTAAACATTTAAGTCTTTAATTAACTTGCAAGTTATTTTAGTGTGAAGGAAGGATCCAGCTTAACATTTATCTCTGATTAACTAACCAGTTATAAAAATACCAGTTGTTGAATAATTCTTCCTTGCTAATGCGATATACCTCTGTTATTATAAACTAAATTGTATATACATGGGTCAGTTTCTGTAGTTAGATTTTTAAATTTTCTTTTATTGATTTGTCTTTTCTGGAACCACAGTAGATTGCCTGTGTAGTATGGATGTTTTAACAATATTCTTCTGATCCCTAAGCATGGTATATCTTTCCATTTGTTTGTGTCATCTTCGGTTTCATTTGTCAGTGTCGTATAGTTTTCTGAGTAGATGTTTTTACCTTCTTGGTTTGATTTATTCCTAGGTATTTTATTCTTTTTGATGCAATTGTAAATGAGATTGTATTCTTAATTCCTCTTTCTGATACTTGTTAGTGTATAGAAATGCAACAGATTTCTGCATATTAATTTTGTATCCTGCAATTTTACTGAATTCATTTATTAGTTCTAATAGTTTTTTGGTGGCATCTTTAGGATTTTCTACATGTAGTATCATGCCGTCTGCAAACAGTGACAGTTTTACTTCTTTTTTTCCACTTTGGATTCCTTTTATTTCTTTTTGTCTGATTGCTGTGGCGAGGACTTCTACTACTATGTTGAATAAAAGTGGTGAGAGTGGGCATCCTTATCTTATTCCTGATCTTAGAAGAAATGCTTTCAGTTTTCCACTGTTGCATATGATGTTGGCTGTAGGTTTGTCATATATGGGCTCTATACCCACTTTATTGAGTTTTTATCATGAATGGATGTTTAATTTTGTCGCAACCTTTTTCCGCATCTGTTGAGATGATCATGTGGTTTTTATTCTTCATTTTGTCAGTGTGTGTATCACACTGATTGATTTACAGAAAATGAATCATTCTTGCATCCCTGGGATAAATGCTACTTGATCATGGTGTGTGATCCTTTAAACTTATCGTTGAGTGTTGGTTTGCTAATATTTGTTGAGGGTTGTTGCATCTGTGTTCATCAGTGATACTGGCCTATAATTTTCTTTTTTGTTGTGTCTTTGTTTCATTTTGGTATCACAGTGATGCTGGCCTTGTAGAATGAGTTTGGAAGCATTTCTTTCTCTGCATTTTTTGTAGTAGTTTCAGAAGAATAGGTGTTAACACTTCTTTAAAAGTTTGGTAAAAGTCACCTGTGAATTTTTCTGCTCCTGGACTTTCGTTTCTTGGGTAAGTTTTGATTACCGATCCAATTTCATTACTGGTAATTGGCCTGTTCATATTATCTATTTCTTCCTGATTCAGTCTTGTAAGGTTATACATTTCTAGGAATTCATTTCTTTTAGGTTGTCCGATTGGTTGATGTATAATTGTTTTTAGTAATCTCTTATGATTCTTCGTATTTCTTTGCTGTCGGTTGTAACTTCTTTTGTTTCTGATTTTACTGATTTGGGACCTCTCTCTTTTTTTTTTTTGATGAGTCTGGTTAAAGGTTTTTCAATTTCATTTATCTTTCAAAAAACCAGCTCTTAGTTTCATTGATCTTTTCTATTTTTTTTTTAGTCTCAGTTTCATTTATTTATGCTTTGATCTTTAATATTTCCTTCCTTAGATTAACTTCAGGTTTATTTGTTCTTTTTCTAGTTCCTTTAGGTATAAGTTTAAGTTATTTGAGATTTTTCTTGGTTCCTGAGGTAGGCCTGTTTCACTATAAATTTCCCTTGTAGAACTGCTTTTGCTGTGTCCCATAGATTTTGGAATGTTGTGTTTCCATTTTCCTTTGTTTCCAGGTGTTTTTAAATTTCTTCTTTGATTTATTCAGTGACACACTGGTTGTTTAGTAGCATATTGTTTATATTCCTGGTGTGTGTTTTTTTTCCCAATGTTCTCCTTGTAGTTGATTTCTAGTTTCATAGTGTTGAAGTCAGAAAAGATAGTTGATATTATATCAATCATCTTAGATTTATTGAGACCTGTTTTGTGGCCTAGCATGTGATCTATCTTGGAGTGTGTTCCATATTCACACATTGAAAAGAATATGTATCCTATTGCTTTTGGATGGAATGTTCTATATATCTATCTGGTTTAAGGTGTCATTTAAGGCCAGTGGATTTTTATTGATTTTCTGTTCAGATGATCTGTCCATTGATTTAACTGGGATGTTAAAGTCCCCTACTATTATTGTGTTACTGTCATTTTCTCCCTTTATATTTGTTAATATTTCCTCTATTTAAATACTCTTATGTTGGGAGCATATATATTTACAAGCGTTATATTTTGTTGGATTGATCCCATTATCATTATGTAAGGCCTTTCTTGTTTTTTTTTCGTTACAGTTTTTGTTTTAAAGACGGTATTTGTCTAAGTATTGCTACCTTTTTTTTTTTTTTTTTTGTGCGGTACGTGGACCTCTCACTGTTGTGGCCTCTCCCGTCGCGGAGCACAGGCTCCGGACGTGCAGGCTCAGCGGCCATGGCTCGTGGGCCTAGCCATTCTGTGGCACGTGGGATCTTCCCGGACCGGGGCACAAACCCGTGTCCCCTGCATCGGCAGGCGGACTCTCAACCACTGCGCCACCAGGGAAGCCCTCATCTTTCTTTTTATTTCCATTTGCATAGAATGTGTTTTTCCATCCCCTCACTTTTATCTATGTGTGTTTTTAGATCTGAACTGAGTCTCCTGTAGACAGCATATATATGGGTCTTGTTTTTCTGTCCATTTAGCCACTCTTTGTCTTTTGATTGGAGCACTTAGTCCATGTACAACTAGCATAATTATTGATAGGTGTGTACTTATTGCCCTTTTTAAAAAAAATATTTAATTTATTTATTTTTGGCTGCATTGGGTCTTCGTTGCTGTGCGTGGGCTTTCTCTAGTCGCAGCAAGCGGGGGCTACTCTTCATTGCGGTGCGCGGGCTTCTCATTGCAGTGGCTTCTCTTGTTGCGGAGCACGGGCTCTAGGCGCATGGGCTTCAGTAGTTGTGGCTCATGGGCTCTAGAGCACAGGCTCAGTAGTTGTGGTTCACAGGCTTAGTTGCTCCACGGCATGTGGGATCTTCCCGGACCAGGGCTCAAACCCGTGTCCCCTGCATTGGCAGGCGGATTCTTAACCACTGCTCCACCAGGGAAGCCCTGCCCTTTTGTTAATTGCTTTCTTGTTGTTTTTATGCCTTTTCTTTATTTCATTCTTCTTGTCTTGCTCTCTTCCTTTGTAATTTGATGACTGTCTTTAGTGATATGTTTGGATTTCTTTCTCTTTTGTTTATCTGTCATTGGTTTTAGGTTTGTGGTTGCCGTGAGGCTCATATATAACACTCTATTTATCTATAGGTGTCTGTTTTAAGTTGATGATCTCTTAAATTCAGATGCATTCTGACAGCCCTACGTTTTTACTCTCCCACCCTACTTTTTATGTTTTTGATGTCATATTTTACATCTTTTTATCTGGTGTATCCTTTGAATATTTATTTTATGTATAGATTATTTTACTACTTTTGTCTTTTAACGTTTCTTACTAGGTTTGTATGTGATTGATCAACTACCTTTACTGTATGTTTGCTTTTACCAGTGAGATTTTTCCTTCCATCATTTGTTTCTTTGTAGTTGTGGACTTTTTTTTATCCTGCTTAGAGAAGTCACTTTAGAATTTCTTGTAAGGCTGGTTTGGTGGTGATGAACTCTTTTAGCTTTTTGTCTGTAAAACTCTTCATCTCTTCTTCAATTCTGAATGATAACAATGCCAGATAGAGTTTTCTTGGTTGTAGGTTTTCTTCCTTTCAGCACTTTGAATATATCATGGCACTCCCTCTGGCCTATAAAGTTTCTGCTGAAAGTTAGCTGATATTCTTATATAAGTTCCCCTTGCATACAACTAGTTGCTTTTCTCTTACTGCTTTTAAGATTCTCTCTTTATTTTTAATTTTTGACCTTTTAATTATAATGTGTCTTAGTGTGGACCTGTTTGTATTCATGCTGTTTGCAACTCTTTGTGCTTCCTGGACCTGATGTTTTTCATTCTCCAGTCTAGGGGAGTTTTTAGCTATTTTTTTTCTCAGGTGTGTTCTCTGTTCCTCCCACCTCCTTCTGGGACCTTATAATGTGAATGTTAATACACTTGATGTTGTCTCTAAGTTCTCTTAAGCTATCTTTCATTTCTTTTAATGTCTTTTTTCTGTTCAGCTTGATTTCCAGTACTCTGTCTTCCAGATTCCTGATCCATTCTTCTGTATCATCTAATCTACTGTTGATTCCTTCTGGTATATTTTTCATTTCAGTTATTATGTTCTTCAGCACTGATTGGTTCTTTTTTATATTTTCTAATTTTTTGTTGAAATTTTCTCTGTTCATCAGTTCTTCTCTTAAGGTTGACAAGTATCTTTATAATCATTACCTTGAACTCTTTATCAGGGAAATTGCTTATCTCCATTTCAGTTAGTTCTTTTCTTTGAGGTTTTTTTCTTATTTTTTCATTTGGAACATATTCCACTGTCTCCTCATTTTGCCTAATTCTCTGTGTTTATTTTTGTGTATTAGTAGGTGTTTTACATGTCCCAGTTTTGGAGAAGTGGCATTATGTGGGAGTGTCCTATGGGGCCTAGCAAGGTGCTCCCCTCTGGCCATCAGAGCTGGATTCTCCAGTGGTGTCCTCTATGTGGGCAGCATGCACCCTTCTGTTGAAGCTGGACTGAGTATTGTTGGCCCCCTGGTAGGTTGAGCAGGCTCCCTGTGTGACTGGCTCTGCAGCCTGGCAGTGGGCAGCATGCACCCTTCTGTTGAAGCTGGACTGAGTATTGTTGGCCCCCTGGTAGGTTGAGCAGGCTCCCTGTGTGACTGGCTCTGCAGCCTGGCAGTGTGCAGCTGTTTTGGGCCTGCTAGTGGGTAGAGCAGGCTCCCCTTGAGGCTGGCTGTGTGTCCTGGCAATGCATGACTGCTTTCAAAGATTAGCAAGTGGGTCTGATGCAGGTGCCTTTCAAACTACTGCTTCTGTGCCCTTTAAGAGTAGTCTCTGTTATCTATAGCCCCCAGCTATCCTGAATGTGAGTCGTGCTGGGTTTCAAAACCAGATATTCTGGGGGCTCATTTTCTTGGTGCAAGACTCTGGGGCTGGCTCAGAACACTTGCTCCTCAGGGAGGACCTCTGCAGTTGTGATATCCTTTCTGTTTTGGGGTTGTCAGCCCTGACGTGTGGGTTCTGACTGGACTGTGTCTCTATCCCTCCTACCTGTCGTGTTGTAGCTCCTTGTTTATATCTTCAGTTGTGGAAAATCTTTTCTGCTTGTATTCAGGTCATTCTCATAGATAGTTGTTCTGTAAGTAGTTGTAATTTTGATGTGCTCATGGGGGGAGGGAGATGAGTTCAGGATCTTTCTACTCTACCATCTTGATCTCCCACCCCCTCCCAGTTGGGCTTTTGATAGAGATTTCGTTGACTCTCTAGATTGCTTCATGTAGTATTGTTACCTCAATATTAACTTTCAATCCATGAACAATGGATGTCTTTCCATTTATTTCCATCTTTTAAAATTTCATTCACCAAAATTTTGTGGTTTTCAGTGTATACGTTCTGTGGTTTTTTGGTTAAATTTATTCCTAAGTGTTTTATTATTTTTGATGCTTTTCTAAATGGAATTATTTTCTTAACTTCCTTTTCAGGTTATTGATTCCTAACGTATAGAAATGCAGATGATTTTTTGCGTTAATTTGTATCCTTCAGCTTTGCTGAATTTATTTATTTTTTTGAATATTTATTTTTTTTTGGTGTGTGTGTGTTTGGTGTGTTTTTTAGGGTTTTATTCATATAAGATTATATTATCTGTGAACAGAGATAAGTTTTCTTCTTCCTTTCCAATTTGGATGCCTTTTATTTCTTTTTTCTTAGCTAATTGTTCTGGCTAGATGTTCCAGTATGATAATGAATTGAAGTGGCAAAAGCAGGCATCTTTGTCTTGTTCCTGATCTTAGAGAGTAAGCTCTCAGTCTTTTACCATTGACTATGATGCTAGCTGTGTGTTATTCATATATTGCTTTTGCCATTTTGAGAAAGATCCTTTCTATTCTTGGTTTATTGAGACTTTTTTTTAATTATGAAAGCATGTTGTATTATATCAAATGCTTTTTCTGCATTAACAGAGAGATGATCACTTTTTTTCCCCTCCTTTGTTCTACAAATGACGCGTATTACATTGATGGATGTTGAACAACTCTTGCATTCCTGGAATAAATCCTACTTGGTTATAGTGCAGAATACTTTTAATATGCTGCTGGACTTAGTTTTCTAGTGTATTGTTGAGGATTTTTGCATGTATATTTTTAAGGACTGTCTGCCTGTGGCTTTCTTTTATTGTAGTATGTTTGTGTCACTTTGGTATCAGGTTAATGCTGGCCTCATATAATGAGTTAGGAAGTGTTCCCTCCTTTTCCTTTTTTAAAAAGTTATTTATTTATTTATTTATTTTTGGCTGCATTGGGTCTTCGTTGCTGTGCGTGGGCTTTCTCTAGTTGTGGTGAGCGGGGGCTACTCTTTGTTGTGGTGCTTGGGCTTCTCATTGCAGTGGCTTCTCTTTGTTGTGGAGCACGGGCCTTAAGAGCCCACAGGCTTCAGTAGTTGTGGCACATGGGCTCAGTAGTTGTGGCTCACGGGCTCTAGAGCACAGGCTCAGTAGTTGTGGCGCACAGGTTTAGTTGCTCCGTGGCATGTGGGATCTTCCTGGACCAGGGCTCGAACCCGTGTCCCCTGCATTGGCAGGCAGATTCTTAACCACTGGGCTACAAGGGAAGTCCCCCTCCTTTTCTGTTTTTTGGATAAGTGTGAGAAAGTTTGGTATTAATTCTTCTTTAAATGTTTGCTAGAATCCACCAGAGAAGCCATGTGGTCCTTGGTTTTTCTTTTTTAGGAGGCTTTTGAGTTACTGATTCACTCTCATAGATTTATTCACATTTTCTGTTTCTTTTTAAGTCAGGTAGTTTGTGTATTTCTAGGAATTTATTCATTTCATCTACATTATGCAAGTTGATGTACAGTTGTTTCTAATATTTTCTTATAATTCTTTCTGTTTCTGTAATGTTGGTAGTAATGTCCCCACTCTCTGATTTTAGTAATTTGAGCCTTCTCTCCTTTTCTTCATCAGTCTAGTTAAAGGTATGTCAATTTCGTTGATGTTTGCAAGCAACCACCTTTTGGTTTCATTCATTTTTCTCTGTTGTTTTTCATTCTCTATTTTGATTATCTCCACTGTAATCTTTATCATTTCATTTCTTCTGATAGCTTTGGGTTTAATTTGCTTTTCTTTTCCCAGTGTATTAAGATGGAAATTAAGGTTATTGATTTGAGATTTTTTTAATGTATGTGTTAGAACTTTTCCTCTTAGCCCTGCTTTTGCTACATCACATAAGTTTTGATATGTTGTGTTTCTGTTTTTATTCATCTCAGGGAATTTTCTAATTTCCCTTTTGATTTCTTCTTAAACAATTGTTTGTTTAAAAGTGTGTTAATTTTCACTTATTTGTGTATTTTCCAGTTTTCCTTCTGTTTCTGATTTCTAGTTTCATTTCACTGTGGTCAAGAATAGAGCGATTGTATGATTTCAGTCTTTTTAAATTTAATAAGACTTAATTTATGGCCTGTCATGGGGGACTATTATATATGCACTTGAAAAGAGTGTGTATTTTCCCATGTTGGGTAGAATATTCTATATAGGTTTGATAAGATAGGTCTAATTGGTTTATAGTGTTGTTCAAGTCCCTTATGTCCTTACTGATCTTCTCTCTAGACGTTCTGTATTGAAAATGGTATATTGAAGTCTCCAACTCTTGTTGTAGACTATTTCTCCCTTTAGTTATTTCAATTTTGTCTTCATATATTTAGGGACCCTGTTGTTAGGTGTGTATATGTTTCCAATTCTTACGTATTTTTGTTCTATTAAATCTTTTATTTTAATATAATATTCTTTGTTTTTGTGACCATTTTCTGTCTTAAAGTCTGTCTTTAATAATAATGTAGCCACCTCAGTTCTCTTCTGGTAACTATTGCATGAAATATCTTTTACAACTTTTTACCTTTGTGTGTTTGTATTTAAAGTAAGTCTCTTGTATACAGTTTCAGCATATAGATGGATCTTTTTTTTTTTTGGTGGTGGTACGCAGGCCTCTCACTGTTGTGGCCTCTCCCGTTGTGGAGCACAGGCTCTGGACGCACAGGCTAAGCGACCACGGCTCACGGGCCCAGCCGCTCTGTGGCATGTGGGATCTTCCTGGACCGGGTCATGGACCCATGTCCCCTGCATCGGCAGGTGGACTCTCAACCACTGGGCCACCAGGGAAGTCCAAGATTTCATCTTAATAACTGTTTTTAAGCAATTTGAATATCATACTCCTTTTTGTAATTTTCTTCATGATTCTTATACTTGGGTTCAGTCAGCTTCTTTAGTTTGTCATTTTCATTAAATTTGTAAAAATTTTGAACTTCATATTTTCAAATGTTTTCTTCTCCCTTCTCTGGCCTCTTTTTTATGGACTCTAATTATATACGTATGTATTCGTGCACCTGAAGTTGTCTCACAGTTTACTGCTTTTCTGTTCATTTTCTCCATCTTTTTTCTTTCTTTTTTATTCAGATGCTTTCTATTGGTGTGTCTTCAAGTTGACTAATGTTTTATTTTGTTATATTTAATCTGCTGTTAATCTTTTTACCTCCGATATTATAGTTTTCATCTTTAGAAGGTTGATTTAGGTTTTTAAAAATGTATATCCATGCTTCTTAACACATTCAGTCTTTCCTCCAGCTTTTTGAACCCATGGGATACATCATAATAACTGTTAGTATCTGTGTCTAGTATTTTTGCTTTAACCATCTTTGCTGCAAGCATTTTCACCTAACTAATTGGGTGTAAGGCAGTTTTACCGTAAAAGATAAAATAACTCGTTGACAGTTTGGTTTCATTTCTCCATTGACACAGTGCACCCATTTTTATATTACACAAATCTTAGCCCTCATAATGGTCTATACAGTGACCAGTAGGCGTGTGGTCTTAAAATAGTGCATGATAACAACTACATATATTGAGTTGATAGAAAATATGGTGATAAAACTTACTGGAAGTGTGAAATAAGAGAGTGTAAAGCCAGATTGCATACTATTCTAGAAAAGAATGTATTATTTCTCAAGTCCTTTAGCGATGTGAAGGTTCAGAGCTGAACTCACATTTCCCATAGAAGTTTGCAGTGTCTATCAACAGACATGTGACAGCATACCAAGAACAAACAACAGTGTAGAACAGTGGTCTCCAACCTTTTTGGCACCAGGGACCAGTTTCGTGGAAGACAGTTTTTCCACAGACAAGGGTTGGGGGATGGTTCAGGTGGTAATGTGAGCGATGGGGAGCAATGGGGAGCAGCAGATGAAGCTTTGTTTGCTCACCCCCCCGCTCACCTCCTACTGTGTGGCCGAGGTTGGGGAGCCCTGGTGTAGAAGGCTTTCACTGGAAATTCAAAGCTCAGTTTACAGGTTTGCATCCTAGTATTTGGAAACTGATATCTCTCTTAATGAAGAAAGAAATTGTATTGAAAAAGTACAAGTGCAGTGCCAAACAAGGAGGTGTATTAAGAAGGAAAAAAATGTATAAAATGCTGTGAATGAAAGACTTGGAGACAGTGCTTGTTACAACTCATAAAATAAAATCAGTTATTCGTATAGTATTGCTATGAATTTTTCTACGCGTTTTAAATATATTCAACATTTTTATATTTTGCTATATAGTCTTTTCAATTTATTAATTTTTATGTTTCATTATGTCCTTTTTTTTTTTTTTTTTTAACATCTTTATTGGGGTATAATTGCTTTACAATAGTGTGTTAGTTTCTGATTTATAACAAAGTGAATCAGCTATACATATACATGTGCTCCCATGTGTCTTCCCTCTTGCGTCTCCCTCCCTCCCACTCTCCCCCTCCCACCCCTCCAGGCTGTCCCAAAGCCCCGAGCTAATATCCCTGTGCCTTGCGGCTGCTTCCCCCTAGCTATCTACCTTACTACGTTTGTTAGTGTGTATATGTCCATGACTCTTTCTCGCCCTGTCAAAACTCACCCTTCCCCCTCCCCATATCCTCAAGTCCGTTCTCCAGTAGGTCTGCGCCTCTATTCCTGTCTTATCCCTAGGTTCTTCATGACATTTTTTCCCCTTAAATTCCATATATATGTGTTAGCATACGGTATTTGTCTTTGTCTTTCTGACTTACTTCACTCTGTATGACAGACTCTAGGTCTATCCATCTCATTACAAATAATTCAATTTCATTTCTTTTTAAGGCTGAGTAATATTCCATTGTGTATATGTGCCACATCTTCTTTATCCATTCGTCCGATGATGGGCGCTTAGGTTCTTTCCATCTCCGGGCTATTGTAAATAGAGCTGCAATGAACATTTTGGTACATGACTCTTTTTGAATTTTGGTTTTCTCAGGGTATATGCCCAGTAGTGGGATTGCGGGGTCATATGGTAATTCTATTTGTAGTTTTTTAAGGAACCTCCATACTGTTCTCCATAGTGGCTGAACCAATTCACATTCCCACCAGCAGTGCAAGAGTGTCCCCTTTTCTCCACACCCTCTCCAGCATTTATTGTTTCTAGATTTTTTGATGATGGCCATTCTGACTGGTGTGAGATGATATCTCATTGTAGTTTTGATTTGCATTTCTCTAATGATTAATGATGTTGAGCATTCTTTCATGTGTTTGTTGGCATTCTGTATATCTTCTTTGGAGAAATGTCTGTTTAGGTCTTCTGCCCATTTTTGTATGGGGTTGTTTGTTTTTTTGTTATTGAGCTGCATGAGCTTCTTGTAAATTTTGGAGATTAATCCTTTGTCAGTTGCTTCATTTGCAAATGTTTTCTCCCATTCTGAGGGTTGTCTTTTGGTCTTGATTATGGTTTCCTTTGCTGTGCAAAAGCTTTGAAGTTTCATTAGGTCCCATTTGTTTATTTTTGTTTTTATTTCCATTACTCTAGGAGGTGGGTCAGAAAGGATCTTGCTGTGATTTATGTCATAGAGTGTTCTTCCTATGTTTTCCTCTAAGAGTTTGATAGTTTCTGGCCTTACATTTAGGTCTTTAATCCATTTTGAGCTTATTTTTGTGTATGGTGTTAGGGAGTGATCTAATCTCATACTTTTACATGTACCTGTCCAGTTTTCCCAGCACCATTTATTGAAGAGGCTGTCCTTTCTCCACTGTACATTCCTGCCTCCTTTATCAAAGATAAGGTGTCCATATGTGCGTGGGTTTATCTCTGGGCTTTCTATCCTGTTCCACTGATCTATCTTTCTGTTTTTGTGCCAGTACCATACTGTCTTGATTACTGTTGCTTTGTAGTATAGTCTGAAGTCAGGGAGCCTGATTCCTCCAGCTCCTTTTTTCGTTCTCAAGATTGCTTTGGCTATTCGGGGTCTTTTGTGTTTCCATACAAATTGCGAAATTTTTTGTTCTAGTTCTGTGAAAAATGCCAGTGGTAGTTTGATAGGGATTGCATTGAATCTGTAGATTGCTTTGGGTAGTAGAGTCATTTTCACAATGTTGATTCTTCCCATCCAAGAACATGGTATATCTCTCCATCTATTTGTATCATCTTTAATTTCTTTCATCAGTGTCTTATAATTTTCTGCATACAGGTCTTTCGTATCCTTAGGTAGGTTTATTCCTAGATATTTTATTCTTTTTGTTGCAATGGTAAATGGGAGTGTTTTCTTGATTTCACTTTCAGATTTTTCATCATTAGTATATAGGAATGCCAGAGATTTCTGTGCATTAATTTTGTATCCTGCTACTTTACCAAATTCATTGATTAGCTCTAGTAGTTTTCTGGTAGCATCTTTAGGATTCTCTATGTATAGTATCATGTCATCTGCAAACAGTGACAGCTTTACTTCTTCTTTTCCGATGTGGATTCCTTTTATTTCCTTTTCTTCTCTGATTGCTGTGGCTAAAACTTCCAAAACTATGTTGAATAAGAGTGGTGAGAGTGGGCAACCTTGTCTTGTTCCTGATCTTAGTGGAAATGCCTTCAGTTTTTCACCATTGAGGATGATGTTTGCTGTGGGCTTGTCATATATGGCCTTTATTATGTTGAGGAAAGTTCCCTCTATGCCTACTTTCTGGAGGGTTTTTATCATAAATGGGTGTTGAATTTTGTCAAAAGCTTTCTCTGCATCTATTGAGATGATCATATGGTTTTTCTCCTTCAATTTGTTAATATGGTTTATCACATTGATAGATTTGCGTATATTGAAGAATCCTTGCATTCCTGGAATAAACCCCACTTGATCATGGTGTATGATCCTTTTAATGTGCTGTTGGATTCTGTTTGCTAGTATTTTGTTGAGGATTTTTGCATCTATGTTCATCAGTGATATTGGCCTGTAGTTTTCTTTCTTTGTGACATCCTTGTCTGGTTTTGGTATCAAGGTGATGGTGGCCTCGTAGAAGGAATTTGGGAGTGTTCCTCCCTCTGCTATATTTTGGAAGAGTTCGAGAAGGATAGGTGTTAGCTCTTCTCTAAACGTTTGATAGAATTCACCTGTGAAGCCATCTGGTCCTGGGCTTTTGTTTGTTGGAAGATTTTTAATCACAGTTTCAATTTCAGTGCTTGTGATTGGTCTGTTCATATTTTCTATTTCTTCCTGATTCAGTCTTGGCAGGTTGTGCATTTCTAAGAATTTGTCCATTTCTTCTAGATTGTCCATTTTATTGGCATAGAGTTGCTTGTAGTAATCTCTCATGATTTTTTTTATTTCTGCAGTGTCAGTTGTTATTTCTCCTTTCTCATTTCTAATTCTATTGATTTGAGTCTTCTCCCTTTTTTTCTTGATGAGTCTGGCTAGTGGTTTATCTATTTTGTTTATCTTCTCAAAGAACCAGCTTTTAGTTTTATTGATCTTTGCTATCGTTTCCTTCATTTCTTTTTCATTTATTTCTGATCTGATTTTTATGATTTCTTTCCTTCTGCTAGCTTTGGGGCTTTTTTGTTCTTCTTTCTCTAATTGCTTGAGGTGCAAGGTTAGGTTGTTTATTCGAGATGTTTCCTGCTTCTTAAGGTGGGCTTGTATTGCTATAAACTTACCCCTTAGAACTGCTTTTGCTGCATCCCATAGGTTTTGGGTCGTTGTGTCTCCATTGTCATTTGTTTCTAGGTATTTTTTTATTTCCTCTTTGATTTCTTCAGTGATCACTTCATTATTAAGTAGTGTATTGTTTAGCCTCCATGTGTTTGTATATTTTACAGATCTTTTCCTGTAATTGATATCTAGTCTCATGGCGTTGTGGTCAGAAAAGATACTTGATACAATTTCAATTTTCTTAAATTTACCAAGGCTTGATTTGTGACCCAAGATATGATCTATCCTGGAGAATCTTCCATGAGCACTTGAGAAAAATGTGTATTCTGTTGTTTTTGGATGGAGTGTCCTATAAATATCAATTAAGTCCATCTTGTTTAATGTATCATTTAAAGCTTGTGTTTCCTTATTTATTTTCATTTTGGATGATCTGTCCATGGGTGAAAGTGGGGTGTTAAAGTCCCCTACTATGAATGTGTTACTGTCAATTTCCCCTTTTATGGCTGTTAGTATTTGCCTTACGTATTGAGGTGCTCCTATGTTGGGTGCATAAATATTTACAATTGTTATATCTTCTTCTTGGATCGATCCCTTGATCATTATGTAGTGTCCTTCTTTATCCCTTTTAATAGTCCTTATTTTAAAGTCTATTTTGTCTGATATGAGAATTGCTACTCCAGCTTTCTTTGGTTTCCATTTGCATGGAATATCTTTTTCCATCCCTTACTTTCAGTCTGTATGTGTCTCTAGGTCTGAGGTGGGTCTCTTGTAGACAGCATATATAAGGGTCTTGTTTTTGTATCCATTCAGCCAATCTGTGTCTTTTGGTGGGAGCATTTAGTCCATTTACATTTAAGGTAATTATCGATATGTATGTTCCTATTCCCATTTTCTATATTGTTTTGGGTTCGTTATTATAGGTCGTTTCCTTCTTTTGCATTTCTTATCTAGAGAAGTTCCTTTAGCATTTGTTGTAAAGCTGGTTTGGTGGTGCTGAACTCTCTCAGCTTTTGCTTGTCTGTAAAGGTTTTAATTTCTCCATCAAATCTGAATGAGATCCTTGCTGGGTAGAGTAGTCTTGGTTGCAGGTTTTTCTCCTTCATCACTTTCAGTATGTCCTGCCACTCCCTTCTGGCTTGTAGGGTTTCTGCTGAGAGATCAGCTGTTAACCTTATGGGGATTCCCTTGTGTGTTATTTGTTGTTTTTCCCTTGCTGCTTTTAATATGCTTTCTTTGTATTTAATTTTTGACAGTTTGATTAATATGTGTCTTGGCGTATTTCTCCTTGTATTTATCCTGTATGGGACTCTCTGTGCTTCCTGGACTTGATTAACTATTTCCTTTCCCATATTAGGGAAGTTTTCAACTATAATCTCTTCAAATATTTTCTCAGTCCCTTTCTTTTTCTCTTCTTCTTCTGGAACCCCTATAATTCGAATGTTGGTGCGTTTCATGTTGTCCCAGAGGTCTCTGAGACTGTCCTCAGTTCTTTTCATTCTTTTTTCTTTATTCTGCTCTGCAGTAGTTATTTCCACTACTTTATCTTCCAGGTCACTTATCCATTCTTCTGCCTCAGTTATTCTGCTATTGATCCTATCTAGAGTACTCTTAATTTCATTTATTGCGTTGTTCATCGTTGCTTGTTTCATCTTTAGTTCTTGTAGGTCCTTGTTAACTGTTTCTTGCATTTTGTCCATTCTACTTCCAAGATTTCGGATCATCCTTACTATCATTATTCTGAATTCTTTTTCAGGTAGATTGCCTATTTCCTCTTCATTAGTTAGGTCTGGTGGGTTTTTATCTTGCTCCTTCATCTGCTGTGTGTTTTTCTGTCTTCTCATTTTGCTTATCTTACTGTGTTTGGGGTCTCCTTTTTGCAGGCTGCACGTTCGTAGTTCCCGTTGTTTTTGATGTCTGTCTCCAGTGGCTAAGGTTGTTTCAGCGGGTTGTGTAGGCTTCCTGGTGGAGGGGACTAGTGCCTGTGTTGTGCTGGATGAGGCTGGATCTTGTCTCTCTAGTGGGCAGGTTCACGTCTGGTGGTGTGTTTTGGGGTGTCTGTGGCCTTGTTATGATTTTCGGCAGCCTCTCTGCTAATGGGTGGGGTTGTGTTCCTGTTTTGCTAGTTGTTTGGCATAGGTTGTCCAGCACTGTGGCTTGCTGGTCGTTGAGTGAAGCTGGGTGCTGGTGTTAAGATGGAGGTCTCTGGGAGATTTCCACCGTTTAATATCATGTGGAGCTGGGAGGTCTCTTGTTGATCAGTGTCCTGAAGTTGGCTCTCCTACCTCAGAGGCAGAGCCCTGCCTCCTGGGCTGGAGCACCAAGAGCCTTTCATCCACACGGCTCAGAATAAAAGGGAGGAAAAGTAGAGAGAATTATTAGAAGTATGAGGAAAGAAAGAAGGAAAGGAGGAAAGGAAGGAAGGAAGAAAGAAGCAAAGAAGGAAAGAAAGGAGGGAGGGAGGAAGGAAGGAAGGAAGGAGGGAAAGAAGGAGAAAATGTAGAGAGAATTAGTAGAAGTATGAGGAAAGAAAGAGGGAAAGGAGGAAAGGAAGGAAGGAAGAAAGAAGCAAAGAAGGAAAGAAAGGAGGGAGGGAGGGAGGGAGGAAGGAAGGAGGGAAAGAAGGAGAAAATGTAGAGAGAATTCGTAGAAGTATGAGGAAAGAAAGAAGGAAAGGAGGAAAGGAAGGAAGGAAGAAAGAAGCAAAGAAGGAAAGAAAGGGAGGGAGGGGGGAAGGAGGAAGGAAGGAGGGAAAGAAGGAGAAAATGTAGAGAGAATTAGTAGAAGTTTGAGGAAAGAAAGAAGGAAAGGAGGAAAGGAGGAAAGGAAGGAAGGAAGAAAGAAGCAAAGAAGGAAAGAAAGGAGGGAGGGAGGGAGGGAGGAAGGGAGGAAGGAAGGAGGGAAAGAAGGAAAAAAGACAGAAAGAAAGAAGATACAGTAAAAATAAAATAAAGTATAATATAGTTATTGTACTAAAAAATATTTAGAAAGAAAAAAAAAAAAAAAAGAAAGAACAGATAGAACCCTAGGACAAATGTTGGAAACAAAGCTATACAGAGAAAATCTTACACAGAAGCAAGCATACACATACGTGTTCACAAAGAGAGGCAAAGGGGGAAAAATCATAAATCCTGCTCCCAGAGACCACCTCCTCAACCTGGGGTGATTCGCTGTCTAAAGGAGGGAAGGAAGGAAGGAAAGAAAGAAAGAACGAAGGTAAAGTACAATAAAGTTATTACAATTAAAATTAATTATTAAGAAAAAAAAAAATTTTTTTTTTTAAAAAAAACCATGGACGGATAGAGCCCTAGGACAAATGTTGGAAGCAAAGCTATACAGAGAAAATCTTACACAGAAGCATACACATACACGTTCACAAAGAGAGGCAAAGGGGGAAAAATCATAAATCCTGCTCCCAGAGACCACCTCCTCAACCTGGGGTGATTCGCTGTCTAAAGGAGGGAAGGAAGGAAGGAAAGAAAGAAAGAAAGAACGAAGGTAAAGTACAATAAAGTTATTACAATTAAAATTAATTATTAAGAAAAAAAAATTTTTTTTTTAAAAAACCATGGACGGATAGAGCCCTAGAACAACTGTTGGAAGCAAAGCTATACAGAGAAAATCTTACACAGAAGCATACACATACACGTTCACAGAGAGAGGCAAAGGGGGAAAAATCATAAATCCTGCTCCCAGAGACCACCCCCTCAACCTGGGGTGATTCGCTGTCTAAAGGAGGGAAGGAGGGAAGGAAAGAAAGAAAGAAAGAACGAAGGTAAAGTTCAATAAAGTTATTACAATTAAAAAAAAATTTTTTTTTAAAAAAAAAAAAACCATGGACGGATAGAGCCCTAGGACAAATGGTGGAAGCAAGAGTATACAGACAAGATCTCACACAGAAGCATACACACACACATTCACAAAAAGAGGAAAAGGGAAAAAAATCACAGATCTCGCTCCTAAATTCCCCCTCTTCAATTTGGGATCACTCCCTGTCTATTCAGGTATTCCACAATGCAGGGCACATCAAGTTGATTGTGGAGCTTCAATCCGCCGCCTCCACGGCTGCTGGGAGAGACCTCCCCCTCTCCTCCCTGCTCTCACAGCTCACAGGAGCTCAGCTTTGTACCCGGCCCGGCCCCTGCGCGCAGATCGCTGGAGGGCGTCTGTTTTTTTGCTCAGACAGGACGGGGTTAAAGGAGCCGCTGATTCGGGAGCTCCGGCTCACTCAGGCCGGGGGTTGGGGGATGGGGGAAGGCGGGGCACTGCGTGCGGGGCGGGCCTGCGGCGGCAGAGGCAGCGCGACGCTGCGGCAGAGGCCGGCGTGACGCTGCACCGGCCTGAGACCCGCCGTGCGTACTCCCGGGGAAGCTGTCCCTGGATCCCGGGAACCCGGCAGTGGCGGCCTGCACAGGCTCCGCGGAAGAGGGGTGCGGAGAGTGACCTGCGCTCGCACACAGCCCCCCTGGTGGCGGCAGCAGCAGCCCCAGCGTCTCCCGCCCGTCTCTGGGCTCCGCGGTTTCAGCCGCGGCTCGCGCTTCCCACCGCGGCTCGCGCCCGTCTCGGGGGCTCGCGCCCTCAGCCGCGGCTCGCGCCCGTCTCTGGGGTTCGCGCTTTTAGCCGCGGCTCGCGCCCGTCTCTGGAGTTCCTTTAAGCAGCGCTCCCAAACCCCTCTCCTCGCGCACCAGGAAACAAAGAGGGAAGAAAAAGTCTCTTGCCTCTTCGGCCGGTGCAGGCTTTTCCCCGAACTCCCTCCCGGCTAGTCGTGGCGCACCAACCCCTTCAGGCTATGCTCAAGCCGCCAACTCCAGTCCTCTCCCTGCGCTCCGTCCAAAACCGAAACCCGAGCCTCAGCTCGCAGCCCCGCCCGCCCCGGCGGGTGAGCAGACAAGCCTCCCGGGTTGGTGAGTGCTGGTCGGCACCGATCGTCTGTGCAGGAATCTCCCCGCTTTGCCCTCCGCACCCGTCGCTGTGCACCACTCCGCGGTCCCGAAGCTCCCCCCTCCGCCTCCCGCAGTCTCCGCCCGCGGAGGGGCTTCCTAGTGTGTGGAAACTTTTCCTCCTTCACAGCTCCCTCCCACTGATGCAGGTGCCGTCCTTATTCTTTTGTCTCTGTTTTTTCTTTTTTCTTTTGCCCTACCCAGGTACGTGGGGAGTTTCTTGCCTTTTGGGAGCTCTGAGGTCTTCTGCCAGCCTTCAGTAGGAGTTCTGTAGGAGTTGTTCCACGTGTGGATGTATTTCTGGTGTATCCGTGGGGAGGAAGGCGATCTCCACGTCTTACTCTTCCGCCATCTTCCCGCCGACCTCATTATGTCCTTTTAAACGTCCTTTTTTGTTGTTATTTTATCCTTTATGGCAAAATTACCTCATGACCAATTAGTTGTATGGTGAAAATATTTATGGTTGATACGTAGCAAAGACGTATACAGCAAAGATGCTTACGGCGAAATTACCTATAACCATGTATCCTTGTCTACTAATTCTGTCACCTTTCTGAGTCAGTTTTGTTTTATTTTTTCTAATTTTCATCCCCCTTCTTTGCATGCCTAATTATTTTTTATTGGATTCCAGACGTTTTGAAGTTTTCCTTGTTGTGTTGGCTATTTTGTTTATTTTTTGACCTTTGTTCTGTAATAGGTTGTTACTTGGAAACAGTTTGTTCCTTTTGGTCTTGCTTTTAATATTGTTTGGTGGGATCATACCCTGGTTTACTCTAGAGTTAACTTTTCCTCACTTTTGAGCAAGATATTGTAGTATTATAATCAGTGCCCCATAAGGTTCGGTATTTTTCATTTTGGACTTGAGAATAGACACTGTTGCTGTGCTGTGTGATATTTGATCACTCTTCTCTTTAATTCTTTTGCAGGATTCTTTTCCCAGACTCTGGTGGTTTTCTCATGTGAATGTCTTTAGCAATATTCAGCTGTATACTCATGGGTGCCTCAGTGTGGCTTTCTGGACTTCTCTACACAGCTTTCTATTCTCTGGTACTCAACCAGGCAAACTCTAGCCTCCTTAGCTTCCTTTTATCCCCACGTTCATCTCAGCTCAGGGAGACCACTGGGCTCTGCTTGGGTTCCCTTTCTCTTTGCTGCAACCTGGAAACTTTCTCTAGGATAAGCTTGGAAAATAATAATCTCTTTTTTTTTTCCTCAGTGATCACTGCCCTTTCTTGCCTGTGTCCAGTGTCTTGGTGCCATTATTTCATATATTTTGTCTCATGTTTTAGTGTTTTCAGGTAGTAGGATAAATCTTATCCCTGTTACTCTATCTTAAATTGGAATTCAAAAGTGATGATCAGAATAGGGCCATATTTTGGTATCTAAATAGTTGATACATACATCTGGAGCAGAGGATATCAGGATAGAGACTAGGAAACTACACTTTTTTTTTTGCTGTGTTGGGTCTTTGTTGCTGTGCTCAGGCTTTCTCTAGTTGTGGCGAGCGGGGGCTCCTCTTTGTTGCAGTGCGCGAGCTGCTCATTGTGGTGGCTTCTCTTGTCGTGGAGCGTGGGCTCTAGGCGTGCGGGCTTCAGTAGTTGTGGCATGCAGGCTCAGTAGTTGTGGCTCATGGGCTCCAGAGCACAGGCTCAGTAGTTGTGGCGCACGGGCTTAGTTGCTCTGTGGCATTTCCGGACCAGGAATTGCACCTGTGTCCCCTGTTTTGGCAGGTGGATTCTTAACCACTGTGCCACCAGGGGAGTCCTGGAAGCTACACTTTTTATTTTATTATTTTTTAAATAAGCTCTTTCAATTTATTCAACTGTAACATAATTCAGTAGTTCTGGTGAGATTCAATTATATAATGGCTTAATTGAAAGAAAATTAAACAAGTATATGTCTAAGTTCTTTCACACTAAATGAGATTTTAAATTACTCAAGGAGCAGATATTTCAATTCTGATATGATGACTTTAAACAGGGTGGTATTTGATATTCAGAACAATCAATTAGAATTTCATAAACATTTGAGAGGTATCTTCTATTGATCTTGCACAAAATTAAATCAAATTCCACTTTATGCCCAGATGACCGAAGTAAAGAAAAAGAAGTTGAAAAGCCAATTCAAGCTTTGTTAAGTAATTTTAAAAAATGCCTTCCATGATAGTAGCAAGAATGGATTATCTTCCCTATCTTACCCCTAGTAACCAGGCAACCAGGAGTAGGCTGAAGCTGAGCACATGCTTATCATCTTACAAATTAGTTAGGTATTTATCGAAAAAGCCTGCTCTGTAACCACACTTTCATACCCTTCATGTTTCTACATAAATATGGCTTCTTGGATTTTATATATATATATAAATATATACATATATATTTAACATCTTTATTGGAGTATAATCGCTTTACAACGGTGTGTTAGTTTCTGCTGTATAACAAAGTGAATCAGCTATACATATACATATATCTCCCTATCCTCTCCCTCTTGTGTGTCCATCCCACCCTCCCTATCCCACCCCTCCAGGTGGTCACAAAGCACCGAGGTGATCTCCCTGTGCTATGCAGCTGCTTCCCACTAGCTATCTGTTTTACATTTGGTAGTGTATATATGTCAGTGCCACTCTCTCACTCTGTCCTAGCTTACCCTTCCCCCTCCCTGTGTCCTCAAGACCATTCTCTATGTCTGCGTCTTTATTCCTGTCCTGTCCCTAGGTTCCTCAGAACCATTTCTTTTTTTTAGATTCCATATATATGTGTTAGCATACGGTGTTTGTTTTTCTCTTTCTGACTTACTTCACCCTGTATGACAGACTCTAGGTCCATCCGCCTCACTATAAATAACTCAATTTCCTTTCTTTTTTTTAAAATTTATTAATTTATTTATCTATGGCTGTGTTGGCTCTTCGTTTCTGTGCGAGGGCTCTCTATAGGTGCGGCGAGCGGGGGCCACTCTTCATCGTGGTGTGCGGGCCTCTCACTATCGTGGCCTCTCTTGTGGCGGAGCACAGGCTCTAGAGCGCAGGCTCAGTAGTTGTGGCACGAGGGGCCAGTTGCTCCGCGGCATGTGGGATCTTCCCAGATCAGGGCTCGAACCCGTGTCTCCTGCATTGGCAGGCGGACTCTCAACCACTGCGCCACCAGGGAAGCCCCCAATTTCCTTTCTTTTTATGGCTGAGTAATATTTCATTGTATATATGTGCCACATCTTCTTTATCCATTCATCTGTCAGTGGACACTTAGGTTGCTTCCACGTCCTGGCTATTGTAAATAGTGCTGCAATGAACACTGTGGTACATGACTCTTTTTGAATTATGGTTTTCTCAGGGTATATGTCCAGTAGTGGGATTGCTGGGTTGTATGGAAGCTACACTTTAAATTGATATGCATTGAGAGAGTCCTGGATTAGAGAATAAGATATGATGAAATTTAGTTAAGAACAGTAGATAGAAATTTGATTATTGAGAAGAATTAGAAATTGGACAGTGTAGATTTATGAATGAAAAGAAGTAAAAAAAATATTAAGGTAGAAAATTAGTTTGATCTTCTATTTATCTTAAGGGAAGACATTCTCTAGCCACCTGACATTTAACTTTTGAACAGTTGTTTTAGAACATTCCAGCTTGATTTCTGAATGGAATTACTTATTTGTTTTATTATTTTTTTAATTTTAAAATTTGTGTATTTTCCAGTTTTATTACATAATGAAAAGAGAATATAACATGTCACATTTCTAATTCTTTTATTTTTTAACATCTTTATTGGAGTATAATTGCTTTACAATGTTGTGTTAGTTTCTGCTGTATAACAAAGTGAATCAGTTATATGTATACATACATCCCCATATCCTGAATTACTTATTTTAAATTGTAATGTTCCTGAAAGGGTGATACCAAGGTAATTGCTTATATTATTTTTCTTCACTTGAAAACTTAAAATTTAACAATGATAGAAGATAACATGTATCATATTTACTTAAAAGTTAGATCTATTTTATAATACTTTTTAAACACATGGGGGAAAATTAGAGTTTAGTATACAGTTATGTTATCTCGTAGATATATGGTGCCATCTAATGGCTAATGTGAAAATTTGTTTGGTAGACAGCATAATGCTCAGCAGTTTGTTTTATGCTGAGTAAATTTAACACTGAAATCTTTGGTGCTTTTAATGTCCAAGGTACATTTTTTATTTAAACACTAAGGTATATGTGTATTTTCATTTCAGTTTATAGTATCTTTAAAATTCAACTACATCAGTATGATTTGTCATCACATATAAAAGCATATGTTTGCAATTTACATATTTTAAAATTTATTCAGTATAAATTTTGCATGTAAAACCAATTTTAATAAGCATGTCAAGTTTGCAAATCTTTCCATCTGCTATCTTATATAGTTCTTGTTCCCTCTTCCTGGTCCCAATATGTACTTAGAAATTAACGCCTTGTGGAAGTTCACTACTATTGTAACATAATTCATTCTTCTTCCCTCCTTCACTCTCTATTTACATTTTATAAAATATATCCAGAATGTGAGAACGATAGAAGAGACTGGCAATTTTTAAGTGTTGCTCCAGATTCTTAGAGATTCTGTGGAGTCACTCCAGGGGCTGGCATGGAGGTGGCTAAGGTTGGAGAATTAGCATTTTGAGGGCTCTAGAAGTCCTAATCCAGTTTTTCCTAAATATATTTTATTATGGAACCGCTGTCTTCCTTATTTTGGAAATTGTTCTGTATTCCCTTTTATAAAGAAAATTATTATTTTTTATTATTAATTAATTAATTAATTTTGGCTCTGCTGGGTCTTAGTTGCAGCATGTGGGATCTTCGTTGTGGCATACAGGATCTTTAGTTGCGGCATGCAAACTGTTAGCTGCGGCATGTATGCGGGATCTAGTTCCCCAACCAGGGTTTGAACCCAGGCCCCCTGCATTGGGAGTGTTGAGACTTACCCACTGGACCGCCAGGGAAGTCCCCTGTATTCCTTTTTTTTTTTTTTTTTTTTTTTTTTGCAGTACGCGGGCCTCTCACTGTTGTGGCCTCTCTCGTTGCGGAGCACAGGCTCTGGGCGCACAGGCTCAGCGGCCATGGCCCACAGACCCAGCCGCTCCGCAGCATGTGGGATCTTCCTGGACCGGGGCACGAACCCGTGTCCCCTGCATCGGCAGGCGGACTCTCAACCACTGCACCACCAGGGAAGCCCTGTATGATCCTTTTAATGTGTTGTTGGATTCTGTTTGCTAGTATTTTCTTGAGGATTTTTGCATCTATATTCATCAGTGAAATTGGTCTGTAAATTTTCTTTTTTTGTAGTATCTTTGTCTGCTTTTGGTATCAGGGTGATGGTGGCCTCATAGAATGAGTTTGGGAGTGTTCCTCCCTCTGCTGTATTTTGGAAGAGTTTGAGAGGGATAGGTGTTAGCTCTTCTCTAAATGTTTGATAGAATTCACCTGTGAAGCCATCTGGTCCTGGAATTTTACTTCTTGGAAGATTTTTAATCACAGTTTCAATTTCATTACTTGTGATTGGTCTGTTCATATTTTCTGTTTCTTCCTGGTTCAGTCTTGGAAGGTTTTACCTTTCTAAGAATTTGTCCATTTCTTCCAGGTTGTCCATTTTATTGGCATAGAGTTGCTTGTAGTAGTCTATTAGGATGCTTTGTATTTCTGTGGTGTCTGTTGTAACTTCTCCTTTTTCATTTCTAATTCTGATTATTTGAGTCTTCTGCCTTTTTTTCTTGATGAGTGTGGCTAAAGGTTTATCAATTTTGTTTATCTTCTCAAAGAACCAGCTTTTAGTTTTATTGATGTTTGCTATGATTTCCTTCATTTCTTTTCATTTTTTTCTGATCTGATCTTTATGATTTCTTTCCTTCTGCTAACTTTGGGTTTTTTTTTAAAATTCTTTCTCTGACTAGTTTAGGTGTAAGGTTAGATTGTTTATTTGAGATGTTTGTTTTTTCTTGAGGTAGGACTGTATTGCTATAAACTTCCCTCTTAGAACTGCTTTTGCTGCATCCCATACGTTTTGGATCATCATGTTTTCATTGTCATTTGTCTCTAGATATTTTTTGATTTCCTCTTTGATTTATTAAGTGATCTCTTTGTTATTTAGTAACGTATTATTTAGCCTCCATGTGTTTGTGTTTTTTACGTTTTTTTCCCTGTAATTGATTTCTAACCTCATGACGTTGTGGTCAGAAAAGATGCTTGATATGATTTCACTTTTCTTAAATTTACTGAGGCTTGATTTGTGACCCAAGATGTGATCTATCTTGGAGAATATTCCATGCACACTTGAGAAGAAAGTGTAATCTGCTGTTTTTGGATGGAATATCCTATAAATATCAATTAAATCTATCTAGTGTATTATGTCATTTAAAGCTTGTGTTTCTTTATTAATTTTTTGTTTGGATGATCTGTCCATTGGTGTGAGGTGTTAAAGTCCCCCACTATTACTGTGTTACTGTCGATTTCCTCTTTTAGAGCTGTTAGCAGTTGCCTTATGTATTGAGGTGCTCCTGTGTTGGGTGCATATATATTTATAAATGTTATATCTTCTTCTTGGATTGATCCCTTGATCATTATGTAGTGTCCTTCCTTGTCTCTTCTAACATTCTTTATTTTAAAGTCTATTTTATCTCATATGAGTATTGCTACTCTAGCTTTCTTTGGATTTCCATTTGCATGGAATATTTCATTTCATTTTTCATCCCCTCACTTTCAGTCTGTATGTGTCCCTAGGTCTGAAGTGGGTCTCTTGTAGACAGCATATGTATGGGTCTGGTTTTTGTATCCATTCAGTGAACCTGTGTCTTTTGGTTGGAGTGTTTTATCCATTCATGTTTAAGGAAGTTATCGATATGCATGTTCCTATTACCATTTTCTTAATTATTTTGGGTTTGTTTTTGTAGATCCTTTTGTTCTCTTGTGTTTCCCACTTAGAGAAGTTCCTTTAGCATTTGTTGTAGAGCTGGTTTGGTAGTGCTGAATTCTCTTAGCTTTTGCTTGTCTGTAATGCTTTTGATTTCTCCATCGAATCCGAATGAGATCCTTGCCGGGTAGAGTAATCTTGGTTGTAGGTTCTTCCCTTTTATCACTTTAAATATGTCATGCCTCTCCCTTCTGGCTTGTAGAGTTTCTTCTGAGAAATCAGCTGTTAACCTTATGGGAGCTCCCTTGTATGTTATTTGTCATTTTTCCGTTGCTGCTTTCAATAATTTTCTTTGTCTTTAATTTTTGCCAATTTGATTACTATGCGTCTTGGCATGTTTCTCCTTGGGTTTATCCTGTATGGGGCTCTCTGCGCTTCCTGGGCTTGGGTAGCTATTTCCTTTCCCGTGTTAATGAAGTTTTCGTCTATAATCTCTTCAAATATTTTCTCGGGTCCTTTCTCTCTCTCTTCTCCTCCTGGGACCCCTATAATGTGAATATTATTGCGTTTAATGTTGTCCCAGAGGTCTCTTAGGCTGTCTTCATTTCTTTTCATTCTTTTTTCTTTATTCTGCTCTGCAGTAGTTATTTCCACTATTTTATCTTCCAGGTCACTTATCCATTCTTCTGCCTCAGTTATTCTGCTATTGATCCCTTCTAGAGTATTTTTAATTTCATTTATTGTGTTGTTCATCATTGCTTGTTTCATCTTTATTTCTTCTAGGTCCTTGTTAAATGTTTCTTGCATTTTCTCTATTCTATTTCCAAGATTTTGGATCATCCTTACTATCATTATTCTGAATTATTTTTCAGGTAGACTGCCTATTTCCTCTTCATTTGTTAGGTCTGGTGCATTTTTATCTTGCTCCTTCATCTGCTGTGTGTTTTTCTGTCTTCTCATTTTGCTTATCTTACTGTGTTTGGGGTCTCCTCTTTGCAGGCTGCAGGTTCATAGTTCCCGTTGTTTTTGGTGTCTGTCCCCAGTGGCTAAAGTTGGTTCAGTGGGTTGTGTAAGCTTCCTGGTGGAGGGGACTAGTGCCTGTGTTCTGGTGGATGAGGCTGGATCTTGTCTTTCTGGTGGGCAGGTCCACGTCTGGTGGTGTGTTCTGGGGTGTCTGTGGCCTTGTTATGATTTTAGGCAGCCTCTCTGCTAATGGATGGGGTTGTGTTCCTGTTTTGCTAGTTGTTTGACATAGGGTGTCCAGCACTGTAGCTTGCTGATCATTGAGTGAAGCTGGGTGCTGGTGTTGAGATGGAGATCTCTGGGAGATTTTCGCCGTTTGATATTATGCGGAGCTGGGAGGTCTTTTGTGGCCCATTGTCCTGAAGTTGGCTCTCCCACCTCTGAAGCACAGCACTGACTCCTGGCTGCAGCACCAAGAGCCTTTCATCCACACGGCTCAGAATAAAAGGGAGAAAAAGTGAAAGGAAGGAAGGAAGGAAGGAAGGAGGGGGATAAAGTAAAGTTATTAAAATAAAAAATATTAAGAAAAAAAATTTTTTTAAAGAAACAAAACGGATGGATAGAACCCTAGGACAGATGGTGAAAGCAAAGCTATACAGACAAAATCTCACACAGACGCATACACATACACACTCACAAAAAGAGGAAAAGGGGAAAAAATAATAAATCTTGCTCTCAAAGTCCACCTCCTCAATTTGGGATGATTCATTGTCTATTCATGTATTCCACAGATGCAGGGTACATCAAGTTGATTGTGGAGATTTAATCCGCTGCTTCTGAGGCTGCTGGGAGAGATTTCCCTTTCTCTTTGTTTGCACAGCTCCCGGGGCTCAACTTTGGATTTGGCCCCGCCTCTGCTTGTAGGATGCCGGAGGGCGTCTGTTCTTCACTCAGACAGGACAGGGTTAATGGAGCAACTGCTTCAGGGGCTCTGGCTAACTCAGGCCGTGGGGAGCGAGGGGTACGGATGTGGGGCGAGCCTGTGGCGGCAGAGGCCGGCGGGACGTTGCACCAGCCTGAGGCACACTGTGCGTTCTCCCAGGGAAGTTGTCCCTGGATCCCGGGACCCTGGCAGTGGCGGGCTGCACAGGTTCCCCGGAAGGGGTGTGTGGATAGTGACCTGTGCTCGCACACAGGCTTCTTGGTGGCGGCAGCAACAGCCTTAGCGTCTCATGCCCGTCTCTGGGGTCCGCGCTGTTAGCCGCGGCTCGCGCTCGTCTCTGGAGCTCCTTTAAGCAGCGCTCTTAATCCCCTCTCCTCGTGCACCAGGAAACAAAGAGGGAAGAAAAAGTCTCTTGCCTCTTCGGCAGGTCCAGCCTTTTCCCTGGACTCCCTCCCGGCTAGCCGTGGTGCACTAATCCGCTGCAGGCTGTATTCACGCTGCCAGCCCCAGTCCTCTCCCTGCTCTCCAACCGAAGCCTGAGCCTCAGCTCCCAGCCCCGCCTGCCCCGGCGGGTGAGCAGACAAACCTCCTGGGCTGGTGAGTGCCGGTCGGCACCGATCCTCTGTGCGGGAATCTCTCTGCTTTGCCCTCCGCACCCCTGTTGCTGTGCTCTAGTCTGCGGCTCCGAAGCTTCCCCCCTCTGCCACCCGCGAAGGGGCTTCCTAGTGTGTGGAAACCTTTCCTCCTTCACAGCTCCCTCCCACTGGTGCAGGTCCCGTCCCTATTCTTTTGTCTCTGCTTTTTCTTTTTTCTTTTGCCCTACCCAGGTACATGGGGAGTTTCTTGCCTTTTGGGAGGTCTGAGGTCTTCTGCCAGCGTTCAGTAGGTGTTCTGTAGGAGTTGTTCCACTTGTAGATGTATTTCTGGTGTATCCAATAAGTAGCTATATCCTCATGGACAATTTTCTTTCTTTCTCATTAAGGTTTTTTCCCTAAGGTTTTATCTTGTTCTTTTGTTTGAAATGCATTCCTCTGTTTCTTCATTTTGCTTGATTCTCTGTGTTGGTTTCTATGCATTAGATGGAACAGCCACCTCTCCCAGTCTTGAAGGAGTGGCCTCCTTTTTTTCCCTTTGTGCTTGGGCTATTTTCACTTGCTCATAGCAGGGATCGCGTGCTGAGGCCACACATCAGCCCTTCAGACCAGCGTTCCTCTTGTGAAAGGGCCGCGCGCCACACTTCAGCTTTGTGGACCCCGCACAGAAGCTCCGAGACGACCGGTAGAGTTTTCTATTCAAAGTTTTTCTGGGTCTGAAAATTTCTTTTTCAGTAGTTTTTAAATCATGAATCAAATTTTTTCATAGTTTTAGGGCTATTTAAATTATCTATTTTATATTGGATAGTTCATACAGTTTGAGGAATTGGTCCATTGCACCAAATTGTCAAATTTATGTGTGTAAGGTTGTTTGTGGCATGCCTTTATTATTCTTTTGATATCTGCAGGATACATAGTGACATTCTGTTTCATTCCTGATGCTGGTAATTTGAGTCTTCTCTTTTTTTCTTTGTAATTCTTGCTAATCATAATCTTTTATCCAACTAGATTTACACATTTATTTTGCTTACTTAACTCTGAACGTATTTGAGTTTTCACCCCCTAATTTATAATATGTTTCATACAAAATATTTTTTGTCAGATTTTGATGTCAGAATGAGGCTAGCTTTGAAAAATGAACTTAAAGCTTTTTATCTTGTGTCCTAGAACATATTTGAAAACTTGCTTATAAATATTTTTAGGCCTAGGAGTTTTATTTAAGGTAATTCTTTTGTACTTACACATTTTTATTTTATGCTAATTTTGTAGATGTTTGGGAATGTATCTGTGCTGAAGTGTACAAAGTATTTGCCTTTAAAAATTTAAATATCATCTCTACCTATGGTTATATCCCTGTTCTTGTATATAGTATTCTGTATTTGTAAATGATATATTGGTTCAGATGATGAGATCTGAGTTAAAAAAAAATCTTTGTTTGAATCTTGACTCTACCACTTACAACTCTGTGAATTTGAAATTATTCAGTTATCAAGTTTCAATTTTCTTTTCTTCGAGGGTTATGGAATATGAATGAAATATTACCTGTAAAATATGGTATAGTAAGACTTAAATTAGTGTTAGTTTTATTGTAATTGTTGATTAGACTTGCTAAAGGTGTGTATATTTTATTTTAGTTCTCCTCCACCCCCACCAAATCTAAGAAAAAGTTCTTAGATTCTTTTACTATTTTTACCTAATTTTAGTAATTGATGCTTTTATCTATTATTTCTTACTACTGCTTTCTTTCTGGCTATTTTATGCCTTCTTTTAAAAACTTCTTCAGTGGAATGCTTCATAATTTTCATCCTCTTGCGATTAAAAATACATACAGCATTTAAGACTGAATTATGTTTTCACTAGCCTCCAAGTAATGAAGTTTTATTTTCAAGATATTTGTGAAAATACAGGAGATGAGATATCAGAAATTTAAGATCAGTGACTCTTGTTTTCATTGGGACTAGAAATCGAACATTGTTTTGAATCTGAGATAACCTAAGACCTTCATTTCAGTTATGAAAATTTGCAGTGATAAGTTGGCAGCTTTGCTGTCTTCCTCATTTTAAAGTGAGTGCTTTTGTGTTGTAATGTCTTACCTTTAATTTTGTTTTCTATTCATTTTTGGTAGATTCTCTTTGTCAAGCTAAGAAAGTTTCCCTCCATTCTGAATTTACTGAGTTTTTTCGTTTTTATGTTATAGATGGATGTTGGATTTTCTTAATGAATATTTTACCTCTATTGAAATGATCTTGTGTTTTCTTTTTTACTTTGTTAGTGGGATGAATAATATCAGTTGATTTTCTAATGTTCCATCATGTTTGCATTTGGGGGATAAATCTAACTTTGTCTTGATATATTTCTCCAAGTCTTTCTGGATTTGGTTTTTGATAATCATTTTTTACATTTATGTTCATGAACATGGAGATCAAGCTATCACTGCAGTAATGCTACAGAACAATCCATTCTAAATCTCTTATAAAAATAAGCATTTATTTTCACATATCTGAAGGTCAGCCGGTTTCTTGCCTTCTTGGAGCTTGCATTCTAGTAGGGCAAGAGCAATAATAAACAATTAACAAAATTAATAAATGATTTGGTACTTTTGAAAATAGATATGGAAAGTAGACTAGGGAAAAGGAGAGGAAAGTTTGGTAATGGGTTGCATTTTTCAGTAGGATAGACAAAATAGTTCTCATTAAGAAGGTAACGGGGCTTCCCTGGTGGCGCAGTGGTTGGGAGTCCGCCTGCCGATGCAGGGGACGTGGGTTCGCGCCCCGGTCCGGGAGGATCCCGCGTGCCGCGGAGCGGCTGGGCCCGTGAGCCGTGGCCGCTGGGCCTGCGCGTCCGGAGCCTGTGCTCCGCAACGGGAGAGGCCACGGCAGTGAGAGGCCCGCGTACCGCAAAAAAAAAAAAAAAAAAAAAAAAAAAAAAAAAAGAAGGTAACGGAGCAAAGACTTGAAGGAGGTGAAAGAATTAGCTGTGTGACAATTTGGGAAAATGCCATCTAAGCAGAGGGAACAACCAGGCAAAAACAACCTGGCTAATATTTGAGGAACATCATAGTGGCCTGTGTAGCTGGAGTAGAATGAGCTAGTCGGGAAGTGGTAGGAGATGAGATCAGAGGAGTAATAGAGAGCCAGATCAGGTAGGAGATGGGGAACCATGGGTACGTTTTGAGCAGAGGATAGCTAGTTCTGATTTACATTTTGAAGGGCTCAGTCTGGATCCTGTGGTGAGGATAGACTAAGAGGGACAGGATTGGAAGTAGGTAGTCCAGATAAGAGCTCTTGCAGAGCTGGAATGATTTATCAGGTATCACCATAACCTAGGTAAACTGCCCCTAAGGACTATCCATAATATTAGTTCGTTTTTAATTTGAAGCATTATAAACATTAAAAAATAGTGTTTTGGAGCCAACACCTATGTAACTACTACCCAGGAAAGAAGTCGAATGCTGCTATTCTCTAGAAGTTCTCATGCACCTTTCATGATTTTATGTATATATGAAATTAATTTATAGGCATTCTTTATATATTTTAGGTATGAGCCTTTTCCCCCTTATATGTGTTACAAATGTATTATCCCATTCTTTGGTGTGCTTATTCATTTTATGGTATCTACTGATGACTAGAAATTCTAATTTTTAATGTAGTCATTTTCTTCTTTGTAGTTTGCTCTTGCTGTGTCTTGTTAATAAGAAATCCTTCTTTACCCTGGTAAAGTACAAAGACTTGTCTTCTAATTGTGAAGACAAGTCTCTGTAATTAAAAAAAAAATACAAAGCTTTTCACATTTGGATCTGTAATCCATGTGGAATTGGCTTGTATGTAAATTCATTTCCCCCTATTCCTGGTTTTCCCAGCACAGTATATTGAGAAGATGTTCTCTCTCCACTGGTCTGCAGCCATCTTAGTCATACATCAGAATCCATATATGCATATGTCTATTTCTGGCCTGTCTATCCTGTACTATTGGTCTGTTGTCAATCCCTATGTCAGTATCACCTCATTTTAATTATTAAACTTCTAAAATAATTCTTGATGTCTGGTAGAGCATCACCAGACAGGTTTTTATTCTGTGCTCATCAGGCAACTTTTTAATTGCTGTTTCAGCTTTTCAGGTACCCTAATACCAGGATGATGGTTGTCCTGTTATTGTAAAAGAGTTTTCTCCAGTGTAGATTTTAAAAGTGGTTCATATATCCTCTCCCATTTGAACGTGGCTGCCGTGCAGCAGACTCTGAAAGATGGATTGATCATTTCTATGCCAAAATTTATTTTTATTCCTCGTACAGATCTTCTAGGCCCTGATAAAGACAAGTCTTGGACTTCTAAAAGTGACGACAAGACATTAGACAGTGATGAACTCGTCGAAGATAATGCTATTATGGAACGCTGCTTGCTGGCCCATCAGTTGCTAGCAAGTGCTCCTTAACTTGCTCCCTTTAATCCATTGCATGATATGCCTTAGTGGTGTTAGAATTTGTAAGTAAAATGTGAATAGTTTTGAGGGTAGATTATAAATTTTTTATGAAACAGTTATTCCTCATTCCTAAAACAAATGCTTAATGAATGCCTACCATATTCTAGGTCCTGCGCTAGGCATTAGGAAGGGAAACAGTGATGTATTTTAAAGTCCCTGTCTTTATGGAGCTATCTTTTGGCAGAGGTAGACAAATAAACTGGCAGTTACGATCCATTGTGATAAGTCCTATGAAAGAGGCATGTTCAGGCACCATGGGAACATACATTTAGAGCCTCTTACTCATCCTTAAAGTCCTATTGGGTTTTCTGGAGAAGTCCACATCTGAGCAGGGTCGTGAAAGGTAAGAGATTTGAATTGACAAGGTCAAGTGACGAGAGAAGGGAGACAGAAGGGCGGTTCAACCAAGTATGTGGGAAAAACTGGAGTGAAAAAAAGGGCTGGGGCATATTGGAAACATAACACTTATTATGAATAAGCAACTCTGTCTTAGAAATTATCCTTCCTGATTTATAGGGAGTAATCGGCAATTTATCTTGACAGTTAGTAAAAGCTGTTTCTATTTCAGTGATTTGTAGGAGCGCTGATACCCCTCTTTTAAGTGTAAAAGGCTATTTGCATATAAAACATTCAAAGGAATTACCCCCATCGCCTTGATCTTTTGATATTTTCACTCTAAAAGATCTAGGGGAATGATGTAGTAAACCTCATTAATAATTGACTTAAGCCATCCATTTAACTAAAAGATGGTGATTTGTCCAAACGAATATTCTAATAAGTATCAAAGTTAATTGAAATCTAGTTCTCAGAAAATTTTTTTCCTTTAGGAATTTTTCACTGCTTTGAAACTAAAGGCTAAGTGGAAGAATATGTATGTTTTTATGTGTTGAGAGGAGTAAAAACATAGGAAGTAGTTTTCAAGCAATTTAAAGAGGTTTGGCTGTCACACTCGCCAAGACTGAAGGTGGGAGACTTAATAAAAGAGGAAAGAATGTGAGACAGGAGGAGTTGATTCCCCTTCTTTAATGGTCAGAATTGTAATAGACTCTGACCTGACCTTTAGGTCTTTACTTGCACCAGCAAAGACTTTGCCTTATAACATTTATTAAACATTGCCTGATCTTTACAAATATCACTTTTCTTTGTTAATACTGTTTTCTTAGTTTCATTTACAAGTGCTCTTTTTAAAATAATTTTTCAAAATTTATTTATTTTTATTTATCTATTATTTTTGGCTGTGTTAGGTCATTGTTGCTGTGGGTGGGCTTTCTCTAGTTGGGGCGAGCAGGGGCTACTCTTCGTTGCGGTGCGCGGGCTTCTCATTGCGCTGGCTTCTCTTGTTGCAGAGCACGGGCTCTAGTTGCGCGGGCTTCAGTAGTTGTAGCACACGGGCTCAGTAGTTGTGGCACACGGGCTCTAGAGCACAGGCTCCATAGCTGTGGCGCATGGGCTTAGTTGCTCGGCGGCATGTGAGATCTTCCCGGACCAGGGCTCGAACCCGTGTCCCCTGCGTTGGCAGGCAGATTCTTAACCACTGCAGCACCAGGGAAGTCCCCCATTCATCTATTGATGGACATTTAGATTGTTTCTAACAAATGCTTTTTCTGTTTATTTTCTTCTGCTGTTTTGACTTAGTCCTTGCTGTAACATACTCTCCAAATCCATCCTTTACTCTTCTTTTACAACTTTTCTGAGTTTCTGGATCTACCTTAGCATTTTTATACAATTATATTCAGCATTCTAATTATCATCTATCAATACTAATTTATATCCCTGTTTTTGAAAAGTCTCAAAATTCCTTTATGAATATGAACTTTCTAAATATCTTCATCACACTAACTTTAGCCATTTGGGACTTGTTTAAAACAGGATGTTCTCAGCCTTTCTCTCAAGCAAATTGCTAATCTCAATGCTCTAAGTTTTATATTCCTCCAGCCTTTCTTGATAGCCTGTTTTAGTTCTTAATCCTCACAGTTAAATAGTTATTTCTCTAATCAAGTTTTTGAGTATCATTACACATCATTTTCTATATTTTCTAATCTTAGAGTTCTGTATTATGTGGTCTAACTGTTCTGTATATACTAAAACCTTCAACACCTTTTGTCATTTCTTCCACAGTGCAAAGTAATTTCACCTTTGGCATAAGAACTTTTAATAGATATTTAATTATTTCTCTGTGAACCTTTTTATTGTTCTCGGTTGTATTTTGAAATTGGAGACCATACTGCATTAATAAGAATCTGATAGCATAACAGAAGACTTAGTTTTCACTTGTTAGAAACTTTACACTGCTGATTTCTATCTTACTTGTGTTATACCGTTATTTTACATGTTTTCCTAGCATATTTTAAGCCAACATTTTCATTAACCTTTATCAGCGTTTGGCCCCTGGTGGGATAGTAACTTGCCATTATCTGTATTGAACTTTATTTTGTATTGATGTCTTATTTCTTTAATATATTGAGGTTCCTCATGTATCTTTCTTTTAATGAATTAGCCACCATGCCCGACCTAATGTTCCTAGCATCTTCTACAGAATTAATGACCATATTCTCAGTTCCTTCATTCAGGTTATTGGTAAAGGTATTAAGTTACAGTTTTATAGAATGATTCTTTTTAAGCTGATTATGAATCATTGAGTTTTAGATGTCATCTTACATCCTTTTGTGTAGATTCATTCTTTCTTTCTCTATCCATATCCATATCTCAACCCTCAGTCATGGCCACAGCTATTTGCTATTCCCTGACTTTAGTTTGCTGGGCCAGAAAAAGAGAATATTCAGTTAGGGAGGGAGTGACTTATATGGCCTCTTTGACATTAGACCTGGTCACCAATTAGGGCAATTATGATCAACTAGAGAGGTTGGCACAAGGCAAAACTGGCTCTAATATCAGTGCTCGCCTGAGACATAGCCTAAGTGGTATGGCCTGCCATGAAGCCCAGTGACTTACTTGTTGGAGTTTCAGACCTTCATCTAGAATCTAGATCCTGTCTGTAAGTTTGTAGATTAAATTGAAATTTCATTTTAGAGAAAATTGTGAGCTTTTCCCAAGAAAGCTAGACATCGTATGTGTTTTCCTTGTCTACATAACTAGTCATTCTTTCACAGAAAGAAATTAACAAGTTATCCTGACATATTTCACTGAGACATAAAGATTGTTCCTTGGTGTCACATGTCTTTCTAGATAATTGAAACTTGGTATTTTGATAACTTGTACTAATAATTTCTCATGTATCTGCCATGGTTGTCTTTAAAAAATAATAGCATTTGGCATTTAACCCACAGACTATATATTTCATTTACTTGAATATCAGTTGATATTCATAGAAGAAAGATCACTTGTCAAAGCATGTGAATGGATTGCCTACTTTTATATGCATTCACAAAATCTATAAGTAATTTATATTTTGTTAGATGAGTGTGATATAATGCCATGGATTGGACGTTCTCTGTCATTGGAAATAGAAGCATTAATGGAGCAAGTATAGGAAAAGTATTTAAAAATTAATATCGGTCCTTATATATGTGTTTTACCAGTTTATATATTTGAGACAGCCTGAAAGGTAGGCTCCAAGAAGTACCTTTTTCTTCTAGCCTGTTCAGTTGAGGCACCTAACATGTCAGGTATCACCATTTTTCGCTTGGATTACTGAAATTACAAAATGTCTTTTACTAGTCCACTCCCATCTTTATTTCTACACCAGAGTGAACTTATCACTTCCATGCTTAAAATACTTTATAGAGCCCCTGTTGTTTTCAGGATAAAGTTCAAACTCCTCAACAGTCTTTACAAGGTCTTTCATGATTTTGTCCTTGCTTACTATCCAGCTTTATCTCTTGGTACTTTACACTTTTTATTCTATTCTCTTAATATGTCATTATCTCTTTCCTGTGGGCTTTTTTTTTCAATACTATAAATACTATTCTTTCTCTTTGCTTTGTTTCTTCTTTCTTACTCTAGAGTCTTCATATTTCAGTTTAGGAGTCAGTTCCTTCGGGAAGTCTCTATCTCCCAAGCCAAGGTTAGGTGCCCCTGTAGTATTTTATTAAGCCTCTGGGTTCAGGGACATTTGTCTTATTCAGGCTTTCATTTCTATTTCTTAGTATTTATTGAATAAATTAAGATACAATTTAGTACTTCTCGGGGATTTACACTGACAGAAAAAAGAACATTTGCCCCCATGGGTACATAAAGATACCCACTAAAAGCATGAAAGTTTCATCATTTTGAATTTTATTTTTTAAATTTCCATAAATTTTATTATTTAGTTTTGTATTTTGTTCATTTAAAATATAAAAAAGTTTACTGACTAGCTAAATTACATAATATCTCCCTAGATCTCTAACTAAAATAGACATTACTGAAAGATGTGTCATGGTACACCACCAGATTTTATTCCTCTTAGTTTCATCATTCCATTGCTTATCTCTTCTCTTTTTGATTGACATATTCTTTCTTCAGCTGTGTGATTAATGCTGATTTTGTTACAGGTGATTTGGTTAACTTACAGAACCATTCTTTATTTTTAAAACATTTTTAATTAGTCCCTATTTTAATATTTAAAAATCGTATTCACAGCCTCTAAGTACCAAGACTCAAACTGCTTCCTATTTGATTCCAACACTACCTTGCTTGTTCAGTAATGCTAACTGTAGCTGAAATCAGAGGGGATGTATTAGAGCTGTTTGCAAAGCTCTCAGAGTAATTTTTCTTTAAAATGTCAAATATTTTAGCTTTCATTATATCTGGTATGTTATATCAACAAAAAAGGTAGAAAGGCATAACTTTGCAAATGGAGCTCCACATTTTTATTCAATATGTGTTGGGAATTCAGGTAAATAGTCTTTAAATTTCAAATTGCTGTATTGAAGTAGGAATGCAATATGATGTTGAGCTTTTATCACCACTAAATAAAGTGTGCTGGACCTGTTTAGTGGTAAGAAGAAAACATGATATGCTGTTAAGGTAGATGCACTTTTGATTGCACACATACATATTCAGACACAGTAAATCCATATGCCTTATTTTCAGCAAAGGTTGTGTCTTCCCAAAATGGATCAAGTTTAGTGCTAAAGAAAGATTTTTTTTTAGGGTGAGCAAAGGATGTTTTAATCACTTCAGGAAGAGAAGTAGAGTGATGTCAGCAAGATAACGGATTAGGCGGTCCCAACACTTGTCCCCCCACAAAAACAATGAATAATCAACTAACTACCAATGAAAATAGCTCTAGGACAGCTGTGGAGTATAGTGAAGCAACTGGAGCTATCCAGTGGAACATAAAAACTGAATAGTTTCATAGGAAAGTATAAAAAGCATTTTACCTGAATCACTCCATCTCCAAGTCCACTACAGCTTGACACCAAGAAAGATACCATTGGCATGACCTCCCCTCGGGGGGAGAGACAAGCAGCAAGACTCTTCCAGCTATTGCCACTGCCATTGAGGAGCCTAGTGGCCCTCCCCACTGCTGTGGACACCTGCAGCTTTCACCCACTGAGGACCTCCACAATGTCAAAACTGACCTCAGCTGATGGAGCTGCCTGGAATCCACCCCACTGAGTCTCCTTGGAGTACCCACCACTGTGTCTCCTTCACCCCACTGCCCAGGAGTAGAGTTGCTGCAACACCTGTATGGGGGCTAGAGCCACCTTTTTGCTCCTCCCCACTTCCAGGCTGGAGCTACCATATCCTCCCTCCACCTCTCCCCAGCCTGGTGCCACTGTCTTCATGCCTCAGATCCTGGCTCACAGTTTTTTCACATGCACTGGAACACTACCAATTGAGATTTATCCCTGGCATGCAGGGGTGATTTAACATACACAAATCAATCAATTTACTACAACACATTAACAAAATGGAAGGAAAGAACCATGTGATGATCTCAATAAATGCAGAAAAAGCATTTAACAAACTCAATATCCATTCATAATTAAAACTCTCAACAAAATTAGTATAGAAGATACTTATTTCAATGTGATAAAGGCCATATATGAAAAGCCCACTTACTATGATAAGTGGGGGGAAAAAAATGAAAACTTTCCTTCTAAGATCTGGTGCAGGGTACAAGGGAAGAATTCCCAATCCACCACTTCTTTTCAACATAGTAGTGGAAGCCCCGGCCATAGCAGTTAGAAAAGAAATAAAAGGCATTCAAATTTGAAAGGAAGAAGTAAAATTATGTTTGTAGATGACATTGTCATGTTCATATACATAGAAAACCCTAAAGACAATCCTATTCACAATAGCAACTAAAATAATTAAAAACTTAGGAATAAAAGCCAAAGAGATGAAACACTGTACACTGAAAACAGAACATTGATGATGGAAATTGGAGAAGACACAGATAAATAGATGTCTTGTGTTCATGAATTAGAAAAATTAATATTGTTAAAATGCCCACATTACCCAAAGTGAACTATAGGTTCAGTGCAATCCTTATCATGATCCCAATGGCATTCTTTACAGAAATAGAAAAAAAAAAACAGTCCTAAGCTTTGTATGGAATCACAAAAAAAAACCTCAAATAGCTAAAGCAATTTTGAGTTAGAAGAACAAAGCTGGAAACATCACACTTCCTGATTTCAAAATACATTACAAAGCTACAGTAATCAAAAAACTATGGTACTAGCATAAAATAAGACATATAGACCAGTGGAAAGAACAGAGAACCCAGAAATAAATTCATGCATCTACAATTCTTCCACAAGGGTGCTGAGATCACACAGAGGTGAAGGATAATCTCTTCAGTAATGGTGTTAGGAAAACTGGATATCCATATGCAGAAGAATGAAATTAGGTTCTTATCTCACACCATATGCAAAAATCAACTTAATGGATTAAACACTTAAATGTAGGACTTGAAACAATAAAACTACTAGAAGAAAACATAGGGAAAAAGCTTCTTGACATTGGTCTGGGAAAGAATTTTTTGGATATGACACCGAAAGCACAAGCAGTGAAAACAAAAGTAGACCAGTGGGATTGCATCACATTTAAAAACTTCTGCATGGCAAGGAAACCATCAACAAAGTGAAAAGGCTTCCTATGGAGTGGGAGAAAATATTTGCAAACCATGTATCTGATAAAGAGTTAATAACTAATATAATACTGTAGATCAACTATAGTTCAATTAAAAAATAAAATGAAATATATAAGGTACTTATACAACTCAATAGCAAAAAAATAAATAAATAACAAACAAGGACACACAAAAGAAAACAAAGCAAATAACCTGCTTCAAAAATGTTCAAAAGGGCTTCCCTGGTGGCGCAGTGGTTGAGAGTCCGCCTGCCGATGCAGGGGACACGGGTTCGTGCCCCGGTCCGGGAAGATCCCACATGCCGCGGAGCGGCTGGGCCCGTGAGCCATGGCCGCTGAGCCTGCGCGTCCGGAGCCTGTGCTCCGCAACGGGAGAGGCCACAACATTGAGAGGCCCGCGTAGCGCAAAAAAAAAAAAAAAAAGTGTTCAAAAGAAAACATACAATTGGCCAACAGGTATATATGTAAAGATGCTCGACGTCATTAATGCAAATGAAAATAACAAGATATCAGTTCACACATATTAGAATGACCTTTATCAGAAAGACAAAAGATAACAAGTATTGAAGAGGATATGGAGAAAAGGGAACCCTTGCCACTGTTGGTGGGAATGTAAATTGGTACCAACATTATGGAAGAGTGAAAGTTCCTCAAAAAGTAAAAGTACAACTACCTTATGATCCATCATTTCTGGGTATATATACAAAGCAAGTGAAACCAAAATCTCTAAGAGGCATCTGCACTTCCATGTTCATTTCAGCCATTATTTACAACAGCCAAGATATAGAAACAACCTAAATGTCCATCAATGGATGAATGGATAAATAAAATGTGTATATGTACAATGAGATATTTTTCACCCTTAACAAAGAAAGAAATCTTGCCATTTGTGACAATACGGATGAACCTGGAGGACATTATTATGCTAAGTAAAATAAGCCAGATGCAGAAGGACATATACTGTATGACCTCACTTAAATGTGCAGTCTAAAACACTTAAACTCATAGAGTAGAATGGTGGTTGCCAGGGCTGGGGGGAGGAGGAAATGGGAAGATGTTGGTGGAGGGGAGTACAAAGTTTCATTTATACAAGATGAATCAGTTCTGGAGATCTAATGTACAACAACGTGACTAAAATTAATGATGCTGTATCGTATACCTGACATTTGCTAAGAGAATAATTCATAAGTGCTCTCACTACACACACCCACAAAAATGATAACTATGTGAGGTGATGGATATATTAATTAGCTTGATCCTGGTGATTATTTCACAATTCTACCTTAAATATATACAGTTTTCTGTTGTCAACTATGCCTCAGTAAAGTTGGAAAAGATATATAAAGCCAAAAAAATTTTTAAAGAAGAGAACCAGTTGACATAATATTAAAATATAGGAGGAAGGTCTTAGGTTTGAAAGAAACTTGTTTGTATTTATCAGAATTTAATGGTTCAGAATTAAAGTCTGAAATAAGCATATCTGAAACTGTTTGACATCACAAATTGGCTTTAACTAGAAGATTCTCCTGCAGTTGGTGTTGAATTTTCAAAATCTTACTAATGAGGATCTTACCGAAAGGGATGGGCAAATAATCGTTGGAAAAGTAAAGTAGAGGAAGAAGTGGCCTCATCTTTTGCCCATACCATTTGACATTCAGATAATTTTGGAGAAATTCATATACATTGAATAGACAAAAAATTTGAAGCAGGGAACCCTAATTTGTTGTTTAAAAGAATGACTATGCTTTGCTATTGGGTGATTCACCAGGAAAAAAGTTTTCCTTAGTCTAAACTTCATTGGAATTATAATTCCGAAGCCTCAATCAAGACTGCCCTTGAAGACAAATCTCTCCCAGAGACAGAGCTTTATTAATTATTAATTAATAAGTATTTGCTTTAAATATATTATCATAAGTGTCGTAAGTATATTATTATCAAGTCTAAGTCTTAAGTGTAAGGTTTAAATATATATTTGGTGTTTCATACTTAATGTTTGAGGGTTTTTTTTCAAATTTTTTCAAGATTTAGTATTTTCTGCTGCTGTTACGATATTTGAATGAAATTTCAATTTACTACATGTTACTTATAGGAAACAAAGGTTTAATTTATTGATGGTTTGACGTTTGAAACAAGTTGGGTAGCATCTATTTTATCAACCTTGTCAGGTAACTGTCTCCCAGGGGAGACAGACAGACACTGACTAAGACTAAGATCTTAGTCAGTGTCCCACATCACTGCCATCTGTGCCTCCTCCCCCACCCCCATTGTCCCTTTAAATTACTCAGCAGTGAATTATATCACTTACGAGTAAACATTTTTTTTAACTCATTGTTTTTTAATAAAATCTAGTATTATACGGATAGATATGTATTATTCCTTTCTTTGATTTATATGTCATTCTTCCAGTTTTGCATCATTTATATTATAATATAAAAATTTCACGTAAGTTTTCATTTGTGGAAGTAACTGAGATGTTACAAAAGGTAATTTAAACAAAACATATCAAATTAATCTTTTATATTCCCACATTGTTTCTTGGAATCTCTGATAAATTCTCTATTTTATGTCCAAACCAGAGCAAAATAAATTGTGGATTTTTTTCTGATTAAAATATGTGAAAAATATTTAGGCCTTATTAAATAGGAAGCAAGTATTTCTTTTAAAATGAAAGTTGACTTCTTTTGTAGTTCCCATTTTGCTCAAGAGATAGAATTGCATCTATTAAATGAATTATTAAAGTCTCCATGACTTTAGAGGACTAGTGTTTCCTGCCCAGTAGAACAAATCAGCAACACAGACCTTATTAATGCAAATTGTAAGTTGTTTCTTTTTATCCTTCTTTTTTAAAGAATTATAAGAATCATAGGTACTCCTTGTTTAATTTTGCATTTAAAATATAATGGATAAAATAGTTTTGTAATATTTATTTTGTAATTTATAGTTAATTTGTTTTGACACAAATTTTATTTAGAGAAGAATATTATTATATAAATAAGTTTATATTGAAAATATGTTGGCTTAATAAATAAATACCTTCCTTATAATTATATTTCTGTATATCTTTGTGTTTTTCTCATTAACTTTACATAGAAAATGTTCTTTTGTGACAACAGAAAGTAGAATTTAAGTAAATTCTACAATACTTTCGAAGTCAAAATAGATTTGATATTGCTTTTATTTTATAAGATTGTAATATTTTTGTTTCCATGACCATTTTATCAATAGAAATTAAAATGAATTTTACTATTATTATTGAAGCTTGAATTTTGACAAAAAGTGGTATTTTTTAGTTTATCTTTTATAAATATATATATTCATTTCTAAGTATCTAGTACAGATAACTACTAAAGCCATTTCCATCTACATAGCATAAATAATTATTAATCTTGGACAAGCTAAACTGTATTTTCTGGTGAAATATATCTTGTATGCTTCTTGACTTTTCAGTGTAGTCTTTAGATACTTCATATAGAGAATCATATAGTTCACAGACACTTTCCTTGTATTTTTATTGAGCATTACTAATACATATCAAGCTTATTGTTCTATAGAATACTTTTTGTTTTTAGATTTTTATTTATTTTATTAGCTTTTCAAACATGGTGTATAATAATAAGTATATAGTATTTATTTTGGCTTCTAAGCCGAGTTCTAAAGTTAATTTTAGAATATTTTGAAAAGTATCTTGAATAGGAAATATTATGATTTCAGTTTTATGATTTACATATTTATTTTGAGAAAGCTGAAATCAGTTGCTGTATTTCAATGTATATAAAAAGCAAAACCATGAAATGTTTTCTCATAATATATGTACTAAGCTATATTATTTGATCGCATGGCTTTCCCTTGTTTTTTATACTGCAGGTTGACATATAAGAAGGCAGTAGTGTTACTTGGTGTTTAAGACCATGGACTCTGGAGTCAAAATGTCAGGGTTTAAATCCAGGTTCTACCATTTCCTAGATTTGTGACTTTGGACAAATGTATTACTCTCTGGGCCTCAGTTTACTCATCTAAAGACTAAGATAATATATAGTATTTACCTATCACAGAATTGTTTTGAGCATTACATTTTAAAATGAAAGAGATTATAATAGTGCCTGGCAAAGAGGAAGCAGTAAGGATTAGTGTTTAACATTTTGGGAGCAGGAATCGGTGTGCCTGTATTCATATCAAGATTTTGTCACTGAATAATAATTTTAAGATCTGGAAAATTCTACTTATTCTTATTGAGCCTCAGTACCGATATCTGAAAAATTAGGTTGTAGTGAGGATTCAGTTAGGTAATGCTCGTAGTGCACTTTCTAAAACAGCCCTTAGCAAATATTAAGCACTCTTTAAATGTTTGATATTGTTAATTTTGTTATTTGTTGGTCTTGGTTTTATTGTTTACATTAAAGTTTTAAAAATTTGGATATGAGAAAACAATACATCAGTGAATTTTGACTTATTAACTAACTCTAAATTTGATTCAGCAAATTTATTTCTTCAAATCTGTAATATTAAGCTAAACAGTTTAGCTGTGCGCTGTTAGAGATTTTGGAGGTTCTCCTTAAGAGGTAGTGTACATTTTTAAATAGCATTTACTTGCTTGCAGTGGATGATCTAGAATGTTTGAAAAGAGTAGATTTATCTATAGATAAATTAATCATAATCTTAGAAATATGTCAAATGGCGTTATAAGCAGATTTACAGTATAAATAAGAGTTTGGAGTAAATTCCATCTTATACTGAATGAAAATATATTTTATATTTGTGAGATCTGAGTTAGTGTAATTTTATTTAACTTTTTTGATGGTGTATAGCATTCATATCTTTAGGGTAATTTCGGTGTATTTTTCTATTGTAGTTTTATGGACAGGTGGGGTTTATCAAATGTTTTTATACCTAGAACTGTTACTGATCAACTTCTGGTATTATCTCATTTGAAATCATAAATGCTATTTCAATCCTGAGATAAGGATGAAAAATAAAAGTCTGAAGCTTTTTAATATTTTCTATTAGAAAACTATTTCTTTTCTACAATTACATTACTGTTTTAATATTTTAAATGCAAAATGTTTTCAGTGAAATGTAGGTAATGGGCATTTAGTCAAGCAATGGATAAAAAAGGAGTTGTATAGTATATTTACCTTAGTAGTATATTTGCCTTGTAAGTATAAGGCATCTTTCACCTTTTCTTAGTGAGAAAAGATTCTTTTTGTAGTTTGTTCAAATTTCATAGTATATATTTATCTAAAAACTTGTAAAGTAAGAGATTTACCATTAAAGCCTAGTACCTATCATCTGCCAGTTTGGTTTGTATTTAGTCAGTGATGTCTTTGACATGCAATTGGATGAGCAAAGGGGAAAACTCCCAACTCTTTTATAACGAACCTGACCTTCATCAGAGCATTATAGGCATGTTTCCCTCTGTTTACTAGGCATCCACAGTGAAGTAGTCCACTGACATTGCTAATATAACATGTCAAAACCTAACCTTGGTACCTGCTTCTCTCCTGCTGCTCTCTTAGCTCCCATGCCCTAAACCACCTGCCTTTCCTCTTGTATTTTTTTCATTTTGGTAAATGCTGTTACTAATTCACCCATTCACTCAAGCCAGAAACTTTAGAATTATTTTCAACTTCTCTTTATCCTCATCTTCTACATTAATTGACTGGGTTATTATCAATTTTCCCTGAACAAAGTCACCCCTCTTCTCTGCCACCACTGCTACTGCTTAGTCTTCATATTTTGCCGCCATTCACTCCCTGCTATTTTCCAGGTTTTCTATTGTTTTAAGCAATATTGTTCTACAAGTACAAAATATGTAGGATGGTATTCAAGGTTCTTTGACAGTTTGGACCTTGCTTTCATTTCCAGTCATAGCCGTTTATATATTCTTGGTCTTTCCTGAACACACATTCATTCGTGCATTTACAAATATTTGTATAATGTCAGCTGGTGGTGCTAGGTGCTTGGAGGATACAGAGGTAAATAAGACAGCCAAGAATGTTGCCCATTAGTGCTGATAGAATGCCATGCACACTGTCTCTCGTTTTGGATCATGCTCTTTCATCTGCCCTTTACACTTTAATAGAGTTTCTAGTAATCTTTCATACCCTACCCAAGTGTCATCTCCTTTCTGAAGTGTTACGAACTTTGCCAGGTAGTATTCCTTCTTGTGTTTCAGTAGTACTTTATATTCTATACTTCTGTTATAGTGCTTGCTATATTATACTTGTTTATAGTTGACCTTTCTCCCTAGGTTAAATTTAAAAGTGGGAGGGGAGGAGAGAAATGAAGGAGGAATACAGAAATAAGGATTAAGGCAAGGCATAGGAAGAGACAAGAAGGGAAGGAGAGAAGGAAAACAGGAGAAGCAGTATGAGCAGTAAAGACACAGACTCTGAGCGTGGCCTGTGCTTTTTATGCGTTGCCTCAGGGAGCACTTGCCTCATCAGGAAGCTCAGGGTGAAAGCACAGCTGCCAAAGCAGGAGTGAGAGTGACTTGACATTGGGAGGGAGACCCCAAAGAGGCTGCAGCCACAGGAGGCTGGAGTCCTGGCTGCTGTCGGCCTTCCCTGAGGGCTTCGACCGGGCCCCTCAGGTTGCGTACCGGCTGAGCGCCGCCCGCCTCATTTACCCTGTCCTGCTTCCTGTCACTGACCCAGTCGCCCTGTTGCCAGAATGAGCTGAGGTCTGAAAGTTGATCAGCAGGACCAGGCATAACATGGGCCTCTTCTCTTGCGGTTTCACTTGCCAATGACCACTATCTTGATAATTCCATGTAGCTGACAGGGTGTTGGTCCTCCCACATGGTGTCAGGCCTGAGCCTCTGAGGTGGGAGAGCCAAGTTCAGGACATTGGACCACCAGAGACCTCCCAGCCCCACATAAAATCAATTAGTGAGAGATCTCCCATAGATCTCTGTCTCAGTGCTAAGACTCAGCTACACCCAACAGCCAGCAAGCTCCAGTACTGGACACCCCATGACAAACAACTAGCAAGATAGGAACACAACCCCACCCATTAGCAGAGAGGCTGCCTAAGATCATACTAAGTTCACAGGTATCCCAAAACACACCACCAGATGCGGCCCTGCCCACGCCAAAGCCAAGATCCAGCCTGACACACCAGAACACAGGCCACCAGGAAACCTACACAAGCCACTGAACCAACCTCACCCACTTAGGGCAGACACCAGAAACAACGGGAACTATGAAACTGCAGCATGCGCAAAGGAGACTCCAAACACAGTAAGTTAAACAAAATGAGAAGGCCAAGAAATATGCAGCAGATGAAGGAGCAAGGTAAAAACCCACCAGACCAAACAAATGAAGAGGAAATAAGCAGTCTACCTGAAAAAGAATTCAGAGTAATGAGAGTAAAGATGATCCAAAATCTTGGAAATAGAATGGAGGAAATAGGAGAAATGTTTAACAAGGACCTAGAAGAACTAAAGAGCAAACAACCAATGATGAGCAGCACAATAAATGAAGTTAAAAATTCTCTAGAAGGAATCAGTAGTGGAATAACTGAGGCAGAAGAATGGATAAGTGACCTGGAAGATAAAATAGTGGAAATAACTACCACAGAGCAGAATATAGAAAAAAGAATGAGAAGAATTGAGGACAGTCTTAGAGACCTCTGGGAAAACATTATACGCACCAACATTTGAATTATAGGGGTGCCAGAAGAAGAAGAGAAAAAGAAAGGGTCTGAGAAAATATTTGAAGAGATTATAGTTGAAAATTTCCCTAACATGGGAGAGGAACAAGTCAATCAAATCCAGGAAGCACAGAGGGTCCCATACAGGATAAATACAAGGAGAAAAACACCAAGACATATATTAATCAACCTATCAAATATTAAATACAAAGAAAAAATACTAAAAGCAGCAAAGGAAAAGCAACAAATAACATACAAGGGAATCCCCATAAGGTTAACAGCTGATCTTTCAGCAGAAACTCTGCAAGCCAGAAGGGAGGGGCAGCACAGCACATATTTAAAGTGATGAAAGGGAAAAACCTACAACCAAGATTACTCTACCCAGCAAGGATCTCATTCAGATTCGACGGAGAAATTAAAAGCTTTACAGACAAGCAAAAGCTAAGAGTTCAGCACCACCTAACCAGCATTACAACAAATGGTAGAGGAATTTCTGTAGGCAAGAAACACAAGAGAAGGAAAAGACCTACAATAACAAACCCAAAACAATTAAGAATATGGTAATAGGAACATACATATCAATAATTACCATAAATGTAAATGAATTAAATGCTCTAACCAAAAGATATAGACTGGCCGAATGGATACAAAAACAAGACCTGTATATATGCTGTCTACAAGAGACCCACTTCAGACCTAGGGACACATACAGACTGAAAGTGAAGGGATGGAAAAAGATGTTCCTTGCAAATGGCAATCAAAAGAAAGCTGGAGTAGCAATTCTCATATCAGATAAAATAGACTTTAAAATAGACTGTTACAAGTACAAAGAAGGACACTGCATAATGATCAAGGGATCATTCCCAGAAGAAGATACAACAATTGTAAATATTTAGGCACCCAACATAGGAGCACCTCAATTAGGCAAATGCTAACAGCCATAAAAGGGGAAATCGACAGTAACACAATCGTAGTAGGGGACTTTAACACCCCACTTTCATTAATGGCCAGATCATCCAAAACTTTAACACCCCACTTTTACCAATGGCCAGATCATCCAAAATGAAAATAAATAAGGAAACACAAGCTTTAAATGACACATTAGACAAGATGGACTTAATTGATATTTATAGGACATTCCATCCAAAAACAACAGAATATACTTGCTTCTCAAATGTTCATGGAACATTCTCCTGGATAGATCATATCTTGGGTGACAAATCAAGCCTTGGTAAATTTAAGAAAATTGAAATCATATCAAGCATCTTTTCTGACCACAACACTATGAGACTAGATATCAATTACAGGAAAAAATCTGTAAAAAATACAAACACATGGAGGCTAAACAATATGCTGCTAAATAACCAAGAGATCACTGAAGAAATCAAAAGAGAAAATCAAAAAATACCTAGAAACAAATGACAATGAAAACACAATGACCCAAAACCTGTGGGATGCAGCAAAAGCAGTTCTAAGAGGGAAGTTTATAGCAATACAATCCTACCTTAAGAAACAGGAAACATCTCGAATAAACAACCTAACCTTACACCTAAAGTAGTTAGAGAAAGAAGAATAAAAATACCCAAAAGTTAGCAGAAGGAAAGAAATCATAAAGATCAGATCAGAAAAAAATGAAAAGAAATGAAGGAAATGATAGCAAAGATCAATAAAACTAAAAGCTGGTTCTTTGAGAAGATAAACAAAATTGATAAACCATTAGCCACACTCATCAAGAAAAAAAGGCAGAAGACTCAAATAATCAGAATTAGAAATGAAAAAGGAGAAGTTACAACAGACACCACAGAAATACAAAGCATCCTAATAGACTACTACAAGCAACTCTATGCCAATAAAATGGACAACCTGGAAGAAATGGACAAATTCTTAGAAAGAGAAGAAAAAGAAATAAAAGGAATCCAAATTGGAAAAGAACAAGCAAAGCTGTCACTGTTTGCAGATAACATGCCACTATACAGAGAATCCTAAAGATGCTACAAGAAAACTACTACAGCCAATCAATGAATTTGGTAAAGTAGCAGGATACAAAATTAATGCACAGAAATCTCTTTCATTCCTATACACTAATGATGAAAAATCTGAAAGAGAAATTAAGGAAACATTCCCACGTACCACTGCAACAGAAAGAATAAAATATCTAGGATTAAACCTACCTAAGGAGATAAAGGACCTGTCTGCTGAAAACTATAAGACACTGATGAAAGAAATTAAAGACGATACAAACAGATGGAGAGATATACTGTGTTCTTGGATTGGAAGAATCAATGTTGTGAAAATGACTATACTACCCAAAGCAATCTACAGATTCAGTGCAATCCCTATCAAACTACCAATGGCATTTTTCACAGAAGTAGAACAAAAAGTTCACAATTTGTACAGAAACACAAAAGACGCCGAATAGCCAAAGCAATCTTGAGAATGAAAAACAGAGCTGGAGGAATCAGGCTCCCTGACTTAGACTATGCTACAAAGCTACGGTAATCAAGATAGTATGGTACTGGCACAAAAACAGAAATATAGATCAATGGAACAGGATAGAGAACCCAGAGATAAACCCATGCACATATGGTCACCTTATCTCTGATAAAGGAGGCAAGATTTTACAGTGGAGAAAAGACAGCCTCTTCAATAAGTGGTTCTGGGAAAACTGGACAGCTACATGTAAAAGAATGAAATTAGAACACTGCCTAACACCATACACAAAAATAAACTCAAAGTGGATTAAAGATCTAAATGTAAGTTCAGATACTATAAAACTCTTAGAGGAAAACATAGGTAGAACACTCTGTGACGTAAACCACAGCAAAATCCTTTTGGACCCACCTCCTAGAGAAATGGAAATAAAAACAAAAATAAACAAATGGGACCTAATGAAACTTAAAAGCTTTTGCACAGCAAAGGAAACCATAAACAAGACGAAAAGACAACCCTCAGAATGGGAGAAAATATTTGCCAACAAAGCAACTGACAAAGGATTAATCTCCAAAATAAAGAAGCAGCTCAATATGAAAAAAACAAACAAACCAATCCAAAAATGGACAGAAGACCTAGAAAGACATTTCTCCAAAGAAGATATACAGATTGCCAACAAACACATGAAAGGATCCTCAACATCACTGATCATTAGAGAAATGCAAATCAAAACTACAATGAAGTATCACCTCACACTGGTCAGAATGGCCAGCATCAAAAAATCTACAAATAATAAATGCTGGAGAGGGTGTGGAGAAAAGGGAACCCTCTTGCACTGTTGGTGGGAATGTAAATTGATACAGCCACTGTGGAGAACAGTATGGAGGTTACTTGAAAACTAAAAATAGAACTACCATATGAGCCAGCAATCCCACTGCTGGGCATATAACCCTGATGAAACCATAATTCAAAAAGAGACGTGTACCACGATGTTCATTGCAGCACTATTTACAATAGCCAGGACATGGAAGCAACCTAAGTGTTCATTGACAAATGAATGGATAAAGAAGATGTGGCACATATATACAATGGGATATTACTCAGCCATAAAAGGAAACGAAATTGAGTTACTTGTAGTGAGGTGGATGGACCTAGAGTCTGCCATGCAGAGTGGGGTAAATCAGAATAAGAAAAACAAATACCATAGGCTAACACATATATATGGAATCTGAAAAAAAATGGTTCTGAACCACGTAGTGGCAGAATAGGAATAAAGATGCAGATGTAGAGAATGGACTTGAGGACGTGGGGAGGGGGAAGGGTAAGCTGGGAAGAAGTGAGAGAGTAGCACTGACATATATACGCTACCAAATGTAAAATAGCTAGTGGGAAGCAGCCGCATAGCACAGGGAGATCAGGTCGGTGCTTTGTGACCACCTAGAAGGGTGGGATAGGGAGGGTGGGAGGGAGATGCAAGAGGAAGGGAATGTGGGGATATATGTATACATATAGCTGATTCACTTTGTTGTATAGCAGAAACTAATGCAACATTGTAAAGCAATTATACATGGCTAATGTCTGGGCATAACTTCTTGTTTTTGGTAGCAGGATCTGGTCCTCAACTCCAGCCTCATATTCAGGTAGCACTGTTACCATTCCTGCCACCTTCTCCCTCACCCTCATTGCCCCTCCCTTACAATATCATTCTCTGCTCCATCCTCTGTGACAATATTACTGAGCCAGCTTTGAATAGGCTGTAATGTCATATCAGTTCTACACCTGGATGCCTGGCTTTCACAAATAACGAAAAGCTAGGAGATTAAAGCACTCACTCATCATTGACTGGTGGGTGACTTCATTTTTAACAAATGAGTTAGATGCTAATTGTCATGGCTCTTCTGACTGAAAGAAAAATCTTGAAGAAGATGACATTTTAGTTGCTGCTTGAGCAGTGGGGGAAGAAAGAATAGGGGATATTTGAAGCTTAAGATTCATTCTCAACTAATAGTTGAGTATTATATGGAAGGCATTGGTGGTAGAAAAATTTAGTTCCTGTTTAACTCCAAATGACTGGTGTAGAGAGATAATGCAAAAGTTGAAAGAAAAGAGATTGCTGAGGATTGGAGAAGTTGGAGAAGGTTTTGTCTGTTCTCACTCTACCAAATCTCCCTGGATGATTTTATGTATTCTCTTGAGATCAGATTCTCTTGAGAACCTGGTAGTTCATCATAACAAAGTTTCATGGAGTTTCTGGAATATATCATAATCTCCTGTCTCTATATGCACATGCTGTTTATTCTGCCTGGAATAGTATTAAGTTGGCTAATTCTTAAAATATAATCACAGCAGCCATTACTTTCAGAAAAACTTACTTGATCCTTCAACACTGGGTTAAGTATTTCTATAGTTCTCATAGTCCTTGTTCTTCCCCAATCATAACCGTTATTGCACCATGTTGTAACTGCCTTCACTAGACTGTTCAAGGAAGACAGGAAATGGGTATGTGATAATGCCTGGTATATGGCTGCTGCTCCAAAAATACTTGTTGGTTGAATGAATGAGTGGGATTTGGTAGAGAGGACACTTGGTCACTCCAGGCAAGGGGAAGAGGGCAAACAAAAACAAGGCATGGGGTAATGCATATAGCTGATTCTGAGGCAGTGAGTGGAATCATTTGATTGGAGTGTAATATTGAAAAGAGAGGCTGCAGCTTTCAATGTCAGGAAGTCCAGAGTTTGTTTAATAATAAAAGGCCATTGAAGCTTTTAGAGATAAGAAGAATAATATACATTCTCATAAATTTGATTAAGTGATAGACCTGTGCTTGGGAAATAAGTTTTTCTAATTCTTGTTTTAAAATTTTTGTAATACTTTTCAATGGACTTAAACATATGATAACTGCCTCTTTTAAACATATGATAACTGCCTCTTTTATAGACTCGTCTTTTAAGATTGTACCCACATAATTTATAGGGAAAGTTTTAGAAGATTTTAATACTCTTGAATAAATTGAACAACTCATTAAACTGTACAATTTGTTTTTCTTATAAACTGAACTGTTGTGAACTATGAAAAATTTTAAATGTAATTCAAATAAGGCAGTAATCTAACACATGTATAGGGGTTTCCTTCTTGTTTGTAACTTGAAGAAGAATAAATGCTTACAGCTGTGACTTTTTTTCCCCTCTAGTATCTCCAGAGGCAGTTGGATTTTTGTCAGCTGTTGGGGTGTTTATTATCTTGATGCTGCTCCTTTTTCTCTATATTAATAAGAAGTTCTGTTTTGAAAATGTTGGCGGGTTTCCAGATCTTGGTTCAGGATACAGTACAAAGAAGAATTCACAAGATAAAATTTGTAAGTATCATATCGCTGTTTTCCCTTGTTTGGTCTTTCTGTCTGTACTATTTATTACTTTCTTTAAAAATATATATATATAATAAAAAGCTTGATTTTGACATGTAGTAAACTAACCTTGAGCCACTATTCTGAGAGTAAAAGATGTATTAAGTAAATTATGTTCAGTTATCTTTTTATTGCCCATGAATTGCTATCATAGTGCATAAAGATGAACTGTATACCATCATTGAATGACACTTTTATTTTTCAAATATAAGGTATGCTTTTGAGCCTGTTATATGAACACATATGCTTTAAGAAGAAGGATATATCTTATTACATTTTATGCTTTAATCCATTGTCCAAATAGTTCCCTAGAGAGCTTTTTTCCCGTGTCCCTAGAAGGCTTTTGAAAGTATTCACCCTTTATCTTTACATGCTGTTGAATTCTCAGTGATGAATAATTTTATTGTTTGGAGAATGTGGTTTTCCCTGGTAACTTAGCGTATAAAGTCTGATTATGAAAATTAGTGTTCCTCTCCCTCCCTTGGCACCACAGGCATATTATATGACTTAGTGTTACTAGATAGCAGGAAAGATGAGGGCTGTGAAACTGTTCTTTCTCTTATGAAAACACTTTATATTTTAAAATAATTACAAGAGTTCTTTATTTGCTATTTCCAAAGACTGGCTTATGTAAATGATAACAGGAGTAAGTTGAAAATTGTAAAAGTAAGACATTAATTGAGAAGAATTGTAAGGAACACTAGAAGAGAAACCTTGCTTTTCTTGTCCATGAATATATGTTGAAGAGGTGCTTTTCTCTTATTTCTCATAACTTAAAAAGTGATAGCCTCATTGTTTATGAAAATCTTATTATCGAATTACATCATGCAGCTTTTGCATTAGGAAACTATAGTACTTTATGTGGTTTTGGTTTGATCAAGTTTAATGTTTCTCCTACGTCACTTCAGTCCTGTTTTTTCATCATTTGTGTAGAATGAACTGGTTAAAGATACCTCTTTTAGCAGCCTCCAGTAATTTTGTGTTTTAGCATTTTTGGTAAAAAATGCTTTTACCCTTTACACTCTTAAAAATTATTGAGGACCCCAAAGAGCTTTTGTTTATGTGAGTTATAGCTATTGGTATGTACCAAATTAGAAGTTAAAGGCTAAGAAAATTTTAAAATATTTTTTATCGATTTATTTTAAAATACCCAACAATAAGCCTATTACATGTTAATATAAATGTATTAATTTTAAAAACTATATATTTTCTAAAACCAAAAAAAAAAAGTTTGGTGAGAAGAGTGACATTGTTTTACATTGCAAATCTCTTTAATGACTGGCACAGAAGAAGGAAGCAACTGGATTCTCACATCTGCTTCTGCATTCAGTCTGTCATATGGCCTCTGGAAAATCCAAGTGCTCATTTGTGAGTGAATGAAAATGAAAAGTTACATATTCTCTTACTCTTATTGTAAAAATAGTTTTGACCTTGAGGATCCATTGGAAAGGTCTCGGGGACCTTATTAATTTTTCTGAGGCTGTTTCTTATTCACTTATTAAATAAGAGTAATAATATTTACCTCCTAGAGTTATTGTAAGATCAAGTAAGATAAAATTTGTGAATCACAATGCCTTACATGTAATAGCAACTCTGCAAATGTTCACCCTCTGCTCTTCCCTATTCTAACCTCTATGCAAAATTGTTTAGATATGTAAACAAATATATATTTAGGGGAATATATAGGGGAAACCCTTAATATATTTTTTATTTTGAAATGATATTGGTACTTTATTAATAAGATAGGGTAGTTCCCATACATAGACTATTAATAAATAAACTAAAAAGTACATAATAAAAATCCTTTTTATACTTCTTCTTGCAGGTATAGAATAAAAACTCAATAGTATTTGAGGGGAAAATATTGTCTTGCTGCTGTTATGATAGCTGTGGAGTGGGAAAAAGTCATTACGTTTAAACCAAGTGGTTTGATTTTTTTTTTTGAAGCGTCTTTACTTCAACATATTTCTTCCATTGCATAAGCATTTACAGAAAAATTAAAAGATACAATGTGAAATATTGATATTGGGCTAATGAATAGCACCATTTAAGTAAATGTTAAATTCAGACTTGAAAGTGGTTGATTTTTTGAGAAGAGAAAATTCCATTTTTGCACCTTTTAGGAACAAGGAATTAGAAAATGGCATTTTTCAAAAATTTTCAGCAGAATCTGCCTTCAGTGTCCTCTCTGGTGGACACAATCAGTAATGCTGTGGAAGATTTGACCACTGCTGTGGGGGAAGTGAGCTATGCTTTCACTGACTCGGTTGCTGAACAGGTAGCAAGTATGATAAGTGGCTTCCGCCCAGAAGAGGAAAGCCCTGCAGCAACAGAAGCTGTAGATACTTCTAAACGAGAAAATACCACGTTACCAGAAGTCTCTAAAAACACTAATTGTCAGAAAACACAATTCGATTTAGAGCACCAAGCAAATCGAATAAATAGCTATAATACTTCAGTTTCACAAAAGCAAGATCAAGGAATGAATGAAGAAGGAGTATTTAAACATATTAATAATAGGCAACAGACACTATCAAAATATCAAGAAACCGATACTGCTGGTGATTCTTCTTTGAAAGGCCAGATGAGTGATGGTAGGATATCAGTTAGCAAGCAGTATGCAAGGGCTGGATCTACTTGCCAAGAACTTGAAAGTACTGACAGATGTAGAAAATATGGATTAGGAATTTCCAATAATGGTAAGCATGACCTAAAGGAGGTAAGATTTCAAGAAATGCAAGAAAATTATTTAAAGAAGGCTGAAAAACATATTAAAAGTAAAGGATCCAAAGGGAATAAGTGTTCAGGAAGTGAATGTTCTCCAAAAGGTGTTTTGGGAAGCAATAGACATATGATACAGAAATCCATTAAGAAAAAAGACATACATCCAGCAGCATCAACTAATTCTAAAGGTAAGTGTTATGGAAAATCAAAGAACAAATAAATCCAACAAAATACTACAAAGTGAAAGGAGACATAAAAACAAAGAAAAACGAAGCCATTTCTGCCAAAAAAGGAACAGCAAAGAGTAAAGATGAAAAATATTCTGAGATAATACCAGAAAAAGGTGAGGTCTCCTAATGTGAGTTTGAGTGATAAAATTTTCTCTTGATTTTTTACGTTAGGAAAACATCCAAATTTCTAAATTTTTCTATACATGTCTGTATATCTAATTTAAGACTTTCTTGAATCCTCTTACTGGGAGACATTTTTAAAGTCATACAGTTTTTTCTCACAGTCATTTCAAAAGCATTCATGTTATTTGTATACCTCTAATTTAGTTACTGCCCCTGGTCCCTGCATTATTTGGCCAATTTTAAGGGCCTTAATTTTACTTAATGCCCATTTATTTTTCAATCAGAAATTCTGTGGTTTTCTTAAGTAGTGTGCATACTTTAATTGGAATTTATTTGGTGTGCTACAGTTAGATTTAAAAATTTTATATTTTTGTAACCAACCCTTAATCCCTTTATACCGTGTTGCTCTTCACATCTTTCCTAGTAAGAATGTACCAAACGTTTTATGTTTTTCCTTGAGAGCAATAGATTTTTATCTTATTGAATAACATGCTTCAGGATATGTATCTATTCATTTAGCCATACATTAAGAGTTTTATATGACATATGTTTCCAATGTGTATACATGAACAATCTATTATTATTCATGAGTTCTCTATGTAGAATTAAGATTCCAACTAAGCAGTTACAGTTTTCATCCACAATATTTGTGACAATTTTTAAAACAATTAGCTGACAGTTACTTGGTTTTGGTTGCAGAATTGCTTCATATCGCTAGTTAGTACACCTGGTTATCCTTTAGTCATTTTCATTAATTGCTGATCTGATCACAAGGCCAGAAGTACACTGGCTTTTATTTATAAAAGATACATACAGAATTTTAATGTATATTTACATTCTCATAAAATAACCAAAATACTGAGTAGCAGTAGAAATGAAGAAGACTGTTTCAGTTCTGCTACATGACTTTGTGCATAATAGGGTCTGCTATTTATCAATTATATGAATGTTTTTTAAATGATATAATAGAGGCTGATCCAGGATGGATGAGCTAAGTAAAAAGGAATGCCAATTTTTGGAAATACCTCCATTTTGAAGTCTATTCTTGTAGCAGTTTTTTGAATGTCAGATTCAGTGTTTTTTTTGGTAGCCTTGGTTTAGTTTTGGTAGCCTTATTACTTGAAGTAGCAAAAATTAAAAGAGAAATAAAATTAAGAAGAATAGTTTACATATTATTTTATTCATAAAATAACAGTAGAATGGATGCTAGTAATAAATACTGCAGTAGCAATACAGAATTTTAAATTTTGTTTTGATTTGTTTTCATTAAGAAACATGTGCTACCTAAAAGAAATCAAATATTTCTGAAGTATTCTAGATTATAGTCAGTACTAAACTGAAACATGTTATGTTCTAAAATCGTTTTGAAAATCATTTGACCCGTATGGATTGTCCCTTCATTAGCTGAACTATAATGTTGCTAGTACCTGTGTCCTAGGTTCTGACAGAGCTTACAAGGTATAATAAGAGGAAGAAGTTTCCTTCTCTGTTCCTGAATGCAGGGCTACTTTAGGTAATATTTTGTAGTAGGTGAATTTCTAGTTACCCTCCTCAGAACTCTCCTGCTGCCTTAAGACCACCACCATGGTATCCCACAAGTGCTAAACCCTGGGAGTCAGAATGCCTAGGTTCTAGACTAGATCTGCCATCTCAGCAGATGCCATCTCTGTCCAATAGAACTTTCTGCAATGATGGAAAAGTTCTACATATCTATATTGCTTCATACAGTAACCACTGTCTGCATGTAGCTATTGAGCACTTGAAACGTGGTTAGTAGCACTGGAGAACTAGATTTTAAATTTTATTGTTTCTACTTAGTTTAAATAGCTGCATGTGGTTGGTGACTACTAAATTGGACAGTGCAGAATATAACATCAGTCATAGTTTCACCCTTTGATGGTTTTATTTTGCTGAATTAAAAAGCAGGACTTAGACTAGTGACGTCCAAGCTCCCTTACTTCTAACTGTAAGCATTCAATTTCTATCCCATATTTTAAAATTACTCATTCTGTGTCTCCCCACCTGAATTTCAAACATTGATTTGTCTACTGCAGATGACCTTAGCTGAGTATAATGAGAGAAAATATCTAGACTGAACTAATAAATTCTGACTGCTGTGGTCTCTTTATCCTTCTAGAGTTGTTTATAATTCTGAGAAGGTTGCATCATGGTCTGAATGAATCTCAACATGATGCAGTTTCAAAATTTTTACCTTAAAAAAATGGTAATAGTGCTTTTTTTTTTTTTTTTTTTTTTTTTTTTTTTGCGGTACACGGGCCTCTTACCGCTGTGGCCTCTCCCACTGTGGAGCACAGGCTCCGGACGAGCAGGCTCAGCGGCCATGGCTCACGGGCCCAGCCGCTCCGCGGCACATGGGATCCTCCCGGACTGGGGCACGAACCTGCGTCCCTTGCATCGGCAGGCGGACCCCCAACCACTGCGCCACCAGGGAAGCCCCACTGGTGCTTTTTAAAATAATATAAAATTAATTAATTTACCTTCTGAAAAATTTATTTGAAATTTGGGTATATTTAAGTAGAATTTTCATAGTAAGTCTGCCTTTCACAGATAGTGTGTTAAGCTTGGTGTATATGCTTCCAGACGTTTTTGTATGTACGTGTAAACTTATACTGCATGTATGTGTATATATGTTGCATGTAGGCATACGTATGTTAATCTCTTTTCTTCTCTTTTCTCTTAACATGAGAAAAGCTTCTCTTTTCTCTTAACATGATGTGGTAGTTATTCTTTCCCTGTTAGTACTTGTAAGTTCACCTCCTCATTTTTAATGACTGTATAGGATATCATTGCATAGATGTATCATAATTTACTTAACCAAGGCTCAGCGATGCACATTTAGCTCATATTTTATTTTTGTTTTCCTTTGCTGTTAAACACAGTGCAGTAAATTTTCTCAAATACATATCATTGCTCACTTGTTAGTTATTCCTCAGGCTGAATTCTTAGAAATGGAATCGGTAAATTCCTAGAAGTGGGTCAAAGACTATGCAGATTAGAAAGTTTGATATGTATAGCCAGATTGTTCTCTAGAAAAGTTGTACCACTTATAATTCCATCAATAGTGTATGTCTGTCCATTTCTTTGTTCTGCTTCTAACACTGAGCGTCATCAGTTACGAAAATTTTGACTAAGATGATAACCAGAAACGTCTCTTGTAGCATGAATTATTTGAATCAGGTCCATATGTATTGGCAATACTTATAACTTCCTTTGTGTGCTACTGATGCTTTAAAAATAATTGTGTAAGACGGAGAGCCTTATTACTCTGTTTTCCTGTACCGTGGTTGGAAAATCCCTATGACTAATATTATTTATATAATTCAAATATACAAGTCAGTTTTTTCTATGAAAACATAAAAAATCTAAAGCTTGGGCTTCTTAAATGAAAAACTATTTTTCTAAAGCTGAAAATTCAGATTGTGTGTATGTGTATATATATGTTTATATATATATATGTGTGTGTGTGTATGAATATATGTGATACATATATAAGCATGTAACATGTATGTAACTATAGCAAAATCGCTACATTTTATTGCGTTATATTTTGATCTGCTCTCCTTGTCGTTCCAAATAGATAACTCCTACATTGACAAAGATGAGCGTGGTTCATCCTCTGAAAGTGAAGATGAAGCACTGGGTAAATATCATGAGGCCTTATCCAGAACACACAATTCCAGACTACCATTGGCAGATGCTAGACAAAGGAGCTATACTTGGGAAACGAGACAGAAATACAGCCCTCTCTCTGCAGAGTATGATGGATACAGTAGCGAAGCATCAATAGATGAAGGTAAGATAGGTTACGTTTTTGTTTTTGTTTTTTTTACACTATAGTATTTGATTATTTGTTTCTAAAACTCTAGGTGTCTGTGGTTGTACAATAAATAAGAGATAGCATATATGGTAGGGTCACATTTCTGGGAATATAATTTATTCAAATTCAAATCTTTGGGCTCAAGCCAAAAACCAAAACTAAAACCAAAACACCCAAAAGCAAAACACCAAATAATTTAGATACAGTGGTAATTCTAGCTCTCTTTTCATAATGAACATATGCCTAGCAATCGTGAGATGGGAAGTGTGAATCTGCTGTTGTCTCACATGGAATCAGTTCCTAAATACCTGTTACAGGAACTGATATGGTCTAAGAATCTCACAGTGTTGAATATGATTCTAGTGTGTAAATGAATGCTTTTTCATTCAGTATGGGCCCTAACACGAGCCAGATACTTCATGTGGCATGAAGCAGAAGGATTGGTGATCTCTTCCATGTAGGAGGAAAAACTGTCTGGGATAGATTTATTGAGAGCCAGTACTGTATAGTACGAGACTTTAAGGGAAATTTAAGGAATTTTCAAGGATTTTTTTGTCCCCTGTTGATTTTTGCCTCATGTGCCGACATTGACATTAGAAGTCAACCTATGCAGAAGATACAGGTCCACTCTCAAGTGTTTTTATATCTTTCTAAGAGAGAAATAAAAAAGGTTTTACCATTACCGAAAGCATTTTTATTTCCACATCTAAGTAAGTTGTTTGTGTGCTTGATACAATGTGTGACTACTCCTAGTAATTATTATATTTATGCCCAGATATGAAGAAAAGAGCAATATATTTTAAATAGCATTTTTATTATTATATCAAATACAAACTAACCTTAATATTGTAGCTGTGGTTTGTGTTTTGGGGCCTATTACTATTGATGACTTACTCTGGCACATACAGCTGTCAAAGGAGTTAAATTTTTGTACTTGGCTTCGTGCTAACTAAAGATTGATATACCTCCCTTTTATTTCTTCTAGTACATAGTACAGTAAGAAATTAATCAAATATGGAAGGCTCATTATGAGATGCTAGGAAAGAAATAAAAAATATTAGACATGGACTCTACCCTCAAAATTACCTTTCTTAGTACTAGAGAAAATAAGACATGTGCTTACAAAGATAACTAAATAATGTAAACCCTGGCTCATGAATAGTAGAGCAGAAAGAGAATGGGTCTTAAAGCCTGATCCTTGTTCACATTCTGGCCCTGTGACTTACCATATTAGCGGGCGAAACCTTGGGCAGTGTACTTAATGGGCAGTGTACTTGATAGTTTCTAGGTTTGTTTCATTGTCTCTAAGTGTGACTAATACCTTGCTGATAGGGTTGTCATGGACATCAAATGGTATGTGTGGTGTTTTTAGCGTAGTGTCTGGCGCGTGATAGGTAAGTGATCAGTAAATGGTAGTCATAGTTATGGGTGGTGAAGCATTGATGGTGATGATAGTGAGTAGCTGCTAGCAAGCCCTGAGTGTGTGGTCTGTGACCCTAGACACTTCCCTTTCTGCAGCTTCAGTTTAGGGTTTTATTTTTCCCTGCTCACTCCTTCTTCTGCCTCTCTGCTTCTTCCTTGTAGTCCTATTATTCTCGCGTGGCTCAACAATCTGTGGGAAAAGGGGTGAAGAGAGAAGCATAATCTCAGTGGCTCTTCTGTTCCTGCCCTCACCTCTGGAATCACCCTCTCATTTCATTTCACCTATATATTTAGGACCCACTTGTACTTTTCTACCATTTCTACCCTAAATCATTTGATAAAGCACCCAGGGTAGATTGATTTTAGGCATTCTGAAATTATTTATTTCATAAACATTTGTTGAAAGTTTTTTTATGTGCCATACTAGATCCTGTGGATGTAAAGATGAATAAAAACAAGCTTGTTTTAAAGAGCCCACAGACTGGAGGAGGATGCCCAGTGAGTACATGTGTAATGTAGTGTGTTAAGAGGTCTGCCAGTTACATGAACAACGTAATGTAGAAATACAGAGGAGGAGGACTGAGACTTTGTTTGGGAGGTGGCGAAAGGGGGTCTGATGTATGATGCAGTCTTCACAGGATAGGTGAACTAGACTTGAGGGAGAACTGTTCAACCACCATGTAATAGTAATTGCAGGAAAGCAGAAGACAGTGTGTTTCAGTGTCTTTAACCTAGGATCTGTGCTGAATGCCATGCTCACGAGTTTGGATGTTGTCTTATAGGGAATGTAGAACCCTGGAAGGTTTTTAAGTTGGATAGTGTGGCACTTTTAGGTCAGTGTGTTTAAGAAAGATTATTTAACTACTGTAATAGAAGATGAATTGGAGGTAGGAACTACTGGAGGCAAAAGGACTGGTTAGATAAACAGTGATGAGATCCTCATTAGCAATGTTAATTGAGGGACAAAGTATTTGTAGATTGAGGGGTAGTCTCAGAATATCCTGGTGAGTGACTGAACATATGCAATGAGTAAGGAATTAAGATTGTTTAATTAGTTTAGAAAGCATAAGAGAAGTAAGTTTGTAGGAGGGAGATAATTTAGTTTCAGTTGTGCTGAATTTGAGGTGTCTGTGGAATATCCAGGTAGAGATGGATATCCTTGTTGTTAAAATACTGTCATTGGGATTTAGGATGGGGAGATGATCAAGTGGTAATGTAAGATAACAGTAGACTAGGAGGATAGTTTTTTGTATCACAGATTATTGCTAATTGAAAAATCAGAGATTGCTGTGAGTGCAAAATACACTCAACAGCAATCAGTGGAGTTGGGGAAGAATAGGAAAACTTGATTAGAAAGGGAGATTTCAGAGCTCCAGATTTTAGAGAAAAGCAATTTCAAGTGATAGTAAGTTCTGAACATGCCCACAGGCAAAGATGCAGAAGTACGTATAAAATGCTAAAAAGTTTTAAGGAAGAGAGTGAATTACCATCCATTGGGGAAGATGTGAGGGAACATCCATGAAAATGGCAATTGGGTTCAGCTTTGAAGAATGGGTATAAAGTTGAAAAGAATAAGCAGAGGTATTTTAGATAGAGGGAAGTTCATAAACGCCAGAGTACGCAGTGGTAAAATGCAGGGACTATTTCAGGACAAGAGAAAAGTCCTCTTGGCTCTAACATAGGTGTATGTATGTATATGTGTGTGTGTGTATGTGTGTATATAAATATATATATGTATATGTATCATATATATACTGTATATCAGTATACACACACACACACACATATATATGTAAAATAAAAAGGAAAGAGGTGAGGTCTAAAGCCTGGAGTGCCTCACTGAGTAGAAGTTTGGATTTAATTTGTTAACCAGTGAAAACTCACTAAAAGTTTTTCACCGAGAAAGCATGACCAGGGATGTGCTTTAGAAAGAGTAATGTAGCAACAGGAAGGCTATAGGAAAAGACACCAATTAAGGAGGTCTTTGGAGTCATCTATGTGGGAAATGGTAAAAATCTGAATTGAAGTAGTGGCAAGAGGAGTATAGGAGGATAGGAGAGACATTACAGAGGTGCAATTTACTGGATTTAGGAACTAAATGTATTTGGAACATTAGAAAGAAGGAAGGAAGTGTCAAAGATGACGCTAGTTTCCAGCAAGTATGACTAGGAAGATGATGAGGTCATTAACATAAATAAGAAATCCAGAGAGGGATGGTTTCTTCTTGGATAATGGGTTGGGGTGGAAGATAAAAGTGGTTTTGTGTATATGGTAAGGCAGAATATTTAGGCAACTGGAAATGGCTGTGGATCTTGAAATCATGAATGGAGTTTGGGAGAAGGTTTTTTCAGATTGTATATACTTAGAGATAGGAACCAAGGGAAGGGATTAAATTGTTGAGGGAGAATGTATGGAGAGAAAAGATAAGAGAGTCATTTCCTTTCATTAACAGAGAATTAAGGATGTCACTTAAACAGAGAAGAGAAAGTAACAACCATAAAGTGGGGAATCAGGAGGATGTTGCGTTTCATCAGACACGGAAGGAGAGTTTTGAATGCTACACCACAGAGAAACTGGGGAGGATGAGAATTCAGACAAGTCCCTTTGTCCAGTAGAAGATGATCAGTTACTTTCAGTGTACAGTTTAGTAATGTAGAATCATACATGAGATTGAAGGTGGTTAGGAGAGAATAAGTGGAAGAGAGTGTACATTTGCTGCCTGCACTTTCATACCGCTTGTTCTGTATCAACTTTCAGAGTCAAGAAAGAGAGGTAGTTGAAGGGGTTCACCTTCTCCCTCCAACCCAACAATAGTAACCCTCCTCTGGTATATATTTGGGAAGGATGGGAATTTGCTTCTAATACACATTTGAGTCTCTGTCAGGTGGTTGTGCCTCTGCATAGTTGACTCAGGAGAAGTACTGCTCACTTCATGTCCGGTCACCTAAGAGGGCTACTGAGTATAGTTCTCTTATAGGATTTGGTTCATTCTCCTGAGGTACAAGGAAAGGGATCAGTAGAGTAGGTTATGCTTCTCCTTACTGCTCTGACCCTTTATTCTGCATACTATTCTGCAGGTTTATGAAGGTAACACTTGACTAATGTGGGTTGAGGTGACTAAAGGGAATTATAAGGTAGAAGGAAAAATATTTTTAAATGTACATTTTTTACATGACATATTGTTACCTCATTAGGGCTGGTAAAGAACCATTACCCCATTTCTCAAACTCTGAATAATTCTAGTAGAGAAGCTTTGGAACAGCCAATATTGGAAATATCTACAAGAGTAGAGAGGGTCAGGGAGGGCCTGGATAGGGATTAGGAGGACCAGTGCAAGAGAACTTTCTGATCAAGTAGGGAGAACTACCATTCATTGAGTCAGTGTGCCTGACTCTGATAGTTTCTGTACACATTGTTATACTTAGGCTTCACTGCAACACATTGTGGTAGATAAGATTATTTCCATTTTACAGAAGTGAGAGGAGATTTTAGATCAAATAAGTAATTTTTAGCCTAAGGTCACACAGTAAGTTTATAAAGGCTGTACTTGTCAAGTCCACTGCAAAAATGAATGATGCTTTAGCTTCTGTTTGGTCATCACTGCTGCTTTAGTGTCCTCCCTAAGTCTCTTTCATTCATAATTAACCCCTTCAGTTGGGTCCTTTAGAGCAGTTTATATATTATAAATCTGAAATACAGACACTGTAGAAAAAGTAAGAAAATATTATGGCCTCTATTTGTTGATCATATTTTCTCCTCTAGGTGGCCATGTTAATCTTCCATTTTTTGGAATACAAAAGGGGATAATATCTATAAGAAATTTTTCTAGGAAAAATAAACATTAAAATAAGTTATCAAATTTCTTTGTTCACAATTTTATTTTACTTTGTTGTTCTTAAAATTAAGCAGATTTTCTGATAATCCTCTTATTCTAAAAAGGCCTAAGAGTTAGATAGTAGGTTGTGATATCTTGTTTAGGTTGGTAAGATAGAACAACCTTTGAAATTCCATTCATGCTATTTAGTACTTTCCATTTTTATATTAGATAGGAGAAGCCTATTAGATTTTATATAAACAAACTTAGTGTAAAATTATTAGAATGTCTCTGTTATTTATAGCTTTTCATTCTCAGTTCACCATAGAGATTACCAAGCTATATTTACATATGGCGGCGTAGCTATATTATTAAAAATCATATGATGTTATTTTTTTTGGTGAGTTAATTTTAAATGCTATTAAAAATAATTTCCAGCATCACTTGTGTCTTAAGGGTACAGGTAACCCATATATATACACACGCATACACTTGCCACTCTCTTTTTATGGCTGCTTCACAAGCTCCATTTTATTGATTTTGATGTTTTCTTAAAATTAGGGTCATTAAAATACATTTCTTTATTCCTTTTATTTAAATGTTACTTTTAAAATAATTTAATACTTAAGAGTAATAAATTCTTTGTTTATATTTTCTTTAAGTGTATTTTAACTGCTTTATATTGTTCTATTGATTTTCACAATTTCTGTGTGAAGAGGGTAAGTATAAAAAAATTGTGTCTGTGTTTTCCAGATGTCTTAGACACAAAAATTTTTAGTCTTAAAATAGTAAGTTATTTATATTACATGATTTATTTAGATTTTTGATAAGCCTTTTCTTTGACTTCGGGTTTTTGTTCATGAACATTTCTCCTCTGAAGAATTCTTTATTGTGTGTGTGTGTGTGTGTGTGTGTGTGTGTGTGTGTGTGTCTGCACTCTTAAGTGTGACCAGTTTGGGGAGAAATTGATCTTGAAGACTTTTCCTGCGTCTTTGTGTTTTGGAGATCTTTTTATGTGATGAGATCAATTGTTACTAGTAGTGTAGAATTCTTTTATAGTTCTACTTTTGCAGGCCACCTGTGACCTGTAAAATGAGATGTCTTTGTGCAGTTTAGGTAAAGGCATAGCCTGCTGGGTGGATGAATTAGAAAGCAGTACCACCTTTGAGCAAACAGTTCATCATGAGAATATAGTTCAGTTAGCAGATACCACCTATGTAAGAAGAAAAAGGCATTCCTTCTTCCAGGTGTAAGCTTTGGTGGACCCAACGCACACTGTACTTAAGCACCCGCCTCAGCCAGGTACTTATTGCAGTGCACAGCCTACACAGCCGTACACAGTGGTCCTAAAAACCTATTTTTATACACTTCCAGTCTTAAAATAAGCTGGTGGGATTGCTGTGTTTTCCATGGTAAATCTGTATATATCTTTCATAATTTTTTTTTGTCTCAGATACTTATCTAGTAGTGGAATGATAGAAATTAAATCATAGACATTAAATATATCCTTAATTGGCTGATTACAAAACTGACACCTAGAGACGTGCAACTTTTCTAAGATCATACAGTTCATTAGCAGCAAAACCGAGGCTCTAAGTATTTGTAACCAGAGAACAGGTCAGTGCTTTTAAAAAGAACTATTCAGTAACCAAGCGAGTAAATAAGAGAGATACACTGTAAATCGAACATGGCCTGTGTCCATTGCTAGGGGTTGAGGCATGTCTGGGAAGTGGAGGGATAATGCTAATGGCAATCTGACAGTTAATAGGACCTGACACTTTACAGGTTTCTGTTAGCAAAGCCTATAGGAACTCAGTCTCAGATACATTTAGGGAGCATTACATAGAGTCACAAATGGACTGACAATAATCTTATTACCTGAGGGCAATAATGGGTGGTTTAAACTGACTAGAACATCTGTATTTGCCGTAAGTTTAAGCTTACCAACAAGGTACATCTCCTAGGAAACTGTCCCTAATGAGGGAGGCAAGTGTGTTTGTACTTTGTGAGGTAATCTCTTTAAGGAAATGGAAAACTCAAAGCTATTTCTGAAGACTAGGCCCAAGATGGCTGTCAACTTTGGAGCCCAGGGAAGAAACCCTCACTGTTTTAGAGTATAGTAGAAATCTGGAGGATAGCATGGTGGGAAGGCCCTATGGTAAAGGAGCCCTCCAGCCAGAGGGATGTTTATTAATGTGGCTACAGCAATATATATGTTTATTGTGTTTCAGTCTCTGCTGAAGTCTTTGTATAGAACTTAATTTTATCTTCACAGAGATATTTTGATTTTATTACTTACTTATCTGTTTAATTAATTTTGAAAAAGCAGCAGCTTAGAGAGGTACATTAACATGCCCAAGGTTGCTATCTCATTGTTCTAAGAGAATTTCCTGAAGACTTTGGACACCTAGGAAAATCAAGAACCATACAACTGGGAAATATCTGGGGTTTTGGTCTCAAACTCAGATATGAAGCATATTATGCCTGCTGTATTTAGCAGAAAACTTGAGCAGCCCTTAAGGAAATACTGATGATTTATTACTTTACCTGCTAGGCTTATTCCAAAAAGCCAGAGCTGGTTTTCTGAGATACTATAAAACTTCATGATGGACTATTGTTGGAAATCACTTAGGTAAGGGGAAAGATTTGGGGAGTTGGTTCCTATGGGAAGTATTCCAATTATCTTGGGTACAGAAATCTAGAACTAGTCTCCTGTCACCTGCAGATGTGATTGTATTAAGCATACCACAGCAAAGAGCATAAGGGTCTATGCAGGTGGCACACTACCTGTGCCTGCAGTGTTACACCTTAGTTTTATTATTATTTTTTAATGTTTGGCAGAAATCTTGACTGTAGACCTTTGCTTTAGAATATGTGATAGGAGAGTTAGGAAGCTCCATCTAATATTGTCTTTGTAACAGTCTCAACAGTAATAAAGGTAACACTATCACTATGATACTTAGGTATTGTTCTAGGAACTGTGAGAAGGCAACTGTTGTTAATATGGGCATCTCTGATAAGAATAATAAACTAATCAACCAATAAAATGCTACATCTTCCCTTGTGATGGACTGGTAGGAACTTAAACAGTAAATACTAAGAAGTTAATGTCTTTCACTCATGTTCATACCACCCAGAATCAAGCACCATTAGTACTTTAGCATATTTTTTCCAGAAATTTTTTATGGCTATATTTTAAAAAACGTTATGTAGTAATACATTGGATACATTTTCCTTTTAAAAATTTAACCTGTTAGGGTGGAGAGGGACGAGTACTATTGGCTGCCACCTCATCACACTTCCAAGCTGGAAACATGCACTGTGGGGAGGGAGGCTGCTAGTACATGCAGTAGCTAGGCACTGAAACTCGTGTGGTTAGCCCTGGGAGAGGACTCCATCTAGGTGCATGGAGACAGCCCTGAGGGCCTGGGATGTGGTCTGGACCGAACCCAATGTCAGTACGTGCATAGCGGGACATGGCCATCAGAAAATACCTCGAGACAAACAATAATGACAGCACATATTAGGATGCAGCAATTGCAGTTCTAAGAGGGAAGTTCCTCAAGAAACAAGAAAAATCCCAAACAACCTAACCTACCACCTAAAAGAATTAGAAAAATAAGAACAACGAAACCAAATGTCAGCAGAAGGAAGGAAATAAAGATCAGAGAGGAAATAAATAAAATAGAGATAAAAAAACAATAGAAGAGATCAATAAAACCAAGAGCTGTTTTTTTGAAAAGATAAAATTGACAAACCTCTAGTCAGGCTCACTAAGAAGAAAAGAGTTAGGACTCAAAAAAAAAAAAGGAATGAAAGAGGAAAAATAACAAATGATACTGCAGAAATACAAAAAATATATAAGAAAATACTATGAACAGTTATATGCCAGCTAATTGGACAACTTAGAAGAAATGGACAAATTTCTGCCAAAACTGAGTCAAGAAGAAACAGATAATTTTAACAGATCAATCACTAGAAGTGACAGAGAATCTGTAATAAAAAAAACTTCCTGCAAACAAAAATCCAGGATCAGATGGCTTCAATGGGGAAATCTACCAAACATAAAAAGGAGAACTTACACCTATCCTTCTCAGACTATTCCAAAAGATTGAAGAGGAGGGAAAACTCCCAAATTCATTCTGTGAAGCCACCATCACCCTGATATTAAAACCAGACAAAGACACTACAAAAAAAAGAAAATTATAGGCCAGTATCTTTGATGAATATAGACGAAAAATCCTCAACAAAATATTAACAAACCAAATCCAACAGTACATAAAAAGGATCATACACTATGATCAGGGTGGATTCATTCCAGATTTGCAAGGATGATTCAACATATGCAAAGAAATCAGTGTGATATACACCACATTAACAAAAGAAAAGACAAAAACCATATGATCATCTCCATAGATGCAGACAAAGCAATTGATAAAATTCAACATCCATGCATGACAAAAACTTTCACCAAAGTGGGTATAGAGGGAACATATCTCAACATATTAAAGCCATTTACAGCAAACCCAACAGCCAACATAATACTCAGTGGTGAAAAGCTGCAAGCCTTCCTGCTGAATTCTGGAACAAGTCAAGGATGCCCACTCTCACCACTTCTATTCAACATAGTATTGGAAATCCTAGCCACAGCGATCAGACAAAAAAAAGAAGTAAAAGGTATCCAAATTGGAAGGGAGGAGGTAAAACTTTCACTATGTGCAGATGATATGATACTCTATATAGAGAATCCTAAAGACTTCATACAAAAACTATTAGAACTAATAAATGGATTCAGCAAGGTAGCAGGATACAAGATTAACATACAGAAATCTGTTGCGTTTCTTTAACAATGAAATATCAAAAAGAAAGTAAAAAACCAATCCAGTTTAAAATCATGTCAGAAAAAATACCTAGGAGTAAACTTAACCAAGGAGGTGAGAGACCTATATGCTGAAAACTATAAAACATTGATAAAGGAAACTGAAGAGGATTCAAAGGAATGGAAAGATATCCCATGCTTTTGGATTGGAAGAATTAATATTGTTAAAATGGCCATGTTACCCAAAGCAATCTACAGATTTAATGCGGTCCCTATCAAATTACCCATAACATTTTTCACAGAACTGGAACAAATAATCCTAAAATTTATATGGAATCACAAAAGACCCAGAATTGCCAAAGCAATCCTGAGGAAAAAGAACAAAGCTGGAGGCATAGCCTTCTCAGACTTCAGACAAGACTACAAAGCTACAGTAATCAAAACAGTGTGATATTGGCCCCCAAACAGACATATATTATAGATCAGTGGAACAGAATATAGAGCCCAGAAATAAACCCACACACCTGTGGTCAGTTAATCTACAACAAAGGAGACAAGAATATGCAATGGAGAAAAGACAGTCTCTTCAGCAAGTGGTGTCGGGAAAGCTGGACAGCTACATGTAAATCAATAAAATTAGACCACTCCCTCACACCATATACAAAAGTAAACTCAAAATTGTTTAAAGACCTATATATAAGACATGACACCATAAAACTCCTAGAAGAGAACATAGGGGAAACATTCTCTGACATAAATTGTAGCAATATTTTCTTAGATCCATCTTGCAAGCAACAGAAATAAAAGCAAAAATAAATAAATGGGACCTAATCAAACTTAAAAGCTTTTGCATAGCAAAGGAAATGATCAACAATACAAAAAGACAAACCTATGGAATGGGAGAAAATATTTTCAAGTAATACAACCAACAAGGGCTTAATTTCCAAAATATATAAACGACTCATACAACTCAATATCAGAAAAACAATCTAATCAAAAAATGGGCAGAAGACCTAAATAGACTTCTCTCCAAAGAAGACATACAGAATGGCCCACAGGCACATGAAAAGATGCTCAGCATTGTTAATTATTAGAGAAATGCAAATCAAAAGCACAATGAGGTATCACTTCACACCTGTCAGAATGGCTAGCATCAAAAAGTCTACAAATGGGGAATTCCCTGGTGGTCCAGTGGTTAGGACTGCACACTTTCACTGCCGAGGGCCTGGGTTCAATCCTTGGTTGGGGAATTAAGATTCCGCAAGCCTGTGCAGCACAGCCAAAAAAAAAAAAGAGGGGTTTGTAAAGCCCCTATACTCCAATAAAAAAAAGGGGGGGAACTCTCCTATACTGTTGGTGGGAATGTAAATTGGTACAGCCACTATGGAAAACAGTATGGAGGTTTCTTTTTTTTTTTAATTGTTTTTTTAAAAATTAGTTATCTGTTTTATACATACTAGTGTATATATGTCAGTCCCAATGGAGGTTTCTTAAAAAACTAAAAATAGAGCTACCATATGATCCAGCAATCCTGTTTCTGGGCATATGTCTGGAAAAGACAAAATCTCTAATTTGAAAATATACGGGCACCCCAATGTTCATAGCAGCACTGTTTACAATAGCCACGACATGGAAACAACCCAAGAACCTATCAGTATAGCTAGTGGGAAGCAGCCGCATAGCACAGGGAGATCAGCTCAGTGCTTTGTGACCACCTAGAGGGGTGGGATAGGGAGGGTGGGAGGGAGGGAGACGCAAGAGGGAAGAGATATGGGAACATATATATATGTATAACTGATTCACTTTGTTATAAAGCAGAAACTAACACACCATTGTAAAGCAATTATACTCCAATAAAGACGTCAAAAAAAAAACAACTTATCAATAGACGATTGGCTTACGAAGATGTGGTATCTATCTGTCTGTCTGTCTGTCTATCAAATGGAGTATTACTTAGCCATAATAAAGAATGAAATATTGCCATTTGTAGCAACATGGATGAATCTAGAGAATATCATACTGAGTGAAGTAAGTCAAAGACAAATATGATATCATTTATATTTCAGAATCTAAAAAGTAATACAAATGAATCTATATACAAAACAGAAAGAGACCCACAGACATAGAAAGCTAACTTATGGTTACCAAAGGCGAAAGGGAGCGTGGTGGGGAGGGATAAATTAGCGGTTTGGGATTAACAGATACAAACCATTATTCATAAAATAGATAAGCAATAAGGATTTACTGTATAAAAGAGGGAGCTATGTTCGATATCTTTTAATAACCTATAATGGAAAAGAATCTGAAAAAATATATGTATATATGACTGAATCACTTTGCTGTACATGTGGAACTGACACAATATTGTAAATCAACTGTAATTTTAAAAAATTTAACCTGAAAGCTAAATGTTCCCTTATCTTGATCCCTTCACCCTTTCTCAGAGGCAACCATTATAACTGGTATATATGCTTCTGGTCCTTGTTTTCATACTTTACATATACATATAAACTGTTCGAAGAAAGTATACTTTTGTGTGTTTTTAAACTTACATTAATGTACCTTTTTCCTTGTGGGAAGAGGAGTAAAGTAGATAGTAAAAGGAAGTCACGAAATATCAGTTAATGGAACAGCTGGATAAGATCAGAATTTTAACTCATTAGACTCTGAACTCCTTTAGACCAGGGACTGAGTCTTCTGTTTTCGTTTTGTTTTTTTTAAAGAATCAATTTTATTTATTTGTTCATTTTTGGTTGCGTTGGGTCTTCCTTGCTGCACACGGGCAACGTGTAGTTTCTGTAGTTGTGGCAAGCGGGGCAACTCTTCACTGTGGTGCGCAGGGTTCTCCTTACAGTGGCCTCTCCTGTTGCGGAGCACGGGCTCCAGGCACACGGGCTTCAGTAGTTGTGGCACACAGGCTCAGTAGTTGTGGCTCACGGGCTTAGTTCCTCGTCATGTGGGATCTTCCTGGACCAGGGATCCAACCCGTGTCCCCTGCATTGGCAGGCGGATTCTTAACTACTGCACCACTAGGGAAGTCCCGAATCTTCTGGTTTTAAATACACCTTTCCTCCTATCCCTTCGTGCCTAATGTAATCTGATTAAAGCCATTAAGTAATTTTCTTAGGGTGGGTTTATATCTCAAAGAGTTAATCTAAATTAATTTACAGTTAGTGGACCCGTGGAAGATTCATTATAGTTAGAAGTTTCTAAATTATCACTTGTCTATCTAAAACAAAAGATGTTAAACAGGAAAAAGGGGGAAAGGAAAACCTAATCAGAGCATTAAAACATGAAATCATAATTGTCTATTTATGATGTTAACTCCTCATATATCTTTCTCTCATTTTTTCAGAAGTGATTCTGACTCTGTACTGCTCAGTTAAAAATCCATCACTGAGAAAGAATGTAAATAATTATAAATGAATACTGGAACTGAAGAATATATCGGTGTTGTGTTGGTTCCTTATTAAAAACTTTATCGTGAAGACAATAATTAGAAATTGATTGATTTCCCTATACTGTTTTCCCAGTTTGCTCTTCCAAGTTTCTCATTCTGCACGTTGAGTGTGGTACAGACTTAACTAGGCATTTGCACTAAATTTATCTACATGTCCTCTAAACTTGTTCACAACACTTCTGAAATTTTAGCACTTTTTTTTTAAAGAGTTTGTCTTGAAACTAAACCTCAGTGTGGGGAGAGATCATTCAAATATCCTTTCTTTCCAGTTTCTGCTATAACAAAAGATAGAATACGAAGTTAAGGGAAGAATAAGGAAGACAGTTATGACCACGAAAGCATGAACCAAATTGTTTATATGATAATGTCAGAAGGCTATGTCTTACCTGTCCCATGTTTGGGCAGATATTAATCATGGTTTGAATTTCAGAAGGAAAGGGAAAAGAGACCTGAGTGAATGCAAACTTTTATTGGGCAATGGGGATAGACTGTGAAAGTTGAATCAGACATATAACTATACAAATCATACATCATGGCATACTCCTGCTCCGTTCATGTTGAATAATTACGGAGCTGTTTCAAAGAGGAAAATATCAACTTAATTATCAGTTTTTGGTGAAATGAAATTGAGGTTCTATTTTAATTTTAAAATTCTGAAAAATCTCTCATCTAAGCAGTCTTGATGTAGGGCTGTCCTTTGGAGACTTCCTGCCTTTGAGAAAATAAATTACATTGAAATCTCTGATGCGTGAATTCAAAATTACATTGAGAAGCTGAGAGGTGTTTTGATGCTTTGGCATATCTCTTTCCTTTTGCTTGATATCTACTCAAAGGATAACGATTTTCTTAGAACATATGGTTATATTTAAGTCTCTGAGGTGTTCAGAAATACCGTCAACCGAAACTAAGGTAATTTAAATGGATTTTGAGAATTCGTATGGTAGTTATTTAAGGCCTAGACAGTTACGAAGAAAGTTCTTTTCTTTTTACAATTTAAACCATCTTTTAGTCATTGTGCCTTGTCTTAGTAGTTAAGAGAAAAACATACTATGGGATTTTGGTTATTGGTAACTTTGGAAATGCTTCTTTAAGTATAAATTTAATTAAGCATCAATTATCTGTGAGGAAAATATTTATAAACAATCTTTTAAAATTTCATAATGAACAGCTTTTTCAAGATGATAGATTAAAATATTTTTGAAGTCTAAAAATCTGTATTTTTACTACATTGACAAAAGATTAATTGCAGTTCCATAAATTACATTAATTATAATATGTTGAATGATTACACTATAGTAAACACTATTCTAAACACTTTACATAAATTAACTCTCTTAATTTTCACAATAATCCTAAGAGACAAATGCCGTCAGTGTCCATATTTTGCAGATGAGGACCCTAAGCACAGTGAGGCCGAGGAACTTGTCTGAGGTTGTACAGCAACTGTGTGAGGGAGCCAGGATTCAAATACAGTCATCTGTCCTCAGATCTGATGCCCTGAACCTCTCCACTGAAATGCCTCTGTCTTTTTACGTAACTTTTACACCTAAATAAGTTCTTAATATTGCTGTTTTTATTGTGTAAGTAATACATGTTCATTATTGAAAAAATCAGAAGTTACAGGTGAACGAATAGAACAGTTACTCATATTCCCACCATCACAAAGCTGTTGCTTTCATTTTCATGTATCCTTTTGTAGATATTTCTCTTTGCATGTGTATTTTTAAATCAAAATGGCTTCTACTTTACACAGTGTGTAGTAATCTGCTTTTGTTCCACTCAAAAATGTAGTTTTCCTTGCCAATATGTATACTTCTATGACATCAAATATACAAATTGTATAATATATTACTACATGGATGTACCATATTTATTTAGTAATTTCCAGTTACTGACATTTAGTCTGTTTCTTATTTTTCCTTATCAATAAGGTTGTTCTTAATAATTCCTAAAATTTGACTTCTTTTCTGCCGTGTTCTTTGACATTCTCTGTTCCTTCAAGATACTGACTTGAATTGCACTGCTCAGAGGAGCCTTTTTCATTCTGTGCTTATGTTTTTTGTGGGGTTTTTTTTTTGCGGTACACGGGCCTCTCACTGTTGTGGCCTCTCCCGTTGCGGAGCACAGGCTCCAGACGCGCAGGCTCAGCGGCCATGGCTCACGGGCCCAGCCGCTTCGCGGCATGTGGGATCTTCCTGGACCGGGGCACGAACCCGTGTCCCCTGCATCGGCAGGTGGACTCTCAACCCCTGCGCCACCAGGGAAGCCCTGTGCTTATGTTTTTTTTTTTTTTTTTTTTTTTTTTTTTTGCGGTATGCGGGCCTTTCACTGTTGTGGCTTCTCCCGTTGCGGAGCACAGGCTCTGGACGCGCAGGCTCAGCGGCCACGGCTCACGGGCCCAGCCGCTCCGCGGCATGTGGGATCTTCCCGGACCGGGGCACGAACCCGTGTCCCCTGCATCGGCAGGCGGACTCTCAACCACTGCGCCACCAGGGAAGCCCTGTGCTTATGTTTTTAATAAGGCATCTGGATGTGATTTGTGCATGTTCATGTTTTGTATAGTGCCAAAAACAATTCAAGGTGCAGTACATTGTAGTGACTCAGAAATGGTGATATTAAAAATATTTAACAACTGGTATGATAATATAAACTAATATATTAATCAAGAGGAAATAAAAATTGAATATAGTCATTTTATTCTCTACCTAAATTAAAGTTTTTCTATTATAAAACTAATTACCAAAGGGTATAAGTTATAGGAAAAACTCTCAAGTTATTCTAGTAATTTCATACTCATTTAATTGTTTTTAGATATTGTTGCTATGATCTTCTGTTTGCTGCTATTACCAGCTAAATGATATGCTTTTCTGAGCCATTATTTGACATTGGGAACTATCTCAAACTCTTCCAGTTATTTTCCCAGTAATTTTAGTCATTAGTTGATTTGTCTTAATAACTAGAAACCTTCTCTTAATAGTAATGTTATTTATGATACAGAATCCTATATCAGCTTCTGCTGAACTAAAAAATTATATGAAAATGTTTTCTAGTCTGCATAATACTGACAGATATTTTTTATATATTCACTATCTCTAGAAACACTAAATGCACAAAAATAATTGATTGGAATGCTGTATTTAATAAAGTTGAATTTAATCCATTGAGGTAGATGAGAGAGAAAGAAAAAGAAAGAAAAAGAAAGAGGTGAACTTGGGCGCTCTGTTTTTGAGCTGCCCAGGTTTGAATCCTGACTCTGCCATCTTCCTCTCTGTGCTAATATTTTCTTATCTGGTAAACAGATGTGATGATGATAAAGATAATACCACAACAAGCTAATATTTGTTTATAACAGTGCCAGTCACTGGACAACTGATAGGTAAAGGTTAACTCTCATTTTTAGTAATGAAATTAATATTATTATGCCAGTGTTGGCTAGGCATTCAATGAGTCTGTGAAACTCAGAAGAATATTAGGAAAGGGTTCCCTGTCCTGGGCATCTCCCCAGCTTCGTATTGCCAGCCTACCGTGATCTCTGTCCCAATACAGGAATGTTTGCAGTGCAATACCAAGATGCTGCCTGCAGTGAGTTCCATTACCACCTACTCCTCTGCCATCCTTAGATCTTTCAGAGCCAGTCCTATAGCGGCTATAGTTACCATAAGGAGCTGCATGAGGGGATGTAGACAGGCAGCAATAACTTGGGTAGACCAGATGGACATTGAGCATTCATTTTCTGGATGGCCAGTGCCAATAGTGTCTCCTCCTGTAGTGTCTGTGGGAACATGTCAGGATAGGGCCTGGATCACTGCTGGGTGGGTGCTAAGGCATCCTTTACCCAGGGCTCCTGAGGTAGCCAGATACGAGGCCTTAGGTTAATCCTCTAGAGTCCCTGTGGTGTCCAGGAGATGGAACTTGTGGTGGCTACTTGCTAGACAACAACCAGCCTAAAGGAAGTTTCCAGATGAGGAAACTGAAGCTATACTGGTACTGTATGGTGAATGTCAGCCCTGAGCTGATCGCTGATCATGGTTTGATTACTAGTGAAATAGGTAAAGCCCAATAATTTACCAAAAATTATTTCCTAGGGGTAGTATATGTGTGTAGGCAATATATGAATGCTTAATATTTACACTGCTATTGCGAGATCTCCAGCATATACTAAGTGGGGAAAAAAAGCAAGGTCCAGAAAAATGTGTGTACTATACTACTATTAATGTGAGAAAGGGAGAATATGTTTGTATTTGCTTATATTTAAAAATAATGGGAGGGGAAACAAGAACTTTAACATATAGTTACCTGCGAGGAAGGGAGGGATGGAAGGAGGGAATGGGGTAGAGGGGACAGGGATGGAAACTAGACTTCTCTGGAAAGCCTTGTTTTACATAATTATAAAACAATTAAATTTAAAAACACACCCTAAAAACCAAAAGTACAGTAAAACAAAGGAACTTAGTTGTGTATTCAGTTAGCTTAACCATACAGAGAGGGATGTTTAATTTTTTTTTTTAAGTGAAAGTTGGTTGGTAGGAAGATGTTACTGTAATCCAAAGGGCATATCATAGTTATCGCCTGCAGTAGTAGCAGTGGGGATAGAAGTAGGGAGATTTGAGACATATTTTATTATGAAGATCGACAAACTTTCAATTCAATATGGGGGGGGTGACAGAAGGTGAGAAATCTAGGATAGATTCCTGGGTTTTCGGTTGATCAGTGAGGATGGTATGAGAAAAACTAGGATAAAAACAAGGATTTTGTGGACATGTTAAGACAATTTGAGATATCCACTGAAAATATCAATTTGATAGTTCACTCTATGCATCTGAATGCTGCAAGGAAAGATCTGGACTAGAAATATGAATTTGGGAATCATAACTGTATAGATGGTATTTAAAACAAGGGACTCTACTTTAATGATGCCTATTTATTATATACTACACTATAATCAAATCTGCCTCGCAGACTATTCCAGGTTTTTGATTAGGATAATATTGACACAGTGAATTTCAGTAATGTGGACAAATGGAGTATGCTTATTTTAAAAAAAAAATCATGTAAAATATTATACTCCTTTGTATTGGCATCTCAGTTTAAAACAGTTCCCCCTTCTCTGAGGACTATCTCTAATTTCTAGGGGTGGAGCCCCAGCAGTTACATCTGTATTTCATGACCTTACTCCTGTGGCTGTGGTTGATTGATCCAGCGTTTTAAAGAGAAGGTGCGTCAGCTTCCACTTTGGGGTCCCTAGAGGGATCCTGGTTCATGCCCCATTTTAAAGGCTTAGTTTTTCAGTCATTTCTTGGATCATGTGACATATATCCTTTTTCATATACATTTATATCTCTAGCCTACGGTAGCTCTAGTTGGTTTTTGTTGCTAACTAATACAGAAATGTATGTAGAGATCCTTGTGTTTTACTATCTGAGGCTCTGTATTGAGTTTCGTTAAATTTTGAGAACCTTTAGACATTTCACCTCAATTTTCCCCCCATTTAAGCCATTGCTGGCATCTGTCCTTTTGTGGAAAACTTCTGTTGCTTGAGACAATGTTTTAGTGAATCAAGGCCATAAGAATCTTTTGTTTCAGTTTCAGAACTTGTCAGGGTGCTTCCTCCAGCAAATGTGATAGATTTATTCTTTTTGGATCTAATAGTGTTGATATTAAAGATATCTTCCTGCTCAGACATTTTTATTCAAAGGATAAAAGTGTCTTAAAAGTTTTCCCCTTCCTTGGAATTTTCAGAAAGTGATTCTCTTTATTTTTTGATTTTTATTTTGTTCATAAATTTATTTATTTTTGGCTGTGTTGGGTCTTTGTTGCTGCACGCAGGCTTTCTCTAGTCGTGGCAGATGGGGGCTACTCTTCGTTGCAGTGCGCAGGCTTCTCATCGTGGTGGCTTCTCTTGTTGCGGAGCATGGGCTCTAGGCACACGGGCTTCAGTAGCTGCGGCACACGGGCTCAGTTGTTGTGGCTCACGGGCTTAGTTGCTCCACAGCATGTGGGATGTTCCCGGACCAGGGCTGAAACCCCTGCATTGGCAGGTGGATTCTTAACCAGCGTGCCACCAGGGAAGTCCTAAGTCTCTTTAGTAATACTATATATTCTTATTGAATATATATATGTATAAGTTTTTCACATGTATTTAGATTTTAAAATAATAGAAGCATTCAGTGCTGCACACATTCAGTTGAAAGTTTCTAATACAGTGAAAATTGTGGAAGTTAATTTCATCAGTGTGAATTAATCCACAAAATATTTTCCTAATGTATTTGACAAAACCTCGTCAAATGAAGATCTGTTTATTCAGGATAATGCTAAATACAAAGTAAATGCTTTTCCCAAATTAATAAGATTTCTGTACATATGAGGTGCTTTGAATGCGTTTAATTTGAAGTTTATTTCAGAATGTTACATTTCCAATTAATACATTTTAAATTTTGTAAGTTTAGCATACTTTAAGGGAGGACATATTCTGTGTGTTTTTTGTATGTGTGGGTTTTTTTGCATTCAGATAAAATAAACTTTAAAAACAGAATAATGCTACCAGCATCTGTGAAGGAATATTCCTTCCTATGAGATGAAGGCTTGGAAAAAACCTTCCTCTAGCCATTTCATGTCTCTGATGTAATTGTAGTTACATGAATAAACAAGAAGGGTTTTTACCAAATGAAACAAAACTCCTCATCTTTCTGAACTCTGGTTTAGGATAGCATTTGGATGAGATCTACCCTTGTAATAAAAATTTAAGATCTCCTATTGTGTTCTCACCAGTCACACACACACAAAAAAAACCCACATATTTTTTAAAAATGGAGAGCACAAAGAAACATCTGGAGGTGATGGATATGTTTATTACCTTGATTATGGCGATGGTTTCGTGGGTGAATGCACATGTCCAAACTCATCCAATTGTGTATGTTGAATATGTGCAGTTTTTGTGTATCAGTTATACCTCAATGAAGCTGTTAAAAGAAGGAAAACTTTTAAATAGAATAGCACTTGGAGATAACACTTTGGAGGTGCATTTATCAGTAATAACTAGTAGACTCTGTGTATATGAAATCAAATGAAATATTAATAATAAATAAGTAAAATCATTATATTAAAACAGAAACTAGGGCTTCCCTGGTGGCGCAGTGGTTGAGAGTCTGCCTGCCGATGCAGGGGACATGGGTTCGTGCCCCGGTCTGGGAAGATCCCACATGCTGCGGAGCGGCTGGGCCCGTGAGCCATGGATGCTGAGCCTGCACGTCCGGAGCCTGTGCTCCGCAACGGGAGAGGCCACAACAGTGAGAGGCCCGCGTACCGCAAAAAAGAGAAAAACAAAAAAAACCAGAAACTAGATTTTCTAAGTCTTTACGGGAATATTTTTCTTTGTTTGTATTATAGGTAGAACATTTTCCAGTGACTTTAGAACTTCTAAATTTTTAGAAAATTATCATCTTCTAATTAATCCTCAAATATTTTGCAAATTTTATTGTATGGTCTATTTGTCCTTGGGAAATATATTCTTTTGTGTCTTATTTGATAATATAAATTACACAGTAAAAAAAATTACTTGATTTATTTTAATAGTAATTACTCATTATTGAATACATTTAGTAAGTATTTTTAAAAATCAGCTTTATTGAGATTATTTTACATATAAAATTTACTCATTTCAAGTGTGTAATTCAGCGATTTTTAAAGTAACTTTATACCGAATGGTACAACTATCACCTTAAATTATTTCTGGAACATTTTTATTCTCCAAAAAGATCTCACATGCACTCTTACAGTTAATCACTATTCTCACCCTTAGTCTCAGGCAATTGCTAATCTACTTTCTATAAGTTTGCCTATTCTGGACGTTACATATAAATGAAAGCATACAACGTGTAGTCTCTTGTGTCTGGCTTCTTTCACTTAACATAATGTTTTTGAGTTTTATCTCTTGATGTAGATGTGTCGGTAGTTTGTTCCTTTCTATTACTGAGTCCTGTTTCATTGTATAGATATACCACATATTCTCTATCCATTCATCGGTTGATGAACATTTAGTGCATTTTCAGTTTTTGACTATTGCAAATAATGCTGTTATGAAGTCACATGCAAGTCTTCGTGTGGTTGCCAGTAAGTATGCTAAGATCTTTATGTTTAATGCATTTAATCTTCTCAACATCTCTATATGTTAAATAGTAACATCATCCCCATTTTACAGATGAGGAAGCTGTAAAATTACGTTAACATCATACACCTAGTAAGTGGTGGGCCCAAGTATGTAACCACTTTCATTAGTTTCTAGTATATCCTTCCTATGGTTTTGTTTTTGTTTTTGCAGAAATAAGAGTGTGTGTTTTATTTCCCCATTGTTATGTAAAAGGTAGTATACATATATATACATACACACGTGTGTGTGTGTATATGGATGTATATATATAAAATTTTTTCTTTTGCATCTTCCTCTTGTTACTTAGTATATCTAGGAAATTACTAGGTCATAGAGATCATCTTCCTTCTTTTTACACCTGCAGAGTACACGTGAATAAGTACATAGCATAGTCAACCAGTCTCCTACATGTCAGGGAAATATCTTTCAGACTACTTTTTAAAAATGTTTTTATTTAAAAAAATTTTTTTTAATTGAAGTATGGTTGACTTACAATGTTATGTTAGTTTCAGGTATACAGCAAGGTTATTCAGTATTTATATATATATATATATATATATATATATATATATATATATACACACACACACACATATATATATTCTTTTTCTGATTCTTTTCCCTTATAGGTTATTACAAAATATTGAGTACACTTTCCTGTGCTACAGTAGGTCCTTGTTGGTTATCTATTTTATATACAGTAGTGTGTATATGTTAATCCCAAACTCCTAATTTATCCCTCCCTCCCTTTCCCCTTTGGTAACCAAAAGTTTGTTTTCTATGTCTGTGGGTCAGGCTACTTTCTATACAATATTAATATCAAGTTTCTTTGAAGACTAATCAGCCTTATATCTGTTACTTTGTTTCCTTTATACTTAATATGGTTGAGACTACTGAGTATATTTTAGTTGTTTTTGGCAGATTATTGAACTTTCTTGTTGGCTGTTATATATGGTAACTTTTGGGCCTTTTTTCACACACACACGCACACACGTATATATATATACAGTCAAATTTCTTGGTTTGTATTCTGAACTGAAGTCTATCAGGAATACTCAAATAAAGTACTAACAATGACTTATTGAATTCTTTCCAAGAATTCTTATCTGTTAAGTTACTCTTTAAGAGCAGCTTATTTGAACTCTTTTTTTTTTTTTTTTTCGGTACGCAGGCCTCCCACTGCTGTGGCCTCTCCCGTTGCGGAGCTCAGGCTCCGGACGCGCAGGCTCAGCGGCCACGGCTCACAGGCCTAGCCGCTCTGCGGCATGTGGGATCTTCCCGGACCAGGGCACGAACCCGTGTCCCCTGCATCGGCAGGCGGACTCTCAACCACTGCGCCACCAGGGAAGCCCTATTTGAACTCTTAATTACAGAACTTTTAGTATATTCAGGCTCTTGGGTGTTTTTTCCCCCATGGTAAACTGTTTAGAACCAATTTTAGATATTAAAAGCTTCCTAAGCACAGAAACAATGGCAATTTAATAAATAATAAAGAGTTACCAGGCAGGAAGCATTGTGAATGGTTAGGGGTCCATTCAACAGATTGCTCACAGGAAATTAAAGAGGTATATTAATTAATAAAAAGTTCCACCGATCTATTAAAAGTTTATAAGTTTTCCTTTTTAAAAATCTCAATCCATAATGTGTTACCTTTAAGTTTTAGGTGTGACATTAAATGCCAAGGTCATTCTGCTGTATTCTCTACATTTTTTTACAACTTCCAGTATTATAATTTTATACAGAATCTGCTACATGGCTGCAGATTTTCTCCCTTCATTTGTTTACACATAAAGACATAGTCCAGATCAAAGAAGGCCAAATTATACCAAAACATGGAAATTTGGTATCCATACCTATGATCCATTATTTACTTAATTCTTCTTTGCTCTTTTACTACAGTGAATTACTGATTTATGCCACAGTATTTTTTTGAATGCCTACTGTGCTATGCATATGTAGAAAAATAGTTTTTAAGAGAAAATGAACTTCTTTCTCCTGAGTCTGAGCAGCGGCAAATGGTCATGAGTTGCTGGTAGTAGTAAAATATGAGACTGAAAAGTTGTTGGTATAGGTCATTTAGGTCTTCGTTGCTGGGCTAAGCAACTTAAACTTTCTTTACAGTGATGAAGAGCCATTGTAAGATTTTTAAATAGGAGCATTACACGACCTGACATTTGTTCTAGGAAGAAAGCACTGCAAAGTCTATGAAGAATGGATTAGAGATCTGAGAAATGAGAGGTAGGAAGATAAGTTAACTGTTCAGGCAAGAAATTTTTATGGTTTACTTCAGCAACAATAGGAATCTTGTCAAGTAGCTAAATGTAACAATTTCTAGCGTTCATTAGGCAATTTTGTGGATTATGTCTACAGAATGAGCGCTTAAATGTTCAACTTCTGGTATCAGACTCATTAAAACCTAAAGCCATTAGCCATTATTCTAACCCTGGTCTTACTATCAGAACACCTTTTAGTTTTTATAAAACTAATTCATGTAGATAAGTACATAAAAAATCAGCAGTCTTCTGGTTTACTTTCTCATTTTGGTGTAGAATATATCTTCCAGTAGCTTCCAGAGAAATGTTGTATTGAATGTGAGCTTTCTGAAATGTTGCACTTATCTTTATTTTAACTTCCTAAGTGATGGATGGTTTGGCCAGATATTTAATGCTAGTTTAGAAATCATTTTCCCTTAGGATTTTGAAGACATTGCTCTATTGTCTTCACATTTACAATGTTGCTGTAAGAAGCCTATTCCATTTTGATTCTCAGTCATTTTTCGATGACTTATTTTCTCTGGAAATTTCAGCATATTCTCTTTCTCTTATATTGTACAATTTTATAATGATGTACCTTGAGCACAACTTAATTATAACTATAGTTTCTGAGGCCATTCAGGTTTCTTTCTTAATAATAACTTTTATTTTTTTTAAATTAATTTATTTAGTTTTGGCTGCATTGGGTCTTCGTTGCTGCTCACGGCCTTTCTCTAGTTGCGGCGAGAGGGGGCTACTCTTTGTTGCGGTGTGTGGGCTTCTTATTGTGGTGGCTTCTCTTGTGGAGCACGGGCTCTAGAGCGCAGGCTCAGTAGTTGTGGCATGCAGGCTCAGTAGTTGTGGCTCGCGGGCTCAGGAGTTGTGGTGCATGGGCTTAGTTGCTCCGCAGCATGTGGGATCTTCCCGGACCAGGACTTGAACCTGTGTCCCCTGCGTTGACAGGCTGATTCTTAACCACTGTGCCACCAGGGAAGTCCTGGCCATTCAGTTTTTCAGAAGAATCCTCCATCACCCTTCTTTTGGTAGGCATGTGGTAGATGCTTGACTGCCAGCTCTCTAGGAACTGAGTAATAATAGGCAGCTAAGTGTCTTGCCAATCATCATACAGATTTTCACTTATTCTCTGTTTTCAGTATGATGACTCTCCCTCTTCTTCCTGTGCCTCTGTCGATGTCCCTTAATTGGATACGTGGATGCTTAGTATGGAGGATGCAGTTTGAGGTCGGGATGCTAATTCCTTATCATGAAGCTTTTATCTGCCTTTCTTTGTTTTTGGCAAACACCTCCCCTACCACCTTCCATAGTACCTGAGCCTTTCTGGAGTTCTGTGGAGTGAATTGGTTTGTTTCTCATCATATTCTAACTTAGTCATATGAGTCAGGAAATGAATACAGTGTGGACAAACTTAATTTGAATCCATCTTTGATTATTATTATCGGTGTACCACAGTTAGCTTTTGTGAGTATAATTTATTGAAAAAACCGAGTTCATAAACTTGGAACTATCTACAGAAATGGGAACAGCTGGCTTTTCACTGATGTTTTATTAGTCAGGAAAGCAAAAGTATCCCATTTTTTTCCTATCAGAATGTTACTCTTAAAAACAGAATTATCTCCCATCCAAAAAGTTAATTCCAGTTATAGTTACTGGTTAGATAGTTAAAATTTAAATTAATTTTAAATTAATTCTCAGTTACCATTTTCACTTCACCTCTGACAAACCTTTTAGAAACTACCTCTAAACAAGGATGTCTCTCTTCTTAGAGAACATTTAGAAACACCATGTAATTAAGATTTTTGATGCTATATTTTAAAAGGACTTTGCTCTTTAGCCTATAACCAGGATTTTGGTGAAAGTTCTTTAATTATACAGGTAGACGCAAAGTTTGCCTATTTTAAAATCACTTAAAATATTGATATAAATTAGACCCAAAGCCTTATTTTCATAAGTTTATGTTCTTTCAAGTACATTCGATGACAGTGTTAACAAAAGCTGTACTGACTTAAATATTTCCAACATTTAGACTAATGGAGCTGATGTCTCTCAAGAGCTTGCAGTGAAACCATGTATAAAGGAATCTAAGGGGTGTGAAATCAGATGAGAATTGGACCAACTAAAGCTAGTTGAGACCCCCAAAATATTCCACAATAATTTTAAACTTGTGCCCCTTGGATGGGTCCTGTGGATCCTTAGTAGTTTGCTCTAGGAGTGAGATCAAATGAGGGGTGGGAAATGAAAATGGGGAGATGGAGATCTAGCTCCTCATCTCTTATTGGTTTAAATAAGTTAGATTTTATTTGAGCATAGGTTTCTGTACCTAGAAGGTTTTTTTCTGAAAGGCATTAGTTAGTAGTACTGATAGTTGAAATCAAAAGATTGAAGACAAATTTGAGCATGAGGTAGTATAAATATCTAAATCAGGCTTTCCTTGTTCTCCTGTTGCTAAACACCTCCTTCGGTTGGTTATTGTTTCCTGTGGTCATCATGCTTTTTCCTGACTTTGTACCTTTGTTGATATTGTACCCAAATTTGGAATATCATAGTCTCTTTCTACCTAGTTAGCTCTATATTTCAAAGCAAAAGTTAAGGCCAGCTCCTGCCATGAAGCTTTCATACTAACACTCCTACACATCGATCTTTTATTCTCACAATTTCTGTAGCTCTTGATTACATTACTTTGGGTTGTTCTTTTGTTACGTACGATAATTTATTTCACTTCACTACAGTGTGAATTCCAGTTTGTCACATAGCGCTCACAGGGTACAAATTTAATAAATCAGTAATTTTTTTATTTAACTGAAACAAAATCATGAACCTGATTTTCCCAATTAAAATCTCTTTTTCCCTCATTACCATGAAACATTAATTTCGTTAATTATTTGCATATTTGGACTTTTGAGTGTGAGGCTTTAATGAGCTTTATGCTCTTTCTCCTTTTGCATTCATCTTGATTTGCCCCCAGAATGGAATGATAAATCATTCATATTTGACAGCTATACTCCTACTTCCCTATACCTTGGCAACAGAATTCTCCTTTGTATATGTAGATCCCTTTTGACTGTTTAGGGGTAAAGAGGATCATCCTTCAGAGTATATAGAATATGTATACTTTCTGTCCCTGTCTGCGCTCACATAGGCATTTAATCTTTTTAGTTTGTATATCAGGACCTATACTGCAACAAGTTACAGTGATGTTTGGGGATGATAGTTTATCCCTAGATCAGGATGTTTAATGGGACTTTTATTGAGACATCTGTTATTCTGTAATTGGTAAGTCAGGGCCCAAAGATGGATTGAGGACATGATACTACTACATTCCGCACACCCTGTCCTAAATCTAGAGCCAGCTGACAGTCTGAGTCAGAAACTCCCCTGAGTATTTATTACGAGGTGAGCCCAGACTGATTCTATTACCCCCAAATATTCCAACTCCCACATCTCCACTCCCATTCCATATCAGATAGAAGACTGAGAAAGGAAAAGAGAGAGTTGGGGTTTGAAAGTTTGAAGATGGTATATTAACAGCTCTTTTCCCATTCTGCCTCTCAGTGGGCACTTAAAATTCTTGGAAGGCATGGAGATGTCTTCAAAGTTTCATGAGAAGGAGCATGGAAAGTCAAAGAGAGCATAGTCATGGGACCGGTCAGGCAACCAACAAGCTAGAAGTTGCCCTACCTAATAAGGGGACTAGGGGCATGGGCTGCTGACCACAGGGGAGGGAAGACATGGCTGCCCTATTCTGGGGAGGCTGAGGTGAGGCTGAACATCACCCAAGTGAATTATGTGCATCACCTGGGAAGAAACCACCACATCAGCAAAAGCTGCCACAGCTGGTCAGAACTCCAGTGAGGTTTGGGGTTCCCTACCACCTACAGGCAGCCAGTAAGGCAGTCCCAGCAATTCCTGCCATGTTCCCTCTTCAACACATCATAGTAATTAGAGTTGGGAGAATAAGGGGAAGAACGTGTCCCAGAATTAAGGTACCAAAGTGCTGGAGTAGAAGGAGGACTGGAAGTGCAGACTATCCTTTGTCCCCCACTCAAGGTTCTGTGTGTGGGAGGGAGTAATAAAAGCTAATACTTGGGGCTTCCCTGGTGGCGCAGTGGTTGAGAGTCTGCCTGCCGATGCAGGGGACACGGGTTCGTGCCCCGGTCCGGGAGGATCCCACGTGCTGTGGAGCGGCTGGGCCCGTGAGCCATGACCGCTGAGCCTGCGTGTCCGGAGCCTATGCTCCGCAACGGGAGAGGCCACAACAGTTAGAGGCCCACGTACCACAAAACAAAACAAAACAAAACAAAACAAAACAGCTAATACTTGTGTAGTGCTTACTGTGTAAAAGGTGCTGTTTTAAGCTCTTTTCTTGTATTACTTCATTTAATCTTTTAACAGCTCTATGAGTTGTTAACTATTAACTGTTATTAACTATTTTACAAATTAGAAAACTTATAGAGATTAGATTAGATTTGAGTTAGACCTGGGAATGGAGTTTTTAAATTCTACTAGCTTGAGATTTCTTACAAGCAGAAAGTGACTGGGAGTGTATGAACTTTGCCCTAAGACCAAATTAAGGTCAGTATGGGGAAATTCAGTATCATACCACTGAAAGATAGAGGTCAGAGAAAAAAAATGTGGTACTTCATGCTATAGTCTACTGAATTGAGAATGTTTAAAACACTGCTTACATATTTAGAATCAGTTGGACTCAGCTTTCATGCATTTAAAACATATATAATAAATACAAATATATATAGTATATAATGAAAACCCAGCTTTTTATGTTTTTCTGTAATTAATGAAATCCAATATTAGTTATAGGGTATATAATATTTAGTAACTTGGCAATCAATTTAATATTTAAGTGTTGATAAACTCATTCCTGCTAACCTGAATGAGAGAATGTGTGTGTGTGTATGTGTGTATCCATCTCAAATATTGCCAAGTTTCTCTGTCACGTGGACATGACTAGGCTCACATTAGCATTAATGGTCAAATTTTAGTAATACCAGCTTTACCTATGCACGCAGACACTCTAATCTCTTGCATTTCCCATTCCTTCAACTATTTTAGGGCGTTCTCAAGGGGTGCCATTTAGGCCAGGTTGCTACTCCCTTTTTACCTCTGTTGCTCTAAACCGATCTTCTTTCTTCTGCCACCCAAAGCACATTGTCAGCACTGCTTTTAACTGTACTAGTTGGTCTCTACCACCATGACACTCAGTAATCCCTGAGACATGACAGCTCAGCATTCTTTTGCAAGCGAGAAAAAGAATTACCTTTTTGCATTATGCTTAGTTTGGGGAATCCTGGCCAAGTTGTGAGCTCCAACGTGTTAACAGGGTCTAAAGAGGCTCTTCTTTCAGTTCATGCACAGCATGTTTTCTTCCCAGAGTGTGAATACCTGGCCACAGTAGTTTGGCCTGATGGGTTCATCGCCTTGCGATGAGGGGGTCTCCTCTTTTCTCTAACTCCAGGCTCTAAAGCTTAGTGATTTTCTGTGACAGGTATCTCCTTCCCATTGCTCCTCTCAGAAATTTGGATTGTCTCATTCACTTCACTCTCTAATAGCCCAGACACACTGGCATGTAGTCTTAGCTTAAGATGTTTTCCAGGAGGCTTCTCGTCCCTGAATATAAATCAGTGGGTGCAGGTAGCTCAACAGGGAGTGGAGAGTGGAGAAATGTGGGGATGTGAAGTGGGAGGTGGGAAGTTGGGGGATAAGCGTGTCATCTAATTCCGTACGTGAGCTGTATCTGCATCTTAGCTCTAGTCTAGCTTTGGCCTTTGCCATATCTATATTACTGTTAAAACTTCATATGCAACTTCATTATTATTATTTTTTTTGCTTAAACCTACTTAAGATAAATGGTTCGAGCCACCATGTATGGTTGTACAGGTGTGTACTCAGCAGCCCTTAAGTGGTAGGTATGGCTTCTCACCCTACCCTTCCTATAAACTGTTACTTTGGGCATGTCACAGGCTCTCTCTGCTTCCTTTTGCGGAAATGATAGGGTTGAGCAATATGACCTAAGGTTCATTCCAGTTCTCACATTCTGAGGTCCTGTGTTCCTAAGTAGAACTGTTAAATTTTCATTTTATTGCCCTCATAATTTCCAGTATAATAGGTGAAGTGAGTTGTGAAAAATAAATTATTTATGTATGCAGTTTATAGTCTGTAATCATTCTTTTAGTTCTTATTTGTTGACTAGTAGCCTCTATGTCCAAATTAATATGAAAATACTCTGCTCTTTGGTGCTATACGACAAATATTGTCCAAAGTAGGTTGTAAATAAAGGAAGAAAACTCTGAGCTAATAATTTATCTTTGGAGAGCTTTAAAAATATTACATGGTTGTAATTGTGGGCAAGAAATACAGAAATTTAAAGGGAAATATCCTCTAAAGGAAGGAAAAGCCACTGTTCTGGCTAGGTGATAGCAAACTTCCATCTTTTTAGGGCAGTTTTCCACTTGCTATTGCTATTGTAATTTTGAATTTCTGTGCATCAGTTTCTCTAGCGTTAATTGGTCGTTGAATTACTCTAAAACTTTTTTCCTGCTACTTTCTTACAGAATAGTTCTTGGACTGGGTGGCTAATAGTGCTATCTATAAGCTCCTAATTAAATTCAGGTCTTAATCAACGAGGATATCTTTGATTTATCCACTCTGTCATCTGAACTTTTGTTTAAATTTTCCATCTCTGCAGGAAAACTGAAAAGATATATTCTGTGTAAGTGAACTAGATTCTCTGTCTTCATTGAAAGGACTTCCATGCCTTTACTGTATTTCCCAAAGGCCTGCCATTTAATCTTTTTTTTCATTATCTCAGATACCATTGAATCCTTTCTCACCATCCCATTAATTTCATCCTTCATATTACTGTACCTTGATATTAATGGACTGTCATGGTAGAGGATATTGTGTTTGGTATGTCTGTAATACTGAATAGCACTAATAGGAAATTTTTATAATTAAGTTGAGTTGCCCAAGCAAGGTTGTCGTTCATATCTGGAGGGTTTCTTTAAATGACAAGTCAAATTTGAAGCTTTGAGGAGGAAAAACTATCAAAATATATACATTTATTCTTGTTTATGAGAATTTTAGTCCAGAAGCGCATCAATTATGTGTCACGTTTCAAGTTATTGTTAGATATAGTTATGTTTTTAGTAGCCTCAAAAATAGACCTTTATAGATTAAGACCCAGTTATCTTTCGTATTTTATTTTTTAAAAAGCAAATATCCCCTGTGAGGTGACAGAGACTAGAGTCTGGTATTGTAGATATTCAGGGCTATCCCTTGACATACTTAGCTGATACACCTCAATTTAAATTCTTAAAAAAAAAAAATTCTTAAATAGAATCAAGCCTTCCTAGACCTAGGCCATTTCTAGACATATTACTAGTTATAGAAATTTAGTAGTTTTTATTTAAGAAATTTAAATGGAATCAACTTTACTGATATTAAAACCATAATCTGAATTTAAGTGTAAAAAGAACTCCCAATTCACAGTATAACTTAGATCCCTGATTTTGTAATTTTATGTATGTTCTGGTTGTTGGCAAAACTTTATATAATCTATTGTTATATTGTGAGCTTTGCTATTTGACTCGTGTTCAGCTTTATCTCTTTCACTATTTAGAATTAATTTTCTAAGACTACTGTAGTGCCTTATTTATTTTTTCAATTATCTCTTTATTCAATAGTGTAAAGATCTATTATACAGTGGCTTTGCATTTTTGGCATTCCATTGCAGAAAGTATCAATTTGTCACATAAAAAGAAAAATTAGATATACTTTATTCATGTTAAAGTCACACCCTAGCTTTTTTAAAGGCAGCTTTGACTTAGATTTGCAAGCCTGAGGATATTGATTTGAATTATGCATGACTGTCTGGTGTGCGGTTGCATTAGCCTGCTGGATGGATAATGTAAACATGTTCTGAATTTTAAGTACATGACAGTATATGAGTGGCAGGTTAAAAATAGAACTAATAACCAAGTGCATATTTGGATATTTGATTTTTACAGTGTAAAACTATACAGGGATGATCTCTGCAAATGGTTGACTGCCAATATAATAACTTGTTTTGTATGTTATAAATATAAAATATGTTATCTGATAAGTGTACGAGGTCAGTAATTTTTTTTCTAATTTGTTGAACTTTTGACAGTAGAAAACAAAAACGCAGTAATGTGCAAGTGAATAAGGATTACCTTTCACAGATTATGAGTTGATTGCTTAGGCATGCCATTTCCTACACGTGTGGGGTTTGTTTTTTTTTTGACTCTTTGAAGGGTTGTTTTTTTTTTAATTGGGGTATAGGTGCTTTACAATGTTGTGTGTGTGTGTGTGCGTGTGTGTGCTTTAAAAAGTCAGGAAGCTTTTTGTTGCTAGTTATAGCACTTTACCACAAGCATGTGCATTTTGAATTCTGGACTTGCAATGGGTATAACTAAACATTGTAGTTTACAAATGAAATTTGACATTCTAGCCTCTTAAAATCCTGTATGTTTCATTTCCATGGAAATTGGGAAAAAACAGTCAATTCTAATTATGGTCCATATCTTTGACACCTATATTTTATTTTACATTTCTAAATATAAATTTCCTCTAAAGCTATAATCGCTCTTAAATTGTGAAAAGAATTGCTAGTTCTAGAGTTTGATATTAAATGTTTTCACTTCTGAAGTTTATGTGCTTGTATTACATATGTATGTATTAATATATTTGTGAGTTAGTGTTGGTAAATTTGACCCATTTTTCTTTTGCATTAGTAGTATTGATAAGAACCTATGGATATTAAGAAAATTAGCCCTAGTTGTTTGTTTGTTAATAAATATTTTTGTAGTTGGTTTTTTTAATATTATTGATACTGATTTTCTAACCCAGAATTTTAATGTTATGTTAAGTTTTTTTAGTCTTTTTACTTTGGCTTCTGGATTTTATGTTAGGTTTAGAAAGACCTTTCATATTTTGAGGTTTGGAAAATTTTTGTATGTTTTCTTCTAGTATTTTTATGGTGTCACTTTTTACCTGTAAATCTTTGATCCAGCTGGGATTTCTTTTGATATAATGACTGAAGTGGAGATCTAGCTTTTTTCTTTTCCAAATTACCAGCCATTTATTATTACGTTATTTACTGAACAATATAATATTTTAACTACTGATTTGACATACACTAAATTTCTTTTTGGACTTGTGTCTATTTCTGAACTTTATTCTGTTCAATTACTTCCTCTATTACAGTGTCTAATGATATTCGGTAACATTATATTATTCTTTGTCAAGTTTTTTTCTGGTTATTCTTGTACATTAATTTTTCCAGATGAACTTTAGAACAATTCACATGCTATTTTGATTGGGTTTCTTTTTTTTTTTTTTTTTTTTTTGTGGTACGCGGGCCTCTCACTGCTGCGGCCTCTCCCGTTGCGGAGCACAGGCTCCGGACGCACAGGCTCAGCAGCCATGGCTCACAGGCCCAGCCGCCCCACGGCACGCGGGATCCTCCCGGACCAGGGCACGAACCCGCGTCCCCTGCATCGGCAGGCGGACTCCCAACCACTGCACCACCAGGGAAGCCCTGGGTTTCTTTTTAACACTAATTTTAATTACCAATGTGAAGTTTTTCAGTGCCCCTTCTTTCCACTTCAAAATCTTTGTATTTTTTCTATCATCTCTACTACAGGTCAAATTTTCCTGTGCTTTTGCTACTTTCTGTGTATGACCTCAGCTAGAATCAGTTATCAGCAATCACTTATCCTTTTTTATTATACAACTTAATTCTTTCCATGATTCACTTCCTTCTGTTCTTAAACATTCCTAGTTCTTCCTACATAAATGGTGTCCATCCTTCTAATTTTCTTCTTCTGTGTTTTTTCTTAAAGTATTTTTTAAAAATCAACTTAAGATAATATCTTTCTAATCTTTTGAGTTACTCTGTGCCAACACCCTCTTTCCTTTCCTTATAAATTCTCTTTAAAAGCTAGTTAACAATGTATTCATATCTTTACCAGCTATTATTTCTAGTCACTTGAAAGCTGGATTTTAACTCTCTCACTCTAGTGAAATATTTTTAAATTAATTTTGTTATTATGGTAAAATATACATAGCAGAAAATTTACCCCATAGAAGCAGAACCATAAAATATGACTATTTTTGTGTCTGGCTTATTTCACTTAGCCTAGTGTTTTTGAGATTCTCCCATGTTGTATTATGTATCAGAACTTCATTCCTTTTTATGGCTGAATAGTATTCCACTGTATATATATATATATATATATATATATATATATATATATATGTGTGTGTGTGTGTGTGTGTGTGTGTGTGTGTACCACTTTTGTTTATCAGTTCATTCATCAGTGGACACCTGGGTTGCTTCTACTTTTTGGCTACTGTGAATAATACTGCTGGTGAACATTGGTGTACCAATACCTGTTTTGAGTCCTTGCTTTCAATTCTTCTGGGTATATACCTAGAAGTAAAATTACTTGGTTCTGTCAGTTTTTACTTTATTTATTTTGGTGCTCTGTCATTACTAGGTGCTTCTATGTTTATAATTTGTTATATATTTCTGCTGGATTGACCCTTTTATTACTATAAAATGTCCTTCTTTATCTCTAGTTAATGATTTTTTTTGTTTGTTTTAAAGATTATTTTTCTGCTATCAGGATAGCCACTCCTGCTTTCTTGTGGTTTGTTTTGCAAAATATATCTTTTTCTAACTCTTTAATTTCATTTTGTTTATATCTTTTAATCTAACGTGTGTCTTCTGTAGACAGCATATAGTTGATCATGTTTTTCTAAATCCAGACTGACAATCTGTACCTTTTGATGGGATTGTTTAATCCATTCACACTTATGATACAATTAGAATTATATCTGCCATTTTATTTTGTTTTCCTTCGTACCTCAAGTCTTTTTTGTTTCTCTACTCCTCCTTTAATACTTTCTTTTGCCTGATGGGGATGTTTATAATGTAGCATTTTAATTTCTTTAATTACTTTTTCATTGTATTATTTGAGGTTGTTTTGTTTGTTTGTTTGCCTAAGGGTTTACCGTATACCTCTTAACTTTTCCAAATCAGCTTCAAATTTGTTAGCTTAACTCCAGTGATATATAGAAACATTACTCTTAGCTCTGTTCCTTTTCCCCTTTTATGTTGCATTATTATTATACATATTATACCATTAATTTTACAACTTGAAGAATGCATTGTTAACAAATTATTACTTTACCATTGTAGTCATTTCCTTAGCCCAATATAGTTTTACTTCCACCTACCACACTTTGTGCTGTTACTAGCAAATATATTACATACATATTACATTTCTATGTATTATAGGCCCAACAATATACTATATACATATTATTTCATACAATTGCTTTTAAATAAGTTAAGAGAATAAGGAGAAAATACACATTTCTATTGTCTTTTATAATTAATTACCTTTACCATCATATATTTCCTTATGGATTGGAATTACCACCTGGGGTCACTGGCTTTCAGCCTGAAGAACTTCCTTTAGTATTTTTTTATAAGGTGAATCTGCCAGCAGCATTATCAGTTTCTGTTTATCTGGAAAAGTCTTTATTTTGCCTTCATTTTTGAAAGCTAACTTTGCTGGATATAGAATTCCTGGTTGACAGTTTTTTCTTTCTTTCTTTTTTTTTTTTTGATCGTTTTGAATATTTTATCCCATTGCCTTCCATGTTATTGCTGAGAAGTCAGCTGTTAATTTTATTTATACGTGAGGAGTCATTTTTCTTGGGCTAGCTTGCAAGATTTTCTCCTTCTTTTTGACTTTCAGCATTTTTACTATGATATGTCTGTGTTTCTCTGCCTTTATTCTGTTTGGAGTTTGTTGTACTTTCTGAATGTGTAAGTTATTGTTTTTCAGTAAATGTGGGGAGTTCTTTGACATTAAATCTTTGACTATTTTTCTGCTTTTTTTTTGCTCTCCTTCTGATATTCACATTTCTTCTAGTTGGTGTGCTTAATGGTGATCCACTTTAAAACTCTCTTCATTTTTCTACGTTCTTTTTTCTCCTGGTTCCTGGGCTTGTAAAATCCGTATGTATATAGCTCATGTTCACTTATTCTTTCTTCTGCCAGTTCATATCTACTGTGGAACCCTTCCAATGCAATGTTTATTTCAGTTACTGTAATTTTCAGCTCCATAATTTCCATTTGGTTGTTTTTTATAATTTCTCCTCTTTAATGATATTCTGTATTAGATGCAACATTCTGATCATACCTTCCTTTATTTCTTTAATCATAGTTTCCTTCAATTCTGTGACTTTTTTTTTTTTCTTATTTTTTAATTTTTTTTTTTTTTTTTTTTTTGCGGTACGCGGGCCTCTCCCGCTGTGGAGCACAGGCTCCGGACGCGCAGAGCTCAACGGCCATGGCTCACAGGCCTAGCCGCTCCGTGGCATGTGGGATCTTCCCGGACCGGGTCACGAACCCACGTCCCCTGCATCGGCAGGCGGATTCTCAACCACTGCGCCACCAGGGAAGCCCAATTCTGTGACTTTTTAATGGCTACTTTAACATCTTTGTGATAAATGGTGTTTCTCACAGACAGTTTCGGTTGCCTTTTTTTTTTTTTTTTTCCTAGTGTGTGATTCATACTTTCCTGTTTCTTTGAATGCCTCATAACTTTTTGTTGTTGAAAACGGGGCATTTTATATAATATAACAACTCTATGTACTGATGCCCCCCATGCTGTGGGCTTGTTATTGCTATTTGCTTATTTTCTTGTTTAGTGACTGCCTGGGTTGTTTTCATGAAGTTTGTTTCTCTACCACGGTGTTCAGCTCTGATGTTAAACCACAGCTTTGGGGAAGGCCCACAGTCACCCTGGGTTAACAGTGGTTTCAGTAAGGCTCTCTTTCTCTCTTTCCCTCTTTCCCTGGCCACACCCAGCTGTTACACTCCATTAACTTCCAGCTGATTGCTCTGGTACTTTTAAAAATGCCCTGAGTCGGGGCTTCCCTGGTGGCGCAGTGGTTGAGAGTCTGCCTGCCGATGCAGGGGACACGAGTTCGTGCCCCGGTCTGGGAGGATCCCACATGCCGCGGAGCGCCTGGGCCTGTGAGCCATGGATGCTGAGCCTGCGCATCTGGAGCCTGTGCTCTGCAACGGGAGAGGCCACAACAATGAGAGGCCCGCATACCGCAAAAAAAAAAAGGATCTGCTTGTTCAAAAATGCCCTGAGTCATAAATTGCTCTGTAAACTAATCTGGTCAATGTCTACCTCCTTTGAAGGAACAGTTTCTGAGGTCAGTGTTTGATTTTTTTTTCTGACCTTAGGAAGGCTTCTCTCAGTTGTCTCAGTCCCCTGTTCTCGCCTGCAAAATAGCTGGCCTACAGTTTAGCCTGCATCCTTATTGAATCTAAACCTCCTCATTGTCTTTTACCACAACCTCCTCTATTTTTGAGAGCACCTTTAGGCTTGAAGTTCTTCACTCTTTGTTGCAAAGAAGTCAGGTCTTTTGAGATTAGATTAGGAGCTAGGTAGATTTTATGACCTGTTTCAACCCCTGGCTGTACTCTGAGCCGGGACTTGGGAAATGGAGAATGGGGGTGGGGGCAATGGCAGGCTTCTCTCTGACTGACACTTCTGCTCTAGGAGCTGAGTGCTCACTATGGGGAGGCAGCAGCCTGAAGTTCTTTTTGACTTCTCTCTCCTGGTGTGGAACTCTGCCTCACCAACCTGGACAAAGGTGATGAGAGCGGCAGTATTCTCAGCATGCCATGGCCAGGGTTAGAACCCTGCATTCCACGGTTAGGGGCTGGGCAGAAGAAGGGAGCCCCATCTCTCAGTTGCACTTGCTTGGGACTTAGCCACAGCAACACTGGAAACAGGATGAAAAATGCTGATACTTTGCTCCTCCTTGGCAAGAGCCCTCCATCTGGGGCTGAGGGGAGATGGAACCTTTGTTCTTGGCTGCAGCTATCTGGAGTAGTCTCTGCCTCGCTAAACTGGGAGGGGTAAGGGAGGGGAGCAGTCTTGGATCAAATACTACAGACTCTTGTCTGTCTTTGCGAATTTTCATAGATATTCTTGAATAGATGTTTCTTCATTTGCTGTTTGTTTCCAGAGATTAAAAAAATTTTTTTTATAGTTTTCACCAGTTTCGCTGGAGAGCAGATGAGTAGAGCTCCTTATATTGTCAGCCAGAAGTTGGTCTCCTAATAATTTATTTTTAAATTAAATATTTTAAGCATACAAATAAGTACAGATAATTTCATAATGATGCACACATTCTCTAGTTTTTTTAGATTCTAACATTTTATTATATTCCAAGAATTTTTTTTTAAAGAGATGAAACCTTGGATAGATTTGAAGACTTCTGTATATATACCTTTGTAGTCTATAACTTGGTATTTATCATTCCCATGCATTTTTGACATATTTAAAAAATTTACCCTCCGTTCACAGTGTGTAAGCCTTGCTACTGATCTTTTATATGTTCAGCAACACTTGTACTTGCCAGACTTCTGCATTTTTGGCAGTCTAGTAGATGGCATTCAGCATTGTGGTGGAGTTCCTAGAAAGAACAGATAGGACAGAAAAAGAAATGAAATTTGTAAAAATTTGAAAGGAAGAAATAAGATAGGCATTTCTGGGAAGTACGATTGTTTGCCTAGAAGAGGAACAAGACTGTATAGGCAATTATTAGAAAAGATATTTTATCCAGCATCTTTGTTCATTGTTTCTAATAATTTGTAATAATTTGCCTCTAGCTCTGGCTAGGAACTCCTGTACAGCGTTGAATGCCAACAAATGCTTCTCGATCCTGTTTTAAAGGGATTTCTTCTAATGTTTTCCTTTTGTTATATTTGCTGTAGGTATATAGAATATATTATTTATTGAGTTAAGTATAACTTAAGGATAACCCTTCTATTCCTAGTTTTCTAAGACTAATTTTTTAGTCATAAATTGATGTTTAACTTTATCAGTTGCATTTTCTGATTTTACAAGATTACATAGTTTTTAACTTTTAATCTGTTTATAAGTTATATTTAAAAGGTATTCCTATGATAAACCAACCTTGCATTCTTGAGATAGAATCAAATTGTCATACTATATTTGGTTTATTGTTGTTTTGTTTCCCTTAGGATTTTTACAGCTATGTTCCTAAAGGGACTTACTATAAACTTTTCCCTTCTCATATTGCCCTTTGTTGAGTTCTAGAATCAAGATTTTACTAAAATCATGAAATGAATTTTAAGTTATTTCCTCTTTCCCATTTCCTTAGAACATTATATAAAATTGAGTATCTGTTCTTTAAATGTTTGGTAGAATCAATCTGTAAAATCACTTGTACCTTATAATTTTTTTGTGGGTAGATTTTTTATTGATTCAATACTTAAATGTTGTAGGCATAATTGGGTTCTTTTTTCTTCAATCAGTTTTGGTAAATTATATTTTCCCAGGAATTCTGTTTTATTTTTATACATTTTCAAATTATGCTTATAAAGTTATTCATAGTATTCTTATTTTGGCCCAAAGGGTTATTTTTTCCTTAGTTTTTTCAAGGAACTTGGTTTGGGTTTTTAGCAATCTTCTCTGTTGAATATATTTTAAAATTTTATTTATTCTGTGTTTTTTACTATTTCCTTTTTTTCCCTATTTTCTTTGGACTTAATCCTTTCTTTAACTTCTTGAGCTGAAAACTTTATTATCCTTGTCTTTTGTTTTCTGACATATTGCAATTAAGGATATACATCTCTTTACTACTTTAACTGTATCACACATTTTAGTACATAATATATTCATTTACATTTGTTTCTATGATTTCCTTAATTTCTGTCATGATTTCTGTTTTAGTTCATAAGTTATTTTGAAGTTTAAAAAAATATTCAAACTTACAGAAGATTTTGTATGGATACCAAGGGGGAAAGCAGCAGGTGGGAGGAATTGGGATTGACACATATACACTATTGATACTATGTATAAAATAGGTAGTTAATGAGAACATACTGTATAGCACAGGGAACTCTACATAATGCACTGTGGTGACCTGAATGGGAAGGAAGTCCAAAAGGGAGGGTATATATGTATATGTATGTGGCTGATTCATTTTGCTGTACAGTAGAAACTAACACAACATTGTAAAGCAACTATACTCCAACAAAAATTAATGTTTTAAAAAGGATTTCCAAATATATTGAACTTTTAAAAAATCTCTTGTTTGTGAGTTCTAAGTAATTACGTTGTGATCAGATAACAGAATCTATGTGATACTGACTCTTGCAATTTGTTAAGACTTGCTTTTTATGGTTAATGTATTTTTTTTGGAGGAGGGGAAAGGTTGTCAATGTTCAATATCTCCATCAAAGGAATATGTTTTCTTTAATTCTTGGCTGCAAGTTTCTATGAGTGTCCTCTAGTCAAACTTACTGTGTTCAAAATGCTGTATCCTTCCTAAATATTTTTCTGCTTTACCTTTTTTTTAAATTGAAGTATAGTTCATTTTCAATACTATGTTAGTTTCAGCTGTACAACATAATGATTCAGTATTTTTATAGATTATACTCCATTTAACATTATTAAAAAACAATGGCTATTTTTCCCTGTGATGTACAATATATCTTTGTTGCTTATCTATTTTATACATAGTAGTTTGTATCTCTTAATCCTGTACTCCTAACTTGACCTTACCCCCTTCCCACTCCCCGCTGGTAACCAATAATTTGTACTCTATATTTGTGAGTCTGTTTCCGTTTTGTTATATGCGTTTGTTTATTTTATTTTTTAGATTCCTCATGTAAGTGATAACATACAGTATTTGTCTTTCTCTGTCTGACTTATTTCATTAGCATAATATTCTCTAGGTCCATCCACCTTGTTGCAAATGGTTGTTTTTTATGGCTGAGTAATATTCTGTTATATAAAATAAAATATATATATATTATATACATATAAAACAAAAATATATATTTATATATATATAAATAAAATGTCTTCTTAAGCCAGTCATCTGTTGATGGATGGCTTAGGTTGCTCCCATATCTTGGCTATTGTAAATAATGCTGCTATGAACATTGGGCTGCGTGTATCTTTTTGAATTAGTGTTTTCATTTTCTTTGGATATATACCCAGGAGTAGAATTGCTGCATCATATGGTAGTTCTCTTTTTAGTTTTTTGAGGAATATCTGTAGTGTTTTCCATCATGGCTGCACCAGTTGACATTCCCACCAACAGTGTACTGGGGTTCCCTTTTCTCCACATCCTCACCAACAATTGTAATTTGTGGTCTTTTCCATGATAGCCATTCTGACAGATGTGAGGTAATATCTTCTCTCACTGTGGTTTTGATTTTTCATTTATCTAATGTGTATCTGCTTTACCTTTCAATCATTGAGAGAGATGTGTTATATCTTTCACTATTAGTGTGAATTTATCCGTTTTTTCTCTTGAAATTCTGTCAGTTTTTCCTTAATTATTTTAAAGTTATGTGTTCAGGGACTTATGTTTATAAATTTATATGTTCTGGTAAATCATCCCATCTATCATTATGTTGTATTAACTATCTTTTTATTTTTATAACTTTTGGAGGAGGGGCTCAAAAACTATTATGTTACATGTATTATAAATAGTATTATATATTTCCTATATATTTATTGCAAAACTTATTACAGTTATTCACATGTTTGAATTTATTTCCACCATGTTATTTTGCTCTATTCACTCCACTTTTTCTATGCTGCTTTTTTTTTTTAAGATTTCTTTATTATTTATTTAATTTATTTTTGGCTGTGTCTGCACTTAGTTGTGGTATGAGGGATCTTCATTGAGCCATGCTGGATCTTTTGTTGCAGCGTGGGTTCTTCGTTGTGGCGTGCGGGCTTACCTCTAGTTGTGACGTGCGGGTTTTCTCTCTCTAGTTGTGGCATGTGGGCGCCAGGGTGCGTGGGCTCTGTAGTTGTGGTGCGCGGGTTCCAGAGAGCGTAGGCTCTGTAGTTTGCAACACATGGGCTCAAGTTGAGGCACGCGAGCTCAGTAGTTGTGGCGCGCGGGCTTAGTTGCCCCGTGGCATGTGGGATATTAGTTCCCTGACCAGAGATCGAACCCTCATCCCCCCTGCATTGTAAGGCGGATTCTTTACCACTGGGCCACCAGGGAAGTCCTTCTGTGCTGCTTTTTCTTCTCCTTTTTGCCTTTATCCTGATGTGATTTTTATTTGATGGCATCTGTGTCTATAGAAATATCCTCAGAAAAGAGGATATTACTTCTGAGATCTAGCATAATGTTAATGTAAAATGTCTGAAAAATGTAACAGTCACTTATATTACTTGGTATAAACGTCTTCTTCTCAGGAGGGCAAAGCGTTTTTTATTCTTTTCCTCTTTTAATCTTTACCTGTAACCTTTCTTGACATGCTTTCCATCCCCTTTTGCATTGTGCAATCACCATCCATTTATTTGTAGAATCGCGAAGCCAGATAGGATCTTGAGAGCTATGGAGTTATGCAGGAAGGTCTACATCTCAAATATCAAAAGCAAAAAGTAGTTTTGAGCAAATAGACTTCAAGAAAGTAGAAGTCTAGTCTAGTTCTCTCTTATAATTCATCACATCTTTAGTAATTTTCACTTTAATTTCTTATTTTATTCCAATTCCAAAGTGGAGCTGTTAAATGTTATGGATTCATAATAGTTAAAATTGCAAGGATGGTTTTTGTTAATTGTAAAGATCTTTTAAATTATAAACTCATTTTCTTCATTTTATGCACACAGGCCCAGAGTTTATATGCTTACTTAGCTTCTTAGTAGCAGACCATAGTTTCAAACCCAGATTTCCTCCCTCCCTGTTCAATGTTCTTTATCTTTTCTTCTCGTCTCTGACATAAAAGCAAATTAGGTTTTCTTCTGGGGGCCAATGGAGTTTCAGTACCTTGCGTAGTGCCTAGCACAAAATAGGTACCAAAATAAATACATTTACCTTTTTCTGAAAGAGAAAGATAGGTAAACTTGGAATTGCTCTGTTTTAAGTGTTTTACACTTTGTTATATGTGAGCACAGAAGAGGCCCGCTGAAATCAGGTGGGCGCTTTTCAGTATGGGTCTGCATGTTATTTCTCCAAACCACTCCTAACGGAACATGGCTTTGGGTCTCCTGTGGAAATCATGAGAGAAGCTAATTCAGGTGGATACATTTTCTCTGGTATTCAGCTAAATTCAACAAGGATAGTTTGAGTATAATTTTTTCCCCAAACTTTTGCTGCAGTCATTAGTGGTAAAGAAAACAGATATTAAATATTTCCTGTGAGTCCTTATAAGAATTTCAGAGATGTATTATTTTTCCCTCAGCCAATTCTGATTTAAACCAAGTAATCCCATTTCCTTTAACCGTTCTTATGGTTTCTATTTAGAAACTTTCATAGTCTTTCAGTAACTACAAAAGATGCTTTCCCCCTCTACAGATGGAGAAACTGAAGCAGTACGAGGTTTGACTTGGAACTTGTGTGTAGAATTCACTGTATTAGACTGAATTTGTGTATTATATGTGCTGCTTATAAATTCAAGAGCTTTCCTTAAGTAAATCAATGTTTGTGTTTACTTAATCTATATGATCTCTAGATCACAAGTCCTTATAGATGGAATAATATGTATTACCAGGTTGATGTTTCTTAATCATAAAATTTAGAATAATTAAACGTTAACTGAAGGACATATCTGTCCACTGAAGGACATATCTGTCCATAATAAAGTAGTTCTTGCAAATTGTTATGTCATGTGAAGAGAAGGAAACTGTGTATGTACATTTGTCTTTAAAAGTAAAATTATATAACTCTATAGGAAGTCTACCTCACCACCCCTTACGTATTTATATTATTTTTTAAAAATGTAGGTCACAAAAGGAGATACTGAAATTATTTCTTGTTAGAAGTAGAGTTTGATCTTAAATTCCTGATTTTTTTTAAAAAAATGTTTTATGTAGTGAAAAGTTTTAACTTATTAAGAAAATTAGATTGCTACAGTAAGGAAGAAAAAATGTAGATAGAATGAGATGATTTCTGAAATTGTCCAAATAATTTTTTCTGGTAATTTTACCTGATAATACAGATTCTGTCCTATATTGCAATGGTGTTTTTGGTACAAGGCAGCAGTTAACTTTGGCATTGTATATGTTCTCATAAATGAGTTCTTCTGAAAACTTTTATTGTGGGCTATATAATATGAACGTCCCTGTGAGATATTTTCTTTAACATAATTAGAAGTGTTCAATACTAATGATCTCAAAACCTAAGTCTAAGTTTCACTTTGGACCCTATGAATTACTGATGGACTGTTGTACTAGTTTATTTTAATATTTGAACCTTTTCTTTTATAATACCTTTTTTTTTTTGCCCAGTGATTTGTTGTCTACTCAGAGTTTTAAAATAATTTGCTGGTCAGCTGGTTTGTTTACTTAAAATTTTTTTTCTTTTTTTTCAAACACCATGAATAATGGTACAAACAATTAGAAATTCATGGTATCTAGATGGCTTCATTCCTGCCATGTCAGTTTTCTTGTGTTTGATGAGACACATAAAGCAGTTGTAGGAGAATGCTTGTCACTGGTATCCATGGTAACTCCAAAGATACTTTGGAACTCAGATGGATAGAGTAAGCCACAGTAATAGGTCTCATTATAAGGGCAAAATACATAAAAGGTTCAGGCATATGCTTTTAATTAGTTTCCAAAAATAGCTAGGACTGGAAAAGATGCAGTGAAGTAATATTTTTCAGTGTTGGAAATAGTATGGGCAGCATTGGAATATGATGATTGTTTTTTTTCTTACTAAAGTAAGGGAAATGTACACTCTGAATACTCATGGTAGTATAGTTTCTTAATAACAATTTGATCATGAGAGTGCACATTGATAAAAGGTAGGCTTAGTTTCATATTGATACAAATGTGGAATTTGCTTATCATTCTTAATTCTTATCCCTACAACATAGTTTATTCAAAACAGCACTATTTAGGCTTTTTCTTATAGATTCTAATGTACATAGGAAACATACTTTCTATCTACACAATGTGCAAGAATGAGTCCATGCATTTTATTTTAAAATGCAAATAAGACAGTAGCCAAAATTCTTACTGTTCAGGTATATTAAATTTTCAGTCTTCTTTGGAACATATTACATTTGAATGAGTTAAGATAGGATTCTGGAAAACTAGACTAGAATAATTAAGTATTTTCTGTTAGAGAATTATGGTGGATAAAAGATTAATAACTCTTTTAAGACAAAATTCTTCAAAGATTTCCTTTTGAATTGCAATCTGTAAAGAATAATCTTGTATTGCATTGCAGTTCAACACATTATTTCTTCCTGTTGCTATAGAAACTAATTCTAGTGCAGCTGTGATTGCTAATCAAAATTCTAACATTATACAACCCTTTTTTCCCCTTAGTGCTTCATTTTATTTTTAGTTACAAAATAATAAATTTCAAATGGTGAGTTCATAACAATGTCAAAACATTAATGGAAATTTTTTTAAAAATGGAGCCCTTTTCTATGAAAATAGAGGTATTCTTATTGTATAGTTTCAATATGAATAAAAAGAAAACAAAACCTTTTAGCTGAATTACAAAGGTCTGTAATTGCCATATTACATCAACATTGTGAAGCACTTAACTGCTTCATAATCCTAAATTGCTACTATTTCAACCATCTATTTTTGAAGTGTCTGGTTACTTGGTATTATAAAAAGTGAAAAAATAAAAATCCTTGGAATGCCTGAAGTCTTTTTACACAAAATGGTAATGAAATCTGCCTTATTGTTTCATTCTCAAAGAATTGAGATCACATCCCCCGTTTATGTCAAAAGGAAAGCTAATTAGTTCTCATTCTTGCCTTATTAGTATATAACCACCCCCCTCCCAACCCCACCCCAAACTATACTGTTAACATCACCCAGTATAAATCTGTGCATATTTTACAGGCCAGAACTGAACTCCTTTTTTGTCTCTAAGAATATTGGGGTTTCTTTTCCGTTTCATAAAACAATTACTCCACCAAATTATTCATAGCAAAAAATGTAGTATATAAACTCAACAAGACTTAAGCTCGATTTTAAAATTAAATCTTTGGAATGTGTTCTAGTATTATTTGCATATATGGTACTTAACATTTTTATTTTCTGATTTGATACATTAAATAAGGCAAACAGCTAAAAGTTATTATTTCAGATTATTGATTGATTTAAATTAAAACACATGTGAAAAAATCTATTATCTTCTTTTATATGAATAAAATAAAACATAATGGGAAATGTGGCAGATAGGACTTTTTTTAATGTGTATTTATTTATTTATTTTCTTATTAGTCATCCATTTTATATATATCAGTGTATACATATCAGTCCCAATCTCCCAAATCATCACACCACCACCCCTACCCCGCCCCATCGCTTTCCCCCCTTGGTGTCTATACGTTTGTTCTCTACATCTGTGTCTCAATTTCTGCTCTGCAAACTGGTTCATCTGTACCATTTTCTAGGTTCCACATATATGCATTAATATACGATATTTATTTTTCTCTTTCTGACTTACTTCACTCTGTATGACAGTCTCTACATGCATCCACATCTCTACAAATGACCCAATTTCGTTCCTCTTTACGGCTGAGTAATATTCCATTGTATATACGTACTACATCTTCTTTATCCATTTGTCTGTCGATAGGCATTTAGGTTGCTTCCATGACCCGGCTATTGTAAATAGTGCTGCAGTGAACATTGGGGTGCATGTGTCTTTTTGAATTATGGTTTTCTCTGGAAATATGCCAGTAGTGGGATTGCTGGGTCATATGGTAATTCTATTTTAGTTTTTTAAGGAACCTCCATACTGTTCTCCATAGTGGCTGTATCAATTTACATTCCCACCAACAGTGCAAGAGGGGTCCCTTTTCTCCACACCCTCTCCAGCATCTGTTGTTTGTAGATTTTCTGATGATGGCCATTCTGACTTGTGTGAGGTGATACCTCATTATAGTTTTGATTGCATTTCTTAATAATTAGTGATGTTGAGCAGCTTTTCATGTGCTTCCTGGCCACCTCTATGTCTTCTTTGGAGGGCTGTCTATTTAGGTCTTCTGCCCATTTTTGGATTGGGTTGTTTGTTTCTTTAATATTGAGCTGCATGACCTGTTTATATATATTGGAGATTCTGTGCATTAATTTTGTATCCTGCAACTTTACCAAATTCATTGATTAGCTCTAGTAGTTTCTGGTGGCATTTTTAGGATTCTCAATATATAGTATAATGGCATCTGCAAACAGTGACAGTTTTACTTCTTCTTTTCCAATTTGGATTCCTTTTATTTCTTTTTCTTCTCTGATTGCCGTGGCTAGGACTTCCAAAACTCTGTTGAATAATAGTGGTGAGAGTGGACATCCTTGTCTTGTTCCTGATCAAGAGGAAATGCGTTCAGTTTTTCACCATTGAGAATGATGTTTGCTGTGGGTTTGTCATATATGGCCTTTATTATGTTGAGGTAGGTTCCCTCTATGTCTGCTTTCAGGAAGTTTTCTTTTATCATAAATGGGTGTTGAATTTTATCAAAAGCTTTTTCTGCCTCTATTGAGATGATCATATGGTTTTTATTCTTCAGTTTGCTAATATGGTGTATCATGTTGGTTGATTTGTGTATATTGAAGAATCCTTGCATCCCTGGAGTAAATCCCACTTGATCATGGTGTATGATCCTTTTAATGTGTTGTTGGATTCTGTTTGCTAGTATTTTGTTGAGGACTTTTACATCTATATTCATCAGTGATATTGGTCTGTAATTTTCTGTTTTTATAGTATCTTTGTCTGGTTTTGGTATCAGGGAGATGGTGGCCTCATAGAATGAGTTTGGGAGTTTTCCTTCCTTTGCAGTTTTTTGGAAGAGTTTGAGAAGGATGGGTGTTAACTCTTCTGTAAATGTTTGGTAGAGTTCGCCTGTGAAGCCGTCTGGTCCTGGACTTTTGTTTGTTGGAAGATTTTTAATCACAGTTTCCATTTCATTATTTGAGATTCGTCTGTTCATATTTTCTATTTCTTCCTGATTCGGTCTTGGAAGGTTATACCTTTCTAAGAATTTGTCCATTTCTTCCAGGTTGTCCATTTTATTGGCATAGAGTTGCTTAGGATGCTTTGTATTTCTGCAGTGTCTGTTGGAACTTCTGCTTTTTCATTTCTAATTTTATTGATTTCAGTCCTCTCCCTCTTTTTCTCGATGAGTCTGGCTAATGGTTTATCAATTTTGTTTATCTTCTCAAAGAACCAGCTTTTAGTTGTATTGATCTTTGCTATTGTTTTCTTGTTTCTATTTCATTTATTTGTGCTCTGATCTTTATGATTTCTTTCCTTCTACTAACTTTGGGTTTTGTTTGTTCTTCATTCTCTAGTTCCTTTAGGTATAATGTTAGATTGTTTATTTGAGATTTTTCTGGTTTCTTGAGGTAGGCTTGTATAGCTATAGACTTCCCTCTTAGAACTGCTTTTGCTGCACCCCATAGGTTTTAGATCAACGTGTTTTCATTGTCATTTGTCTGTAGGTATTTTTGATTTCCTCTTTGATTTCTTCAGTGATCTCTGGGTTGTTTAGTAACGCATTGCTTAGCTTCCATGTGTTTGTGTTTTTTACGTTTTTTTTCCCTGTAATTGATTTCTAATCTCATAGCATGGTGGTCAGAAAAGATGCTTGATATGATTTCAATTTTCTTAAATTTACTGTGGCTTGATTTGTGACCCAAGATGTGATCTATCCTGGAAAATGTTCTGTGTGCACTTGAGAAGAAAGGGTAATCTGCTGTTTTGGGGATGGAATGTCCTATAAGTATCAATTAATTAAATCTATCTGGTCTGTTGTGTCATTTAAAGCTTGTGTTTCCTTATTTTCTGTTTGGATGATCTGTCCATTGGTGTAAATGAGGTGTTAAAAGTCCTCCACTATTATTGTGTTACTGTCAATTTCCTCTTTTAGAGATGTTAGCAGTTGCCTTATGTATTGAGGTGCTCCTGTGTTGGGTGCGTATATATTTATAATTGTTATATCGTCTTCTTGGATTGATCCCTTGATCATTCTGTAGTGTCCTTCCTTGTCTCCTGTAACATTCTTTATTTTAAAGTCTATTTTATCTGATAGGAGTATTGCTACTCCAGCTTTCTTGTGATTTCCATTTGCATGGAATATCTTTTTCCATCCCCTCACTTTTAGTCTGTATGTGTCCCTAGGTCTGAAAGTGGGTCTCTTATAGACAGCATATATATGGGTCTGGTTTTTGTATCCATTCAGCAAGCCTGTGTCTTTTGGTTGGAGCATTTAATCCGTTCGCATTTAAGGTAATTGTATGTATGTTCCTATTACCATTTTCTTAATTGTTTGGGGTTTGTTTTTTTACGTCCTTTTGTTCTCTTGTGTTTCCCACTTAGAGAAGTTCTTTTAGCATTTGTTGTAGAGCTGGTTTGGTGGTGCTGAGTTCTCTTAGTTTTGCTTGTCTGTAAAGCTTTTGATTTCTCCATCGAATCTGAATGAGATCCATGCTGGGTAGAATAATCTTGGTTGTACGTTCTTCCCTTTCATCACTTTAAGTATATCATGCCACTCCCTTCTGGCTTGTAGAGTTTCTGCTGAGAAATCAACTGTTAACCTTATGGGAGTTCCCTTGTATGTTATTTGTTGTTTTCGCCTTGCTGCTTTCAATAATTTTTCTTTGTCTTTGATTTTTGCCAATTTGATTACTTTGTGTCTCGGCGTGTTTCTCCTTGGTTTTATCCTGTATGGCACTCTCTGTGCTTCCTGGGCTTGGGTGGCTATTTCCTTTCCCATGTTAGGGAAGTTTTCGACTATAATCTCTTCAAATATTTTCTCGGGTCCTTTCTCTCTCTCGCTTCTCCTTGTGGGACTGCTATAATGCGAATGTTGTCGCATTTAATGTTGTCCCACAGGTCTCTTAGGCTGTCTTCATTCGTTTTCATTCTTTTTTCTTTGTTCTGTTCCGCTGCAGTGAATTCCACCATTCTGTCTTCCAGGTCACTTATCTGTTCTTCTGCCTCAGTTATTCTGCTGTTGATTCCTTCTAGTGTATTTTTCATTTCAGTTATTGTATCGTTCATCTCTGTTTGTTTGTTCTTTAATTCTTCTAGGTCTTCGTTAAACATTTCTTACATCTTCTCAATCTTTGCCTCCATTGTTTTTCCGAGGTTCTGGATCATCTTCATTATCATTATTTTGAATTCTTTTTCTGGAAGGTTGCCTATCTCCACTTCATTTAGTTGTTTTTCTGGGGTTTTATCTTGTTGCTTCATCTGGGACATAGCGCTCTGCCTTTTCATCTTGTCTGTCTTTCTATGAATGTGGTTTTTGTTCCACAGGCTGCAGGATTGTAGTTCTTCTTGCTTCTCCTGTCTGCCCTCTGGTGGATGAGGCTATCTAAGAGGCTTGTGGAGGTTTCCTGATGGGAGGGACTGCCAGATAGGATTTTATAATACAGTTGTATTAATTTTTTACCTCCATTTACTGATAATCATATTTTATGTGCTGATTGACGTGAACATATAAAATTTTAGGAGCATGTAATATGCTGGACACTTGAGAAAGTACTGAATGTCTAAACTTTGCACTTGGAAATAAAGTCAGCTCTACTCTAATAGATTTGTTGCATCTCTGATGTAACATAAATATAAATACTATGTAATCTGATGTAATGTAATATAAATACTATGTGTCCCAAGCTATCTATATTCCTCAAAGATAGCTGGGAATTCTTTCCTTAAGCATGATAATTCTTTAATTTTTTTAATGGAAATCTTTCTGATTTGTATTTTATATGTAGTTTAATTGAATCTTTAATGGTAACTTAGGGTCTTCATTAATATTGATTACTAGGTAAAACCAAAGTATGTATGTAGAAGTAAATATATATGAAAATAGCACAAAAAGTGGGAGGAAAAGTATTCTGTTGTAAGATTTTTGTGTTATATATGAAATTATTTGAAGATAGATTGTGATAAGTTAAAGTTATATATTGTATAAATCCTAGAAGAACCACTGGAAAATAAAGCAAAACTTAAGGCCAATAAGCTAATAGTGGTGAGAGAATTGAATTATAAAAGTACTCAATCTAAAAGAAGTCAGAAAAGGAAGAAAAACGAACAAAGAATAGTTAGGGCAAATAAAAAACAAATTACAGGAGGGTAGATTTGTACTTAACTATATAGATGAGGTATTGACAAATTATTCCCCATGAACCAAATTTGGCATGTAGCCTGTTTTTGTATGGCCTGTAAGCTAAAAATGACTTTTACTTTTTTCTTAATTATGAAAAATATATGTAACAAAATTTACCATTTTAAACGTTTTAAGCGTACAGTTCAGTGACACTTAAGTAAATTCACATCACCATCACCACCATCCATACCTTTTCATCTTCCCAAACTGAAACTGTCTACCCATTAAACTGTAACTCTCCATTGCCCATCCCCCAAGATCCTGCCAATCACCATTATCTTTTCTGTCTCTATGAGCTGACAACTGTAAGTAACTCATAAAAGTGGAAACATACAATATTTGTCCTTCTTTTGTCTGGTTTATTTCACTTAACATAATGTCTTCAAGATTCTTTCATGTTATAGCAAATATCAGAATTTCATCCCTTTTTAAAAAATATTTTTAGATTTATAGAATAATTGAGCTGATAGCATATAGAATTCCATATACTTACCCCACTCCCACCCCTTAACCCTTTATTCCCACACAAAGTTTGACCTATTATTAATATCTTGTATTAGTGTGGTACATTTGTTAAAATAAATGAGCCAATATTGAAACATTATTATTAGTTATAGTCAGTAATTACATTGTTTTGTTCTTTGTGTTGTACAGTTATAGGGGTTTTGAAAAATGCATAATAACATGTATCCACCATTAGTTTTATACAGAATAGTGTCAGCACCCTGAAAATTCTGTGTTCAACCTATTCGTGTCATACCTCCCTCCCTTGGAATCCTTGGCAACCAATGATATTTTATTGTCTCTATAGTTTTGTCTGTTCCAAAATGTCATAAAGTTGAAATCAACAGTATGTAGCCTTTTCAGACTGGCTTCTTTCACTTACCAATATGCATTTAAGGTTCCTCCATGTCTTTTCATGGCTTGATAGCTCCTTTCTTTTTATAACTAAATAATATTACATTGTATAGATGTACCATAGTTTGTTTATCCATTCACTTATTGAAGACATATTGATGGCTTCCAGTTTTGGGTGATTGTGAATAAAGCTGATATAAACATTCATGCACAGATTTTTGCACAGACATACATTTTCAACTCAGTTGGGTAACTATCTAGGAGCGCAGTTGCTGGCTTGTAAGGTAAGACTATGTTCAGCTTTGTAAGGAATTGTCAACTAAAATGATTGTAGCCATTTTGCAGTCCCACCAGCAATGAATGAGAGTTCTTGTTGCTCCACATCCTCACCAGCATTTGATATTATCAGGTTTTTTTAAATTAATTTTTACTGGAGTATAGTTGCTTTACAATGTTGTGTTAGTTTCTGCTGTACATCATCCCTTTTTATGGCTGAATAATATTCTCTTGTATGTATGTATCAGATTTTTCCAGTTTTAGAGTATTATTAAACACACACAGAGAATGTGTGGTAGACACTATATGTGGCCTACAAAGTTTAAAATGTTTATTTTGTGTGGTCTGTTAGAGAAAGCTTGTTAGTCCTTGATTTTGATAATTACGCTAAATCTAAATGATTTAAATATGCCAATTAAAAGGCAAATATTTTTTGAGTTTTTTTAAAGCAATATTCAAAAATATATTGTGTATGAGAAACCTAATGTAAATATAAAGGCATAGATAATTTAAAAGTTAAAGGATAGAAAAAAATGATATACCTACCATGCAAACATGAATTCAGAGGAAGCTGAGAAGGCTGTATTAATATCAAAGAAGACTGTAGAATAAGTATTATTATCAGGGATAAAAGGGACATTTCCACAAGAATTTGAGTCAATTCATCAAGAAGACATAATAATCCTAAATAACAGCTTCAATAAACTTGAAGCAAAGGAGAAACAGAAATTCACAATTATATTATATTCAGAGATTCAGTACTTCTCTCGGTAATGAATAAGAGAAGTAGACTGAAAATCAATAAGGATGCAGAAGACTTCAGCCACAAAATCAACCAGTTTTGTTTTTGTTGACATTGATAGAACACTCCACTCAGAAGTAGCCAAATACACTTGATGGAGAAATGTTTTTGACTGTATTCAACTTTGATTCATGATAAAAACCTTCCATCAAACTTTTTCAATCTCTGATTACAGGCTCTAAAAAATAACAAAATTTTAAAATCCCACAAGGCTAATAATATTTAGTGGTGAAATATTGAATGCTTTTTTTTTTTTTTGGTAAAATCCAGTATATGACAAGAATTTCCACTCTCACTACCTCTATTTAGTGTTTTTAATTGAGAGTCTAGCTAGAACAATAAGGCAAGGGGAAAAAAAGTCATAGAGCTTGGAAAGGAAGAAGTCAAACTATCTTTACTTGCAGATGATATGATTATATAGAAATTTCTAAGAAATTTACAAGGAATTTTTAGGATATCAGGTCAATATACAGATATCAAATGTATTTCTATATATTAGCAAAAACAATTGGGAAATATGATTTTTAAAACAATATCATTTATAGTAGTATCATAAAACCGAATCCTTAGGAATAAGAGTAATAAGCAAGACACTGAAAACTACAAAGCATTGTTAAGAGACTGTAAACAAGAATTAAATGTAGTGGTATAGCATGTTAATTGATTGGAAGATTCAATATTGTGAAGATGTTTATTCTCCCCAAATTGATCTGTAGATTAAATATGATCTCCATTAAAATTCCACCAGGCCTTTTTTTATTTGTAGCATATGACAGATTAAAATATTTATGGAAATGAAAGGGGCATAGAATAGTCAAAACTGTGGTGGAAAAGAAGAGCAAAGTTAAAGGGCTTACACTACCTGATCTCAGGATTTAGTGTAAAGCCACAGTAATCAAGGAAGTGTGGTATTGGCACAAGGATTGACATATAATTAAGTGAAACAGAAGAGTCTAGAATGCAGACTCACATATATATGACAATTATTTTCAACAAGGTGCCCAGGTAATTCAATGAGGAAAAAAGTCTTTCAGTAAGTCGTTTAGGAACAACTGGATATCCATATGGAAAAAATAATAAACACCAATCCTTGCTTCACACCATACACAAAAATTAATTCTAGATAGGTCATAAATATAAATGGTAAAACTTATTTAATTACTAGAGAAGACATAGATAATCTTTGTGACTTTGCATTATGCAAAGATTTCATTGATAGGAATCAAAAGGCATGAATCATAGAAGAAAATTGGAATGATTGTGACTACATTAAAACTTTTGCTCTTCAAAAGACACTATTAATAAAATGAAGAGGCAAGCCACAGACTTGGACAAAATATTTTAAATGTATTGCAAGGGAGAAATAGAAATTCACAATTATATTCAGAGATTCAGTACTTTTTCTCTCTTGGTAATGAATTTCTCGTTTGCAATAAATGCATGAAAAGATGCTCAAATCATTAGTCATTTAGGGAAACACAAACTAAAACCACAATGAGATATCACTACACAGCCAGTGAAATGCTTAAAATTTAAAAGACTATCAGTACCAAATATTGGTGAGGATGTGGAATAAATGGAACTCTTACACATTGCAGTTTGAATGCAAAATGGTAGAGCCAATTGGGAAACAGTTTAGAAAGATAAATTGTATCCCTACAGTAGAATACAGATTAACAAAAAGTAACAAACTTCTGATAGATGCAAAAACATAGTTGAACCTCAGAAGCATTTGCAGGAAGTAAAAGATGCCAGATACAAAGGACTATATACTGTATGAGTCCATTTATATGATATCCTGTAAAAGGCATAACTATAGTGAAGGAAAGCAGATCAGTGGTTGGCCTGTGGCAAAACTTGTGGGAGACCAAGGGACATGAGAAAACTTTAGGGGAATGGAGACATTCTATATCTCCTTTGTGGTGGTGGTTACAGAACTATATGCATTTGTCAAAACTCATTGAAGGGTACATCAAAGTGGCTGGATTTTATTGTCTACAAATTATACCACAATAAAGAGGATTTTTAAAATGGAGGACTTAATTGTAATCCTCTAACTAACCATTATGGGAAGGCACTCTGAATTCCCCCTAGCACTGATTGGCTTCTAATACCTCTGTTACTGCTACCTGGTAAGCCTTGGGTGGTCTGTCTTTGCACATGTACAGCTAACTCTTGGTCACAGACTCATTGGGGTCCTCCACACAGACTTTGGAGGCCCCGTTCTCTGCACAGCTTTCTCCTTTTCAGTGCCCTGCCCCACCATTTCCAGCCACTTCAGCTGCCTCAAATCCTTCACTTCAAACTTCACACTTCAGCTCCCTCCTCAGCTCAGATGACTGTTTTGGCCTGCTTAGACTCTAGTTCTTGTTCACAGAAATAATGTGACATGCTTTAATTAGAAGAGTTCTAAAATGCTGGACAGTTAGTGACATCTTGTAATATCGGCAATTCTTTTATTTCCTTAATGTTAAAACAGAAAATACGGTTTGAGTTCATGGTCTGTAAACCCAGAAGTCTCACTGCCTTGCCAGTTAGGTTTGGGTCACATTGAGATCCCTCTGCAACAATTATTTTGCCCATTAATCAACAAAAATGTTTAAGGTAATATACTGTGTTTCAAGCTTTGTGTTGCTAGGCACTGCAGGTACGAAGGTAAAAGAGACAGTACCTGCTCTCTCAGGGAGCTCACAGTTCATAATATCTGAACAGATAAATACAATACAGTATACACGATAGAAGCAAAGTGTGTTGTAGAAATATTTAGTAGGAACACTTAGGCTAATCTACATGCATGGATGTGTGTATTTGGGAGGAGGGTGGATACATTTGGGGGGTAGGTGATGAATACAACTGAGAAGGCTAGGAGAGAGTTAATGTGAAATGTTTATATTTTAAATCCTATTGGATAAAACTAGGAATTCCAATCTAAGGAGCAGAGCAAAAAAGTAAAGTAATGCCGTTGTTATACAACTTAGAAACTTCTTCAATCTGGGAAAGAATTCGAATGTGTGAGGTTAAATTTTAGAAATCATGTTATCTGCTGCATATTTGTGTTTTAAACTATATTGGAAATGTAAATATTTTCAGGCACAAGAGCCATTCTAGGTCTGCCAGTCTTTCTTCTCCTAAGTTCTTACATCCGGCCGGACCCACTAATTGAGGCCAACTTTTATTCTAAGCAAAGTTGAAAACCAAATGGACTGCTACAAATTCTATCCACTGAGAAGAGTTTCCTTTTTTCTTATCTTTCAGGGCCACCTCTGAAAGATTATAAAGATTATAATCCTATATAATACCAGAAAATTCCAGTTCTGCTGGTTTGGGGCATATCATTAGACATCATTTTTTAACCCTCAGTTAAGTAGTCGTAGCATACTTTGAGACTGTGCATGCAGGTGAAGCAAGATACGGCAGGAGTAACTATCATACCTCCCTGTGCCTTCAGAGCCTACTTAGTCCTCATGCAAGATCTGCCAATTCCCCTTGATGGTGGAGTACAGCTTGACATTCGTAACTCAATAGCTAGGTGATCACATGCCATCTGCTTCATACTGGACAGGTTGGATCACGTTGCTACCTGGTGTCCCTTGATCTTCCAGTTAGTCTCTGTTTGACACTAATATTTGGTCAGGAGCTGTTTCTCAACAACAAACCACTTTTCATTTCACTTGTGGAAGTGAGTATGATCTTTTATCAAAACCTAAGAGTCAAGAAATGAGAGGCAATGAATTGATTTTTGACTCAGAAAGTAGATGTGCTGAGTAAGATTGTACTGTTAGAAAGTCAGTAGCTACATGCGAAGTATGGTTTGAATCAGGAATTATTTCAAGCTACCAGGGAAATAAAGTAAGAAAGATTAGGGTTTCAAGGCATGGTGCAAAAGTAATCTGAACTGTGTCTTCTAATAAAATGTGTTTGGAGATACGAAAACATCATAATTAAAAATATCTAAAGGCCTCCAATGCAATTCTACCATCAGAACTTCTCAATGATACTTTTTTTTTTTTTAATTTTATTTATTTATTTATTTATGGCTGTGTTGGGTCTTCGTTTCTGTGCGTGGGCTTTCTCTAGTTGTGGCAAGCGGGGGCCACTCTTCATCGCGGTGCGCAGGCCTCTCACTGTCGCGGCCTCTCCTGTTGCGGAGCACAAGCTCCAGACGTGCAGGCTCAGTAGTTGTGGCTCACAGGCCTAGTTGCTCTGCGGCATGTGGGATCTTCCCAGACCAGGGCTCGAACCTGTGTCCCCTGCATCGGCAGACAGACTCTCAACCACTGTGCCACCAGGGAAGCCCTCAAAGATACTTTTAAGCATCATGACCTACTGCAGACATTTGAAGACCATTTGGTTTGCTGAGTCTTAAAGGTTATGTGTAGCGCTTATGCTTCTGTACCTGGATCATCTGGAGAGACTTGTCTTGCTCTGGGTGCTACTCAAAGCTAATACCTTTTTATTTTACCTTATAAATGGATCAGAGCTATACATTCAGTTATGGAACATGCTGCTCTCAAAGTTTAAAGTGGCCAACCAAACTTTTTGTCTCCTTCTTAGTTGGAGGCAGACAAGGGGTAGCAAATTCTCTTTGACTTTGAGAGGAATATTCTAGCATACCCTGGATCCTCAAGAACTTTATTGAGGAGGCAAGCCCTGTGTTTTCTTAAGATTTAGTCCTCACTTCTGTTACACATGTATATTTACCAAGAAACTTCATCTGTCAACTCTTCTACTCTTACAAATCCTAATAGATTGCTGTCTTCTAGAGCAGGATCAAGGAGATGGAGCGTGGAATGTGGAGGCAGCCAAAGTCTCTGCAAAAGCAGATCACGGCATAGAGCAAGAATATTTTATTATGTTTCCCTGAAGCAGGGCAGTAGACGTATCTATCCTTACCACATGTAAATAACCTGGTGCTTTAGTTCTCTCTGGATTATTATGAAGGGAAAAGCATTTGCTAAATTAAAGCTACATATCAAATACCAAGGCTGTGTTAATTTGCTCAGTAAGGAGGCTGCATCTGGAGTGGCACCTCCAGTTAAGTCATCCTCTAATTAACTTTATGATAATCTGCCATTAATTTTCAAGCCTATTAATTTTTGTAGAGGCCAAACTAGTGAAGGCAGTCACCAAACCTGCAATTCTCAAGTCTCTGACTGAGACTAATCTCTGCTTTACCCTTGGGATGTCTTGTTGCTGGAGAAAGGAAACTGCAGTGTTTCCAATTGTCCCTTCCTGTAACATATAGACGCTGCTTGGAAAGCCAAAGTGTGGATTCTGCCAATTGCTCAGAGTACACATTCTAACTGTAAACCCAAGAACTGGAAAAAGAGCAGCAAGCTGATTTCTGAAATTTACTCTTAGATATTTGATATTATCTGATGCTATTATATGTGGAATTGGTTTTAAATTTCACTTTCTAATTGTTCATTGTGTGTATGTGGAGATTCAATTGATTTTTTAAATATTAATCTTGTATCCAGTGTCCTTACTAAATATGCTCACTAACTCTAATAGCTTATCTCTAAATTATTTTGAGATTTCTACATCACAGTCATCATCTAAGAGTAGTGACAGTTCTATTTCTTTCTTTCCAATTCCTTTACATCTTCTTTTTCTCACCTTATTACACTGGCTAGGACCTCCAGTGCATTGCTGAATAGAGGTGGTGATAAAAGGCATCCTTGTCTCATTCCTGATCTCAGGGGTAAAGTTTTCAACATTTCACCAGTAAATTTGTTGTTTGCTATAGGACTTTCGAAGATACCCTTTATGAGTTAAAATAAATTGCCTTCAATTCCTTGTTTGCACAGAGATTTTTTATCATGAATGGATAATTAATTTCATCAAATCCTTTTTAAAATCTTTACTTTAAAATAATCCAGAAAGGATGTGTGTGGAAAATGGAAGGCATAAATTATATACATTTTTAATAATTATTATTACATTATACATTTTTATAATTATTAAAGCTGGATAAGTAAAAAAACCAAATTCTTACAATTATCACATTACTTTTATTCTTTAAATGCAGTGAATTTGATAGATTAATTTTCTAATGTTAAATCCATCTTGCATTTATAGAACAACTTTACAGTCCTTTTTACCACCTTGAGTCATTTGAGGGTAAATGGCTTTCTGATCTGATGCTTCTTTACCCCCAAATACATTAGTGTATATTTTTTACAAGTAAGAATATTCTCTTACATAACTGTAATCCAACCATCAAAAGTAAGACATTAATACTGATATATTTTTAACATTTAATTCTTGGAACCCACTCAAGGTCAACAGTTGTCCAAATAATGTGCATTATAAAAGGATCTGGTTCAAAATCATGCCTTGCATTTAGTTACCATGTCTTATTAGTCTCCCTCGGTCTAGAACAGTTCTTCGGTCATTCCCTTTTGGAGATTACACTTGTTTTTTAGAATATCTGAGTTTGTCTGATATTCCTCACAATTAGATTCAGGTAATGCATCTCTAGCTGGAAGTGGTACCATATTCCTCTCATTGCGTCTTATCAGGTAATGCACAATTTTGATTTATCCCGTTACTCAGAATGTTCAGTTTGATCTCGTCATTAAGGAGGTGTGTACCAGGCTTCTCTACTAAGTTACTCTTGATAATTAAGTCCTTTGTCAGAATGTATTTCTAACTACATAAATGACGTATTTCTCAAAATTCTTTCAGTTTATTCTTATATTTATATCTAGATGGATTCATGGTTTCCTCTTTTTCTCAATGTCTTATAATCGGTTACTATAATTATTTATTTTGAAGCTCAAATTGTTAGTGGGATTTGGTCAGTGTGAACCCCTTCAAGCTGGTTTCTTTGTCCTTTTGACACGACCCCATCATTCTTTGAGTGTGTCCTTAACTCTCAACACAAGAAGCTTGTCTAGGCTTGTCTTGTATTTTCCTTTTCTCAGCCCTGGAATTAGCCATTTCTTCATGGAGTCATGGTTCCTTTTAGTGAAGAACTGATTGAAAAGCCAAGATCTGGGCAATAGGTATGCTCATTGCTATCAAAGTGTTGTTCTTAAGCCCTCTCAGCAGATAGAGCTAGTATACTCAGGAATGTGTGTGTGTGTACACACATTATATGCATATTTACACTATAGTTCTACCTATTACTAACAACCTGAGTTCACACTGATATCTTTTCATTCTAATCCAACACCACAGAATTTATTCTAGTGTTTTCCCTTTCCATATTTGTAACTCCCTTTTCAAACACTGAAAGAACTGACTCGCATTAACCATTATATATTGTTTAATCACCACCACACCACTCCCCATCACTCTGCACACATCCCCCTTTCACCCCATTTACGTTCCAGTATCACATACAGCCTTTTCCACTCCTGGATGTCCTTGTAACCCTCAGAACATGGACTCTGACAGCCCAGGCCAGCTTGCCCGACATTGAATGTCCTCATCATCCTACCTAAGCTCTGACTTCCTGCTTGGGTTCTGACCCCATACTGCAGGACTTCCCCTTTTCCCACTTGGACTCAGACAGCGCACTCTAGGCTCTCCTCACACGTGGATACCCTCCCCATCCGGCTGAGGTTCTGGTTTGCCTGTGTCAGGCCACCTGTTTGTGTGGATGCCCTCCTCAGCCTTCCTGGGCTTGACAGCCCACACCAGTGCCCCCTCCATGGCTCTGATCCTACTCAGGCTCTGGCTCCCCTTCCCTCGGTGTAGACACACTCCTCACTCTGTTTGGGCTCTGTTGCCCCAGACTAGGCTTCCTGTCCATGGGGAACCTTCTTATCCTGCTGAGGCTCCGGTTCCCTATGCTGGGCCTTTCTCATCCAGATTGGGTTCCATCATGCTGCATGGTGCTGCCCCATGTATGGATGTCCTCTTTGCCCCCCTTGTGCTCTGACACCTCACTTCTGGCCTCTCCCTGAATGAAGGCCCTCCTCGCCCGACTTGTGCTCTGACATACGGCTCCGGGCCACGGCGGCTTCTTGTGCCACCACCAGGGCAGACCACTGCCTGCCTCTGCCCCACTGAAGAGCTTTAGGACTGATAAGTTTCCAAAAAGAGAAGAACAAAGGGAAAGCTTGCTATCTTTTTAATGTCTAAAGGATTTGAAATGATGTCCTCCTTTTTACTCTTGATATTAATAATTTATGCCATCTCTCTTTTGTTCCTGACTAGTCTCTTCTAGCAGTTTATTAATTTTATTAGTGTTCTCAGTGAATTTTATTTTGGTTTGCTGATGCTTTCTATTGTATGCGTGTTTTCTCTTTTTGATTTCTGCTCCTAATTTCATTCCTCCTACTTTGTTTGAGTTTCACTTGTATGTTTTTAAAATTTTTAACGTCTTGAAATGGGTACTTAGATCATTGTTTTCAGCCTTCATCTCTCCCCTGCCCTCCCTGGCATATGCATTTAAGCCTGTAAATATCCTTCTTAGCCACATTCCACAAGTATTTCTTTTTGTTGTTGTTAGTTTCTGCTTTATAACAAAGTGAATCAGCTATACATATACGTATGTTCCCATACCTCTTCCCTCTTGCATCTCCCTCCCTCCCACTCTCCCTATCTCACCCTTCTAGCTGGTCACAAAGCACCGAGCTGATCTCCCTGTGCTACACGACTGCTTCCCACTAGCTATCTATTTTACATTTGGTAGTGTTTATATGTCCATATATACACTACTGCTCTCTCACTTTTCCACAAATATTTCTGTGGATTATTTTTAATATCATTATTTTCAATATGTTTTCTAATTTCTATTGTGATTTCTTTTTTAATCCATGGGTAATTTAGAAGTTCATCTTAATTTCTTGTTATTTTATCTAGACATCTATAGATTTTTTTAGTTATATTTTTGATTGTGATTTCTAGTTTAATTCCACTGTGGTTAGATAACATCCTTTTTACACTTCCAGTTTTGAGAAGTGTGTTGAGCCTTAGTTTATTACCCAGTGTATGATCAATTTCGGCAAGTTTCCCCAGGCATTTGAAAAGAAATGTGAATTCTACAGATGTTGAATATTCACCACTTTTTAGAGCTGCAGTTCCCAAACTCTGAAAACCACTGTCTTAAAACATGATGTTAAGAACCACAGGTCATATTCCTGATATGCACGCATCCTGTTTCTTTCTAGAGTAGGAAGATACTTTGTCTTATTTTGTAGGTACCGTGCAATATGCAAATGGCAAATTAAAATGCCTAAAATATATTCATGCATGAACCCTTTTATGGATATATCATTTCCATAAAATAGGGTATGAAATTTGGTTGTAAAATGAGGGATAAAGTAATAGTAGGGCATCGTCATCATTTTGGTGTTTGATAGTCCCACAAAAAATTTCTTCCCAAGGCTGGATGTTTACAGTGTAATTTAACAACTCCGACATAACTTGTGTTATTTTATAAAAACAATTGTCTTAAAATGTTTGCAATAGCAATTCATTTTAAGCCAACTCTTAGTTATCACACTGTATAGACAATATAAAGCAGTTATCAACTAGAGAAAAAAGATATTATTGCAAAAGTTAAAAAAGGAGAAATCCTCATAACTATCTTTTTTATGAAATTTAGATTCCAGATACATTTGGTGTTCTTCACTTTGAGAAGTAAAGTGCAAGAGTAAACTGAAAAGGAAAGAGAAAAGTGTGTTAATATTATTTTCAAAGCTTTGAGGATTTATACAATAATATATAATTATATAAACCTACATATATACAATTTATATATTCCAATGTTTATATATATTATATATATATATCTCATTTATATGTTCCAAAATATTTTACATATTCCAATTCACAGCTTTAAAATTGTCTCTCTCAAATCCAGAAACAATATTGAAGTCTACCCATGGAACCTACTTAGCACCTTTAAATATCACTAAACTTCTTTGGAGTAACTTGTGCCTTGGTCTTTGGAGCACATTTACACTAAATCTAAATGAGAGCCAGACGACTGGAGCTCAGCTGTGTAAGTCCCATAGTTGGTGGCAACTAGGCAGGGACCTGATACATTAAAAGTAAACCAAAGGAAGTAAGGTATAACATAATCACCAGACAGAAATTGTATCGTGCTGTCCACATAAAAAGTTCAGAGAAGGATTATTAAAGTGGAAAAAGAGCTACAGAAAGAGAAGATATTTTAATAAAAATGAAAACTGAAATCAACTGCCAGACTGATGTATAAGGAGGGCAAGGATCCTTTATCTTTCTCCTGCCTGGAATCTTTAGGCACCTACTTTTTTGTTTTGTTTTGTTTAATGTGTGTGTATTTTTATACTCCCATTAGTGTATTTTGGAACGGAAATATTGAGTCTTTTTTACTTTTCCAGTTTTATTGAGGTTTAATTGACATACAACTTTGTATTATTCCAAGGTGTACAACATACTGGTTTGATATATGTAAATATTGCAAAATGATTATCACAGTAAGTTTAGTTAACATCAGTCACTTCACGTAGTTACAAATTTTTTCTTCTGATAAGAACTTTTATCTACTTTTATTCTACTCAACAAATTTTAAATATACAATACAGTAGTAGTAACTGTAGTCCCTGTGCTATACATTACATCCCCAGGACTTATTTATCTTATAACTGGAAGTTTGTACCTTTGGACCACCTTCACCCTTTCCCCCCCACCCTCATCCCTGCCTTTTTTTGCCAACCACCACTGTTCTCCGTATCTATGAATTCAGTTTTTTTAGATATAAGTGACATCATACAGTATTTATCTTTCTCTTTCTGACTTATTTCACTTTGCACAATGACCTCAAGGTCCATCCCTGTTGTCACAAATGGTAGGATTTCCTTCATTTTTATGGCTGAATAATTGTCTGTTGTGTGTATATACCACATTATCTTTATCCGTTCATTCGCTGATGGACACTTAAGTTGTTTCCATGTCTTAGCTATTATAAATAATACTTCAGTGAATATGGGAGTGCACATATCTTTTCAAGATAGTGATTTCATTTCCTTCAGATAAATACCCAGAAGTGGAAATGCTGGATCATATGGTAGTTCTATTTTTAATTTTTTTGAGGAATCTCCATATTGTTTTCCATAGTACCTTCAACAGTTCACACTCCTACCAACAGTGCACAAGGATTCCCTTTTCTCCACATCCTAGCCAGCACCTATTATCTCTTGTCTTTTTGATAATAACCATTCTGACAGGTGTGAGTTGATAGCTCATTGTGGTTGATTTGCATTTCTCTGATGATTAGTGGTTTGAACACCTTTTCATGTACATATTGGCCATTTGGATATCTTCTTTGGAAAAAGAAAGGTTTTACCAAAGACATTTTTTAGTTTCTCAACCCATTTTTTAATCAGATTGTTTTTTCACTGAGTTGTGTGAGTTCTTTATGTATTTTGGATATTAACACCTTATCAATATATGATTTGCAAATATTTTCCACCATTCTGTAGGTCCTTTTAATTTTCTTGATTGTTTGCAGTGCAGAAGCTGGTTAGTTTGACGTAATCCTTCTTGTTTATTTTTGCTTTTGTTGCCTTTGCTTTTGGTGTCAGATCAAAAATATTGTTAAGAACAATGTCAAGGAGCTTACCCACTATGTTTTCTTCTAGGAGTTTTATGGTTTCAGGTCTTATGTTTTGAGTTGATTTATGTATATGATGTCAGACAGTAGTTCAATTTCATTATTTTGCATGTGGCCGTTCAGTTTTCCCACCACCATATATTGAAGAGACTGTCCTCTCCCCACTGTATATTCTTGGCTCCTCTGTCATAAATTAATTGACCATACATGTGTGGGTTTATTTATGGGCTCTCTATTCTGTTCTCTTGATCTATGTGTCTGCTCTTTTGCCAGTACCATACTGTTTTGATTACTATAGCTTTGTAATACACTTTCAAATCAGGATGTGTGATACTCTTTTTCAAAATTGCTTTGGCTATTTGGAATCTTCTGTGTTTCCATACAAATTTTAGAATTTTTCATTCTATTTCTATGAAAAAAAATGCCATTGGAATATTGATAGTGATTGCATTGAATCTGTAGATTGCTTTGGGTAGTATGAACATTTTAACAATATTCTTCCAATCCATGAGCACAGAATATCTTTCCATTTTTATTTGTGTCTTCAACTCCTTTCATCAGTGTCTTACGGTTTTTAGTGTACAGGTCTTTTCACCTCCTTGGTTAAATTTATTCCTTGTATTTTATTCTTTTTAATGCAATTGTAAATGGGATTTTTTTCCCTTAATTTCTTTTTATGATAATTCACTGTTAGTTGATAAAAACACAACTGATTTTTTTATATTGATTTTGTATCCACCAACTTTACTGATTATGTTTATTAGCTCTAACAGTTTTTTGGTGGACTCCTGATGGTTTTCTGTATATAATATTATGTCATCTGCAAATAGAGACAGTTTTACTTCTTCCTTTCCAATTTGGATGTCTTTTTTTTTTCTTGCCTAATTGCTCTAGCTAGGACTTCCAGGACCATGTTGAATAAAAGCAGTGAGAGTCAGCATCCTTGTCTTGTTCCCAGTCTTAGAGGAAAAGCTTTCAGCTTTTCACTGTTGAGTATGATGTTAGCTGTGGGCTTTTCATGTATGGATTTTATTACGTTGATGTATGTTCCCTCTGTACCCAGTTTGTTGAGGGTTTTTATCATGAATGAATGTTGAATTTTGCAAAATGCTTTTTCTGTATCTATTGAAATGATATTATTTTTATATTTCATTTTGTTAACGTTTTTTATTACATTGATTGGTTTTCATATGTTGAACCATCCCCTGGAATAACTCCTACTTGATGATGATGTATGATCCTCCTAATATATTCTTGAATTCAGTTTATAATATTTCTTGAGGACTTTTGCATCTGTATCATCAGGAATATTGGCCTGTAATTTTCTTTTTTTGTAGTGTCCTTGTCTGGCCTTTGGGTAATGCTGGCCTCCTAAAACGAGTTTGCCAGTGTTCCCTCCTCACCTGTGTTTTATAAGAGTTTGAGAAGGACTGGTATTAATTCTTCTTTAAGTGTTTGATAGAATTCACCAATGAAGCCATCTGATCCTTTACTTTTGTTTGTTGGGAAGTTGATTACTGATTCAATATCCTTACTAGTAATTGGTTTATTCAGATTTTCTATTTCTTCATGATTCGGTCTTGGTAGATTGTATGTTTCTTGGAATTTATCCATTTCTTCCAGGTTGTCCAATTTGTTGGTATATAATTTTTCATACTAACCTCTTATGATCCTTTTTATATGTGGTATCAATTGTAATTTCTCTTCTTTCATTTCTAATTTGAGTCTTCTCTCTTTTTTTTTCTTGGTGAGTGGCATCTACTCTTTTCCATATAGATATGAACAGTGAAATGGATCCCATCCTTAGCTTCAATTTGATGGCTTCTGATTAATCTAAACCATTTATGGTAATCACATTCCCCCTACCACAGATGGGTTTAGAAATAGACATGTGACCCAGTTCTGTCCAGTGAGATCTGTGGGGTAATATGCTGAGAGACTTCTTGGAAAGATCATCTCTCTTTTTGAAAAAATTAAGGTAAAGGAAAAGATGGCATGCTGATTCTTAGAACCACTACATTGGGAATTTTTTGATTGACTTCATGGTACAGTAAGTATTTAGATATTACAATTTAACTTATAATTCAATGGCTGATTAAATATACATTTTAAAGGGAGAGAAGATGTTGTTTTAGTGATTTAAAAACTATCAGTAGAGAATATATTTAGAAACAACAGAAAATTCAAATATCGGGTTTTGTTGTGTTTTTTGTTTTTTGGCCATGCCGCGAGGCATGTGGGATCTTAGTTCCCAGACCAGGGATCGAATCCATGCCCCCTGCAGTGGAAGCACAGAGTCTTAACCACTGGACTGCCAGGGAAGTCCCTGTTTTTGTTAACAAAGAGGGATTTATTTGTCTCAGGCATCAAGAAGTTTGGAGATAGCTACTTAGTGACTTTTCAGATGCTTCTTCATTATTCTTAGTTTTCATTCTCATGCTTGTTACTTCATGGTTACAAGATGAGTACAGCACCTCCAAGCAGGAGGAGGGGGAAAGGCCAGTGGACAAAAGGGGCATGCCAGTTGAGTCTGCCTGCTTTTGTCAGGAAAACAAAAGTTTTCCTGGAAGCCCTGTTCTGAAATCTGGTTTATTGTGTTTTATTAGCTACTATTTGCAATCCATCTATTTTATCTTCTCAAATTCAGCTTCAACTATATTAAGTCATTAACTTTTCTACTTTGTGCTTATGTTTTCTAAAGTGGGTATGTTAGACTCAGTAGGTGAGACATTTAATTTCTTTTTACAAAATTAGGGCTTCTGAGCAAATATGTAAATCTATGCTAAGTTCAATATTTTTCATTTGAACCAGACATTGTAGTAATTTTTCAAATGAGTTTTATAGTTCTTATGTAAAGTTTTTCTAAGGAAGAACAGAAGACCTATTGAACATTTGAACTGAACTCCATTATAAGAATTACAATACAAACTACCTTTTTTCAGAGTCCCTTTTGAGAAAGGAGAGTCACAGTCCATTAAAGGAAGAAATGAGCAGTGTTTAAATTTAACATCTGTTATTGTGTCCAGGATTTATCTACACAGACTTAGCTATTCCTAAGTTGTATACTGAACTCTATTTCCTTACATACCCTCCTGTCCCCACCTCTATCCTGTTCACAGACATGTTTATTCTCAGTTATTTAGATAAATCATTACAGTAAAAGTTAAAAGCATAATTTAAGAGAGGAAGAAAATGTAGTTTCAAATTAACTGCTGGAGGTGGAGATGTGTGCTATGGACAAGGTGGAGCCACACTTTAGAAGGAATACAGATTCAGGGTGTGGTGGAGCAGGGTGTGGCCTCTTTATAGTGCAGACGGGGTGGAATTCAGACTTCAGGCTTTGCTGGGTATGGGGGAATTAGGCCTCCATTCAGAGTGCACCCATTCCAGGATTCTGGATCTAGGATAGATGTGGAAAAATAGTTTCCGACTCTGCTAAGATGAATGCTAGTTTAAGTTCATCTCAGTAATTGAAGACAATAAATGAGGTTTATATTTGTTTCACCTACCATACTTTTACTATTGTGGCTAGAGAGGTCACAGATCATAAGGGAATAAATGAAGTTTGTATGCTCTAGGATTGTTTTGAAAGAAAGACCTAAATAAATCATCAATTTCACTAGTATTTTTTGCTCTCCCATTTTTATAGTATAAAACAGGGTCTCGTTATATAACTTTTACTTTTCCTGATCTTATTATGCAGGAGGAGAGGAATGGGAAACCAGATTATTTGATTTCTGCATCTGAACTAGGGAAGAAGACAACTCATTAGTAAATCTGGTAGTTAACTTTGCCACAGAATTTTAATCCAGTTTTTTTGAGTTATTACAATTATTGTGGACTGTACTGCATGTCGAGGCTAATTGGAAACAGTGACCAGATTCTTAATCATTATCAGGAAACTGCATTCAGAGAATGAGAAGAACACCCCCACTGGATGAATTGCAGCCACCACCATATCAGGATGACAGTGGTTCTCCCCATCTCTCATGTACACCCTCAGAAATTGGGGACAGTAAATGTGAATTTTCCCACTGCAGCAACAGTCCAAGATGCTCATATAACAAGTGTCCAAGTGAAGGAAGCACAGGTCATGAAATAGAAAGTTTTCATAATAAAGGATATGAAGAAGATGTTCCAAGTGACAGCACTGCAGTCCTGAGCCCTGAAGTAAGTAAAAGCACATAGAATTTTCAAAATGAATGTTATTTGGAAGATAATAATCCTGTGCTTATCTTCTTGGTCAGAAGGTTTTATCACTGTCTTGTCCTTTATGGCTTATGGTACCAGTTTCTATTTTTATCCAGCAGATTTTTCAGGGCTGTCCCAACCATCCTTCAACTCCCTTTCAAAAGAGGACAGGTAGATAAAAATGAGAGCAATATGCAAGATATTGAGAAGTATCTTGCCTCAGGGTTCAACCTCTGTAGGGGTTTAAAAATTTTTTTTTAACATTTTACATAAAACATTCTGGAATTACCCATTTCTTTTATCTTAAGGTTCCTATTTATGTTTGTTTATTTTTAAAATTATTTTATTTGGATATTTTTACTATTGAGAGGTGACCCTTTAATGTTTTACAAGCCTTTCAGAATAATGTCTGCATTTCCATACCATGGAATATGGAAGGGATAAGTGATGCTCAGCTTTACTAATGAAATTTGAATTCATGGTATCATGCATTCAGAGTGGTTGGTTGGTTGTGTTTTAAGTTATTTCCTTTTTTTGGAGCAAAAAATATGAAAACAACAACAAAAATAGGTGTGTTATACTTTTGAAGTCTTTCCATGTTCTAAAAAGGATTTGTTTTAATCTTTCAATGATGTTAAAAACTATAAAGGTAATCTAGAGGTTTTCATTAGGCAGTATTTACTTTTAGGTTTCCTTTTTTTCTAGATGGCAAGTTTTTACAACTTTTGTCCCAGACAACATTTCATGATACTGCAGTGTGTCAGTGTTCTTACTAGGTGAATTTTTACCTACTGCCAAAATTAAATAATGAAAGTACAGCTCTGAATAGAATTTCCTCAAAGTTTTTCTTATATAATTTCTAGGAACACTTTTTATCTGTTACTACTCTTCTACTATTTCTAATATTATTATATAGTATCTAACTTATCTAACTTAGAAGGAAATTCTGCATTGGTATTATAAATTTAACATAGTAGTATTTCATCATTTTCTACAAAGACTATTTCTCCATGTTTTGTACCTGAGCAAATTTGAGATAACTATTTTATAGATTTGCAAGCTATATAGATAGCCAATACATAAACAGTGAAACCTGGATTGTGGAACTAACAACAACAATAATAGCTATCACCAGTTGTGCCAAGAACTTTTCTATAAGCTTTACATAGCTCATTTAACTCTAACAACCTCATCTTCAGAAAGTTATTTCCATTTTAGAAATGAAAACATTAAGACTCAGAGAATTAAGCAAGTTGCCCGGGTATAAGTAGCTCTTAAACAGTAGAACTGTAATTCAAAGCCAGGTCTGCCTGACTGCAAAAACAGTGGTCTTAACAACTATGCTCTACTGCCCCTCTTGACATGAATCACTGTGTGCGAAATTACTTTGAAGCATTGGTACCCTCCAAGTACACCACCAGGCAAGCTATCCCCGAGGACTCACAGACCAAATTAAGATGCTCAGGTTACACTTGTGTGTGTGTGTGTGTGCATGCATGTGTGTATGTGTGTTTTAAGCTATTTCAAATATAAAGCAAGAAGGAAGAGGAGCAAGATAAGGTAGGAGAACACACTTAGGATAGGATGCCCTTAGGTACAGGTGGTGAGACAACAAACACCGTGAATCCTGGTTTATATAATGTCCTTATATTCAGTCTTACTCTTTCTGCTCCATCAGCATTCCCTAATTACAGCACGGTAACAAGGACAAAAGTTGAGATTTGAACAAGGGTGCCAGGGGCCCAAAACACATACTTGTTTTATGGGAGAGATGCAGGGGCAAGTACTCCTGGCCACAAGTGAAACTTGCAGTTCGTCTACTAAATAGACATAGATTTTATCTGCATTTCTTGAATAGAACACGTGGGTGACAGAGCTGTCAGCCCAGAGGTGACATGATCACAGCTTGGCCTTTCCATCCCTTTCCATAGATAATAGTCGTTTGTTCTATCTTATTTTCTGTTTATTCCGTCTTTGACATATCTTAACAAGTTATTAACTTAGTTATTACATATATTTACCACATCTTCTGAATTCTGCCTGTGTCTCTCAAGTTACTTCCTTACTTATTACCTGTAGTTAACAGAACCTGTGAGTTTTGCCCATATTTCAGAAGCTTGCTGTGTTAACACTTCTTATTGAGTCTCCTCCATCCTGCTTGTTTTTGTGTCTTCTACAGCGAAATATGTTCAAACTACAGCAAATGCATGTCACATAAATATTTAGGTGCTGATAGCCTGTGTTAGTGTAAAACTCATTCTTCTGTTTTTTCAAGTTTACTTTGCTTCCTACCATTCCTTTAATAGATATTATTTATCAAATAGAAGATTCTTACCTTCCTATTGGTTTAATCCAGGATCCAGCTATTTTAGAACCTATCCTCCTACACAGTTGAACTGGGAGAGGAGTGAGGAGGGTTCAGAAGGATTCCCTGGCAAGGAGTTCATTAACTGTATTGATGACCTGTTGCTGGCTAAAGATTATTGAAAACTTTGACTCAGAACCTTGAAAAGAGGGATTATTTTCTAATTATCTGTTTGTAGAATACAAATAGTAGCTTTTATCTGTAAAAGTCCCACCCTTTTAACCCTCAGTTTCACAAGGAATGCCCAGGGGGAAAAAAAAAAAAGGGAGGCACCAAGAGAAACAAAATTCAGAAATAGTTATCCGAGACCATATAAAAAATTTTATTGCCTTGAAAATTAGCTGTCATTACACTGTTTTAGAAAATATTTAATTGAAAAATAAATTAATGTAATTAATCATTTAATTAGCAATTATGAAGTGGCATGCATTAAAACATTTTGTTCTAAACTGTCAATTTAACAGAGTAAGAATATTTTTACCCTGATGTAATCATATTGCATAAAAAACTGAATTATTCCATGAGAGTTTGTTCCTACTCCTAAAGTATTCTTCTTCACTTGTCATCTTTTCTTCCATACACCATATACAAAATTGAGTCATCGTAGGTAGACATGTAAGATCTATGAGGTCAAAGGCTTGTGTCTTTTTGGTTCTCTGCTGCATCCCCCACCCAAAATATGTCCTGGCACATAGTAGGTGCAATAGTTAGGCACATGTTAAGCTGCTGTAACAAGGAGACAAGTACAATGGCAAATACAGATACAAAACCACAGAAGATTGATTGTCTTTCACTTAACAATACTCCTGGGTGAGTAGGTGACTTTGCTCTACATCATCATCCAGGGCCCAGTTCCTGCTTTTAGTCACTCTTCTGTCCCCTAGGGTGTTGTCCTAATCCACATGGTCCAAGCTGACCCACACATCCTATCTGTGTATCTGCCTGTGGGAAGAGTGAGAGATAGAGAGTGAAGAGCACGTAATTTTTTCTACAAACCCGATCTGGATGTTTCATACTGAACTCTGTTTCTCTCCCTTTGGCTAGAGCAGAGTTTCATTGCTATATCAGTTGTAAGGAAGACTTCAAAGTAAAGTTTCTTGCCAGACAATGTGTTTCTGGCTAAAACCCAGGTAGTTTTTTTGAGGCATGCGAAAAGGGAAGACCAAGAGTCAGTAGTAGTGCCTACTACAGTACGCATTAAATAAAAGTTCAGAAAAATTCGGAAAATTATAAAATTGGCCCACATTTTAAAATGAAAAACACTTAATATTTATTAAAATATTTGAAGGGGTGAGGTGGTATAGCTGGAAAGTCAGAGACCTGAATTTGGCACTGTTAGTCACTAGCTGAAACTCCTATTACATTCCAGATAGTTAGACTAGCAGGAACTTTAGACAGTTCCAGGCAAAAGAGATACAGTTTCTTTTAATCTTACAATTAAAATATATAGTTTCATGCTTTCTTGAACTTTTGGAATATGTATTCTGCCATTTTCAACAGTAATTAGTATTAGAAAATAATACGTAGTTTTAAATTCTGGTTAAAAATTGAAGTAGTGTGTGTGTGTGTTATGGAAAATAAATATTTGGCTGCAAGTATTTTGAGGCCTTTGTGTTTATACTTTCATATTTTACACTTCCATTGATTTTCAAGCCTAAATGTGTTAGCATTCTATTACAGATGGGGGCATTTGAAACAAATCTGAAAATGGTACCAAATTTTTCAGTAGCATTATACATACTTTCATTTATGTTCTCTTTCTCTCCAGCCTAATATTGAGCTGTCAGTTGTTTTGTTTATAATGTTACAAATGTAGTAATTTTTTTTGCAAAAGGAGCAGAAATTCTACATGGAAGTATATATTTTCGTTTCTCATAATAAAAACGTATATCCAACTTTCTCAAAATTGTGATGGTGGATATTAAATTCTATGTCTTTATTATAATAAGTTTTTGAGTTTAACTTAACACTTACATTACTTTGTCCCCATAGAGTATCTTTTGATTGTAGTTGGCTGTTAATTATTATTACTTTCTTTATGATAGCAAATAAAAACAGTTTTCATATCATTCTTCTAAAGAAATATCAGATACTTATTTACATGCTAGATTAAATAATAGAGTTAAAAATTGAAAACATTTAAATTTGCTTTTCTTAGGATATGTCAGCTCAAGGATCATCTTCACAGCTTCCTAAACCTTTTGATCCTGAGCCAGAAGCTAAATATGGCACACTGGATGTGACTTTTGACTATGACTCACAAGAACAGAAGCTTCTGGTAACAGTGACAGCTGTCACAGATATCCCAACATATAACAGGACAGGTGGCAACTCATGGCAAGTACACCTTGTTCTTCTACCTATAAAGAAACAGAGAGCAAAAACCAGCATCCAAAGAGGACCATGCCCTGTCTTCACAGAAACATTCAAATTAATCATGTTGAATCTGAGATGATTGGAAATTATGCAGTTCGGTTTAGACTGTATGGTATACATCGCATGAAAAAAGAAAAGATTGTGGGGGAAAAGATTTTTTATTTAACAAAACTGAATCTTCAAGGGAAAATGTCATTACCTGTGATATTGGAACCTTCTTACAATCATTCTGTGAGTATCTGATCAAATAGCCCAAATACAGTTTATGTCATGGTATATAATATACACAATTTTTAAAATCTGTGATCAACCCAACAACTTTCTCAGCCTATTTTTTACATAGTAATCATACCTACAAAATTTCTAAGTCCTAAATAGGTAGGTATAACTTTCTGTCATCTATAAAAGTAGCCCTTGAAGATTATGTATGATTTATTTTATGTATTTTATTTTATCTTCACAGAGTCTGGCCTGATGTCTTACATATTTATTCCTTTGTTAAACATTTATTACAGATTGCTTATGATAATCATCTGAACTCCTTATAGAATTTATTGTTTTCTTTCAGGTTAAAACTAGGTGATACTTTAACAGCTATCTAGCCCATATCTTATTTGATATACTGCAGAAATTATTTGCTTTTATAGAATTTGTGCTGCTGCCTAGGTCATAACTGATTATCCTTCCAGAACTGCTATGAAATTATTTTTAAAGCTTCAAAAAGAACTCTGCCCTTGTTATACTTTCCACTTTTTTTTTCTTTTAAACAAAGATTTTGCAGTGTTTCTGAGAGAATACTTCTGTTTAGTCCTATGAGCTATTCTCCCTTTTCTCTTTTTTCCTCCAGGTACTGATCACACACAAGTGTCTCTCCCTCACTGTCTGTCTGTCATCTCTCTCTCCATATTTTTAACTAAAGTCCTGCAAGGCATTGCAAATCGCAGGAGAGTTGCACTGTTTATTTAAACCAGGGAGATACACTATGCCACATAGTTATTTAGATTATGAGAGAATCTGTGATATGCTGGAAATATAGATTTTGAATTATATTTATTCCTCTCATAATTGAATAAGAAGCATTTTTACACGTAAATATACAGATTTGGAGTAGACTTATATATTAACATAAAGGTATAATATTTTAGAGTTGTTTTTAAGCCTTTAAGTGTATTAAGCACAAGTGCAAGGTTAGAGTCTCACTGAATGTATGCCAGGCAGCATTCGATCTTATAGGACCTTCATTCCCAATAGAACCATACCATTTTAGCTAGATGATTTCAGCATCTTTAAAAACCAAAAGGTGATAATAAATATAGTACATCCCTATGGGTTTTAATATAATGTTTATCCTTTATTGGGTAAATTGATAACTTGTTTTAATTTTACATTTAGAATTACTGTTTAGGGAAAATGTCTTTTTTTAAATGATATCAGCAGTTTATCCGAGGAGAGGCAAAAAAAGTGCAAGCACTGTTTCAGAGGGAAGAAGATAACTTTTAATAAAATTGAATATTCTATAATTCTTGCTATGATTTTAAACTTTCTCATTGTTGGTTTGAGTGATCACTAGTTAATCTGTGGAAAATGCATCCTTATATATAGAAATACCTGATTTATATTAGAAGAGAATGACTGTATCATCAAGAGGTATGTATTTTGTGTTTCTTTATTTGCTCTGAGTTATCTGTTCCCAATTCTGTATTAATTATCTTCTTTTCACAAAGAAATGAAGCCATACAAAATAATATGTTTTTTTCCCTCTGGTCGAACTAAATGAATTCTATCCACACCTACATCACATGTGTTGGCTTATGGGGTTTTTTTTCGTTTTTTTTAACATCTTTATTGGAGTATAATTGCTTTACAGTGGTATGGTAGTTTCTGCTTTATACAGAGTGAATCAGCTATACATATACTCCCTTGTCTCCTCCCTCTTGCGTCTCCCTCCCACCCTCCCTATCCCACCCCTCTAGGTGGTCACAAAGCACCGAGCTGATCTCCCTTGTGCTATGCAACCTGCTTCCCACTAGCTATCTGTTTTACATTTTGCAGTGTATATATGTCCATGCCACTCTCTTCACTTTGTCCCAGCTTACCCTTCCCCCTCCCTGCGTCCTCAAGTCCATCTCTGCGTCTGCGTCTTTATTCCTGTCCTGCCCCTAGATTCTTCAGAACCATTTATTTTATTTTATTTTATTAGAATCCATATATATGTGTTAGCATACAGTATTTGTTTTTCTCTTTCTGACTTACTTCACTCTGTATGACAGACTCTAGGTCCATCCACCTCACTACAAATAACTCAATTTCGTTTCCTTTTTATGGCTGAATAATATTCCATTGTATATATGTGCCACATCTTCTTTATCCATTCATCTGTCGATGGACCATGTGTTGGCTTATGTTTGATTCTGTATTTCTATATGTCTGACAACCAGTACAATAAATTTCTGTGGAGTGTTCAGAAAAAGAAAAAAGTGCTAAATAGATAGCTTCTAAGACACATTTAAATCTGAACAAAACTATTTATCTTCTGCTCTTAGAGAATTTTTTCTCTGCATTGCCATGCTTCTCAGAGTTAGTGCATGTGTTGAATTGTTGCTCTGTCTTGGCCTTCTTTCTTTCTCCACCTGCCTCAAAATCTCATTGCTTGTTTTTTGGCTTCTGTTTCAAAAACAACTAGTGTCAAAAACAGCTAGTGTATGACAGTTGTGAGGTTAAGACTCATAATTCTGTCTATCAGCTGTCTTGTCGTAAAATAAAATACTAAAAGAATGTATGTGTTCTGTCTGTGCTGTAGTGTTAATGTTCTCTTTGCTTAGGTGTTGATATTAACTGTATAGAGAAATTATGTGATTTGTGGATTACTTAGGTGATTTTAGCTCTAATTTTGTAAGATGTAATAATATATGAGTGAGAGGTACTTTCATAATTAAACATTTATTCTTATAGCTTTGAATAATTACTTCTTCTTCTTGCAAGAATATTAGCCTTTTGGCAAGGGAAAGTTTTAATCAGTTAAAAAACTTTACAGACTATGGTTAAAACATATTCAAAGCTTAATTACAGTTCATTTTCATGGGTAATAATAGAAAATTAGAATTCTGCATATAGAATTTAGTTTCACAGCTAGTTTTTCAGAAACTGATCAAATCAATACATTGAGAGAAAAATGACCAGTATCACCAAACTGACTTTCTGAGAACTAAGCCCTGAGTTTCCTTGAGGGTAAAATTTAAGTTTGATATTAAGATAAGCATATAGTTTGATCAGTGAACAGTGGAAAATATATGAAGGGTTGAAAAGCATGAGTTCTTTCTACTAACTAGTTGTGTCAGTTTGGATAAATTATCTAATCATTTTGAGCATCAGGTTTCTTGTTTGTAAGATGAGAGAATTAAAACAAATGATCTCTGAGGTTCTACCCAGCACTATATTCTCTGATTCTACTAATATATATTGGGAGAAAAGTTAATGGATTTTAGGTGAGTTTTTGTATGCTTAGCGTATGACATTTTGTTGTGGGCATTTATTATGTTTTCTCACTCCTTCGTACTTTTTTCAGCAACCTTCTAATGTCTGAGGAAGTCCCGACTAAGTCCCACCTCCCTAAGTTAAGCTGTATAATTCACTTCCCTAGTTTCACTGGTAGCTAGGGCGTGAGCCATGTTACCTAGACGCTCCACTCATATTCATCTCTAGGAAACCTCAGCACAGACTGAGTGCAGCATCAGAGAAGCAGATGCTGCACTCAAATTATGTTCTCATCAGGTTGAAGGAATCTGGTATCGAGTCATCAGTAATTCTGAAATAGATTTGCTGGTACAGAAATTGTATTGGTGCTGAACGATAATAAATAATAATTACAGGAAAGAAAAGGCCTTGGCATAGAAGTGTCCAGTAGAAGCAGTAGCAGATTTCCTCACAAGGTCAGTTCTGCAGTATGGGTTTAGGGTTTTCTCTTGAGAAGCTTAGACATAAACCTGGTTCTCTAGTCATACCAGTCCCTTTAATAAATTGCTGTTCGCTTAGGACAGTTAGCTTCCAATGATTTCAAATAAGAACCCTGACTGGTAAATGTTGAAATAGCCATATGGTTTAGTATTTACTTGCTTTAGTCAGTTCTTAAGTTATACTCAATAGTTTAGAATGTTGTCAGTTACCCTTCCTACCATGGTAATCCCTCTCATAAGCTGAATTTTTCTCATACACTCAACTTGTTCGTATGGCATTCTTTCCTAGTGTATAACCCCAGTTACTTTCTTCACTTGCATTTTTGGTACCATATAGTAATCTCTCTATTACAGTTATCTGGAATAGCCTCTCGCCTTTTCCTCCCTCAAGTTATATTTCTTATTCAATTTATTAAATTTATTAATAATATTATATGTAGTCATTATGATTTATTAATAATGAAACTTTATTCTTTCTCTCATAAACGTAGAACCCTTCCGGTATAGACAGTACTTAATTAGTATAATCTATGCAAAGTAGTCTGTCTAGCTAGAAAATTGGGACTTCAGCCCTGCAACTGCAAAGCACTGAATTTGGCTAACAACTTGAATGAGCTTGGAAGTAGATTTCTTCATCAGAGCCTCCAGATAATATCCCAGCCCAGCTGAAACTTTTATTCAGTCTTGTGAGACCCTAGGTGGAACATCCACCTGGGCTCATTTGGACTCCCGACCTACAGAAAATGTGTTGCAACTTAAGTTTTAGTGATAGAGGGTACTTAATATGTGCCTACATGTCTATAGTTCATTAAATCTGGCTCCATATTTCATTTCTGTGTGAACACATAAGAATTATAGGAAATAGACATGGGAGTGAGTGGGATTGTCTTGGGTGAGAAGGGAAAATCCTCAGGAATTCCTAGATGTAAAGATTGGAGAAAGGTGGGGGTAGAGTAGGAAGAAAGAGATAGTAAAATATCACAAAATCCAAGAATGACGTTTTGAAGGAAGGAATACTCAACTTTGTCAAATGCTCCAGATGGAACCAATAATCTGAGTGCTGAAAACTGTCCACTGAATTTAGGATATGCAAGTAATGGGTAGCCTTAGAGAGACCTGTTTTGGTGGGGTAGAGGGGTCAGAATCCAAACTAGAGTGGCAATCACGTAGACAACTCTTCCACCAAGTTTGCCTGTGAAAATAGAGGGGGGGGACGTTCAGGAAAGATGTTTCTGAGGTTAGGGGAGATCTGGGCATGCTTAAATACTAATGCAAATGGTAAAATATGGAGTGTAAGATATAGGAGAGCTAATTGAAGATAGCTATTAATTGAGGTCTGGGATGAACAGAGAGGCAAAAGTGTTACGAGTATTTTCAAGCCATTTATTTTAATTGTAGACCATGACATCTAAGTGGAATAAAGAGAGAAGTGAAGTTAGAAAGGGACTAATAGGCAGTGGAAAGTAGAAAGGTTAGTGGACTGAAAGTTCCAAGGATATCAAGGAACAGATGTGAGGGTAGTAGTTGAGCAGGAATTATGGAAAGATAAGGGGCTGTGGTCAGAGAGGAGAATGTTTTCGGTTAATGTGATGTGATGAGAAGGGTTCAGAGTATGATGGTGGGAGTGGGCAGCTGAGATGGAATAAAAGGTAAAGACACTGGAGATGGATAAGTTGGTCAAGAGAGGCCAGGTTCTTGGATAGGTTATCCACATGGACATTGATTGAAGTCACAAAAGATGGTGGCAGCAGTTGAAATGTGAGAAAAGATAGAATCAAGGATCGTTGTTCTCAAGAAATGAAGAAAGAATGTTCAGGGAATGAAGAGGAAATATCTGTGAGAGAATATCTATGAAGACGGGATAACAAGAGCCTTAACGGAAATTAGTTATTCTTTTCCACAATTCTAGGGAAGCAGTGTTTGACAAAGCAGCAAAGAACTTTGCTTCTTGACTCTGAGACACTTTGGGTATGAGAGAATAACCAGGATGAAAAGTCTACAGAGGGTGATATATCCTCAAGGAAGAATTGGAATTCAAGTAAAGCAAGGTGTTGAGGGTTCAGGGAGGCAACTCAAGCTCTGGACAAGTCTATCATAGATCAGGAGGGCCAGAAGGCATAGTGAAAAGATTCTGAAAAGGAGGAGCATGATGGAAGTTTGTGTTAGTGAAGAAGTTCCAAGAATAAGAGAATGAATGTTAAAGTAAAAGAGATGGCCAATATCATCAGGGATTTGCCTTCATTTATATTATACCAAAATGTTCATCCCAGTCATAATTTGAGTCTATTTAATTTTTGTTTCTTCTCTTTTTTTTTTTTTTTTTTTTTTGCGGTACACGGGCCTCTCACTGTTGTGGCCTCTCCCGTTGCGGAGCACAGGCTCCGGACGCGCAGGCTCAGCGGCGATGGCTCACGGGCCCAGCCGCTCCGCGGCATGTGGGATCTGCCCGGACCGGGGCACGAACCCGTGTCCCCTGCATCGGCAGGTGGACTCTCAACCACTGCGCCACCAGGGAAGCCCCCATAATTTGAGTCTATTTAAATCTCCGATTTTCATTTTAAAGTCTAATTTAAAAAAAATCTTTTTGAAAATGTATTAGATTATTTCAAATATACTTTTAAACTAGTTGATCTTATCTATCTTTGTATACCAAATATCTAGTACTGGTTATTGCTGTACAAATGTTGAATGGGTGGATGGGTGATTAGGTGAATACAGTACATAATATTTCTGAGTTATTGCCTCTGGTGCTGATTTTTGCAGCTGGTCATGTGTTTTCTTGTTCTTGAACTTATTCCTTCTAGATTTTCAACACTTTGAGAATAGATACTGTTGTTTTACTTATTTGATATTGTTCATAGAACCTAGAACATAAGGGAAATTGATTCATCAACATGTTCAGGTAAACCTAATCATTTAAAAATTCTTAGTAAGTTCCGTATAACATTATTCCCTGATAGGTATCACCATGCTTAAAACAGCTCTATTAGGACTATTTTACAACCTGGTATTCAATAAGCATGCATCTCAGGGTAATTAAATAGGAACACATCAGGATTTGCTTTATTTTTAACTCATAATTGACTAATTAGGGACATAACATACTTATATAATTTCTCATTCAAGAGTACAATGCCACAGTTTCCTAAGAATGATCACCCTTCCTCATGACTTACAGCAATGATGGGCTTATTTTAGACTCTGTATTTTTCCACCTCTAATTTCTAAAAATCCCTGTATCTCAAAAACAGTCTGTCTTTATATTAATGGATTGAATTAATTTAGTTTGATATTTGTACTATTACTTTTATTTTTAAGAGAGGTAAATTATTGCTCAGACATAATTGAAATATGTGCTCCTCTAAGAATCAAACTTTAGTCTCTATTATTAGCAAGTGGGTTTTATTTCTTTATTTTTAAAGTGGAATATAGTTGCTTTACATTGCTGTGTCAGTTTCTGCTGTACAGCAAAGTGAATCAGCCATACATATACATATATCGCCTCTGTTTTGGATTTCCTTCCAATTTAGGTCACCACAGAGCACTGAGTAGAGTTCCCTATGCTATACAGTAGGTTCTCATTAGTTACCTGTTTTATACATAGTGTATACATGTCAGTCCCAGTCTCCCAATTCATCTCACCCACCCCCTTTCCCTCTTGGTATCCATATGTTTGTTCTCTACGTCTGTGTCTCTATTTCTGCTTTGCAAATAAGATCATCTTTACGATTTTTCTAGATTCCACATATATGCATTAATAGACAATATTTGTTTTTCTCTTTCTGACTTATTTCACTCTGTATGGCAGTCTCTAGGTCCATCTGTGTCTCAGCAAATGACACAATTTTGTTCCTTTTTATGGCTGAGTAATATTCCATTGTGTAGATGTACCATGTCTTCTTTATCCATTCCTCTGTCAATAGACATTTAGGTTGCTTCCATGTTCTGGCTATTGTAAATAATGCTGCAGTAAACACTGGGGTGCATGTATCTTTTTGAATTATCGTTTTCTCTGGGTATATGCCCAGTACTGGGATTGCTGGGTCATATGCTAGTTCTATTTTTAGTTTTTTAAGGAACCTCCATACTGTTTTCCATAGTGGCTGTATCAATTTACATTCCCACCAACAGTGTAAGAGGGTTCCCTTTTCTCCACACCCTCTCCAGCATTTATTGTTTGTAGATTTTGTGATGATGGCCATTCTGACTGGTGTGAGGTGATACCTCATTGTAGTTTTGATTTGCATTTCTCTAATAGTTAGTGACGTTGAGCATCTTTTCATGTGTTTGTTGGCCATCTGTGTATCTTTTTTGGAGAAATGTCTATGTAGTTCTTCCACTCATTTTTTGATTGGGTTGTTTGGGGGTTTTTTGATATTGATCTGTATGAGTTGTTTGTATATTTTGGAGATTAATCTTTTGTCAGTTACTTCGTTTGCAAATATTTTCTCCCGTTCTGAGGGCTTTTTGTCTTGTTTATGGTTTCCTCTGCTGTGCAAAAGCTTTTAAGTTTAATTTGGTCCCATTCATTTATTTTTGTTTTAATTTTCATTACTCTAGGAGGTGGGTCAAAAAAGGTGTTGCTGTGATTTATGTGAAAGAGTGTTCTGCCTATGTTTTCCTCTAAGAATTTTATAGTGTTCGGTCTTACATTTAGATCTTTAATCCATTTTGAGTTTATTTTTGTGTATGGTGTTAGAGAGTGTTTTAATTTCATTCTTTTACATGTAGCTGTCCAGTTTTCCCAGCCCCACTTATTGAAGAGGCTTTTTCTCCATTGTATATTTTTGCCCCTTTGTCATAGATTAGGTGACCATAGGTGCGTGGGTTTATCTCTGGACTTTCTATCCTGTTCTGTTGATCTATATTTCTGTTTTTGTGCCAGTACCATACTGTCTTGATTACTGTAGCTTTGTAGTATAATCTGAAGTCAGGGAGCCTGATTCTTCCAGCTCCATTTTTCTTTCTCCAGATTGCTTTGGTTATTTGGGGTGTTTTGTGTTTTCTTACAAATTGTACGATTTTTTGTTCTAGTTCTGTGAAAAATGCCATTGGTAATTTGATAGGGATTGCATTGAATCTGTAGATTGCTTTGGGTAGTATAGTCATTTTCACAATATTGATTCTTCCAATCTAAAAATACGGTATATCTCTCCATCTGTTTATTTCTTCTTTGATTTCTTTCAGCAGTGTTTTATAGTTTACTGAGTACAGGTCTTTTGCCTCCTCAGGTAGGTTTATTCCTAGGTATTTCATTCTTTTTTGTTGCAATGGTAAATGGGACTGTTTCCTTAATTTTTCTTTCTGCCCTTTCGTTGTTAGTATATAGGAATGCAAGAGATTTCTCTGTATAGTTTGGTATCCTGCAACTTTACCAAATTCATTGATTAGCTCTAATAGTTTTCTGGTGGCGTCTTGAAGATTTTCTATGTATAGTATCATGTCATCTGCAAACAGTGACAGTTTTACTTCTTCTTTTCCAATTTGTATTCCTTTTATTTCTTTTTCTTCTCTGATTGCCGTGGCTAGGACTTCCAAAGCTATGTTGAATAATAGTGACGAGAGTGGACACCCTTGTCTTGTTCCTGATCTTAGAGGAAATACTTTCAGTTTTTCACTATTGAGAATGATGTTTGCTGTGGGTTTGTCATATATGGCCTTTATTATGTTGTGGTAAGTTCCCTCTATGCCTACTTTCTGGAGAGTTTTTATCATAAATTGGTGTTGAATTTTGTCAAAAGCTTTTTCTGCATCTATTGAGATGATCATGTGGTTTCTATCCTTTAATTTATTAATATGGTGTATCACATTGATTGATTTGCATATATCGAAGAATCCTTGCATCCCTGGAGTAAATCCCACTTGATCATGGTGTATGATCCTTTTAATGTGTTGTTGGATTCTGTTTGCTAGTATTTTGTTGAGCATTTTTGCGTCTATGTTCGTCAGTGATACTGGCCTGTAATTTTCTTTTTTTTTTTTTTAATTTTATTTTTATACAGCAGGTTCTTATTAGTTATCTATTTCATACATATTAGTGTATATATGTCAATCCCAATCTCCCAGTTAATCTCACCACCACCCCCAACTGTCCCCCCTTGGTGTCCATACGTTTGTTCTCTACATCTGTGTCTTTATTTCTGCCTTGCAAACTGGTTCATTTGTACCATTTTTCTAGTTTCCACATATATGCGTTAATATACGATATTTGTTTTTCTCTTTCTGACTTACTTCACTCTGTATGACAGTGTCTAGGTCCATCCACATCTTTACAAATGACCCAATTTCATTCCTCTTCATGGCTCAGTAATATTCCATTGTATATATGTACCACATCTTCTTAATCCATTCATCTGTTGATGGGCATTTAGGTTGCTTCTGTGACCTGGCTATTGTAAATAGTGTTGCAGTGAGCATTGGGGTGCATGTGTCTCTTTGTGTAATTTTCTTTTTTTGTGATATCTTTGTCTGGTTTTGGTATCAGGGTGGTGGTAGCCTTGTAGAATGAGTTTGGGTGTGTTCCACCCTCTGCAATTTTTGGGAAGATTTTGAGAAGGATAGGTGTTAGCTCTGCTCTAAATGTTTGCTAGAATTCGCCTCTGAAGCCATCTGGTCCTGGACTTTTGTTTGTTGGAAGATTTTTAATCACAGTTTCAATTTCATTGCTTGTGATTGGTCTGTTCATATTTTCTATTTCTTCTTGGTTCAGTCTTGGAAGGTTGTACTTTTCTAAGGAGTTGTCCATTTTATTGGCATATAGTTGCTTGTAGTAGTCTCTTATGATCATTTGTGTTCTGCAGTGTCAATTGTAACTTGTCCTTTTTCATTTCTAACTTTATTGATTTGAGTCCTCTCCCTTTTTCTCTTGTTGAGTCTGGCTAATGGTTTATCAATTTTGTTTATCTTCTCAAAGAACCAGCTTTTAGTTTATTGATATTTGCTATTGTTTTCTTTGTTTCTATTTCATTTATTTCTGCTCTGATCTTTATGATTTCCTTCCTTCTGCTAACTTTGGGTTTTGTTTGTTCTTCTTTCTCTAGTTCCTTTAGGTGTAAGGTTAGATTATTTATTTGAGATTTTTCTTGTTTCTTGAGGTAGGCTTGTATAGCTATAAACTTCCCTCTTAGAACTGCTTTTGCTGCATCCCATAGATTTTGGATTGTCGTGTTTTCATTGTCATTTTCCTCTAGGTATTTTTTGATTTCCTCTTTGATTTCTTCAGTGATCTCTCGGTTATTTAGTAACATATTGTTTATCTTCCATGTGTTTGTGTTTTTTACATTTTTTTCCTGTAATTGATTTCTGCTCTCATTTTGCTTGGAAAAGATTCTTGATATGATTTCAGTTTTCTTAAACTTACAAGGCTTGTTTTGTGGCCCACGATGTGATCTGTCCTGGAGAATGTTCCATGTGCGCTTGAGAAGAAAGTGTTTTCTGCTTCTTCAGATGAAATGTCCTATAAATATTAATTACGTCTGTCTTTTCCTAATGTGTCATTAAAGGCTTGTGTGTCCTTATTTATTTTCTGTCTGGATGGTCTATCCATTGGTGTAAGTGGAGTGTTAAATTCCCCCATTATCGTGTCACTGTCGCTTTCCCCTTTTTTGCCTGTTAGCGTTTGCCTATGTGTTGAGGTTCTCCTGTGTTGGATGCCTAAATATTTACAATTGTTATATCTTCTTCTTGGATTGATCCCTTGATCATTACGTAGTGTCCTTCCTTGTCTCTTGTAATACTTTTTATTTTAAAGTCTATTTTGTCTGATATGAGTATTGCTACTCCAGCTTTCTCTTGATTTCCATTTGCATGGAATACCTCTTTCCATCCCCTCACTTTCAGTTTGTATGTGTCCTTAGGTCTGAAGTGGTTCTCTTGTAGACAGCATATATATGGGTCTTGTTTTTGTATCCATTCAGCTAGTCTGGGTCTTTTGGTTGAAGCATTTAATCCATTTACATTTAAGGTCATTATTGAGATATATGTTCCTATTACCATTTTCTTAATTGTTTTGGTTTGTTTTTTTAGGTCTTTTTCTTCTCTTGTGTTTCCTGCCTAGAGAATATCCTTTAGCATTTGTTGTAAAGCTGATTTGGTGGTGCTGTATTCTCTTAGCTTTTGCTTGTCTGTAAAGCTTTTGCTTTCTCCATCAAATCTGAATGAGATCCTTGATGGGTAGAGTAATCTTGGTTGTAGGTTTTTTCTTTTCATCACTTTAAGTATGTCCTGTTACTCCCTTCTGGCCTGCAGCATTTCTACTGAAAAATCAGCTGATAACCTCATGGGGATTCCTTTGTATGATATTTGTTGCTCTTCCTTTGCTGCTTTTAACATTTTTTCTATGTATTTAATATTTTTTAGTTTGACTAATGTGTGTTTCAGAATGTTTCTCCTTGGATTTATCCCATATGAGACTCTCTGTGCTTCCTGGACTTAGTTGACTATTTCCTTCCCCGTGTCAGGGAAGTTTTCGAATATAATCTCTTGAAATATTTTCTCTGACCCTGTGTCTTTCTCTTCTTCTTCTGGGACCCCTATAATTCAAATGTTGGTGCATTTAATGTTGTCCCAGAGGTCTCTGAGACTATCCTCATTTCTTTTCATTCTTTTTTCTTTATTTTGTTCCGTGGCAGTGATTTCCACCATTCTGTCTTCCATCTCACTTAATCCGTTCTTCTGCCTCAGTTATTCTGCTACTGATTCCTTCTAGTGTATTTTTCATTTCAGTTATTGTGTTGTTCATTACTGACTGTTTGTTCTTCAGTTCTTCTAGGTCCTTGTTAAACATTTCTTGTATCTTCTTGATCCGTGCCTCCATTCTGTTTCAGAGATCTTGGATCATCTTTGCTATCATTACTCTGAATTCTTTTTCTGGTAGATTGCCTATTTCCTCTTCATTTATTTGGTCTTGTGGGTTTTCACCTTGCTTCTTTGTCTGCAACATATTTCTCTGTCATCTCATTTTGTCTGACTTACTGTGTTTATGGTCTCCTTTCCACAGGCTCCAGGGTCATAGTTCCTCTTGCTTCTCTTGTGTGCCACTTGGTTGGTGAGATTGGTCCAGGGGCTTGTTTAGGCTTCCTGGTGAGGGACTGGTACCTCTGCTCTGGTGCGTGGAGCTGAGTCTTTTCCCTCTGATGGGCAGGGCCATGTCTGGTGGCTTGTTTTGGGGTGTCTTTGAGCTTAGTATGATTCTAGGCAGCCTGTCTGCTGATGGGTGAGGCTGTGTTCCTGTCTTGCTAGTCGTTTAGCATGAGGTGTCCAGCACTGGATTCTGCAGGCAGTTGGGTGGAGCATGGTCTTGGCGTCAAGATAGAGTCTTCATCCTGCCTTCCACAGACTGTGTGCTGTATTCTCCTTCAACCCCCGAAAGGTCGCTTTCTGTCCCAGCTGATTTCGCACTGTGGGGGTTTTTTCTGATTCCAGGAACCTCTCCTCACCTTCAGCTTCCTGCCAGGGTTGGTGGTCCCTTTATTGATTCCTTGTTTTTTTTTTTTTCTTTCTTTCATTCTACCCAGTTGTGAGGAGATTTTTCTTGTCCTTTTAGGTATCCAAATTCTTCCACTAATGTTCAGCAGGTGCTCTGTGAGAATTGTTCCATTTGAATGGAAACAGCCAAAAATAAATAAATATATATATTTTTAAAAAAAGAAAAAAACTTACACCTAAAACTAAGACAACACTGTTAAACAACTATACTCTGGTATAAAAAGTCTTTTAAAAACTGAATCTTCATCTATTTTCATATTTGCTACAAATCACATACTACCATTGTCAATAAAAATCTACATTTTCTAAATGTAGATTACACTTCTTCATCATAAAGCAATTTACAATTAATACTTCATGATAAATTAATGATCACAGTTAAAAATGACTACATCAAAGAGAAAGCTGCATGTTTGCAATTCAGTTTCCTAGACAATAACAGTAATGTGAGTCATGGCTCACTTTAGTATAAAACTAAACAGTTATAGGCCTAGTTAGAGGCAGTTATTCAAAGAGAAAGTAAGTGAACATATATCACTGGTGGAGGGGAATAACTAGTCTCACATGAAGAATTGTTAATCAGATAAATCAGTGAAAGGGAGAAGCTAAATTACAGCATAGAAGGAAGCTTTTTGTTTAAATCAGAGTCCTAGTTTAAATGTTAAGTTTAAACTTAGTTTAAAAAGAAGTCAAGTTTAAATGTTAAGTCTCAAGAAGTTTTGAACATGCAGAAGAATTGAGTGGGAGAAACTAAAATTTCAGTGACTAAAATCATTTGTTTTTTATATCTAGTCTGGGGAATGAAAAACATCAAACATCTTAACTGGCGTTCATTTAGTTGAACCATCCAAGTGCTAAACTAGAAACTACCAAGGACCAACTCATACTTCATTTTTCTTGTATTATTTTTTCAAAAAAAGCCAGAAAAGTAAAGTATAAGTTTAAGTGTAATAAATATTACAGGTAATATTTTCCTTTTCTGCTCTATTTTATTTTATGCAATTAATTTTTCCAAGATACTGATATCAATTGTTTATAATACTAATGAGAGAAATTAAATGTTTTTTGGAAAGAGAGTACTATTTGATCATTTTAGAGTGGAGTAAAGATTATGATAGGTAAATTTGGGTCCAGGTGAGCAACATATTCTATAATTAAGAACATTAAAATGCATTAAATGGAGCAAGAGGGGATAAAATAGTGTTTTCTAAAGAAACGCCATGGAGAGAGATATAACATTCAAATTCTAAATATCGACCATGATTTTTTTTTTAATTTATTTATTGGCTGTGTTGGGTCTTCATTGCTGCACGCGGGCTTTCTCTAGTTGCGGCGAGCAAGGGCTCCTCTTCATTGTGGTGCACGGGCTTCTCATTGCAGTGGCTTCTCTTGTTGCAGAGTATGGGCTCTAGGTGTGCAGGCTTCAGTAGTTGTGGCTCGTGGGCTCTAGATGTGTGGGCTTCAGTAGTTGTGGCTCGCGGGCTCTAGAGCGCAGGCTCAGTAGTTGTGACACACAGGCTTAGTTGCTCTGCGGCATGTGGGATCTTCCTGGACCAGGGCTCAAACCTGTGTGCCCTGCATTGGCAGGCGGATTCTTAACCACTGTGTCACCTGGGAAGCCTTTGACCACTATTTTTAAAAATTCTTTTGGAGCATCTATAAGGTGGACATCCTGAGCACATGCCTTCTTCATCATTATCAACAGCTGTGAAATATATATATTTTACCTTAAAGAAGCACTTTATTACATTACCGCAAGCAATTCCCTTTCTTCTGGATTGTTTCACAGTAATAAAATAGTTGTATCCACTGTGCCTCTTGTTCATTATCTTAGGCTTTTCGTAAATGGATGATAATTAATGAACAATACCATTGAGTGAGCTTGTCCTTGAGGCCTTCCCTTTAGAAATAAAAGAAATACCAAACAGAAGCAACATTTTTTTTTTCCTAGTCATTCTCCTCATCGTGTTAGTATTAAATAGCAGGGTAGTATCCAATGGGCAACTGTATTTTGAAACCAAAATCCTTAATTCTAGGATTTTCACATTTAAAGTCTTGACAGATAATTTGAAATAGTAGGTTCTTCATTGGAAAAACAACATTAAAGTGCTAGATATTAATTTTGAAAGATCATAGATATGAAAATCTATTTTCTCAGAATATATTTTATAAAACAACCAGTAGTAATGGTATTGAGTAAAGTTTTTTCATCTGAATTAGGAGTATTGAGGATGTTCCTTCCTAAAGAGTTGTGGTTTTATCTGCTGTGACATTTATTTTGAGGTTGATGGGGTTTAATGCTGCTTTTCCAGGGTGATGCCTATTTAGGCATACAGTGAGAATTGAAAGAGAACTGATAAATACTAATTACAAAAACATTTTTCTTTCTGGAAAATTTGAAATTTAATTTAAAAAAGAAGCAGTTTTTACATTTGATGCATTTATGTTCTTATGGTAGAATATGAGCTTAAGACATACTGCATTCAGGTCTAGGACAGAGGAACTTTATTTTAAAAAATTAAACTTGAAGGAAACATTTTATTAGTGGGTTTTCTGTCTCATCATCACATTTGTTTTATGGACTCTGTAGGGACATGTAATGAGCCAGAAAAAATATCTATTTGACAGTTACATTTTCTTTTATTCTCTTCAAGGCAAGGAACAACTCTGGTCAAAAATGATTGTACATTTAAGCTTATATATAAATTCCTGATGCTACTTATATGAAGCAGGTATATTTAAATGATTTCTATCCCTGAAAATGAGCATGGCTCTGCAAGTACACTGTGTGCTCATTCATTACTGGGAACTCCTATTTGAGTGAAATACACATTTTTAGGTGTTGAGCATGCAAAGCTGTTGTTGTAAAAAAGGCTAATTCTCCATAGGACACATGTTAGCAATTGGGATACGTGACCTAAGTACTTCCCAAAGTTGTGATGATTAAATGAGATGAGGTATGTGAAAACCTTCATAGACTAGCAATATTAGTTGTGAACCTGAAATAAAATATGTATTCTTTTGTTTTTTTCCTTGGCTGCGTCAGGTCTTAGTTGCAGCACGCGGAATGTTTTTGTTGCGGCGCGCAGGCTTCTTTCTAGTCGTGGCCTGCGGGTTTTCTCTCTCTAGTTGTGGCATGCAGGCTCCAGAGCGCGTGGGCTCTGTAGATGTGGCACGCAGGCTCCAGGGCCTGTGGGCTCCATAGTTTGTGGTATGCGGGCTCTCTCATTGAGGCGTGCGAGCTCAGTTGTTGTGGTGCACGGGCTTAGTTGCCCCGCGACGTGTGGGATCTTAGTTCCCCGACCAGGGATCGAACCTGCGTCCCCTGCATTGGTGGGCAGATCTTTACCACTGGACCACCAGGAAAGTCCCAAAATACGTATTCTTAATATATTTTAATCATTCTGCCATTATTTATTGTTTTATAGTTTAAAGATATCCTCTGGTCTTACAAAAAATAATGACTTTTGTCTTCCCTTTTCCTCTTGGACCTAGAATTGTTTATATAGGCTATATCTTACCTACTTACAGTATTGATTTTATAGTCTGTCACTTTGGGGCAACTGATAATTAGAGTAGTACTAATTACATTCTTTTGAAACAGAAAAAAGCTAGTAGAGCTAATTGGAAGTGAAGACAAGTCTGGTACACATAGATTTTTAATTATCTCATGTTACATAATCAAAGTATATAATTTATATAATCGAAGTTGTATATCTCTTAATATTTCCGTATTCTACAATAATAAAATAAACTGAACTCTAATTTGGCTCATTTTTAAAGGAGTATGATAGCATTTAGTTGATAGAAAATATCATGTATTATAAGTACCTTTTTCGTATTAGTCAGCTTACCCGGAGTGTGTGGGGGGGGTATATTCTTCTTTGAAATTAAAGCTGTCATTGTCCCTTAAGCTATATTCAAGTTCTAAAACTGTATTCTTTATACTAACTCACTTGTGGTTTGTCATAAAAGGTTTAAAATTAACTTGATAGTGGAAATTTATAATTTTAATACTGAAATTGTTAGATTTTCAAGATCAAGTTTATATTTGCATTTAGGAGGGTTGGTATAGCATAGAGGTTGGGATCATAGAGGTTCTGAGGTCCCTGGTTCCACGTCTTGGTTCCCCACTTCTTCCTATGTGTTCTTGGGTGAACACTCAACCTCTGTGTGTCTCATTTTTCTCATTTGTAAAAAGGAATGATAAAAAAAAAAGAGTTAATCCATGTAAAGAACATCATCTGGCACAGAGCAGGAACTCTGAATGTTATAAATTAAATAACATTAGGCAAATGTTAACTAATGTTGTTTATTGGGTCTTATTCATGTGTGAATAAATTTGATCTGAATTAAGTGCTAGTTCTTAAGTAAAAATTTACATTGTCTTTTTCAAGTTTTCAAAATCAGAAGGAACATTGCAGTCTGGAAAAGAGGAAAATAAAAGTGCTTTTTTTAAATTAATTTTTATTGAAGTATAGTTGCTTTACAATATTGTTAGTTTCTGCTGTACAGTAAAGTGAATCAGCCATATGTATACATATATCCCCATTTTTTTTAGATTTCCTTCCCATTTAGGTCACCACAGAGCACTGAGTAGAGTTCCCTGTGCTATACAGTGGGTTCTTACTAGTTATCTATTTTATACACAGTAGTGTATATACTGTCAATCCCAGTCTCCCAACTGATCCCACCCTCCCTTCCCCCCTTGGTATCCATAAGTTTGCTGTCTACATCTGTGTCTCTATTTCTGCTTTGCAAATAAGTTCATCTCTACCAAAAGTGCTCTGATCCAGCAATACAAAGAATGCTTAGTCCAACAATACAAGTAGCTGGTAAAATAATTTTTTTAGGAACTAAATATAATTCAATCCTTGAATGTTTTTAAGATACAGCTTTTTAGAAATATATTTTGAGTAATTGTTAAGAACTCTGAATTATAAATATTATTTAAATACACTTTTCTTATTTTCAGGCATATAGAGAACTGCGTATTACGTTAGCAAAATGTATAAGGCAGTTTAGGCTAGGTTATTCTGAGATAACAAACCCTGAAACTTGTAATGCCTTATAAACAACAAAGGTTTCTTTCTCACTTGTGCTGCATGTCCATATTATGGGTCAGTTATGGCTCTATTCCTTGTCATCTTCATTCTGGGATCCAAACTGATAGGGGAGGATCTTTCTGAAACTTTGCTGGTTGTCAGATAGAGGACATGGCAAACTAATCCTTATCTTTTAAAGCTTCTTAAAGCTTCTGCCCAAAATTGACACATGCTACTTCCACTGACATTTCAAGGGTCTAAAGCAGAGGTTGGCAAACTTTTTCTATAAAGTGCCAGAAAGTTAACTTTTTTTAGGCTTCACAGGCCACATATGGTCTCTGTCACATGTTCTTTTTATTCTTTCACCCTTACCTAACTTATTTTATTTGTTTATTTTCTTCCAGTTTTATTGAAATACAGTGGACATACAGCGCTATATAAGTTTAAGGTGTACAGCACAATGATTTGACTTACATACATTGTGAAATGATTATCATAGTAGGTTTATTGAACATCCATCATCTTATATAGATACAAAATAAAAGTAATAGAAAAAAATTATTTTTTTCTTGTGATGAGAACTCTTTTAGGGTTTACTCTCTTAACAACTTTCATACATAACATACAGCAGTGTTCATTATATTTATCATGTTGTACATTACACCCTAGTACTTATTTATCTTATAACTGGAAGTTTGTACCTTTCGACTGCGTTCATCCAGTTCCCCCTCCCTCTAACCCCCACCTCTGATAACCACAAATCTGATCTCTTTTTCTATGAGTTTGCTTGTTGTTTGTTTTTAAAGTATAAGTGACCTACAATACTATGTTAATTCCTGGTATACAACATAGTGATTCAATATTTCTGTACATTTCAAAATGATAACCAGGGTAAGTCTAGTTACTGTCTGTCACCATACAAAAATATTACATAATTATTGACTATATTCCCCACACTGTACATTTTATACCCCTAACTCATTTCTTTTGTAACTGAAGGTTTGTACTTCTTAATCTTCCTCACTGATATCTCTTCTCCCTTCACTTCACTTCCCTCTGGCAACTACATGTTTGTTCTCTGTATATATGGCTATGTTTCTGTTTAGTTACGTTTGTTCGTTTGTTTTGTTTTTTAGGTTTCACATATAAGTGAAATCATACAGTATTTGTCTTTCTTTGTCTAACTTATTTCACTAAGCATAATACCTTTAGGTCTATCCATGTTTTGCAAATGGCAAGATTTCATCCTTTTTTATGGCTGAGTAATATTACATTGTATATGTACCACATCTTCTTTATCCATTCATCTATTGATGGGCACTTAGGTTGCTTCCATATCTTTGCTGTTGTAAATAATGCTGCAGTGAACATAGGAATGCATATATCTTTTTGAATTAGGGATCCTAGAGCTAGTGTTAGTCTAGTAGTGGGCAGGGCCATTCCTGACATGACTGGCTTCGGAATACAGGGTTTTCTAGAGCTGGTGGTACCTACTGGTGGTTAGGTCCAGATCTCAGGGCTGCTGGCTAAGGGGCCCAAAGTGTCCCAGAGCTCGTGTTGGCCGGCTGGTGGTCAGGGTTGGGGCCCAGGGCATCCCAGGGTATTGCCAGCCTGCTAGTGGGTGGACTGCATCTTGACATGGCTGGCTGAAGGGCCATGGTGTTGGCCCACTGATGGGTGGGGCTGAGGCCTAGGGAGTCCTGGGGAATGCTGCCCAACCCTTCGTGGGCGATTCTAGGTTCCTGGGTGGCTGGAGGCTCATGGTGTCCTATGGCAACTGGCCTGCTGATAGGTAGGGTTGTGTCCCCACCCAGCTAGCTGCTTGGCCTGGGAAGACCCAGGACTGGTGCTGACCAGCTGGTGGACAGGGCCGGGTCTCAGCACTTACAGGCTAGAGGGGGGATTCCAGAATGGAGCTTGCCAGCACCGGTGTCCACGTGGTAGAACGGGCTCCCAAAAATGGCTGCAGCCAGGGTCTCTGTCCCCAGAGTGAGTCCCAAAGGCATCCTGCCTCTCTACGAGGCTTGCCAAAACCAGCAGGTGGGTCTGACCCAGGCTCCTTTCATATTACTTCTTCTGCCCAGGGTCTCGGAGTGTGTGAGATTTTGTGTGCGCCCTTTAGAGTGGAGTCTCTAATCCCCACGGCCCTCTAGATCTCTAAAAAGTAAAGCCCCACTGGCCTTCAAAACCATATTTCCTGGGGGCTTATCTTCCCAGTGCAGAACCCCTGCGCTGGGGGCCAGATGTGGGTCTCAGACCCCTTGCTTCTTGGGGAGAACCTCTGCAGTTTTAATTGTTCTCTTGTTTGTGGGTCGCTTACCCAGGGGTATGGGTCTTGATGATACCACATGTCTCCACTCCTCTTACCTGTGTCATTGTGGTTCCTTTATTATATCTTTAGTTATGGAGAATCTTTTCTGCTAGTCTTTTGGTTGTTCTCATTGATAGTTGCTTTTTAAATAGTTGTAATTTTTCTGTGCCCGTGGGAGGAGGTGAGCTCAAGATCTTTCTGCTCTGCCATCTTGGTCACTCCCCCTAGAACTTTTTTTTTTTTTTTTTTTTTTTTTTGCGGTACGGGGGCCTCTCACTGTTGTGGCCTCTCCCGTTGCAGAGCACAGGCTCCGGACGCGCAGGCTCAGCGGCCATGGCTCACGGGCCCAGGCGCTCCGTGGCATGTGGGATCTTCCCGGACCAGGGCATGAACCCGTGTCCCCTGCATCGGCAGGCGGACTCTCAACCACTGTGCCACCAGGGAAGCCCTAGAACCATTTTTAAAAATATAAAACCACTCTTAGCATGCCGGCTGCATAAAAACAAGAGGCCACAGGCAGCATTCGTTTTAAACCTGTAGTTTGCTGACCTCTGATCTAAAGCAAGTCATGTGATATCAACAGTGAGGGGCAGTGAATAATTGTGAACAATAGTCCATACAAAGAATTAACTAATATTATTTATAATTTGCATGTCAGTAGCTTGTACATAAAGTTTTGCTTTTATAGTGTAAAAATTTGCTCTCTTGGGACATTCTCTTTTTTAATTAATTAATTTATTTTTGGCTGTGTTGGTCTTCGTTGCTATGTGTGGGCTTGCTCTAGTTGCAGCGAGCAGGGGCTATGCTTTGCGGTGCGTGGGCTTCTCATTGCAGTGGCTTCTCTTGTTGTGGAGCATGGGCTCTGGGCACGCGGGCTCCAGTAGTTGTGGCTTGTGGGCTCTAGAGCACAGGCTTAGTAGTTGTGGCGCACGGGCTTAGTTACTCCGTGGCATGTGGGATATTCCTGGACCAGGGCTCGAACCCGTGTCCCCTGCATTGGCCAGGCGGGTTCTTAACCCCAGTGCTCTCAGGGAAGTCCAAGACATTCTTTTAAATCTTATTTAGGTAATAACTTTACATAGCAAAGTCTTTCCTAAATACTTAGCCTTGTCCAGTTATCACAGTTTCTGAATCCAGGTTCTTAATTTATAAACATATTATTGAACTTGAAAAAATTAAATATGTGACAAGTCCTAGTATATATTAAACATGTTTGCATAAACTGACACTACCAGAAGAAAATGTAGGGTTTGTTTATTCTTACAGTTAAACATAGTGGATTAACCACATACGTTTATTCCCTTTTCTTATTCCCTTTTCTTTCTGTGATCCACTAAACTGATAGTATCTTGGTTAAAGAATTAAATACACACACACACATACACATTTGTACCCACAAGGTCAAAGAGAAATGGAATGAGGGCATCAGCAGATGTGAGAGATTAGTGTCTGGAAGACAGTGTGGATGGAGGAACCTAGTGAAAAGTGAACATAGAAGCAGGAGAGAACTAATCTGACCCACAAAACCATAAATACTTCTAGGTACAGCGGAGGATAGTGTGAGTCTGGGAATTAAAAATGAGAATCTCTCAAAGTCTATAAAATGTGCTGTTGTATCTCCATCTGGCATGAAGAATAGTGACAGGCTTGTGCCTAGAGCTGGGCAATATATATCATATCATTACTTCTCAGGGAAAACTCAGTGGTCCAAGCTAAGACCACCTCATGCTGATACTTAGGGGTCCCCCACACATTTATGATGGTCAGTGAACAAATTATGTTTAAAAGTATAGAGTTTTTGATCAGCTCTTTGGTGGTGCATTCTTAAATATGAACAGGCAATCATAGGTCAGGAGACACCAAGGGGAAAACTCTACCAGGAAAGAGAAAACCAAAGATAAACATTTTTTTAAAAATTACCCTCAAGGGGCTTCCCTGGTGGCGCAGTGATTGAGAGTCCGCCTGCCGATGCAGGGGACGCGGGTTCGTGCCCTGGTCCGGGAGGATCCCACGTGCCGCGGAGCGGCTGGGCCCGTGAGCCATGGCCGCTGGGCCTGTGCGTCTGGAGCCTGTGCTCCGCAATGGGAGATGCCACGGCAGTGAGAGGCCCGTGTACCGCAACAACAAAAAAAAATTACCCTCAGGGAAGAGTACATAATGTAGAGATGACAAGAAAATTAAAAACTAATTCAAATTAGAATTTTCAGAAAGATTTGATAAGATATTATATACATATACACTTTTTTAAAAGAGAACGAATACTCTGAAAAAGGAACAATCGTAGAAGAAAGGGCTTTTGTGAATTACAAATATGATTGCCAAAATGAAGCATGTTCTGGACGGGTCGGTACAAGGATTGGAGGATTGGCAAACTATGGCCCATGCGTCAACTCCAGCTCACCAGCTGTTTTTGTAAATAAAGGTTTCTTGCAATACAGCTATGCCCATTTGCTTACATAGTGTGTATGGCTGCTTTTGCACTACAGCAGCAGAGTGAGTAGTTGCGACTGAGATCATATGGCTCATGAAGCCAAAATTATTTACTCTCAGGCTCTTTATGGAAAAATTTTGCTTATCCATTATTCAGAAGATAGAAATGAAAAGAAATCTCCAGAAATAGAAAAGAAAAATAGAGTAGAAAAAGTAGATGTAAAGACAAAAAATAGAGACTTAGACAATCTAAGAGGATTTAACATATGACTAAATAGTGAATCATTAAAAAAAACCCAAAAACAACAGAGAGGAAGTTGTATTAAAATACAAGAAAATTTGCCAAAGCTGAAGGACTTGAGTTTCCAAATAAAGAACCTGAACAATAAATGAAGAAGTCCAGACTAGGCGCATCATTGTGAAATTTCAGAACACCACGGGTAAAGAGAAGATCCTAAATGGGCCCAGGTCACATAAAAATGAAAAGCCTCAGTTTACAGCAAACAGATCAGAATGGTGTCAGACTTCTCAGCTACAATGCTAGTTGCTAGAAGCTTAAGCCTTCAAAATTGCAAAGGAAAGTAATTTTCACTGTATTAAGTGTTTTGTATGTATTAGCTCCTTAAATCTGCATCATAACTCTATTATGGGTGTCATTATTTATCCCTATTTTACAGATGAGAAAAATGTACTTTAGTGACTTTGACTATTCCAGTGTCACTGTGTTACATTTGATTGCTTGGCAATCTGTAAATATTCCCAACCTTTTCTAGTTTCTTTCCTGTACTTCAGAGGAATACACTTCCCAGATTCCCTAGAGTTCTGAATGCTAATCAGGTTCCCCCAATTAAATGCATTCATGCAAGATGTGCAAGGTGAAAGTGAGACAGAGGCCATCTTCCTGCTGCCCCAGGCAGGCAAGTTCAAGGGAAAGTGTTTTTCTACCTCTAGCAACATTCTAATAGCTAGTTTTCAGCTTCATGGATGCTAAGAAGTAATTGCAGTGGCAGTGATGACTTCCTGATCCCTTGATGAAGCTAAAATAGTTATGTTTTTTAACTCATACTGTATCTCCCCACCTTCTTGGTAAGTACAGTAGATTCTTTGGTGAGTCAGATTTTCTGTGTTCTAGGAGTCATTCCTGCTGGACCCTGCTGCTCCAGCTCTCCCAACAATTCTGTACGCACCTAGTTTCCTGAATTAAATCTTCTTCTTCTTAAAATACCTGAAGTGATTTCTGTTTCCTTCACTGAACCCTGACTGACACAGTTCACAGTAAAGGCTTATTGTTAATGTTGGAATAAGAGGTCTGAGATTTTAGATTTTAAATTTTCAGGTTTTAAAATCTGTATCTAGGTAGTCCATGCTGTACCAGGACACTGTCAGTTGTAACTAGGGTTTGATTCTAGTTAAAATAATTTTTAACATATAATTTCTGAAAATAATTACACCAGTAAAAGAGGTTAAAGAAAAGGAACATTCATTTACTTTCTTCAACTTGAACAGTGCTTCCATGTGCTGGGTACAGTTTTAAGCACTTGATGTCATTTAATCCTCACAATTACCCTTTGAAATAGGTAATAGGTGCTGGTAGCCTCAGTTTACAGCAAACAGGCATAGATAGGTTAACTGAACTGCCCAGGGTCACACACTTAGTAAATTACAGAGTGGGGATTTCAGTACATCTCTCCACAGTCTGTGTTTTTAGTTATTCTGTATTTTATCATAAGTACATCGTAAGACTAAATTTTACCTAGAAGAGGGTTGGATTTGTCTTGGAATGTTGATAGAACCAACTTTAAATTAGGAATGTCTTTACTCCCGTGAAATTTGTTTTTATTAGATGTAATAATTAGAATCTCTAAAATGTCAAGATTGTGATTTTTAGGGAAAAAATGTAATGTAAAATAGATCCAGAAATGAAAATGCTTTTTCATAATTAACACTGGTATCCTACTGAGGAAATATAACCAAAATAATTTCATGAAAAAGTGCAGGATTCCCTCTTTGTTACTCTGTACCATTTCTTTTCAAACTTTGGTCCTCTTGGAACTGTTAGATTTCTTGGATATTTCTCATCATTTACTTCTGAATCTTTTAGGATCCTGTACCCTAGAATATATTGAAAAATGTGTTATCTCATTATCCTAAAATCTCACAGATCAGATCAATTTAACAGTTTACTAAATTGTGTTACATATATGAAAGTAGAGACATTTGATGATGTATGTTCCTTGGTTAATGGGTTCTCAGAACAGGGGTTTGAATGTTTAAAATGGGGAAGGTGATAAAGTGTGTGTTTACTGCTAGTCTTCCCACACCCCACACACACACCTCTAATGAATGCACTGTGTTCCTGTATGCATTTATAAGTCAAAAGTTCATTTACTGGTCAGTGTTTAGACAATGTTTAGAAGTTTGGATTAAGGCTAATAAATATTACAAAAGATTCTAGAGGAACTTAAGTACCACTTAGACTTTATTTCCACTGGATAATAAGATAGATATATTTCCCATTCTCAGCCTCACATCCATGGCAATGGCTCTAGCAGTCTAGAAATGGAGATCCTCTATTGAGGAACCCAGCAGAGAAGGCAACAGTGTAAGTGAGGCTGTGTTGGCAATGCTAAGTGGAAACCCTCAGCAGACTTCCTCTTAGATTCCATTGACCAGGATTTGGTCACACGCCCGTGGCCTCTGCAAGAGAGACTAGAAATGCAAGTGCCTGGCATTTTAGTCTTTGGAGTGAGAGGTGAGCTCTCCCAGCAAGAAATAAAAAGATTGGGAATGGCTGTTGAGTGGGCAACCGACAGGATTCACTGTGGCTTACAACCAGGGATTTTGGTAGCAGGCTTCAAGTTTATATGTTCATGAGTTCACATTTATGCTTTTAACATAAATGTACATTTTTGGAAGAATATATGTAAAACGAAAGATTTCTCCTTTCAATTTCTCCCCTCTTTCCAAGTATACAGTATTTCATATTTAAAATCTGATGATCAGATCCTATATATGAGCACTAATTATTTTCACCCTCTTCTCTCATGTAGTTTAAAAGCAGTTTCTCACAGTGAGCTCTCTCAGTCATTTACATCAATTTGGGGGCTCAACACCAGATCCACAAAATCAGAATCACTAGGAAGCAGCCTAGCAATCTTTATTTTAAACAAATTCCCCAGGTGGTCATTAAATACATTAAAATTTCAAGGCCACTGGTATAGAAAGTGTTAATAATAAAATATATAAGGTTTATACTTTGGGGTAACTTCAGAGGATATATTTTTATTTGTTTTCTGTATTTCATTAGATCTCTTCATCTTTTATTGCCTTTGGTTTCATTTTCAAATATTTAGCAGTGTATGTTCTTTGGGCATTCAAAAATAATTAAGGGAAATAGAATTATAAAGAAATGTCAGTGAAATGATAGTAAAAATATGAAGAAAAGTTTCCTCTTTGGAAAATCCCACACCTTCATTTAATTAACTGAAATTACCCATGAAGAGCCAGTGATTACATTGAATAAATACATCAGTTAAGATTCTATCAGTTTCAAGAGGATGCAAACCAACTCAAAATGGCTTGAGCAATAAGGGAAGGTTCAGATAGTAGGTCTGCTTTCAGGCATGGCTTGATCCAGTGATTCTAATATCACTAAGGTCCTGGTTTCTTTCTCTTTCTACTCCCCTACCACCCTGTCTTCCATGTGTCAACTTTATAATCAGGTTTCATATAGTGGCCCTGTTGAAACTTCTTGTGTCTCACTAGGTTACATGCCCATTCAGAACCAATCACTATGGCTACAGGGGTGGGCTGCACTGATTAGCTTTAGCCCTAGAGCTGAGCAGTGGGTCACTTCCCAAACCACATTTGATAAGAAATGAAAAGGAGTTCATTCACTACTGGAAGGAAGTGGTGAATGCATGCTAGGGAGATAACTGACTCATGTCCAATATAATGTTTATTTCAATTCCTTGAAAATAAAATTCACCAAAACTTTAGTGATTGGACATACCGTCAATGAAATCCTATTTCAGAAAATTTGATAATACCTCAGAATTAGGCATACTTTTCTGCATGTCGCTTCAGGAATCTTGAGTTCTGTGTTTCACACAGTGTCTTTCTGATATGCTTAACTGACTATGTACCAAATCCTAAAAATTGTGCTTCTCAATCCTGATTACACTGGTATGACTTGGGGAGTTTTCAAACGAAAGATGAATAGGCCCCCATGTAGACCTGTTGAATCAAACACTTAAAGGAGTGGGGCCAGAGTATCTGCATCTTTAAAGGACTCTACAAGAGACCCAGATGCCTGAGCAGCATTGATTATCGTTGCCCTATAGAACCTATCTTACCTCCACATCTTATTCTTCACTATCATTTCCTGGATGGCCAGAGGACTAAAACAAGTCATTGCCAAGTTCTGAAACATCTGTTGCATCTGACTATAAGATTTAATGTGAAACTAACCATATCATTCAGAAAACTCTACTGTAAGACTTGTTAATACTACATTTTTCCAAAACAATCTGCTCAAATTGTAACCAACTATTAAAAATCACCTTTAACACGAAAAGTTTTATTTTAGATACTTGTAAAGAGAATTAGGTTTTTATAAATTATTTTGAAATAGGCTGAATAGGAAGAAATGGTTATGCATACTAGTAACTGCTAAGTTTCATTGCCTTTGGTTTCTTTAAAAACTTTGTATTTCAGTTATATTATAAAATATTAAAATTATCTCCTTGACTCATTAGAAGCTTGACATATTTTGAGAACAGAAAAAGATGAAAAACATTTTGAAGGGAATTAAAGTCCTTATGGCCATAAGAAAAATTGTGTCACCAAAAATATTCACTATATATAAAACCTAGAATATTATAGATAAGATTTTCTTTGGATTCAGTTTATTTAAACAAAGTTTATTGAGGCACTGAAGATATTAGAACTAAATTTTTTCAGAAATTGACAAATTCAGCATTTCCTGGGTTTCAGTGGTCTTTCAGGAACATGAATTTGGGAAAATATGCCGAGGGCCCAGTAACTGTCCTCAAGGCCATCTTTACAGTGTAGTGCCACCTGGACTATTCTGAAATTCAGACTGTAAAATTACATAGGTAGGGAATGAGAATAGCCTTACAAAGTTTATTCCAAAATAGTACACATCGTGAAAAAGTGAAATAAGAGCCATTGCTATTTCTGTTAACATTTCATTTCCTGGGAACTGCTTTGAATGCTCTATGAGGATATGTACAAAAGCAACAGTAATCATGTGAGATAACTCTGATAGCTAGGGAATTCATTATGAATGAAGTTCCATTAAGACTCTCAGAAATATCCTTCTATATTCATATTTTAATGAACATATAAAATCATATTTTGCTATTTCATTTGTCACTAAATTATTCATAACATTCAAATTTTGAATCAGAGCTCATCTTCAAATAGTCTGTTTTGTGGCATAAGAGAATTGTTATTACCATTTTAAAGTTTAAGAAAGGAAATTTGAAGTTCAGGGTGTTTATAAATTTAAACTGAAATCGTCATTGTGCTAACGCATTAGTGAGAGTGTCATTAAGATTTGTGTAAAGTAGCTACACAGTACCTGGGACTTAGTAAGCCCTCAGTAAATATTAGTTATGCCAATACCATCATCATCACTGCATTGCTACTACCATCACACTACTACTTTCAGCTTTTACCTATTTTTTGCATAAGAGTAGCTTAGTTTCGTTTTCTTTTGGTAGGAACCCACAGTTCATTATCTTCACGATTCATTTGGTCCCTGTTAACATTCTACGTGGATAATTTTTAAAAATATTTTCCCTTTTGATATGGATAGCCTCATTAATATAGAAGTAGGACTTATAAAATATGAAAGAAAATGTAAATTTTGGAAGCTTTAATTTTACACTAGTACCATATAAACTATCCTAAATATCTTTCATGGCTTTTTCATAGATACAAGACATGAAATATTTATTCTGTTTTTAAGTAGTAGTATTCTATTAATATATATGTGTATACATACATATTTATATTTATTTCTGTGTCTATATTGAAAGCCATGCATTCACACTGAGATGACCAGTTCCAGTTCAGCACCACAGGGTTCATTCTAATTTGTAGGTACCTTCTTCGATAGTGAGAAGCCTCCTACTATCCTTAACATATTAACTTCATTTGATCAGTCTTTTTATATGTAACCAGTATTCCACTGCAGCCATCACATCCTCCATACCCTTACCCTCCTCCCCAGACTCAGGCTTCAAATCCCTGTATCTCTTTGCTCCTCCTGCATGGAAGTCCTCATCGTGCTTGTCCTCTGACATCCTTACCAGTCTGCGTCCCCACTGCCACCACTGCATAGAGGATCTCTCAGCCTGCCTAGGCTTGGCTGTGGCACCCTGCGTTGCATCACCCTTCTGTGGAAACAGCCTGTGTGGGATCTGACAGCCCATACTGACCCATCCTATTAATGGGTGCCCTCACCCTGCTAAGTCTCTGACAGCCTATTCTATTTCACACCTCAGGGCCCTCAGCAGGATGTCTTCCTGACCCTGCTGGGGCCTCTACACCCCAGGCTAGGCCACACCTCCTCATCCTGCTCAGGATCTGATAGCCACCATCAGGCTGCCCACCTGGATTCTTTCTCCCCACGCTAAGTGACCACTTCATATCTTCTGCCCCATCCCAGCATGGACATGCTCGTCATCCTGCCTGGGCTGCTGGCCCACTCCTCTGCGGATGCCCTCCTCAGCCCGCTTGGACTCAATAGGTTTTTTTAAAGGTGATGACACTTTACCAGGCCCTCAGTGAGGTCAGCAATAGTGACGATGATAATGATTATGCTTGTGCTGATCATAGCAACTAACTTACATTGGCCATTAAGACAGAACATGTGGCTATACTCTGTGTCACAAATAATTGAGATATTTATCTTGTCTAGGTGTCTATAAAATGGCCATCAGGTATAAACTTAAGAATATTGCAACTAGATATAAATTTTGGCCTCCTGGGATTAAAGCCTAAGAGAAACTGGTTCAGCATGGAACTGTCCGTGGTACTGACAAGTCCCTGGTGTCTCTTGGATTCTCATGTAACTGGCCTGAATCTTCCCTACTGTTATAGGTCTGACTATACCTCTTAACTGTTCCTGAGATTTCCGCGCCCCACCCCAGCTTTATTGAGATATAATTTCCATATAACATTGCGTAACCTTAAGGTGTTTTAAATTTTAATGATTTAATACACATGTATAGTATGAAATGCTTACCACAATAAGGTTAGTTAGTACATCCTTTACCTCACTTACTTACCATTTTGTTGTTGTTATGGTGAGAACATTAAAGCTTTACTCCCATAGCAATTTTCAAGTACACAATACAGTATTATTAATTATAGTCACCATGCTATACATTAGATTCCTGGAACTTACTCATTTTATAACTGAAACTTTGTACTCTCTGGCCAGCATCTCCCCATTTCCCCCACCTCTCAGCCCCTGGCAGCCACCATTCTACTCTCTTGTTTCTATGAGTTTTATGTTTTTAGGTTCCACATAAAAGTGAGATTGTACAGTGCTTGTCTATCTGACTTTTGCTTCATTTTTTCCCCTTTTATAAAAAATTGAAATATAGTTAATAAAACATTATGTTGGGTGATTTGACATTTGCATACATTATGAAATGATCACGATAAGCCTAATAGCCATCTGTCCCCATACAAAGTTACTATAATATTATTGACCATATTTCTTATACTGTATATTACATCCCTGTGGCTTCTTTATTTTATAACAGGATGTTTATATCTCTTAATCTCCCTGACCTATTTCACCCCACACCTCCCTCCCTTCTGTCAACCATTCATTTGTTCTTTGAATCAATGAGTCTGTTTTCATTTTTGTTAGAATTTTCTTCATTTTTAAAGCTGTGTGTGTGTATCAAATTTTATTTATCTGTTCATCTGTTGATGGACACTTAGATTGTTTCCATATCTTGGCATTGTGAATAGTGCTGCAGTGAACATGGGTGTGCAAATATATCTTCAAGATAGTGATTTCAGAAGTGGAGTTGGTGGATCACATGATAGTTCTATTTTTAATTTTTTGAGGAACCTCCATACCGTTGTCCATAGTGGCTACACCAGTTTACATTCCCACCAGCAACACAGTAGGTTTCCCTTTTCCTCCGTATCCTTGCCAGTGTTTGTTATCTCTTGTCTTTTTTTAAATATCTATTCTAAAATGTGTGAGGTGATATGTCATTGTAGTTTTTTTTTTAGTAACAAACGCAACTACTGTTTATTAAGAGCTTCCTGTATGTCTACATATATTGTCTATTTCAATTCCTACAGTAATCGTACAACTTCGAAATTTTTGAGCCCTTTTTATAGATGAGGAAACAGAAGCTCAGGGAGGCTGCATGACACACTCATGGACATGGTTAATAACCTGGACCCAGATACTTCTGACTCAAATTGCCATAGTTTTTTCCAGACACGCAGGCTCAGCGGCCATGGCTCATGGGCCCAGACGCTCCGCGGCATGTGGGATCTTCCCGGACCAGGGCACGAACCCGTGTCCCCTGCATCAGCAGGCGGACTCCCAACCACTGTGCCACCAGGGAAGCCCTCTCATTGTAGTTTTGATTTGCATTTCCTCGATGATTAGTGATTTTCAGCACTTTTTCATGTGCTTGTTGGCCATTTGTATATCTTCTTTGGGAAATGGTCTATTCAGGTCCTCTGCCCATTTTTAAATTGGATTGTTTGGTTTTTTGCTGTTGAGTTGTGTGAGTTTTTTATATGTTTTGCATATTAATCCATTATCAGATATGTGGTTTGCAAATATTTTCTCCCCTTTTATAATTGTCATTTCATTTTGTTGCTCTGGAGAAGCTATTTAGTTTGATATAGTCCCACTTGTTGATTTTTGCTTTTGTTCCCTGTGCTTTGCTGTCAAACCCAAAAAAATCATTGCCAAGACTGATGTCAAGGAACTTTTCCCCTATGTTTTCATCAAGGAGTTTTACAGTTTCACATTTTACATTTAAGTTGTAATATATTTTGAGTTAATTTTTGTGAGTAGTGTAAGACAGGGGTCAAATATCATTCGTTTGCATGTGAATAACCAGTTTTCATGACACTGTTTATTGAAAAGACTATCTTTTCCTCATTGAATATTCATAGCTCCCTTTTCAAATATTAGTATATACTTGGGTTTATTTCTGGGCTCTCAATTCTGTTCCATTGATCTGTTTGTCTATTTTTATGCCAGTACCTTACGGTTTTAATTATTATAGCTATATAGTATATTTTGAAATCAAGAAGTGTGATGCCTCCTATTTTATTCTTCTTTCTCAGGATTTCTTTCAATATTCATGGTCTTTCGTAATTCCACAGAAATTTTAGGAATGTTTTTTCTATTTCTGTAAAAAATGCCATTGGAATCTTGATAGGGTTTGCATTGATTCTATAGATGGCTTTTGGTAGTATTGATATTTTAACAACATTAATTCTTTCAGTCCATGAACGTAAGATACCTTTTTATTTATTTGTATTGTCTTTGATTTCTTTGGTCAGTGTCTTGCAGTTTTCAGAGTAGAGATCTTTCACCTCCTTGTTCAAATTTATTTTTGATGCTATATAAATGGGATCAGTTTCTTTATTTCTAAATATTTTTCAGAATATTTGTTTGTCGTGTACAGAAATGCTACTGATTTTTATATGTTAATGTTGTATCCTGCAACTTTACCAAATGCCTTGATTACTTCTAAATGTTTTTTGATTCTTTAGGATTTTCTCTATATAAAGTTATATCATCTGTAAATAGAGACAGTTTTATTTCTTCTGTTCCAATTCTGATGCTTTTTATTTCTTTTTGTTCCCTGATTGCTCTAGCTAGGACTTTCATTACTATGTTGAATAGGAGTGGTGAGAGTGGCTACCTTGTCTTGTTCCTGATCTTAAAGGAAAAGCTTTCAGCTTCCACTGTTGAGTATGATATTAGCCATGGATTTGTCTTCTGTGGCCGTTATTATGTTGAGATATGTTCCTCCTTTGCCTAATTGGTTGAGAGTCTTTACCATAAATTGATGTTTGATTTTGTCAGATGCTTTTCCTGCATATATTGAGACGATCATGTGATTGTTGTCTTTCATTCTGTTAATATGATGTAGCACATTGACTGATTTGCATATGTTAAACCATCCTTGCATCCCAGGGTAAATTCCACTCGATCATGGTGAATGATTCTTTTAATGTGCTGCTGAATTTGATTTGCGAGTATTTTGTTGAGAATTTTCGCATCTGTATTCATCAAGGATATTGCCCTGTAGTTTCCTTTTCTAGTAGTGTCCTCATCTAACTTTGGTATCAGGATGATGTTGACCTCGTAAAATGAGTTTAGAAATAGCCTTTCCTTTTAATTTTTTTGGAAGAATTTGAGAAGTATTGGTGTTAATTCTTCTTTAAGTGTTTGGTAAAATTCACCAGTGAAGCTATCTTGTTCTGGGTTTTCTTCATGGGGAGATTTTTGATTACTGATTCAATCCCCTAACTAGTAATTGGTCTGTTCAAACTTTCTATTTCTTCCTGATTCAATCTTGGTAAGTTGTCTGTTTTCCATAGGTGCCCAGTGTGTCCTCTTTTTTTTTCACTTGGTTAGTGTAGCTAAGGGTTTGTCAACTTTGTTTTTTCTTTTCACAGAACCAACTCCTAGTTCGGTTGATCTTTTCTATTACTTTTCTGTTCTCTATTTCATTTATTTCTGCTTTAATCTTTATTATTTCCTCCCTTATGCTAACTTTGGGCTCAGTGCTACTTTTTCTAGCTCCTTAAGACGTAGAATTAGGTTGTTTATATATGATTTTTCTTGCTTCTTAATGTAGATGTTTATTGCTATGAACTGTGCTTTTAGAACTGATTTTGCTACATCCCTTAAGTTCTGGTATGTTGTATTTCCATTTTCATTTGTCTCAAGAAACTTCTTTATTTCACCTTTAATTTCTTCTTTGATCCATTGATTGTTCAAGAGAATGTTGTTTAATTTCTGTGTAGTTGTGAATTTAGTTTTCCTCCTGTTACTGATTTCTACTTTCATAACATTGTGGTCAGAGAAGATACTTGGTATGATTTCAATCTTCTTGAATTTGATAAGACTTGTTTTGGGGCCTAACCTGTGGTCTATCCTATAAAATGTTCCGTATGCACTTGAGAAGATTGTATATTCTGCAGTTGTTAGATAGAATGGTCTCTATATGTCTCTTAGGTCCATGTGGTCTGTAATGTTGCTTAGATCTGCTGTTCCCTTGCTGATTCTCTGACTGGATGGTTTGTCCCTTGTTGAGAGTGGGGTATGAAAGTCCCCAGCTATTATCCAGCTATTATTGTATTGCAGTTTATTTCTTCTTTTAGTTCTGTTTTTGCTGTATATATTTAGGTGCTGTAATGTTGGGTGTATAGATATTTATAATTGTTACATCTTTTTGATGGATTGACCCCTTTATCATTATATAAGGATCTTCTTTGTCTCTTTTAATCATTCAGTTTTTGAAGACCATACCAATTACATCCAGTTCTAGGATTATCTCATTATTAATATCATGATTAATTTTATAAATAATATTGTCTAACTTTTATCCAACAGACATATCTTTTCTTGAAAACTTAGCAAACACTTTTTTTTTTTTTTTTTTTTTTTTTTTTTTTTTTTTTTTTTTATGCGTTACGCGGGCCTCTCACTGTTGTGGCCTCTCCCGTTGCGGAGGACAGGCTCCGGACGCGCAGGCTCAGCGGCCATGGCTCATGGGCCCAGCCGCTCCGCGGCATGTGGGATCCTCCCAGACCGGGGCACGAACCCGTGTCCCCTGCATCGGCAGGCGGACTCTCAACCACTGCGCCACCAGGGAAGCCCAGCAAACACTTTTTAAAGGTACCTTTAGGGTGCTTGAAAATTTTGCAGTTCTGCTATGGGTATGTTGCAAGTAAGATTAATTTCTATTCTAGGCTTTAATTTCTTTTGAATTTACAAATCCTGAAATTTTAAACATCAGGCTCTTTTGCACATTTATATTTCATGGGATATTTAAAAGTATTGTAAATTAGAAGGGTAATCGTGACTGGTAATGGTGGGCTAGGATAACTAGATTAACCCTTTCGCTAAATGTAACTGAATAAAGCTGGATGAGACATGGAAAAATATCTTAAGCACTTAAGAGGTAATAAGATTTTGAGGAATGACCAGGTTCAAATATAGGGAAAAGACTGGAACCCAAAAAGATGAGCATAGCCCTAAAGCCACTTCTGCCTTGAAGTCATTTATCAAACCAGATAATAAATAAATAAATATTATGATCACTTATTTGGCTCTGTTTAAGTCTGTCATCTTGCTATTTGTTGCCTATTGGTTCTGTGTTCCCCTTTCCTCATTTGTTCTTTCTTCTTTTGGGATAATTGAATATTTTGTTATTTCATTCTGTCTCCTTTATTGGCTTAATTACCTGTATCTCTTTATTTTGTTTTTGATGTTGTTACTGTGTTGTTTTAGTGGCTGATGTAGTCATTATGTTGTACATATTTAACTTATACTGTACCAGCAGTAATATTTTTCACTTCATGTACAGGCTGATAACCATATAATAATATAATTTTATTTTTCTTCTTTTAGTCTCTGTTACTGTTGTCATACATTATGCTTCTGTGCTATGAATCCCACAGTACATTGTTATTATGTTTTGCTTTAAAAAGTCAATTACATTTTAAAGAGATTTAAAACATGGGGAAAAAGTCTTCTATGTTTACCTACATATTTACCATTTCTGGTACTCTTTATGTTCCTTTGTGTAGATCCAGATTTCCATATGCTATCATTTTCTTTCTGCCTGAAGACATCTTTTAAATTTCTTATAGTGCTGATTTGCTGGTGACAAACTCTTTCACTTTCTGTGCATCTCAAAAAAGTCTGTTTTGCCTGTGTTTTGGAAAGATATTTTGCTGGATGTAGACATTTAAGTTGCTAGTTATTTTTTTTCCTTTCAGTCCTTAGAAATGTTGCTCCATTTTTTTCTGGCTTACATTGTTTTTGACAAAAAGTCTCCTTAATTCTTATCTTTGTTCCTCTGTATATAATGTCATTTTTTTCCTCTGGCTACTTTAAAGATTGTCTCTTTTTATTTAAGCAACCTAATTGTTATATTACTTGGTATAACTTTATTCACTATTCTTTTGCTCAGTATTTGTTAAACTCCTTGGAGCTCTATGGAGGTTTTTAGTTTTAATTTAATTTTAATTTGGATTTTTTGCCATTATTTCTTCAAATATTAATTTTGGCCCATGTACACATGTATTAGACCATTTGAAGTTATCCCACAGCTTGCTGATTGATACTCTGTTCTTTTTTATTTTTTCTCTCTGGTTTTCTTTCCGATAGCTTCTATTCCTATGTCTTCAGGTTCATTAATCTTTTCTTCTGCAGTGTTGTCTATGTTGGTAATATAGTTTAGTGTATTTTTCATCTCAGATGTATTTTTCCATCTCTAGGAGTTAAATTTGGGTCTCTTTTATATCTTCTTTATCTCTCCTTAACATGCTCATGCATTCTTCTATTGTCTTGAATGCTGGGAGTATATTTATAATAGCCATTTTAATGTCCTTTTTTAGAAATTCTATCAACTATGTAATTTCTAGGTCTGTCACTTGGTTGTTTTCCCTTATTATGGATTATATTTTCCTTCTTTTTTGCATGCTGATAATTTTTTTTATTAAATGCCAGACATCGTGGATTTTCCATTGTTGCATGCTGAATTTCGTTGCCTTTAATATTTTTGAGCTTTGTTCTTGGATGCAGTCAGGTTACTTGAAAACAGTTTGATCCTTTTAAGTTTTGTTTTACAAAGCCAGAGATTCTTTAATCTAGGGCTAGTTTAACCCCACAACTCAGGCATTATCCTTCTAATTACTCAACTTGATGCCCCATATGTTATGAGTTTTCTCCATTTGGATGTTCAGAGTGTGAATTATTCCCAGGCTTATGTGAGTTCTGAGAATTGTTGCCTGGTTCTTTACATTGCTTCTCTCCTTGGCTATAAGTTGTTTCCTGACATGCATGTACACTAATCAAAACTCAGCTGAAGATTCAAGGTGTATCTTTTGAAGACTTCTGGATCTTTGATGACCTCTTTTTGCTGCTCTCTACTCTCTAAAATTTGCCCTGTTTAAATCTTAGTTACCTTGGCCTCCCCAAATTTTCCATACTGTGTCCCCAACTCACGGAGACCCCAGTCTCTGATTTCTCCCTACCTACGTTGCAGCTTAGAAACTCTCTCCAAGCAGTAAACTAGACTGTCCTACACTGCCTGTTGCCCATTATATAAAAACTATTTTTACATTCATTTTGTCTGTTATTTTACTTGTTTAAAACGAGAGTAAATCTAGTTCCTGTTACTCCATCATGGCTGAAAATAGAAGTGACAAATTTATTTTAAAATGTGCAGGACAGGGGCTTCCCTGGTGGCGCAGTGGTTGAGAGTCCGCCTGCCGATGCAGGGGACGTGGGTTTGTGCCCCGGTCTGGGAAGATCCCACATGCCGCGGAGCGGCTGGGCCCGTGAGCCATGGCCGCTGGGCTGTGCGTCCGGAGCCTGTGCTCCGCAACGGGAGAGGCCACAACAGTGAGAGGCCCGCGTACCGCAAAAAAGAAAATGTGCAGGACATAAAATGGACAAAACAGTTTTGCAAGAAAAAAAAGGATGGAATATTTATGCTCCTGATCTCAAGATTTACTACCAGAGCCACAGTAATTAGGATGGTATGATATTAGTATAAGGATAGACTAATTCTTGGTTAATATTAATAAAACTTCTATGAAAATTCAGGTACAAATCTTTGTTGAAATGTTTTTATTTCTCTTGGCTAAATACCCAGATAGATCAATAGAAAGTCCATAAATAGACTTACACAATTGATTTTCAACTAAGTTGTCAAAGTAATGCAATAGGTAATGATTATTTTTCAGCCAGTGGCTTTGTAACACCTGACTGTGTCAGAAACAAAATGAACTTCCACCATATGTAAAAATTAAGTTGAAATGGATCATAGTCCTAAATGTAAAATCTAAAACCTATAAAACTTCCAGAACAGAACAGTAGAAAATCTTCAGCACCTTGCAGTAAGCAAAGATTTCTTGAGTCAGAGAAAGCACTATCATAAACAATTGTGCTTTATCAAATATTTTTAAAACTTCTGCTCTTCAAAGACACTGTTAATGAAAGACAAAAAGGCAATTCATAGAGTAGAAGAGAATATTCCTAATACAATAAGACTTGTATCAAGAATATATATTTTTTGAACTCTTAAAATAATAAAAAGATAAACAGCATGATAATTCACAGGCATCAGATTTGGACACTTTTCTAAAGAAAATAATGCAGTTGACCAATAAGCATATGAAAGAAGTTCTTAGTATCATTAACTGTCTTCGAAAATGAAAATTAAAGCCAAAGAGATAATATTACACAATCACTAGAATATCTAAAATTGAAAAGACTAACATTACTAACCGTTGCTAAGGCTGTGTTGGACCTGGAACTTTCATACACTGCTGGTGGAATGTAAAATAGTACAATCACTTTGTTTCTTATTAAGCTTCCACTTAACATATATCCCAGCAATTCCTAGCAATTCATTTCATCCAAGAGAGATGAAAACATTTCAACAAAGATTTGTACCTGATTTTTCATAGAAGCTTTATCAATATTAGCCAAGAATTAGAAACATCCCGGATGCCCATCAACAGATGAATACACAAAATATTGACTAGTCATGCCATGAAATACAAATAAATAATAGAAATTAATGAACACTGATAGGGCAGTATGGTTGGATCTCAAAAACATACTGAGCAAAAGAAGACAGATATATACCATATGATTACATTTATATAAAGTTTTAAAAAAGGAAACTAGTCTATAGTGGTAGAAATAAGATCAGCGGTTGTCTGGGATGGGAGAATTGATTGAGAAAAGGCACAGTAGAACACTTTCTGATTACTTAAGTGTTCTGCATATTGGTTGGGAAGTGGTTACCCAAAAATGTATACATTTATCAAATTTTATTAAACTGTACACTTAAAATTGCTACATTAATCTCATATCTGAAATGATCGTTCAGTAAAGTTGATTTTTAAAAATCAAAAAAATATAGGAAGGAAAGAACAGAACAGTTAGTAAAAATAGAAAGCACAAAGGAACATGATAGATGTGTCAGTAATAACATTACATGTAATTGACTACTCTAGTGAAAGATAAAGATTCTCATATGGGTTTTTTTAACCTGTATGTTGTTTAAAAGAAAAATCTTTCAAACAAGGTTACTGTTAACTGTGAAGAGGCTGAGAATTTAACCTCCTTCTAGTTGACAAGTTAGGCTGCCACAGTTCAGTGGATGCTGGCAGTAAAGGACTTTACTGTGCTTGCCATTGTAAGCAGCATTGTCATCAACATGTTTGCATCAGTTCCCCTGCCCTCGAGTTCCATAGGGGCAATACAGGTGGACCCAGATGGATGCCTGCAAATCATCCCATAAAGGGGAAACCTCTGCTCTACGTGGTCCCTCAGGGGTCCATGTTTCTTTCATTGTGTTGCTCTGTCACATATCCCCTAGCACAGGAGGTCAGCAGACTTTTTTCTATGAAGGGCCAGATTGTCAGTATTTTAGGCTTTGCCAGCCATGTATGGTCTCTGTCACATACTCTTCTTCTTCTTCCTCTTCTTTTATTTATTTATTTGCAATCCTTAAAAAATATAAAGTCCATTTTTAGATTGTAGGATATAGAAAAACAGATTTCAGGCCAGATTTTGCCCACAAACTGTTCTTTACCAACTCCTACTCTAGAACAGTGTCACCGTTGTGATTGTTCAAAGCTTGGTCTGAGTTGGTGATGAGAAAGGGGAAAAGAGGATAGACAAGAGGCATGTCCAATGTCTTAAGGCCTGGGCTTAGGAGTAGCATGCATTTCTTCTACTTATATTCCATTTTCAAGAGGTCAGTCACATGTCCATACATAACTCCAAAAGAAGCTGAAAAAATGTGGCAGCCGCGTGCCCAAAAGGAAGTGAAGAATAGATTCTTGTGGACAATTAGCAGTCTCTGTCACAACTAGAGAAAAAGATAGGAAAAGAAAACAAAAGCAAAGAGAGGGAGGTATCACAGAAGCAAAGGATTGAGTTTTAAACAAGAAAGGTAGTTGGCTGTACTGAATGTTACCTATTAGATTTAACATGCAGGTCTCACTAGTGACCTTAATGAAAGTAGTTTTGGTGGAGTGGTAGGAACAAGAGCTCGGGGTGAGTGAGAGCTGAGGGTATGGGTAATGTAGACAAACCTCTTTAACCAGGTTTGACACTGAATGAGGAAAACATAGAAGAAAAAGGGGGAAAGAGAGAATAGGGTATCTGGAAGAGGGTTTGGGATCCAAATAGTTTTTTTTTAAAATAGGAGCGAGACTTGGGCATATTTAAATATGGATGAGAAGAATCCAGTGAAGAGATATTTAGGATATGAGAGGAAAAGAGACATACACTATTTTTAAGAAGGTTTGAGGAAATAGAATCTAGACAACATGTGGAGAAATTGGTCTGAAATAGAAGAGATTCCTCCTCATAACAATGATAAGAAGTGAGGAGAGGATCCAGATGTAAGAAAGTTTGTAGATATTTTGGCAGGAAATTGAAGATTCCACATGGGGTGTGTGTGTGTGTGTGTGTGTGTGTGTGTGTGTGTGTGCGCGCGCGCGCGCGTGTGCGTGTGTGTGTGTGTGTGTAGCAGGAAGCAAGGATAAGTACGGAGGAAAAAAATGGTGTCGAGTTATTTTAGGAGAATGAATGATTTATAATCATTGAGAAAAAGGAAAAATACATTTACTAGGGAAGTATAACAAGACTGTAAGTATAACCAGACAATGACCCAGGCAAGGTTCTAATCCACTCCATTGTGTGATAACTTCCCCAGTACAATGAAGGAGTTACTAAATTCATCCATGGTTAGTATTTTGCCAGCCTATTAAGTATGTTGAATAGAGAGAGAAGCAAGGAAGTTTAAGGCAAGAGAATGATTGAAATGGTGAATCTTGATAGAGGAGGAAGTGCAGACAGGAACGGGCTGATGAACAAAATTCTAGCATCAAGGGAATGGAGGTGCAGTCAAAGAAGTGGTATTGTGAGAGTAGTAGTTGAATGAGCAAATCAGATGACTAAGAGGATGTGCTTAGCAGCTGGGATTTTTACTTAGTAACTTTGGTGAAGAGCTAACAGAGCCTCTGATGATGCTGAGATCCAAGAAATAATGAGATTGGGAGGAAGAAATCATTAGAGGTGAGAAAATCAAATACCTTAGTGCCCATGGGTGTTAGAAGGTTCTTTGTGTAGAATTTGATTCCCCTTAAGTCAGAAAGATGTTAGGGGGAAGGGTAAGTCTGGGAGCCCAGTGGGAATCTTCAATAAATGAGCAGGACTTACTAGATGATGAGTAGTTGAAAACATGGCTGAGAGGGAAGAGGATGGTTCAGTCGGATGGCGGGAGCTTCGGACAGAACTGTGTTGCACAAAAATGCGTCAGGGATTTTGAAAATATATGCCTCAAATTTTATAAAAGTAAATTCTTTTCAGTGTTATGGGCAGGTTTGAGGGCTTACTCCATAATTTTGTATCAGCCCACGCCGAAAGCCCCCACTCAAATAATAATGTGAACTCTCAAGGAAGAGGGTGTGAGCCCCATGTTTGAGAGGGAATTGCATAAGACACAACCTCCAGCTCCTGCGTTCACTTTCTTGATAAGCTGTTGATACTCTCCCACCAGCATCCCCATCACCATCCCACCAGTGCTCTTCCAATAATTGCTTTCCCCAGTCTTCCTCGGCAGAAATTTTGGGACCTTGTTGATGTTACAAACTGTGCAGGAAGAAAAGTATAACATTGAATATTAAGATGAAGCCAAATTATAGAGATTTTTGAAAATCAGAATGGGGATTTAGGTTTATTAGTAGTAAATGACTATTGGACTAAGAATAGTGAGTTCAGAATCCTGAGTCCTAGTACATTTTCTTTTTTATTGAAGTATAGTTGATTTAAATATCATCTTAGTTTCAGGTGTAAAGCATAGTGATTCAGTATTTTTGAAGATTATACTTCTTTATAGGATATTACGAGATAATGGCTATAATTCCCTGTGCTATACAGTATATCCTTGTTGCTTATCTATTTTATACATAGTAGTTTGTATCTGTTGATCTTGTACCCCTAGTTTATCTCTCCCCACTTCTCTCTCCCCTTTGGCAACCACAAGTTTGTTTTCTATATCTGTGGATCTGTTTTGCATATACATTCATTTGTATTATTTTTTTAGGTTCCACATATAAGTGATATCATACAGTATTTGTCTTTCTCTGTCTGGCTTATTTCACTAAGCACAGTATTCTCTAGGTCCATCCACATTGCTGTAAATGGCAAGATTTCATTCTTTTTTATGGCTAATATTCCAGTGTGTGTGTGTGTGTGTGTGTGTGTATACCACATCTTCTTAATCCAATCATCTGTTGATGAGCACTTGGGTTGCTTCCATGTCTTGGCTATTTTAAAGAGTGCTGCTATGAACATTGGGGTGCATGTTATCTTTTCAAATTAGTTTTTGTTTTTTCCATATATATACACACCCAGGAGTGGAAGTGCTGGATCATCATATGGTAGTTCTATTTTTAGTTTTTGAGGAACCTCCGTACTGCTTTCTGTAGTGGCTACACCAATTTACAATCCCACCAACAGTGCTACAGGGTTCCCTTTTTCTCCACATCCTCACCAACATTTGTTATTTGTAGACATTTGATGATGGCCATTCTGACAGGTGTGAGGTGATACCTCATTGTAGTTTTGATTTGCCTTTTTCTAATAATTATCAATGTTGAGCATCTTTTCATGTGCCTGTTAGCCCTCTGTATGTCTTTGGAAAAATGTCTTTTCAAGTCTTCTGCCCATTTTTTGATGGAGTTGTTTGGTTTTTTGATACTGAGTTGTATGTGCTGTCTGTATATGTTGGATATTAACCTCTTGTTGGTCATATTTACACATGAATTTTAGAATCAGCTTCTCCATTTCTGAAAAAAAATGCCTTTGGAATTTTGATAAGGATTGCATAGAATCTGTTGATTGCTTTGGGAGGTATTAGCATATTAACAGTGTTAAGTCTTCCAATCCATTAATATGAGATGTCTTTCCATTTATTTAGGTCTTCTTTAAATTTCTTTCAAAAGAATGTTTTACTGCTTTTGGTATACAAGTCTTACACTTCTTTTCTTAAATTTATTCCTAAGTTTTCTATTCTTGTTGATGGTTTTGTGAATGGAATTATTTCTTAATTTTGTTTTCAGAGTGTTCATTGCTAGTGTATAAAAATACAGTTGATTTTTTTTAATGAAGTATAGTTGATTTACAGTGTTCTGTTAATTTCTGCCGTACAGCAAAGTGATTCAGTTATACATATATATACCTTCTTTTTTATATTCTCTTCCATTATGGTTTATCACAGAATATTGAATATAGTTCCCTGTAGGAACTATACAGTAGGTCCTTGTTGTTTATCCATCCTATATATAATAGTTTGCATCTGCTAACGCCAAACCCCCAATCCATGCCCCCTCACCACCTACCCTCCTCCTTGGCAACCACAATCTATTCTCTATGTCAAACTGCACTTGATTTGTGTATGTTGATCACACATTCTGCAGCCTTGCTTAGGCACACTCATTAGTTCTAATGTTTTTTGTGTGTGTTTGTGTGTGTGTGTGTTTTTGTAACATGTATGTTAGGATGTACTGTATTCAAGACTGTGTCATCTGTGAATAGAAATAATTTTATTTCTTTTTTTTCCCCCAATCTGAATGCTTTAACAGAGACTCTTACCTTGACCAAATTTTAATCAGGTTCCCCTGAGCCCTCTTTTTGACTAGGACTCTGCCTCGATCGTGGTCTTGTCTTTAACCAGCTCAGCCCAGGCCAGTCTTAGCAAAGAATCCTGCTAAGTCAGTTTAGGGAGAATCCCCCCACTTTGATATCTGATCATGTTCTTCATCCCCCCACTTTGGATATATAAGTCTTGGGCCTGCCTTAAGCAGTAGTGCTGTTAAGTCAGTTTAAGAAGAATTTCCCTACCCTTGACGTCTCTTCTTAGAAATTTTCCGTTCACTGACCCCCTCACTCTGCTCATTGGCTACAAATCCATAGTTGTCTTTGCTATATTTGGAGGTGAGCCTTATCTCTCTCCCCAGTTATGATAATCTTGACACCTATTGCAGTAGTCCTGAATAAAGTTTTCCTTACTATATTAACAAGTGTCAGAATAATTTTTAACAGCATTTTATTTGTTTTTCTTACTAATTGCCCTGACTAGATCCTCTAGTACAATGTTGAATTGAAATGTTGAAAGCAAACATCCTTGTCTTATTCCTGTTCTTAGGGGAAAGCTTTCAGTCTTTGACACCTAGGCATGGTATTATCTATAGGTTTTCCATATATGTGCTTTATGAAGTTGAGAAAGTTCCCTTCTCTTCGTAGTTTTGTTTACTGTTTTTATCATGAAAGGATGTTGGATTTTGTCCCATGTTTTCTCTGCATCTGTTGAGATGACCATGTGGTTTTTGTCCTTTATTCTGTTATTATGATGCACTGTCTGATTTTCATATGTTAAATAACGTTACAGTCCTAGGATAAATTCCACTCAGTCATGATGTATACTCCTTTTTATATGTTTCAGATTTGGTTTGGTAGTATTTTAGTGAACGGAGGATGTTTGTGATACTCATAAGAGAAATATACCTGTAGCTTCTTTCCTTGTGATGTCTGTGCCTGGCTTTGGTATTACTGGCCTCAAGGAATGAACTGGGAAGTGTTCCCTCCTTTTCTATTTTTTTTTTTTTAGGTTTTTTTTTTAATGTAGACCATTTTTAAAGTCTTTATTGAATTTGTTACAATATTGCTTCTGTTTTATGTCTTGGTTCTTTGGCCGGGAGGCATGTGGGATCTTAGTTCTCTGACCAGGGATCGAAACCGCATCCCCTGCATTGGAGGCGAAGTCTTAACCAATGGACTGCCAGGGAAGTCCCCCTCCTCTTCTATTATGTGGAATGGTTTTTAAACATTTGGCAGTGTATTTGTTTCCTAAGCCTGCCGTAACAAACTATGTGGCTTAAAACAGCAGAAATTTATTCTGTCACAGATCTGGGGGTTAAGAAGTTTGAAATCAAGATGTTAGCAGGGTTGGTTCCTTCTGAGGGCTCTGCAGGAGAATTTGTTCCATGCTTCTCTTTTACCTCATCTTAACGTACATCTTAATAAATCTGCAAAGACCCTGATTCCAAATAACTTTACATTCATAGGTAACAAGTGTTAGGACTTATACATATCTTTTGGAGGGCACATTCAATCCACAACAGGTAGAATTTACCAGTGAAGCCATTCTGGCCTGGGCTTTCCTTTGTGGGAAGTTTTTGTTGTTGTTGTTGTTTTATTACTAATTCAGTCTTTACTTGTTATAGATGTTCAGATTTTCCGTTTCTTCTTGAGTCAGTTTCAATAGTTTATGTCTTTCTAGGAATTTTTCCATTTCATTTAGATTATCTAACTTGTTGAATTGTAGCTAATATTTCCTTATAATCTTCTGGAAGTTCAGTAATGATGACCCCTCTTTCATCCCTTCTTCAGTAATTTGAACACTCTTTTTTCTTGGTCACTCTAGCTAAAAGTTGGTCAGTTTCATTGATCTTTTTGAAGAATCAGTTTTCAGTTTTTTGCTTTACTCTGTTGTTTTTTTTTTAGTCTTTCTACTCCAGTCTCTATCATTTTTCTTTTCTTTGCTTCAGGTTTAGTTTGCTCTTCTTTTCTAGTTTCTTAAGGTAGAAAGTTAGGTTTTTTTTTGTTTTTTTTTTTTGCGGTACGCGGGCCTCTCACTGCTGTGGCCTCTCCCGTTGCGGAGCACAGGCTCCGGACGCGCAGGCTCAGCCGCCATGGCTCACGGGCCCAGCCGCTCTGCGGCATGTGGGATCTTCCCGGACTGGGGCACGAACCCGCGTCCCCTGCATCGGCAGGCAGAGTCTCAACCACTGCGCCACCAGGGAAGCCCGAAAGTTAGGTTATTGATTTGAAATATTTCTTCTTTTTTTTTTTAATATAGACATTGTCTGCTGCAATTTCCCTCTAAGCTAGTTTTCACTGCATCCCATGTGATTTGATATGGTATGTTTCTCTTCTTATTCATCTCAAACTTTTTTCTAATTTCCTTCATAGTTTTATCTTTGGCCCATTGGGTATTTATGAAAATGTTGTTTAATTTGCACATTATGAACTTGCAAAAAAATCTTTCTGTCAGTGGTTTCTAATTTAATTCTGTTGTCATTGGAGAACATAATTTCTATGATTTTCAGTCTTTCTGAATTTATTGAGACTTGTTTTTAACCTAATATATGGTCTATCCTGGTCTATTCATAGAGAAATGTTCCATGTGCACTTGAAATGAATGTGTGTTCTATTGTTGGGTAGGATGTCCTGTAGATATCTTTTAGGTATAGTTGGTTTATAATGTTCATGTCTTTTATTTCCTTATTGATCTATCTAGTTGTTCTACCCACTATTGAAAATGAGGTATTGAAGGTTCCAACTATCACAGTTGAATTGTCTGTTTCTTTTTTAAATTCTGTTACTTTTTGCTTTATATTTTAGAGTTCTGTTATTGGGTGCATATATACTTTTATTGTTATATCTTCTTGATAGATTGACTCTTTTATAATTATGAAGTGTTATTTGTCTCTGGTATCAATTTTGTCTTAATAGCTATTTTGTCTGATGTTAATATAGCCACTCCAGCTCTTGCTTGGTTTCTGTTTGCATGGTATATCTTTTTTCAGTCATTTTACTTTCAATCTATTTGTATCTTTGACTCTAACTTATTATCCTTGTAGACAGCATATATTTTGTGTTATTTTCTAGTATACCATTTTAATTGCCTTGTTGTTTCTTTCACTCTATTTTTTAAGTTATATTCTTAGTGGTTTCCCTGGGGATTACAATTCGCATCTTAATATAAAATAATCTAATTCAAATTAATGCCAACTTAATTTCAACAGTATACAGAAACTTTGCTCTGTTCCGTTCCCCTCTCCTTTATGTTATTATTGTCATACAAATTACATCTTTATACATTATAAGTTCATCAACAAATTTTATAGTTATTCCATGTCTTTTAAATTAGATAGTGAATAAGTTATGAATAAGTTATGTATTGTATTCCTGTTGCTGCTGTAACAAATTACCACAAACTTAATACAACACAAATATATTATCTTACAGTTCTGGAGGTCAGAAGTCCAAAATGTATCAGCAGGGCTGTGTTCTTTCTGGAAGCACCAGAGAAGGATCCTTTTTGCTTTTTATTTTTTTCCTTTTTTCAACTTCTAGAGGCCATCTGCATTCTTGGCTCATGGCCCCTCCCTTCATTTTCAAAGCCAGCAGCATAGCATCTTCATATAGCTCGCTCTCTCTTTGCCTCTTGCTCTTCTGCCTCCCTATTATAAGGGCCCTTGTGATTATGTTGGGTACATTCAGATAATCCAGGATAATAACCCATCTCAAGATCCTTAACTTAATCACATCTACAGTCTCTTTTGCCATATAAGGTAAAATATTCATAGGTTCTGGAGATTAGGATGTGGACCTTTTAGGGCCAGGGGAAGCATTATATCAGCCTACTACAAGTTACAAACTAAAATACATTTATACTGACTTCTGTATTTACCTATGTAGTTACCTTTACTGATGGTGTTTGTTTCTTTGTGTGGTTCAATTTATTGTCTAGTGTCCCTTCATTTCAGCCTAATGGACTCCTGTTAATATTTCTTTTAGTCAGGTGTATTAGTAGTGAATTCTCTCCGTTTTTGTTTATCTGGAAATTTCTTGATTTCTCCATCATTTTTGAAGGGTAGTTTTACTGGATTTTCAGTTCAGCACTTTGAATATGTAATTACACTTTCTCCTGGCCTCCATGATTTCTGATAAGAAGTCAGCTATTAATCTCACTGAGGATACCTTGTACGAGATGAATTGGTTTTTTTTTTACTGCTTTCAAGGTTCTCTCTACTTCACTTTCTACAGTTTGACTCTACGTGTCTTGGTGTGAATATCTTTTAGTTTATCCTACTTGGAATTTGTTGAGCTTCTTGGACGTGTATATTAATGTTTTTCAACACATTTGGGAAGTCTTGAGTCATTATTTCTTCAAATGTTTTCTGTACCTTTCTGTCTTCTCTCCTCCTGGAACTCCCATTATGCATATGCTGGAATACTTGATGGTGTCTGACAGGTCTTTGAGGCTCTCTTCCTTTTCTTGATTATTTTCTTTTTCCTTCCACTCAGACTGGATAAAAACTGGATAATCTCAGTTGACTTATCTTCTAATCTGCTAATTCAGATCTGCTGTTGACCCCTCTGTTGAATTTCTTATTTCAGTTATTATGCTTTTCAACTCCAGAATTTCTGTGTTTTTCTTTAAAATTTTATATCTCATTATGGATATTCTCTATTTGGTGAGACATTGTTCTCATACTTTAATTCTTTACACATAGTTTTCTTTAGTTCTTTGAACATATTTAAAAGAGCTGATTTAAAATCTTATCTGTTAAGTCCAACATCTGGGATTCCTCAGGACAGTTTCTATTGACTGCTTTTTCTCCTGTGTATGAGCCATATTTTCCTCATTTCTTTGCATGGCTTGTAATTTTTTTCGAAAACTGGACATTTAGAAATAATATAATGTTTCAACTTTGGAAGTTGCTGCTGCTGTTGCTGTTGTTGTTGTTTTGTTTTTTTTGTTTGCTCTTGGGGCATGCTTTCCATGCTCCAGTGTTAAGTTTACAACCGTGTCTTAGCTTTCACTCCATGCACGCACAAAGCATCAAGGTCAGCTAGACATGAGAGTTTATGACCTTCGTAGGTCTTTCTTAGGCATATGCATAGTCTTACACATGTGCATGGATTTTAGATTCCTATGGATGTGTTGGAATTTATTGAATCCCCCTATGAACCTCTCATTCCCAAGATTTTCCTTGTAAGTTTTTCTGTCAACCTCTTGTTAGCCCTAGTTGATACTGCTTTCTTGTGAGGCTGTGATGTTAAACAGTTGCCACTGATTGTTTCCAGCAAACATCCTAAGGATACAGCTGTACTGTACACCTATATCAGGCTCTAAGTCAGGTCAAATCAAAACAAAGCCTGAGAATGGAGCTTTTCAGGGACTTGAAAGACAACTCAAGTAATGATAGTTCTCTGGGAATCAGGCTTTGGAGAAGCTCCAAACCTTTTCTTACCCTTCCAGTGTCAGCTAGACTGCTCATTTTCACAGCTACCATAGTTGTGAGGCTGTTGGTTTTCAAGGCTATCATGGAACTGGGGAGAGGGAGATGGGAATAGGGTAAATTTAAAATGCCCCAAAGCTTGGTTTTCAGCCACTTTTCTTGAATAAATACTTTTTGGATCATTGCAAACGTTTGCTTAATTTACAGTTCTGAAAACATTGATTTTAACAATTTTTGCCAGTATTCTTATTGCTTTTATGGAGGAACAGATTGTCAGAGGTCCTTACTTCACCATTCTCCTCTTCAGTATTTTTGAGTAGAAGTATGTCACTGTCAAAGCTAATTTTATGCACATCTGGTTTACCAGTGTCTCATGTCTTTCCCCTGGCATGGAGATTGGTGACACAGAGTGCAGTAAGTGGACTCAAAATGGTCATCCAATTAAGTAAAATCTAATAACATTATCAGAAGAGAGCTACAAGGCCAAAAGTTCAAAGAATCAAAAGTAAGTAACAGACTGAGTGGACCAGAAGGATGACCTAACTGAACATAGGAGACTTCTCCTTTGCCTGCTCTCTCCCCATCCTTCACATCCCCCGTTTCTCACTTCATGTACCCATGACAGAGTGCATAGATCATGGTGTACAGGAAGCGTCAGAATGGGGGAAAGCTAACTAAGATGCTATTGCATTGTAGACATAAAGTTTTCTTGTTGTGGTCTATTTTCAAAACACTTATCAGATGTTAGCTCATATAACCTTATAACTGGACAGACCATGAACAAGAATCTGTATTTTATAATGGAGAAGAGTGAGACTCTGGATAGGTGAGTTACCCAGAGTTTTAGAGCTAGTAACAGGTAGCATTGCTCTCAGCTCTTTTGATTTTTTGTCAAGTATTCTTTGCATTACTAGGTGATAACACTCTCTTAGAGAAGTTTTAATAGTAAGGATGAACCAATTTTGAGATGATTTCTGGAAGAAAAACCACCAAGATGTCTCTGGTTGGATATGTGAGATTTAAAAGAGAGAAGATGCCTAAGATTTCTAGCATAGAAAGTATAATTTCTGTGCATTGCAACTATTCAGAATATAAATTCTATTCTAACATGGGCAAATAAAGATCAAATTGCTAATTCAAATTGTTAATTCAGTGAAAGAATCAGGGAAATAATTACTGAAGATTTAATTTAAGCCAAAATGTACCAGTTTTGCTAATTTTCCACAAGGTGTCAGCAGCACTTTAAACAATAGCAATTGTAGAGGTTCCTTGGAACGCGATATCTAAATTTGTTAAATATTATGCAAATTGGGAGTCTATTATTCTGTTATTTGTTCCCACTATCAGATTGTCTGTACTTAAGTAATTGACAAATTTCATATATTATTTAGTGCTACATTCACTATTTTACCATCTGCATTATTATAGCCTTCCAGCCTACTGTAGGGTTACCTAACTATAATACTAAAGTATAAGTTTAGACTTCTCAGAAGATTCAAAATATTACATATTGGAGAAACTGGGTCAGCAGGGGGCAGCACAGTCTTATAATGTTTAAAATTTGGTCATTTGAAAGGACCATTCAGAAACAGAAGGATAGAAAGACAGTGTGGTACATGGTTTTTCAAGTTTTTCAAGCATTCACATCCTTTATTTCTAATGAAATATTATTCGTAACCCAAATATATAAAGTGATTTTACTAACAGAAATCTTACCTTATAATATTTATTTATAACATCAAACACCAAAAATAATGGAGCTGTTTCTTGAACAAAAAATTTAGAATAACATTTTTGAGATAGTACTATTTCTGTCTTCCTTTTATAAATAAGGAAATTGAGTATCAAGGAAATTTAAAAACATGCCCAAGGTCATACAGATGGCAAAATGTCAGAGTTTACATGCAAACCAACTGTCTTGCTTCAAAGCACAGATACTTACAATTATACAATTGCTGATAATATGTTTTAGCCTTGCTTCAGCTCTGAAATTAAATCCATATTATTTCTTTTTTAAATATTACACAACAAAAAAATAAGTCTGATTCACAGATAAGGAGTTACAAATGGTAACTTTTTAAAAACAGCTTGCTCTGCAATCTTCAAATACTTCTCAGTAAACAGAAATGGCAGGTGAATCTTTAGTCCAAAATACAAAATTAAATCTCCAATACAGAAATGCACTGGTGTTCTCTAATATGTTAACAATTGGTGTAACTACTAAGAAAGTTGACGGTTATTCTGTGTGTTTTAGGTAAAGCAACTAAAGCATGGAGATGCTAAGTACCTTGCCTGAAGTCACATTCCATAACTGACAGACCCTGGTAGTCTGACTCCAAGGTTTGCTTTTCTTACAAGTACACTGTATCACCTATCTTAATACTCATTTATGTGCATCTATAGCTATTATTTTAGTTTTTAAATAGTTAAAAATATATTTTAAAAATGAAATTCAATAGATTCCATTAACGACAGTTATAAAACCAGTAGCCTTTGGATAACAGAATATAACCCAAAACTTAGGAGGCATTTTGTAATAATTTCTGGCTGTTGTTTTACAATTATCATTCTATTTCAGTTTCCAGTAGTAAAAAGAAAAAATTATATTTCTATTAAAAACACAGATTCAGATCATCTCATTCAAAACAAATTATTTAAAGGGAAGCTTTAATACATTTGGAATACACTGACTTGCATAGGGAATAACTGGGATTCTAGCACTCTGTTAGGTTAGTGTCCAATTTTAAAAAGCTCACACCTCCCCTGGGTATGTATGTGAGGGCATTTCTGGGGTGCAGAGTCTGTACTACATTAGCAATACAATATATGTTTCCATGACTCAGATACCTTAGAGAAAGAAAGCTTTTGCAGTTTTCAGAAATATGATAGATCAGTAAGAAGACAGAGAAGTCAGCTACATTAATTTTGAAACAAAAGCCTTAGGTTTTAACATGTGCTAAAGCTGTCAGGTTACAAAAATCTTACATGATTACGCCCACTCTAACATGTTTCTAGATCTCCAGTAATAATTATAATAAATTATATTTATTTCTAAATAAATTATATTATAATCCTAATAAATCAGATATTTTTAAAGTCTGTGTTTTCCTCCAGGGTAAAAAATTGCAATTTTTTGCTCAAGAGGTAAAGTATACACAAAGACAGACTACAAGTGCTTCTCAAGGAAAGACCTGTCACTAGCCCAACAAAGTAAGTTGCGACTTCTGCCCAAGCACTCAGTCATGTGCGTGTTTGGCCTTACATTATTTTTCTGAGATGCAGACCTGAGATGTTGCCCCCCTCTCCAGTCACTGTACCTCTCTTCCTCTCCACTGCTTGTAGAGCAGGTCCAGTTTTTCTCACCCCCCGCATTTCATGTTTTTCACAACTTATTCTTTTCCTTAAACAATCTTTATTAAGTGCTTGCTGAGCAAGAGGTACTGTACTAATTTGGGGACATAAGAGATGAATAAAACAAAGGTTCTGCCCTCAACAGACTTACAGTCTAGTAGGAAAGACAGAGCAACAGTTACAGTGCAGTACAGTAAGTTTATGATGGAAATGTTCGCCTAGTTAGGTGAGTGAAATTTGGCTTCAACCTTACTTCCTAGAGCTACATTTTCCCCCCCGCTCCCCACATGCATCAGCTACACCAGATCAGTTTATTTACCAAACGCGCTATCAACTTTTGGGCCTTAGCTCATCACACTGTCTAGAATGCCCGTCCTTCCCTGTGCCTTTTGAAATCCTTTTGGGGCCTACTTCAAAATCTCTTCTCAGGAATATAGTTTCTGATATCCCAGAGTTTATCACGTCTACCTGTATTGTCGCATAAACCTTTCAAGACATCATAGTCTGCCTTAAAATCAGTTCATCTCTCCCCTAGAACAGTGCTTTGTGCAGAGTAGACATTCAATAAACTCTTATACTGCTGACTTCCAAAACTGTTTTGTTTCTATTCAATTCTGTTTCCTTCAGTAAGATAAAACAGTATTTGGTCTATTGATTGATTTTTTGCAAGTAGCCTGAAGTCTGGTCACAAATGAATTAAATCAGGATTGTGAGATGAATAAGAGTGTTTCTAAAAATTATTAAACAAATGAGAATGTAAATATTAGATATGAAGGTGTGATAGATACTGTTGATTTTCTACCAGTCTACTGTCCCCATTACTTCTTAGTTCTTTCCTTACATAACATCCTATTTTGTTCAAGTAGCCAAACGTAGGTAATACATAATTCCCACAGAAAAAAACAATCCCCCTTGAAGATGAACTCACATTAAGAAAGAGTATAAGCAGAAAGAAATGATCCATCATGAATGACAGCAGACCCAAAAGATAGATAGGTTGGCATCTCTAGGACATGAACTAATAGAACACTGTGAAAGAGGTTATAAAATAAATATGCTTAAAATGAATAAAGAGCTAAAAGAAGTAACAGAAACCACAAGGAAAGAACAAGACAATACTAGAAAAGAGGCAGATTTAAATAATGACCATATGGAACTTCTGGAATGAAAAAATAGAGTCATTAAAAATAGAATCAATGAAAAATATGAATAACAGGGTAAGGAGAATGAAGGGTAGAATGAGAATGTTAAGTACATTTTCTTATAAAAACTCCAGAGTGAGAGACTAGAAGAAGCGAGAGGCAACATTTGAAGTACGTAGATCATCAGATTGAAAAAGTGCAGGTGCTCATAAGCAGGATTATCAGAAATGAATCCACACCTATAAAGATTACAGTGATAGGGTGAAACACCAAAGACAAAATGATAAGAGTAGCTACAGAGAAAAGATAAGGAAAGGGAACAACAACTGTCTAACAGAAAGCTTCTCAACAGCCCTGAATACCAAACGGCGTTGGTATAATATCTGTAAGGTGCCAAGGGAAATGAACTTGGAATATTATAGCCACCTAAATTTTTGCTAAGGAAGGGGGTAAACTCCAGATCTTTTCAGTCAAAGACCAGGAGAGTTTAGCACTCATAGCTCATTGCTGGGATAATTACTAAAGCATATACTTGTGTATGAAGAGCACTGAATTCAAAAGGAAGAAATAAGATGGAAGAAGTGATGGTGAGCTGAGAGATTATGAAGTATGTAGAATATCTAAATAAGCAGAGATCGAGCAGAAAACTACTAGCAACGATATGAAAGATTTGAGTAACACTTTAATTTAATGTATGTATGTGGGACCTCTACCCTAATAAACGTAAGCCTATGTAGAACAGTTACAAATGTCAACCGTATATATGCCAGGCCACAAAGGAAGTCTCCACAAATATCAAGGAGTCAATATCATATCAACTTTGTTCTTTGACCACATTGGATTGAAATTAAAAATTCATTCAAAAATATCTGTGGGGCTTCCCTGGTGGCGCAGTGGTTGAGAGTCCGCCTGCCGATGCAGGGGACACGGGTTCGTGCCCCGGTCCGGGAAGATCCCACATGCCGCGGAGCGGCTGGGCCTGTGAGCCATGGCCGCTGAGCCTGCGCGTCCGGAGCCTGTGCTCCGCAACGGGAGAGGCCACAACAGTGAGAGGCCCGCGTACTGAAAAAAAAAAAAAAAAAAAAAAAAAAAAAAATCTGTGGCACACACACATACCACATGCTGGACATCGTTCTAGTTATTTGGTGTACATTAATGAAAAGCAGAAATAAATTTTGACCTGCATGGAATTTAATTCATTAGGGGGGAGGGGAGACTTGAGATACAGTAAAGGTAATAAATATAGTAAATGTATAGTATGTGAGAAAGTTACAAGTATTATGGGTAAAAGAAACAGAGTGAACAGGATCAAGAATGCTAGTTGGAAAGGAGTTGTAATTTAAATAAGAGGTCATTGGAGACAATGTAACATGTGGGCAAAGACTTGGAAGAGAGGAAGGCTTAGTCATTTGCATATCTGGGGAAAGAACATTGCAAGCAGATGGAACAGCCAGTTCCCAGAGCCCAGAGTACATGTGTTGTCTTCAGGAAAGAGCAAGGAGGCCCATTTAGCTAGAAGTCCAAGACTGAGGAGTAGAATAGTAGGAGGTAAGGTAAAAGAGGCAGTTCTCCTCCCACCCCTCAAATCTATATATCTAGATATGCAAACAAACAAAAAACTCTCTAAGTGAACTCAGGGTCAGAGAAGAAAGCATAATGGAAATTAGAAATATTTAGAATCAGACAAAATGAGAACACTATTAAATTTATGGTGTACAGATAAAACAATATTATAGGGAAATGTATAGCCTTAAAGATATTTGTAAGAAGATAAGAGTGCAAATCGATGAGCTAAATATTCTTCAACTCAGGAAGTTACAAAAGGAAAACAAGGAGAAATTAATGAAAGAACAAAAGTAAAGAGGTCTAAAAAACAAAAGCTGGGATTTTTAAATTGCTGATAAGTAAGCCTCTGGAGATAGATCAGGAAAGAAAAACATTACATTAAATGAAAGGGAGGAGATAATCAATTCAGTGGAAATTTAACAATCATAAAGAGAATAACTCTAGAAAACCAAGTTTGGAAACTTAGATGAAATGAGCAATTTTTTTGGAAATATAAATTTCTAAAAACTGATTTAGGAATAATAGAAAACATGAAATGACTTATTACCATTAAGAAATTCAATCAGTAGTCTAAAAGATTCTCATAGAAGAAAGAGAAAGAAAAAAAGATAGTTGAGTTTCAAGGGCAACTTTTACCCAACTTCAATGAACAAATAACTTTCCTGGAATAATATCTGTTTGAGGAAATGTGTATATATATACATACACGTACACATATATATGTGCACGTTTTTCTGAATTCAATTTAACATTGTTTAACTTGAGGTTTCTGCATATGTTTCTAAGTGAGATTGGTTTATAATTTTATGTTCTTCTTGTCTAGTTAGTGTCAAAATTATACATCTCAAAAGAGAAGCTGGGTACTTTTCCTTTTCATCCTCTGAAATAGCTTATATAGCACAGTAGTTGTTTGAGAGCATGGGGAAAATTTTATAAACTTTTTAAACCAATTTTATAAACTTTTATAAACCAATCTCACAAGCATGTGTGCAGAAATGCCAATTTAAATATGTTCATATTGAATGTAGCAAAAAATAATATGTGCATGTGTATACATGCAAAATTTCTGATAAGAGCAGGAGTTTTGATAAGAGCAGGAGTTTTTATGACCATTTTGATAAGAGCAGGAGTTTTTATGACCATTTCTCCATGATGATATATTCAAACATAAGTAATAGAAAAGTTTTTGTTTTACAATTTTTGCTGTATTTTAAATCTTATCAATAAGTTTTCAGTGTTAATATGAAACAACTTTCTGTATGAAAGAGAAAGTGAGAATTTTCTACTTTTTTTTCCACTCTTCATTAGCTAAGCTGTATATCAGGTATACTGTGTTCCCTGAGTATAGTAACATTCCCTTTCGCTGAACCATCTTTTCCTGTTCCTTGGTTCTTGCAGGGCTAAGGCCCTCAGACCAAACCCAGCAAAGAGACAGAGGGAAGTAGTCACAGTTGGTGCAAGCCCTCAGTAGCAGGGTTGATAGTCCTTACTGAAGGCCAAGGGGAAAAAAAGCGGGGCAAACAAGTCAGTTGAAGAGGCTCTGTAGTAGACATCTGTTTTTTCTGCCTAGCATCCATGTCTTCTGTGGCCACAGTGTCCAGGTTTTGCTTGGGAGACCAACTTGCTCCTGTACTTTGGATGAAGTGACTTCATTCCAAAGCCCAGAATTAGATCTCACGGGTCTTAACTAGTGAGTTTTAGGGTTTTGGTGAGAGCAGTCAGGATAATGTCTTCCTCTTTCCCACAACACTCAGAGCCACTGAAAGCTCTGGCAACTTGGAGCGAAGAGTCTACCTGAGAATAAAGGCAAATTTGGGAAACAAGCCCAAGGAATGGAGGAGAACTGTTGCCTAGTGACATGGGTTGAAGCCTGGATCAGTGAGCACCTGAAGCTACCCTTGTATTAACTGTTATATTACAGAAGCTAGTAAATTCCCTTGTGTCTTGTAAGCCAGTTAAATTTGGTAGCAGTTTGGTGGTTAAGTGCCTGAAGCTTCTCAGCACCAGGCTTCCCTGGAGGGAGGGAGGCAGACTGATGTTCTGCAGGCTGAATCCTAGTGGAAGTGCAGGGGCCCGTAGACAGCAGGAGGGCTAGCTGCTGCCAGCCAGCTCTCTGTCCTTACTTTTGGATGCTTTCTGTTTCTGTCCCTCCTGTGTTTTTGGTTGGGAGCTCTTGATGGCCTCTGTACCCTGTTGCTTTGGGGCAGACCCTTCCTGGGAGGGCCACTTCTTCCCCTGCCAGTAGCCATTGTCTGTCACTTGCAACCAAAAGCATCCTGATTCCAACACCACTCTGAAATGTAAACTATCCACCCATCCACTGCTCATCCCAGTAAGTTATCCTTTAGAGTCAATGGGTGTGTTTTTATCCCTACCAAAATACGGAATGGCTGTCCTTTACACTGGATTGGGGAGGGCGTGGAAGTGGAAGGGGGGTAAGATTTGGAGCAGCTATGCTGTTCTTGCTTTCTCCTTCCTGAAATTGCCTCTGGTTATCTCCTCCTTACCTTGTCTGATAGGCACTCAGTGCCTTGGGGCTAGGGAAGGGCCCCCAAGGTGCGAGAGGTGCGAGAGGTGCGAGCACCGCTACTGGAGATGCAGCTCACCAGGTTTGCAGCAGGTGGCTGCCCTCTGGTTACACTTCAGTGCCCTCATCGCTCCATTTCCAGGAAAGTATAATGGAAGCATTTTGGGTCAAATTACCTTAAAAAGCAGAAATTTTCTTCTAGCCACAGTGAAAAATAAATTCAACAGAAAATATTCAAATTCATAATAATTATCATTGTAGAGTTCATCAATTTTACCTTAAAAGTACTGAGAAGTGGTTACAAGTAAGGTGGAGTCAGTTTAGTATTAATAAAAAGCCCCATACATTTACTTAATAGGAGTTCTGTTGTATTTTCAATCTTACTTTTTTCTCTCTATATTTACAAGTTCCTACCTGATTTTAACCTATTAACACCATTAAAGCCATGTAATGGCTGCCATAAGTACTAACTCTGCTTATGCTAAACATTATATAGAGTTTATTCACTTTTCTGAAAAATTAAATAAGTTTTTTTTCCTACTTTTACAGAATTGCTTATAATCCTTCACCCTAGGGCAGAGGACTCAGGCGGAAAGAGAAGAAGTATTAAAAAAGAAATAAAGTATTATGTTAGATGGGAGGAAGTTATACTTTTACTTTAGGGAGCCTATGGGACGATTCCTTTAAGTAGACCCAATTATGATTGGGATTTGTTTGACTTTGGGTTAATCACCTGCAGTTACTGCCACCTAGGGAAGCCTCAATTATAAATTAATGATGGAGTCTGCAGTGAGAGTAGGTAGAGATTCCTGAATACACACTGAATGGAGCAGCATGCCCTGAGGAATAGTTGGAGGAAAGATGCCATTTGAGTTTATAGTATCTGTATTTAATTTGTCTTTACTGCAGTTGCTCTATTTATATAGTTATTCTATACTGCTTTTGCTGTAATCAGTGATCCCCTTGGATTGCCACACCTATACCAACCCTGGATAGGCAGTTACACTGATGGCAATAGAAAGACCATGAGATTAGCACTTTTTCTAAGGTATAAATTCAGAATGAACTCTTCAGACAATAGTTTTTTGTTTTTTCTGTTAAATACTACTGTATTTCAGCTGGGCTTACTAAAATAGAATGTGATCACCAAGAATCTTATCACTTGCTTTTTTTTGTTGGGCTTAGAGACAAGGACATTTTTGCAGCAGTAAAGCAGGGAGATAAGTTAGCTGTTTTTCTCAGGAGCAAGAAAGACCTTTCCCAAGACTTTCTCGGGACATCACTTTGTTGCACAAAATTGGCAATATGACCTCTGTGTTGATAAGAAAATATTAGATTCACATCTTATTATCTGACAGTAGGTTAATATGAAAAATGCTATACTATGAAAAATGTATTTCACAGTATTCTAACAGATGCTGCTAGTATAATAGCCTAATGTAGCAAATGCACCAAATGTGCTTGAGCATGTTTTTGACACTATTTTCATAAGTGATGATATATCCTAATTGAAACTTACTAAAATTATGTTTTCTCCTCCAACTGTCATGAAAACATACCAAACTATGTGTTTTGTGTACCCATGATTTAGGAATATAAGATTTATCTTCCTTTTGGTTTTCTCCTCTACTGTTTAGAGTTAGATTTGAAAATATGAGATTTTTATCCCTCTGAATATTAGTCCCGTGAGCTAATTCAGTCACCAAGTATGTATTAATTCTCCTTGATTACTTGTATAGGCCAACCTAGATTCAAACTTGAAGACTTGTGTAAGACATTTTCAGATTTATTAAATCCAAAAATCTAAATCTGTAATTTTTAAATCTAAAAACTTGCTATAGAAAATAGTATTATAGTCTTTTTTTTTAAACTCATGGAGTGAATCCCTTTAGGAATGTTCAAAGAAAGTCCTAAACATTTTTATTATTGTTAATTTGTATATGTTGTATCCTTGTATCATGTAATTCTTTCATTAAATCTTTTTTCTTGTGAAACCAAACACATAGTAGAAAAGTGTAAAAGGCAGAAATGTACAACCCATCTAACTACCATCCAGGTCAAGAAATAAAACATTACCAGTACCCCTCAGAAGGCCCCATGTCCTTCCTAATCACTATTCTCTCCCCACCCCTAGAGTTAACCAAAAATTTGACTTTTAAATTAATCACCTTCTTGCTCTCTTTATAGTTTTACTACCTATTCATGCATCTGAAATACTATGGTTTAGTTTTGCCTGGTCTTTATTTGGTTTTTGTTTTTTGTTGTTGAAATTTACATAAATGGAACCATATAGCTAAATATCCTTTTAGGTTCAGCATTTTGCACTCAAAATCATGTTTGTAAATGTAGTTATAATTAGTTTCATTGCTGTATAGTGTATATATACTGTATGTACAGTATAGTTGCTGAATTATATGAAGTCACCACAAATTGTTTATCCATTCCACTCTTTGGGGTCATTATAGATAATGCTACTATGGACGTACTTTCATATGTCTCTTGGTAAACATTGCACATATTCCTGATCGAGATGTATATATATGGAATTGACAGATATTATGGTATGTGTATTTTTAACATCTTAAAAAAACATATCACTTTACACTATAACCATTGGAATATGAGACTTCCCATTTCTCTGTGTCCTCACCACACTATTGTTTTAGCTCAGCTATTTGTTGTGTAGTGTTAGCTCATGGTTTTAATTTCCTTTTCCTTGATTAGTAATGAAGTTGAACATCATTTCACATATTTATTGACCATTCTTTTGTGAAAGTGCTGATTCAAGTATCTGTCAAGTGTTTTTATATTGTGTTGTCTTTTTCTTATTGATTTATAGGTATTCTTTACATATTTGGGATTTGAGCTAATTGTGAAGTATATGTGTTTCAGAGGTGTTCCACCTTTGTTGTAAATTAACTGTCTATTATGCATGGATTACTCAGTGGACTTTCTATTTAACAGTCTCTTAGACATTGTTTTATCACATTGTCTTAAATAATGTACCTTTATTATAAATTTTGATACTCAGTAGAGCAGAGCCCCCTATCTTGTCATTTATTTTATTATTTTTATTCTGGTAAGAACATCTAACATGATATCTACCCTTTAACAAATTTTAAGTGTACAATATTGTTTACTGTAGATATAATATTGTACAGCAGATCTCTGGAACTTAATCATCTTCCAGAACTGAAACTTTATACCCATTTAACAGTAACTCTCCATTTCCCCCTCCTCCAGCCCCTAGCAACCCCCATTCTACTCTCTGCTCCATTATATGGCTCCACATATAAATGGAACCACACAGTATTTGTCTGTGACTGACTTATTTCACTTAGCATAATGTCCTCCAGGTTCATCCATGTTCTCACATATGGCAGATTTCCTTCTTTTTTAAGACTAAATGATATTTCATTGTATATATATACCGCATACATTTTAGAATTAGCTTGTCAAGTTCCACAAAGAAACCTGTTGAGATCTTGATTCTGATTGCATTTATTCCATCAATTTGGAGACAGTATTGCAAAATTGAACCTCATAATTCATTAACATAGTATATATAGCACTTCTAAATTTCTCTCAATAATAGTCGTAGTTTTCTGTATAGAGGCCTTGCATGTCATTTGTACATTTATTCCTAGATATTTTATATTTTATGTTGTAATAAATGTTATTTTGAACTAAATGTTCTTTTCGGATTTGTTCCTGGTATACAGCAATATATGGATTCTTAAGTTTTACCTTTGCAGGCGACTGTAATACCTCTGTGGAGTTGATTAGATTTCACATGTGCATAACTATATAGTATGCATATAAGGACAGTCCAAGTCATTATACCTTTTATTTCATTTTATTGCCTTTCATAAGGCTAGGACCTTCACTGGCTGGAACCTCCAGTGCAGTGCTGATTAGAAGTGGTAATAGTTGACATCATTGTCACGTCCCCAATTTCAAAGGGGAAACATTTAAAAAAAATTAAGTATGATGTTACATGTTGCTCAATTTGGTTTGCTCAGCATTTATTTAGAGTTTTAAATCTAAGTTTATGAATGAGAAAATCCTGTAATTTTTTAATAATGTCCTTGTCGGGTTTTGGTTTTAAGGTTTTGCTAGTTTCTCACAGGAAACTGGGGAGTGTTTCCTCTTTTCCTGTTATCTGAAAGAGTTTGCATAAGACTAATATTATTAATTAGAATTCACTATTGTAGCCATCCGGCTAAAGTTTTTGAGTTTTATTTTGTTGGTTTTGGAAAGGTTTTTAATTGCAAATTCAATTTCTTCAGTTAGACTGTTCAGATATTCTATTTCTTCTTGTGTCCACTTTGCTTAGTTGTACTATTCTAGGAATATGTCCATTTCGTCAAAATTTAAAATTTGTTGGAAGAAAGCTGTTCTTACTCATTTTTTTAAAATCTTTTCATGGCCTATAGAATATGTAGTAGTGTCTTTTTTCATTCCTGATATTTTTTCATTTGTGCCTTGTCTCTTTTATTTCTTAATTGGACTAACATTTATCTATTTTTATTAATCTTTTCAAATAATTTATTTTCATTATCATTTAGTTACCCATGGATTATTTATATTTGTTTCCTTAATTTCCAAATTTATAGGAATTTTCTTCACTAGAACTTAGTTTGGATTTCTAGCTGATTCAAAAAACATTCTGAATGATTTCCAGCATTGAAATTCATTTTTGAAATTCGTTTGCTTTTTTAAATTTATTTATTTATTTGTTTGTTTGTTTTTGGCTGCATTGGGTCTTTGTTGCTGCACGCGGGCTTTCTCTAGTTGCAGCAAGTGGGGGCCACTCTTCATTGCGGTGCACTCCTCTTGTTGTGGAGCACGGCCTCTAGGCACGTGGGCTTCAGTAGTTGGGGTTCACAGGCTTAGTTGCTCTGTGGCATGTGGGATCTTCTCAAACCGGGGATCAAACCTGTGTCCCCTGCATTGGCAGGCGGATTCTTAACCGCTGTGGCACCAGGGAAGTTCCCGTTTGCTTTTTTTTTTTTTTTTTTTTTTTTTGCGGTACACGGGCCTCCCACCATTGTGGCCCCTCCCGTTGCGGAGCACAGGCTCCGGACGCGCAGGCTCAGTGGCCATGGCTCACGGGCCCAGCCTCTCCGCAGCATGTGAGATCTTCCCGGACCGGGGCACAAACCCGTGTCCCCTGCGACAGCAGGCAGACTCTCAACCACTGCGCCACCAGAGAAGCCCCCGTTTGCTTTCTTAATAAATATTTTTGTAAAAACTCCACTGCATGCTTGAGAAAATGTATGCTTTGTAGTTGTAGGATGGAGTGTTCTGCATATTACCATTAGGTCAGTTTTACTTATTGTGATATTCGAATCTTCTACATCATTACTGTATTTATTTGCCTGCTTGTTTGGTCAGTTACTGAAAGGAGTATGTGGACAACCCCACTGGTTGTGGATTTGCCTATTTCTCTTTCTAGTTCTGGCAATTTTTGCTTCTTTTATTTTGAGCCCATGTTATTAAATAATGCAAATTTGGAATTACTTTATCTTCCTGGTAAGTTTGCAGTTTTATCATTATTGAGTGTACCTCTTTATTTCTAGTAATAGTTACTGCCTTAAAGCTAACCTTGGCTGGTACTAATATACCGATTTTCTTTTGGTTATTATTTGCATGGTAAATATTTTCCCACCCTCTTTTTTTCAATTTCTGTATATCAGTGTTTTACATATTGACTTATAAGTAGCAGATTTTGTGTTTATTTAATCAAAGTCTGCCAATCTTTGTCTTTAAAGGACACTTAAGACATTTACATTTAATGTAATTGAGTCTGAATCTGTGTTGGTCTTTTAAGGTCAATACATCTTTTAAACAGTTTTTTTACATTCAGGAAAGAGTTCATTGGCACCTATGAGTTTAAGAAATTTATCTTCTCTGATTTGTATCCAAACATGCAAGAATTTATGAGGCCTTCTCATCTCCTGTCATTCCTTTGACTGCTGTATAATGAAAAGAGATCCAGGAACTAAAATATGCTAAGAACATTTCTAATCTAGTGTTTTGGGAATTTTGCTTACAACTCTTGTTTTTTTCATGACTTATCTACCTAATTCCAATAAACAGGGCATTACCAATGTATCTATTAATATATCTTTTTTTTACAAAATACTATAAAGATTTCATTTTTGATTGCAGGGCTGTAACTCCCAAATGAGCATGTCAGAAGTCTCCTGTAGTGAAAGTACATCCTCCTGTCAGTCTCTTGAACATGGCTCAGTCCCAGAAATTCTCATTGGCCTGCTTTATAATGCCACAACTGGGAGACTATCAGCAGAAGTGATAAAAGGCAGCCACTTCAAAAACTTGGCAGCAAACAGACCACCCAGTGAGTGAAAAATATTTTTCTTAATTCTAGTGTTTTCTGTACTTATGAGACTCGCAGTGTAGGGGCTTCAGTCCTATCATTTAGCCTTAACCAATCAATGATGGTTTAATCATCAGCCAATCTGTTTCATGTTTTCTATTTCCAGCCATTTGGGAATTAGATCTGAAATTCAAAACATTAATTGTAAGGTGGCAAGACTTTAACTTTTTCAGTGTCTGCAGAATGAATTAGCCCTATCATAGCCATTATCTTCTAATGCCAGAAAAAGTTACAGGTTTTTTTTTTAAGGTAGTAACACTCCACAAATATGATGACGAATGCTTATAGCTGTTGTTTTTAACTGAAGATCGATGTCATGTTTCCTCTCTGCATGCAGTACTATGAACTAATGTGTATACTTCTATATTTTTCCTTCTTTTCTCCCTTAACAGAAAAAACTGTTTCTTCACATTTTTCCTCCTTTAAAGTTATAAATCAGTACTGCCAGCAGAATCTTTTCTTAAATGGAATGTGCTTTGCTTTTACCAGAACAAACAGAATAAGGAATAGTTTGATATTTATGCTCGATGCTAGGAAAGGAAAGCTAGATGGTGTAGATACCTCTGCCCTGTCTATATGCCTCTCACTCTTCTCTCTCCTATCTCTCTCCCAGCTCAGGAGGCTGGGGATAAGTTATGCACAGAGAAATTGTCATGCAGTATACCTCCAACATTGTTTATTGTTATCTGTAGAAATAAACTGGGAAAGTAGCAGCCTCTTTATATTTCTCTAAAATTAAAGCTGTTAATAACGGCCTACACTCAAAATTTGAAAGGAAATCTTGAATAATAATGCCAACCTTAAATTTGTTTAACAATTTCTTACAGACTTGCTTGAAGCAATATTTCACTCCAAGTATCAAATAACTGTTGGAGGGGAAACTTTTTCCACCCTTGAATTAACTTTACTTCTAAATATCCTAAAAATTACTTTTTCAATCAAAGTGAAAAGTCATAAAAATGTATTTAGTGTGCCCTCAGTAGTACTGGAAACCTCACTTCTTACATACATCATGCAATGTATCTGTCCCTTCATTAAACGTCAGAAGGCCAAAGTTAGATTTCTATTTCTACCCTTGGACGAGTGACCTAACTTCCCTAAGGCTGTTTCCTTATATGTAAAATTAAGGTTGTGTTTCTCACAGGGTAACTGTGATACTCAAATCGGATAAAGGCACGTAAAAAGGATGGAATTATTATTTGTCCCCTTTTTCCTTTCAGAAGGAAACATTCAGAGGGTGGAAAAAAGCAATCACTAGAGTAAAGAGCTTTGGAAGTGTGACTTGGTTACCGTCATTAATCCACACTAGGAATGCAAACTCAAATGGCCTGGGAAGTAACTTAAATGAGCAGAATTTGTAGAGGAAAGAGAAGGAGCACGGAGAGGCCTGTGATAAATGCAGGGGTGCACGCCCTGCCTTAAAACATTCAGATTCAAATTTTTTGAACACGGTCTATTATTTGGGGTTACATTTAGCCACAAGCTGTCAGTTTGCAATTCCTGCTTAGCTAATAGTTTAATTTTTTGACAAATCTTTAACTTGAAATGCTAGAAAGCAGCAGAATGAAATGACAGATTTGCCTTTCTGTCCTTGCTGAACCCACTCTGATAGAAACAGAGAAACACTAATCCGAACTAAAATGAACCAGGGAGTGGGTGGAGGTAGGGATGGACAATAAACAAGTTAAGAGAGATTTGCATCCGCAACATAGAGTAGATCTATCAGGTTAAAGAATAGGTTATAGCAATTTCCATTATTTTAGAATTAGATCTTCAGTAGTAGGACAGTTCATGGTATTAGCTGGGAAGTAACTAGTAGGTAAATATAAGTCAACATTAAAACTAATTAAATGAAGTAGGGTATTTATAAAGTAAAATATGATAATTTTATCAGTTTGTCTATTGTATATAAGATTGTGACCCTTCATATATACCTAGGTTCTAAATTTTGAACTATGTTATAGACTGACTAATCCAATTTTTATCCCAAAGGAACAGTGGTAACATTCAAGAACAAAAATTTTGGTAGTTCTATTTTATTTTGCATAACTTAATTTTATATTACGTTGGAAGTAAAAAAAAGTGTTTGAAGTGTTAAATATTGCATGGATAAACTTAAAAATTTAGAAAAATAATAATAATAATGATCCTTTAATGCCTTTTATTCAGTCTTTTATGGTCTGATAATTTGCATGATTCTATGTTCAATGTGCTTTAGACCAAGAAAATATCCTTATAAAGGTGTCCCCCTTTAAAACAGTGTAATTTTTGTTTAAGATTACACAATGACCTTAAAAATTCTCATTCCATGAAATTTACCCAACATACCCTTTTTTCAACCCTCTACCTGAATTAAAATGCTAAAGTTTTGTGTTCTTCCACTCCAGTGAACAGTGTTTCCTCTTTAATTCTAACCTTTGACCCTCTTTCACCCAACAATTGACATCTGGTCATTATTTCTTTTACTGCTTTCCACCCCCTGTTGTCAGATGGACTGTTCTGTTGTCTAAAACACTTGATAGGTGGACAGGTTTATATAATCCGAGGTGAGTTCCTGTAGAGGCTAATTGGATGTTGTCTTTTCATGCAAAAACAAAATACCCTAAAACTTGCCAGCAGTGAAGCTGTCCACCATGTTGATTTCCAAAAAAAAATGCACATTTATTATCTGTGGTACTTTAAATAAAACTAACTTAGAATTTATCTCTGATTATGGATGATGGTATTCAGAGTATCTATAAAACTAGCAAAACCTTTTAAATTAAAGGTTTATTTGTTCATTCATTATATTTTGACTCATAAGTAGAAATAGATATTTCATGAGAAATATTGCAATTTTCATTAAAATTAATTGAAATTTTGATACGAAGTACACATGATGGATCTACATGCTGAAGATAATTTGCATGAGTCTAAAGAACTTGAAAACACAGTTGTTTGAAAAGAGGGTTTATCTCCCAAGTAACCAGGTAATGAACTGTTACGTTTCACTTGGTACACTAAACATCACATCAATTTTTTTTTTTTATAATTCATGAAAATAGTTAAGATACCATACCTAAAATTTCACATTAAATTGTGCCAAAAAGGAATCCTGTAGTATTTAACTATCCAAAAAGCACATTAAATGTATTCTTGCATGAAACCAGGAGAAAGTTTTACTTGATTTGCTAAACTTTGAGCCCTTAGTGCATTTGGCTTCATTTTGGCCCTTAAATGTTTTAAAAATATATTTAAAAACCACATCCATGCAGAGATTTTTTTGACATTTCATCCTAAGCTGTTTTGATGTCATCTTTGCATTCTTGTCTTTCTCTTTCCCTCCTTACCATTTGCCTTCATTTCTATTCGTTTGTTTATTCTTACACTCTGAAAGCACAGTGGAATGCTTTACAGTGTTGTGGCTAATTGAGCTTGCTAAGTGTTTATTAATGCTATGATGTCCTGCTTAGTGAAGCTAAACGGGGGTGGGGATGGGAAGGGCGGGTAGTGGGAGGTCAAGGATGGGGGTGGGAGGGTGGAGGAAGGATTATGAGGTATACCTTTAAATTCTAACTCTAATGTAGAAGTAGTGAGGTTAAGATATTATTACCCCCAAAAGATTTGATGCCTACTTAGCATTCTCTGTACTTGTCACATTTTATTATCATTTAATCAAAATGGAATTATTGGATTTCTACTAAACATGGTATACACCATATCCTTATAAAGTATAAACACTTAATCTTCTCAGCAAGTGTTACAAGAAAGACGTTTTGAGTTTGTTTCAAATGAAATTTGTGGTATGTTGTTTTTTCTATAGATACATATGTTAAATTAACTCTACTGAATTCCATGGGTCAAGAGATGTCCAAATGCAAGACATCCATCCGCAGAGGGCAGCCAAATCCAGTGTACAAGGAAACTTTTGTTTTTCAAGTGGCCCTATTTCAACTCTCTGATGTGACACTCATACTGTCTGTGTATAACAAACGCAGCATGAAAAGAAAAGAGATGATAGGCTGGATTTCTTTAGGTCTGAACAGCTCTGGAGAAGAGGAACTCAATCACTGGACTGAAATGAAAGAGTCGAAAGGACAGCAAGTATGTAGATGGCACGCGTTGCTAGAGTCATGATGACTAGGATTAATGAGCAATTGCAGTTCAAGGCAGCATCATTTCTGAGTACAACATTACTCTTCTTACCTAGTCACCATGGGAAGATCTGTTCTTTGAAGAATCATCTTTAACATTCTACCCAAATGCTTTAAATTCTGTGGAAAGAACATCTAATACTGACATAAATGAAGAAAAGAAGTGTGTCTAGTAGAGCTTGTTTGAGAAAATGAGAAACTTTCATCTTTCTTAAACTGACAGTCCTCCAGAGCTTTAAGAGCATCGTTTTGGTTTGAAGTTAATTTTACTCTAGCAAAAGAGCCAATAATTTTATGAAAAATCAAAATTATAAATGATTTTGAAAATCGGAATTTTTAGTTACAGCACCCTTTTAGGTCACCCTACATATACACAGGACATATTTTGACTGGCTCATCCCTGGTGTTCGTAATGTTCTTTAATATGAGAAAGTCATTCTCCAGCGTTGTCAATCGGATCTAATGGTGAAAGGTTTCAGTCACAATGAAAATCATTTTATTTCAGATATTTTCCCTTTGTGCACTTAGTTTTGTTGTGCCTCAGTTCTTCTCAATAGCACCAAATCTAAGTGCAAGCAAGTATTCATTTTCATAAGGGAATGTTTTCTATGTGTTATTTTAAGAAAAGCTCACTCCTTCATTTGCCTCTGATTTTGCCTGATCCAAAGAGACCAAGTTACTGTACTGGTCCCTTGCAAGTCTTCTAGACAGGTTGTACTGTAGACCATGTAACTTTCTGTTGAAAGCACTTCCTGTATTCTTGTATTCCAATGTAGGAAGCTAATAGAGCAGGACTTCACTTTAAAATCTCTTTCAATGGTTGACTCTTTAAAATTGTAATAATGTGAAAATACATTTTTTACAAGCTAAAAAATATAGTGAATAAGCTGTTGAAAATTGAAAACAATTCAAGTTAAAGAAAATTTTAATCATCTGCTCTGAGTATTTAGTAACCAACACTGCATAAAGCAGGTAGCATTCAAATAAGAAACAGTTCTCTTCACTCTTACTTCAATTTGTATTTGTGATCTAAAGACTCTCCAGTTCTAAGTGTGAATCAGAACATCATGTTAAAAACAGTTCTGAGATTCCTTAAGAAGTTTCTAGTGACTTGTGACTAGATTTTATGAGATTTACAGGTACGTTCTTCAGCGTGATGTCATCCTGTGCCTTCCATGTAAGTTAAATTTGCTCATACAGCTTGAAAGTTGTATTTGCAAAATTAGGCCTTCAATTTTTATAAATGTGAAGATTAGATTCCTCAGAACAGTGTCACAAGATCTTTATTTCCTCAGAAGTATGTAAAAGTTGTATAATGTGCTAATTTTTTTAAATGGCAAGGCATTTGTTGTTTTTATATTTAGGAACTCTGATTACCAGGAATATTATAAGCTGTTTTCTTTTTAATTTTGCTTCTTATCCAATATATAATTTTATGCATATACTTTATTAAATAGAATGTTTTATATATATGAAAATTATTTTTTTTCTCTTTCTAATTTCTAGTTAAATTAGAAACATACTATTTACCAATTACTAAAAAGCGGTATATCATTGTTCCTAGTCCCAACTAAGTACTATGTATTATTATAAGCTAGAACTTGTTATTATCATAATAACAAAACCATGCATAGATATTATTACTTCAGCTTGGCTGTACTGAAAGGCCTTAAAAGAAACCCAAAAGGACAGTGAACTCCTAATATTTTTTAGTTTAAAAAATGGCAGCTCTATGCATTCATACATATGAGTTATATGATAAAATACAAATGCCATATCAGGTGACATGGGGTTTAAGAATGTGTGTTAGAGAGTTGCATTAAAGGGAAAAATCTATTCTTTTATTATTACATTAATGAGCATTTTCCAGGGTTTTATAAATGAGTTAGGTTATAAAGTTAAAACATGAATCAAGTGACAAAATATCTCATGAAAGTATTTTTAGCAACAGTTATGGAAAGAGATTGGAAGGGGGGCAGTAGATTTTACTGAGAAATTGGTTTTAGGCATTTGATGCTGCAAGTATCTTTTCTGGCTTTGAAACAACTAACTGCATTGCTAACAACTGGGATCGTCCTAATAATAAAAAGAGTTATCAGTCTTATCTGTAGCTGTAACAAAGCCTAATCAAATACATATGAGACCAGCTTGGTGCTTTCTCCTACAGCAAGGAAAAGAACACTAACTAAATGTTATTTGTTAAATCTTTCTTCAGACTATGCCCAGAATTGTGTGTGTGTGCTTGGATACATCCTTAGGGGTTTATCTGGTCTGAGTATATCAAATCCGGTATGGCCTAAAATTTAATCAACAATTTTTAAATATTTCAAGAAAGACCCTACCTCCACCCCAGCTGCCAAGTCCTCAAAGATTATGAAGTGTATGTATGTGTATCTGTATACACACACACACATGCCTATACACACAACATATATATACAATATGTATATGTGTGTGTGTGTGTATATACATATATATATGTATTTGTATCGGTGAAGGTGCCCTGGCTTTCTCAGATAACTAAATAGAACAGCATTTATCAAGTTTATGGATTATTTTTCTCCTCCGTATGTTTACTAGAAATTATATTTGGTTTTGGGTGCTATTTGCTGCCATTCTCCTCCACACACAGCAAAATATATATCTTTTTATCCTTTGGATTGACACAGCTTAGAGTAATTACTCCCCCAAATTTGTCTGTTATTTTAGAAAAAGATTAAATAGGGCTTAAGAGACCCACTCACTCTACTGAATCTAACGTACGAGACGGTACTACTGCTGTTTTGTGTGCTTGGATTTGCATGAAAGCTTAAAGGCAAAATATTGTATCTTGGCAATTAAAGCCAATAGGGGCCCACTGGTGGGCAGCAGGTGTTGTCTAAGAAACTTGAGAAAGACAGCGCACTTTCTTATTGTTCTCTTAAAATCCCCTAAGTTTTATAATAAAATGAGATAGTCCAAATACAGCGACTGACTGGCATTCATGGCAGCTCCTGAGCATGGAATTACAAGTTTTATTTGTCTCCCAAATGAGCAGCAACATGTAGTTGTTTATTACTGCCCAGGAAGCAAAGTATATTTTATTTTATTTTTATTTATTATTTATTTATTTTTTGCGGGACACGGGCTTCTCACTGTTGTGGCCTCTCCCGTTGCGGAGCACAGGCTCCGGACGCGCAGGCTCAGCGGCCATGGCTCAAGGACCCAGCCGCTCCGCGGCACGTGGGATCTTCCCGGACCGGGACACAAACCCGTGTCACCTGCATTGGCAGGCGGACTCCCAACCACTGCGCCACCAGGGAAGCCCTCAAAGTGTATTTTAAATCAGAAAAGAATTTGTTTAGTATATCCTCTTACCTTTAAGAAATTTTCTTCCGTAATCTTATGTCTTCTGTACTATTCGCATTTTGTGTGAAATCTCTTTGCGTATTTTCTTACTGTGCATTCAGTGAATTCTCATTAATGTTGTATTTAGTGACAGAAATAATAAACTGAATCACAATTTTTAAAAAAGAAAAACCAGTGAGAAAATATCTAAACTACCCTTATTAATACATACATGTTTAAGTGTAGGGCCTGGTAGGGCACTTTCATCTAGTCTAGTTCAGAAGCCCAGGGCTATATGTTAAGTCATTTTCTTGATACCATCATCATTTTCACTTATCTAGTGAATCAGAAGCATAATCAAAAGGAAGGTAGAACCAGTGGGGCAAGAGTTCATAGAACTGGGGGTGTTCTTTAAGATGGAGATAGAGATCAAATGATATCATAGTTTTTCAAGTGAACTGAGAGATAGGCTATTTGAAAGTGTAAATTTTAGATGAAACTAGAACAGCAGTCACCAACAAATTTTTCAAGGTCTCTATCCAGCTGTTAATAGCGATAACACAAATTCACTTCCATGAAATTGCCATTTGCTTACATAGACTAGATAGTCTACTCATAGAGATTTTTCTCATTGATAGCTATTGTTCAGTTGTTTTCATTTTCTTTTTCCATTTTACTGTCCCCGGTTCACCCATGACCTACACTGGAGGTGGCCGTCAGTGTCATCGTCACCAACCAAACTCAATACTGAGCACAAGGTTAAACATACCATGGAGCACTTTTCTTAAATTCACTTTAAAACATCATCTGTATCCACCAAAGTGTCTAATAATGATGAGGGTAACCGCTATCATTTAGTAAGGTCTAGCACAATAATTTATTATTTTGATTCTCACAACAGTGGTATGAGGTAAATAATATTATCAACATTTTATAGATGAAGAAACTGCAGGATAGAGGTTAAACAGACTTGCCTAAGGTCATCCAGTAAGTAAATAATAGAACTGGGATTAGAGCCCACACATAAATTACTCTAAAACCTATATTATACATATTGCAATTGCATCCCTCTTTACTAGTTGCAAGAAAAAACAGGACAACATTATATTCATCAGTAATCCCACCCACTTTAATTGGATGGCAGCACTAGAAAAAGAGAAGGAAAAAACAGAGCTTGGGAAAGAGAAATACAAGGCAAAAAAGAAAAGAAGATTAGAGGGGTTTTTTTGTCTTCTGGGGACACAAATGGTACTTTTGTGTCATACTTTGTAGATGACATATTTTCAAAGACTTGGGGATTAATTTACTCTGCCAGTTTACCCTATACTTACTCATATTCTGAAAGTGTATTAATCAATTTGTTCTCTTCCTTGTCCACTGTTGGGAATCCAAAATATTTTAATTGTACATGATCCCCTTTCTACCCTACGAAGTGGATAGCCTGTGTCCATGAACACGTATCTTGCCAATACCAGTGGTGAAAGGAAAGACTTGTCTTCCTCTGCACTCTGACTGCAATTTAAGTTGCTTCTCTACCCTTTCTTAAGGTTTAACTGGATTACAGCTAATTTTATTACATATGTCTCTCCCCTCGGTAGTACTTAATGCTTTATCTTGTTATCTTTATGTGCCCCTTGTTCATACTAGGCACACTATAAATATTGACTAAACTAAATTCCCTATGGAGGAAATCAATAATACTGTTATATGTCTCAATATTTATGAATCTTATGCATGGATTTATTTATGTCTTCATTAGTACCTACTGTGTACCATGTATTTTTCTAAGTGCTACAAATGCAGAGATAACAAATCGGGTAGACAAAGTCTTTGCCCTAATGGAGCTTGCATGCTAAGGTGGGGATAGCCACAGAATGATATAACTTTAGCACAGGAGTACAATGTGGAGTTCAGAAAAATCTTCCTGGAGAAAAGAACCCCCGGGTTGGGTCTTAGAGAATAAATACAGATTAGAGTCCCATCAAGGAACTTATTCTCTCCGAGGGCAAAATTTAAAACAGTGGTTCCCAAATTATAGTGTGTTTAAGAATTATTTTGAGAGCTTAGTTTGTATTCCAAAGCCCCACCTCCAGAGATTCTATTTCATTTGGTCTGGAGTGGAGCCCAAGAATCTACATTTTATTAAGCTCCCCAGGAAATTCTGTCTGTGAGGCACTGGAATAGAATATTGAGCTCATTATATAGAATTATTGGCAGCTGTCTAACCATAGATTAGTTCTTGAAGTATGATAGTGATAAAGAAGAGCAAGATTAAGACTAGGATTAGTGCTGTTGATGTGTGTGTGTGTGTGTGTGTGTGTGTGTGTGTGTGTGTGTGCTGCCTTAAAAAGAAAGATATTTAATGAGAAATTAAAAGTGATACTTAATTATGAGCTCCTGTGCATTCACATTCAAGATAACTTTTTCAAAGTGTTTCATGGTATAATAAATAAATCCTATTATGTTAGTTTTATGATTCCTGAAAATTACTTTGGATTATTTTCAAATATTTCCTTCCAAACTGTCTTTACAATGATAGACACAAGGCAAAGAGAGAGTCTGAGGAAGGTGTTTACCTAGTACATCTGTCAATATTCTAAATGAAATAAGGCTGACCTTTAAGTGTGTATAGTGGCAGCCATAAGTGGTGGCGTTTTTCATTCTTGTGTATAGTAAGCTTTCTTGTCTTTTGTCATCATCCTGAATGGCTTCATTGTCATTACACTCATCAGATGAACCTCATTCCTGTACTCATTCCTGGATTCTTCACTAGAAATAGCAATGTTTCTATCACCTCTGCTCTGATCTCTATTTCCTTAATTGCTTGGCTCTTTCTTAGGGTCTTTTATTTCAAAAAACAAGTTAATACAGCAGCCTCAAGTCCTCCTTTTTCTCTAAAAATAAATGCCATATATAGGTTCATCTGAGTTCCTATTTCCCCACATTTATAATGTAGGCATACCTCCTTCTCTGGTGTAATATTTTGCATGAATGTATTTTACATTTTGAAAGTATTTTTCCCAACAAATATCTGTGATTAACCCACTGAAAAATGAGGTGATTTGAATTTTGAAATAATATGGTATGGAATTAAGGCTGTTTTGTGACTGCTGCTGTATCATTGTGTTTGGTCCGATTATAGCTTGAAATCTGGTTAACATAATCTTAACGTGAAGAGTTTGATAAACTTGAATTATTAGTCCATTATCAAAAATGAATGTAAGACTCTTGCTTTATTCTCCCCCTAATAGACAAGTATGTATCTTGCTTAAAATGTTCCTTCTTTCTTCCTCCCACACTTTTTTCCCCAGTCCTATTCATGTACATTCACACTGGAATTCTGAGTTCATCACAGCTGCGTAATTCCTAACAAAAAGTGATACCCTGACTTTTTTCATTTTAATCACATGTGCTGGAGAGTAGAGAGGACTGGATAGGTTTTCTCAGAGACTAGAGAGAGAGCAAAGCATGACCCTCTTTAGTCATTAAGTTTGTTGTATCTCTTGTGATGGTTGCTATCGTTGTGTACTTAATCTTGAATAGTGTGAAGTTCCCTAATATCATGCTGTATGGGTTGGGAGCAGAGAAGGAAATTTGATTATTAATCTAACAAAAATATGGCATAATTTTATTGTACATAAAATTAGTACATAAAAATTTCTAAATAATTAATTATGAGAACAAAGTCACTGATGTGGCAGTAGTTTTGCAAGATGTTTGACGTTATTTCAATGTCATTTTGACAGTCTGCATCTCAAATTGTACTATTATTTCAGGGTCCTTTTTCACTCTTTTTTTATTATTCTGATGACTGTTTGATATTTGAGTTTGTCTTTTAAATATTCAAGACTATTTTTAAAAGAAAAAACCTAACACCTTTCTGTTTCTTCCTTTAACATGTGATCTCTCACCTGACACTTTTTGTGATTAAAATGAATACCCAACAGATGAAATATAATACTCTATTATACACTGAAAAAATAATTATCTGAAATTTGTTTATATCTTCAGGTATTGCTTGAATGCTTATTTCCATAAATCTAAGCAGTTAATATTAAATATGGCTATTGTATTCAATGAGAAAATTTTTTTCCCTTATCTCTGAGATTTATTGTCTCTCTTGGCTTTTACCTCTGGTTGAAGGCTGTGAACCTCTTGCCAGCACTTCATCTGTCAATTTCTGAGTGTGCTCACCTCCTCCAGATGGTATTATTTTCGGTAACAACCAAACCTTTTATACCCTCAGGGTTGGTCCTTACCAGTGATTCCTGTTCATAACCCCCATTAATGTTGATGAAAGTAATACATAAGCACCAGTAAAAGAAAAGACCCCTAAAGTGTAAAGGATCAATATCTTAGCACTCTGGTATAAGATGACCCCGTTAATACCTCAGTATGATTTCAGTCGTAATGGAGTGGAAGCCAACTTCTTGGAAATGAGATTTTAGATCATTATATCGTAAATTCTCTCCTTTTGGTCTTCTCTCTTCCTCCTCTAGCTTGAACATTCTTTTTATTTTAAATTTTGTGAGAAAGCCTTTCCTAAATTCCTGGTTTTAAAATTGTTCATGTTGACTTAACTGGGCACTTTCATAATTAAAAAGGAAAACTGAAGTAGATAGTGTCATTGGAAGGCTTTGGGCAGGGAGGGTGCTTGTTCTTGTTCGGGCATTCTGTTTGCATAAATATTGAGACTATTTACAACATTCTATAATTATGTTGCATTTGTTTTGTGAGGGGAGACCAGGGTAGCTTTTACATATAAATTGGCTCTCTTAGTATTTACGTATATTTAAACAGTCCTTTGAAACACAGCTAGGAAATAATGGTGACATTTCCAACAGTATCTTGCAATTATAAATATTACTTTAAATTTACTCAGAAAATTTCCAGTAGTAGCTTGCATTACAAAATTAATTTATAATGTTTCTACATAATTTTATTGAGATTAGTTTTCTTTTCTGTGGTGAAAATAATATAGTGGCAACAATTTTGAGGAATCTTTAAAGCAGTCACAGAGGGGATAGCCAAACTTTGGCTGGATTTTTACTAGAATTTTGAAATAAGAAAATGTATCAATATTACTTTTCAGTTCAATTAGTCTTGATGAGAAACAGTTATTATATGGGCTTTAAGGGTCTTGATAAATGTTGGCATCTTCTTTTTCTAAAACTCATGATGGTCATCACTGCTCAGTACTCTTACATTGTGTTTTATTTGTCAAAATAATGTAATTTTTATGGAAAACTCAATTAGTGGAATCTTTTATTCAGTATTCCCTTATTTTCTTCTTTCCTTCTTCCTTTCCTCTTTCTTTCTTTCTTTCTTTCTTTTTGAGGCAAGAAGCTTAATAGTATAGTTTCTACAGAGCTTTCTTACTTATTTTTCTAATAATGTATATAACAGCGTGATGAAGTTTAAATGCTCTATGAGCAAAACACTCTATTAAACAACCTGAAGAAATGCACTGCTGATTAACATTTCCTTTGGTCTTAAATTGTCTCCAGATATTTTCTAGTGATTCTATACCATTAATGGATCTTACTAATATAGCGTCTGTGTGGTTATCAACAGTGTTGTATTATTGTCACATATTAATTTGCATTTTTGATTAAAAATATAAATAGACGTGTGTGTGAAACAACCCATTTTATAGAATGAGCATATATCTAACCATTTTCATGTAATTGAAAATGTGCTGTGTGTTGCATTTTTTTCTCATGTCCACTTTTCTACTATCTATACACCGATTGTCTCGGTGCCTTTTTCCTTTTGTATAATTGTATTACTTAAAGAAATTGCTGACCTCTGTGTAAACAATGTAAAAACTGTTAAAATTATTAATCCAAGGAGATTTTAATGGCAGTTTAATTTTCCAGAGAATAAATTTTTGTGTGGGTTACAAGTTACTTTTCTTCACCTTTCTGTAAGAAATCTCTTTACATTTTAGTGCTCGTTTGGAATTGGTAAGCATCTGACTTTGATGATGATGATACACAAAAATCAGCCTGCATTCTTATCGACAAATAAGTGTTACTGTGACTGTTACACAAAATAAAATAATGTCAGTTCCATAAGCAGATATCAAGTGGATATATGTAGATGTTATTCAGATCTTGAGTTTGAAAGGAATCTTATTTAAATGTGCTATAAAATATTGCTATCAAAATGTTTGGGTATTATTATTCTCTTTAATTCTAAGTCAAATCTGACATGCAAAGAAAATAGACTACAAACAAATTTAAACATTTTAAAATAATCTCCTTTAAAGTTTTCAAATCAGGAATAAAACTAAGTAGCTTTAAAGTGATCATAGTATCTTTAGCTACAGTATGCATACATATACACTGTTATCTAGCTTGCTCTTTCATTTAATGTGAACTTGTCATCATTCATATGAGTATTGTCATTCTGTTTAACAAAATCATTTTCTATTGGGCAAGAGTAGTTTGTTGATTTTTAATTCTTTTTTAATTAGGTAGTTATTGTATGTTTCCCAAAGACCTTGAATTTAGATGTTTTTCATATTTCATTCCCTTGTCCATTTTATTTCCAGCAACAAAGACTTATAAGAACAGACTTAACAAGTACTATTTTCCATATTCAAAAGAGTTTAAACTTTTAGTGCTCTAAAACTGACAGAAATTAAAGTTGCTACATTAACCTCTGAGTGTCTTTGAATCCTTAGTTCCATAACCTAACCAGAAGGCTTTTAAGTTAATTTTTTAGAGTAGAACACCAGTGCCCAATTGGTCTGGTTTAGGGTTTTTCTTTTTAAAAGAGTCATCGTTACTTAAACACAAGGAAAACATGAAACACTTCTGCTTAAAATAAATGGACTTATAATCTCCAACTAAGTTTACAGAATTTGTATCCCTTCCCAGTACGTGCTGCTGCATTCCCCCCTTCCCCCATGTTGGGCTTCCATTATTAAGACATTTAAGGTTGAAGAAGGAAAAATAATAGACTTGCTTATGAGTTTACCGCAAAAAAAGTCATATTCGTCTGGGTCATGGCTTGTCTGTCACAGAATTACAATTGATATAAAATGAAATTCCAGCAGAAAATAGGCACATCTGCATTGCAACAAGCAAATCAATAAATTATCATTTTTTGTTACAGAGAGATTTAGTTATTCATCATACCATGTTACATACTTAAGATTAAGTTTTAATTGTAAATTGACTATAACTCCTTTGATCTTCAATATACAAAGTAGTATTTAAGTCAATTTTTTTCTTTCCATAGGTTATCAAAATATTCCATGATGTTTCCCATTTGAAAATAGTCATTTCCAATTCAAAAATAAAAGGTCTCTGTAAAATATGTGAAGTATTTTGTTTGAATAGTACTTTATAATGAAATATACCTATTTGTAGGGGCAGGAATAGCGACGTAGAGGTGGAGAACGGACATGTGGACACGGCGGGAAGGGGAGGGTGGGACGAACAGGGAGATTAGGTTTGACATAAACACACCATGTGTAAAATAGATAGCTAGTGGGAACCTGCTGTATAGCACAGGGAGCTCAGCTCAGTGCTCTGTGACAACCTAGATGTGGGGGGAGGAGGGGAGTGGGGGGCCCAAAGGGAGGGGGTATATGTAGACATACGGCTGATTCACTTCATCGTACAGCAGAAACTAGCACAACATTGTAAAGCAATTTTACTCCAATAAAAAGAAATTAATGCATATATTAGAAAAAATAATAATAGTATATAATACACTAAAGGCTTCTACATAAGTAAATGCCAAATAAATGGGAACAAATTTTAGAAGGATCTCACAAACTCAATGAGTAAAAGGAAAAAAATGAGAGCATATTCTCAGTTGACGTAAGGAAATATATCAAAGGGGAAACTTTCCAAACAGTACTTTTAATACTCTTAATATACCCACTCTACCGAAATTCATGTTTTCTCTTCTTCTTGGTCATATGGCTAGCTTACTTTTTCTTGGCCTCCCTTGAAGTTAGGTATGGCCGTGTGACTGAGCTCAGCCAATGGAATATGAGCAGAAGGTGATGGGCACCAATTTCGAGGAGGCTTTTTAAGAAACAATTTTGTGCTCTCCACGCCTTCTTTCCCTTTCCACTGGCTGGAAGCGGAGGAAAATGAAAGCCGAGGGAATGGCAGAACCATGAGTTGGAAAGATCCTGGGTCACTGAGTCACATCACAGAAAAGAGACAACCAGATATATTTGCCTTGGGACATTAACATAAATGAGAAGAAAAACTTCTATTGTATTTGAGCCATACACATTTTAGACTCATTTGTTACTGCAAACAATTGAAACTAAAACAAATATTGGGACCTTACAGTGGGTGTTCTGTGAGGATGAAAACCTTCAATACGGTACATTGGTTTAGGAGCAGCCAGCAGAGAGGAAATGGATACAGCAGGCTGAAAAACTGTAATTCATTATGCAGCAGCAATACGCATTTTACTTGGAAGGGGGTCTGTGTGACTGCTGAACCTGTAGTTTAGGGGAATTGGACAGAAGAGACAGTAACAGTGTGTCTGAGATTTTTTTTGTTGTTAAAAGATATTACAAGAAAGCAGTCAACTCAGGCTATAAATAAATGGTCTTCCAGCAGAGACTGAAGGGAATGGAGAGGGCCCGGAGATAAAGTCCCTTAGGGGTTTGAAAAGTCTGCTGCTTCTGAACCCCAAATGTTAAGATTAGACTAAAACGGGTCTTGAGTTTAAAAGACCCATTAAATCTGCACAAGAAAACAAAAGGACTCAACCATGTGGCAAAGTTCAAAATTTTCAAAACAATGCCTCATTTCAAAGAAAAGGTAAACTTACAAGCTCATGAAGCAATCTATGAAAGTTGTATAACCCCCAAGAAGGAAATAATTCTCAATGCCTACTTCCAGTGAAACCATAGCATGAGAGGGAAAAGGAAAACCTTCCCAGAAGTCAAAGCAGGGAACCACTGAGAATGATGGATGAGGGAGTTTCTCGTAGAGAAGAAGCCCAGAGCAAATCACAACTCCTCTACCAGGAGGGAAGTAGGTGTTTTCACTGCTATGAATCAATGACTGCTGTATGTTTCTCATTGTTCCCCTTTTCAAATGAGAATTTTAATTGCAGTTATCCACTTCCAGCTCCACATTGTGGAAGTTGGGGGTGGGTAACTTGTCTTTAAATTCCCAGATCCCTGGATTTGATGGGAAGGAGAGCGCATCACCAGAGATATGGGACTTTGAAAGGACTGCAGTAACTGGGTGGAACTTGAGGTTGTCTCCCTCAGGGAGAATGTAAGCTATTTAACAAACTCTTTGTTCTCCTCTTCCTCAACACACACTAGACTACATTTTCAGCCTCTCTTGCAAATGTTTGTGGCTATTTGACTGAGTTTTAGCCACCTGGAATTTGAGGGGAAGTATACATGTCATTTCTAGGCCGAATGCCTCCTTCATCATCTCTTTCCCCATCCATTAGCTGATTACGAGTGCCCGAGGGGATGGTGGAGCGCAGGACGAAAGGAGCCTAGGTTCTTGAACCACTGCTTGGAGATCATCTTCCTACCAGCCATCTTCCTGTGTTACATGAGCAAGAAATAAACATCTGTGTTTGTGAGCTGTTACATCAATTACGTTTCAGGCCTATTTTATTCCTGAAGCACCTACCTTACACTAACAGGTAAGCTCATGGGTTCCAAGCTAGCAACTGAGAGAAGTCTGGATGTCACCATTGCCAAAAAGACAAAACTTCCATACGATGCGAGGAAGGACAGTATCTGACAGCTGATTGTTCAGGGGCCAAAGCCAAGGAATGAGGTAGGTCTCAGGAGCACTGCCTGCCAGCACTACCTGAAGAGATTATTTTGAGGAACAGGTTTTAAGGCTACTGGAGCGATTCAAATTACTTGTCTCTCCAGCTTGACCAGAGAAGCGGGTTTAAACTATGACCCAAGAGATGAGATGAGGTGATGGGTGGAAAGCCTAAAACCTAGGCATCAAACCTAGAGACAGGACTGAGGCAGTAAGAACATTGGAGGACCACAGGGTAAGGGAGAGGAGGAAATCGAGCTGGAACAGATAACTCAGCAGAGTTAAGGCAAGGACACCAGAAAACATTATGAGGGATGAGATGAGAGCCAGATTGTTAAAAACAACCAAACAAACAAAAAAACACCTTGAATCCAGTTCAGAGACTTTTAGACTTGAGATAAGGTTTTGAGTACATGAGTGAGTTTTAAGAACTGTCATCGAATAGGGGATCAGTTAGGAAGCTATTCTTAGAATCCAGATGTTTTACAAACGTTAAATAACTAGACATGAGGTGATACCAGCAGCTTAGCTTAGGGGGGTGGAGAATGTTTTTTTAAAATGAGGTTGAAAAAAAAAACGTGTTTGTTTTTTTTTTCAGTGAGGTTGGTGGGACTTCCCTGGTGGTCCAGTGGTTAAGACTCGGAGCTCCCAATGCAGGGGGCCCAGGTTCGATCCCTGGTCAGGGAACTAGATCCCACGTGCGTGCCCACAACCAAGAGTTCGCATGTCGCAACTAAGAGTCCACATGCCTCAACTAAGACCTGGCATGCCGCAACTAAAAACCCCAGGCAGCAGCTAAGGATCCTGCATGCCGCAACGAGAATCCCGCGTGCCGCAACTAGGACCCGGCGCAGCCAAATAAGTAAATAAATATTTTTTTAAACATGAGATTGGTGAGGAAATTCCCTGGCGGTCCAGTGGTTAGGACTCCGTGCTTTCATTTCCTAGGGCCTGGGTTCAATCCCCGGTCAGGGAACTAAGGTCCTGTAAGCCACAGGGCGTGGCCAAAAAAATAATAATAATAAAATCGGTAAGGCACTGTTGTTTAAGGAAAAGTCTCTGGGACTTGATGACTAATTGAAAGTGGTGATGGGGGTAGTGCTTGAGAGAGGATGGAATTAAATTGAGTGATTTTTGAGGAGCAGGTGAGTGAGGAGTGGGACCACCAAATAAAGGAGTCCAGAAAAGAAGCTGGGTTTATAAGGGTTGGTTTCAGCTATGTTGACTTTCAAATGACATTCTGTGGGAAATGTCCATGAATTGGAAATGAAGGACTAAAGTTTAGGAAAAAGATACAGACTGAAATGTGTCTTGGGTCTCGTGCAAAGCCGTAAAGTGATTAAGTCACAGGAGTCAAGAGCTGACCCATCCTCTCACTAGAATGTGAGTCCTGTGGTGACAGAAACTATTTATTCATTTGGTTCACAACTGTATCCCCAGTGCCTAGAACAATGTCTAGGGCATAACTGATATTAATGAACCTCTGACTGAGGTTTGAAATCTTGAGAAGTATGGGTGGGAGGATTCTTTGGTGTTTTCTATTTTTGTTTTTTGTCTCCTTTTGGTAATTATTTCAGTTGAATAGAATTATCCAGAAAGGTGCTATTTAATGTGTGAAGTTTACCAAAGCAAGAAAAATATACAGGGATTCCCTGCTGGCGCAGTGGTTGAGAGTCCGCCTGCCGATGCAGGGGACACGGGTTCGTGCCCCGGTCCGGGAAGATCCCACATGCCACAGAGCAGCTGGGCCTGTGAGCCATGGCCGCTGAGCCTGCGTGTCCGGAGCCTGTGCTCCGCAACGGGAGAGGCAACAACAGTGAGAGGCCCGCGTACTGCAAAAAAAAAAAAAAAAATACAAATACATTTTAGAAATATTTCCTAGTACCTGAAATGAAAAAATTTCTTGTCTAACCATGAAATTTGATTTATGAAGCCCCATGGCATCTGTGATCTCTGGTTCATTAGTTGATAAAAATTCCATTTCTGACATAGTTTAATTGTTAATGGGAAAACAATATTAAGCTAATACTAAGCTTATTAATATTTTAAATACACTTTATTTTAAGACAGCTTTATGGGGAGGATAAATAAGGAATTTGGGGTTAACATATACACACCACTATATATAAAATAGATAATCAACAAGGACCAACTGTATAGCACAGGGAACTCTACTCAATATTCTGTAATAACCTATATGGGAAAATAATCTGAAAAAAGAGTGGATGTATGTATAAGTGAATCACTTAGCTGCATACCTGGAACTAACGCAACACTGTAAATCAACTATAATCCAATATAAAATAAAATTTAAATTAAAAAAAGAAAAATTAAAGAGACAACCAAAAAAAAAAACAGTTTTAGATTTACAGAAAAAGAATAACACGATAATACAGAGTTCCCACATACCCTGCACCCTGTTTCCCCTACTACTAACATCTTACATCAGTGTGGCACATTTGTTACAATTAGTGAACCCATATTGATACATTACAGTTAACTGAAGTTCATCATTTAATCAGATTTCCTTAGTTTCCACTTAATGTCCTTTCCTGATCCAGGACACCACAATACATTTAGTCATCCTGTCAGTTTCTCAGACTTCCCTTGTTTTTGACGACCTTGACAGTTTCAAGTAGTACTGGTGAGGTATTGTGTAGAACGTCCCTCAGTTTGGGCATTGTTGAATGTTTTTCTCAGGAGTAAACTGAGGGTATGGGTTTTCAGGAGGAAGACCACAGAGGTAAAGTGCCATTTTCAGGGCATCTTATCAAGGGTGCATACTATCCACACGCGTTATCACTGTCGATGCTGACTTTTGATCACCTGGCCAAGGCAGTGTTTGTCAGATTTCTCCAATGTAATTCTCCAAATGTAAAGTTATTCTTTTTTCCCTTTGTATACTGTACTCTTTGGAAGGAAGTCACTATGCACCAACACTTAAGGAGTTGTGCTCCACCTTCTTGAAGGCAGGGTATCTACATAAATTATTTGGAATTCTGCACAGATTTGTTCTCTTCTCCCATTTATTCAATCATTTAATATCAGTATAGACTCACCGATATCTTATACTCTGGGTATATACTACTATATTTATTGTGTTGTTCAAAATGTTCTAGCTTTGGCAATTGGGAACTCTTTCATTTGGCTCTGGTGTCCTTTTGACATACCTCCTTCATTGTAGGTGCATTATTTGCTTCCCTTCCCTTCCTTCCTTCCTTCCTTCTTTCCTTTCTTTCTTTCATTCTTTCTTTTTTTCATCCTCTTGTCCTCTCTTTCTTTCTAGTACTTCCTTACTTTCTGGCACTGTAGAGATGCTCCAAGCTCAGCTTATCTTGTACATTTCTGGCCCCAGTCCTAGAATCAGCCATTTCTCCAAGAAGTCTCTGTTCCTGTTATTAGGGAAAGGTATCAGAAACCAATATCTGAGCAAGAGGTATGCTTGTTGCTCCTGGGGTATCATTGGTTCCAGGCCCTCTCAGCTGGCAGGAAATATATAATGTGTATACTAACCTGTGTATACATATATCTACAAATGTGTGTATTTAACAATCTGTATCTATATTAAGCTAAACATGAGTTCATACTGTCTTCAACTCTAACCCATTACCACATGGATCATTCTAGCCTCCTCTTCTTGCTTGTCTGTAAAATCCCACTCCAGCAGTGAGCATTTGCCATCCCTTTGCTGGATCTTTTCAATTCCAGTATACATGTACAGCGTTACACCGTACCCCATGAGTAACAACTGTATCAACTAGGGAATAGTACAGTTTCTTTTGCCTTTATTCTTTCTTACAAATTCCTCCCATTTTCAAAGCTGCTTAGGTGAGCACATTTCCCTACTCCCTTCAGTGAGGTTGTCTTATATATTCATAATACAGTTGGATCATTTTATTACGCCCTGCATTCCATCCTGGGGTTCCTTGACTTCCTAAATCATTTTTAAATATTTTCATACATTAAGGTTCATTCTTTGTATTTTAAACTTCTATAGGTTTTAATAAATGCAGTGTCATGTATCCACCATTATGGTACCATAGAGAATAGTTTCACCACCCTAAATGAACACAAATTCTGTGTTTATTCAACCCTCTCCTTCAAGCGCAAGCAATTACTGATCCTTTTACAATCATTTTGGAGGGGGGCCTCTTTTTAGAGTGTCATATAATTGAAATAATATTGTATATATCCTCTTCAAACTGGCTTCTTTCACTTAGCAATATGCGTTAAAAAACCATCTATGTCTTGTCATGACTTGATAGCTCGTTTTTTTTGTTTGTTTGTTTGTTTGTTTTTGCGGTACACGGGCCTCTCACTGCTGCGGCCTCTCCCGCTGCGGAGCACAGGCTCCGGACGCGCAGGCTCAGCGGCCATGGCTCACGGGCCCAGCCGCTCCGCGGCATGGGGGATCTTCCCGGACCGGGGCACGAACCCGTGTCCCCTGCATCAGAAGGCGGACTCTCAACCACTGCGCCTCCAGGGAAGCCCGATAGCTCGTATTTTTTTTATCATTGGCTATTATTTCATTGTATGGATATACTATTGTTTTATACATTCACCTTTTGAAACACATCTTGGTTGCTTCCGGTTTTTGTCAACTTTAAATAAGCCTGCTACAAACGTTTATGTGCAGGTTTTTGTGTGGACATAAATTTTCAAACTAAAACTGCATAAGTATCTAAGCATACAATTGCTGGACTGTATGTTAACACTATGTTTGGCTTTGTAAGGAACCGCCAAACTGTCTTCCAAAGTGTCTGTAGCATTTTGCATTCCCACCAGCAATGAATGAAAGTTCCTGTTGCTCCACACCATTGCAAGCAATTGGTAGTTTTTTGGATTTTAGTCATTCTAATAGGTATGGAGTGGTATCTCACTGTTGTTTTAATTTGCAATTCCCTACAGATGGGGTATATGGTTTCCATCTGTACATTTTCTTTGATGAAGTATCTGTTCAGATCTTTGCCCATTTTTAAACTGGTTGGTTTGTTTTCTTAATGCTGAATTTTAAGGGTTCTGTGTATATTTTGCATACAAATCCTTTATCAGATAATAAGTTTTGCAAATTTTTTCTCCCAGTCTGTGGCATGTCTTTTCATTCTCTTAACATTGTCTTTCACAGAGCAGAAGTATTTAATTTTAAAAAAGTTAAACATCTATTTTTTTCTTCATGGATTATGCTTTCAGTTGTGTATCTAAAAACTTTTTGCCAAATCCATGGTTACCTTGATTTTCTCCTTTATTTTCTTCTAGAAGTTTTATAGTTTTGCCTTTTACATTTGTATCTATGATGCATTTTGAGTAAAAAAAAATTGAAAGGTATATGATATGTGTTTTTTGTTTGTTTGTTTTTGCATTTGGGTGTACAATTATTCTACCACCATTTGTGGAAAAGTCTATCCTTTCTCCATTGAATTGCCTTTGCTCCTTTGTCAAAGATGAGTTGACTGTATTAGTATGGGCTTATTTCTGGGCTCTGTTCTTTTCCATTGATCTGTGTGTCCATTCTTTCACAAATACCATGCCGTCTTGATTAGTGTAGCCTTGTAATAAGTCTTGATAATTGGGTATTGTGAGTACTCTTATCTTTGTTCTTCTTTAGTACTGTGTTGGTTATTCTAGGTATTTTGCCTTTCAGTATAAACTTTAATGTTAGTTTATCGATATCTACAAAATAGTTCATTGCAATTTTGATTGGAATTGGGTTGAATCCTAAGATCAACTTGGGAAAAATTGACATCTTCATAATATTGAATCTTTTAATTCAGGAAGACAAAATATTTCTTCATTTATTTAGATCTTTAGATGATTTCTTTCATCAGAACTTTATAACTTTCCATATACAGCTCCTGTACATGCTTTGGTAGGTTTATACCTAATTTTTTTTTTTTTTTTTGCCACACCATGCAACATGCAGGATCTTAATTCCCAGACCAGGGATCAAACCCCTGCCCCCTGCACTGGAAGCATAGCTTCTTAACCTCTGAACTGCCAGGGAAGTCCCTAATACTTCTTTTCTTTTTAGTGCTATTATAAACGGCATTGTCTTTTTAATTTCAAATTCCAGTTGTTCATTATTCGTATGTTGGAAAGCAATTGACTTGTATATTAATCTTGTGCCCTGTGACCTTTCTATACTCACTTAGTAGTTTCAAGAGTTTTTGTCGTTGTTAATTCTTTGGGATTTTCTACATAGACAATCATGTCATCTGCAAACAAAGGCAGTTTTCTTTCTTTCTTCCCAATGTGTATATCTTATTTCTTTTTCTTTACATATTGTCTGGGACTTCCAATAAAATGTTGAGTAGGAGTGGTGACAGAGGACACCATTGCCTTGTTCTCAATCTTAGGGAGACATTGTCTGGTCTCTCACCATTAAGGATGTTAGGCTGTAGGGTTTTTGTAGATATTCTTTATCAGTTTGAGGAAGTTCTCCTTTGCCCCTAGTATGCTGAGAGTTTTTATCATGAATAGGTTTGAATTTTGTCGAATGCTTTTTCTGCATTAATTGATACTGATCACATGATTCTTCCTTAGCCTGTTTAAGTAGAAGATTACATTGGTTAATTTTCTAATGTTGATCCAGCCTTGCATATCTGGAACAAATATCACTTGGGCATGGTGTATAATTCTTGTTATATATTGTTGTATTCAATTTGCTAAGATTTTGTTGAGCGTTTTTGCATCTATGTTATAACAAATATTGGTCTGTAGATTCGTTCTTTGTAATGTCCTTATCTAGTTTTTGTATTGGGGTAATGTCAGGTTCATAAATGTTTGTTAAAGTTCATCTGTGAAACCATCTGCGCCTGGTGCTTTCTTTTTTGAAGGTTGTAAGTTACTGCTTTGATTTTTGAACAGATTAAGCCCTATTCAGATCATCATAGAAACACACATCTTTTTGTGTGCTTTGGTACTTTGTGTCTTTCAAGGAATTTGCCCATTTCATCTAAATTATCACATTTGTGGGCACAGAGTTGTTAATAATATTCCATTATTATCCATTTAATGTGCATGCGATCTATAGGGATATCCCTTCTTTCATTACTGGTATTAGTAATTTGTGTCTTCTTTTTTGTTGTTGTTCCTGTACTAGCCTGGCCTAGAAGTGTATCAACGTCATTAACATTTTATGAGACCATCTTCTGGTTTTGTTGATTTTCTCTGTTGATTTCTTGTTTTTAGTTTCCTAGGTTTCAGCTCAATTTTTGTTTCTTTTATTCTGCCTGCTTTAATTTTAAATTGGTCTTTTTTCTCTAGTTTCCTAAGGTCCACTTAGATGATTGGTTTTAGAACTGTCTTCTTTTCTAATATATGCATTTAAAGCTGTAGATTTTCCTTTAAGCAATGCTTTTGCTGTATCCCACAAATTTTGATAAATTATATTTTTTATTTTCATTTAGTTTAAATACTTTTAAAATTTCTCTTGAGATGTCTCCTTTGTCGTATGTGTTATTTAGAAGCATGTTATTTAATTTCCAAATTAAGAAATGTAGTTGATTTTTACTTTGTTCAGCTTTTTCTTATTTTAAGGATATAAGTGACAATTTCCAAGTTCTATATGTTAAAGCTGAAACCAGAAGTCCTTGGAAAGGTTTGTAACCACTTGAGCTTATTTTCTCATTTGGAGATATGACTTACTGTTGGGCTACACCCCACAGGCCTATAAGGCCTGTGCTTGCCCCAGCTTTGAGACCAAAGAAAGAGCCCAGAGTCAGCAACAGAGACATCAGTCGTTTAATGGATGGGGGAGCTTACACTTCTGAGGACAGGCAGGAGGGCATGGTGGCAATCTTTCCTCCCAGGAGTGTGGGGGGAGGGGGCGAAGTGGGTGGGGGGAAGATGAGTGGGGGGGAGATTATAAGGGAATTGACATTGGCATGAGGTGGGCTCATTAGTTACTAAGCAAACCAGTAGAGGGGCACGCCCCTCACCACCCCTTTGATAAGAACAGTCACTAGCTGGGGCAGGGGCAAGTATGTAGGAAGGTCAGTCATGTGAGTCATGTGAGTAGGGTACAGGTGAGACAGGCACTGGTCGGGCAGGGGAGGCACAGAGAACAAGAGAACAGCCGTCTTGAGTGGCCTGACCATACACTTACTCAGCACAGAGTTATGAGTTTTAAGCGGCTTGACTGGGATTATCCAGCACTTACTTATTAAGTGTTTAGGTACTTTTATTTCTTTATTTCCATCTTTTCACGCTTAATGAAAAGAAACTCATGAGCTTTAGAATAGTAACTTCATATGCTTAAGAAACATTATTAGGGACTTCCCTGGTGGTCCAGTGGCTGGGGCTCCACGCTCCCAGTGCAGGGGGCTCTGGGTTCGATCCCTGGTCAGGGAACTAAGATCCCACATGCTGCAACTAAGAGTTCGCATGCCACAACTAAGACTCGGCACAGCCAAATAAATACATAAATAAAAAATTTTAAAAAAATTTAAAAAAAAAGAAACATTATTAAATCGACCATCTTTATTCTAAATAATACTAATACCTTCCATAAATTCTATTTTCCAGCTTTTCCATCCTCTAGATCTTTTTGAGCTACTATCTTGACATCCTCTTAATCTGTGAAATCTAAACCACTACTTAATTATCTATCAAGGGTCAGAACATGATAAGGGCTTACTTTATGACCCTACATTTTACACCACTCATCTTATCTTCTTTACTTTTGAATCACATTTGAGGATTCAATTTTAATTATTTACAGACTTTTTAAGCAAAAGTTTTGTTTAAGCAAAACAAAAATTTTGAGATTATTTTTAACTACTAGGCAGTACTTTGCTATATTTGTTCTTAAACTATGCAATGCAGATGTTCACCCAAATTACTTTCACATTTTGTTAACTGGAAGCTGCCATATATTGCATATCATACACGCCTATAGATATCCAGAGAATTTGAAAGCAACAAAAATATGTTAAACTTCAGTGGAGAGTTTTTAATGAATCAGAAACAGAACCCTAGAATATTTATTATGAATCCCAGCTTTACAAGTGATAGGATTTCAGACTACATGTGTGAGTATGTGAGAGAGAGGGACAGATTGAATGTGTGTAAAATTTTCTTTGTAGAAATATCCATACTTGTCAAAGGACTTTAACCATTTATAATATGAATCTATCCTATAGATTTTATGATATTAGTTTTTTCTTATTATTTGATAAAAGTAGAACATCAAAAAAAGCCACTTTTACTTGGGCCTGAAAACCAAACAAGGCAAAAAATTGTTAAAGTGCAATGCTATAAGTCTATAAATGGTACCCAGGCTTACAACTGCTATAATGGTTGGTTCTTCTTTGGAATCTGGGGAGGGGGGCATTTCAACAAGGATCTAACACGTGAGTACAATCTAAAAAGAGAAGTACATATTTTCTAGGGAATTGGGATGAAGAGGTAGCAGATTGAACACAGGCACGAAGACAGAGGCAGCGTGCTTCTTCGTGAGTACCATACATCATTGATCATGGCTGGAGCATAACGTGAGGATGATAGGATGAAAGATAATGCTGGAGAGACAGGCAAGTACTGGATCATAGAGGTCTGTGTTTGCCTTGCTAAGAGTTTCATTTATCAATAGGCAGTGGAGAATCCCTGAAGAATGTTAAGCTAGATAGTAACACGATGAGATTTTCTTAAGACCATTCTTGCAACTATTTGGAGGATGCATCTGAGCAAAGGGAAAAACTAGAAGCACAACCTCCTATAAACAGGTCATTGCAGTAATCTAGGTAAGAAATGTTGGGGGCTTGAACTAGTATAATAGCAGGGGGAAAAAAGAGAAAATACTCAAAAAGACAGAACACGCCTTGGTGAGTGACTAGATATGGAGGATTAGAGAGGGAGAAGTATGCGAACATACTCCATTTCTGGTTTGGACAGTTGGATAGAAGATGTTGCTATCTACTAACAGGGTGAGCCTCTCTGAAGGTAAGTTTGTTTCAGATGCCTGTAAGGATATCCCAGAGAAGATTTCTAACAGATTGTTGCATGTGCAGATCCAAAACCCAGAAGAAAACTCTGAGGTGGGTTTCCCTGGTGGCACAGTGGTTAAGAATCCACCTGCCAATGCAGGGGACACGGGTTCGAGCCCTGGTCCAGGAAGATCCCACATGCCGCAGAGCAGCTAGGCCCGTGAGCCACAACTACTGAGCCTGTGTGCTGCAACTACCGAAGCCCATGTGCCTAGAGCCCATGCTGCACAACAAGAGAAGCCACTGCAATGAGAAGACCTCACACTGCAACGAAGAGTAGCCCCCGCTCGCCACAACTAGAGAAAACCTGCGTGCAGCAGCGAAGACCCAACACAACCAAAAATAAATAAATAAAATAAAAATAATTTTTTAAAAAAAAATTTAAAAAAGAAAACTCTGAGGTGAAGAAATGAATTTGTGGTTCATCAAATTTCAAATTATTTGAAGTCTGGATAAATGGGGTTTGTTATATGCCAATAGTATATAGTATAAGCAGTATATGTTACATGGGTGAACATTTAAAAATCATTTAGGCAACATTAAACCCAATGGGAAGATGGCATAGTGTCTAACAAACACTCCTACCATTCGCTAAAAAGGATTATTATAAAATAATTGGAAGAGATTTCAAATAAGTTAAATGACAACTAAAAATTCACACTAGATTGTAAAGAGCCACCATAATTAATGTTGTGTTTACTTAAGTTGCTGTTGTCCCTCTGCCAGTTAGATCATTATAAGGAACTAGTTCTTTTTCTTTGCTTTTTGTTTTCTTTTGTTTGTGTTTTTTATTCTGTTTGGAACTAGCTTCTACAACTGATGTTTCATGGTGGAGGGACATAACTGATGTTAGGTGGAAGGACAGTAAATACTAACTAAATAATGAAAATTTTGTAAGCTGGTTAAAGTAACATGTTGAACCATATAAAGTAATAAACATTTTTAAAACAAATATTTACATGTTACATTGAGCGTTGTGCTCTGGTAGTCTTAAAACATGGTATGCTACTTATCCATTTAAATAATACTGCCCTTTCTTTAACACCATACACAAAAATAAACTCGAAATTGACTAAAGACCTAAATGTAAGACCGGACACTATAAAACTCTTAGAGGAAAACATAGGCAGAACACTCTTTGACATAAATCATACTAATATCTTTTTCGATCTGTCTCCTAGAGTAATGGAAATAAAAACAAAAATAAACAAATGGGACTTAATCAAACTCAAAAGCTTTCACACAGCAAAGGAAATCATAAACAAAACCAAAAGACAACCCACAGAATGGGAGAAAATATTTGCAAATGATGCAACCGACCAGGGATTTATCTCCTAAATTTACAAACAGCTCATGTGACTCAATATCAAAAAAACAAACAACCCAGTCCAAAAATGGGCAGAAGGCCTAAATAGACATTTCTCCAAAGAAGACATACAGATGGCCAAAAGGCACATGAAAAGATGCTCAAAATCGCTAATTATAAGAGAAATGCAAATCAAAACTACAATGAGGTATTACCTCACACCAGTTAGAATGAGCATTGTCAGAAAATCTACAAACAATAAATGCCGGAGAGGGCGTGGAGAAGAGGGAACCCTCCTACACTGTTGGTGGGAATGTAAATTGGTACAGCCACTATGGAGAACAATACAGAGATTCCTTAAAAAACTAAAAATAGAGCTGCCATATAATCCAACAATCCCACTCCTGGGCATATATCCAGAGAAAATCATGGTTCACAAGGATACATGCACCCCAATGTTCTGGCAGCACTGTTTACAATAGCCAAGACATGGAAGCAACCTAAATTTCCATCGACAGAGGAATGGATAAAGAAGATGTGGTACATATGTACAATGGAATATTACTCAGCCATTAAAAAAATGAAATAATGCCATTAGCAGCAACATGGATGGACCTAGAGATTATCACGCTAAGTGAAGTAAGTCAGACAGAGAAAGACAAATATCATATGATATCACTTATATGCAGAATCTAAAAAACAAATGATACTAATGAACTAATTTACAAAACAGAAACAGACTCACAGACTTAGAGAGAGAACCTATGGTTACTTGTGTGGGGGGGAAGTGTCGGGGGGAGGGATAGATTGGGAGTTTAGGATTGACATGTACACACTGCTGTATTTAAAATAGATAACCAACAAGAATCAACTGTATAGCACAGGGAACTCTGCTCAATATTCTATAATAATCTCAATGGGAAAAGAATTTGAAAAGAATAGATACATGTATATGTATAACTGAATCAACTGAAACTAACACATTATTAATCAACTATACTCCAATATAAAATAAAAATTAATTTTAAATAAATAATACTGCCTATTCAAAACATTTTAGAAACATATTCTTTTGGTATTATTTTCAGAGCCTCCCTAGTGGCCATACAAGAAAAAAAACTTCATTGTTTTATAGTCAAGTCTCATTTTTCAGAAAAATCAGAACTTTTTTTCCTCTTTTTTAAAGTTTTATCATGGGAAATTTAAAACATATACAAATTCAACAGAATAGAAAAAAATGAACTTTTATGTACTGCTCACCCAGATTTAATAGTTATCAACATTTTGCTGTTCTTAATGCATCTATATTTTCAGACACACTTCCCACTCTCACTTAATTTTTATTTATAATTTTTTAGTTTTTAAGGTAAATTTCACATACATTGAAATACACCAATGTTAGCTGTACAATTTTGACAATGGATACACCTTTGGAACCCTACATCTCTATCATGACATAAACCATTTTCGTCTGCTAAGAATGTCCCCTTGTATCCCTTCTTAGTCAGTTGCACCTAAAAGCAACCACTATTTAGTGAATTCATCTTATGTTAATTTTGCCTGTTATAGAATTTCAAATAAATGGAATCATGCAGTATGTACTCTTCAGGTCCAGCGTCTTTTGCTCAGCATAAGAGCTTTGAGATTCACCTGTGTTGTTGCATGTATAAGCACTTCATTCCTTTTTATGGCTGGATACTATTCCATTGCACGGATAGCCCACAATCTGTTTATCCATCCTCCCTGTCCCAGTTTCCTATGGCCACCTAACAAACCACTCCAAACTAAGTAGCTTAAAAAACTGACAGCCATTTATTTCACTCATGAATCTGCACTTTGTCCATGGCATGGGAGGGACAGCTTCTCCCTGTTCTACATGGCGTCAACTGGGGTGACTCAAAGGCTGGAGGTCACTTGAGGGCTAGAGGCTGGAATCATCTGAAGACTCACTGACATGCCTGATGGTTGATGCTGGCTGTCAGCTGGGAACTCAGCTGGGGCCTTGGCTTCCTCACAGCCTGGCAGCTGGGCTCCAAGAACATGCATCCCAAGAGAACAAGGCAGGAGTGTGGCATTTTTATGACCTAGTCTCAGAAATCACAGAGCATAGCTTTCTTTATACTCTATTGGCCATCACAGTCATAAAGTTCTATCTAGGTTCAATGGAATAGCACATAGACTTCATGACTCATAAGTATGTCAATGTCACACTGTAAGATGTGTGGGATAGAACATATTATGATAGCCATCTTTGGATAATGCTATCTGCCACAGTCTCCCTTCTGGCCACAAGAGTTCACATCCCTCCCACATACAATATATATTCAACCCCTCCCCCAAGAGCCCTAAGCCTCTAACCATTATGGTATTCACTGACGGACGGTCCAAGATCTCATCATGTCATGTCATTCAGGTCTAAGTGTGGCTGAGGCTCCTTGGGAGCAGTTCCTTGAATTCAGCTCTTTAAGTAGAGTTCTGAAGAACTATGAACTAAAGAAATAAGTTTTATACTCAACATAGACTCTCCATACAATGATGGTTCAGGCAGAGGATAACCACTCCAAACCCTGCTGTTCAAAAAGAGTTCTGCCCTCTGAGTAGTCCTTCCTTTGCCATTAAATGTAGAAGGGCTTTTAAGAAAAGCCCTTCTCTACCTAGGAACCTCTGTGGGGCTGCTACTTGACAACACCCTCAAGATCTTTAGAAGGATTTTTTGTCCATTTGAAAAGGTCCATGAAACACCATCTTGTCTTTCTGAGATCTTAACAAAGAAATTCCCAGTCATGTCCTTGGCTTCATATTTAGACCACATCTTTCTGCAGCACCACTGATTTTCCTAGAAGCCATTTCTTAATTTGAGTGTCATTTACCATCTGGAGAGGCTGAAAATGAGAAAGTTTAATTTTTGCACCCAGCAATTCCTGGGTTCTTCTAAGTTTAACCGTTCTTTCTCTTATCTCTCTACTAATCCAGAGCCAGTGAGAGGTCAGGTGGCACTTTCACACTTGGCCTGCAAATCTCCTCAACTAGATTATTGATTGCATTGGGTGCATTTCCTATTTTCCATATTACTGCAGGTGACTTTGGGGACAACTCTCCGCCACTATTAAAAAAAGGTCTTTTTCCCCAATTCCCAATAACATTCTCTTCAATTTCTTTTCAGTCCGTAATGAGCTGTCAGCTAGGACACTTACGCATGAATTCTTCTTGTTTCCTAGCACCACAGTGTCTGGGTTCCAAGAGCTAGTGTCCCAAGAGAACTGGCAGAAGTGTGCAGCATTTGTATGACCTAGCCTCGGAAGCCACATAGTGTCACTTCCTCCATTCTTTATGGGTTGACACAGTTACACAGGTCTATCCAGGTGAGAATGGAGGGAATATGGGAGACATAATATGAGGTGGCAGCCATCTTTGGGAAATAAAATCTGCCACACTACTGTTGAGGGATATTACTTAGCTTTAACTTACAGTTTTAACTTGTATCTCATTCACAAGTCTAGGTCCCAAATGATATTTTTGTATTTCTGAAGATCAAACCCATTTTCAAGGAACTGTAACTGAGGTATTGGGAAGAATATCGTGGAGGCTTTCAAATACCCAAAGAGTTTTTCAAATATTTGAACAAAAATATTGGAAAGACCGTTTGAACAGTCTAACTGTTTGAACAAATTCTAACTCAACCCTTTAAAATAGATTGTTTATATGTGTAATTGAATGCATTGTCTACTTCGACTATCAATTACAATGGTTAGATTATCACTATCAAGAAGAGAATTAAATTTTGCTGGCAAGGGGCAGACTAGTTAATTTCCCAAGTTCCCCAAAACCTGTGAATAATTTTATTAGATCTTTGATATGGTTAATTATTAGCATGATTAATTTTTCTTTCCCACTAGCACATTTCCATGAAGAAAATCAACTAATATATACTTTCTGTGAGTATAGCCCAAGAGTATGTAACAATCTAATTGTATGCTTAATTCTTCCAAGAGGTAGCTTTTTAAAAGTTGGTTGTAGGATCTTTTGCTAAATTCTGTATCCAAAGGAAGACATAACTGATGCAGACTTTTAGGGAATCCCTGAGAAGTTTTTTTTTTTTTTTAAGGGCTTCAAATGCTTGTCTTTCTTATTTATTTATTTATTTATTTATGGCTGTGTTGGGTCTTCATTTCTGTGCGAGGGCTTTCTCCAGTTGTGGCAAGCGGGGGCCACTCTTCATCGCAGTGCGCAGGCCTCTCACTATCGCGGCCTCTCTTGTTGCGGAGCGCAGGCTCCAGACGCGCAGGCTCAGTAGTTGTGGCTCACGGGCCTACTTGCTCCGCGGCATGTGGGATCTTCCCAGACCAGGGCTCGAACCCGTGTCCCCTGCATTAGCAGGCAGATTCTCAACCACTGCGCCTCCAGGGAAGCCCCCTGAGAAGTATTTAATATATAATCCTTTCTGCTATATTTGAGACACTCAACACATGGAGAATACTCTATAGGCATAGGGCTACAGAAGAAAAATAAGCACAGGAAGAGAGATGCTTGGGGTGGCTACAGATATTCTGGATCATTGCAGTCACCCTGAACAGGCCTTTTGACTTAAAAGTAAGAGAAGCAGAATAAGTAATAAAAAAAAAGTTTCTTACTCAAAAGTGATTAATATGTTATGTTTTAGTGAAAATTAGCACATTTTACTTGAGTGTCTTTCTCTACATACTTGCTGTGTAGGTATAACAGTTTAAATCATGTTAGTAATAGTTACAAGTTCAACTTTTAAAACACCTGAAACTAGCACAACATTGTAAATCAACTATACTCCAATAAAATTTCTTTAAAAACAGATTTTAAAAGAAAAATTTGCATCTTTACATGTCAAATAAGCATGCTTGGAATGGCAGCCTTCACTTGGGACCATGTAACTCTTACCAAGATCTCAGCGCCATTTACTGTTGCTCTATTCTAATTGCAGATGGAAGGAAACACCCAACCTTTAGAGTATCAGATTTGCAAATATAGTCAAAGATTCAGGGGGTAATACTGTTTTAGAAAACAGTTTAAGTATGACTTTAGAGAAACTGACAGATTTTTCTTCTATTTATATTATGTGAGCCATCTTTAGGAGGGCTGCTACAGCTCCTCAGCTTTCTCTCCTAGATTTAAGCATCAACCTAATTTTTCCAAGTCATATGATGTTGACTCTTCAACGGACTCTACTTTGTCATTGAGAACAAGGAGAGAGAGCCTTATGGAGACGGTGGGACTTGAAATACTTCTTAAAGGATAATAAGATGTTTAAAAGTATAATTTGCATCAATGTTATTTTGAGTCATTGTAGTATCTTGATTAATTAATTGAATTGTTCTATAAGCCAAAAGTAAACTTAAACATTAGCCATACTAATTAGTAATATATAAATACTGATTTTACTACATAAATCTTTTTTTTTTTTTTTTTTTTTTTTTTTGCGGTACGCGGGCCTCTCACTGTTGTGGCCTCTCCCGCTGCAGAGCACAGGCTCCGGACGCGCAGGCTCAGCGGCCATGGCTCACGGGCCCAGCCGCTCCGCGGCATGTGGGATCCTCCCGGACCAGGGCACGAACCCGTGTCCCCTGCATCGGCAGGCGGACTCTCAACCACTGCGCCACCAGGGAAGCCCCTACATAAATCTTAATAAATGTCAGCCTTTGAATGCAAAGGAAACTTCCTTGCTTATGTTCTTTTTTATTTTTATTTTTTAAAATATTTATTTATTTATTCAGCAGTGTGGCACGCAGGATCTTTGTTGCGGCATGCGGGATCCTCCATGCTGCATGAGGGATCTTTTTTTAGTTGCGGCACATGGCATCTTTAGTTGCCGCATGCGAACTCTTAGTTGCAGCATGTGGGATCTAGTTCCCTGAACAGGGATTGAACCTGGGCCCCCTGCATTGGGAGCATGGAGTCTTAGCCACTGGACCACCAGGGAAGTCCCACTTATGTTCTTTTTTAAAAAAAAATTAGATCCCCCAACCCCCGGCCTGAGTGAGCCGGAGGCCCCGAATCAGCTGCTCCTTTAACCCCATCCTGTCTGAGCGAAAAAACAGACGCCCTCCAGCGACCTACACGCAGAGGCAGGGCCAAATCCAAAGCTGAGCTCCTGTGAGCTGTGAGAACAAAGAAGAGAAAGGGAAATCTCTCCCAGCAGCCACAGAAGCAGCGGATTAAAGCTCCACAATCAACTTGATATACCCTGCGTCTGTGGAATACCTGAATAGACAAGGAATGATCCCAAATTGAAGAGGTGGAATTTAGGAGCGAGATCTATGATTTTTTTCCCTTTTCCTCTTTTTGTGAATGTGTACGTGTATGCTTCTGTGTGAGATCCTGTCTGTATACTCTTGCTTCCACCATTTGTCCTAGGGCTCTATCCGTCCATGACTTTTTTTTTAAAAATTCTTTTTCTTAATAATTAAGTTTAATTGTAATAACTTTATTCTACTTTACCTTCGTTCTTTCTTTCTTTCCTTCCTTCCTTCCCTCCTTTAGACAACGAATCACCCCAAATTGAGGAGGTGGTCTCAGGGAGCAGGATTTATGATTTTTCCCCCTTTACCTCTTTTTGTGAAGGTGTATGTGTATGCTTCTGTGTAAGATTTTCTCTGTATAGCTTTGCTTCCAACATTTGTCCTAAGGTTCTATCCGTCCCTTTTTTTTTTTTTTTCTAAATATTTTTTAATTCAATAACTATATTATACTTTATTTTATTTTTACTGTATCATCTTTCTTTCTGTCTTTTTTCCTTCTTTCCCTCCTTCCTTCCTTCCTCCCTCCCTCCCTCCCTCCCTCCTTTCTTTCCTTCTTTGCTTCTTTCTTCCTTCCTTCCTTTCCTCCTTTCCTTCTTTCTTTACTCATACTTCTACTAATTCTCTCTACTTTTTCTCCCTTTTATTCTGAGCTGTGTGGATGAAAGGCTCTTGGTGCTCCAGCCAGGAGTCAGGGCTCTGCCTCTGAGGTAGGAGAGCCAACTTCAGGACACTGGTCAACAAGAGACCTCCCAGCTCCACATAATATTAAACGGTGGAAATATCCCAGAGACCTCCATCTTAACACCAGCACCCAGCTTCACTCAACGACCAGCAAGCCACAGTGCTGGACAACCTATGCCAAACAACTAGCAAAACAGGAACACAACCCCACCCATTAGCAGAGAGGCTGCCTAAAATCATAATAAGGCCACAGACACCCCAAAACACACCACCAGACGTGAACCTGCCCACTAGAGAGACAAGATCCAGCCTCATCCAGCACAACACAGGCACTAGTCCCCTCCACCAGGAAGCCTACACAACCCACTGAAACAACCTTAGCCACTGGAGACAGACATCAAAAACAACGGGAACTACGAAAGTGCAGCCTGCAAAAAGGAGACCCCAAACACAGTAAGATAAGCAAAATGAGAAGACAGAAAAACACACAGCAGATGAAGGAGCAAGATAAAAACCCACCAGACCTAACAAATGAAGAGGAAATAGGCAATCTACCTGAAAAAGAATTCAGAATAATGATAGTAAGGATGATCTGAAATCTTGGAAGTAGAATGGACAAAATGCAAGAAACAGTTAACAAGGACCTACAAGAACTAAAGACGAAACAAGCAACGATGAACAATGCAATAAATGAAATTAAAATCACTCTAGATAGGATCAATAGCAGAATAACTGAGGCAGAAGAACGGATAAGTGACCTGGAAGATAAAGTAGTGGAAATAACTACTGCAGAGCAGAATAAAGAAAAAAGAATGAAAAGAACTGAGGACAGTCTCAGAGACCTCTGGGACAACATGAAACGCACCAACATTCGAATTATAGGGGTTCCAGAAGAAGAAGAAAGAAAGAAAGGGACTGAGAAAATATTTGAAGAGATTATAGTTGAAAACTTCCCTAATATGGGAAAGGAAATAGTTAATCAAGTCCAGGAAGCACAGAGGGTCCCATACAGGATAAATACAAGGAGAAACACGCCAAGACACATATTAATCAAACTGTCAAAAATTAAATACAAAGAAAGCATATTAAAAGCAGCAAGGGAAAAACAACAAATAACACACAAGGGAATCCCCATAAGGTTAACAGCTGATCTCTCAGCAGAAACCCTACAAGCCAGAAGGGAGTGGCAGGACATACTGAAAGTGCTGAAGGAGAATAGCCTGCAACCAAGACTACTCTACCCAGCAAGGATCTCATTCACATTTGATGGAGAAATTAAAACCTTTACAGACAAGCAAAAGCTGAGAGAGTTCAGCACCACCAAACCAGCTTTACAACAAATGCTAAAGGAACTTCTCTAGACACGAAACACAAGAGAAGGAAATGACCTATAGTAGCGAACCCAAAACAATATATAAAATGGAAATAGGAACATACATATCGATAATTACCTTAAATGTAAATGGACTAAATGCTCCCACCAAAAGACACAGATTGGCTGAATGGATACAAAAACAAGACCCTTATATATGCTGTCTACAAGAGACCCACTTCAGAACTAGAGACACATACAGACTGAAAGTAAGGGGATGGAAAAAGATATTCCATGCAAATGGAAACCAAAAGAAAGCTGGAGTAGCAATTCTCATATCAGACAAAGTAGACTTTAAAATAAGGACTATTAAAAGGGACAAAGAAGGACACTACATAATGATCAAGGGATCGATCCAAGAAGAAGATATAACAATTGTAAATATTTATGCACCCAACATAGGAGCACCTCAATACATAAGGCAAATACTAACAACCATAAAAGGGGAGATCAACAGTAACACATTCATAGTAGGGGACTTTAACACCCCACTTTCACCCATGGACAGATCATCCAAAATGAAAATAAATAAGGAAACACAAGCTTTAAATGATACATTAAACAAGATGGACTTAATTGATATTTATAGGACACTCCATCCAAAAACAACAGAATACACATTTTTCTCAAGTGCTCATGGAACATTCTCCAGGATAGATCATATCTTGGGTCACAAATCAAGCCTTGGTAAATTTAAGAAAACTGAAATTGTATCAAGTATCTTTTCCGACCACAACGCCATGAGACTAGATATCAATTACAGGAAAAGATCTGTAAAAAATACAAACACATGGAGGCTAAACAATACACTACTTAATAATGAAGTGATCACTGAAGAAATCAAAGAGGAAATAAAAAAATACCTAGAAACAAATGACAATGGAGACACAACGACCCAAAACCTATGGGATGCAGCAAAAGCAGTTCTAAGGGGGAAGTTTATAGCAATACAAGCCCACCTTAAGAAGCAGGAAACATCTCGAATAAACAACCTAACCTTGCACCTCAAGCAATTAGAGAAAGAAGAACAAAAAAACCCCAAAGCTAGCAGAAGGAAAGAAATCATAAAAATCAGATCAGAAATAAATGAAAAAGAAATGAAGGAAACAATAGCAAAGATCAATAAAACTAAAAGCTGGTTCTTTGAGAAGATAAACAAAATAGATAAACCACTAGCCAGACTCATCAAGAAAAAAAGGGAGAAGACTCAAATCAATAGAATTAGAAATGAAAAAGGAGAAGTAACAACTGACACTGCAGAAATAAAAAAAATCATGAGAGATTACTACAAGCAACTCTATGCCAATAAAATGGACAATCTGGAAGAAATGGACAAATTCTTAGAAATGCACAACCTGCCAAGACTGAATCAGGAAGAAATAGAAAATATGAACAGACCAATCACAAGCACTGAAATTGAAACTGTGATTAAAAACCTTCCAACAAACAAAAGCCCAGGACCAGATGGCTTCACAGGTGAATTCTATCAAACGTTTAGAGAAGAGCTAACACCTATCCTTCTCAAACTCTTCCAAAATATAGCAGAGGGAGGAACACTCCCAAATTCCTTCTACGAAGCCACCATCACCTTGATACCAAAACCAGACAAGGATGTCACAAAGAAAGAAAACTACAGGCCAATATCACTGATGAACATAGATGCAAAAATCCTCAACAAAATACTAGCAAACAGAATCCAACAGCACATTAAAAGGATCATACACCATGATCAAGTGGGGTTTATTCCAGGAATGCAAGGATTCTTCAATATACGCAAATCTATCAATGTGATAAACCATATTAACAAATTGAAGGAGAAAAACCATATGATCATCTCAATAGATGCAGAGAAAGCTTTCGACAAAATTCAACACCCATTTATGATAAAAACCCTCCAGAAAGTAGGCATAGAGGGAACTTTCCTAAACATAATAAAAGCCATATATGACAAGCCCACAGCAAACATCATCCTCAATGGTGAAAAACTGAAAGCATTTCCACTAAGATCAGGAACAAGACAAGGTTGTCCACTCTCACCACTCTTATTCAACATAGTTTTGGAAGTTTTAGCCACAGCAATCAGAGAAGAAAAGGAAATAAAAGGAATCCAAATCGGAAAAGAAGAAGTAAAGCTGTCACTGTTTGCAGATGACATGATACTATACATAGAGAATCCTAAAGATGCTACCAGAAAACTACTAGAGCTAATCAATGAATTTGGTAAAGTAGCAGGATACAAAATTAATGCACAGAAATCTCTGGCATTCCTATATACTAATGATGAAAAATCTGAAAGTGAAATCAAGAAAACACTCCCATTTACCATTGCAACAAAAAGAATAAAATATCTAGGAATAAACCTACCTAAGGATACGAAAGACCTGTATGCAGAAAATTATAAGACACTGATGAAAGAAATTAAAGATGATACAAATAGATGGAGAGATATACCATGTTCTTGGATGGGAAGAATCAACATTGTGAAAATGACTCTACTACCCAAAGCAATCTACAGATTCAATGCAATCCCTATCAAACTACCACTGGCATTTTTCACAGAACTAGAACAAAAAATTTCGCAATTTGTATGGAAACACAAAAGACCCCGAATAGCCAAAGCAATCTTGAGAACGAAAAAAGGAGCTGGAGGAATAAGGCTCCCTGACTTCAGACTATATTACAAAGCAACAGTAATCAAGACAGTATGGTACTGGCACAAAAACAGAAAGATAGATCAGTGGAACAGGATAGAAAGCCCAGAGATAAACCCACGCACATATGGACACCTTATCTTTGATAAAGGAGGCAGGAATGTACAGTGGAGAAAGGACAGCCTCTTCAATAAATGGTGCTGGGAAAACTGGACAGGTACCTGTAAAAGTATGAGATTAGATCACTCCCTAACACCATACACAAAAATAAGCTCAAAATGGATTAAAGACCTAAATGTAAGGCCAGAAACTATCAAACTCTTAGAAGAAAACATAGGAAGAACACTCTATGACATAAATCACAGCAAGATCCTTTCTGACCCACCTCCTAGAGTAATGGAAATAAAAACAAAAATAAACAAATGGGACCTAATGAAACTTCAAAGCTTTTGCACAGCAAAGGAAACCATAACCAAGACCAAAAGACAACCCTCAGAATGGGAGAAAACATTTGCAAATGAAGCAACTGACAAAGGATTAATCTCCAAAATTTACAAGCAGCTCATGCAGCTCAATAACAAAAAAACAAACAACCCCATCCAAAAATGGGCAGAAGGCCTAAATAGACATTTCTCCAAAGAAGATATACAGAATGCCAACAAACACATGAAAGAATGCTCAACATCATTAATCATTAGAGAAATGCAAATCAAAACTACAATGAGATATCATCTCACAACAGTCAGAATGGCCATCATCAAAAAATCTAGAAACAATAAATGCTGGAGAGGGTGTGGAGAAAAGGGGACACTCTTGCACTGCTGGTGGGAATGTGAATTGGTTCAGCCACTGTGGAGAACAGTATGGAGGTTCCTTAAAAAACTACAAATAGAATTACCATATGACCCAGCAATCCCACTACTTGGCATATACCCTGAGAAAACCAAAATTCAAAAAGAGTCATGTACCAAAATGTTCATTGCAGCTCTATTTACAATAGCCAGGACATGGAAACAACCTAAGTGCCCATCATCGGATGAATGGATAAAGAAGATGTGGCACATATACACAATGGAATATTACTCAGCCTTAAAAAGAAATGAAATTGAGCTATTTGTAATGAGATGGATAGACCTAGAGTCTGTCATACAGAGTGAAGTAAGTCAGAAAGAAAAAGACAAATACCGTATGCTAACACATATATATGGAATTTAAGGGGAAAAAAATGTCATGAAGAACCTAGGGGTAAGATAGGAATAAAGACGCAGACCTACTGGAGAACGGACTTGAGGGTATGGGGAGGGGGAGGGGTGAGTTTTGACAGGGCGAGAGAGAGTCATGGACATATACACACTAACAAACGTAGTAAGGTAGATAGCTGGGGGGAAGCAGCCGCAAGGCACAGGGATATTAGCTCGGTGCTTTGTGACAGCCTGGAAGGGTGGGATGGGGAGAGTGGGAGGGAGGGAGACGCAAGAGGGAAGACATATGGGAACATATGTATATGTATAGCTGATTCACTTTGTTATAAAGCAGAAACTAACACACCATTGTAAAGCAATTATACCCCAATAAAGATGTTTAAAAAAAAAAAAAAAAAATTAAAATAAAATTTGTTCTTTTGAATCATTATTAAAGATAGATAGATGATAGGTGATAGATAATAAACCTTTAACACTGTACTGGTAGGCTATAGGAAACCTTAAAAGGCGAAAATGAATTTGGTTTTTCATATTATTCAAGGTATATTCAAGGTTTTTGAGTCTGTATTTCTTTTTCTTTTTTTTTTTTTTTTGGCAGTACGCAGACCTCTCACTGCTGTGGCCTCTCCCGTTGTGGAGCACAGGCTCCGGACGCGCAGGCTCAGCGGCACGTGGGATCTTCCCGGACCGGGGCACGGACCCATGTCCCCTGCATCGGCAGGCGGACTCTCAACCACTGCGCCACCAGGGAAGCCCTGAGTCTGTATTTCTTGAAAACTGTTAGTGGAGGTTTGTCATTGCCTTCTCATTGCCACTACAAACACAATCATTTTGCTCCCAATAATTTCTGATTCCCTCCTTCATTTTGATTTTGATTTTGTTCTAAATGGATCTCTCTTTGACAGCAACAGAATAAAATTTCTTGAAGGGGAAATTGCTCTATATGATAGTTTTGAAATAAAATACCTGCCAAATTGGATTGACTGGGGCTCTGAATGCAGCAATATTAATATTAAGTGAAGAAGTTATCTTCCATAAAAACCCTTGGGTGAAATAATATGTGAGTTACAGGGCTATATTTCAAGATGTCAAATTGGGGTTCATGGTATGAAAATGAAATGCTCACTGAAATAATGCCAAATGCACTAGAAACTAGAGACACGTGCCTAGCGCTTGAGGCATAGAAAAGAAAGAAAAATCGTTTGGACCATCCAAGGCTTTTTAGTCTTTATTTCTTGAAACCCATTAGTGGGTGGTCATCTACCTGCTCATTGTCACTACAAATCTAATCACTTTGTTCCCAATAAAGGTATTTCTGATTCTCTCCTTGCATTTGATTTTGTTCTAAATGGGTCTCTCTTTGACAGCAACAGAGTGAAACGTCTCGAAGGGCACTTGGGAGGTCAGGTGGTAGACGGGGGGCATAGGAAGAAACCTCAGGCATCACAATTCTTAAATCAGTGGGCCTCAGACTTCCATGCGCTTGAGAATCACCGGGGAGGGAGAAGTGTTAAAAATACAGGTTTTCAGGCCTCATAGATGCATCCCGAGACAACCCCAAAGATCAATTAGATTCACCTCTAGGGCCAACGGGGTAACCCTCGACTGGATCTATGCATCAATTCCTCTCAACTTGGGAGAATTACCCTTTCTGGTTCCTTCCTCTGAAAACACTTTAAATGTTTCTTCTGAAGTAGCCTGAACGTGAGGCCAAACCCTGATGTCACCTGGAAAAATTTCAGGTGCAGAGTTTACTCTCAAGCATCTTCAGGCTTTGAATGAATGTGGGTTCTCTGGAGGTCTAGAAAACGTTACCTGGCTTTAATGTTTATTGTAGAACTAAACTATATTTGTTATACATTGAATATTGTTTTCAAAATGTTTCAGTCCAGTTATGTGTTCATTAAATATGTTTGTTTCTAGCAGGACATTTTATTTGGGCAGGAACTTCTCTTTAACCCTTGTCACTACTAGAATCTTTTTGGAACTGAGCCAACTTCATAGGTACTAAGGTGTAGATTCAGCCAGCTTAACTTCCACTGAGGTGCTTTGCATCCATTGATTTACGCATGGACTGAGGCATCCCCTTGAGAGGGGAAGCGGCAAGAATGTAACTGCCATCCAATGAGGTTTAAGAATAAAATAACATTTCTGATGAACTGAGGTAGGACCAAACCAAGTCTGGATCACAGGAAATGGCTGTGGCATCCCTAAGAGCAAAGGGGGATGTCTTAATTATTGTTAAATAAAAAACAACTCCCGAATTTAATGCCTTATAACAAAAAAATCATTTATCTTGCTCATAAGTCTGTGGTCAGGAATTGGGACAAGGCACAGAGGGAATGGCTCATCTGTGCTCCATGATGTCTGAAGGTCTTAGCTGGGATGACCCCAAAGTTGGGAGCTCCCACGACCTCCCCCACCCCTTGTCTCTCTCTCTGCACACAGCCTGTCCACATGGCTAGCTTGAGCATCCTCAAAGCATGACAGCCTCTGCGTTTTCAGACTTCTTACGTGGCAGTCAGGGCTCCAAGACAAGTGTCGTTAAGAGGCCTGGGAGGAAGCTGCAGGTCTTCTTATGACCTAGCCTCAGAAGGTCCCAGAACATCACTTCCGCCACTTTCTATCAGTCAAGTGAGTCTCTAGGACCAGGATAGATTCAAGAAGAAGGAAATAGACTCCGCCTCTCAGTGGAAGCAGTAGTAAGGAATTCATAGCCATCTTCAATCTCCCATAGTTTGTCCTCTGGCCACATTATTTACATTCATTGTACATGCAAAATACACTTAACCCCTCCCAAGGCTCCCGAAACTCTCATCCCATTTCAGCACTGACCCAAAGTCTAGCATCTCATCGTGTAAATCAGGGTGAAGCACCTGGGTGCCATTCCTTAAATACAGTTTGTATGAATCTGAAGACTTGGGAAATAAAGATACAAGTTATCTGCTGTAAGGTAACTGCAGTTAACACTGCCATTCAAAACAGAGAAGTTTGGAATAAAAGGCTCCTAATAGTCACTCCTTCACAATAATTGTGAAATCCATCCAGATCCATATCAAGAGTTCATTTTCTCTGAAGCCATTTCTTACACTGAGAACTTTTGCTGAAAGAATCTGGGGATAACACAGTTTTATTTCAAACCCAAAAATGGGAGACCTTCAAGGTGGCAGAGGAGTAGGACGTGGAGATCACCTTCCTCCCCACAAGTACATCAGAAATACATCTACATGTGGAACAACTCCTACAGAACACTGACTGAACGCTGGCAGAAGACCTCAGACTTCCCAAAAGATATACACTTTTTTCTTTTTTCTCTTTCTGTGGGTGTGTATGTGTATGCTTCTTTGTGTGAGTTTGTCTGCATAGCTTTGCTTTTACCATTTGTCCTAGGGTTCTGTCTGTCCATTTTTTTGTTTGTTTATTTTTTTGTATAGTTTTTAGTGCTTGTTATCATTGTTGGATTTGTTTATTGGTTTGGTTGTTCTTTCTTTTTTTTAATGACTTTTTAATTTTTAATAATTTTTTTAATAACTTTATCTTATTTTACTATTTTTTACTTTCTTTCTTTCTTTTTTCTCCCTTTTCTTCTGAGCCATGTGGCTGACAGGGTCTTGGTCTGACAGGGTCTTCTGGCCAGGTGTCAGGCCTGTGCATCTGAGGTGAGAGAGCCGAGTTCAGAACATTGGTCCACCAGAGACCTCCTGGTTCCACGTAATATCAAATGGCAAAAGCACTCCCAGAGATCTCCACCTCAAGGCTAAGACTCAGGTCCACTCAATGACCAGCAAGATACAGTACTGGACACCTTACGCCAAACAGCTAGCAAGACAGCAACACAACCCCACCCATTAGCAGAGAGGCTGCCTAAAATCATAATAAGGTCACAGACACACCAAAACATACCACCGGATGTGATTCTGCCCACCAGAAAGACAAGATCCAGCCTCATCCACCAGAACACAGGCACCAGTCCCCTCCACCAGGAAGTCTACACAACCCACTGAACCAACCTTAGCCACTGGGGGCAGACACCAAAAACAACGGGAACTACAAACCTGCAACTATACATGATACTATACATAGAGAATCCTAAAGATGCAACCAGAAAATTATTACTAGAGCTAATCAATGAATTTTGTAAAGTAGCAGAATAAAAATTAATGCACAGAAATCTCTTACATTCCTATACACTAATGATGAAAAAATCTGAAAGAGAAATTAAGGAAACACTCCCATTTACCATTGCAACAAAAAGAATAAAATACCTAGGAATAAACTTACCTAAGGAGACAAAAGAGCTGTATGCATAAAAGTATAAGACACTGATGAAAGAAAATAAAGCTGATAAAAAAGTTAGAGAGATATACCAGGCTCTTGGATTGGAAGAATCAGCATTGTGAAAATGACTGTACTACCCAAAGCTATCTACAGATTCAAGGCAATCCCTGTCAAACTACCAATGGCATTTTTCACAGAACTAGAGCAAAAAAATTCACAATTTGTATGGAAACACAAAAGACCCCGAATAGCCAAAGCGATCTTGAGAAAGAAAAATGGAGCTAGAGGAATCAGGCTCCCTGACTTCAGACTATACTACAAAGCTACAGTAATCAAGACAGTATGGTACTGGCACAAAAAGAGAAATATAGATCAGTGGAACAGGATAGAAAGCCCAGAGATAAACCCACACACATATGGTCACCTTATCTCTGATAAAGGAGGCAAGAATATACAATGGAGAAAAGACAGCCTCTTCAATAAGTGGTGCCGGGAAAACTGGACAGCTCCATGTAAAAGAATGAAATTAGAACACTCCCTAACACCATACACAAAAATAAACTCAAAATGGATTAAAGACCTAAATGTAAGCCCAGACACTATCAAACTCTTAGAGGAAAACATAGGCAGAACACTCTATGACATAAATCACAGTAAGATCCTTTTTGACCCACCTCCTACAGAAATGGAAATAAAAACAAAAATAAACAAATGGGACCTAATGAAACTTGAAAGCTTTTGCACAGCAAAGGAAACCATAAACAAGACCAAAAGACAACCCTCAGAATGGGAGAAAATATTTGCAAATGAAGCAACTGACAAAGGATTAATCTCCAAAATTTACAAGCAGCTCATGAAGCTCAATATCCAAAAAACAAACAACCCAATCCAAAAATGAGCAGAAGACCTAAATAGACATTTCTCCAAAGAAGACAGACAGATTGCCAACAAACACATGAAAGGCTGCTCAACATCACTAGTCATTAGAGAAATGCAAATCATAACTACAAGGAGGTATCATCTCACACCAGTCAGAATGGCCATCATCAAAAAATCTACAAACAGTAAATGCTGGAGAGGGTGTGGAGAAAAGGGAACCCTCTTGCACTGTTGGTGGGAATGTAAATTGATACAGCCACTATGGAGAACAGTATGGAGGTTCCTTACAAAACTAAAAATAGAACTACCATATGACCCAGCAATCCCACTACTGGGCGTATATCCTGAGAAAACCATAATTCAAAAAGAGTCATATACCACAGTGTTCATTGCAGATCTATTTACCATAGCCAGGACATGGAAGCAACCAAAGTGTCCATCGACAGAGGAATGGATAAAGAAGATGTGGCACATATATACAATGGAATATTACTCAGCCATAAAAAGAAATGAAATTGAGTTATTTGTAGTGAGGTAGATGGACCTAGAGTCTGTCATACAGAGTGAAGTAAGTCAGAAAGAGAAAAACAAATACGGTATGCTAACACATATATATGGAATCTAAAAAAGAAAAAGTGGTTCTGAAGAACCTAGGGGCAGGACAGAAATAAAGACGCAGATGTAGACAATGGACTTGAGGACTTGGGGAGGAGGAAGGGTAAGCTGGGACGAAGTGAGAGAGTGGCATGGACTTATACATACTACCAAATGTAAAATAGATAGCTAGTGGGAAGCAGCCACATAGCACAGGGGAATCAGCTTGGTGCTTTGTGACCACCTAGAGGGGTGGGATAAGGGAGGGTGAGAGGGAGACGCAAGAAGGAGGAGATATGGGGATATATGTATATGTATAGCTGATTCACTTTGTTACAAAGCACGAACTAACATACAATTGTAAAGCAATTATACTCCAATAAAGATGTTAAAAAAAAGAAGACATTTTCCAAGTGAGTTGAAAATCATACCATTATTCAAATATTCAATAAATATGTATTGAGTTCATACTAAAAAAACAAAAAATGTCCTGACACCTTAATAGGTCCTCTAGATTCTCAAAAATTGAACAGTTCCATCTTTAATTTTTTCCTTGACTTCTCGTATTTTATAATAAGTAACTAGGAAAAGCCAAGTAGCACTTTGAGGATTCTGCCTGGAGATCTATACAGCCAGATGCTCACGATCTCTCTTTCCCACATTACCACAGGCAACAGTTTGGCTAACTGTTCTACCAGGACAGAATGCGTGTGTCCTTTCCTCCCGCCTCTGATAACATTTTCCTCATCATCCTTCAAGGCCTTACGAAGAGTTTCCTGAGGCCCTTCCAGTTTCCACACACCACCCAGTCCCAAACCAATGTTACAAGCAACCCATTCTTGGCACCAAATTCTGTTTCAGCTTTCAACGCTGTGCAGCTACTCAAGATGGCAATCATTTGTTTTGCTCATGAATCCGTGGGTTGGAACTCAGACACAGAACAGTGGGGAGGGTTAATCTCTACTCCGGATGTCTGAGGCCTCAGCAGGTAGGACTTGAATGGCTGGAAACTATAACAGAGTAGGAACTGGTTTGGGTGTCCTTACAGCGTTGCAGCACCGAGGTAGTCAGACCTTTAAAAGTGGTAGCTCAGAGCTCCAAGAATGAGTGTACTGTGGCCCGGGAGGAAGCTGCAAGGCTTCTCATGACATAGCCTCAAAGGTCCTTGAAGGTCACTTTTGCCACATTGTATCTGTCAAGCAAATCACTATGGCCAGCCCAGATTTAATGGGAGTGAAATTAGATTCCACCTGTTAATGGAAAGAATAGCAGAGAATTTGCAGCCATCTTTGTTTGAAAGAGATCTACTTTTATAACATGATTTCATTACTTGGAATATGAACATTTGTATATATTGCAATGTCAAATAATAGCAAATGGGGACTCCCCTGGTGGTGCAGTGTTTAAGAATCTGCCTGCCAATGCAGGGGACACAGTTCGATCCCTGGCCGGGGCAGATCCCACATGACACAGAGCAACTAAGCATGCTGTGCACCACAACTACTGAGCACTCTAGAGCCTATGAGCCGCAACTACTGAGCCCTCGAGCCACAAATACTGAAGCCTGCGCGCCTAGAGCCCGTGCTCCGCAACAAGAGAAGCCACCGCAGTGAGAAGCCCGCGCACCACAACAAAGAGTGGCCCCCGCTCACTGCAACTAGAGACAGCCCACGCGCAGCAATGAAGACCCAATGCAGCCCCCCCCCAAAAAAAATAGCAAGTGGAAAGTGAAATGGGTGATTGACTATAATTAAGAAAAATGCAGACCATTGAAATGGTGAAGCAGATACAGCTATACATTAGTTTTCATATTCGTATTCTTTTAACTTGGCAAAACGTCGCTCAAATATATTTAGACACAAGGTGTCAGTACAAGCTTGAATTCAATTAATTCTCATCAAAATATCTGGATAATTGGGTAGGGAAGAGTTGGTCTAAAGAAGGCAATGTAGCTTAGTTTCTCTATTTTGTGTTTGGCATTCTGCTTATTTAGTTCTAATCATTTTTAAATGCTATAATATAAACTCAAAGGGGTGCTCTAAAATGATATTAAGAAAAAGCACAAAGCCATAGGAAGGCAATAAAATTTATCCAATGGGATAACAAGTCATGCGAATTTTACAGAAACAATAAACCCTTAATATGATTATGAACAATGTGTAAAGTTTACTTTTGTTTTGTGACTAATTAGAAGTCATGCCTCTCAGACTTTTGATAATAGGAAGCTATTTCTACAAATATATGTTATCACTAACAGGTACCTGCTCTGGCTCAAGCAGAATCCATGCAACTGTTTTTAACTGTAAGTTAAAGAACATATTTTTCCAGGTTTCCACTTCTTACAACAGGAATTGATTTATTTGTATCCCTCCACTGAGAATCTTATTTCTCCCACAGTCTTTAGAAATAAAGCTGGACATTACATACTGATAGAAGGGTCAATTCAACAAAATGACCTAACAATCCTAAATGTGTATGCACTTAGAGCTGAATCTTTGCATTTATACTCAGTTATTTTTTTAGGATAAATTTGCTGGAAGTAGGTATGTACATTTTTACACCTTCTGATAAATCGTGCCATATTGCCCTCCAGAAAGGTTGCACCAACTTTTACTCCTAGCCAGAAATATATGAAAAATGCCTGCCTCTCTTCATTTTCACCAAAACAAGATGGCCATTCCATCTAAGATTGTTTTTAAATGTGGTTTTATTACTTCTGATTTCTCCTACTGATAGCGACTACAAAAGTATAGTAATTTTTTTTAAAGTATGGACTCTTGTATCTGCTTTCAAAAACAACGAGAATGGGGACTTCCCTGGTGGTGCAGTGGTTAAGAATCTGCCTGCCAATGCAGGGGACACAGGTTCGATCCCTGGTCCGGGAAGATCCCACATGCCGCGGAGTAACTAAGCCCGTGTGCCACAACTACTGAGCCTGCGCTCTGGAGCCCGCGAGCCACAACTACTGAGCCCGCACGCCACCACTACTGAAGCCCGCGCACCTAGAGCCCGGCAACGAGAGAAGCCATCGCAGTAAGAAGCCCGCACATTGCAATGAAGAGTAGCTCCCACTCACTGCCACTAGAGAAAGATGGCGTGCTGCAACGAAGACCCAACGCAACCATAAATAAATAAATTAAAAAGAAAAAACAACCAATGAGAATGGTGTTATTTGTGTGTAAACCTAGTGCTCTGAAAATGCTTCAGAGTGGTTCAAAGTTTTTCTTTAAAATTTGATGTGGAATGGTCATGTCACACAAATGTGTGTGTGTGTGTGTGTGTGTGTGACAGTGCCAAGGTAAGTAAATTCTCCCCTCACAGCCTATATACATATTTCTATCACTAAATTGTCACATCACTTTATAATTATCAAAATATGTTTTGCCTGATAGATTGTGACCTTCCTTAAGGTCAGGGATTTTTGTTTTATATGTTTTTGAGTTATCTCACAGCTACAGAGCCTGGTATGATAACCATTCAGTACAGGTTTGGTGAAGGAAGGCTGGAATGAAGGAAGAAATGAGGGAAAGAGATGTGAATTTCAACCTGGTCTTTGTCTACAGAATCACAGATTTCAGTTCACATAATCATATTAAAAGAAGTTAACTGTTTTTTGTTTGTTTGTTTTTCTGCGGTACACGGGCTTCTCACTGTTGTGGCCTCTCCCGCTGCAGAGCACAGGCTCCGGACGCGCAGGCTCAGTGGCCATGGCTCACGGGCCCAGCCGCTCTGCAGCATGTAGGACCTTCCCGGACCGAGGCACGAACCCGCGTCCCCTGCAACGGCAGGCGGACTCTCAACCACTGCACCACCAGGGAAGCCCAACTGTATCCTTTTTTAAATTAATATGTTGGCTTCTAAATCAGTCAATTATAATAAAATCCACATAGAATGCATTGCAGATGCCTACCTAGAGCCCATCAGGAAGTTCTCTCTGGGACGTCCCTGGTGGTCCAGTGCTTAAGAATACATCTTGCAGTGCAGGGGGCGCCGGTTCGGGGAACTAAGATCCCACATTCTGCAGGGCAACTAAGCCTGTGCGCCACAACTAAGACCCGATGCAGCCAAAAACTAAATACTTTTTTTAAAAAAGGAAAGTTCTCTCTTGTATGAATTCTTTCATAAACACTAGCTGATAATCTGCCTTTCACACTAGTGAGAGAGTTTGGACTGGCTGATAATTATCAGAACGTTATATGTGAACTTCCTCAACCCATGTATAGAGGATTTATATCCCTTTCTTTCCTGGTTAATTTCAAAATTTGGCTTTGTTTTATTGAAATGAGGGTAAATTTCTCATTACAATTATAATTTTATATTTGTGTAAAATGCTTGCAAAAGCCAATCTAATAAGTATTTTCATTAGTCTGAAACTTCTATTTAACCAGAATTTTGCTAGGCGTTCATAATGACAGCTCTAAAGTTTGCATTGTTTTGAAATGCATTCTGAATTATCAAGGACTTAATTGTATTTAATATAGGCTTATACATCATATTCAAACAATTTGAATATTAACATTGAATGCAGAATCAGCAATAATTTTAGAAAAATAGTTGATTTTAGAGATTATCAAATTCAACTGCATCATTGTACAGATAAGAAAACTAAGGACCCAGATAGGTGAAGTCACTTGTCCAAAGCCACACAGCTGGTTAATGTCACAGTGCAGCTGGATCCCAAATCTATTGAGTTCAAGCCCATTACTGTATCCATTTATTGGCCAGGTTGACTAACAGAATACTTTTTTTCTTCAATCGATCGTGTTCCTTACCTAGAGAAAAGTGAGATTTTTCTGTAATAATATACAAAAGAATAATGGGGCCATTGGCCAATCACACAAAAGACATCAGATCTCTATAATGAAGAAAAATTAAAATCCTAAGTTCTGAATATTTTGAAATGGAATCTCTCAGAATTAATTCTTCAACCTAGAATCCTCCTTATCTTTTTATGACTCTAGTTTGGGCACATAGGTAAGCATCTGGTACCTACTTGTTAGCTAATAATGAAGAATGATAAGAATTAACAAGAAGCAACTCAATCCTTATTCTTCTCCCCCTAATGATCAAGCGAGCATCTTTATCTCATTAGTACCTGACTGTGAAATACCTTGACACCTGAAAAGACTAGCAATTTATTTATCAGGATATGGTACCTGATTGTGAGGCTTTCTGCTGGCAGAGAACTTTTTCAAAGATTCACCTTCCTCCTGGAGTAAATATCATATTTTTAATTATTCATAATGTTTCTCCTGTTTTACCACAAGCTTCCTCAGAGGACGGAAGTGCATTAAGGCTCTTATGTTACTATAAGAGTGTGAAGGGTGAATAGCAAAAACATTTATATATCTATAGCATTTCGTTGTTCTTCTGGGCAAACAAAATTAAACGTGATTTGCAAATGGTGCAGTCAGAAATAACAAAAGGTGTAAAGTGACGCAACAAAAGTTATACTGCTTGCACACCAGAAAATGCTAATGAAAAATGCTCATGGCTGAAGTGGAAACTGGGAAGATTTCACATTCTTAACAGCTATATTAGGGACGTAAAAATGTGAGCATGCCTATAAATATGAATGGAAAAGCGTTATTTAGACTCATGCTAGAGAGATACTCTACAATTGTAAGCATCTTTTATACAAGCTAACTTTGGTAACCTTCATCTTCTCATATTGAAAACTTAATAATTAATCCAAAAAAGAGAGAGACTTTCTCCATATGGTAAGGTTACCTGGAACCATTAGGTTACTATCTTATAAATGCTAAAGTTGAAAGTAGTCCTATATTGCGTTCAGGTTCATTGGGGAATAATTTACATGCAGTAGAATTCGTCATGTTTAGTGTACAGTGTACAGTCCTGTGAGTTTTGACAAACATTCACAGTCCATCACCACCACCACACCCAAGATACAGAGCATCTCCCTCTCCCCAGAAGTTTCCTCATGCTTCTTTCTATTCAACCTCTTCCCCCAAGTTCAACCCACCAGTGCACTAATCTTTTTTCTGTGTTTTGCCTTTTTAAGAACCTCACATAAATGGACTTGTACAGTGTTAAACCTTTTGAGGCTGGTTTCCTTCACTTAGCATAATGCATTTGAGATTCACTCAAGTTGTCATGTTTATTTGCCGTCGGTTCCTTTTAATGGCTGAATACTCTTCCACAGTGTGGGTGTACCAGTTTCCGTACCCATGTGCCAGTGGACGAGCATTTGGTTTGTTCCCAGTTTGGGGCGATTATAAATAAAACAGCTATAAGCATTCATATACAATTTTGTGTGTGTGAACATAAGTTTCTATGTCTCTTGGATAAGTACCTTGGAGTGGGACTTCTGAATCTTACAGGAAGTATATGCTTAACTTTATTAACAGTTTATTACATGCCCAACTGTTGTCCACAAAGCTTGTTAACATTTCTCATTCCCACTAGCAATGTACGAAAGGTCAAGGTGCTTTGCATCCTTGTCAGCATTTGTTATCAAAAGAAGTTTTTATTTTGGTTTTTAATGTTAGCCATTACCTATGTTACACACCTGTTAGATGTGTAACGGTAACACACTGTGATGTGAATTTGCATTTCCCTAATGACCGGTAGTGTTGAGCATCTTTTCATGTACTTATTTGCCATCTGTATATCTTCTTTGGTGTGGTATATGTTTAAACACTTCGCCCATTTTCACATTGGGTTGTTTGGTTTTTTTATTATTGTTTTTTAAAGTTCTTTATGTTTGTAATGTGGTTACCACTCCTTTAGGAGGTAAGTGTTTTGCAAATATCTTATCCCAATCTGTGACTTTCTTTTCATTCTCTTAACAGTGTTTTTGAAGAGCAGAGGTATTTTGTTTTGTTTAGTTTTTGTGGGGTTTTTTTGCATATGGGTGTCGAATTTCTAGCGCTGTTTCTTAAAAAGACTGTCTTTTCTGTATTAAGTTGCCTTGGCATCTCTGTCAAATATCAATTGACTGCAGAAAGCAGGTCTATTTCTGGACTCTCTATTCGGTTCCATTTATCCATATGTCCATTCTTTCACCAAATACCAGAGTCTTGACTACTATAGCTTGATGGCGGGTCTTGAAATCAGATAGTGTGAGTCCTCCAACTTTGTTCTTGTGTTAAGTCAAGGGGAAGTGATAAGAAATGCAGGTAAAGTGGAGAACGTATGACCAATCTATAAACACTCTAATTTTTTAAAATTTGTGTAGGCCAACCATACATATCTGTAGGCTGAATTCAGTCTGTAGACTGCCAGTTTGTCTAGAAGGAAAAGACTTCCTGGTGGATCTCTTGTAGAGCACCAGCCCTTGCAGGAGTCCTCTGCAGTCCCCATGACAACCAGGCTTGACCTCAGGAGCCTTCAACAGTTGACCCCAAGTAGGGAGGAGCTGTGTGGCACAGGGAGCCACGGCTGTCTTCAGTGAGGGCCCGGGGCACTCTGCAAAGCATCCTTAAGGAATGAAGTCGGGCTTCTTGTGTTCTTTGGTTTCCTATTATGCACATGTTAACTTTTAAGAAATAAACATTATTTTGAAAACCTTAAAAAAAAAAAAAAGACGAATGAAGTCAGGGACTTCCCTGGTGGCACAGTGGTTAAGAATCCGCCTGCCAATGCAGGGGACACGGGTTCGTGCCCTGGTCTGGGAAGATCCTAGATGCTGCAGAGCAACGGGGCCCGTGCACCAGAACTACTGAGCCTGCACTCTAGAGACCCTAAGCCACAGCTGCTGGGCCCACATATGACTACTGAGACCCGCATGCTTAGAGCCCGTGCTCTGCAACAAGAGAAGCCACCGCGATGAGAAGCCCATGCATCGCGGCGAAGAGTGGCCCCTGCTCACCACAGCTGGAGAAGGCCCGTGCACAGCAATGAAGACCTAACGCAGCCAAAAATAAATAAATAAATGTGTTTTAAAAATTATTATTATTATTATTTTTTGCGGTACACGGGCCTCTCACTGTTGTGGCCTCTCCCGTTGCGGAGCACAGGCTCCGGACGCGCAGGCTCAGCGGCCATGGCTCACGGGCCCAGCCGCTCCGCGGCATGTGGGATCTTCCCGGACTGGGGCACGAACCCATGTCCCCTGCATCGGCAGGCAGACTCTCAACCACTGCGCCACCAGGGAAGCCCCTAAAATTATTTTTTAAAAGAGAGAGAATGAAGTCAAAGTTCCCATTGCTTACTGATGGTTGAAATTCCTTTAAATGAGGGAAAAGACCTGAAATTCACATTCAGAGATGAGGCTTAAAATGCAACTAGCTGTTTCTTAAAAAGTCAACCATAAACTTACCATATGACCCAGCAATTCTACTCCTAGATACCTATTCAAGGGACATGGAAACATATGTCTGCACAAAGACCAGCATGCAAGTGTTCACAGCAGCATTATTCATAATAGCCCCAAACTGGAAACAACCCAAATGTCCAGTGAAGGTCTAGCGAACACATAAGCAAAATGTAGTATATCCACAGAATGGAATACTATTCCGTGATAAAAAGAGAATGAGTTGATGCCTACTACAGCATCTCAAAAATGCCATGCTAAGTAAAAGAAGCTAAACACAGAAGACCACATACTGTATGCTTTCATTTATATGAAGTCTTGAAAAGGCAAATCTATAGAGACAGAAAGTAGATTAGTGGTTGTCTGGGGTTGAGGGTGACTACAGGGGTATACTGTAAATGGACATAAGAGGGGGTGAAGAAAATATTCTAAAACTGGATTATAGGGATGGTTGCACAGCTCAGTAAGCTTACTAAAAATTGCTGAATTGGACACTTACAATGAGTGAGTTTTACCATATGTAGAAGATACCTCAATAAAGTTAAAAAATAACTAAGTGTCTGTTTGAGGTAACAGTTTAGTGTGAATGAGTCTCAAGTACACTGCAGTTAGTCAAACTCTGAACTAATATGGGTGGTTAGTTATAGAGCTTAGCCTCTTTTGTTTGGGGAGAGGTTGAGGAGAGCAGAAAGGCTTTTTGGGAGGGTGGATGGGAAGAGGAGGGGCACAGGAGAGAGGCTGCATTGCAGAGGGATTCAGAGCTTGGAGAGCTAGAGCTTGGTCCCTATCCTGTTTCCACCACTTACTAACAAGTCATCGTGGGCAAGGTACTTATCTTTAAACTCCACTGCCCCTCAGTGAAATAATGTCTCTTTTAGGACTACTGTGAAACAACAATGAGATAATCCATGTAGCATATTTAGCACAGTGTCCAACCCATAAAAAGAGCTTTTATAATTACCTATTATTATTATTATTATTAAAATAGCAGTTTGTGAATAGAAGACCAAGTTGCAAGGTGTCACTTATTTGCAGATGGTGTTCCTTATTTATTCTCAAGTGGGAATAGATTAAGCCTTATCCTTCATAGCATAAAGTGCAAGCTTAGATATTACCAGAGTCTCCCTCAATCCATCTGAAGTTTCTCTGATCTCACATGCACACCCTCACCCTTAAGCACAGGGGTATGATTGCTGGATCCTTTCTCAGGAATCTCCTGGTTTCTCCACCCTAATCTTGCGCCTTCTGAATCTTCCTCCTTCCACCCACTCCATCCTTCAGCTGGAAATGCCATCCATTTCCTCTCCAGGCAAGGAGGTGTTGCTTTATTTCATATTCCAAGTTCTCTTATGCAGAACTTTATGTTCAGATCTTTGAGCTTTGGTTTTGGTAAGTAAAGGGAAGGCTTGACATTTTCTCTCTAAACCAAGCCTGGCTTTTAAGACTTTTCTCTTATTCAGATGCAAAAAAAAAAAAAAATGGCAGTCAGAACTGAACAATAACTTTGTTTTTCTAGCTGGTATCTGCCCTCTCTCTAAAACAATGAAATACTGATTCAGTGAGTAAAGACATCATCCAGTGAGCTTCACATTTTTAAAAGAAATCTAAGACTACATTGGTTTAAATTCTTCAAAATTATTATATCTATTACTAATGTACAGAGAAAGAAAACATTTTAAATACAAAGAATCAAGGAATTTTAAATTATTTTAGATTATCGGTGAGAGTGAGGAGAAGCAGACATTTTCATACATTGTTTTCACACATTTCTGGTGGCTGATGAGTATAAATTTGCTGATGAATGAAAATAAAGGTCCAAGTGGTCACCTACTACAGCTTGTAACCTGTTCCCCTCTGCTCATCTCTACCAAACCCCTTTCTCTCTTTCTCTGAAATTTTAGAGAAGTGACAATAGACAGAAAATCTCTAAACATGGAGAATATTAAGAAAGAAAGAAATTAGTTAATTTTCTCTTTTATAAATAATTTAGGTTGCAAACCAATTTAGATACATGAAGGGCATAACTTTCTGCTTCCAATTATCTTTTGAGATTTGGGATAGATTATCCAGTCCATTCATATCAAGAAGCATGTTATCGTGGAATGTATAGACTGCTTTTAATTTTGGCCATCTTGATTATATTTTTAATCTATTAATCTTGAATGTATTTTTTAATCTATTAATTTAGTAAATTTCTAATATGCTGGAAATGTTGATGCTTGCGGTCTGAAAGGTCTATATTCATGTAGGATATCCTGATTCAAATTTTCTGTTCTCCCAGTAGTAAGCTTTGCATTTAGAAAATGTGGCCTTTTCATCTAGGTCAACTCAGAGGCCTAATGGGAGAACTTTTTTCCTATTCCATATCTCTTAGAATGAAGCTTTTTTAAAAAATAAATTTATTTATTTTATTTATTTATGTTTGGCTGCGTTGGGTCTTTGTTGCTGCGTGCGGTCTTTAGTTGTGGCGTGGACTTCTCATTGCGGTGGCTTCTCTTGTTGTGGACTACGGGCTCTAGGCATGTGGGTTTCAGTAGTTGTGGCTAATGGGCTCTAGAGCGCAGGGTCAGTAGTTGCGGTGCACAGGCTTAGTTGCTCTGTGGCATGTAGGATCTTCTCGGACCAGGGCTCGAACCCATGTCCCCTGCATTGGTAGGCGGATTTTTAACCACTGTGCCACAAGGGAAGTCCTAGAATGGAGCTTTAAGAAGCAAAAGAGACTTCTGATCATACATGACAGATTAAGCACATATATTTACCTCCACTTCCTTCCAGAACCTCACGACATGAAATAGATTTCCTAAAAGACATAAACCAAGAAAGGCCATGAGAAAGAGAAAGGATATAACAGCATAACATGTTAGAATTTGGAAAGTAAATAGATGAGTGGTAAATGACTTATTAGATAAAAGAATGCTGAAATTTAAACCAGCAGCGAGACAAAGTAGGGTTACACAGAATCAAAACAATGAACTCCACAGAACCTCAAAAAGGCTCAGAAATTATGGGTATCATATACCTCAAAGTCAGGTGGGGCTAAAAACAGGACAGGGTAAATCTGTGTAGGAAATAAAGCTCTCAAATTCCTTCTTCTACCTCACATAGTGACTACCTTTTCAACATCCCAGTAGAAGACTGGTTTAATCTCTGAAGAAGCTGCACCAGGTGGCTCAGGACATAGGACATCAGGAAGCCAAAGACAGGGATACACTGCTGGTAATGAAAGTCTGCATATGAAAGGTGAGAATCTCATTGCCTTTCTTTAATCTGATGCCCAAGAATGCTGGCATTCAGGTTGATACCCACAAGCAGAAAATGGAAAGATTCTTCTCTGGGAAAATTGACCAACCCGAGAGACTCACAGATACTGACTGCAGAGCATCATTATGACACTGTCCACCCTAGTCACCCTGTGATGAAGATCACCATTCCAGAAGCATCACCACCACTCACGCGAGGGCTTGAATACAGTTTCTTAGTGCCTCAGTCCTTAAGTAAGACACACAATAGCAAAGACAGATTGTGAGATAGAGCTGAATTACTCTCACAGAACGAAAAGAAAGGCAGAGGTGGAATAAGAGAGAGAAAATTAGGGGACCAGTCTGGACTAACCAATAATCCATGTAATAGGTATTCTGGAAAGAATGAGTAGAGAAAATGAAGAGGAGGGTGTTATTATAGAAATAATCCAAGAGAATGTCCTAGAACTCAATGACATGAGTTTTCGGATTATGCCCTACACCCTACCATGCCATGATATGTCATAAAATTTCAGAACCCTGGTAATAAAGATAAGATCCTAAAAGCTTCCACAGATTTTTCAAACTATCCTATACAAGAGATCAGGAAGCTGAAGAGCATCAAACTTCTCCATAATAACAATGGAAAGTAGAAAAATGTAACAGTATTCAAAATTCTAAGGAAAATTATTTTCAACCCAGAATTCTCTACCTAACCAAGTAATCAAATAAGAGGATAAAGGCATTTTTAGATGTGCCAAGTGGGTATTCTGACTGGAACAAGGAAAATTTATTATGAAGAATTATTAATTAGTAGAAGATGCTTAACTAATAAATGTGGTAAAAAAACAAAAAAAATACACAAAAAAGAAAAGAAAAGAAAGAACCCTAGGGGAGGAGGGATAAATTAGGAGTTTGGGATTAACATATATACATTGCTATATGTAAAATAAATAACCAACAAGGACCAACTGTATAGCACAGGGAACTATACTCAATATTTTGTAATAACCTATATGGGAAAAGAATTGGGAAAATAATATATATATAAAACTGAATCACTGTGCTGTACACCTGAAACTAACAACACTGTAAATCAACTATACTTCAATTTTATAAAAAAGAAAAATAGATCCCTTGAAAAAGAACCCTAAAGCATACAGTAGTACCAGGTGTAGGCAGCAGTTACTTCTTCTAGGGCTGAGGAAGAGTACCCCAAACCAAGGAAGGAATAAACTCAGAAGAGCCTCCTCTCCCTAAGGCTGAGATTCAGACCTCATCATAGAGGGCGCTGCTGAGACCCATTAGTTGGTGGAGATGTTCACTAGGGTACCGTGGGCCACAGCTGGTCCACAGGAAGCTGCCCACTGGGGTGGGGTGAACTGCAGCCAGTGTGCAGGAGACCACCCACTGGAGCAAGCGGGAGATGGCTCACTAGAAGTCACTTGTTGGAGAACTGGAGGAACTCACTGGAGGTGAGTGGAGAAACCTGTTGGAGGGCAAGAACCACTGAGTTCCCCGCACACCTGTTGGCAGCTGCACGTGGGACCTAGAAGGAGAAGCCCTTTCCTCTGCCATGCCTTGCAATGTCCTTCCAGAACCTGGTTATTGACCGAACCTAACACTGCTGGAAAAGGAGACATGTTCACAAGGTCCACCTCTACTTCCATAAAGAAGGACAATGGAGCCGAGAGGCAGTAATTGATAACTGGCACACAACGTCTCAGAATATTTACCTCCCAGGTGCCTTTTCTCAGGAAGCTACTAAAAATGTGATCCTCCAAAAGAAAGTAAATTAGGAAAGAAGAATATATGAAATCCAAGAAACAAGAGATAGGGGATTGATCACAGGAATGAGGTAAAGGGAATCCCAGAAGGATGATAATGAAAGACCCAGAATGACAGCTAAAGGCAGCAGCCTAGGGAGCAATCAGGATCTCTGATTGGAGCAGGAAGATACAGGGCTCCAGGAGGGATGCATCAAGACAGAAAGTGTGTGTGTGTGTGTGTGTGTGCGTGTGTGCACACGTGCGCGTGTGTGTGTTGTGTGTGAGAGAGAGAGAGAAGAGTCGGGGGAGCGCTTGAGGGAGGGGGGTGTAAAGAGGAGGAAGGAAGGAAAGGAAAGGAAAGAAAAGAAAAGAAAAAGGTTTGAACTATTGAAAGGAATTTAAGCTCTGGCAGTGAGTTTGGAGGTGAATTAATGATAGATATATCAAAAACTAAGCAAAAGAGAGAAAGAAAGGAAGGAAGGAAGGAAAGAAGGAAGGAAGAAAGAAAGAAACCCAACCCTGACAATTATTAATACAAGAGGGAAAAAAAAACTATTTTACAAAGAAGGTTCACTACATGGCTAGTTGTGCAAAGTATTTACATAGTCCTAAGAATCTAAACAAATATTCAACTAACTAAAAATCACGATATAACTATTGGGTTGGCCAAAAAGTTTGTTTGGGTTTTTCTGTAACATCTTACGGAAAAGCCCGAACGAACTTTTTGGCCAACTCATGTAGTAGGAAGATGAAGTGAGCAGAGGGAAGAATAAAAAGAGATACGAGAGTATTAAAGCCCCTCCTTACACAGAAATCAATGATAAATGATAATCAAAATGAAAAACACGAGGAAGAAACATTATAAAAATGCTATTCAGAAATATGAAGGTAAATACCAAAAGAAAGACCTAAAAGTGTTAGCAGGGGTTGTTTCTGGGTAGCAATAATTTGGGATGGGGACAGGTGGGATAGGGATTGTCAATTTTAGTTATAAGACTTACAGAATTTTGACATTTTAAACTATGTATATAAGTATCCCCAATAGAAACTGGGGGAAAAATAAGTAGTAAAGGGAAAGTTCTTCCCTAAGTTTGATTTGGAACTTAAGTCTGGGTTAAACACATTCTTTCAAATTATTTCAACCAAAGACTTACCCAGGGTCTATCTCACTGCTTTGGACATATACTCAGGAACATAAAGTCCTTAGGCAGTAAGGACACCCTCCTCAAATTGTATGATAGTCAAAACCAATATGTTCCTGAGAGAATGAGAAACTACAGTGTAAGCATGACCCATCTTTACAGTAGAGAGTCAAGATTACCCAGGTGGAACCCATGGAAATCTTCTTTGTATGTATTAGAAAACATTCGTATGTTATGGAGGATGGTGGAACATTCAAATACGTTTCTGGAAAAATTTCCATGTGTTCATTCTTTGGTGTTACAGATACTTCAGAATTAAAATTAAGAACAGCCGCTAGAAGTTACTTTAAGGAAGGATAGAGAGTTGGATTACTTTGGCTGCTAAGATATATACATGGTTACACTAACATCAGAGGTTTTGAGAGGTGTCTCCTCCCAAGTACATGCCCCTCTAGCTCTTCACAAGTATATTATGCTTCAGTTCAGTGTGTCAGATATATATTGAACACTCCATTATATGTTATGGGTTGAATTGTGTCCCCCCCCAACCAGCATTCATAAGTTGAAGTCCTAACCCCCAAGTATCTCAGAATGTGGCCTTATTTGAAAATATGGTCATTCCAGATATAATTAGTGAAGGTGAGGTCATTAGAGTGGGCCCTAATCCAACATAACTGGTGTCCTTATTAAAAGAGGACATTTGGACATAGAGACACACACATAGTGAGAATGCCTTGTCAGGATGAAGGCAGAGACCTTGGTGATGCTTCTAAAAGCCAAGGAATGCTAACGATTGCCAGCCAACCGCCAGAAGCTAAGGGCTTAGTATGGAACAGATTCTCCCTCACAGTCCTCAGAAGGAACGAACCCTGCCAACACCTTGATCTAGACTTCTAGCCTCTAGAACTGTAGGAAATTAAATTTCAATTGCTTAAGCCACGCAATTGGTGTTACTTCATTATGGCCACCCTGGCAAACTAACACGGTAGGTAATATGCTTTCTCTATTAAGTGAAGGTCTAATTCCCAGATGATTTTCTTTTTGTTGCAAATCTTTTCCAAAGAGTCAATATAGGTATAGCGTATCTTCACAACACAAATGCATCATCAGCCGAATTAGATTCCTTTTTAGAGTTACATTTGTATAGTTGTGTATGAGAAGCTGGGGAGGGGGGTGAGATAGCAGAGAAAGAAAATGTAATTACTGATTTCTTTAAACTGAACAAATGCATTTATTTTTACATCAGGGGTGGAAGGTATCAGGTCATTAAGACTTTCCAGTTGCATTCTTTATTTGATTTTCGACCTAATCCAATTCCTGTCGGTTTACATTTCATTTGTAAGTTTTCTTAAAAGATGAATGCACATAGTTGTGTGTCGAATGCTTAATATCTATACACTGTGAGGCAAGAGTAAGCCTGCCTTTCCATCTAAAATATTCTCTGACGGCAAAATACCGTGGGTCTAACTGGACAACACTGTCCTGAGACATATGCATTACACAGAAGTTCAAGTGGTTTAGGGATCTGTGAAAACAAATGGAATTGAAAATGTTGCCTAACACAGAAGAAATTTCTAATTAATGATATATACGTGTTTCAGTGCACAGTCAACCACTTATGTCTTTAGAACACATGGTCTATCTCAACATGCACAACTGGAGTATCTCTAGAATAAAGGCCTGAAAAGATTCTATTCCTCTTAGAGTTAAGAACTTCAATTCTGGCACTTGAGTCTATACATCCAAAGAAGAGTTGAGGATTGTGATATAGCTATGCTGATAACTCAAGTTAAAATCACATTTTCTTTGATTATCCGGATGTTGCAGGCAAATGTAGGAAACTATTAGTATGAATTATTATCCAGAGAATTGAATCGATTTTCCATTTCACTTTACTCATGTAAGCATGGCCTAAATCATTGGGTGAGAAGTATTCCTAGCAATGAACTGCATTTAAAACCTCAATAAAAAGTCATTTTTATCTAATGGCCAAACATACCTAACAATAATAACAATGATTCCTTATATGTACATGGGTTCGCAATTTACAAGCATCTCCCTATTTGTTAAAAATATTTCACCTGCTCAATTTTTCCCCCAAGGTGGGAACCGGTCAGAAAAATGAGGAACCTAGAGCTCAAAGGACTTGATGGAGACTACACAGTTTAGGACTCATGAGTGTTTATTCCATTACATCCAGTGTTAATCTTTTTGTGCCATGAGCCTCTTAGGGAATTTGCAGAAGCCTTTGGACCCCTTCGCAGAAAAGTGTTTTTAATTGCATTTTAGAATCACCATATGATTACAAAGGAAACCAATTATATTAAAATACAATTATCAAAAATATTTTAAAATGTTTGATACGGTGATACATGGGCTCTTTATTAATGCATTAAACATCAATATACAGTAGCAAACCTAATAACTACCACAATTTCAAAGATATTGAAATTGATATATCTGCAACAACTGTACTGTGATATGCAAAAGGTTGTGATTCCTACTGGTGACAATTTAACTGGCACTGCTACATATGAGACCTTGGATGTCCCCAGTAAATAGTACGCCAAACAGGATGTGGTATTAGAGTTTTGAATGGAAATAGTTATTTGACCGGTTTCTGGAGTGGTTCAACAACTCTTGCTGGGTTGTGAAGAATGAGACAGAGACCTTGGAGTGGCTACATGTTGGACTGGGGTGCAGGGTACCATCATTGGAAGGTCTGGAACCCAAGCTAAGCTATATGTATCCTAGAGCCAGAAAAGCTCCTTCATGAAGTGTATGTGGCAGTGGCATTTATTCATTCAAGAAGGATTGAACCAGGAACAGAGTGGACCTTCCTTAGCAGCTTGATCCTATCTTCAGTTATTCAAAAGCCAGTCATAGGGCTTCCCTGGTGGTGCAGGGGTTAAGAATTGGCCTGTCAATGCAGGGGACACAGGTTCGATCCCTGGTCTGGGAAGATCCCACATGCTGCGGAGCAACTAAGCCCGTGCGCTACAACTACTGATCCTGCACCCTAGAGCCCATGAGCCACAACTACTGAGCCTGCGTGCCTAGAGCCTGTGCTCCGCAACAAGAGAAGCCACCACAATGAGAAGCCCGCGCACCACAACGAAGAGTAGCCCCCGCTTGCCATAACTAGAGAAAGCCCACATGCAGCAATGAAGACCCAACGCAGCCAAAAATAAAATAAATAAATTTTTTAAAAAAAGCCAGTCATAAAAATCCAAGAAACACGCATCCTGATTATTGGGTTAGGCTTTCAGGACAGGGACATATATTCTACTTCTACTCATACCATTTCTTCTCCCAAAAATCTTGGTCAATTCACGTGCATGTGCGTGTGAAAGTATTTCTATAGATTTTGTTTTTTAGAAGTTACAGATTTACCAAAAAATGAGAAGATAGTACAAAGAGTACCTGCACTTAGTTTCCCCTATTATTGACACTTACGTTAGTGTGGTACACTATTACAATGAATGAACTCACACGGATACATTACAATTAACTGAAGTCCATCATTTAATCAGATTTCTTTAGTGTCCACTTAATGTCCTTTCCTGATCCAGGACAGCACACTACATTTAATCATCCTGGCTCCTTAGGCTCCGCTTGACTGTGATAGTTTTTTAGACTTTCCTCGTATTTGATGACCTTGACAGTTTCAAAGAATACTGGTGAGGCAGTTTTAGAATCCCTCAGTTGGGATTTGTCTGATATTTTTTCATAATTGGACGGTAGCGATGAGTTTGGGGGCGGAAGACTACAGAGATAAAGTTTCGTTTTTATCACGTCATATCAAGGGTACATACTATCAGCGTGATTTATCACTTTTAATGTTGACCTTGATCACCTGGTTGAAGTAGTTTTTGTCAGGTTACATCATGGTAAAGTTACTCTTTTTTCCTCCTAACAACTCAATTTTTACATCTCTGTAATTAATTACTAAAGAAAAAAAAATAGTTCCCATACAGCATGTTAATCTAGTCCTTTATAGAAGCATAGACGTAGAGGAGATTTGGGGAGATTAGTTAGCTCAGTTTCTGGGCCCAAGCCATCCTGCACAGATGGGTTTCTGGCTGGCCTACTTTTAAAGATAAAAAAGGAAGGGAACTCCACAGTGAGAGAATTCTGAACTCTTGACAGTTGATGTTCTACAGCTCAATCAACAAATAAGTAGAATGTCCTCACCATGTGCAAGCTGCCTAGATATGTGTGTAGCTCCAAGGCCTTTACACCATCTTAAATCTTTCCTGGAACAAGTTGGTATATATGTAAATAAATATATGAGTGCAGAGACAAATGACTGAATAAAATAGAACGCAATATAACATAGTGGGAGTCAGGATGAAAAAACTCTAGTGAGCAGCTTTAGACTCATAAAATCTAAATTTATGCTCTGGGCCCACCAGATTGAGGCATACAACTTTAGACAAGTCACTTGACCTTTCTAAACCTCAGTTTCCTTAACTGTAAGATGGAGATAATCACACCCGCTATTAACAGCTGTACAAATCAAATAACATACAGAAAGCATTGAGCATGTAGGAGGCCCTCAGTATACTGTGCCTATTCTTACTATACAAGGAATAAGTAAGTGATCCCACTTTAGAATCGCTCGAAATTAAATGGGATCTGTTTTAGGGGGATTTTCCTCTGCTGAAATTGAGTTTAAGGGATGCACACTGTATATTCTTCTTAGTTTTCTTCCTGATTTCCACCTTCCTCCACTCCTTTCTTTCTCCCTTTTTTTTTTTTTTTTTTTTTCCAGATTTCATTACCTCTCTGCTGCTCCCTTACACTGCTGGAGGCCTCATATCATTTCCCACTGCCAAGCCCCCATTACACTGGTATTTCTGAAGCAGCAGAGCTTCTTAGTGCCTGGTAAGAACTGCTTCTGCCCCAGGTAGTCAGAGAGAGGCAGAAAGCTGGAGAGAAGGGGGGAAATGTTTCTGTGCCTCGGATTACTGTGTGTGTTTATTTTGTTTTAAGTGGTCGCTTTGCTGATCCTATTACTGTAAAGGGTAATGATATTTGGGAATAAAAGTCTATGAATAAGTAATGATAATAGAAGTAAGAACCAGAACTGTGGGGTATAAAGCGTGTGTTTAAAATAGGCTGTCATTTTCAACTCTGCCTACTAAGCTTTTTCCTAGACTGAAAGACACAGACCTTCGGGGAGAAAAGCAGGCAGCCTGGGACCCAGTCCACAACCAAAGGGCAACCGCCGCTCCACAACAAACCGGCTTCTCTATTGTGGTCAAACTCTATCTCCACCACCACCACCGGGTTTCTCTGGTGCAGGCAACGAAACATTTTTTTCAAAGTTAGATAACCAGAGCAATAAATGTAAAATGTATTGATTTAAGAATGGAAACTACAGAATGAGGACATTTTAGGGTCTGCTTTGAGAACTTTATGCTTCTTGAGACACAGTTATTCTTCTCGCAGAGCATCTGTGGTTGTGTACACTGCTGTAACAGGAAGGCCACCCAGGGATCCAATTAAAGCGCCGAAATGAGCCAGGCTGAACCATAAGGAAATATGAGGAGAAGAGACTGCAGGTCAGGATGAGGATTCAAACCCTAGCATCTGAGACATCATGCATTTCATTATCCGGAAGACTGGTCAAACCGGCGTCCTGAAACTCAGCACAAATGGCTGCCAAATCCTGGTTCTAGTGAGCTAAGAGAAAACAGATAACTGTATAAGAAGCAAGGGCCCTGTGCTCAAAACACCCAGCCTACCGTCCACGAAGACCAGATCCTCAGACTGCAAGCCAAGACACTACAACTGATGGGAGCGATTGCTCTGGTGCCAATCGTGGCCTCGGATTTATTGCTTTCGAGGCTAAGGTCACAGGCTAAGGCATTCTCCAGATTCTGCAATTGAGCACAGACACGCCACCCTTCCTGATTCCCCCCCCCATCAAACGCCAGGAGTCTGTTAGGGCAGAACTGCACAAATGGGAAACACCCATCAAATGCAGCAGGAATATTAACTTCGCTAGGAAGCCTTTATATGCCATTACTTTAGAAAGGATTCCTTGTTAGTCCTACCATTAAACAATTAAATTGTCAGAGATGAATTCTGTGCATGTGTGTGCAGAGCGGGCGTGTGCGTGCAGGATGTGTAATTTCCCACTCAGGTGATGTCTGCTGCAGGTCTCTCTGTCTCTGTCTCTGTCTCTCTCTCCACCTCAATTGTATGCTTTTCCCTTTACGTTATTGAAAATAAATACATCTTCCTGGCGGCATAAGCAGTTTTTGTTATGAACTTTGATATGCCTATGCATTTTATATCACTCAGAAACTAGGAATACAACACGAAATGCTCAAAGACAAATTTGTCTTCAGCTATCCCCCTGGTGAAACATGATTCCTTATTCCCCTTTCCTGACACTAGTTATTGATACAGTTTGTTTACTCTGTTGGCATTGTGTACATGGACATTATATGAAGTAGATCGAAATCAAGCTAATGCCTACAGACGGGCAGAATAATAACCACATATTTCCCTTACATTTTCACCCTAATTAGAGCTTTATGCCTTCACAATACTGATTTCCTTCTCCTAGTCTCTGTTATAGAAGGTTTGACCTGTGGAAATCAAACATGCTTGTGAAAAGCACACATATTTCACTTAAACCCAGTATTGATTCGTTCAGTAAAGAGAGAGCATACCACTTAAAACAAATTGGGTAATACTTAATAAATGTAATTAGGGTCACACTTAAATCTCTATAATTTTGTATAGCTTAAAATTTTACTTAATCAGATTACATCCTTGCCTTCGTCAGCTACCAAAACTCTTCTCTGAGGCTTTAATCTTTTAAAAACTGCAAAAAAAAAAAAAAAATAGAATAGCTATGCACCAAGATGAAAAGACCTCTAGAAATTACACAAATATAAGACAAAAGGCGAGTCCGAGAAAATACCGCCAACTCCTCAAGCCCCTGAAAGAACCATGTTGTATAAATTCTCTATGTGCCAATGCAATTATTAGTGACTTAATAAATGCTTCTTGATATGATGACATAGTATCATAAACCTAACCTGCTGTTCTGATATTAAGCCTCATAAAATGTTTAGCTTATCTGTTTTACAACAATGTACTTATCTGTAAATAAAGTAGGAAAGGGATTTTGAAATCAAATTGCAAGTAGCTACAGTTTCTCCACAGACTGCCCCCTTTGGGGGTCTCATTCCCCTTGGTTTATGTCTTTTTTTAAAAGGATGACAAAATTGTGAATTTTGGATCCTACCCTTGTTTATGTGGTGAGATTTCTATTCAGGCTTAAGATTAACTGGGGTCCACTCTGCTGGCCAGCTCTGCATCCCCTCCTGCAACCCTGCCTAGCCTCTCCCTGGCCTCGCCAAAATCTGTCTTCAGGATTTAGATGAAACACCGCACCTCTTTATTCAGTAACTCAGACTTCTGGACTAGTGCTCTGGCACAGGTGAACACATGTGTTTAAGTTTTTGGTCAAGAAAAAACTGTACAGGTCCTTGATCCCAAAGGAAGGAAAGGAATATGGGTGGGGAGATCTCCTTGGAAGAAAAAAAAGAAAAATAGTTTAACAGAAAAAGGTGATATACCCATAAAGTATTCATATCACCACTTTTCATTTATCTATTTACTAAATGAATACTGTAAAAAGTTCATATTGTAAAAACTTTAAACCCACCCCATCCCCAATACACACACACACACACACACACACACTTTGACCATTTCTTGCTCACATAATTCTTCCTTCCGACAACAGCACTGCCATCTTTCCAAATATGAAGATTTAAACCTTAGAGTTGGCTTCTATCCATCCAGTCCCTCATCCCTGGATCACACCATGTAAGCACTTGCCCTTAATCCTCTTGGGGGGTTCCTCCCTCCCCATCTCTGGTTATCCAGGTCCCACCCAACTTTCATGCCTCACGTGGATCCATCTTTTCCCTGAAGACTTGGGTTGAATAGTAAGGGTGATGTACACCCAAGCACCACACTCTTGTAGCTAATACAAGATTAACAGCATTAAAAGTGTTTTAATAGAAATTTTTAAATGGCAAAAATTACCAAGTATGTTGGAAGAACATCTCTTTACAAATAATTGGTATACTTACTGTAAACCATTCCTACCTAGTTACTAATATAGGTGCCCCCAAAGAGTACGCTGAACAAGGGATCATATACGTTGTGTGATTTCCATTCAGAAATAATATTTATTGGCTTGTGTTATATCTGAAATCATGTCATTATTAATTACTTTGATTAAAATTTGTGTGGTATTTAGGAGACTCTTATTAAAATACAAATATCCCTGAGAGGAAACACTCCAAGCTTGTTATCAATGATTTACATCTTTTCAGGGATTTTCTCAAGATTCTTTGATGAAATATCAAATCCCTTTCCACCTGTGATGGCAAATCAGTAGACTCAGTCACACGAGGAAGCACAGCATATAACCACTTCTGTGTTGTGATGTCAGGATAGTCAGGAAAGAATGCTGCTACCCCCCATCCACCAACCCATCCCAAATTTCTTCTTTTAAATTTAAGCCAAAAGGGTCTTAGCACACCATTAAATACAAATATCCCTGAAAGAGGTCACACGTTAGGCCAAAACATTATTTTAACCTCTGAATATTATCAGATTCTTCAAGGTGCTGACCCAAGCCTTTCGCTCTTAAACTCCCTGTAATGTCTTCAATTACCTCATCATGTCCTAAGACTTCCACCTCCATAGTTATTGAAATCATCCTAAATTTTTATAATTTGCTCTCAAATTCTATCCTCAGCTAGACCAGAATATTCAGATGTCTGTCTGTTGGACATCTCCATCTGTCTGTTCCGTGAACATCTCATACGCAACATAAGCAGAGGCAACACATTCTATTCCCTTCAAACTTGCCTCTTCTCATTTGTTGTGGGTTCACTTAACCACACGGTAACTCAAGCAGCAACCTCAGAGTCATCTTTCACTCCTCCCTTCCCCACAACCAATCAATGATAATATCCTAAAGATTCCAACACTGCAACATCTCGTACCTGTCTCCTTCCTCATCTCCAGGGACTCCCCCACTGTAACACACACCCCCATTTCCCTTCACCTGGGCTGCTGAAACACCACTCTGCACTATACACTACTCTTCCTAAAGCTGGGCTTTGATTGTGTCATTCTCCAATTCAAAACCCTTTATTCCTCCCCATTGCCCATTAAATTAAAATCAAACTCACCTTGGTTTTCAATGTTTATTAACTTATGGCCTCATCTACCTTCCACTTTCACATGCTTTTTTTCAACCCCTCTAGTAAAACTGGAATACTCACTGTTGTCTGAAGATGGCTTTAGCTTTCCAACCTATGTGCCTCAAATGGTTTCCTCCACTTGAAATACTTTCATCCATTTTCCATTTCCACCCATTAAGAGCCTATCCTTCAAGGTCAACTTCAAATTTTGCTTTCTTCAATAAGTCCTTCTGGAGTTCCCCACTGCTGGATGTGATCTGTCCCACCATTGAACTCCCATGGCAGCTACTACTCCCTGAATTACTAAATAGTATCATTATTTTTATGCCTGTCTTATGCTATTCACTATACTGACAACTCCCTAAGTCTAGGAACAGTGTCTTATTCATTTCTACCTCACCTGCAATTCCTAGCTCAATGCTCACATATAAAATGCACATAATTATTGAAGGTTTCTTAGCAAGTTTTGATGGAGGATGAAAAAGACAGTAGAGGAGTTCCTGGCTTCTGAAAGGGTGGCTTTGCCAAGAAGTGACTTTACAGGGTTCTGGAGAGCAACTTTACATACTTTGTAACCTGAAGACTATGGCTTAGGACAAGCATCTTGGCAATGGATGGAAATCTGCATTGGCGGAAAGGAGGGCTGGTCCAAAGCACGAGCACCCACCTGGATGAAAACATGGTACTGGGGACTTTCAGTGAAGGCAGGACAGCATGAAACGATTTGGGTGCTTGGGGATCTTGAGAGTGTCTTCAGGTCCTGGAATGCTGCAGGGCAGATAAGAGCACTGGGTCAGAGAATTCTAGAACAGGCAAATGAGTAGGTGATAAAACGAACTGCGTGTTTCACCACTCTACATACACTAGACTAAAGTAGCTCTATTTTAGCCTTGTTTGGGTTTCTGTACATATGTGAAACTGTCCGTTAATTGCTCAGTTAATCAGTACATAATTATTGAGTGCTTTCAGTATGCCAAGCACTGTGCTAGGTGCTGGCGATACAGGGGTGAATAAAAAAGACAAAAATCCCTGCCCTCAAGGACCTTTGTAGTGAGAAGGGATAAGTGATAAATAGAATAAATATATAAAATATAGAACTTACTAGAAGGTGATAAATTCTCTGGATAAAAATAAAATAAGATATGGAGATTAAGTATTAGAATTTTGAGCAGAGTGGTCAGGCTTTGTTAGGAAGGTGATATGTGAGCAAAGACTTGGAAGAGGTGGAGCGTTGATCTGTGCATCTATCTGGGGAAAGAGCATTCCGACAGAGGGAACAGCCACTGCAAATGTCCTGAAGTAAGTACAGGCCCGACATACTGGAGGAACAGAAAGAACTGGAGGTAAGCACAGGCCTGACACACTGGAGCCAAAGTAGCTGGAGACAGAGTGAGGTCAGAGGAGTAAAGGGAGACTTGCAGCCTCTGTAGGCCATTGTAAGGATGTGGTTTTTACACTGAGTGAAATGGAGAGCGTTAGGAAGAGTCTGAGCAAAAACTGACATCATTGGCTATTGGGTTGAGACTGAATGTGGAAAGGACACTTGGGTTGAGACTGAATGTGGAAAGGACCAGAGACTGAAGCAAGGAGGAGGCTACTGCAATATCCCGGGCAAGAGTGATGATGGTGACTTGGACCAGGGTGGTGGCAGCAGAGATAATGAGAAGTGATCAGAGTCTAGAAAAACGTTAAAGGTAGAGCCTTAAGGATTTGAGGATGTATTAGATGTAGGGTGTAAAGGAAAAAATGGGTCAAGGGTGACTCCAAAGCTATAGTGTGGTTTATTAACTGGAGTGGAGAATATTAAGGAAGGGGGAACAGAGACAATCCGGAATTTGATCTGTAAATCCTCTGATGTCTATTAAGCATCTAAGTGGAGTCTGGAGATCAAGAGAAAAATCTCGACTGGAGATCTAAATTTGGGAGTCATCAGAATATACACAGTATTTGAAGCTATGAGACTGAGTGATTTCCACAAGAGAGTGGTTAAAAGGAAGAGACAAGGTTCAATGACTGGGCTTGAGGCACTATAGCTTTCAGAGGTCACAGAGAATCAGTAAAGGAGACTGAGAAGGAAGAACCAGTAGGGTGGGAGGCAAACCAGGTGTGTATGTTGTCCTGGAAACAGGATATAAGTTTTCAAGGAAGAGAGAGTGATCAACCTGGTCAAATGCTGCTTACAGGTCAAGAAAGATGAGAACCAAGAAAAGCCCTTTGGATTTAGCAACCCAGAGGTCACTGGTGTCATTGACAATAACAGTTTCAATGGAGTGATGGGATAAGAAAGCCTGATTAGAGAAGGTTTGAGAATAAGAGAAGGAATTGGAGAGATTTAATATTAGATATCTCTTTTTGTTGTTAAAAAAGGTTGCACATTTTAAAAAATGCCAGTAATTCCGACTTTTTATAACCCAAATGGGCACTGTGTCCACAGTAATCTGAATACGTCAAATTTTACTTGAGAAATCCCCCTTTCAAATGATAACAAGTTTTTGAGAAATGGGTTTCAGCAGTTTTAAGTCTGGCACTCTCTTTGTTCACTGAAGAAAAACAATCATGGTCTTCAGTGAATTTGCAGCTCAAGATATTTTAAGTTTCATAATCAAACTTTTGTCTTGGAACTTCAAACACACACGCACACACATCCAGGAATGATGACGTCAGAGCTCTCAGGTTGAATATTGCAGCTCATAAATTACATTCATTCATTCCAAATATTTCATTATTGATGTATAGTGAGTGAGTCCTTTCCTTGTGCCATAGCCACCACTTACTCACTTGAAATTTTTCAGTGATGTTTCTCATTCCACGGACATTTGACTGCCTCCTCTGCCTGTAGACATTAGTTCGTGTTGTCAACAGTCGGGCCCTGAATTTCTGCAAACGTTAAGCTTGAGATTAAAAGTAGGCCAGGGAAAGCTTTCGGTAAAACATGCTAACCTAACATATCTGAACAGGACATGGTCAAGTTCTTACTCAGAACCACAAGGGTGCTGTGAAGTAGAATGATTTCATACTTCTGTTATGATGTCATTTTCTCGTAACATTAAAGCCAAGAGTCCTCCCCACCCAAGGGCAATGCCAGTTTCCCAGAAGGCTCATTTCTCAGAGCCAAGGCTCCAAAGATGCCAATGCAACCCATGCTGATACTTAAGTCTCATGTTTTTCTCAATTTTATGCTTAATTTGCTCCTTTTGGTTTTATGTATTTTGACACAGCTAAGGGTATGTGGGGATTTCCCCATAGTCCTTTAAATGCTATAAAACTTTAATACAGGCAGATAAAAACAATAATAAGCCATGCCTCCAAGCCCTCACATTTAGTTCTTTATTTGAGTTAGGCACTAACCAGTTTTAGACACTTAGATTTTCAAGTACTTGCACTGCTTTAAATGCCCTTGTGCCTTTCCTCGCCCCACCTAAATGAAAATTACATTCTATCCATAACCTGGGTAGGATCTTTACAATACTTAAATTATCATCATAATGGCCTATATATCGTGCATGAGCCAATGCAGTTTAATCTGGTTCAGAATAAAGCCAAGATGGATGCCCAATTCCCAATCCTAGGCATGCAACCCTGAAATGCCTTTTGGAAAAAATGAAATAGTGCTCCTGGAAGTCTGTTGAGTTAGTCTGTTTTCAGCATAATTGCCTTCTCTCAGCTTCCTAATACCCTTAAAACCTCTGAGCGTCTTTAACGTACAAAGTTCAGCAAAAATACCTTCAAAGCAGATTAGTTCTAATTATGTTTAATATTTGTTTGCTGCCTTATTGAATAAACTACATTTGCTTTAAAAAAAAGAAATTCACTTAACTGCATGTCAGTCACCCAAATTTTAAGCGTACAAATGAAATGGAAAACGTTTATTACACAAATTTAATTACAATTCTAAGAAATAAACATGCAAATTAGATAGGGTTCAATTTGCAGATGCTAATCCTCATCCTTGATCTTGTTCCTTTTCTCCCTGATTTTCAGTCTGTGCCTCCTCTTGATTCCTAGGGAGCCAGGCAGTAAGAGGTTTGGTTTTTCACAGTCGGAGGATCTCTGTTTTAAAGAAGTGTTGTATTTAGCACATCTGGCATAGTAGCAGTAAACAAACATTACAGTCTTTGTAACACTTTTGTGCAGGTGCCTTCCCCCCCCCCCCATTTTATTAGGTCTATGCCTTCCAAGCCTCTGTGTTCATTACGCCTGAAAGGACCCATCTCGACTATGGAGGGGTCCCTAGACAGAAGTTATGAATTAATGTTTCAAAACACAAACTCCAGTTGAGTCCAATATAGGGGGAAATTACTATTTGCAAAATAATGTGATTCTGGGGCTTAAATTAAATTCTTTTGACCAAGGACAGCCTCCTTTATTACTTTTTTATTTCCTGGAGGCTTTCCCTTGAGGCTCCCCACCCAGAAGGAGTTACCAATTCAAGTTGCAGTCTGACCAAGGTTGCTTTTTTATACATATACAGCTCCAGAGGGGCGGGGGCGGGTGGCGAGGGGAGAATAACTGCTTGGTCCTGCAAAGACATCTGTTTCTCATCTCCGTTTGCTGTGGCAAAGGAGAAGAAAGTCTTTTGCAAAGGGTGGGAAAGGCACAGATTTCTTTCTTTCTCTTTTAAATCACACGCACGCACAACAAAAAAGTAAACCAAATAAAAAAAGAGAAGACATCTCAGAAGGTTGCAGAGTGAATACATTATTCGGCTGGAGCCGAGCCCCCAGGGCTGGGGCGGGAGCCCGGGAGCGCGTGGGGTCTGGGCTGCGGGCTGGAGCTGGGCCCGCGTGTCCCCGGGCACCGGGAGGGGAGGGGAGTGGAGGGGAGGAGAGAAGGAGGGAGGGCGGGAAGGAGGGAAGAAGGCAGGGGGCGGGCTGGGGTGAGGGGAAGGCGCCCCGTGTGCTGCCTGAAGAGCGGCGGCGGCGGCGGCGGCGGCGGCGGGAGCAGAGGGAGGGAGGGAAGGAGAGCGGGCGCGCTTGTCATGTTCCTTTTCTCACCCTGGGGGCATCCTGCAGAACCTCTCCTCGGAAATCCACGGGGAAATGGCAAACAGGATTGACGGGTTTCACACGCTCCTCGCTAGACAGAGCCGCTCATTACCATAACCGTCTGCAGCGACGGCGGCGCAGCACCCCAGTCGCGGCGGCGGGACCTGCCGGGACCCTCGCCCGCCGCGCTCCAGCGGCCACAGCCGACCGGGCCGCTGGGCCGGGACCCGCGCGAGTGTGTACTGGCGGCCGGGCTGGCGCCGAGCCCGGAGAGGGCCAGGAGCAGCTCGAGAGCCGCGGCCGCCGCCTTCCGGCTGACCCCGCGGTAAGAGCCGGGCTGGGCGCGGGCGGCGGGGGCGGAGAGGCCGGGCCGGGTGGAGCGCGACAGCCGGTCCCCTCGGGCGTCTTCTGGGGCTGACTGGCTCCCGCGCGCCCTTCCGGCCCCGGGGCTGCTCCGGGGTCACCGAGTGGACGCGCACCGGCCGAAGCGGGACCCGGGGCGGCTGGGGCGCCGGGGCGCTGCTGGGCGCGGAGGCGGCGCGGGCTTTTTTCCCGGCGCTGGCGAGCGCCGCGGAGCCTTTACCCGGGCGGGAACCACCGCCGCCTCTAGGGCTGCTCGCGCTGCAGCCCGCGCGCACCGAGGCGAGTCTAGGGGCGGGTGGGGACCACAGCTCTAGTGAGACCCCAGGGTCCTCGGTGGCCGCTTATTCCCTTGTCCTGGGGGACGGGGGTCAGTAGGTGGGATGCCACCAGGTCTGGACGCCGCGGCGCTTGGCAGGTGGGGAGGGAGGGATGGTGGATGTCAGGAGCGCGCGTTTGCAAGAAAAAGGAATAGCTGCAGGAGCTGACACCTTCTGTCCCCCCCGCCACCTCCGCCCCCGCACTCTCCTCCCAGGCAGCCGAGCCGCGCTGCGGGCGGCGGCGGCTCCTCTGTCCTCAGCTCACCTCCCCGGCGGGCTCGGCTGCTGCCCGCCTGGTCCACGCCTCCGCCTCTCTCCTCCCTGCCTCCCCTCCCGCCTCCACTGCCCTAGCAACTTTCCGGAGTGCCCGGCCGGGACCGCAGAGGCGGGGGGAGAGGCGGCTCCGCGGCCGAGGGTGGCGCGGACACGGCGGGCGCCTGCGGGAGGCACGGGCAGAGTCCTGGCCGCCCGGCTCCAACGGATGCGCAGGGCGATCCCGCAGGCGCGGGCTCCGAGTGGGTTTGGCCGGCGAAGGGGGGAGGGCCGGGCAGGCATCTGCTGCGGGCTGGAGCGCGGGCCGGGGCCAGCCTCTCTAGAGCCCTGCCAACCGCCGTGAGTCATTTCCTTGGAATCCTACCTTTGGTGTTTATTGCCCTTAGAAGGAAACTTGGTTTAAAAAAAAAAAAAGAAGAAGAAAAGGAAGAATAATCATAGCTCTTATTCTTCAGGAGAGGCGCACGGCTCCAGCACCGTGGAAAGACAACTTGCCTTTGTTCCTAGACACTTGGGATGTTGTTTACTTTCTCCTTCGGTCGGCGGCTTGCAGGGCTCTGCCCGCTTCCCCGGAGAGAGGCTTGGGCTGCGGCACCGACACGCGAGGGTGTGTCAGTGTGGGAACTCGGATGTGGTGTCTGCTGCCCGCCTGCAGGGGGTGGGTCTCTAAACCTCGGACCCCAGTCTTAGGCCTGGGATGGGGAGACCCGGCTCCCGGGCTCGGGCACCCGGGCACCCCCTCGTCTCCCTCCTGCTCAGCAGCCGCATTCCAGCCCCAGAACCCGACCTAAAGATTTTGGCCTTTCAGAGCTGCAGCTGAGGAAATGTATTTCCCAGGGCAGACAGGTGTACTGCTGGGACTCGTAGAAAAGTAGTATCTCTCTATTTAGAAGGGTTGAAGGATTTCATTCCACCCACCCAGCCCCTTCCTCCACCACCACCACTACCACGAGCTGGACAAGCTGTTGAGGTCTTGTTAGGAACAGTGTCAGGTCAAGGACTTGATTACACCTGGGCAGGACAGCTAAGACCGGCAGTGTCAAAGGTGTATCGAAAATACCAGCCCTTTACTTTCTTGCATTTCAGTATTGGAATCAGACCTCTAACTTCTATAATGCTCTTAATAAAATGTTTTCTAATGATGGATGAAGGGGAGGGGTTGGCAAAGAGTGACCAGGATCGCCTGTTGGATGGAAGGCATCACTGAATCTGCAGCTACCCTGTTATGTGTGCTACTTCTATTAGCATCATCATGGCTCCAAGGAAAGAAGAAGCCCAACTCATCTGGAAAAACCAAGTTGTATAGAAAGGCCTGGTAACTTTACTGTGAACATTTGCTGGAAAAACTTGACACTTTAGCCCTTGGCCTTCTGGGAATGCTTGAGGTGTCATTCTACTACATTCCCTTGGCTGACGAAACAGACATACAGGAGCCTGAGGATAAAAGGTTAGGACCTTTCTAGTTTTTATTTTTTTTAAACACTTGTGTAGACAAAACACACTTTAACACCGTTCTTTTGAATTCACTCACCAATGATGTTAAAAAAAACAAAATTTACTCTATATGTACATCTTTGTGACTCTAGTATTAACAGCACAGAAATTTGTGAATTTCAACTTCTGAACTCAGTAGCAGAATTATAATGTAAATCTCATTGTACTGAGAAAAAATGACAGTTTGGATCTGTACATATAATACAAATAAAAAGAATCATGGTTTCGTGCCCCATACTCCAATATTTCATGAACGTTAAACTTGCCTTCTTAATTTCCTAACATCCCAGTGTAAGTTCTGGATAGACTAGGAAGATTCAATTGCAAAATCTCCTCCCTGCTCCCAAATAATCCCAACTCATTTATTTTTTTATTTGGACTTACATAAATCACTCTTGGAACTCACCTCTCCAGTTTAGGATTTTGTGTGTAAAAGTTTCCCATTCAAGAAAAGAAAAACTTACTGAAACTAGATATCATAAAAGGAAAGAAACAGCCAAGATACAAACTATTATGCCATGTTTCAAGTTCAAATGCATGAGGAGAATTTCATGCGGGAAACAATACTAACAAATAGAAACGCTGAAATCCTTAACCAAAAAGCTACAAGGATAAGTCATTAAAATATAAACAAACTCTTACTAACATAAAATAGCACAGGACCCATATAATGTCCTTTTAAACAAAGGTAATTGCTGCCAGGGGCCTGCAAATGCTTCTCTGTCTTATGCGATATGGATTTGTCAACGTGCTTTGACACGTAGGCAAAAAAAAATTTCCACGTAGGCAAAAAGCTTGGATCTTATTCCCAGAATCTAGCACAAAGTGAGTGTAAATTTCAAGCGAGAAAATACTGTGGCAGTCAATGAGACAGGGGCTACCGGCTCTGAGAAAAAGCTATATAATTCATGTGCTCCTGGCAATAGCACTTCCTGATACAGTTGTCTCTTAGATAAGTTAAGAAATTGGACCATTTCATAAGAGTCTTCCAGGAAATAAATACTTGGTTTGGATGTCGAGTTTGAGGGGTGATAGAGTGGCTTAGTTCGTGAGATCAGTGTGGTCTAAATTTCTTGATTGATGACTCAAAGAACAGAATAAATGGCATGTCCGACCATTTCTTTTTAGAGAATTAATTGAACCTTTTTTATTCTCTTGAAATAAGGTTTTCTAATAAGTCCTTGCTGCTGCCTCTTTGGAGGGCATTTTAAAAGGGGGTAGGTAATTTAGCAGCCCAAATCAGCTGGGTCCTAATTCCAACCACTGACCTGGACACCTCCCCTGCATGTCGGAAGGCCTGACTTACTTCTTCAGTGAGGTTGGGACAGAATTTCAGGTCTCAGAGAGGAGTCTGTGTGATGGAGTCATTGCTGCCAAGAGCTGCTCTGTTAGCCAGAAGGCCATTGTTACTTAATGAAGCCCTTCCCCTTGCGCCTTTCCTCCTTTTACCTGGAAGTGGACCCTTGTTATAACATGTAGGTAATAATAGTCTCCCACGAGACAATAGTATATTCACTCTTTCCCCCAAACATTACAAGCTGTATAATTTGGAGAAGAAAGCAAGAACTAGACCCTTAGCGTCTATTTGAAAGACAATCAATCTTCAAGAAAGCAGGCCTGTCATCACTCTTTGTGACAGTTCTTTAAACGGCAAAGTGAGATAGTGGAGGTTTGGGTCTCGTAAAGGAATTGGTGGATAATAAGGCACTGAGGCTGCTCTGCAGTCACCACTGATCTGTGGCCCGGAGGTCTTCTGGCTTTAGATCCTCTTCTCCTTTGCACTCACTCTGGACCCCACCTTGAGCCCTACTTAGGACCAGGTGAAGACACTGAGCCCCCAGGGAAAGGCCCCCACCACCCAAGGTGCTGAGGAGCCCAGGGCGCATCCCAAGAGTAGAGAGGCTCCCAGTTTCCCCACAGACCCTAGGGAAGGGCGTGAACTGGACAGAAGCGCAGTGGTGTTTTGCCTCTTGGAAAGTTTCTGCCTTGCCTCTGGGCTTTGCGGTGTAGAGTTGTCCGCTGCCTCTGGCCCTGAAGCCCTGGCTCCTGTTTAATATTCCGCCTGCTCCGTTGATGTTGTGCTTGGCTCCTGTGGGACTGCAACTCATGGCTGGAAACTGGAGCCAATTTTCTGTCTTCATCTCTCAGTGTTTTGACTGGAGGCAGATCCAGTTCAGGCCAATCAGGGCTGGTGGAAACAACTACCAAGTGTGTCTCTGTCTGCTTCGCTTTGGGAGAAGAAAGTGGAGAGAGCCCCAGAATGCTGTAGAGGAACTGGCCCTGCAGAAACAGAGGAAGAGGGGGCAGCGGGCAGCGGAACAGACTGAACCTGAGAGCATCAGTAGGGATTCCGGGGAAGATTTCTGTCTCCTCCTTCCTTTTCTTTTGATTGATTAGCGGATTTCATCAAAGGAGACTCTCAGGGGATTGACTAGAAAATTGATTTTGCCTTATTAATAGAAAGACAGCGGCAAGGGTTTTGGCCTTGCCTCTTAGCGGTACATTTTCTGCGGGAAGGTCAGGAGGAAAATGTGTTTAGGAGGCAAAGCAGCTGTCTGGAAGAGGGCTGAGGGGAATCTGAGAACAATAAGAAATGGGGTTTTTAAAGATCCGCCCATGAAATGCAGATTGCTGAGCACCGAGGCTGAGCTAATAGCAGCAAGAGAGTTTGCTGAGGTTTTCTTTGAAAAAATAATAAAATGTTTCAGGGCAAAGGGGAGGACTGAGACGTAAAAGTTTCCCAAAGCAAAGGAAGAAGGAGCCAAGGCCATCCCCTGGCTTGCTCTTGATTAGGGCTGTTTTCTTTTTTTTTCAGATCTGAGGCTGTCAGAGATGACTCTGGTTCTGTCCATGAATAGATTCTGCGAGCCCATTGTCTCGGAAGGAGCTGCTGAAATTGCCGGGTACCAGACACTATGGGAGGCTGACAGCTACGGAGGTCCAAGCCCCCCAGGGCCAGCACAGGCTCCTCTGCAGGGAGACCGGGGAGCTGGTCCCCCACTGGCAGGTACTGCCCTTGACCTTCCTCTGCTGCCCTCTGCGGCCAGACTGATGGGCAACGGTGGTGTCTGGGGTGCCCTTCTGAGCTGAGAGAGCTCGTGCTCCAGGGACGTCCCAGGCTGCCTGTGTACCGCTCATAAGTGAGCCCGAGGCTCCAGGGAAAGGAGCAGGAGTGATGTTAATTGCATTCAAACCTGAGTTTCCATGTGCTGCTGCTTCGGGTAAAAGTCAGGCATCTGTATTTTTAAGAGAACCAAACCAGATCTTGAAACTTCAGTTTGAGTTTCAGTTTTCTACCTTCTGGAACTGTATGGTTCTCTCAGAGCTACACAAGCCCTGGTGGGCTTGACAATGAAATCTTTATCCCATGAGACATAAAGGGATCTGCACTTTGGGCCAGCAGCTATGTGGCTCTTCTTTTTATTAAGCGTGCAATTGGCTTTGGTATTATAGGAAAAAAAAAAATTTTAAGCCCAGAAAAAAATATGCTCTCCCTGATTCTTTATTCTTATACTTTAAGGTGAGTTCCTTTGGATTTTTGTGTAGCAGTAGTGATTGGAAGAAAACCAAAAACCTGAAATGTAAAATGAGTACTCGTTGAAGTCAGATTTGCTAAAAAGGATTAAAAGCTTGCTCTTTAAAAATTAGACCCTATTTTTATTCATGGTTGATATGTTACATTTTTGAGAGCAAAAAGGACTTTTGTTACCCTGAATTTTAGTTTTAAATTTAAAAATTTAAAATTTTATATTTTAAAAGAAGGAATGTTATGACTCCAGTGTGCAGATAATAATGTGCTTACTTACTGAGAGCCAGTAATATTTAAATGTTATTTGGTTATTAGTCCTTACAGTTAAAGATATATACATTTGAACAGTGGTGTTATATTACCATGGGTTTAATTAAATAATTGGAATAAATACTAATATTATTTCAGAGTTATTACACTACTCCCCTTTATGAATGTTGCTGTTTGCCTGTGATAGAGTTAAGATTCTGAGTATTTAGTAAGTGCTGAAATATGTCATTTTCGTCTATAATTGTCTAGAAATCCTTGCCTAGCCTGGGTCACAGGATTCCGTATGATAGTAACTATTAAGACTAATGTTTATTTTTAATCACCACATGTACAGACAAATACGTAGCCAAGTTATCTTCTGAAAGGCAAGGCAAGGAAAGTATTTTGTTTGGAGAACCTCTGGCAAACCGCATGTCATTTGTCGTATCTGATTTATTACCACAGGATCACATTACAGGGGAATTTCAAATCCTATAACAACATCCAAGATCACATACTTTAAGAGGAAGTATGTGGAAGAAGAGGATTTTCACCCACCACTCAGCAGCTGTAGCCATAAAGTATGTTTTTTTTAATAGTCATTATTTTTATTAAGAGTTTAAGATACTTAGTAACAGTTGCTTGATCCATTTCGAGAAATTAAGTTGTTCCACCCAAGCAATGAAAATGAGCCACTTCTCAGCAGAGCCATATCAATCGTTGTCACTTTTTTGGGTCCTGTGTTATTTTTCACAAGTATTTGAAGAAAGAGCCAGCAAGAGCTCCTCTGCCCAGAAATAACAAAATTATATAATCTGAAGAATGTCTTTTTTACTAATGATTTCATTTTCTCAAGTTGCATTAAGGGTCATGGTGACTGGTGCTTTCACGTGTGCAGAAATGCACCTGTTCTTTCCTGACCTGTTCCCCGTATCTGAGCTCCAGCTACCATGGCCAATGCCACATGTATGTGCCTACGTGGGGGTGGTCACCCAGGGCTTTTCCTCACCTCTCAGCGGGGGACTCACCATCCTTTGAATGTGTGCATGAAAGTAAGAAACGTCCTTCATGGTGCATTCATTACACGTTTCATTTGTTAAAAAATATAATTCATTCCCAGGAAAAGACCAAAGCTAACTCTTTTGCATGTATAAGAAGAAAATAACAGGATTGGGAAAGTGCACAGAAGTACGAAACTGGCTATCTAAGCTTTTGAAATACCAGTTCCTTTTCCTTATGGCTGCCTTCCTTCAAAAACAATCTGCTGGTTTAATCGAGGAGAGGATAACCCAGACCAGAGTTTTTTGAAACTCAGAGAAGAATTTTAATTTTTGAATCATCTTCCTCACTTGTTACTCCCTCTCCCCCACTCCCACCCTTTAGATGTTGCTTTGACTCTGCTCATAAAAAGTCATCAGCATGCATTGGCGGGTGCTGGGCTTTCCCCTGCATTTGTAGTTCCTCCGTTAGGTCAGCTTGGGCTGGTTTAATTCACAGCTCCTCAGGTTGGCTTTTTTTTTTTTTATGACCTGGAAGAGCTAGCCCCCAGGACACAAGCATTTTAAGTCCTTTTTGATTTCTGTGTTGTGGCTTATAGCAGTTTTCCAAATTGCCGCTGGGTTTGTAGCAATGATCACACAGTGATGGTATCACACAGCTCAGGAGTGAGTCGTCTGATTCCCTCTCTGCATCTTTCCTCCTGCCCAACACCAGAAAAAGCCTACTTTGGCCCTTCAACCAACAGTTCCTTTTAGGGTTTGAGCCTCATTCATTATTTTTGTGCCTCTAGCCAGCAAAGATAATTGCAAGAATGAAACCCAGAAAAACAGCCAGAGAGAGCCATGAGATCTGACAGCCAGATCTCATGCCCCTTGACGGCTGGGCCAGGGTCTGAAGTATACTTACGATGACCTGCATGTTGGCATACTCTAAAAAGCATTTATTGACATATAATATATATGTGTCACATAAAGACCCAAGTGTCATAAGAGTCCAGCTTGATGAATTTCACAAAGTGTGAAATAGTCATATAACTAACATCCAGATAAAGAAACAACATAACCAGCAACCCAGAACCTTTCCTGTGTCCCCTTTTAGTCACTACCTCTCTGCCCTCCAAAGAACCCCCTCTCCTGACTTCTAACAGCATAGATTAGTTTTGTGCATTTCGGCATCCCCCTCACCGAGCCATTAAAGAGCAGACATCCTGACCTGTCCCTGCCGAGTTCTGCATTGTGGCTGGATTCCCCAGTGCTCGACATCACCAGTGAGTCTGCTGGGAAGGGGAGACATTAGCAGCCCCTGGGACAGCATCTCTAAATAAACCTGGGGAAACAAGATCCCAGACTCCCAGACTCAGAAACTGCCAAGAGAGAAATGTGCTGTGATGATATTTTAATATAGACCATTTCCTAAGCTTTCTCTTCCTTTTTTGATTTTTAGACCATCTCAATCTTTGAGGAACGAGCCCACATCCTTTATATGTCCTTAGAAAAGCTAAAGTTTATCGATGATCCTGAAGTGTACCTCCGAAGATCTGTCCTTATAAACAATTTGATGAAAAGGATCCATGGAGAAATTATCATGCAGAATAACTGGTGCTTTCCTGCCTGCTCTTTCAATGGCACCTCTGCCCAGGAGTGGTTTATGGCTCAAGACTGTCCTTACCGGAAACGACCTCGGATGGCCAAAGAGGAGTGTGAAAAGTTTCATGCCTGCTGCTTGTACCAAGAGTGTGGTGGTCACTACCTAAATTTACCCCTTTCTGTCAATGCTAATGTCGGAAATGCCTCCACCACTGCCTCTTCCTCCTCCTCATCTTCCTCTTCCTCTCCCCCTCTGCCTTTGCCGAGCTGTTCCCACCAGGTGGATTTTGATGTAGGCAGTGCGCCTATTTACAAGGGTGATGGCCAGATACCTGCCAATGAAATCTTTGTTACTAATGTGAGGTCACTTGGTGTCCAGGAAAAGGCCAAATTAAACGAGAAGGCAAATGATGACACCAACAGGGATGGTGGCCCCCTAAGCCATGAACCTGTGGGAAATGACCTTGCTTTTGAGTGCAAAGGCCAATTTTATGATTATTTTGAGACTGGATATAATGAAAAGAGCAATGTAAGTGAGTCGTGGAAAAAGTCCTTAAGGAAAAAGGAGCCTTCACCAAGTAACAAACTGTGCTGCAGCAAAGGAAGTAAGATATGAGCCGTCTTCTCCCCGAAACTTTGACGCACGCACAGCATGATCAATTAGCTCTCATAAATTGTATTTTGAATGGATTTTAGAGTTTTGTACAACTGATACAATTATGCCATGAACATGCCATGTCATTTTCATGCCTGGAGAGCAGATTGCATAAAACACCTGTATAGTAGGCATCGGCGAGCTACTTATAAATGTGGTGACGTTACCGAGAACACAGTTGACGCTTAAAAGTATATCTTAGTTTTCTCACAGAAAAGATCAGTAGATTAGAATGGGGGACAACGTGCCCTTGTGATATTTCCGTGACCTCCAGGAGCCTGTCACTAGCGAAGAACCTTCCACCTGTTTGCCACTTAATTAGGTAGTTATTTGGTAAGCAAATCAATATAACCAGCAAAGAATGTCTGCTGCTTCTCTGTGATACGGTATTTTTTTTCTGACTAAAAGACTGAAGACAGGGAGCTGGGTGAAATGGCTTCCTGGTGCTGTTAAGTGTTTGGATTCAACAGTCTTGTGTGACAGATGAAAACAGGAATAGAACGTAACAAAGCACACCTGTCTAGGGGCAGCAATCAACAATATGAGTAGAAGCTAATCCCTGCTTGCCTGTGATGGGTGATGAGGCTTTTAGAGATATATTATACAGGACGATTTGTGGTGCCTTACTTTATCTTAATTTTTGCCAATGTGAAAATTAAGGATAAATCGGAGTACAGCAGGGATTTAACAAACAGGAAAAAAAAAACACACAGGGTGGATCGATATTGTTTGGAAACAGTTAATGTCGAACTATTGCGTTCAACTTTTGATTCAACATCTCTATTCTTCCTTTGTTTTTGATGCCCAATTGCTTTCGGATTTGGCATTTTTAGAAAGGGATGGAGGAAACAATAGAGCTGTTAGAAACCAGCACTGGCTGCTCGAGCTTTTCTATGGCAACGGTCTGTTGCTGGGGTTTGGGTTTTCTGGGTTTTGGGTTGTTTTGTTTCGTTTTCTTGTCCAATGAAGTTCATGAACCAGTGGCATGCATCATACTTTAATCTGTTTTGCATCATTTCACTCGTTTAGATTATAAAAGCATGTGGTTTTTTATATATGACTTTTGCTGTTGATTACGGAGCACAATGTTGATAAATGATGTGGTGATCAATAAGGTTTTATCTTAAAGAATGTAAAGATTTTAGTTTGGGGAAAGTTATTTTGGAGAAATGGGACTCAGTCGGCAAAAGCTCCTATGTATTTGGTCAACATTTTTCTCAATCATTTCTTTCCTTTGTGCATTGGCAAGGATGTTCAGAGTACCCCTCTGACCATCCTTCCTTCCACACCAGCCAACTCCGCCTGTTAAACTGTATTCCCATTTCCAAGGTTACTGGCTGACTTGGGCCTCCTTACACACTACTTCACAGGAACCAAATGCCAAACGGAGGAAGTAAGTAAGTCCTCCCAGTTTCTCCAAGATAAAGCTTTTTTATTATTGCTATTAATATTAAATATAGGTCTCATTCATACAGTGTATGAGTAGGATCATCATTTGGACAATGTCCACAAGGACCAATTTTTAAAACCTGTTCTTGTGTTATGGCTGAATAGTCTAGTGATGTTTTGTCCTTTATTTTCAATATTTGATAAACATTTGATGTTGAAAACTTAGACGATAGATGCTTGTATATGATTGTGTTGTTGTAATAAAGTGAAGTTTTCTTGATATATATTTATTAAAATGATCAAAATTCATTCAGATTTTCTTATTTTAATGACTGTTGGCTATGTTTCTCTTTTCCATTGCTCTTTCTCCTTTAAAAAACTCAAAATGTCTAGAAACTGTCATGGGCAGTGGCCACACAGGCGTTTTCAAAGTTAAAGTGTACTTTGAAAGGCCCATCTAACAGGTGTTTCAGAATGCTCCTAGTTTGTAGGTTTAGATTTCTGTTGATTAAGAGCACAGTAAATGATGCGGTTTGTGATCGATAAGGTTTTATCTTAAAGGATCTGAAGGTTTTCATTTTTATAAAGTTTCTGAAAAAAATAGCATAACATGAAGCCATAAATACTGAATCCTAGCTGATTCCTTTATGAAATGTCAAATTGTCAAAAGATGGCCCATATGTAAACGGTTAAAATAGCTACAGAGGTTATTGCCAGTAGTATTCCATGCAATTCTGTATTGTTGTTACTCTTAGAGGCTAATATTTCATTTGATAAAACGGGCAAGCTAGTCGGAAGCTAGTTAATTTGCAAAAGTAGCATTCTTATTGTGAGCGTAATACATCATGGAGATTTAAATATGAAAGAAAGGACTTATATTTTTGCTTTTTAATTTTCCACAGAACCCACTAGCGCTTCTTTGCAGGATGACGGGTGCCTTTGAATCCAGCAGCATTAAAATGTGTAATATTTAGTAATCAAGTTTTTGCTTCTAGGACATTTCCAGCATACTTTTTCTTTACTAAAAAATAATCCCTAAACACCCATCCAAGTAACAAAAATGTTTCTGGTGTTGGTGTGAAAGCGTTAGGGCCTCCTCTGTGCCTACCTTGTGATTTCTACTCAAGAGATGTTAAGTTAGATTTTCCAGAGTGGTCAAGGCTCCCCTTCATAGTTAAGTCTATGGATTGGGTTCTATAGTTATATCCTCAGAGATGGGGAAAGCTAAGACCGCCCTCCACAGCACACTGCTGTCTCTCCGGCTGGAAGTAACACCTTTTCTTATCGCTCTGCTTTCTTTGCTTTAAGGAAAAGCTCATATGGCCGAATCCAGACTTTTAAAAGTTGAATGAGGGGAAACCTTCACTTAAGAAAATGGCCCAGCTCCCCAAATGTGCCTTTAATTGCTACTCCCCTAGGCATCTAGGTGCATGTCTGTAACCAAATCTTTAACCTCTGTTTCTGGTCCTTCCTCTCTTAAAGTGTGTGATTTGTAGAGGATAGCCTGGCAAAGGCCCTTTAAAAGGGCAAAGGTATCATTATATGCTTCCGCTCTTAAAATCCTATTATTCTAGAGGTTCACCTTGAAGGTGTCCTAGGGACAGGATTGTAGGGACAGGGACCTGGGAGGAAAACTTGACGAAAAACTTAAACCTAGTGGCAGTGACTATCTGACAACAATCAATAATTAGGGTAAAGCATCTTCGGCCTGATCTTTTAAGACAATGGAAATGTTGAACATTTTGCCTGCTACTTTGTTAAATAGATGCTGAAGCTAGTGAATGTAAGGTATTTGCTTTTAGAGCTCATAGATTACAACTCCATCGAAGCATGGCTACCCACCCCTCCAAACGTGAACTTGCGCTACAGCTTCCCTTGAGTACTTCTTTTCTGTGTATCAAGAAGAGAGCCAAGAACAACTTGCAGAAGACATGGGTGTTAAGAGGTGCCAGCCTCACAATAAATATCAGACAGGGATATGAGGATTTGTTTGCAATGCAGCTAAGCTTTTATATCCCTCAAACAACGTATGAGCAGAAAACGTTTTTGAAAATAATTCGTTGTTCAAATCCACTTTTATGACAGTCCCTGAAATTTGTAGTCATTGTATTTGTAGTGAAATCGCATTCCTGCCAGTTTTACTAGGCCTTATTCAAAAATAAGGATTCAACATGGCATCAATCATGGTGGTTTAAACGAGATACAGAAATGTCCTGTGAAGAGAAGAATGAAATCAATATTTAAATAATAAAAGAGACAATGTATGTTTTCTACGATTTCATTTTAAGATTGTTGTGCTTTGATCCTGTGGTTTAAAATAAATGCATTAAGGATCTTTTAAGTTAACTGCACGATGCCTCCAGTGCTTTCTTAGTTATAGCATAGTGAATAAGCAAGGTATATTCTCTTCACTTGGCTAAAACTTCTCCATTTTATGTGATGTAGCTACATGACCTGGAGTAACTCAGTTACTAGTTGAGAGATTATTTCCAGCCCTGTGTACTTGCCATATTTTAGCTGGGAGAATTCACTTAGGAAAAGCACTTGCAAAGATGTAAGTTATGAACACTTGAATCTCACATCCTGCCATAAAGTGCATCAGCAAGTGAGTTTAATAAAACATGCTGTTTAAAATAGTCTGTAATTTCCTGTTTCTGCATTTCCCTTCAGTATCTGTGACAGGCTGAAGAACGATGACTAAACGAAGGGAATTTACACAAGCTAGTCTGGTGGTGTTTGCAAACCATCACCGTGAGCTTCATCTTCTCTGGTAAACAATTCTCTGGTGGGCTGTCTATTGCTGTATTTTTTTCCCTTGGTGTTGGTCCAATTTGTTAATTTTTAAAATGCAGACTACTTATTCACAGCCTGGAAACACCTGCTTTTGACCACAATGAAACTGATGGAATGTATGGAGATGAATTAGTCGTTTCTCATGAAATTTCCCGTATTTCTCATCCCCAGTCAATGGAACTGTTCCTTTCATTTAACATTATGAAATCTTATAAAATGCCATATCTTGGGGGGAGAACACACACAGAAAAGAACTTTAGAGACGTAAGTTGTGAGCTTGCTTCCTGCTGAGATCCCAAGACAGTGGGTAAATAGCAGAACTTTGGGGCGGGGGGGATGGGTTTCAGCAGGAGTTGCCTCCAATCACGTCATTCCATGGGAGCAGCTGAGTCCAGGCATCAGGTGTGTGATCCTCCACCACCCCATCTGATTGGTCAGCTCACACATGAACCCAACCCGGATACTTCTAGACACGGTGCTTTTCTGCAGATGTCTTCTGAGGCAACTGCAATGAGCTAAGCTCAGATGTGACGTATCCCTTGTATTCTGTCAATTAAGAAGTGAGCAGATCTCTCTGAAACACATCTGGCACAGTGCTCAGGCATCTATGCCATCCTCAAACTCACACACCCCCTGTGTGCATAATAAGGAAAAGATGGAGAATGACAGCCTTCAAGGCAAGGGATTTCAGCAAAAGTTTGGGGAGTTGATCTCTGATGGAGTGGAGGGGAAGAAGTCTGGGAAATCCAGCACTCCACGTGCACTGAGGAGTGTGTTCACTTTCTTTACGGAGAAGTCTAAAGATTAAAAAGGAAAGAAGGCAATTTTTTGGTCAAACCTCTTTATGAAGACAAGAAAAACCATTTCAGGTACTAAAGGATTTCCTTGATTTTTTTTAGGAAGAGAGAAATGGCTTGTCTGTCCTTTCTGGGAGCTGGGAGGGGTTCTCGTTGTTCTTCAAGTCCTTAGGTGCTGTGCTTTTCAATAAACCAACCAAACTGTCTTTGTGACTAAGTATAGGCATTAGCTCATATCTCCTATTCAGTTCAGGCACAATGGTTGTGGGTTTCTCGTGAAACTGGAATACAGCAGAGGGTTAAGAGTGCGGGACTTGGAGTCAAACTGCCTGGATGCAAATTCCAGCTCTGCCAGTGTAGATGTGCAAACTTGGCCTTGGCCAGCAAGCCACTTCACTTCCTAGCACCTCAGTTTCCTTGTCTGTAAAATGGGGTGGCATGCCGTACCCACCTTGTCAGTTTGTCACGATTAAAGACTTTAATATTGGGGAAGTGGCTTGATCTTGCCTGGGCACACATTATGGGTGTGAAATAGCAGTGAGCCTCCATGACTTCTCCGCTAATGTCCCTGGACCCCCTGAAAGCTGGAGCTGACAGTACCAGATCCTCTGGGGAAATTATTCGGCCTCCCGGGTTTTGTACAGCAAGTTTGAAATTAAATAGGGGGATGGTGTCAAACCTGGGGACCCAGGACCCTTAGACAGCTATGAAGTAGTCATTGGTTTTCCTGAGATATGTTTAATATTTCAAAAGCTTATTGGAAATCATAAAATTTCCTGAAAGCAGTTGTGCAGGAAATTGTCAGATTTCTTTACCCTTGGCTGGAATTAAATTAGCTCTGGGTTAACACAGCACAAACTGAGAAGAAACTCTGGGAAAATGAAGGCACTTTTCCCAATAAATGAATTTATTTTGAGGATAGTATCTTTCAGAACATTGGCTACCTGAAAGGCGTAAGAGGTGTCCTTTACAAATGAAAAGATTAAAAACCACTGACCTCTGATTCACCCCTAGGATTTGCCAAAGTTCAAGTTTATCCAATTACTATATTGAATGATTCTCTTAGACCTAGTTTTTCCTCAGAAAAAAATACAATATGGAGTAAATAAATACAGACCAAGCATTATTCCTTATGTTCCTATATCTGATAATGGAGGCCAAAACAGAATTTTCTGTATAATTATAACTTCGAGGACATGGCCTCAAAGTAGTTATAAAATAACTTCGATACAGTTTCCACTTACAAGATCTAAGTTTAGAAACAGCTCAACTAGGGAGTGGTTGCCCCTACTTCAAGACCTCATTTCTTTCTATGTTGCCTTTAAACTCAGAGCCCAATTGATGACTTCAAAATAGGATTTCATTTTTAAAATTACATTTCTGTCTCTCTCGATGTTCCAAGAGTATATATTGTCCCGTAAGCTGAGGTACATCACCTGTGGTGATGCTTGCTGATTGCTAGGACTGAAATGAAGACAAAACTGAACCATATAGTTTGAGAGTGAGAGATTGGTGCCAGAGTGAGAGCAAATGCAGTGTTGCGCCGTGATGGTTCCAGAACTTCTCTGGGACAGGTTCTCCTCCTACCCAGCCGAGCTCTAGGATCTCATAAGTGACACCAGTAGTTGCCATTTGAGCTAGCAGAACAGCTGAGATGGGCATGGGGTCGGGGGGACACCTCAACCTGCCCAGGGAGATCCAGGCTGGCCATCTCCAGACTCTTGTTCTCCCTTTACTTGGAAACTCAGCAGCTGGAGGAGATTTTTTTTTAAAATAAATTTATTTATTTGGCTGTATTGGGTCTTCCTTGCTGCGCGCGTGATTTCTCTAGCTGCGGAGAGCGGGGGCTACTCCTTGTTGCGGTGTGCTGTCTTCTCATTGTGGTGGCTTCTGTTTGTTGTGGAGCACCAGCTCTAGGCGCGTGGGCTTCCGTAGGTGTGGCATGCAGGCTCAGTAGTTGTGGTTTGTGGGCTCTAGAGCGCAGGCTCTGTAGTTGTGGCACAGGGCCTTAGTTGCTCCGCGGCATGTGGGATCTTCCCAGACCAGGGCTCCGAACCCGTGGTCCCTGAATTGGCAGGCGGATTCTTAACCACTGTGCCACCAGGGAAGTCCAGGCGGATTCTTAACCACTGCGCACCAGGGAAGTCCCTTGGAGTAGATTTTTTATTTTCCAGTGGGTAGTATTCCAACCAGTAAGCATGCTCAGTTGGAATTCTTAACCAGTCTAGCTTTAACCTAGCTGGTTTTAGCCAAGATGACTTAATGTGCAAGGGACATGAGGCATTGGCGTGTGTGTGTGTGTGGGGGGGGGGATATCTCTGGAAAAGGTATTGGTCTGCACAGAAAGGACCCATAAAGAAATCCTGGGGCCATCTGTCTATCTGGGTGTTGCAATGGATGAATGAATAGATAAATGTTAGGAAGAACCCTGGGGTGGAGTTTGCAAGAATTGATAGATTTCCAATCCTTATGCTCATTATAGAGCAGACACTGTTTAACTCATTCTAAAAATTTCTAACTTTTTACCTATAGTCTATTGCACTGGTTTCTGATCAAATGACTTCTGTTTCTTAACCATAGAAATATAACCAAGTATGTTGAGAGCTCTAGATTAGGAGTTAGGAGGCAGGTTCTTGCCTGGCTGTACCACTCACTAGCTGTCTAACCATCAACAAGCCCTTAATTTCTCTGAGTCTTAATTTCCCATCTGTTAAATGATGAGGCTCCACTCAAAGGGCCTTGGTCTCTTCTGGCCCTGACATTTGTGATTCAAACAACCGGAAATCTTTCTGAAGATTTTCACTTGAATTTTCTACACGTGTCACTCCTTCCTTTACTTCCCCAGTATGCCTTTATTATTTTCCCCCCAGTGAAACCGAGATACTGCTTCTGGATGTTTCTTAAAGAATAAATGTCTGAGTTTTCGTCCAGATGATTGTATTCTGCATATGGCTGCTAACCAATTGGCTGAAATACATTCCTCCGGATAGGCCACGCTCCCCCGCAGTGTCTCAGTACAGTTACCCTCCCCCTCCCCGGAGAGGGCTCCCCCCATCCATTAGCCCATTAGCTCCACACATTCGGAGCCAGCCGGGCGCAGCGCCGCTCCTCCTGACACAAGATTGTCCTCCCCTTCAAGCAGCCAGCCTGCCTGTCCTACGCAGGCAGGAGATCCGAGAACCCTCTTCTCTCTCATGTTTATGAGTAACGAAATAGCGGACTTTCCCCCTTCTTTTTGTGAAGACAGTCCTTGAAGCTGTGACTGTAACTTTTTTTTTTTCATATGAGCCAAGATTATGGTCCCGTAACCCAATTAGTCTCATTTGGTGGTGGTCCAAGTGCTTCCCCTGCACGAGTTTTAATTTGGGGACCCCCGGAGGCTGCACTCCACATCTGTAGCTGGCCTGTCCTTCCTCTCCCCTTATTTGCTCGAGGTTTATGGGAGGATTAGCTGTGTGGTCTGGGAGGCGGCTGCTTCTCTTTCATCCGCACCGCTCTCGAGCCGCCGAGGAGCCTTTTACTTTTCATCAAGCCCTGGCACCTGGAAGACAGGCAGCCGGGGTGACTGGAATGAATCAGTGGATGCCCTGCAGGCCCCGAGGGGCGAGGCCCTGCTAGCGTGGGGGAGGGGAGGACGGGGGGAAGCTGCGTTCGAGGGGAGCAGCTCACCATCCCGCCAGGCTGGGCCAAGCTGGGATCCAGAGCGCAGGTCGCAGAGCAACCCCACACCCCGCCCCCACTCCCTGGCTGGCGAGGACTGGCGAGGGCTCGGGGCGCTCATTGTGCAGGCAGCTGGCACCAGCTGGGAAGGGGAATTAGCATAACAAAGAGCCGGAGCGAGCGCCGTGCGGCCCGGCTGGGGCTCTGCGGAGAGCCCCGGGCTCGGAGAAGCCGCGCTGTCATCAGCAGCGCACCCCGGGCCGCGGGGCCGGAGACCCTCGGAGCTGCAGGGCGGGACCCCATTGCAGACGACCGCGCCAGCGCGAGGTCGGTCAGCGTCCCGGCCGCCGGGCTCGCCGGGAGAAATTAGTGCGTGTGGGTGTGAGTGCCCGTGACAACGTGAGTGGGCGTGTGTGTGTGCGTGCGCGCGCGCGCCTGTGTCGGGATGCTGTGGGTCCCTCTGTGCGTGAGTGTGTGCATGGGCGTGCATGTGACTGCGGGCATGTGAAGAGGCCACCTGCAGACTGGAGGGGACCCACTAGCTCCCTTCGCTCCCTCCCAACCTAGGCCTCTTTGTTTATTCCTTCCCTGGAGAGGAAGGGAATCACCGGTTCTTAACTCTGGCGGCCCCGTGGAACCCCTTGGGGAGCTTTTACAAAGCCCCCGGCCCCCAACTCGCGAATAACAGGCCCCTGCGGGGGTCTCCAGCGCGGTGTCTCCTAATCCGCCCTCGCGGGTTCCGACCCGCCCCTGGGGTGAGAACAGGTGAGGACTGGCTGACCCACCCGCCAGCCAGCGACCGAGGAAGCAAGGACCTCCGAGCCCTGCGTTTAGGGCCTCGAATCTTTGCCTTCGCCTTCACTGGCTGAGGTCAAGAGCACATTCCTCCCACACTAGCGCTTGGGTCTCAAGCTTCCGACTGGGCAACTTCATCTCAGTGTTTGCATATAATCCTTAGAGCTGCCCGTGAGAAGAAAACTGTAGGGAAACTAAGGCTCCGTTAAGTGTCACAAAAGGTCACAAAGCAGTAATTCGGCCGACCGAATTGGAGCCCAGGGCTGTGGGACTCGAAGCCCACGTTCTTTCCACTGTGACATTAAACAACAACAAAAACAAACACCGCTGTTTAATGCGCAGCAGACCTCAAGCTGACCAGGTCCCTGCAAGAACCCATGGCCCGAGAAGGCAGACACAGACCAGACGACGTCCCTAGAAAATACCCAGGGCCTCTCCTCCAGCCCCGATTTCTGCGCCACCTTCGACCTGATCGCCCCTTCCCCGCTCTGCCCGGCTCTCGGTACAGCCCCCCGCAGACTCCGGCCCCCAGCCCCCTCCCTACAGGAAGGGAAAATGACGGCACACGGCATTGGCCGCCATCCGGGAGCTGTCGGCAACTGCGCAGCCAGGGGCGGGGGGGCGGGGGCTGGAGGGAGAGAGCGCTGCAGCCGGGGACCGGGGGACCGGGGGACCGGGGGACCAGGGAGCTACACCTCCGCGCCTCGGGCCCAGCGCCTGGGTCTCGCCTCGCTGCACCGCGCCCGCTTTTTCCTTGCGGGCGCCGGGCGCCTTTGAGGCTCCTCACGCGTTCCGTGACAGGAGTCCCTGGCCTCGGCTGCCTGCACAGCCCTCCCGGAGAGGGAAGGGAGGCGAACTGAACGAGCTGCGGGGCTCTGCCAGTCCCAAGCTTCCGCACTACCCGGAGGTGTGCATTTCCACAAGCGCAGCCTGTTTTCGGGCGCCTTAGCATCGCCAAGCTCTAGAGCCGAAAAGGCCTCCCTCTCAGGCCACCGGGGCCCACTCAGGCTTCTCACCGTCCGGGAGACCAAGGCCCCTGGGAGATGAAGTAAATCTCCAAGTTTCACCGCCCTCTGTCTGCCTGCCCAGCTTTGCTCAGCTGCACAGACTTTGATAGGCAAACCCCGGTGCTTGCTTACCAGGGCCATAGTCTATAGTAAGAACCCCAGTGCCGAGGAAAGGAGCGGCACTAGGAATGCAGGCAGCAGCTGCTCTTGGAGGTGTCCTGGAGAGGAAGAGGGTTGAAACCCTGGGCCCCTAGCCTGAGTGCCACCCCATCTGAGTTATGGAGTGCGGCAGGCGAACTGATGGTCTAAAGGGGATGGTGGTGGCTGCTGTTATTAAGAGTTCAGAATTCTCCTACGTTCTAACAACTGCGTTCATTCTCAATAAATGGTTTCTTAATAATCATTTTAATTAGAAAAAAGCTGTCTTATTAAAGCTAATTAAAGGCAATTTGGGAGCCTTATTTTCATACAATCATAAAATTAGAGAAACAAGAGGCTGGAGAAATGGGGAATGTCTCAGCCTTTCTGCAGAAGGGGGCAGGGAGGAGCTGGGAAGGGAGATGCTAGCTCCAAGCCAGGCCTGCAGGACAGGAGTGTCGGGTGGATGCACAGAAGACCCCAGATTTGGGTGGCCTCATATTGTGCTGGGGGACAGCTGTGGGGAGGGATCCTCTGTCCACATTTCTCCAACTGGAGCCTCAGAGTCTCCTGACCGTCTCCCTCTGTCCCATAATAGGCCAGTTTTCTGCCTCTAATTATCTTTAAATTGGAAATGAACTACCATTACAGCCCTGATTTACCCCAGATCTCACCTCTTCTCAAAAGCTCCCCATCTGTCTCCAGGCATTCCTTCCTTCCCCATCCATTCTATGGCTGATTGTCCAAAATCACCAGGCTAGCAGTTTCCTTCACCTCTCAGGCCTCTCAGTGCCCTGCAGACTTCAGCCCAGGCTGTTTGCCCAATCCCACCTCCTGCTCTCTGCAGGGAAGCATCTGCTCCAGCCACTGTTGTCTTCTCAGTATCCTCTCCTGCTGATCCGCTCCTTCCCGTCGCCCAGCCCTCACCCCTGCTTCACCCTTAGCCTGGGATAACCTTGCCCTGTCCTCACTTATGCAAAGAGTAACTTTCCCTCAAGGCCAATTCAAGGTCATTTTTTTTTAGTTTTTGAATTTTATATTATTTTATTTTTTATACAGCAGGTCCTGATTAGTCATCAACTTTATACACATCAGTGTATACATGTCAATCCCAATCACCCAGTTCAGCACACCACCATCCTCCCCCGCATAACCGCTTTCCCCCCTTGGTGTCCATACGTTTGTTCCCTACATCTGTGTCTCAATTTCTGTCCCGCAAACTGGTTCATCTGTACCATTTTTCTAGGTTCCAAATATATGTGTTAATATACGATGTTTGTTTTTCTCTTTCTGACTTACTTCACTCTGTATGACAGTCTCTAGATCCATCCACGTCTCAACAAATGACCCAATTTCGTTCCTTTTTAAAGCTGAGTAATATTCCATTGTATATATGTACCACGTCTTCTTTATCCATTCGTCTGTTGATGGGCATTTGGGTTGCTTCCATGACCTAGCTATTGTAAACAGTGCTGCAATGAACATTGGGGTGCATGTGTCTTTTTGAATTCTGGTTTTCTCTGGGTATATGCCCAGTAGTGGGATTGCTGGATCATATGGTAATTCTATTTTTAGTTTTTTAAGGAACCTCCATACTGTTCTCCACAGTGGCTGTATCAATTTACATTCTCACCAACAGTGCAAGAGGGTTCCCTTTTCTCCACACCCTCTCCAGCATTTGTTGTTTGTAGATTTTCTGATGATGCCCATTCTAACAGGTGTGAGGTTATACCTCATTATTGTAGTTCTGATTTGCATTTCTCTAATAATTAGTGATGTTGAGCAACTTTTCATGTGCCTCTTGGCCATCTATATGTCTTCTTTGGAGATATATCTATTTAGGTCTTCTGCCCATTTTTGGATTGGGTTGTTTGTTTTTTTAGTATTGAGCTGCATGAGCTGTTTATCTATTTTGGAGATTAATCCTTTGTCCCTTGATTCGTTTGCAAATATTTTCTCCCATTCTGAGGGTTGTCTTTTCGTCTTGTTTATGGTTTCCTTTGCTGTGCAAAAGCTTTGAAGTTTCATTAGGTCCCATTTGTTTATTTTTGTTTTTATTTCCATTACTCTAGGAGGTGGCTCAAAAAAGATCTTGCTGTGATTTATGTCAAAGAGTGTTCTGCCTATGTTTTCCTCTAAGAGTTTTATAGTGTCCAGTCTTACATTTAGGTCTTGAATCCATGTTGAGTTTATTTTTGTGTATGGTGTTAGGGAGTGTTCTAATTTCATTCTTTTACATGTAGCTGTCCAGTTTCTCCAGCACCACTTATTGAAGAGACTGTCTTTTCTCCACTGTATATCCTTGCCTCCTTTGCCATAGATTAGTTGACCATTGGTGCGTGGACTTATCTCTGGGCTTTCTATCTTGTTCCATTGGTCTATGTTTCTGTTTTTGTGCCAGTACCATATTGTCTTGATTACTATAGCTTTGTAGTATAGTCTGAAGTCAGGGAGTCTGATTCCTCCAGCTCCGTTTTTTTCCCTCAAGACTGCTTTTGCTATTCAGTGTCTTTTGTGTCTCCACACAAATTTTAAGATTTTTTGTTCTAGTTCTGTAAAAAATGCCATTGGTAATTTGATAGGGATTGCACTGAATCTGTAGATTGCTTTGGGTAGTATAGTCATTTTCACAGTATTGATTCTTCCAATCCAAGAACATGGTATATCTCTCCATCTGTTGGTATCATCTTTAATTTCTTTCGTCAGTGTCTTGTAGTTTTCTGCATAAAAGTCTTTTGTCTCCCTATGTAGGTTTATTCCTAGGTATTTTATTCTTTTTGTTGCAGTGATAAATGGGAGTGTTTCCTTAATTTCTCTTTCAGATTTTTCATCATTAGTGTATAGGAATGCAAGAGATTTCTGTGCATTAATTTTGTATCCTGCAACTTTACCAAATTCATTGATTAGCTCTAGTAGTTTTCTGGTGGCATCTTTAGGACTGTATATGTATAGTATCATGGCATCTGCAAACAGTGACGGTTTTACTTCTTCTTTTCCAATTTGCACTCCTTTTATTTCTTCTTCTTCTCTGATTGCCGTGGCTAGGACTTCCAAAACTCTGTTGAATGATAGTAGTGAGAGTGGACATCCTTGTCTTTTTCCTGATCTTGGAGGAAATGCTTTCAGTTTTTCACCATTGAGAATGATGTTTGCTGTGGGTTTGTCGTATATGGCCTTTATTACGTTGAGGTAAGTTCCCTCTATGTCTACTTTCGGGAGGTTTTTTTAATCATAAATGGGTGTTGAATTTTATCAAAAGCTTTTTCTGCATCTATTGAGGTGATCATATGGTTTTTATTCTTCAATTTGTTAATATGGTGTATCACATTGATTGATTTACGTATATTGAAGAATCCTTGCATCCCTGGGATATATCCCACTTGATCATGGTGCATGATCCTTTTAATGTGTTGTTGGATTCTCTTTGCTAATATTTTGTTGAGGATTTTTGCGTCTACATTCATCAGTGATATTAGTCTGTAATTTTCTTTGTTTGTAGTATCTTTGTCTGGTTTTGGTATCAGAGTGATAGTGGCCTCACAGAATGAGTTTGGGAGTGTTCCTTCCTCTGCAATTTTTTGGAAGAGTTTGAGAAGGATGGGAGTTAGCTGTTCTCTAAATGTTTGATAGAATTCACCTGTGAAGCCATCTGGTCCTGGACTTTTGTTTGTTGGAAGGTTTTTAATCACAGTTTCAATTTCATTACTTGTGATTGGTCTGTTCATATTTTCTATTTCTTCCTGGTTCAGTCCTGGAAGGTTATACCTTTCTAAAAATTTGTCCATTTCTCCCAGGTTGTCCATTTTATTGGCATAGAGTTGCTTGTAGTAGTCTCTTAGGTTGCTTTGTATTTCTGCAGTGCCTGTTGTAACTTCTCCTTTTTCATTTCTAATTTTATTGATTTGAGTCCTCTCCCTCTTTTTCTTGATGAGTCTGGCTAATGGTTTATCAATTTTGTTTATCTTCTCAAAGAACCAGCTTTTAGTTTTATTGATCTTTGCTCTTGTTTTGTTTGTTTCTGTTTCATTTATTTCTGCCCTGATCTTTATGATTTTTTTCCTCCTGCTGACTTTAGGTTTTGTTTGTTCTTCTTTCTCTAGTTCCTTTAGGTGTAAGGTTAGATTGTTTATTTGAGATTTTTCTTGTTTCTTGAGGTAGGCTTGTATAGCTATAAACTTCCCTCTTAGAACTGCTTTTGCTGCATTCCATAGGTTTTGGATCATCGTGTTTTCATTGTCATTTGTCTTTTGTTATTTTTTTTTTTTTTTTTTTTTTTTTTTTCGGTATGCGGGCCTCTCACTGTTATGGCCTCTCCCGTTGCGGAGCACAGGCTCCGGACTCGCAGGCTCAGCGGCCATGGCTCACAGGCCCAGCCGCTCCGCGGCATGTGGGATCCTCCCAGACCGGGGCACGAACCCGCGTCTCCTGCATCGGCAGGCGGACTCTCAACCACTGCGCCACCAGGGAAGCCCCCTTGTTATTTTTTGATTTCCTCTTTGATGTCTTCAGTGATCTCTTGGTTATTTAGTAACGTATTGTTTAGCCTCCATGTGTTTTGTCTTTTTTACGTTTTTTTCCCCTGTAATTCGTTTCTAATCTCATAGTATTGTGGTCAGAAAAGATGCTTGATATAGTTTCAATTTTCTTAAATTTACTGTGGCTTGATTTGTGACCCAAGATGTGATCTATCCTGGAGGATGTTCTGTGCACACTTGAGAAGAAAGTGTAATCTTCTGTTTTTGGATGGAATGTCCTATAAATATCAATTAAATCTATCTGGTCTATTGTGTCATTTAAAGCTTCTGTTTCCTTATTAATTTTCATTTTGGATGATCTGTCCATTGGTGTAAGTGAGGTGTTAGAGTCCCCCACTATTATTGTGTTACTGTCGATTTCCTCTCTTATAGCTGTTGGCAGTTGCCTGATGTATTGAGGTGCTCCTATGTTGGGTGCATATATATTTATAATTGTTATATCTTCTTCTTGGATTGATCCCTTGATCATTCGGTAGTGTCCTTCCTTCTCTCTTGTAACATTCTTTATTTTAAAGTCTGTTTTATCTGATACGAGTATTGCTATTCCAGCTTTCTTTTGATTTCCATTTGCATGGAATATCTTGTTTCATCCCCTCACTTTCGGTCTGTATGTGTCCCTAGGTCTGAAGTGGGACACTTGTAGACAGGATATATATGGGTCTTATTTTTGTATCCATTCAGCAAGCCTGTGTCTTTCGGTTGGAGCATTTAATCCATTCACGTTTAAGGTAATTGTCGATATGTATGTTCCTATGACAATTTTCTTAATTGTTTTGGGTTTGTTTTTGTAGGTCCTTTTCTTCTCTTGTGTTTACCACTTAGAGAAGTTCCTTTAACATTTGTTGTAGAGCTGGTTTGGTGGTGCTGATTTAGCTTAGCTTTTGCTTGTCTGTAAAGCTTTTGATTTCTCCATCGAATCTGAAAGAGATCCTTGCTGGGTACAGTAATCTTGGTTGTAGTTTCATCCCTTTCATCACTTTAAGTATATCATGCCACTCCTTTCTGGCCTGTAGAGTTTCTGCTGAGAAATCAGCTATTAACCTTATCATAGTTCCCTTGTATGTTGTCATTTTTCCCTTGCTGCTTTCAATAATTTTTCTTTGTCTTTAAATTTTGCCAGTTTGGTTACTATGTGTCTCAGCGTGTTTCTCCTTGGGTTTATCCTGTATGGGACTCTCTGCGCTTCCTGGACTTGGGTGGCTATTTCCTTTCCCATGTTAGGGAAGTTTTCGACTATAATCTCTTCAAATATTTTCTCTGGTCCTTTCTCTCTCTCTTCTCCTTCTGGGACCCCTATAATGCAAATGTTGTTGCGTTTAATGTTGTCCCAGAGGTCTCTTAGGCTGTCTTCATTTCTTTTCATTCTTTATTCTTTTTTCTATTCCGCAGCCGTGAATTCCACCATTATGTCTTCCAGGTCACGTATCCGTTCTTCTGCCTCAGTTATTCTGCTGCTGATTCCTTCTAGTGTATTTTTCATTTCAGTTATTGTTCTGTTCATCTCTGTTTGTTTGTTCTTTAATTCTTCTAGGTCTTTGTTAAACATTTCTTACATTGTTTCGATCTTTGCCTCCATTCTTTTTCCGAGGTCCTGGATCATCTTCACTATCATTATTCGGAATTCTTTTTCTGGAAGGTAGCCTATCTCCACTTCATTTAGTTATTTTTCTGGGGTTTTATCTTGTTCCTCATCTGGTGCATAGCCCTCTGCCTTTTCATCTTGTCTCTCTTTCTTTGAATGTGGTTTTTGTTCCACAGGCTGCAGGATTGTAGTTCTTCTTGCTTCTGCTGTCTGCCCTCTGGTATATTTGTTTTTTTAAACTATTATCCTTTATGCCTGCACAGTCCAAAGCCCATCTCTGGATGCAGGTTGGAGTTGTAACAGCCTGTGCTGGCAATGGATTGGATCCTGTGGCTGATGAGCTGGCGGAAAACCAAGAAAACAGCTTTCTGGGCCAGTTGGGAAGTTCTGAAGGCTGGGAAGTCCAAGATCAAGATGCCGGCTGATTGGTCTCTAGCGAGAGCACCCTTCCTAGCTTGCAGCCAAGGTCCATATTTTGTATGAACCCTTCCCAGGCTATTATAGGCTGGTCCATGACTTATAAAATGTAATATTCCCCCCCCCCCATCTATAATGCTTTTCAGCTAGAATCTTTATATATATATATATATATATATATATATATATATATATATATATATATAATTATAAAGTCAGAATTAAACATGGGTTTTAGCATCAGAGACCTTAGTTACAATCCTGGCTTTCCATAAATTTGTGAAGTGATTTATGGGCACATCCTTGCTCTAAATATCTCGTGTCTAGTAAATGGCTTGACTTCCCTGAGCTCTGGTTTCCTTGTGAGTAAGTGAGGCTAATGTTAATACCTACATCACTAAGTTATTAGGATGTGTAAATAGATAATGCATGTAAGTCATTTTACGCAGTGCAGGCATATGATGCTAATAGCTCTGTGCTCATTGTCATTGTTGATGTGGCGCACCATTCAGGGGGTATGAACAAGTACACCAAGAAGAGAGAGCCCACAGTCAAAGGGATTCCCTGGCTACCTGAACTCCTGCTAGACGCATCTCTAGGGGTTTCAGTGCCTCCGTGCCTCCCCTTCATCCCTTCTCTCCAGGGTTTCTCCAAAACCCTGGGATAGGACTCTTCTCTGGGGACCACAGGGCAGTGGTTTATGGGCACATACTTACTACAAGCGTCTACTGTCAGAACTCAGCAGAAGAAAGACACTGGACCTTGGGTGTCAGCTCCTTGCCTTCTTGCTTTATGTTTCTCAGCCTCCATCCTCAGCAACCCTTCCTGTAAATGAACACATTCTGGCAGGGATCTAACAGTTAAAAAGAGCTCTCCAGTAAATCCTACCCTAACACCGAGCATTCTTGCCTGCGCTTGAAAACATAGCTTGGGACATCTGAGGATTTTGCATAGCAGACCTTGCACCTCTCCTTATCTGTCGCTTAGGCCATGAGACAGTGAGTGGCCGTGAATGAGCAGGAGCCTTCCCTGCTGTTCACCCCTGAGCATCCTTTAGATGAAGTCTTAACCATGGCGGAACTGACCACAGAGGAAGGACAATGAACAGATCACAAGGCACTAGTGTTTAGCTGCCTATTCTCCAAGTAATTGTTTAAATAGGGCCTCTGCCTTGATAATAACTATTATCACAAGACCTTATGTTTATTAGAGTCTTCTCATCAGAAGGAAATGCAAACATATGGCATCCTGATTCTGATAAGCAGCACACTTTCACCTACCAGGGGCTGTAATCAAAACAGAAGTGGCACACAAATTAACCAGCAGTCCCCCACATATCAGACACAGTGTATATTTTCTTCATCTCAGCCAAGAAAGGGACTCATTTCCCAACCCTGAGCATCAAGGGCTGTGTGAGCCTCACCACAGCTTCCGATGGGGCTGGGACTAGCCTGACATATATGATTAAAGCTCCGTGTTATACAGCAGCGGCTGTGTTTTCAAGGAGATAGAGGAAACCTCACAGGACCCCTGGGGCAGGACACAACACTGCTCCTCAGAAAATTCCCTTTAAAAAAGTTGTCATGAAATCCAATTAACCAGCTGGAAGGCCGGTGTGGGCAGCCCTCCTCGGGGTTAATAAATAATAGAACATGCCCTGTGTTGGAAGGGGTCTCTCTCTTCTCTGAGCTCAGAGGCTGTGACAAGCCCTCCCCGCAGGAAGAAATGGGTACCATCCCCACCACTACCTCCTCCCTTGGTCCCTGAAACCTCAGTGGGTCCAGCAGGTATGTTCCCCTAGACAGAGGCCGCAACATCCCAGGGGGCATCTCCTCCATCCCCTCCACTGCAAGCCACAAGTTCCTCAACCCAGCCCTGAGAGTAAGGGAATGATGGGGGCTTGTCTTGAGGGAATCCAGCATAGGAATGGGCGCCAGGAGTTCTGGTTTTAGTTCCAGGTCTGGCCCATTCTCAGATAAGCTCTGCAGAGGCTCCTAACCCCAGATGAACTTCATAGTGAGGCCTGTGAGGAGGGCGTAGCAGGCCCTTCCTTGCTGGTCCCCTCTCCAAAGCTGACCACCCTGGATGGGCTCTTTGCTTCACTTTTGCAGGACCAGTACTGTTCAGTAGAAATATAGTGCAAACCAGGTATGTGATTTAAAATTTTCTAGTAGCCACATGTTTTAATTTCAAAGAAACGAGTGACATTAATTTTAATAATATAGTTTATTTAACCCAAAATGTACAAAACATTATCACTTCAACGTGTAATCCATATAAAAATAATGAATGAGATATTTCATATTCTTTTTTGTTGTATATTAAGTCTTTGAAGTCTGGTGTGTATTTTATACAACACATACCACTTAGGACAAGATACATTTCAAGTACTCAGTAGCCAGATGTGTCTAGGGGCTACCATACCAGACAGTGTAGTTCTGGACCCTTTGGGCCAAGGCCTGGCTACGGGTCTAAGCCTGGATCCCCATGATCCCTTGTACAGGGAGACATGATGCTCCCGCCTGGCTCACAATCACATCCCTTCTCCTCCCTGCTGTCCGGGCACCATGTTCATGCTTCTTGGAGACCCTCAGGCCCAGCCCTCTAGTTCAAGGCCATGGGACCAGAGAAAGGCATCAACAGCTCTGCCTCTCCCAGTGATTTCCAATGAAAACTTCCAGCACCAGGGGGTTAACATCTTGGGCTGGCCTGGCTCTGGTCCATTCTCTCCTCACATCATCCCCACTCCCCATGAGGGGGTGGGAAGGGGCTGCAGACAGCAGTGTTCCCAGGCTGGCAAAGGCCTCTGTTAGAAGCAGAGCAGTCTTTAATCTTCTGTGCTACCAGAGAGGCGGCAAGTAAAGTCTTGTCGGGGAAAATACTGGCAGGAAGGTGAGCCACACGCCCGGGGAACTGCCAAGTCCACCACGCCCCTCCTTTGATGTCGTGCCTTGGTGCCATGCAGGCCAGGTCAAGCCTGTGACAGACACAGCCCACCCCGGGTGAGTGTGACTGGGTGTGTGAGTGTGTGTCCCAGCCTCTAATCAGGGTGCCCCTGCCTGTCTCTGCATCTCTCCAGTCTGAGAGTATCCCGGGGGAACGAGTCCTGGGTTCATATGTTGACCCCCAAATTTAGACATGAGAAATGGGAGTGTGATGGAGAGGACCACAGGACGGGGACAGATGGCACTGTGCTCATCAAGTCCATCCTTCCTCCCGGACTGCTCGTTGCCACCTTGTGGAATAGAAGTGGGTGGGTGACCACGTGACTGTCCCCACCATCAGTTTGTTGAGTAGAGGGAGACGGCGGTTACAAGGAGCAGAGAGCTTTGATGGAAATGATGTTCACAGGCCTGGACTGTGGAACGTGGTGCAGCCTCATTGAGGCCCTGGGAGTGGGGAGAGGACCATCTGTCAGTGAGAGAACACAAGTGGGGTTCAGTTCTCATACCAGGAATTTGGTGAGCTCTGGCTGGATGTCACCACCAGCCCCCAGATGTTAGAAAAGGAAAAAGTAAGCCGGCTAATTGAGCTCTCATATTATAAAATACTTTTTGGCTTATAAAACCTTTTACCTCGATTGTGGTATAATTCTCCTATCAATCCTATAACGTTGCCAGGGCAGGTATTATTATCTTTGTTTTACAGGTGAGAAAACTGTGTGGCTCAATGAAGCAAAAGACTCCTTCAAGGGGCAGCACCAAGATAAACAGGCAGACAGGCCTTTCCAGCATCCAATTCTCCAAAATCATTGCCCACAGAGACCTGAGAGCAAAGTTCTTAAAATTGGGGGGGGTTAGTTTTTTGGGGGGAGTCTTGTTAAAACTTTGAACCCCCTCACTGAAAACCTGGACTTCAAATGGTCTACAACCCCCTTGAAATTTTAGAGAACGTATTATATGTCCATTTTTAGGGGTGGGGAGTAGAGACAAGAAGAAAGAGGATCAGATTTTTAACAGAGTCTATGACATCCAAAAGGTTAAGAATTAGAGAGCTGTTCCAATGCCTTCATTGAACAGATAAGGAAACTGAAGCTCAAAGAGGGCTAGTGATGTACGCAGCATTACTTGGCCTCAGGGCAGAGGTGGGACATCTGAGTCAGGCTGCTCCTTTCACTGTTCACCAAGCTAATGAGGTCTGCAGGGGCCTGAGCTAGCTGCTCATGGATCCAGGGAATCACGGCTTCGGAAGCAAGATAGAGACTAAGAATGGATGTGCCGTCTCAGCTCTACACTTTGCCACTGCACAACCATGGCCACGACTCTGCCCTCTCTGGACCTCATTCTCCCTTCCTGAACCATAGAGAGAGGTATCTCCTGACTCCTTACTTCTGAGGATCAGTGTGAGGATACAAAGGTAGGAAACACAATGGAACTCCAGAGATGCAGGACAGTGGAGGGAAGAACAGAGGGAAGCAAGTGGATGTGGACCCTGGTTGAAGAGGCCAGGGCTGGGCACTCGATAAATGAGATAGGTTTGTTTTAGAGTCCCACTTCATTCCCTGGGACTAAATTTCCCCTGGGATGAGCCCCTTCCCTTGCACTGTGTAGCAAAATTCTCCTCAAACTTTGCCCCTGTATCATCTGTATTATCGGAGTCCTTCTTTGTAAAACAAAACAAAACAAAAAAGCGGGAATCTTCTCCATCTGGTTAAGTATAATGAGATTTTTTAAGGATATTGGGAGGACTGAAAAAAGAGACTCCAGCTGAGTTTCTAGGACAACTCCCAGAGCCACACTGCAGACCTGGCTGCCACGGGAGCTGCTGCCTCTGTCAGGAGCAGGAAGCTGCTAGCTCCGACCCATACTGTGCCTGCTGCAATCTGATGCCAGCAAAAAAGTATGACCCCTGCTACATCCCTGTCTTTAGATAACTCTGTTCTCAGTCAAAAGTGCATCTGACGGGTAGAACTTAAAGCCCTTACCTGCCCCCTCACAGCAAGGGAAACTGGAAAACCTGGGCAGTTTCATTTTGTGTTACTTTTCTTGGGAAAGTAGGATGTATGCTCTGAAGAACTATTAAAATATCAAGAGGGTGTCTAAAAGATTTGAGCGACCACAAATAACATATATCTATGATAGTGCCCCTTGGGATGCTGGGGACATAGTCCCAAGAGGTTTGCTACAAGAATTAAGTTTTTTGAGGTCTCTCATTTTAATTTAAATATTTTTTGAAAATTCATGAAAATTCTGTATTATATGTGAATATATCTCAATCTATCTACCTATATAGACATAGGTATGTATATATGTCTACCACAGCACACACATATACTACTCATAAGTACACACACACACACATACTCTATATGTATATGTATGTAGATATGTGTATATATATATATGTTTTATTTAGCATAGTAATCATATTTCTCCTAAAATCTTCAAATAGAATTGAGATGCTGAGGGCGATATTTGAAGCTAATTTTCTGGTTGCCTAAAACCCCAGCTGCACACACACCTAAGCCCTGAAAGATTTTAGGAAGGGAGGATAGCAAAACGTCCTGGTTTATCTGGAACGGTCCCGGTTTATGCTTGTGGGCCGGCATAATTATTCATAACATCCCTTTCCCTCTCCCAAATGTCCCCATTTTCATGAGAAATGGTATGGTCATTTTATTCTTCGGGGACACCTGACAGGTCTTTGGCCTCTTGGATGTGCTGGCAGAGATATCATTGCAGCCTGACCCAGCAATCCCAGTGGCTGGGTTTGAATCCCTTGGGGAAAACTTAGCAGTCCGTCAATTTGTCTTTATGCTCCTACTGTCAGATGTTGGAGATCCAGGCCCTGCCTCACCACCCTGGACTAGTCAAACTGAGACCTCTGGGGATGTGGGCTTCTAACCCCTGCTCTCTAAGAGCTAAGAATGTGAAGCTCATAGACTCTCATACTCAGCCTGTTGTCCTATTGTCCTTGCCAAGCCATGGCCATCCAGCTGCTCAAAACCGCCCTTTTATTGGAAACGTCCCTAACCCATCCCACTGTAAATATAATTCTTTGGTGAGCCATGTCCTCACTTTGCATGAAATTCAGTGGAGCCTGTTTTCATGCTAATTTGGTATGAGTTTCGTACCTGTTTCATCTACTACAGTCCTGCCTTCCCTATCAGACTGGAGACCCCAGGGTCAGGAGATGTCTATCGGGGAATCCCTAAATGCAGGGATTGGATTTCCCCCATGAAACTGGGGTTCTCTAAGGGCAGAGAACTGTCTCTTCTATCAGATGGGGGCTCCCAAAGACGGGAATCCTGTAATCTGGAAGACAAATATTTCAACTCATCCTGGTACTGTCTTTGCCTTCTGTGTCCGAACTTAGCTCCCAAGGTTCAAGGGAAGTTACAGGCGTGAGGCTCATTCTCCTAACTCCTCACCCACTTGGGCTGAGTGAAGGGGTGAGGTTTGTCCCTGTTGCTCCCCCTCAGAGCAATTCTGATTTTTCCAGTCTGCCTGGGCCTCCAGGCTGCAGAGTGGACTCCTTGCTTAATGAAGCGCATTCTCCATCTGTGGTCTGGCCCTCCTGGCAGCCCCAGCTGCCGGGGGCCTAGCTTTGGGGGAAGCAGTAAAGAAGTTCCCTCATCCCTGGCCCCCGCCCCTCAAGTACACATCAGGGGATCCACTCCCTCACGGCCAGCCCTGCCCCACCCATTTTAGGCTAATGAGATCCAGACCCCACACCGGAGCTGCTCTGACTGGCTTGACCTATTTAATTAAAACAGCAGCTTCCAAAAATGGAGGTTCTGCTCCCAAGGCTCTGCCCCTGTCCACAGAGACAGACTCTCGCCGTCTCCGGCCAGCTTGGACTTTGGCATTCCTTCTCAGTCCCTGACTTTCTTCTCTCCCTCCCTCCTTCCCTCGCCTCCATTTTCCAACATCTGTGTCCAGAAAGGAAGAAAAACCCTGTTTGGACTGGCCTCCTTCCATCTGTCATTTTTTTCCCCTTTCAAACGTCTTGTCTAAAGCAGAGTCAGTTACATAAACATTCCACCTCTTTCCATAAATTGGCCGCAGTTTCTGAACAATAGAGTTACTGTGAAGGGGAAGAGAGAGCCCAAGGCCACACCCCACAAGTGCTGGTCCCCCAGCCAAATAGAACCAGAGACTTATTCTTTGAAAGAACCAAAGAGGAAATCCAGAATCTTCAGGCGAGACCTTTGCTGTTGTGCTTGGAACCGTTTCTTCACCAACCCCCCTCTTGCTCTGCCCCTCCCGCTGCCGTCCTTCCATCTCTTTAGCTTCAAGCTGTTTGAGCTAATGCCCAACTTCTGTTTTTTCCTCAACTGCCTGACAGTGTATGTCAGTGTGCATCCCAGTCCCTAGGGCAGAGTGTGTGAATGATGGAGTTGGTGGCTGTGGTGGCGGTGTGTGTGTGTGTGTGTGTGTGTGTGTGTGTGTGTGTGTCTTCTGGCATGATTTTTGGAGGCACACCCTGAAGATTTTGTTGCCTTTTTCTTTAAATAGAAACAGTTGGACCTCACTAATTCAGACCAGTTGGAGAACAGTCCGGAGGGGAAGAAAAAATCCGACTTAACAGAATACATTGAAATGTAGGCCTTCTTATTCCCCCCAAGTTCATCGAGTTACTGGAAATGGACTAATCGCACTGGCAGATGTGGTCCTGCCAGGTCTGCTTCATGTATAGATGAAGTTTGTCATTAGCAACCTCTTGAATACCTAGTTAAATGTGAGAGCTCCTCAGCGTGTGAAAATACATTATTTCATAATAGGTCAGATACTTTCAACATTAGTAGCACTTCTCATTGGCTTAGCAAACCGTCTTCTTAGCCAGGCTGTACGCTGTTTAAGGACAAGTTCCGCATCTTATCCATTTGCTAACCGGTGTCTATTGTAGCTCCTACTAAGTGTGCAAACTATGTGTTGAATAGTGGAGGGAGGGATAGGTTCATAAGATGAATGAGGTAGGAATGGGGGCACGCGGAAAGAGTCTCGGTAGGGGGAGGTCAGAAGGAAGCTTTCAGTGACCTCACCTGACGTGTGGAGAGGGGGCAGAGGTCTGCGTCAGAGCCACAGCTTGTAACTGAGAGCATCCCCATCAGCATGTGTCAGGAGATGGCAAAGGAGAGATGTCTGGGGATGTGGCTGCAGCAGCGAGTTAGTTTCGAGAGTTCCGGTGAAGCCCAGGTAAGGAAGGCTAGAATGGAAGGTGACTGGTGGGACAGTGTAATCATGTTAATGGATCTGTGAGCAGGTCTGGGGCTGGACGATGATGTGGGTGGGCAAAGGTAAAAACAGATTAGTCACTTTGTCCCAGCTTACCCTTCCCCCTCCCCATATCCTCAAGTCCATTCTCTAGTAGGTCTGTGTCTTTATTCCCGTGAGAGAGTGGCATGGACATATATACACTACCAAACGTAAAATCAGTAGCTAGTGGGAAGCAGCCGCATGGCACAGGGAGATCACCTCGGTGCTTTGTGACCACCTAGAGGGGCGGGATAGGGAGGGTGGGAGGGAGGGAGATGCAAGAGGGAAGAGATATGGGAACATATGTATATGTATAGCTGACACACTTTGTTATAAAGCAGAAACTAACACACCATTGTAAAGCAATTATACTCCAATAAAGATGTTTTTAAAAACCCAGATTAGTCTGTTTTTTTTTTGAGATGCTTTTGACGACAAGTAGCAAATAGTTTAGTTCGGTTGGCTTACACCAGTGGTTCTCAATGGAGGATGATCTGATCCCCGTAGGGGACATTTGGCAATATTTGGAGACATTTTTGGTTTTCACAATTGGGATGGGGGATCTCTACTATTATTATCTAGTGGTGAGAGGCCAGAGATGCTGCTCAATATCTTATAATGCATAGGGTGGCTACCCACGATAAAAGATTATGTAGCCCACAATGAAGGATTATGTAGTCCAAGATGTCAGTAGTGATGTTGTTGACAAACTCTGGCTTAAACCAATAAGGAACAATTTATTGTCCCGTACCACAAGCAGTTCTGTGGTTGGTTATTCTGTTTGCTAATTGAAGAGCTAGGTTCTCTCCATCCGTAGGCTTTGCCTCTGCCATTTATGGGGCCTGTGTTCTCTCAGGGCCACAAGAGACTACAATGACTCCAACGCTACATCTTAACCCAAGAGCATCTTCCTGTCCCTTTTTAAAGCTCAACTTCCCTTCCTGTGTCACAAGCCTCGTATCACATGCCGACTCCTAAATCAGTCCTGGGCAAGGGGAGTCCCATGACTGGTTTTAAATTAATTGTGATTCCTCATCTCCCCCACACCCCTGGGGCCTGAAACCTGAAGGCAATTTATATTTTGTTAGAAAAATATGTGCCTTCCAGAGAGGAGAAAGTGCACTGCGTAGTTCATGACAAAATCTCTCTGGCTTACTGGGCTCATAAAACTGAGAGATATGCTCCCGGCCCTCAAGACTGGAGCTTGCCACTCACCTATCCACTTGGATCCAGTGCTCCTTAAGTCATTCATTTCATGAACAGCAGCTATTACAGAAAGCTTCCTCCCTGTGCTAGGGGTGAAACAGACATGGCTACTGCCGGCCTGAAGCTTTTGCTCTTGTAGGGGAGATATCATTCGAACAGTCTCATGGATGATATGCAATTATAGACAGAGATATGCTGTGGCTTAAAAGTACCTGGAGCTGTGACAGCATATGACAAAATCTTACAGGGAGGATGGAAGAGGGTCAGATCTGAAGAATGGATAAAAATTAATTAGGTAAAAGATGGGGAACAGAGGAGATTTTCCTGGGAGGATGGGCACTTGTACACACCCCTTTGAAGGGAGGACCACAGCTCAATCCAGGAATTGGCAAATGGCAGTGGAGTGCAGAGCAGAGATCCAGAGGATGGCCCAGATTTTGAGAAGTTAGGCAAGGGCTAGATCTCCTATGGCCTTGTAGCACATGCTAAGGATTCTAATCTTGATCTTAAGAGCATGGAAAAGTCATTCAAGTGTTCTACACAGATCACGTTGATGGCGGTGTGAAGAACAAATTGGAGAGAATCAAGTGAGATTCGGGAAGATGGGGAATGGCAGGGCTAGAGGCCTGTGAGGAGTCATGGTGGTTTGAACCAGGCTGGTAGTGAGAATGAAGAGAGGCTCTTAGATTAGAGAGATATTTAAGAGAGAAAACTGACAGAATTTGTTGTGGACCAGGGGAAAGAAGAAAGGGTTACAGATGAGTAAGCCTGAGTTCTAAGTTTCTGGATTGTGAAAATGGGAGGAAGCTGGAGCCATTTCTGAGAAAGAAAACACTGGAAAAGGAGCAGACTTGTGGGAAAATTAGAGTTTAGCTTTGGACATGGTGAGATGGCAGTTCTTTTGAGACCTCCAAGTGGAGACGATGAGTAGGCATTTGCAATATGGCTCTAGAGATCAAAGGAGAAGACTGGCGTGGAAGTATAAATGTAGGAGATATCAGCATACAGATAGGGTAGTGGTTGTCTATTGCCAAGTAACAAATTACCTCAACACTTAGCGACTTAGAACAACAACAATCATTTATTATCTCTCATGGTTTGGGTCTGTTGGGACTTTGGACAGGGTACAGAGGGAATGACTTAACTCTGCTCTACTATGTCTGAGGTCTCAGCTGGAAGACTCAATGGCTGGGAGCTGGAATTATCTGATGTTTATGTTGGCCGTTGGCTGAGACCTTAGCTTAACTGCTTAGCTGTTGGCTGCAACACCCAGATGTGGCCTCTCCATGTGGCCTGGGCTTCCTCACAATTGGATGGATTGGTCCCCAAAGGAAAAATCCCAAGAGAGAGAGAGCCAGGTGGAAACTGTATCCTTTACATGACCTAACCTCAGAAGTCATACAGTGTCACTTTCACCATACTTTATTGGCCAAGGAAGGCATAAGCTGCAACCCAGAGTCAAGAGGAGGGAACTCAGACCCCACTTTTTCGTGGAAGAGTGTCAGTTACATTGTAAGAAGAGTATGTGGGATGGAATAAATATATAGATGTGGCTATCCTTGGGCAATACAATCTGTCACAGATGGTAATTGAAGGTAATGGATGAGATCTCCCAAGGAAAGAGAATCTAGATGAGAAAAGAGCCTAGAATGGAGGCTTGGAGTCATCCCACATGGCAGGATGAAGGAGATGGGTCTACCAGGGAGACAGAAAAGGAGCAGGCAAGGAGAGAGGAGCAAACTAGAGAGCATGGCATCACAGAAGCCATTGGAAGACAGTTCATTCATTCATTCACCAAAATTTATCAAGGATCATCTATGCCAGCCTGTTCTAGGTACTGGGACTATAGTAGTAAATGCAAAATTCCCTGACTTCATGTTGGTTATATTCTAGGAGAAAAATATCTAGTTAGGTGAGGACCAAAAATAAATGTGCCTGGATGTAGTGACATGAAGGTCAGTGGTGACTGTTATAAAAACGGCTTTATTTGGAAGCCAGATTGGGGCTGGTTGAGGAACGTAATAAATGGATTGGGGAGGTGAAGATAGCTCTGGCCTTCTGGCGATAAAGATGGCCACCATAGAACCCCCCACCTGGGCATTGCATCCCCTCTACAGCGTGTCCTGTTGTCAGTCTGGACATCTGTGTTGGCTCTTCAAGCCCAGGGACACAGAAGTTGGGAGGAGTTGAAGCCCCATTGAAACTGGAAAGGAACCTGGATGAATTTTTCTCGGGCTCCACACGGTGTTGTTCGGGAGGGAACTGAGAGAATGTGCTGCCTTCTGCAGCCCCTCCTCCAAACCTTAGCCAACAGCTCTGTTGTCTCCCTTCCTGTCATGGATTTTTCCCTGAATGGCTTTTGGTCACTGCCCAGCTCCATCCTGAACATGCAGCCCAGACTCCAGCCACATTGGTTTCCTCACAGGCTACACCTGGTCCCACCCTCTTAATGCCTGGACTCCTCCCTCCCTTCCTCCCACCCTTCCTTTCTTCCATTCCACTCACCACTTGAGGCCCAGTTCAAGACTCCTTCTCTGTGAAGAAACACCCACTCCAGCCTTCATGGTCTCCTAAATAGGAGACCATCCTATTTAGTCTCCCCAGACCCCATGCAACCTCCTTGAAAGAGGGGCAGGATTAAGGTGTTTCCTATGTCTTCACAGTTACCCTGAGCAGAGCTCAGCATTGAGCTAAGCAAACAGCAGGAGACCAATATTTGTTGCATCCATTGAATGAATCAGCATAGAGCCTCCCTGTGGCCTCCCACACCTGCCCAGACTACATGTCCTTTGAGCTTGTAGCAATAGCTGAATCCAGGAGAGGGATGGGGATGATTTTTCAAGAATCTGCTTGCTCCTAGGGAATAAACAGAAGAAGAGACCCTTTCTATACTCAGGAAGCTTCCATATGGGGACAGGGAAAAGAGGATATGGTTCCCCATCCCCAGCAGCATTCCTAAGTCAGGTAGAATATATGAATTCACAGCAACAGCTGAGCAAGTCCATTTAGGTACAGTGAATAAATACAAAATAAAGAATTGACTGAGGCAGGGTGGTCCAGAGAGGTAGTATTTTTTCCAAGTGAAATGTCTTAAATTTGATGTGGGAGAAATACAAAGCATCACTTGCTAGCTGTATCACATTGTGCAAATTGCATAACCTCTCTGAGCCTCAGTTTTCCAATCTTTAAAATGGGAATAACAATTCCCACCACATGAGGTTGCTAGAAAAAGTGAGTGAGATAATGCACAGTCAGCCCTCATTATTTGTGGGGTTCTGTTTTTGCAAATTCACCTACTAACTCAAATGTATTTGTAAATCTGAAATCAATATTTGCTGTGCATTCAGGATCATTCCTGGACATGCACGAAGAATGCAGAAAGTTTGAGTCACCTGGTATGCACGTTTCCAGCTGAGGTCAAATAAGACACGCTCTGCCTTCTTGTTTCAGCCCTCATACTATAAACAAGTGTCCACTTTATGGTTTATTTAGTGCCACGTTTTCGGCATTTTTGTGCTTCTTGTTGGCAATTTCGCTGTTTAAAATGGCCCCCCCCAGCACAGCGCTGATGTGCTATCTATTGTTCCCAAGCACAAGAAGGCAGTGATGTGCCTTATGGAGAAAATACATGGGTTAGATGTACTTCATTCAGCCGTGAGTTATAGTGCTGTTGGCTGTGAGTTCAATGTTAATGAATCAAAAATATATATTAAATAAACACATAAAACAAGGTTGTGCGTTGACTGGTTGATGAAAACGTTGTGACCAAAGACTCACAGGAGCCTAACCCCATATTTTCCCCAAAAGCAATGGTTCAGCAATGGTTTGCTGATTCAGGGTTCACAGCGACTTTACAAATAAAACCACCGTGAACAATGAGAACGGACGATGTGGAAGCACCTACACAGCACCTGGTGTAGATAAGCGTTCAGAAGCGTTGACTCCGAATCTCAGTGAGAAGAAGGCAGGAAGCCCTCCAGCCAGTTTATTGCCATAATTGTTCATGCTTTGCCAGGAATTTGGTTCCTAAAAGAGTCAAAAAACTTCTTTTTGCACGTCCCCACACCATTCTCTCCTGGCAGAATCAGTAATACAACAATGGGGTATAACCACCCCTTATAGCTCCATCCCGCTGCTACAAATTTTGTTCTTGTAAATACGTTGCTCTCTTATTCCTTTTCTAGCCATTGGATGCCTCACATTTCTGTCCTCAGACAAGGAGCTCTAGGCACGTGCCACGTCTCCTCACAGCCTGGGGATGTGAAGGGGGCCGTGACTCTTGCCCTGTGTGTGTTTTCTGCCCTCCTTCCCTCTCAGTCCCAACTATCTTCTGTTTGTTGCTTCCGCTTTGATTGTTCTTCCTGGAGGGAAGGAAAAGAGGAACAAAAGCCTTGTGGGTATCCAGGTTTCCTGGCCGGGTGAGGACATCTCTAAGCTCCAGCCCTGGGTCAGGACCGGTGGAGAGGGCGGGAGGGACCCTGGCCACCAGCTTTCCCCCAGAGGAAGGCCCTCCCAGATCGGGCCACTCTTGTCTCCTCCCAGGTCGGGTGGAAGCAGCAAGAACAAGGGGAAGGGAAGAGAGGCTTTGTCTACACCTGGGTCTCATTAGACTCCCATTCCTGAGATTCTGGGCTTGAACACTTTCTCTCCAGGCAGCCAATTGGAGAAAATCTGTAAACCTGCGCTGAGGCCAGGCTTCAGGAGGCAGCCCCCGGTGAAATGGGAGGGCTGTGGGTACTTGATCTATATCAGAGCCCTCTCTGCCTCCCGGCCTCCTGCCAGCTCCCAGTCGCCCCCAGCCAGGAGTCCCGAGGAATTCAGAGCCTGGAGATTGTATTACCTTCTGAATTCTATTAGCACAGGCTGGCTGGGGCGGGGACGGGGGCGGGTAGCGCTATAAAGGGGAGGGGGGCATCCAGCAGCTTTTGGTGCCAAGTAGGGCCTTCAGTTGCTTGTCTCTGTTTCTCCAGGTTCCACTCCCCCTCTGCCCCCATCTTCCAAGCTCTCTGCAGGGAAGGATGTGGGTTAAGTATATTTGAACTAAGAAAGATATGGCGTTTCAGATGTTCACAGGAGAACAGAAATTAACAATGATGGTAATAATAGCAAAACTGTGTTCCAGGCACTAGTTTAATTGCTTTATATACATTGGCACACTTAGTTTTCAAAATATCCCTGTTTTACACATGAGGAAACAGGCAGACCTGTATGACCTTCGGGACATCGACACATCCCTGTTTTGAACTGCTGTTTCCTCATAACTATAAAGAAAGGTTAGATGAGATAAAGCTAAGGTACCTTTCAACACCAACTTTTTTTTCTTTCTGTTGGTCTCTTTTAACAACAAGAAGGAGGAAAAGGAAGGAGAAAGAAGAATTAAGTCCTTACTACATGGGGTTCTGTAACAGAGTCGGTAAACGCTTGTGTAAAGAGCCAGACGATAAATATTTTAGACCTTGAGGTCTGTGCAATCTTTGTCCTCTGTTGTCACAACTACTCAACTCTACTTTTCATAGTGTGAAAGCAGCCATAGACAATGTGTGAGTCAGTGAACACAGCAGCACTTCAACAGAATTTAACCAAATAAGAAGAGAGCTGGATTTGGCCCTTTGGTCAGGTTGCTCTATAAGAAATCTGATTACCCATGCAGGGGCCCTGCCCTCAGAAAGCTTACACTCTGCTCCAAGCTTCTTCATGGGATGCACGCGGTGACTGACAGATTCCATCTGTTAACATGCAAACTACATACATCTGTGGACACACACACACACACACACACACACACACACACACACAGTGTTCCCCAGCATTATGTCCATTTACACTAGCTAAGCTCCCTTTTACATGTTGTTTGGCAGTTTATATTTCCAGATGAGGTACAGTTGACCCTTGAACAACATGGCTGTGAACTGCCTGAGTCCACTTATACGTGGATTTTTTCCACTAAATACATACTACGGTCCTACACGATCCATGGCTGGTTGAAACCGAGGATGCGGAACTGTGGATATGGAGGGTTGACTGTAAAGTTGTATGTGGATTTTCCACTGCTCGGAGCGTGGGTGCCCCTAACTCCCGAGTTGTTCAAGGGTCAACTGTAGTATTAAGCAGCCTTTTACTGGGCATTCACTGTGTGCCAGGCACCGTGCTCAGTGCTTTTCATATATTATCTCAATTCGTCCTCCTAACGATTCCATCAATAGAAGCTAGGGTCCCTGTGTTAGTTTGCTAGGGCTACCATAACCAAGTACCACAGACTGGGTGGCTTAAACAATAGAAATTTATTTATTTTTCTCACAGTTCTGGAGGCTAGAAGTCCAAGACCAAGGTGTTGGCAGGGTTGGTTTCTTGTAAGCCCTCTCTCCTTGGCTTGTAGACGGTCGCTTTCTCCCTGTGTCTTCACATAGTTGTCTCTTTGTGCCTGTTCCTGTCCTAGTCTCCTCTTCTTATGAGGACCCTGGTTATATTGGATTAGGGCCCACCCACATGACTTCATTTTACCTTGATTACCTCTTTAAAGGTCCTATCTCCAAATACTCACATTCTGATGTACTAGGGTCAGGACTCCAACACGTGAATTTCAGGGGCGGGGGTGGGGGGCTTACGACTCAGCCCACAACAGTCCCCATCTACAGAAAGATAACAGAGACTCTGAGGGGCCAGGTAATCTGCCCAAGGTCACACAGCAGTTTGAATACCTTACTCCAAAGCCCATGTTCTTAATCTCTTGAAGGTAGCTTTTTCGTCATGGAAAAATCACAGCATTTTGAAAATCAGAGATAGTAGTTTCATAGAGCTTTATGACTGAAGGCTTCTCTATGGAGGACCCTTAAAGTAATAATCCAACACCATCGTGGCCCTTTCCAATACTAGAAATATGGTCACTTTCAAGAGAAAGAAGCTATCCTCCCGCACCAACACCCCCATGTTAGGAATTGTCCTGGAGCCCATTGCAACCACCACTGTTTTCCTCCTCTTCCTCTCCCTCTCGTTCCCTCCTTCTCCTTCTTCCCAATAAAGCATCTTCCCAGGGGTAGAGATTTCATCCTAAGGGCCTAAGAAAAGGCACCAGGTCCCAAGAGAAATAGCCCTGAGACAGAAGAGGACCTTCCTAGGACCATTTAACCATAGCCCCACGGGGAAGTACCCTGCCCTATGAAGCCCAAGTGACCACCAGGTGGTAGGTCTGCAGTGGCCACAGGGCAAATTCAGGGCAATTGTAGTCACTGAGGTAAGTAAACCAGGGTTTGATTGGGCTAAACATATTTCTTGGGTGAGAAAGAATCACTCACAGCTCCTCGATGCCTAGTACTTTTCCCAGAAGATTATTTGGAGTTCTCTATAGCCTATTCAACCCTCAGATACCCTGACCACTGTCTCAATCTTCCTTTCACTGTTGATTAGTTGTTCCTGTTCTAGAACTTCATATTAAAGGAACATAGAGTATATGTTCATGTTTGTCCGGTTTCTTTGGCTCAGCGTAATGTTTTGGGGATTTATCCACGTCGCTGCTTGTATCAGCAGTTTACTCCTTTCTATTCCACTGAATGTATATATCACTGTTTTCTTATTCATGTTTTTCACTGATGGACATCTGTGCTGTTTCCAGGCTGCTATGAATAAAGCCACTCTGAGCCTTCTTACACAAGTCTTTTTGTGGACATAAGCTCTAATTTCTCTTCACTAAATATGTAGCAGTGGAATTGCTGGGTAGTAGGGTAAGTGGAATGTTTAACTTTATAGGAAATCGCCAAACTATTTTCCAAAGTGTTTGTACTATTTTACACTCCCACCAGCAATGGATGAGAGTTCTGGTTGTTTGATAGCCTCATCAACGTTCGGTTGTTTTTTCTCTTTGCTACTGGGTTGTAGGAGTTTTGTTCAGGAGATTGACTTCTGACATGAGAGAGTGGGGAGCTCTGCAGGACCACTCCCCAGTGAAGTTGGTAACAATTCTTTAAAAACAACAACAACATTTAAAGGCTCTGGAAATGACCATAATGGCATCTAGCAAATAAAGAAATTTCTACTAAAGAAAAATGGACAAATATTTGGTGAGAAAAGTGATAGTCTGTGGTATTTAAAACACTACTTCTTTGTAGAAAGTTTCTTTGACAGGCTGATTCTAAAATTCTTATGGATTTGCAAGGAACTCAGAAAAATCTTGAAGAAAAAAGAAAATAAAGTAGGACTCATACATACCAATTAAAAAACTTACTATAAAGCAACAGTAAACAAACATTATGGTACTGGCACAGGAAAGACATATAATCACATTTCAAATAGTTGAAATGTGAATAGCCACATGCAAAAGAATGAGGCTGGATCCTTACTTCACACCATATACAAAAATTAACTCAAAGTGGACCAAAGATATGTATGTAAGACCTAAAACTATACAGCTCTTAAAAAAAAACATAGGGGTAAATATTTATAACCTTGGATTTGGCAAAGGATTCTTAGATATGACACCAAAAGCCCCAGCAACAAAAGAAAAATTAGATAATTTGGACTTCATCAAAATGAAAAACTCGTCTGCTTCAAATGACACCATCAAGAAAGTGAAAAGACAACCCACAGAATAGGAAAAAATATTTGCAAATCACATATATATAAAGGGACTGTATCCAGAATATATGAAGAATGCTTACAGCTCAATAATAACACAACAAGTAACCCAAGTTAAAAATGCAGAAAGGGGGGACTTCCCTGGTGGTGCAGTGGTTGAGAATCCGCCTGCCAATGCAGGGGACACGGGTTCCAGCCCTGGTCCGGGAAGATCCCACATGCTGCGGGGCAACTAAGCCTGTGCGCCACAACTACTGAGCCTGCGCTCTAGAGCTCGCGTGCTGCAACTACTGAAGCCCGTGTGCCTAGAGCCCGTGCTCTGCAACAAGAGAAGGCACCACAATGAGAAGCCTGCGCACGGCAACGAAGAGTAGCCCCTGCTCACCGCAACTAGAGAAAACCCACGTGCAGCAACGAAGACCCAACACAGCCAAAAATAAATAAATTTATTTTTTAAAAACATGGGGAAAGGATCTGAATAGACGTTTCTCCAAGGAAGATAAACAAACGGTCAATAAGTACATGGAATGTTGCTTGACATCATTAGTCATTAGGGAAGTACAAAATCAAAATCACCTGCTAGGATGGCAAGAATCAGAAAGTCATATGCCTGTGCATTTGAGCTTTATAGCAACAGCCTTCAAATGCTAGGTACCTGTCTTCAGAACACAAGTGACTATGCACCTGGCAAAGAGTTTGGGCATATTTTGTAGCCATTTCACATGAGGTACTGTGTTTGTCAAACGCTCAGCTAAAGCAGCCTGAATAGTTGGAAACTGGGCGTGATTTTAAGGGAGATGATAATCTAAACATAGGAAGCAACCAAGAGAGTTTTTCATCTGGGGTCCAGAGACCTCCAAAGGAGTCCATGAGTAGAGCTTTATCTCAATACAATTGGTTTCCCAGGTAATCCCATGTATTTTATATATATATATATATATATATATATATATATATATATATATAGTTTTTTTTTTTTTGTGGTACGCGGGCCTCTCACTGTCGTGGCCTCTCCCGTTGCGGAGCACAGGCTCTGGATGCACAGGCCCAGCGGCCATGGCTCACGGGCCCAGCCGCTCCGCGGCATGTGGGATCTTCCCGGACCGGGGCACGAACCCATGTACCGTCCATCGGCAGGTGGGCTCTCAACCACTGTGCCACCAGGGAAGCCCTATTTTATATATTTGAAAACACTATTTGGAGAAGAGGTCTGGAGGCTTCACTAGTTTGTCAAAGTGGTCTATGGTACCAAAAAAAGGTTAAGAACCCAGGGCCTCTCTCTCCTCTCTCCTTTCTTTCTCAGTTTTCTTAGCAGGGCAACTGCAAGACAAAAAATGCCCTTTGATGTTAATACCGACCCCTTCTCATAGCACACTTTTTTTAAATTAATAAGACTTTTTTTCATTATTTTTTGGCCACACTGCGTGGCATGCGGAACTTCCCCAACCAGGGATGGAACCTGTGCCCCCTGCTGTGGAAGTGCAGAGTCTTAACCACTGGACCACCAGGGAAGGCCTCATAACATACTTCTGATATGTTTGTTTAAAAATGAAACATCCCTATCAGGAGAGAATGGGGAAAAACAAAGGCGCTGACCCCACTCTCATTTTCTAGTGGGGAAGGTATCCATCCAATGGTTTATTTGCATCCCAGCTCCCTCCAGAAAGGGCTTGCGGCAAATAAAAATATTTCAACATATGCAAACCTACGTCTTAGGTATCAGACAGCAGGATAGAGAACACAGGAGTGATCCTGGAATGCTGGCAGAGACCTTGCTCAGCGGTTGAAATCAGCATTAGCATTTGGCTCTATTCCAAAAAGCTCCTTCCCCACCTTTAGAGCATATCTCAGAATCTAATAATAATCTACGTGAGTATTTTTGTCAAACTTAAAAAGCTTAGCATGTTCTGTCCTTTAATAATCCCTTCTCAGAAAAGGTAAGCTACTTAATAAATCTCAGTGGTAATGGATGGAATCCGTCAGGAGGAAGAAAGTTTATTTAACAGTCATTTGACTTAATTAGTCTTCAAAATATTTTCCTGGAAAGGAATCGGACAATTCAAGACTTTTTCTGTCAGTAACAGTGAGAAGTGGCTTTGGTACTTAGGTAGTTGTGGGGTCACTGTAGGAAGTTTCCAGCTTCCAACTCTGTGTACAGTTTGGCTTTTTGAATAGTAGTCACAAACAACATGGTACAACTTTGCCAGGTATTTTCAGAAATCATCAGGAATAAAAATTCCACTTAGTTCCTAAAATATGCATTGGTCCTATAGCATATTGGTTTGCCCCCAATATCCATTTTCCCTTCCCTTCTTTAGTATAGAATCACCAAGATTTATCTGGGCACATTATTACGTAGCTAAAGACCACATTTCCAGCTGTTTTGCAGCTCAGTGTGGATGTATGACTGAGTCTTGGCCAGTGAGATGTAAGCAGAAGTGATATGTGCACCTTCCAAATCATTCCTTTAGGGAAAAGATGTGCCCATCATCACCTCTTCTCCCCTTCCCACTGGCTGGAAGGTAGAAGTTATGGCAGGAGCTGAAGCAGCCATCTTAGACCAGGAGGTAGAATTGCAAGCAGCAATATAGAAGAAACCTGGCTCTCCAAGAAGATAGAAGAAGCCTGTATCTCCAACAACACAGAATCACCCCCCTAGCCTTAAATCACCATCTATCCTAATCTTTACGTAAGAGAAGTATACGATGTTAGAGACACCATTATTTTGGCCTTTGGCATAGTAGCCAAATCTGTGTTCTACTCCATCTTGGTCCCAGCCACATTTTTTTCCTGCTCCTAGTTACTTTTATCCTCGTCTAGACTCCATTTCAAACGGCTGGTCAACCTCTGACGTTTTGCCACCATGATCCATTGCCAGTTTCCTCAGTCACTCTCCCTTTCTTACTGCAGCTTATATCACTTCCCCATCCAATCCCATCCTCAATTCTCCACCATGGCCCATCTCCAGACAATCTGTGATCTCCAGCTTCTGAAAAGAATCCATCGAAATAAAAGAACAAATGCTGACAATATTTATTCAGTGCTTATCATGGGCCATTTTCTGTTCTAAACTAATTACTCATTCAAGTAACATCTTAACTAATGACATTTCATTTTAACCTTTCAACAACACTCTGAGGTAAAAAGTTTTATTCCCTCTATTTTGGAGATGAGGAATCTGAGGCACAAAATGATGAGGGGATGCTCTTACCGTTAATCATACAGGGATCCTGACTCTAGAAATCCTAAACAGAGACACACAAGGATAAAGTCCTCGAGGTCACTGAAGAGTGTGAGAGCCAGGCTATATACGACCAAGGAGGTCCCTGGGGCAGCTGTGGGCTCTTCTCTGATGGCCCTGAAACCCATGTGCTGAGGGCAGCCTCTTCTTGCATAAGTCACTCCAGGCGACCAGCAGCAGGTAAAGAAGCAGAGCCGGGAGCAGCTGGCACTTCTTGTATTCCAGGTTGTTGAGCTTTACAGGACAAGCTGACGGGATTCCCTAGGCAGACTTTCCTAAACGTGCAATTCCATATATTCCCCTCCTCCGCCATCACCATCTCCCTAGCTCCTCTTGGTAGACCTCATTTTGTCATTGACCAAATCAGTCTTCCTCGCCAGGGACCACTGGGTCTTTGGCCAGTGTCCTTGAGCGGGTCTTACCTTAGCAGGGGAACAGTCCTGCCATTGATTCACCAGAACTAACATGAGGTGGGCATTCAGAGCCTACCTTGTTCTGGTACCAGGGATGGTTCTGGGCAGAACCCTAATAGGGGTGTAGAGATAAGCTAAGAAACTTTGGGGTCTCCTGCGACACGTCTGGTTCTCAAGAAGCTACTCGGCTGCTCTCAGGGTTCTGTTGTCATTTACACACTGCCCCACTCTTCCTCTTCCTCCTTGCTCCCCACACATAGCTCCACAGTGGTTTTTTCTTTTTTTTTTTTTTTTTTGCGGTACGCGGGCCTCTCACCGTTGTGGCCTCTCCCGTTGCGGAGCACAGGCTCCGGACGCGCAGGCTCAGCGGCCATGGCTCACGGGCCCAGCCGCTCCGCGGCATGTGGGATCTTCCCGGACCGGGACACGAACCCGTGTCCCCTGCATCGGCAGGCGGACTCTCAACAACTGCGCCACCAGGGAAGCCCTCACAGTGGTTTTAAATGGTGTTGTCCCCCAGGGCCCCGCAGAATCCTCCAATCCTCACCCTCAGGCCCTCTCCATTTTATCTAATTATTTTTTTCTTTGTCAAGCTCCGAGTTTAATTAGAACCACATTCTAGCAGAGAGTAAGTCACCATGCCAGACCCCCAGAGGGCCCTAGGAGGAGGAACTGGGTCTCTCCCCTCAGCCTGAAGACAGCTGTGTCCTTTCCCCACCCCTCACACTGACCAGCTGAAAGACATCCAGTACAGCCACAGCGAAATCAATCTGAAGTAAAAGATGCCTATTCAAAATGGAAAATTCTTCTCCCTCTCTCTCTCATCCTTCCTCTTACCACCTAGAACATCCCTCTGTTTCTTGCTCCCCACTTGCAGTTGCAACAAGGATGGTGTGTACCCTCAAGTTAATAGAGTGTAATTCCTCCTCCCATTAAAGTGTTTGTCCGCGGGGGAGTTTCATGCTCTCCTACTAGGGGTGCCACAGATAGGTCTTTGTTCTTTACACTACCATAGAATAAATGCAACGTGTTAGCTGTATTATTGTTATTCTGCCAAAATGGCTGAAAGGACTGCAGTGATGATGGTCGATGGTCACTCAGTATTTGTTCCACCTCCCCAAGTATGACTTCCTGGATTACACAGGCTGAAACGCTCTGTTTCTCAGACTCCCTTGTAGCTAGGATTTGGGATGAGGATTTGGGCTCTGCCAACTCGATGCGCTTGAGGCAAGTAGGCAAAAGCCCTCTTCCTGCAGCTTTGGCTGTTGAGCATCTACCTGAGAACCAGGGATTTCAGCTTGTCTGACCTCATGGTCTTGCCCAGAGTAATCCTGGAACCTGCAGCGGGTGTGGCTGTGTAGACACTATGAGTTCCTGCAGCAGCCTTCCAGTGTTCTGTCACCAGTCTTGTAGGTGTCAAGAAGCAGTGGCTGTGGTGGTGGTGGTGACAGGTTCCTGATCCCTGAATCCAGCTATAGCCATGGCCATGTGGGTTTTTTAATTCATCAGCTTCAGATTCACCCACCTAGGTGTCAGCTCCCGTGTTGGGGCAGTTCCGGGGTGCTCTGGGAGTTATTCCAGAGGCACCATCTAGAGCCTCCTGCTTCAGCCCTTCCAACAATTTTTCAGCCACCTAACTCCCAGTAGTAAATAATATTTCTGTTTAACATAGGTATAATGGTTTCTGTTTCCTACAACTGAACTCTTTTGAAATAGGAAGATGTGGAAGAAAAGAGAGTTGAGAACTATGGAAAAAAAGTTTTAGTATTTGCCTGTGGAAAGAGGAAGTCATATTACCCTTCTTGCTGAAATGCCCATAAAAAGGTAGAAAGGTATTTCTTTATGGCAATATTTATTCCAGTTTGGAAAGAAGACTTAGATTTCAAGCTTGCCCTAGGAAAGTTTAATTCATTCACTCAACAAACATTTATTTTGTACAAGAGACTAGGCCAGGCACTGGGGTCAAATGAAGAATAAACCATGATTTTTGCCCTCCAAGTACCTGGGGCAAGCATCCAAAGTTAAAAAAAAAAAAAAAAAAAGAGGTAACTTGGAAGAAAAATTTTAATCAAACTTTGGGAATAAGACCAAGCTTAAATTGTGATTGATGACAGTTAAAATTAACTGACTCTGTGTAGCTGTTTCCCTGAAATCCTTTTTTGGAACTGACATGAGTCAGTAGCTAGATATCCTTGCTTATGTGTTTTATTGAAAAGCTTGCTTCCTGAGCATCTTATCCAAATGGTTCATATGCTTTAGCAAAGAATTGTAATTTTCGTTTTTAAAGTATCTGAAAATTTTATCATTCCAGGCTAGATCTTAGGTACAACACACGCAATGCAGTTTGGAATGTGATAGCAAAGCGTCTACCACCAGCTGGGTGCAGAGCATTCCAAGTCTGGGAAAAATAGAACATCCCGAGAGCTGTATCTGTAAAACTAAAGTTTTAAAAGGACAACAATAAAGGGCCGGTGGCTGATGCTTCATCTCTGTACCCAAAGCTTTTTGGTAATATTGATTGATTAAACTGACTGCTTATTTTAACACGTACAAAACAAAACCCTTCTTCGTTTTCTTCCCCAAATCTTTCCCTCTCGCAGGGCAGGGATCTTATCTATTTTGTTCAGTGCTGAATCCCTAGCAACTAAAATAGACATAGCTGAGCTCAATAAATATTTTTTGAATGTGGAATAAATGTTTTAAAAGGATCCTTCTGGCTACTGAGTGAAGGATAGGCTGTCAGGGGTAAGATGTGAAGTAATGTGGCCGTTTAGTGGGCGGCTATGGTAATCCAGGTGTGGGATGGTGGTGGCTTGGATTAGGACTGCTGATGGAGGTGATAATAAGTAGTCTGATTTGGGATCTCTTTAGAATGTAAACCTGTCAGGACTTGCTAATGGGCTGGCTATGGAGTTTGGGGGAAAAAAGGAGTCAAGGATGACTCTTAAATCCATGGCCGGAGCAATTGCATGAATCATGGGTCCATTTATGGGAACTGCAGGCCTAGGCAGGTGTGGGCTCAGCCTGTTCAAGGAGGCCAGTGAGCGAGCTGAGGTCACAGAGGTGGCAGGAACCAGATCCCAGAGAGCTTGTCAGCCGAGCGAGACTCTTTTGAGTGTTGTTCTAAGTGATGGGAAGGTCTTGGAGGGTTTTGCACCTTGTTGTAACACGATCTGATTTGCATTTTAAAAGGATCACTCGGGCTGCAAGTGTGGAAAATCAACCATAGAAAACAAGAAACAGAAATCGGGAGACTGGCTAGAGGCTATAGTAGTGAATCAGGTGGGAGACAGTGGGGGCTGACCAGGTTGGGAGCGGTGGTGTGGATGAGACAAACCAGATTGTGTCTCCCCTGTGATGAACACTTGCTCCTTCTCAAGCACACCAAACTCACTCCCTCGTCTGGGTCTGGACTGTGCTTCACTCTCCAACTCACTTCATTCAGCTCTCTGCCCAAACGCTACCTCCTTGGAAGTCTCAATCCCTTTTTCTGTTTAATTTATTTTTTGAAATATAGTTGATTTACAATGTCATGTTAATCTCTATTGTATAACAAAGTGATTCAGTTATACGTATATATATATATTCTTTTTCATTATGGTTTATCACAGGATATTGAATATAGGTCCCTGTGCTTTACGGTAGGACCTTGTTTTTTATACATCTATACCTCGATACCTTCTTGCATTTGGTGCCAGATACGCTCTTCTCATTCACTCCCTTTCCCTTCTTCAATTTTTTTGGTGGGGGTGGGGGAGGGGTGTGGGCTAGGCCGAGAGGCTTGTGGGATCTTAGTTCCCCGACCAGGGATGGAACCCGGGCCCTTGACTGTGAAAGCACAGAGTCCCAACCCCTGGACCGCCAGGGAATTCCCTCCCTGCTTCATTTTTATTCACGTTCTGTATCACTCCCTGTTCTGTAGTTTCTGTTCTATAGTTTATTTCCTTACTTTTATCATCTGTCTTCTCCCACTAGAAGGTAAGCTCCGTGAGGGCAGGGGCTTGGATTTGCCTCTTGGCCAGTGCCTGCAAACAGACCCTTCACAGGTCTTTGGTGAACACAGTGAAGCACTTGTGTAGGAGCTGGGAAGGTTTTCTTTATATGAGAACAGGGTTTCATATGCAAATGTGTAGCGTAAACATGATTTAAGGGCAGGGGTAATATTCAAACTACCTTAGGGAACTTTCTATTCTAAATACCTGTTGCCACACAGCCAACTTGTGAGGGGAGTACCATTAGGTTGGTACTTATATGGATGTGAGCAATTTCTTGCATCTCAACACAGGTTTAAATGAAAAAAAATATTTATTTATTTTAAACAACTTATGACTGATTAATCTTCTAAAAAATAGCACATATCCACAATACATATCTTTATACAAATGCATGTGTCGAGTGTATACATGCTCTTTTTAAATTTTTTTAATGCAGTCTTTCTTTTCATTTCCTTTTTTTATGGTCAGCCCTAGCCGTATTTTCTACCCAGCTTAATGCCTTCAATATAGAGTATATTTTTCGATATTTTCTCTAGGCTCACATATTCTACATAGAATATATACATATACACATACTGAGGGGAGGCTGTTCATTGGTTCACAAATGTGGATCATTTATACACCTTTTATCCCCACGCCGTACTTTTCTCCCTCAATGACATTTCATAGAAATTCCTCTACGTTATCTGGCATAGCTCTGATTTTTCATGTTCATTGATTACATACTATTTCATGGTGTGGATGTACAATAATTTGTTTAGCTATTCCCTCTTGGAAGGCATTCTCTCTCTGTTTCCTGGTTTTTGCTCCTTTGAACTATGCCACAACGCCCATCCTTGAAATGTAAGGTTAGTTTCCGAGCCGGAGGTGAAGTTACTTGTTCTTTCATTCAATCCCATAGTTTTACAATTGAGGCAATGAAGATCAGAAAGGGAAAGGAATGTGTCCAAGATCACACAGCTCTTTAGTATTTGACAAAAATTTGAATAGGCATTATTTCACAGAATCTTCACAAGCAGAGCAAGTATTATCAAGTCATCCTTAAAGGTACAGAAACTGAAGCCAAAGAGACTAACTGATTTGATTTCATGGCCAGTGAGGGCAAAAGCCAGAGCTTAAAGCCAGGACTTTTGATTCCTGATTCCCAGTAGCTTCTTCCACTCCTAGTTTTATTGATGTCATTAACACAAACCATCTACAGGGCTGCCTTTGTTAATTTATTCTGGACTTAATGCACTCTGCCTGCAGAAAAGTTATGCTAAAAGAATGACACAGTTCGGATTTGCCAACAATTCAGGACACACGTTCCTTACCCATCAGGTGGAAATCATGGTTGGGGTTGTAAAAAACAGTCTTTGGAATCAGACAGATTTAATTTTGCGTACTGGCTTTGCCACTAACTCTGTGACTTTCAGCAGATGACTCAGTATCCCAAAAACCCAGTTTCCTCATCTGTAAACTAGGGATAGGATTGTACCACACCTACCTTATCAGACATTGTTAGGATTAAGATAACACAAGATGCGTGAGCAGATAGGACAGTGCCTGGCCTTAGTAAGCTCTCCATAAACATTAGCTATTACTTTGGATGTTTGGCTCCACCCAACTGACTGGTAGATATCTATCCTTCCTAACTGTCCTTTATCTGGGATAGGAAAAGTCTTTCGCATGGCAGGCCCAGGTCAGTTAGGATGTCCTTGCTGGTTGCCCTGTTGTTTCTTCATAGGCAGAAGGTAAGAGAGAGAAAGACCTGGAAAGAGTTTTCCCTTTCTGCATTGCACAGTGCCTTAAGTGGAGGGGAATCTGTCTCTTAAAAAGGAAAGCAGGACTTCCCTGGTGGCACAGTGGTTAAGAATCCACCTGCCAAGGCAGGGGACACGGGTTCGAGCCCTGGTCCGGGAAGATCCCACCTGCCGTGGAGCAAGTAAGCCCGTGCACCACAACTACTGAGCCTGTGCTCTAGAGCCCGCGAGCCACAACTACTGAGCCCATGTGCCACAACTACTGAAGCCCGCGAACCTAGATCCTGTGCTCCGCAACAAGAGAAGCCACTGCAATGAGAAGTCTGCGCACTGCAAGGGTAGCCCCCGCTCACTGCAACTAGAGAAAACCCCACAGCAACGAAGACCCACTGCAGCCATAAATAAATAAATAAATAAATTTATTGGGGAAAAAAAAAAGGAAAGCAGGAACATTCTGACCTTCCTGAGTGTGCCTGCCTGTGTGAGACACGGCGAGTGCAGACATTTTTCAGCAACAGAGCATAACTGTCAATAGATGTGTTACAGCTATTTTAGTGCCTTCTCCTCTCCAGGAGAAAAGCCATTTTCAAGCCAGTTGCTTGCAATGCATCAAGTGATGAAATACAGATAACAAATTGTGCATTTGTTTGGCTTCATGCTTATTACACCCCGGTTCTGGAAAGCATTGCACTTAGCCCCTTAATAATCCCTCTCGCGAGATCAATTACCGGGATTTATCTGGTTCCTCGAGCATAAAAGTGTTTTATTGTTTTTACTTTTGCTCTAAGTGAAGTGTGAGGGGGTAGGCCAGGTTTAAAGGGACTGTACCAGGCAAGAGTGTGAAGTGGGGATGATTGGCCCTGCTTTCCTGTCTACTAAATCCTCATGAACAGGAAAGTAGGGAACATTTGGAGGCGTCTCCCCTGAGGAGTGACCTGGCCCAGATGTTCTCATCCCTGATTATTCGCACTTAGAATGTAGGTTTGCAGGTGCCTGGGAAGGTGGGTGCTGCTTGAGGGGAGAGGCTGGAAAGCAGAGCTAAGTTACCATTTCAGACCAAATCATTTTTCTTCTAAAGTTTCGCTGTAATCCAAACCAGTTGAGCATTTGAGAAGAAGTAGGTACCATGAAAAGGGGTAATGGAATTAGCTTTCATGTTTTTCCAGGACTCTAAACCATATTTCCTGTCACAACTGTACATTATTAATACAAGGCATCTGTTAGCACAGAACTGCCCGAAAATGTGCACCCAAAACCTTACATCTGGTTTCGATAATTTATTTCTGACATTTGTAGTTGGTGGGGAAGGGTGGGGGGAGGATGGGAAAAAATGGGGAATTAAACCAAGATGTTGCTTTTAACCCATCAGAAGCTCCTAGTCGGAGCCAAAAGACGGAGTTCTTAACGTGGTTTTTGCATTAGGTAATATAATTATATTAATTTAGCAGCAAATAGCATGACTCCGGGGCTGGTGGGTGTGGGTCCACGCTCGCTTTTATCCTGCCTTCTCTGGCTGCAGCAATTAGCTTCCTCTCGCGAAGGGGATTAGCAGGACCACCCCCCCGCCCTGCGGGGGCTGGGGGGACTCGCTCAGAGCTGTCAGGTGTCACTCGGCTTTCCCGGGCCCCCTCCCCCTCCCCGCCCCTGCAATTAATTCCCTCTCCTGCTTTGCCCGTAGACAAAGCGGTCTGTTCCCGAGGTGTCTGACCTCCCGCCCCCTTGGCGGGCCCAGCCGGGGCTCCTCCAGCAGGAATCGCCCCAGGCGCTGTGAGCCCGAGCCGGCCAGGTCTGAGACCCGCCCCAGACTTTTCACGATCAGATTTCAGCTCGACTAAAGAGGAGAAAAGAAAGAAAGAACGCGCCACTTCCGCGAGCCGGAGCCGCTGGGGCCCGAGGGAAACGCGGCCCGGGTGGGAGGGGAGGCCGAGGGGCTCCGGGCTCGGCCTGTGTCTGCCCCGGGCCCGGCGGGAGGATGGGTCCCGCACAGGTGTCCGAGGCGGGCCGCCCTTGACCGGATGCGGACGGGCCCCCTGAGCCTCCCTCCAGCTCTGCAATCATCTCCCCAGAAATGCCTCTGCGTCTGCCGGGGCGTCAAGGTCGCGGATGCTGTGTGGGACGAATGTCCGCTTAAAGCCGGCGGTCCTCAGTTACCCCGCCAGAACTGGGGGGGCAGCGCCCAGATTGTCCTCAATAGAACACTCATAAAACAGGGCGTTAGTGGCCTTTGGGACTTTGGGCACTGTTTTTTAAGGCAAGAGACTTCCTTGCTAGACTCGTCAGCTTCGAAACACAGGTTTTCTGTTTGTTTAATATTAGAACCTAAAAGATCATCAAGTCCAACAGCCTTCTCCTTTCCCAGATGAGGGAACTGGAAACCAGAGAGGTTTTGCGTTTTGCTCAAGGTCACACAGGTGAAGTTCGTGGTTGGGCTGGGAGGAACCAAGTCTGTTGAGACCAGCGCAGTGCTTTCTTCAGCTATGATAGAAAAAAAAAAAAAGAAAAAACCTTGGCTCTGCGGGAGATGGGGGAGACATCCAGGCCTGACTTGGGCAGCCAGGAGTGAGGCTTAGTCCGGGGTTCAGATTTTCCTGGAGCCAGTCCACTGGCGGTCAGGCCACATGTGAGTAATAAAGGATTGAGTGTTGTATACTTTAGACTGGTCCCCCTCTTCTTGGCCCCCTTCCCCGGCCTTAACTTCCTTTTGGAGTCCCTACTGACTTCTGGGTGTCCACCATGGCCCTTGTTGGAAAAATTTCATCTCCATCTCAGAATAAAAGGAATGAAAACCTGGGGAAAGAAGCCAAGGAGGAAAGCCACAAATACGCATCTGGCCGCGGCAGACGGAGCAGCTCCGAGTCTGCAGAGTGCACTGTGACGGCTGTTTGCAGATGTCAAGCTGCCAGAGGCTTGGGTGCCCTCCCAGGACGGTTCCTGAGAAGTGAGACCAGCCAAGAGAGCAGGCACATCTTCCCTACCACACTCTTCCTCCTGCCGCCCACCCAAGCCCCGCAAGTTTCTGCAGACGGTGGGGGAATAGCAAGAGCCATGGGAGTCAGACAGCCATGCATTGGAATCCTAACTCCACAGTCCATTGGCTGGGGCCTTGAGCCAGTGACTGAACCTCTCTGAGCCTCAGTTTCTTTACTGATTACATGGGTAACGAGAGGACTGTACCCAGGGCCATATTGTGACTTTCATGGATTGTAGCCACTTTTACCTTTGTGGCTGTGGACCCGCTCCTCAAACAGTTTTCTTTTCTTTTTTTTAAAGAGAGAGAGGCAGTTTTTATTTATTTATTTTTTGCCTGTGTTGGGTCTTCGTTTCTGTGCGAGGGCTTTCTCCGGTTGCGGCAAGCGGGGGGCGGGGGGCACTCCTCATTGCAGTGCGCGGGCCTCTCACTATCGCGGCCCCTCTTGCTGCGGAGCACAGGCTCCAGACGCGCAGGCTCAGTAGTTGTGGCTCACGGGCCTAGTTGCTCCGCGGCATGTGGCATCCTCCCAGACCAGGGCTCGAACCCATGTCCCCTGCATTAGCAGGCAGATTCTCAACCACTGCGCCACCAGGAAAGCCCAAAGTGTTCTTTTTTAATAAAAATATATTTTATGATTGCATGGGTATAAAGATGCATATACTCATATTATGTATTAAAACATTTTTTTAATCTAAAATTTTATTTTTCCTCCTGTTTCTACAAAGAAAAGATTTTCACGGGCCCCCAAAAGTACTGTGGGCCCTCTGCATGGATAATCGTAATGGTAAGTGGGCTGGCCCTCACCCAGTGAGACTCTGGGCTCTCAGCTCAGAGTCTGCTTTTGGGGCAGCCCAAACTAAGACATACTGCGTTAGAGGAACTCCAGCAGAGAAGCTACTGAGATAGGAGTGTGTTGACCGAGGGCTGGGGGACGGAAAGGAGCAGCTTCACAAACTCATCACCCACTGCCCCCTCCCATCCAGTCTCCACCCCATGTGGGTTGTGGTGCAGACTTCCCTGCAGGATGGGTCAGACCGTGCTTCCTTTACATGTGCCTTCTGCACCTCCATGCCTTCATTTCTACTCCGTCTGCTCATACCCAGGCAAGTAGAATGAGGCCCACCCACCCCTCTAGCTCCATCTCCTCGGTCCCTTTTCAGGGACGGGCATCTGTTCTGCCCCTCCTGCCAGGGGACATCCCGGGCCCTGGGGCTCTCAGTCGGCCTCCCTCACTGCGCCTCCTGAGGCCCACATCTGGCATATCTGGCTGTGCCTTCCCCACCCTCTTTCCTCCCTGGAGCAGGCCCCCTCTTCAGCTTCCGAGAGTCTCGGGAGGAGAGGGGACAGGAGAAAAAAAGCCGCTTTTGCATGATATTAGCTTCTTGCCTGTCTCAAGTCACAAGGCTGGATCCTGCCGCCCTGGGGCCTCAAAGCCCTTATGATTCTCTTCAAGCTATCAGGCAACTGGCGGGAACTAAAGAACTTATGTTTCGAAAGTGGGAGTGGCTGGTGTTTATCAAAGACTGATGGGCTCCAGTGGCCCCTCCAAACGATGGCTGAGGCCTGTCCCGAGCGCTGTGGAAGCAGGAAGCTCCCGGCTAGGCTGGGGCTTGCTGGCTTTGCTGGAGAACTGGCAGGACCTGAGGAAAGCATTCCTCACAAATGTCTCCTTCAGAGGCTGCTGGATTCCTTTAACAGCTAATTAGTGAGAAGTCGCTACTGTGATGGGGGCTGACCTGGGCCTTCCTCCACCTCCTCCTAGGGGTCAAGGCCCCTGGGCAGGTCAGCAGTGCTTTACTATGGCCATATTTCCTCCCAACGTCAGCTGTTTCTTTGGGAATCATCTCTCCAGCTTAAGCCTTTTTTCAGAAACAAGCTTTCCCCTGACAAGTCTGCAGCTCAAAAGAAGCCGGCCCCTCTTAACTGTTGAAATCTGGCGCATCTGGAAGCAGTAAACTTTTCAACAGGCTGAGAGAAAGAAAAGACATATTGTAGGGGATGGATTCACCTCTGGGACTAATTATTCTTTATATTTCACCCGTCACATTTACAATCTTCGTCAGAGCAAAGAGACAATAAATGATCTCATTAAAACCCAGAAAGATGCTTCTCCCTGTCGAGAAGAACCTCCCCTCAACGCCCTGATCTCTGACGAGAGAGCCGTGTCAGTGAGGCGGGTGCTGGGTCCCGGGTCCCGGGGACCAGGGATGGGAGGGGCAGGGCTCTGCCAAATGTTTTTCCTTGTCTGAATACAATATCTAATTTTTCCATCACTGGAAATATCCTCATGAGTCTGAAATCAAAGTCTTCTCTGGCCACATTTTCCCCAGAGGCAGGATCTTGTGGCGGAGACAGTAATCAGGAGGGGGTGTTGGACTGTGAGTTTTAAAAAATCATCTGAACCAACAGAAAGAAAGAAAGAAAGAAAGATGAAGAAGAAAGAAAAAAAAAGTTATCTGAATCAGCTCTTCTTCTTTCTTCCTCCCCTATCAAAAACCCACCCTGGGCTTCCCTGGTGGTACAGTGGGTAAGAATCCGCCTGCCAAGGCAGGGGACACGGGTTCGAGCCCTGGTCCGGGAAGATCCCACATGCCACGGAGTAACTAAGCCCGTGCGCCACAACTACTGAGCCTGCGCTCTAGAGCCCACGAGCCACAACTACTGAGCCTGCGTGCTGCAACTACTGAAGCCTGTGCACCTAGAGCCCGTGCTCCACAAGGGAAGGCACCGCAATGAGAACCCCGCACACCGCAGAGAAGAGTAGCCCCTGCTCACCGCAACTAGAGAAAAACCCGCACATGGCAATGAAGACCCAATGCAGCCAAAAATAAAATTAATTAATTAAAAAAAAAAGGTCAAGAACCCATCCTGGTGAAAAGATTCCAGAGAAGACACTGAATCATATTCTTCCAGGGCTGGGGTGATGCCCACACAGTCATTGATATCAGGATCTGAGGGGGCTCTTGTTACCCCCTTTTCCAACCATACAAAGGGATGGCCCAGATTGGGCACCCTAGAGTCCTCCCAGCCATACTTCCTCATCCTCCACCAGGCACAGTGGCCTTAGGGCAACTTAGAATCCCCCCCACTCCCCGACCCAGCTCCTACTCAACTCCCCAGTCGTTGGGGCTGTGTGCCGGAGGAGAAATTCTGCAATCCCGTAGGGTGTTTGCCCTGCAGGTGGGAACTCCTTCTGCTGAAGGGGCTGGTGTTTTCCGGGTCCTTGCCACTTAACATGTGATCAGAAGCATTAGCATCGCTTGGAAACCCCTTCAAAGCACAAAATCACCTCACCCCTTCCACCCGCCTATCCCAGGCATTTTAACAAGACCTCCAGGTGATCTGTATGAATACTAAAGCTTGAGAAGTAATGCCCTAGACCAGCAGTTCTCAGTTTTTTACTTGGCTCAGGTCACCTGGAGGGCTCATTAAAACTCGGGATGCAGGACCCAGAGATTCTGATTCATTAGGTTGGAGCGGCTAAGAATTTGCATTTTGGATACATCTCCAGGTGGTGCAGTTGCTGCGGGTCCAGGGACCACATCAAGCTGATTCCCAAGCCTAACAGGACGCGCTTAAGGAATCATATTTTAAAATACCGATTCCTGGGCTCCACTTGAAGAAATGCAGATTCAAAGATCTTGTCATCTGATAACAGTGCCCTTCCAACAATGTACATCTGTCTAGCACAGTTGACAAAGCACCTTGACAATCAATATTCCATTTACTCTTTGGGAATGAGAAACTTCTTACAAGGATGAGGCAGCTCAGGCTCTGAGAGGTTATGTGAATTACCTAATGTCTCTTAGACAGAGAGTGAGTAAGCCAGGATTTGAACCCAGAAATGCCAAAGTCACAACCTATACTTTCCCACCTCAACCCAACCTGCCTTAACAAAATCATTTTAAAGATGGTTGAGTCCATTTCAGTTATTTTAGTTTCATGATCATATTTGAGTCAACTGTTCATAGCGTTTCCCAGAGGTGGTTTTATGGTCCTCTGGAGCCTGGTTAATGAACAGGTAAGACTATTTTGTACCGAGAAGCATCCATTGAGATGCTGGTAATATCCTACAATACTTAGAAGCATGCCAGATAGATTGAGCGTACCTTCTCTCATCTTGCCTACCCTTTCAATTTACCTTTAGAAACAGGTTTTTAAGAGAAAGCAAAAAGACCCAACCCTTTCTTCGAAGGTCAAAATGATCGGATTTTGATTTAGCTGTGTCTGAATCGGTGAGTTTACTGGAGTTCACACCTCCAGTGCCCATCACTGCCATAATGTCCAGTGAAGCTTTTTCAGTCAAAGTAAAGGCATTTGCTTGCATTGTAAATACTAGTTGTTGATTAAAAAACAAAACAAAAGCCACACGCAACATTGTATGCCTTAGGCCATAGCTATGAAAAGAAAAAAATCTTCCCCTGAGTCTGTCCTCAGATCCTTTTAGAAGTGCAAGTTGAGACGAGGTTTGCAAGCTGGCTGGAACGGAGAACAATGCCCTGTGGGCGTGGGTGTGGGAGTGGGTGCAGCTTGTCATCCGGCAGCTTTTGAACAGGTGTCAAAAAAAGGCCAATTTGGAATAAATGGTCCTGTTGCCTCAAAGAGAGCAGTACCTAGGTCAGAAATGTCCAGAGGTCTCTTTGAAGGAAAAAAAAAAACAACTTTTCTGCTCCTCCGTGTCTGGAGGGGAGCAGAGCTGGTATTTTCCCATTGACTGAGCACTTTCTCCCAGAGGTGTTTCTGGAAGCATAGAGATCAAATTACTAAGCCATTTTCTGCCTCACAATTACTTGGTTGGGTTTTTAACTTGTAAAACTTTCTTCTTTCAAAGTCTAGTGCTACATTTATTTTCCCTTCCCCCCACTCTTGACAGGGGTGGGAATCAAGGTGGCATTAGCCATCCCAGAAAGTGAGCCAAGGGTGCCTCTGCGTTAGATCACATGTCCTAACCAGGAAATATTTTTAGAAATTAAAAAAAAAAAAATCTCCCGGGCAAATGGTGTCGATCTTGTGCTGTTTGGGGAAAGTGGCTCATCAGTAAATGCTTCTTTCTCTGATGCCTTAAGTATCCTCCCTGCCTCAGATGAGCGGGTTATTAAGGTAATGTTACCCTTTATTGCTGAAAAGCCGTGTAAATAGACACCCAGACTACAGAGATTACCAGCTTTCAAACGGCAGAAATGAGACACTTTCTCTTACAATTTCCTTTTCCTCCAAATAGCATACCCTATTTACTTAGGGGAATAGTCACCTTCTTATAATGACCACACCCATTCGCTCAGACAGAAAAAGCTGGCGAAGTAAGTGTAGCTATTACGTGGGCAAATCTTTGCGTGTCTTCCCCCTCCTGTGTGCTCCGCTGTGTGCTCACTGCCCCCTGTTCATTTGGTCATGTACAGAAAGTACTGCCTCCTTTCTCCTGAGCCCTCCTTTGACAAGGGTCAGGGAACTCCCAGTCCTAGGACAGAGGATGCCTCTTGACTGGTGGGGGAGGAAACCCTAAGACTGGGTGAGGAGACACAGCCATCTGTGGTTGGAGAGCTCCTAGTTGATGGAGCCCAGCGCTGACACTGAGGAAATTTACATATATACATATACACACATATTCGTATATATCCACATACCCACGTTCATACATATGTGCACAGCCATATACATTATATATTTCCACTAAACATTATTATATTTATTAATATATAAATTGTTTTTCTTAGAATGCTTATAGAAAAGTGGCATTGATGAATAACGCTGAGACTTGAAAACAAGGACATAATTAGTATCAGCTGACCCAAACTCTGGAGTTAGTGCCGAGGGAAGAGGTCTTTAAAGGGAGAGAGTGTGGCCGGGGTACACTCTGAGTGCTTAATATTAGGCTAGGAAGGAATGGCAGAAACTCCGCCTCCTCTTTCCCGAACGAGATTCCTTCATAACCAAAGCACAAAAGCTTCACCCAGCCCACTGTAACAGGATAAACAAGTTTGATGTAACTTCCAAATCTATTTTCTATTGTAAGTTCCGTTTATTGAATAAAATAGCAATTCAACATGTTTGCAAATCATGGTGCTGTTAGATGCCAGTGCTGGCAGGGATTCACGTGTTTACTGTACAGCTCTCCCAGCTAGGCTCTGCGACTCGGCAGAGCATCATTGTGGAATTCCAAACAGCTGCAAGGAGTAAGTTGAAAGAAATTCTGGTTAATCTTTAAGGGGGCTGTGTGGTATGGTGGAAACTGGTTCCAGACAGCAGAAGGTACTTGCTTTTAGACTTAAGACTCAGAACAGCTTCGGATACTTGCTTTTCGGACTGACGAAAATTAAGAGCGAGGCTGTGACGTGACATTGCACATTTACATTTAGTATCGTCTGAACGTGAACCCGAATTGGCTTTATGTTCAAAAACCCCTCCTTTTTCAACATTGTTTCGCCGTGCTTCCCAGGCTCTGGGAAAATGCACAAAAGCAAAGATGTGCCCCACTTATGGAGGAAAGTGGGAAAGCTAACGCTACCTCCTCAAGCTTCTCCAAATGATTCAGAAATGCTTCAGAGAATTTGTTGTTGAGCTAGGTTGAAGGTAGAATTCACCTTCATGCATTTGGCTAGAGAAGAGTTGATCTTGATTTCCTGGTCAAAGCACATTTTCAAGATGGAGATGCAGAATTTGGTGGTGGTCTACCAAGTACACCTAATCTGTGAATCGCGCCGTTCAAGTTTGGCCACCACAAAATCAGGACTTTGCAGGCCTCATGCTTGGGTCCTACCTTTTGCAGTGATTCCCAGCCCCATCCCACCACCATGTCCTGCCTACAGCCCATGGAAGCCCAGCCTAGAGGCTGCGTTTCATTCCCATCAGGACCGGGATGGGAAGACCCTCTGCAGCTGCCTTTTGCTGGTAGCTGGAGCACTGTGGACACAGCCTTGAAACTGACTGGAAATAGAAAAAATAGAAGTACATGAGTAGCCAGGCTGTCTGCCTGGTCCCTTCTGCCCTGGTCTTTGGCATGGAGGTAGGCCTAGCCCGTGTTCCAGCCGCCCGGCTGGTTGCTGCCAGTTCAGTTTCCCAGGACTTGGGTCTAATCCCAGTCTCACACCTCACATGGAGCTGGCTGGTTCCTGTTAGCGTTTCAGTCTACCCCTAACAGGGAGCATAGCTGCTGCCAAGAACTCATGAAACTGGATTCCCATTTGGCCCCTTCTGATCAGACCCTGCCGGATCACTTTGCCTGCTTGGAAACAGATGGTGGCTGTACCACGTCTCTCCATATATTCTGATTCAAGTTACCCCCTGTCTCCCCAGCTTGTGGTGCAACAGGCTCTGATCTGGAATTCTAGGTAATGCTAGCCCCCTTTCAGAATAGTTCCTTAGAGATATAACCCGTGCCAAACAAAATAAAGAAACCTTATCGAGTGAGGAGACTTTCAGAGAACTTTATCTATTTTTCAAAGTCTTCCACGGAAAGTTCCCAAGAACATTCTAGAAGATAACATGGTTTTATTTGCTCAGCGGCTTAGCTCAAGTCAGAGGTGATTTGACAGATTTATGACGAGGCCTTTTTTAAATGCGTCGATCTGGTGATCTGGCTAGCTTTGGCCTGCCCTCGAAAGAATGCTCTGCCCTGAAGCAGGCCCATCTGGTCAGACATAGTTACACAAATGGGAAGGTTCTTGCAAATGGTCAATCAACTTACAGCGAGCAAAACAACCAGCCGAGCCTTTAGTTGTGTCTCAAAGTACTGCTATTTTCAAAGCTGTTTTCATTGAGACCTTCTGCCTGGAGGAAAACACTTGTTAAATCTGTGTGTTATGAAGTGTTAGGCTAGTGACATTCAAAACTGTTAACACTCAGACAGTTTTTATTTATTAATGTCCTTTTCATCTTTTCAAACTGGCTTTTTAAAATCAATAATAATCTCTGTTAATCAAAACGCATACAGAAACACAATTTATGAGTTGGTCATTATTCTTTCTTGCTATAGAAAATTAGCCAACAGCTGTTCAACAGACCCACACAACCAGCAATAACTTTGAAATACAGTTAATAACAAACATATTCATGATTTTTCACTATCTTGCTTGTTTTCAGTGATAAGAATCAATATAAATGTCTCGTGTTAAGATTTGTGTTTGTTCCTTTCTGGTGTGTGCAAAAGAAATAAGACACTATTCCCAACAGTTAATATTTTAATTGCTTTGTTCTTTTCAGTGTATTTTAGAAATAAATCACTTACTCTGGTCTTATCCATTAATAAAAAGTTATTATGACTTCAAATCCTCTTTTGGCTAGATTGCAAATACAAATAAATATAGAATCCATTGAAAATCTACTACATACAAGTCACCTAAAACAGACCTGTTTTCAAGACCTGTCTACTGAGCTGTGGAGACCTTTTTGTTAATTTATGAAAACTTTCCTACTATAGGGAAAACAGATGAAATAGTGACGGTCATGGTTGAATTGGTGGTGAAAGGCCCGGAACCTGCCAGGAGCTACTCCCCCAATCTCAAGGTCTCTCTCAAGGGTTACCTCCAAGCACTCAGGCTACCGTGAAGCACAGTTAGAAAGCTACAACCTGGTAGGCGAAATGTGATTTCAACCCTAGTTCTTCTTGGGTACAGAGGGGGGTCACCTTAACAGCATCAATCCAAATTTTAGTGAGTCTTCTTGCTGTGTATTCAACCAGGACCTTCAACCTATTTCAATAAAGTCCCACCCAGACTCCACAGAGATGTCTCACATGTCCTTATGAATGGTGACCATGTTATTACAGGCAACATGCAGATTCTCCCAGGTGCATCCCCTTATCCCTGGCCCTGGCCGATCCAAGGTCCTCTGTCCACAAAGCCTCTTGAGGGTGCCTCCCTGACCCCTGCTTCTGGCCACCACAGTCAGAATTTCAACTTTCAAGCCAAAGCAAATAAATATAGGGTCCAAAGCTGCCAATCCATTAGGGTCAGAATAGCGCTATATTCTCGCCCATCTGTCCAGCAGCCTGTGTCATGCTCTCCTGGGGATATAAGAATGCTACTCGCAGAGTCCTTCCTGAAGACCAACCCTACAGCTTTGGCTCAGGCCCTGTTCTACAGGGCTCAAACACCAAGCTAAAGTGCCAGGAGGGAACAAATCCCATGCTGGCTTTTCATTTTCACCCCACCAGTCGTCACTAAACTTCCTCCCTTCTCTTTCAGCCCCATACAACAAAACTACAAACTGACTACTCTCATCTACTCAACAGTTTAGGTACATTCTCTGACATGGGTGGACCTCGGTTTGGGCTCAAGGTGGAATTCATCAGACTGTGTTACTTTGAGCCAAGTTTGATATCAGCTGTCCTGCTTTGCTTAGAATGACACCATTGACTTGTCCAAGCCAAGGCTCTGAGCCCAGCCCCTGAGGTGCCATGAGCTTAAACGCAGAGATGTGCTCAGGATATGAGACAGTTTCAGCAAACACATCAATTCTTTTGGCCCTTGGAATGAATGTGCTACCCAAAGGGCAGCTACTGTCTTGATTATATTTCCCAGAAAGCTACGAGGAAAAACAAACAAACCAACCAACCACAAAAGCTATTTCCTGGCTCTCCCAGCCACTCTGACTAGTTTTGAGTGGTTGTTTTTTATTATCCCTTCCTTTGGGGAACAAATTAAAGTTGTGTGTTTATTTCTGCAACACTGAGAAACACAAAGAGAAAGCCTCCCAAAAGGCTGATCCCGTTTCCCATTCCAGAGATTTGCCAACAACCACATGAAAAGGAAAAATAAACTTGAAGGCGTTGCATTATGTAATAGATTTGCCCTTTAATATGACTTATAATTCCGTTTCTGTTTTAAATTCACTCAAGGTATGACCATCCTCAACCCCCTAAAAAAGTCATGCTCCCCCGAGACAGACATAGGTAATAAAGTGAACGCTCACTATATACCTAGTATATCTGTTATGTAGAAGGTCTCATTCTCAGGTTCCTCAAAGTGGGGCGTAAATGTATTTTTCCATAGTGTCTGCGTAAGTCAATCCAAACCTTAGGGACTTTTTATGACAGCTTGTACTCTAACAATGTCATGGTCTCCCCCATGTCTCTGAGATTAGGCGTGATACAGATGGAACTGAGATATTATCGCACACACCGGATTGTCAGGGACAGATACCCTGGCCGTGGCCTCCTTGCCTGGTCTAACTCAGTCCTGGTCTTCATGCCCCAATACCCAGGCCAGATACATAGACTTATCTCAGTCATTGTGGGTCTCCTACTTAGTCCCTGCTCCTGAGGTCTAGAGGCTGGATTGTGCGAGTGGGTAAGAAGCAATAAACCTGGGCTATCAATACCACAGGTCTTTGAGCTTTTCCTGTGCCACCCAGTTGCAGGTTCCTACACTGTTTTTCCTGGTGGGTGGCCCCTGGGATTTCCAGGGGATTGACCATAGCCCGGATGGTAACAGAAACCACTCAGCCTACATGTTTCCCCAGAAGGAGATCTGTTCCCAATGAAGGTGCACTGGCTGATCCCAGAGCTTGGGAGAAGATCTCCTTGGGATGAAAGGACTTGCTAAAGAGAGCAGCGAAAGAGCATTGGAGCTTGAAGGCAGCAAGCCCCACTGGCCTGAAAGAACTTACGTGTCAGTTTCCTAGGGTGGGAGAAAAGTTGGAAGGACCCTGAAAGTTCTCTTCAGCTCTATGACTTCTGGTTTTAAGTAACCACATCTGCCTTGAGAGCAGACCTCAGAGAGCTGGGGAAGAAATACAAATGTTCCTGGTCCCAAGGGAGAAAATCAGGGACAGAATGGGGAGGACTTTGCTGTGCGTCTGTCAGTGTCTGTGAAAAGAGTAAGGCTGCTTGCCTAAGGCTCCTGGGCTGGTCACATCCCCCTTTCCCTAAGCCCTCAGGGTCATCACCACTGGCTGTTGTCTCTCCCTAGTATTTCCATGCTCATGCTTGACCTGAGACATTTTCTCAAAGGGTTGAAGTTCCTTCTTTCTTTATTCTGCCCACCAGACTGGATAGGCTATTCTACTGTTCCTCCGGCCACCTCACTGCTAAGACGGATGTCTAAGTTTCTGGCCCTTATGTGTATCTGTAGAAAAGTTCTGAGGCAACTATGCATCTATCTCTGGTCCATCTTGGTCAGCTTGGGCTGGTATAACAAAATACCATAGACTGGATGGCCTAAACAACAGACATTTATGTCTCACATTTCTGGAGGCTAAATCCAAATCAGGGTGCCAGCATGTTTGGGGTTTCGTGAGGTCTCCTTTTCTGGCATGCAGATGGCTGCCTTCTTGCTGTGTCCTCACATGACAAAGTGTGCACACTGGTCTCTTCCTCTTCTTGTAAGGACATTACTCTGATCGTGGGGCTCTACCCTCATGACCTCATCCATACCTAATAACCTCCCAGAGGCTCCGATTCCTAATACCATGACATTGGGAGGTAGGGTTTCAACATATGAATATTAGGGGCATGGCGCAAAAAGGTTCAGTCCATAACACTGGTCCATAAGCCAAGATGCACCACAGCTGGAAAGAGACACTCATACAGGACATCACCGGAGAGAAAACGATTCTAACAAAAGCGAGTCATGACCATATTCAGCATCTAAGATGGGGAAAACCTACTGTCTCCCTCCCCATTGGCTCTCGTTTTGGGTCACTGGAGACAGTCCTTCTTGAGGACTTCTCTGAGCTGATTTCAGTTAGTGGCTCGTTAGAGTCCAACATTTTCAGAATCATCCAAAAACACTATTCTGAAGCAGTCTTGCTTCTATCAATAGTGATGGCCTCTAATAACTGTGACATGTTATTGTGGTAAAAGAACTCCTTTCCAAGGTGAAGGAGGGATGGAAAAAAAGGCAGTGAAGGGAATTGTGAGATACACATGTATTAGTTTGCTACAGCTGCTGCAACAAATTACCCCAAACTTGGTAGCCTAAAACAATAGAAATTTATTCTCTCACAGGTCTGGAGGTCAGAAGTCCAAGGTCAAGGTGTTAACAAAGTTGGTTCTTTCTGGTAGCTCTGAGGGAAAATCTGCTCCATGCCTCTCTCCTAGCTTCTGGTGGCTGCTGCAACTCTTGGCATTCCTTGGCCTGCAGATGCATCACTATGACCTCTGCCTCTGTCTTCACAGCACCTTCTTCACTGAGTGTCTTCTCTCCTATATAAAGAAACTTGCCATTGGATTCAGGGTACATCCTAATTAAGATCCTTAATTAAATTACATCTGCAAAGACCGTTTTTCCAAATAAGGTCACATTCACAAGTTCTAGGTAGACATATCTTTTGGGGAGATACATTTAACCAATACAACATGTAAAGGAAAATCAAGTAAATCCAAATAAGAAAGGTAACCAACATCTCTATAACAATCGTAGAACAGATCAAATAGACTGGAGTTGTGAACTGGGAGTGAAGATATTGGATTATAGTCTTAGTTCTGTCAATAATAGTGATTCTGTAATCTTGGGCAATATCCTCCCTTTTGTAGGCTCAATTGCTGCATCTCGAAAATGAGAAAATGGATTAAATGAGCTCTTCCAGCTCCACTGTTCTATGGTTCCATTTGATAGTCTTTCTTCTAACTAGATCTCACATGTGCTCATGTGTGTACATGCGCACACACACACACATGCGTGCATGCAAAGCACACCCCTCCCTGCTGCAGATCAAGCCAGACACCTCCCAGTCACCCAGCTGAGTATTGAATTTATACTGTTTCATGTGGGGAGTCTGGAATCTCGCTTCCATTGTGTCATGTTTGACTTGGCTGGAGAAATCTATTTGGCAGTGCTTAAAAATGCCGCACCTTTATATCCTGAGTTTTTCCACAATCTTCTTGTCCTGGGTTTCGGAACACTTCTTTTCTTCTTTTCCATTTGAGCATTTCAGTCTCTGGTCTTCGGCGGGTCCACTGCTCTTTCTGCCCCAGGAGGGGTCTCGTCTCAGATGGTGTGTCCTGGCTCTGGCAGATCCTTCAAAAAGAGGGTGATGGATAAAGAAGAGAGGCTTGGAAATTCCAGGGCTTTGTTTCTTCATGGAACTCCTGATGGTATAACGACCAAGTACTGGAATTTACATCACGACCCTCCTCCAGAAAACATGTGTGCCTCTAATTGTGGTAGATAAACTGTATCTTATAATCCCATAGTTTACATGTGAGGGCTGGGCAAAGGAGGACGGTAGTCATGGAACACAGGATGAAAGAGCTGGAGAAATCGTTTGCAATCGTTCCTATGTGTATGAATGTTCAGAAAATATAAGTTCTGTGAGAGGACAGGGGTCTTACTGTCCTGTTCTTCACACCTGTATCCTCAGCGCCTAGCTCAGGGTGTGGCACATAGTAGACACCCTTTTAATTTCTGATTATGACTGAAAATGAATGTATGAATCAGATTCTTAGAGGAGTACAGATCTCATGCAGTGCCCTCATTTCTGGTTCATTTTTAGTAGGCATAAATGTTAATAGGCTAACACTTCTCTACTAAATAACTGATGATCTCAGAATGATTAAAGGTATTGAGGGAATTCTGCTCCATATTAGCTCTGAGGTCCTTCCATTAATAGGTATTAAGAAAAATAACCCTCTACTTACCTGTTTCATAAATTTAGGTATTTTGATGTTGATTATTTTTCTTAAACGTCCATCTTTGCCTCCTCATCCTCTCCACTGGGCACGCTCCTAAACGCACACACACAGACACACACACCACACACAGGAGTAGCTGGGGAGGGTCTGGTGTCTGCCACCAGCTTGTCTCCAACAGGAACAAACAGGTGGTCTGTGCGGCCACCTAGTGGAGTCTCTTCATCCCTGCAGTTCCTCGTAGCTTTTGAAGGAGCTGAGGGAAACTGCAGGCACGAGGTACTCCGAAGATTCCGCACTTCCTCAGGACGTTGGAGACCCGCCCTGGAACGTAAGCCAGAGGAGAAAGGCGGGTGAACTTGAAGGCGTGACCGGCTCGGGTCGCTGCCCCACTTCCGCAGGGATGGGTGGCCAAAGCCTGCCGCGCCTGAGGCTGGGCGACCCTGATCCAGCCGGAGGAAGTGATGTCACGGCCTCCTCCTCAGAGATGCCTTTGAAACGGAGGGTGGGGTGTGTGTGTGGGGGGCGGGGAGAGTGGAATGAGTGCCCGGGTGAGACAGAAAGTCCTTGTTTCCTGGGAAAGGTCAGGCTTTGAGAGACTTTTTAGCAAAGATCTCTCGCCTCAATTTTGAACTCTCCATTCGAGTTCCTTTAGAGAATTGTTCTTTGGAACTGAGAAACTGTAGTGATTGTGGAGGACACAGAAAAGGAGCAGCAAAATGGTGATCAGAGAACAGAGCCAGCAAAACTCAACAGCCGCTGGGAAATGGAATTTAAATGAGGAGTTTGGGCTGTGACATAGAAAGAGGCTCCTAGGCGGAGACACTCTAGAACCTTCCCACGGGGCCCTCAATCTACGTAGATCCCTGAGTACTGGGCCCCAAGAAGGGAGTGGCGCTGGGAGACGGAACTACAAGATCAGCACTGCTGAGACACACACCATTACCAAGAGCGTCCCCCAATTTCACACTCATCCTGCAGGTGCCACAAAGAATGAGACTATTGTGAGACGTCACCTTTCCTTTGCTAATTTTTTTTTTTTTTTTTTGCGGGACGCGGGCCTCTCACTGCTGTGGCCTCTTCCGTTGCGGAGCACAGGCTCTGGACGCGCAGGCTCAGCGGCCATGGCTCACGGGCCCAGCCGCTCCGCGGCATGTGGGATCTTCCCGGACCGGGGCACGAACCCGCGTCCCCTGCATCGGCAGGCGGACTCTCAACCACTGCGCCACCAGGGAAGCCCCCTTTGCTAATTTTAACAGGTTTTGCCTGAATGTGCACCACCTTGGAAATCACCTCTAGCCCTGGCACCTACCTTTACCCAGATAGCTCTGTGTAAGCCCTTCCTGTGCGCCTACAAATTCTCCCTATCGATCCTTAGGTTTCTCCATTTAGAATAAGAAGAACTTGTTCTCAGTTCTTGTCGTGCTCCTCCACATCCACTCTCCTCTCCGTACAGGTGTCTCCAAAGAGCAGTTTATTCTTTTTTTTCTTTTCCGCATCTTTATTGGAGTATAATTGCTTTACAATATTGTGTTAGCTTCTGCTGTACAACAAAGTGAATCAGCCATATGCATACACGTGTCCCCATAGCTCCTCCCTCTTGCGTCTCCCTCCCACCCTCCCTATCCCACCCCTCTAGGTGGTCACAAAGCACCAAGCTGATCTCCCTGTGCTATGCGGCTGCTTCCCACTAGCTATCTATTTTACATTTGGTAGTGTATATATGTCCATGCCACTCTCTCACTTCGTCCCAGCTTCCCCTTCCCCACTCCTGTGTCCTCAAGTCTGTTCTCTATGCCTGTGTCTTTATTCCTGTCCTGCCCCTAGGTTCATCAGTACCGAAGAGCAGTTTATTCTGACCCCTCTGTCCTATTCCCATCTGGTTTTTGTCTTAACCATTCCCTGGAAATTGCCCTTTTAGAGACTGCTCAGGACTTTCTCGGTGCCCAATCCAAAGGCCTCATTACTAATAACATGTCAGGTTTGATATTTCTTACAGTCTCAGCCCCTGGTGTTCAAGGATATAACTTTATTTTCCTAGAACTGACCTCAGACCAGCAACTCAGACTCCAATGTCTGCTTGGCAGCAGAAAACATAGCCTTTCCTAATTCAACATAAACTCAGCCAATTCTGTTTTATTTTTTGATCCATTTACAGACAATAACTTGGGCAATTATGATTCAAAAATTAGCTTTGTTTTCTGGTACTCCGGGCAGTTCTGTTTTCTACATGGTTGTGTTATATATCACTTTGTCCTTTATATTATGGTAAGGAAAACATAACATAATAAAAGTATGTGTTTTTTATTGAGATGTAATCGACATATAACATTATGTTAGTTTCAGGTGTACAACATAAAGATTCAGTATTTGTATATGTTGTGAAATGATCACCACAATGAGTCTAGTTAACATACATCACCAAGCATAGTTATATATATATATATATATATATATTTTTGTGTGTGTGTGTGTGTGGTACGCGGGCCTCTCACTGTTGTGGCCTCTCCCATTGTGGAGCACAGGCTCCAGACGCACAGGCTCAGTGGCCATGGCTCACGGGCCCAGCCGCTCCGCGGCATGTGGGATCCTCCCAGACCGGGGCATGAACCTGTGTCCCCTGCATCGGCAGGTGGACTCTCAACCACTGCACCACCAGGGAAGCCCATAGTTATAATTTTTTTTATTGTGATGGAAACTTTTAAGATCTGCTCTCTTAGCAACTTTCAAATATGCAATACAGTGTTATTAACTCTAGTCACCATGCTGTACGTTACATCCCCAGGACTTATGTATCTTATAACTGGAAGTTTGTACCTTTTGACCCCCTTCACCCAGTTCACCCATCCCCTCCCCACTGCCCCTGCCTCTGGCGACTACAATCTGTTATCTGTGTGTATCTATGAGCTTGGTTTTTGGTTTTGTTTTGTTTTTTAGATTCCACATATAAGAGAGATCTTACAGTATTTGTCTTTCTCTGTCTGACTTATTTCACTTAGCATAATGGCTTCAAGGTCCGTCCATGTTGTTGCAATGGCAAGATTTCATTCTTTTTTAAAAAACTGGTGTATAGTTGATTTAAAATATTATATTAGTTTCAGGTGTACAACATAGTGATTCGGTATTTTTATCGATTATACTCCATTTAAAATTACTATAAAATATTGGTTATACTCCCTGTGTTGTACATTACATATTTGTATCCTACTTGTTTTATACCTAGTGGTTTGTACTTCTTAATTCCTTTCCCCTGTCTTGCTTCTCCTGACTACCCTCTTCCCATTGGTAACCACCCCCTTATTTTCTATATCTGTGAGTCTGCTTCTGTTTTGTTATATTCGTTTGTTGTATTTTTTAGACTCCACATATAAGTGAAAACATACAGTATTTGTCTTTCTCCATCTGACTTCACTTAGCATAATACCATCCAGGCCCATCCATGTTGTTGCAAATGGAAGCATTTCATTCTTTTTTATGGCTGAGTAATATTCCATTGTGTACATATGCCACATCTTCTTTATCTGTCATCGGTTGATGGATATATAGATTGCTTTCATATCTTGGCTATTGTAAATAATTGTAAATAATGTTGCTGTGAATATCTGTGGTGCATGTATCTTTCTGAATTAGTGTTTTTGTTTTCTTTGGCTATATACCCAGGAGTGGAATTGCTGGATCATACGGTAGTTCTATTTTTAGTTTTTTGAGGAACCTCTGTACTGTTTTTCATAGTGGCTACACCAATTTACATTCCCACCAGCAGTTTACTAGAATTCCCTTTTCTCCACATCCTCACCATTTATTATCTGTTGTCTTTTTCATGATAACCATTCTGACAGGTGTGAGGTGATACCTCATTGTGGTTTTGATTTGCATTTCCCTGATGATTAGTGATGTTGAGCATTTTTTCATGTGCCTGTTGGCCATCTGTGTGTCTTTAGAAAAATGTCTATTCAAGTCTTCTGCCTATTTTGTAATTAGGTTTCTTGTTCTTTCTATATTGAGTTGTATGAGCTCTTTATATATTTTGAATGTTAACCCCTTATCAGACATATCATCTGCAAATATCTTCTCTCACTCAGTAGGTTGTCTTTTCATTTCATTGATGGTTTCCTTTGCTGTGCAAAAGCTTTTAAATTTAATTAGGTCCCCTTTGTTTATTTCTGCTTTTGTTTCCTTTGCCTGAGGAGACAGATCCAAAAAATATGTCGCTAAGACTTACGTCAAAGAGTGTCCTGCCATGTTTTATTCCAGGAGTTTTATGGTTTCTGGTCTTACATTTAGGTCTTTAATCCATTTTGAGTTTCTTTTTGTATATGGTGTGAGAAAATATTCTAATATCATTCTTTTACATGTAGCTGTCCAGTTTTCCTAACACCACTTATTGAAGAGACTCTCTTTTTTCATTGTATATTTTTGCCTCCTTTGTTGTAGATTAATTGACCATATATGCATGGGGTTTATTTCTGGGCTCTCTATTCTGTTCTGTTGATGTGTGTCTGTTTTTGTGCCATACCAACTTGTTTTGATTACTGCAGCTTTGTAGTATAGTCTGAAGTCAGGCAGTGTGATACCTCCAGCTTTGTTCTTTTTTCTCAAGATTGTTTTGGCTATTTGGTGTCTTTGTGGTTCCAAACAAATTTTAGGATTATTTGTTCTAATTCTGTGAAAAATGTCATGGGTATTTTGATAGAGATTGCATTAAATCTGTAGATTGCTTTGGGTATTATGGACATTTTAATAATAGTAATTCTTCCAACCCATGAACACAGGGTATCTTTCCATTTATTTGTATTGTCTTTAATTTCCTTCATCAGTGTCTTATGGCTTTCAGAGTATAGGTCTTTTTCTTGGTCAAGCTTATTCTTAGATATTTTATTCTTTTTGATACAATTTTAAATGGGATTGTTTTCTTGCTTTCTCTTTATGGTAGTTCGTTATCAGTGTATAGAAAAGCAACAGATTTCTGTATATTAACCTAGATCCTGAAACTTTACTGAATTCACTTATTAGTACTAATAGTTTTGTGGTGGAGACTTTAGGGGTTTCTATATCATGTCATCTGCAAATAGTGACAGTTTTACTTCTTCCTTTCCAATTTGGATGTTTTTATTACTTTTTATTGTTTGATTGTTGTGGCTAGGACTTCCAATACTACGTTAATAGTATATATATATATATATATATATATATATATATATATACTACGTTAAATACTACGTTAAATGGCATGAGTGAACATCCTTGTTCCTGATTTTAGAGGAAAATCTTTCAGTTTTTTACTAGTGGGTATGATGTTAGCTGTGGGTTTGTATAAATGGCCTTTATTATGTTGAGATATGTTCCCTCTATACCAACTTTGTTGAGAGTTTTTTTTTCCATCATGAATGGGTGTTGAATTTTGTCAAATGGTTTTTCTGCATCTATTGAGATGACCAAGTGATTTTTATCTTTCATTTTGTTAATGTGGTATATCACATTGATTGATTTGCAGATATTGAACCATCTTTGCATCTCTGGAATAAATCCCACTTGATCATGGTATATGATCCTTTTTATATATTGTTGAATTCAGTTTGCTAATATTTTCTTGAGGATTTTTGCGTAGATTTCATTCTTTTATGGCTGAATTATATATAATTATTATAATATATACAATTATATATTATATGTAATATATATTATATATATTATATAATATATATATATATATATCTCACCTCTTCTTTATCCATTCATCCATTGATGGACACTCAGGTTGTTTCCATATCTTGGCTGTTATAAATGATGCTGCAATGAACATGGGGGTGCATATATCTTTTTGAGTTAGACTTTTCATTTTCAGATAAATACCCAGAAGTGGAATTGCTGGATCATATGATAGTTCTATTTTTAATTTTTTGAGGTACCTCCATACTGTTTTATAATTCTGGTTCTAAAACAGGATTAAAACATGGTCTCTTTTGGGTAGCTGTTCAGGAGTTTTCTTCTCTTTATTCCTTCTACTTCTTTCAGTCTTTGTAGCTGCAGAGGACATCCGTCTGGGGAGTGGAGCTTATGCATACCCTGATTTGGAAGGGAAAGCAGTGTACAGCCCACCAGGAGGCTCTGACACTGCTAGCAGCTCTTCCCATATGGTCCCATTGTCCTGAGCCAGTGTCAGCTCCTGAAGTCCAAGTTTTCACCATTGCTTCTCCTTGCCTATATCATCATAGTCTAGAGTCTAGTTACTTTGAGTCTGTTTGGCTGGCTCAGGGCCTCTCATGCCTTCCTCTTGGTGGCCACAGAAAGTTTTCAGATCTTTTCCCACCTTGCCAAGATGCCTAGAAGTCTGTGCAGCCACTCTAGGCTACAGCTTTCGTGTTCTCCCAGCACCATTCTGGATGCAGCAATTCTCCCAGGAGCCGTTGTTCTTCCTGGGACACTCTGAGAGGAGAGACACACGTGCCCTCTGCTATGGCATTTCTGGTGCAAATTTCATTGACTGTGAGTACAGTAGGAAATACATTTTACATCATGGCTGAGTACATGTACACAACATAAGTGAAACAACAGCTTCATGAAACAATATTTACCATTACTCCAATGTACTCCATTGTACTGCAATGTACTCTGGTATTTTCTATTTCATTCCATTTCCTTTAATACCAGCTTTAACCCAATAAATCAATCTTATTATCCACGAGTAGGTCTCAACCCACAGTTTGAAAAACACTGCCCCCTAATAGTGGGTTTCTATCCATCACTAGTCCTGGGATTTGGTTCATGGGGTGGGCACTGGGCCCCAAATCAAAAATCAGGAAACAGTTCCACACTTGGGTGGTTCTTTCTCAAAATGCACAGCTTTTGGAATAAAAGAAAGTTCTGCCTTTCAAGATGTTATCTCTACTACGAGTTATCCATTCAGACATTCAACAGACTTTTCATTTTCAGCTTTCTCTACTCTCTGAGAACAATATGTATAGAATATGACAGAACGGTAGAGGAAAGAGTAGCGGAAAGACACAGAAAGAAATCAAACCTCAGTTAGTATTTCCAAACATCTTATGTTCTGTTGCTCATAGTAATAATAATAGCTAATGATGACTGAGTGCATATTATGGGTCAGGCACTGTACTTGGCTTTTCACATTTACTATTTCAGTTAATCCCCATAACATCTCAGTGATATGGTACGAATATTATCCTCATTTAATAAAGAGGAAATGAAGGCTAACCTACATTTGACTCTGTCCCCTCCCTCAACATCTAAAGACCATTTCTCATTTCTATGTCCTACTTTGTGCTGATTCCACCTCCATAAGATGAGGGATGGGGACTAGACTCTCTCTTTCAGCTAAAAAAGAGCTCAGCAACCTTACACAAGGCACAGCTACTTTCTGTGAAGTTTGAAAAGTAACAGTCTGGGGCTTCCCTGGTGGCGCAGTGGTTGAGAGTCCGCCTGCCGATGCAGGGGACACGGGTTCGTGCCCCGGTCCGGGAAGATCCCACATGCCGCGGAGTGGCTGGGCCCGTGAGCCATGGCCGCTGAGCCTGCGCGTCCGGAGCCTGTGCTCCGCAACGGGAGGGGCCGCAATAGTAAGAGGCCCGCGTACCGCAAAAAAAAAAAAAGAAAAGTAACAGTCCGTTGTAAGCCTGTAGTTTGACCTGCACATGATCCCCTCCCGTTGCTCTTAGTCACTTCCCATCCAGGGCTTCTTCCTACGGCCTAGAACTCAAGGTCATCTACAATCTTCTCCCAAACTAGAAGGGATTGGAGTCCTTCCTGGTTCTTAGCAACCTGCAGGCCCTCAGAGGAAATGACTCTAGTGACTTCTCTTTATCTTCTAAAACCCACATCTTTAGAAGGGAAAAAGATGCCTGGATAATGCAAACAAGAGATAAATCACAAACTATGAATTTTTTTCCCTTCCAATTTGGTTAGTTTGTGTAGTCCACACATATTTATTGACTATGTACTAGGTACTATGCTATGTAGTACTGCTGATTTGGTGGTGAGCAAGACAGTTCAAACTCTTGCCCTTCTGGAGTTTATATTCTATAGGGGCTGTTTTCAGGGGAGGCTAGACACTGACAGGTCGGGTGCTTTTCAACCTTCTCGCAAATCACACCTCCCAGTAAGAATACTTTTGCACAGCTGAGAAATTCATTCGTTTTCTCTTCTCGTCACCCAACAGAATAAAAAGTTTTGTAGGGTAACACTCTTATTATGTATTAAAAAAAACCCCCAAAATTAATATTAATACTTGAATGCAGCATAGAAAAAATTCCCAAATAAGCAATACAAAGACAAAAATTAGGCAAGATTTTATTTAGTGCACTAGGTGCTTGTACGCTTCTCAGTTCATTCCAGTCCAGAACATACAAGGACGATACTTCGTGCATCAACGCACGAGCCTGTTTCTCTCCTTTGTTTTAATCAGTTTTAAAGTTTGAAAATCCTGGTTCATACAATAATGGTAATAATAGTGATGCATTCTTTTTACCTGGCAGTGGAGATTCTTCTTTAATCTCACCCTAAAATGGTGACGAATTTAATGCCTTGTGATCATCCTTTAGTGCAAAGGAAGAACTAAGGTGCAATAATTCATTTGCCTCTCTGAGGTCAATTATTGATTCCGAATTTAGGTCAATTATTGATTCCGAATTTTAAAAAAGAAAATGATTTTTTTCATCTGAAAGAATTTTCTTAGTATTTATAATTTCTCTTCTGGAAAGTAATGATTACACATTTGAAACTAAGAAATGGAATGTAACAATTTCCCTAATTTGATTTCTGTCCCTGTCTTTACTGATAATGTCCTTTTCAATATGTTGTGATGATACTGGGAACAAAGAGGAGTGAGGGTGATTGCTTTCACATTACTTGCCATAACAAAATGTCATTTGGAATCCTGGATATGTTTAGCTTGCTGAATTATCATGTTGTTTTCTCCCTGAAGTTATAAATTTCAGTTTATTAAAAATATCAATATCGGGCTTCTCTGGGGGCACAGTGGTTGAGAGTCCGCCTGCCCATGCAGGGGATACAGGTTCGTGCCCCTGTCCGGGAAGATCCCACGTGCCGCGGAGCGGCTGGGCCCGTGAGCCATGGCCGCTGAGCCTGTGCGTCCGGAGCCTGGAGCCTGTGCTCCGCAACGGGAGAGGCCACAACAGTGAGAGGCCCGTGTACCGCAAAAAAAAAAAAAAAAATCAATATCATCAGTTAAATATACTAATTCTAAATCCCAAACATCATCTTCAAAAGTGAGATTGCTTGCCAAATGAGATTGCTTTTCATCTAGAAAAATATGACTCATTTCTGAGTTTATTCACCATGCTTAATAGTGAGTCACATTTTCCTTCGGTTCCCTTAGGACAGTCAGTGAACTTCATTCAGTGTGCTTCAGCATGAGGGTCTGGCTAGCTCCAGTCTGAACAAAACACATCAATATTTTGGCTGTTCCATGAGCTCTCTTTAATAAATTTAACACCTTCACCATTTTTTTAACACTTCCATGAGATACAGCAGAATCATTTCTAGAGATGTCAAGTAGAATTCCTATTGATTCTAAGCACAAGTGTTATTAGTAGCTTTTAACAATATTTAAATAATTGTTGCTATGTTTTCTAGCCACATCTGCTGGCTCCACCACTCACACTTCCTTTATTATTCTTCCAGTTCGATAGATATTGACCGACAAGGCATTTTTTTCCAGTTTTGTAAATACATCTGACCCAGTGTATGCCAGGTTAAATTTTAAACACACGCACACGCACACGCACACACACACATACATTCCTTATCATCTTGCATAAACTAGAAGAGTTGAATAACTTCGAGCATCCATGCTCTTGTGGAGATGGATCTCAAACTCGATACTGGATTTTAACTACATGAGGAGCATGGCTTTGGAAGTTTCTGCAGTAGTGCAGATTCAACTAGAAATAGTATTATCCCAAAGAGTTGTAAATTTTAATTTATCAGCTGATTTAGCATTAAAAATCATACGCATCATTTCTATTTATGTTAGAAGAGTAATGTTTTAACATCTGTATGAGCCATTTTCTCTTTGCCAAACCATATGCGACAAAATCTCATTAAGAGTCTGTAGAACAACTAAGAAATTGTGCCAATAATTTTTCGTCTTTTGTTTTCATTTAAAAGTGTTTGAGTGGCTTGTTGACAAGTCCAGTATGCTGTGTTTCTAAGTGTCCTACTTAGTTTTGAAGGTGTCATTACAAATAATATATTGGGATTTGTCGCTTTCGTTGGATTTTACTCACTGAAAAAAATACTGTAAATAATCTACCTCATAAGATCTTCCATTCTTTTTTTCTTTTTAGAATGCTCCTCCAATGAAGTTGAAGCTTACTATTAGAGCCAATATTTTTCTCAACATTGTCTACAGTTCTAGATACCTAGAGTTTGAACTGGGGCGTTCCTCCAATTTTCCCTTCATCATTCTTTGCTCTTGTAATGGTAAGGAGAAATCCCATTAAAGGGAAGTTCATGCTAATTTAATTAAATGTACATTTGACGCAAACCTGAAACATATCATGTTTGATAACGTTCTTTCAGAAAAATGCTTTACAATGAAGTCTGAAAAATTTTAATATAAAATATAAATTCTGGTTAATTGTTTTGTAATGGTGATGGTCATATTCACATCATATACCAAAAAATCAAATGAGATGTTAATTAGAAGAAGGCGGAATAACTTGTATTAGTCAACTGAAATTCATCATAGCCTTCCATTATTTCTCTTAATTCTGTTCCTAGCAAACAGATACAGTATTTCCAAGTTCACAATTCTTAATAAAAATCCAGTGATGTGTTCTCATTCTATTCTATTCTACTCTATTCTATTGTACTTTGTTAAAAAAAAAATTAAGTCTGGTTATGACCCGTTAGCTTTATTTTACAATCTACTAAAGTATTATGTCTTGCAAATAGCCGGAATAATACTGGCATAGATAATAAACACATGTTAAAAGACCAAGAGAAGTTCAGAGAGTGGCAGTGCTATAGTAAAATATAAAAGAATAGTGTAATAGAACAGAGAATGACTGGGCAGAGACTAATTTTGCCAAGGTGGTCAGGGAAGGCTTCCTGGAGGAGGTGGCATTGAATTGTCCTCTGTAGAGTTTACGCTACTGATATGAATCCATTCTTCAGCATTTATGGGCAGTTTGAATTATATTATTTTAAATATACTTATTATTTTTTAGCTGTTTTGTGTATATTTGATGAATCCCCAGCTAGACTGCAACTTCCTGTGGGACAAGTCTTTTTTTCACTTAAAAAAATCTCCCCCAGCATTCAATTTGTGCTGTGTGTAAAGTATATGCTGGACAAATGCTAGGTCAATGTTGACTATTGCAAATCACCATAAAGTAGAGCGAACATCCTCGTAGGTGGAGCAGATGAGAGCCTGTGCCAGGTGGTGAGGGCTGGGAAGACCCTTGAATCCTTCTGAATAGCTCCCCATTATTGCCTGTGCCTGAAATTTCATAATTAGAAATTCACTCCTTTATCTTTAAGCCTTTATCAATTGTCTCAACAATCATTTGTGCCTCTGTTGAATCAGTATAATTTCTATGAGTCATAGTTGAATTCACAAAGAAGAGTTGGCTGGTTAATCCTTCCTAAGCACCAGTCCTGCCATCTGGAGAGTGGCTCCCAGGTGCTCAGGGCTGCCTGTCGAGACAGGAGGCCCCACTAGACTACTTAGGCCCCACTAACTGAGAGGGCTGGAGAGAAAACATGCCCAGTGAAGGCACCTGATTAATGACTTTAGGATCAAAATAATGGTATAAAGAATGACTGACCATTAATTGCCCACATTTACATACTAATTTTGATATTTTTCTTTTAAAGGAACATAATGCCAAGGCACAAATTAGTTTCCTCTTTTAAACCTCAATTATCATCAATTTTGGTCAGTTTACTCTAGGCATGGTTCACTTCTCAACTCCAGGGAGGAATTTCTCTGGCTTTACTTGAATGGTCAGAACAGAGGCCTTCCAAGGCAAGGCAGCTCTGGCTATGTCTGGGCCCTGGACTGGCCACTTCAGCTCCAAGTCAGGGAGCTCCAGAACCCTGATACTTCTGCTCTAAGACAGGCACAGATCACTGAAGGCCAGATACTTCCACCTATGTGTAAAGCACTGAAGAGAGAAGGGAAAATCCTCTCCTCTTCAACACCCACAACTTTTCTCCTGGTGTCTAGATTCTGACATTTACTCCAGTTATCTTCCCTCTCACTTCCAAAAGGGGCTGAATATCCAACCATCCACTCCTTCCACTCTAAACCCTGGCCTTTGTGAGATGTCCATGCTTTTCAACAAATGGTGTTGGGAAAACTGGATATCCACATGCAAAAGAATGAATTTGGACCCTTGCTTTACCCAATATACAGGAATTAACTCAAAATGGATCAAATATCTACTATAAAGAACTAAAACTATAAAACTATGAAAAAAAACAGGAGAATATTAGAGGAAAAGTTTCATAACACTGGATTTGGCAATGATTTCCTGGCTATGACACCCAAAGTGCTTGCAGGGAAAAAAATAGATATACTGGACTTCATCAAAATTAAAAATTTTTGTGCATCAAAGGACACAATCAACAGAGTGAAAGGGCAACCCACAGAAGGGGAGAAAATACTTGGAAATCATATGTCTGATAAGTGGTTAATATCCAGAATATATAAAGAACTCCTACAGCAACTCAACATCAAAAAGACAACCTGATTAAAAAATGGGCCAAGGACTTGAATAGACATTTCTCTAAAGAAGACTTGTAAATGGTCACTAGGCACATGAAAAATGGTCAGCATCACTAATCATTAGAGAAATACAAATCAAAATCACAATGATTTATCACCTCATACCTATTAGGATGGCTGTTATCAAAACAAATAAACACAACACAAAACAACAACAAAAAACAAATGAATTTCAAAATAAAGTGAGGATGTAGAGAAATTGGAATCCTTGTACATGTTGCTTGGAATGTAAAATGGTGCAGCTATGGAAAACAGGCTATGGAAAACAGTACGGCTGTTCCTCCAAAAATTAAAAAATAGAATTACTATATGATTCAACAATTCCATTTCTGGGTATGTACCCAGAAGAATTGGAAGCAGAGTCTGGAAGAGGTATTTATATACCCATGTTCACAGCAGCATTATTCAGCATAGCCAAAAGGTAGAAGCTACTCAAGTGTCCACTGACAGGTGAATGGATAAGGATTGTCTATACACACAAAGGAATACTATTCAGCTTTAAAAAAGGAAGGAACTTCTGGCACATGCTACAACAGGCTAAGCCTTGAGGTCATTATGCTAAGTGAAATAAGCCACTCACAAAAGGACAAATGCTGTATGATTCCACTTATATAAGTGGCCTAGAGTAGTCAAATTCATAGAGACAGAAAGTAGAATGGTGGTTGCCAGGGACTAGCATAGTGAGGAGTTACTTTTTAATGGGTACAGAGTTGCAGTGCTGCAAGATGTAAAGAGTCTGGAGTGGCACAACAACGTGAATATACTTAACACTGCTGAACTGTACACCTGACAATGGTTATGATGGTAAATGTTGTGTTATGTGTATTTTACTACAAAATTTTAAAAAACTCGATGCTATTATGCTTGTTTCCTTTTAGAATGTAAAACCCAAGGCTGTATATAATTTGCTGAATTAAAAATAATATTTAAGGTACTTTAATTACGGTATGGTTATGTGAATGACTAAATTGATAAATTCAACATAGAACAATTTGCTAAGATAGACCCTAGGTTAACAGATAGCATGCAGAGTTGGCTAAGGTGATTATATTTAGGGAAAATGTTTTAAGGAGCTTTTACTGTTTAGATACTTTCAGCATTTAATACATGATTGTGCAAAGGTGAGATTCTAGAGTTTGTAAAACTGACATTATAAGAAAAGTCCTTTGTTTTTTAGGGGGTATCACCTTAAGATTTTTCTGTTATAAAATTAATTTGTGCTTAATAAAAATGTGGAAAAATTAAGAATAAAGTCCCACCACCCAAATTTAACCTTATTTCCTTTCCAATCATTTTTCCATGCACAAGTTTAAAAAAATATTTAGGGCTTCCCTGGTGGCGCAGTGGTTGAGAGTCCGCCTGCCGATGCAGGGGACACGGGTTCGTGCCCCGGTCCGAGAAGATCCCACATACCGCGGAGGGGCTGGGCCCATGAGCCATGGCCGCTGAGCCTGCGCGTCCGGAGCCTGTGCTCCGCAACGGGAGAGGCCACAACAGTGACAGCCCCGCGCACCGCAAAAAAAAAAAAAATTTAGTTATGATCATATTACATATGAATAGTAACCATTATTTTAAGAGGTTGCAAGTATAATAGATGACAGAGTATATAAGTTTTACTTTAATTTCCACTTTTTTATTTTTGGAAAATTAGGGAATTTTCAGGATATCCCCCCCCAGTTATAGTATATTTTGGTGCATTATACTATATTTACCTTATTATGGTATAAATTAAAACAATATAAATTAAAATCTTTGTTTGTAAAGAGCATTTTCTACATTATGGATTATCTCCTTTGGATTTTTTTTTTTTTTTTTTTTTTGCAGTACGCGGGCCTCTCACTGTTGTGGCCTCTCCCGTTGCGGAGCACAGGCTCCGGATGCGCAGGCTCAGCGGCTCTGGACGCGCAGGCTCAGCGGCCCCGGACGAGCAGGCTCAGCGGCCATGGCTCACGGGCCCAGCCGCTCCGCGGCATGTGGGATCTTCCCGGACCGGGGCATGAACCTGTATCCCCTGCATCGGCAGGCGGACTCTCAACCACTGCGCCACCAGGGGAGCCCTCTCCTTTGGATTTATTCCCATAAACAAAATTCAACATCAAAAGGTTTAAACATTAAGGGTTTTCATAATTGTAAGGGTTTTGATATTGCCAAATCGCTTACCTACCTAAAAAGTGTATAAGTGCTGTCACACAGCACCCTCGCCAGCCTTTAATGTCATTTATTAATTTTTGTCAAATATTTTTGTGAAAAATTGTGTTATTTTACTTTGAACTTCTTTGAGCTTTTTTCAGTATGTTTGTGTCCTTATTGTATATCCTAGTTTTTTTTTAGTGGATTGTTTATTCATGTGTCTTGCTCATCTACAATTGCATTCTAATGTTTTCTTATTAATTGTATTTAATTTATATATAATAAACAGTAACACTTTGTATCATAGTTCCTGCAAGTACTTTCCCCAGTCTATTGCTTACATTTCAATTTTGACTATTTTTATTTAATTGATGTTTCTAATTTACCTATGATGGAATCTGCCCTTATTTTCATTTGTGTTTTCCAGTGAATATGTTGTGTGTGCAGAAAGTGGTTAAATGTAAATGGCAGTGAACCTACATTATTGTCCAATAGTGTCATTTAGAAATAACACAGGAGTTATCTCATTCCTGTCCCTGAGTCTAACACTACCTGAGTAGTGAGAGTTCTTACTCTGTCCCTCCCTCTGCCAAACCCTTTAGGTGAGGGTTGCCAGATCAAATACAGGATGCCCAATTAAATCTGAATTTCAGATAAACAACAAATACTTTTTTAAAAAAGCATCAGTATGTCCCAAATATTGCATGGGCCACACGGATACTAAAAAAATAGTATTCATTGTTCATCTGAGACTAGATTCAATTTTAGCTGGGCATCCTGTATTTTTATTTGCTACATCTGGCACTCCTACTTGGGACTAGTTTATTTACACCTGCTTACTTAACACCATCCTGTACTGTGTTGGGGCTGCGGATGGTGGGAGCTGAACGAGGAGATAGTTCCTGTCCTCAGAGAGTTTATATTCTGGTTTCCCAGAGAATTTTGCGATCAGAAAAATAATCTCCTGGACTATTTCAATGACTGCTAGAATAAACTTTGAGCACAGCCTCTGTATTTTCCTGCTGCCTAACGCAGAGTTGTCCACGTTCACCTGACCACAGAACCACCTGAAACACCCCTCCCCTGGGGAGTCTGATTCTTTTGGTTTGAAGAGGGATCCAGGTGCCAACGGTTTTAACAAGAGCCCAGGTGATTCTCCTGCCCAGGTATGTCTGTGGAACTCTGGCAGCCTTGGCGTTGGAGGCCTCTGAGTAACACCTGGCATAAAGTCACGGTCCAAGGCGGCTTCAGATCTTCCACTCTTTTACGACCTATTCAAAATCACTGATGCACATTTTGCAGTGCTGATCATCTTTGTAAGCTGCTTTAGTTCATGAAGTTCATCCCATTTGGTCTTCACTCTAATTCTCCAGGAAAGCCGGGAAGCTTATTTCCGCTTTACAGAGAAGGACAAGGAGGCTCACAGGGGCTAAATTCACACAGCAAGCTCCAGAAGCCGCCGGAGCGGCAAGGCCCGCCCTCTTTCCACCCCACCGAGCTACCTCCTTTCGCGTACAAAACGTACGTGGGGACCACTGGGGCTGGACTTCAGGTGACTTCCGCTCCCAAACCTGCAGCCCCAGGCCTGCAATTAACAAACGGGGTGGAGAGGTCCGTGCGCTGCTGGGCGCAGGCACCGGGGCCCACGGGTGAGCGGGGGCTGGGGCTCCGCGGGCCGGCGCCAGGCGCTCCGGGTGCGGAGTGGCGGGCAGTCCTCCTGCGGGACCCCTCCAGCCGCGCGGCCTGCTCGCCACCGCTCCCGGGGCGCCGCCAGCTTGCGAGCCCGGCGGCCTGGAGCGGCGCGCGCGGGCACGGCGGCGGCGAGGACGCGCGCGGGGTTGGTTCTCTAACCGCCGCTCCGGGGGAAGAGGGCGGCTTCCCGGGAAGTCCGTCGCCGCTGCCGCCGCCGGGTCGGAGGTGCGGAGAGGGTTGTTGGGAACTCGGGGCGCGCGTGAGCGTCACCAACGCTGCCGCCACCCGGGACAGCCCGGAGGTTGGTAGCTGGTGATCGTAGCGGGTCCTCGGGAAGTTAGGTGTTGACTTTCTGCTTCGACTGACTCGGTTGAGGAAAAGAAACGCCCGATACGCTTTCTGTTTCCAATTCCCGTTCCTGCGTGCGCGCCCGAGGGCGGGGCAGAGGAGCCGAGACAAAGGCGGGGTGGGGGGGCGGTGAGGGGGGCGTGCGCCCGGGTCAAGGCTGCGTTCCCCCACGGCCGGCCGAGTCCGCTCACGCCCCTGCCAGCGTCCCCCCTCCTTGGCTTCGTCCCCAGTTTCTGGCACTGTTGCTGGAAGTGTGGACGCCGGTCCCCTTGGCGATCTTAGAAGTGCGCCTGCCTGACTGCTGCGGCTCCAGTGACCCCCAAAGTTAGGGACTTTTGCTTTCTACTCTCCGGACTCAGTTTCCCTCTTTTCTTCTACCTGTGGCCTTTAGGTGGCATCAGTCTTGATGTGGAAGGGCCCTCCTCCTCTCAATCCCTACAAAGTGGGCGGGAGAGGTACTAGGATGGATAGCACTGGTGGTAAGAAATGTGCTGCTTCGTTGCTTCGTGGCTCTTGGATCAGGGCAGTCAGTCTAGCCAATTGGTATCCTCGGTGGTTTACATTATATGGGGGTGCGACTCACTGTTTCTGTCCTTTTCTGATTTGTATTCCTCCTTCATTCATTCGCACAGCTAGGCGTTTACTTCCATGTGATAAGTGTTACGGGAACACAAGGAGAGGAGAGGGAAGGCTTTCCTGAGGACGGGGTGGTTTTTATACTGGAATTTGAAGAATAAGTATGATTTTTTTTTTCCCTTTCATTCTTCATGTTCCACCTTTCCTATAATTTGTCTCCCTCCTTTCTCAGTGGCAGCCCCTAACTGTGATTAAGTGTTGGATAGGAACAGTCAGTTCTGACTTGAAAGATTCAGCTAATAGTGATGGGGACCATGTCCTTGTCAGGTGCTTTAAATCCATTCTTTTTAAACCTTGCAATAACTGGGAAGGATACCTAGTGTTAGCCCTTTTCACAGCAGAAGAAAGGAATACTTAGATGCCAGAGCCACAGAAAGTTAAGTGCTGGGATCGGGTTTTGCACTCCTCTTTCTGGGTCAAAGCCTATGCTTTCTCTGCTGTTTACTTTGCCCCCTCCTTGGGAAGTAAGTTATATAGACTAACTTAGAGTGAAGGCCAAGTCTTTAGAGAGAGCAGTCATTTTTGTGGGTGGCTAGATGTTGGTGGGAACTCTGAAGGTAATGTCAGGGACTAGCCAGGGTGGGCCTTACTCATCTGTGTGTCTTCTTCCAGGCCAGGGCCTGGCCAAAGGGAAGTGCTCCTTAACCGTTGCCTGGGAGTTCCATGGCTTGGGTGAGATCCTTGATTCTTTGTAGGGGTTCCTTACCCTTTTTTTGTGCCATGGACTTCTTTGGAGTCTGGGGAAGCCAATTTTTAAAAGGCATTTTAAAGTACCTAGAGTTACAAATTATATTGAAACAGTGATCAAAATAGTGTAAAACCCCCAACATTTATAATAGCATTTTTTTTCTTGATTACTGCATTAAGTGACAAAATTCAGGGCTGCATCAGGTAAGTCTCAGAATTTCAAAGTAGGGATGCCCATGTAATGATGTTTTGCAGTATTTGCAACAGCTGCACTGTAGTGTGACAGAATTTGTGACACTTATTGGTGACAGTCACCAGAAATGCTCTTACTAGTGTGATTTGCTCTTCGCACTTACAATCAAATGAAATCCTGAATTTCAGTTAGAGGTTCGTGAAAATACAGACACACGAGAAAAGAAATTTAAGTTCATGGCCTCCTGAATTCTGCCTATGGACATCTTGTGGGTGGAGGGCTGGGTATCTAGGTTACAAACCCAGCTAGTGGTGGTTTTTCTTCCTCCACGTTCGTGCTGGCCACCCTACAGCGTTACTAATGGCTGTTCCCTTCTCCTTCAGTTTGTGTCTCCTTTTCCGCAGGTGCACAGTTGTTTCTGGTGATAAAAGCTGTTGAGAGAGAATTGCTGGATTGTTTACATGCTCTACCTCTCTTGCTCCTTCTGTGCGTAATTCTGCTGGAGAATATTCCAGTGATAGTGGATTTACTTGTGTCATATAATGCATGACCATCTTCCCTCCCCTCCCTCCGACGGTGTATGGTATTACCAGTGTCAGGGAAGAAAAAAGGAGTTATCACTACATATCCTACAGACATTTAAAAAAATCTTCAGATGTTATTATGAACAATTTTATGGTAATACATTTGAAAATTCAGATGAAATGGACAAGTTTTTTCAATAAAATACCTCATAAGACATAAGAACTAGAAAATCTGTATACTTCTATATCTATAAAGAAATTAAATATGTAATTAAAAATCTTTTCATAGCAGAATTTCCAGGCCTAGGTGGTGTCACTAGTGCAATATTACAAACATTTTAAAAAATGAAAAAGAAGGAATACTCCCTGACTGCTTTTATAAGGCCAGCACAACCTTGTTACTAAAGCTTGATAAGGAGATTACAAGAAACTATAGTCCAAACTCTCACAGAAAAGATGCAAAAGCCCTAAAATGGGTATTGGTAAATCAAATCTAGCGACCTATACCTATATTTATAGGATAGCAAACCATGACCAAGTTGGATTTATTCCAGGAATGTAAACTTTGTCTCACATTAGAAAATCAATAAATAATTTAACCACAGTTACAGAATAAAGGAGAAAAACTACTTGATAAACTTCAACACCCATCTGTGATAAAAATTCTTTGCAAAGTAAAACATTATTGAGAGAATTTAAAGTTTTAAAATAATGAAGGTAAGTCATTGCTCTGCAAATAAATGTGTGGATTCAGTATAATCCCAATCAAAATCCCAGCAGATTTTTCCAAAAATAGTAAGCCAATTTTAACATATATTTGGAAATTCTAGAAAATCTAAGTAAAAGAACAAAATTGGAAAACTCAAGCTAATAGTTAGTACTGTATGTAGTTTGTCAGCATGGTGTTGGCACAGTGCTAGACAGACCACGGAACTGAGTAGAGAATTCATAAACAGGCTCACATGTATGAGGTCTCTTGATTTATGACATAAGTGGCACTGCAGTGCTCTGGAGAAAGGACAGCCTTTTCAGTAAATGATGCTGGGCCAACTGGATATTGCAAATGGACAAGATGAATTTTGATCATCTACCTCACCCCATACACAAAAATTAAGGTACATCATACATCTAAATGTGAAATCTGAAACAGGAAAGCTTCTGGAAGAAAGCAAAGTCAAACACCTTTATGACAAAGGTTTATGGACTAGGACACAAAAAGCAGTAGTTATAAAGGAAAATATTGGTAAGAACTACTGTTCATCTAAAGATTCCATAAAGAGAGTGAAAAGGCAAGCTACAGAACGGGTGAAGGTATTTGTGATAGTTATATCCAATAAAGGACTCATACCCAGAATGTAGAAATAATTTTTACAAATCATTGAGAAAAAGCCCAGTAGAAAAACAGGCAAGTCACTTCCCCAAAAGATTTCCAGATTCCCAATAAACATATGAAAATTCCCTAATAATTAGGGAAATGCAAATTAAAACTACAATGGGATATCACTCTATACTCAACAGTGGCTAAAAACAAAAAACAACCCAAAAAACCTGGCAATGCTGAGTATTTGTTAGGATATGGAAAACCTGAACTTCTCATACATTGCTGATGGTTATGAAAATTAGTGCAACTTTTGGAAATTGTTTTGCAGTATCATTTACTAAAGATGGACATACACATCCCCTATGACCTAGTTTACTGTTTAGTGTCTATCATTCTTTGATAAACACTAAGCAGTAAGACAGGTGTATTTGTACCGAAAGACATGTAAAAGTATATGCAGAGCAGTATTATTCCTTATAGCCCTAAGGTGGAAGCAACCCATGGGTTCATCCAGGGTAGAATGGACAAAAGCCTAAGTAAACTGCTTATACAATGGTATACTCCACAGTAATAAGAATGAACAAATTATTGCTTTATACACAACATGGATGAGCCTCACAAATATAAAGTGGGGCCAAAAGAAGGTAGACACAACAAGAGTAAGAGCTATGTGATTCCATGTTGTTTTTTTTTTTGAAGTCCGAAGATGGGCAAAACTAAATAAACTGGGGCGTTAGGAGTCAGGCTAGTGGTCACCTTTAGTGGAGTTATAAGGAAAGAACAGAAGGGGCCTTCAGTTTTTTATCTGAGCAGTAATTCCTGGCGTGAGTCTGCTTTTTGAAAGCCTTACATTTTTTTTTCTTTAAGCATACTTTAATACAAAGTTTACTTAAAATATATTATTAAAAATTTTGATTCACTCAAGATGCCCCTAATCTGGAGAGTGTAAGATGTGGTGGGCATGATTCTTGGTGATTAAACAGGCTTAAAATAGGTTGAGAATTTTCCGGGGAAAGGATACAATATCACACCAGTAGCTTTCCTGAACTAGGGGCTTATAAATCTGACTCTTTTTCTGCCAATCTTTAACAGCAGAGATCTGGCTTAAGGGCAGTTCATATAAAAGGACTTAAGAGTTATGTTTGATATTAAGATTGATATCAGTGTGAGACAGAAGCCAAAAAAAATGCTAAGTTGAGAACTGAATGCAAAATTTTTGTTTTCAGGTTTCATTTTCTTGCAATTTAAGTTTTTAAAGTTTATAACAATTAGATTAAAATATTCTGATGTTTTATATAAATCCCTTTAATTAGGTACTTTCCTTCCACTAGGCCATGAACTAATTGAGGGCAGGGGTAGCATATTAGTTTCTGTAACAAATGACCACAAACTTAGTGGCTTCAAACAACAGAAATTGATTACCTACAGTTCTGGGGATCAGAAGTCCACAATGGGGTGGCAGGGCTGCATTCCTTCTGGAGGCTTGGAGTGGTGGGGGGCGAGGCAGAGGAATGGTGTCTTTCTTCGTTGCTGCTGTTCTCTGCCTCTACCATTCCTTTCTCGGCCCCTTCCTCCATCCTCAAAGCGTTATCACTCTAACCTCTGCTTCCATCATCATATCTCCTTCTCTGTCTCTGACCCTCCTTCTTCCCTCTTCGAACGACCCTTGTGATTACATGGGCCCACATAGATAATCAGGGATAATGTCCTCATCTCAAGATCTTTAACTTAATCACATCTGCAAAGTCCCCTTTCCATGTAAGGTAACATATTTACATGTTCAGGGAATAGGGCATGGACGTTTCTGGGGTAGCTGTATTTGGGGGAATCCTACAGACGGAATCTTTATATTTTGCCTTCACAAATAGTGCAGTTCCTGATCTTCGGTAGGAGCTCACTGATATCTGTCGAATGCAGGAATGAGTCTAAGATTTCACTATTTGAAGTATAGCTTCGGAAGAAGAGAGACGATGGTCTTGTCCTACTCTTGCTCTGCCACAGCTGGAATTTTGGGTTCAGCTTTAGGTACCTATACTATAAAGAGACAACTGACAGAATGGGAAAGGGTCTGGGAAGCAAACCACTGAAATGATTGAAGGAAGCATGGGGGTTTGTCCTGGAAGAGGGCTTGGGATGGAGCGGGTAGCATTAATTATCTCTAAATATTTGAAGGAGTATGATTGGCAAGAATAATTAAGCCTTTCAGTATACTTAATAGTAGCAGTAATATTAAACACAACAAGAATGAGCATTTTAGATCTTATTATGGCCAAGGTAATATTCTATCTCTTTGTAAACCCGTTTAATCCTCACAGCAACTCTCTGAGGGTTACTGTTATCTCTGTTTCATAAGTAAGGACATTGAGGCACAGTGAGGTCATGCGACTTGTGCTGGGTCACACAGCTAGAAAGTAGCAAAGCTGGGATTCAGCCTTTGGCATTCTGACTCCAGAGCCATCCTCTAAACTATCATACTATCTGGCCTCCGTGCTTTTAGTTCCTGCAGGTACAATAGGACTAGTAGCAGAACGTTTTTTAGAAATAGAGGGGCAGATTTTGTCTCAGTTTAAGAAAAAAAATGATGATAACAATAAGAACTTCTTAGAAACAGAGTTTCCCTGCCTTGCAGTGTTGCTGGAAGTGGTCAGGTAGGTTATTGTAAAAGGAATTCCCAGACTGGCTGGAGATTAGACCAGATGACAATATTGATTTTGAAATTTTGATTTGAGAACGTAATTCTTTAAAATATACATCTCTCTCAACCTTTGTGACATTTTATGTAATAAAGACCTACTGTGAGATGTAGTTTTTCCACTAACTTTCCAGATTTTATTTATTAGGAGTTCTAACATACCAGTATGGTAAGCTACGTCCCGCCCCTTTTTTAGGTGCCATTGCTGTTCCTCCAGTAAAGAGATGGAAGCTGTTCTCTCTTCCCCCTTGAATCTGGGCTGGGCTCTTGACCAATAAAATGTTCTTTGAATTCTGGAACCTGGTCCTTAAGAGACCTTGCACCTCTTGCCTTTGTTCTTTTAAGACCCTGAAGCCACCGTGCTATGAAGGGTCCACCCTATGGAGGATGAGTACCCACATGGAGGAGAAATAAGGCACCTAGGTGACAGCTGGCACAAAATGCCAGACATGTGGGTGAGATCATGTTGTCCTCCCCAGTTTCCTTGAGCCATGCAGTGACTTAGTCATATGAGTGATGCCAGGTGAGATCAGCAGAAGAACTGCCCAGATTGCCATCCCATAGAATCACGAGACAGAATAGATCTTGTTATTTTAAGCCACTGTGTTTCGGGATGGTTTATTGCATGGTGATACATAACATTTGGTGCATATTTAGAAGTAGTGATGTGTATTTTTAAATATTCTGTAATTAGACTTTTGCCCAGCCCAATGGACCTCGTCAATCTAGCTGATCACTCCAGTGCGTTGGTGAAGGCTTTCTGGGTGTGGAAAAGCGTTTCTCTGTAGTATCATGTGGGTAGAAGAATAAGACTGTAAGACTCTTAAGCAGGGTTTGGAGAACACTGTACTGTGAGAAGACACGATGAATCTGGGTCTGGTTTTCCTGGTGAAAGTCATGTAATTTATATTCTGCAAAATAGGTTTCATCAAATTCTACCTGGAAAAGAGCAGAAGCCTCCTAACATCTTTTCCAGATGTGCTAGAATATTGCTCTACTATTATATTTTCTTTTCTTCAAAGCCATTGTCATTTCAGTGGGCATGAGTTCCTTTTACTTTATTACTTTGTGGTTTCCAGAGTGCTCATTGGTTCCTAAATTTAGAACTATTTCCATTTTAGTCAGCCCTTACCTCTATATAACTGCTGACTTTCCCCTCTTATTTCCGAGGTAAATTGGTTTGGTTTAGTTTGTCTTCTTCAGTAAATCTTCTAAGGAACAGACGAGTTAGATGTTTCATGTGTATTTTGAGTACATCTAGTTGATTTTCTTCCTGGGGTGTATCTACGTCATACATAACTTTAAATTCTTTTGCATGTATATAGCTTATATTATCTTCTAGCTTTCCCAATGAATTGATTTTGTCATAGATGTTGAAAAAATGAATCCTGTGAACTCTGTAAGAATAGGGAGGTGGGTGAGAGAAGGAATTAGACTTGATGGGTATGAATCTAAGCTCCGCTGCTTACTAGCTGTGTGATTTGGGGCAGGTTTCTTGATCCTTCTGGGCTTTGGTTATCTTTTGTGTTAGATGAGGATACCAGAAGTACCAACCTCAAAGAGTTGTTATGGAGATTAAATGAAAGAATACTTGTAAAGTGCTTTCTCAGCATAGGTAATCTGTAAATACTCCTTATTGTAGTACAGCTGTTGCTAAACTCTGGGAAAACTCAGAGAAAAATTTCAGTTTAGTTAGTTGGGAGTGATGATGGTGATGGCACTGGAGAGTGTTAGCTTCATGCTGTGGGTGCCGTTTTAAAGTCCTCTGGTGCGTGGGAGTATTTGGTGATAGCCCCTTTAGCGCTAAATATCAAGGGTGAGGAGTAGAAAAGAATTTAAAGTGGGAGTGTTAGAATCCATGTGTTGTATTTATCAACAATAAAGATAAAAGACTTGTGTGTGTGTGTGTGTGTGTGTGTGGTACACGGGCCTCTTACTGTTGTGGCCTCTCCCGTTGCGGAGCACAGGCTCCGGACGCGCAGGCTCTTCGCGGACCAGGGGCACGAACCCGTGTCCCTTGCATCGGCAGGCAGACTCTCAAACACTGCGCCACCAGGGAAGCCCAGATAAAAGACTTTTGAAAAGATATTAGAAGTTACTGGGGAAAAGCATCTTACAGAAGTTATGTGTACACTTCAGGCTCTGGCATAGTGAGCTCTACTTTTCTGCCAAGAGTAAAGAACAGGATTTCTGCCTGGGAGAGTGGGAGTTGAGAACTTGGGTTCTCTTTTTTGCTCCATTGCTGGCTTCTCCGGATCCTTGGGCAGATCATGTCTTTTCTCTGAGCAAGATTCTGATTCCTGAAAAAAGAGCTAACAGTTAGCCCTCCTGGTGAGAATGAGAGTGGATGGCATCTCTGAAAGCAGGTGGAGTGTTAAATTACAATGTGAATGCAAATGTACATTGCTTCAGTATAGAAAAATCCCTCTAAGCTGAGGAATTCTTGCCATTTTCCAGGTAAGATTTTATTATGTGGGCCGCTTGAGTTCTACAGTTCCCAGATAAATATAATACTTTTTGGAAATACCCAGCTTGGGGCTCTTATACCCAGTATGGGGGTAGAGAAATCTTGTTCCTCCAGTTTGACTTCTTTCCCCTAATCCCAGGGAAAGCTCTGCTATGATTTTCTTCTAAGACCTAATCTTAAATGCATTTTCTCTCTGTCTTCACTTTGTGCCCGTTTCTCACCTTCATCAATAATATTCAGCTTTGAGACACTGTAGTCTTGACAGCTTTGGAGATACTATTTTATGTCTTTTATTTTCCTCTCCTCCCCCCCCCCAATGCCTCCTGGATTAACTTGGTGCCAGGTGCAACTTAATTTTCCCTCCTCTCTGTTGCTTGGTTCTAGCACTTTCTCTCCACTTCCCACCGAGAGCCGGAATCGCTGACCTCCCTGCCTTTAGTCTCTACTGCTATGTCAAGGGGCTTCTTCCTGAAGCTTCATGAAAAAATTAAATGTGCTGGCTCACAAGCCTGAGATTTCTTCACGTAATCAGATCCGAGCCTGTCATCATATATGTTTAAGACCCTCCGCCACTTGGCTCCTAAACTGTCCCCATTTATTTCTTCCTCACAGTCCTGACCAGTATTCCCACCAAAGTGGAAGTGTTCTCAGACACATCTTCCCCATCAGACATCCCAGCAACCCGCCTTAGCTCTCACATATCAGTACTATAACCTCCTTTATATAGATCGATCCGGTAGTCTCCTACTTAAAAACAGGCTGTATTGCTGTAGATTGGCTGTTTCCTATAGAAGTCATGTTATAAATGGTGACGAGTTTCCAGGCTATCGAATGGATGCCCACTTAGCTGATAATGTTGCTGCAGGACTGAATCTTATGCATGAAAAACAGAAAAGAGGCATTACTTACACATTTGAGTAAGGGCTTCTTTGATTTCATCGTGGTAGCTTATGCCTAAAGAAGAACATAAGCATGTTTAGAAAATGAGACATGGAAACTTGAGAATTCTCTGAGAGAGTTTTTAGGAACGTTTATGGGTTTGGACATTAAAAAAAAAAAAGTTCTAGTTACATTCCCAAAGGTACAGCTTTGTGTTGTGTCATTGAATCCTTTAAAACGTATCTACTCTGATTGGCTCTCTGAGTGCACAGCTGAAATGAACAGGGAGTGGGGAGAAACACTGGGGAGAGGAATTTTCTTGAGATAAGTGGACAAGAGTTGAAAAGAAGTATTAAGGAAGAAAGATCTGTTAAGAAGGACAGGTGGGTGTCTGTGTGGTGGTGGTGTTTTGAGGTCACATTCCTGGGATTGTGAATGAGGAGGCAAGAAAAGTGAGGACTGTATATAATTCCTTTGGGGCTAAGAGGTGGTGAGAAGAGACAGTGGTCAGAAAGCTCTCCAGGTGGCTCCCAAGGACAGTTTGTTAGCTGTCTGCGGTGGCCTTGGGTCGAATGTGGGGAGAGGATGGGGATGAGAAACTGGAGAGAATTCTGGGGATGCCGATCAGCTGAAGAAGGCCCAGCAGCAGGTAGGATGCTCACCCCCTCTCCCCATGGAAGGTCAGTTAGCTGTCATCAATTCTGAAAGGAAACCAGGGCTCTGGCTAGGTGAGTCCTGACGAGTTAAATTCACTAACTGGTCCTGCTGGACAGATCTTAGCTAATGTTTATTGAGTGCTTGCACTGTGCCAGGCCCTGGGTAAACATTTTACATTTAATCCATTCAATAACTCTATGAGGAAACGTATCTGGAAAGTTGTGATCCACTTAAATTCCTCAGCCAGTCAGCGGCGGAGCCCGGTCTCCCCTAGGTCTGCATCTCTCCCTGATGCATCTCTCCCTGATGCATCTCTCCCTGATGCATCTCTCCCTGATATGCTGTCAGTAGGAGGCTATTTGGTCCAGTCCCCAGATTTTAAATATGAGGACACAGCCCTGCTGCTTTGTTGTTTATTACTATGTAACTTTGCGTATATGTCTGCAAAACATATACACTGTAGCTAAGTGCAGCATCAAAAAGGAAAATGTTATAACGCTGAGTTTTCTAGTTTCCTGACAGTTAAATCACTAATTCAGGGGAACTGTCCTAGAAGGAGAATGTCCATGAAAAGGTTCAAAAGAGCAGGGCTTCAGGAACTTTGATTTAATCTCCAAGATTATTTATGTTCAAATTTAGTAGCATTTGAAGAGGGGTTCAGCTCTTTGCTAATTGAGGAAGTCATCCAATATAGTAATACCAACATCCTTGGAAAGGAGAGACAATACGAAACCCAGAGGTTGAAATTCACTTCCCAGTAAATTGAAAATTACTATATTCCTACAAAGTTCCAAAAAGAAATCTTAACATATTCTAGGAGATGCCAGGTATTTAAAAATAAAGTGTGACTAGGAATGTATGAAGTTAGAAGTGGCTCTGAAAAGTAGTAGGGGAACCTGAGAAGGTGTTGTTGGAGTACTAGGGCTTAGAGAGCTTGGGATTGAGAGCATGAGTGGCTGCTTCTGGATTTTTTAGGAGATCTGCAGGAGAAACTCAGACTAGACTGGCTTGGCAACTTTTAGGTAATGACCAGAGGGTCCTCTGGTTCTAGGACCACTGATTTCTGACCTCATATTTTATGAAAGTGTTACTGAGCCCAAGCTCGTACTGCTCACCACACAACAGGCCATTAAATTGAGAGACAAGGTGTTGGGGCAGGGAATAGTGACTTTATTCGGAAAGCCAGCAGAGTGAGAAGATGGTGGACTAGTGTCCCAAAGAACCATCTTACCTGAATTTGAATTCAGGTTTCTTTTATAGTGAAAGGAGAGAGGGTGTGGCTGGTTGTTGCAAACATCTTAGTGTCAGGATCGTTCGTTCTTGCAGCTGTCCATGTAGGTCAGATGGTTATGATGTTCCTGTGAACCTCCAACAAGACAAATGTTATTCTCTGTCCTGCAACTTTTTATCTCTATATGAACGAAAAAGAATTATACCATTAAAGGTCAGAGCCTTGAGAATGGGCTCTCCTGTATGTTTCAGGCAATATTTTTAACTTGTAGCAAATGCAATAGAATACAAAGGTTAAAAGTTAAACAAAGCAGATCCAACATGGAGTCAGATTTGTTCTTCCCTATTACAAAAGCTAAAGTTTATATCCCTTCCTGCTGCGTCTCCCTGTAGCCTGAAGAAAGGAGTTTGTGTGTGGCAGATTTCGAGCCACGCCCTAAGGACAAGTAACCCTGTGAACTGGCAGTAATGGGGCTGATGGCTGTACCTGAGCAGTGGGGTGGGGACCCAATGGTCCCAAGACCTGGATTTGAGCCCTGGCTCAGTTGTTTCTGATTGTGTGACCTCACCGTGCTTCACATTCCTCATCTGTAAATGCCTACCTCCCTTGCTCCACCTACTTCACCTGGCTGTTGTGAAGGTAAAACGAGCTCATGAGTGAATTCTGATTTTTGGCGTTACTGTCACATATTAGAAATGCTTGCTTTGGGCTTAAAATTTTGCTCTTGTTTTAATTTGACATCCACAATGAGACCTATTTGAGAGGTTTAAGTAAAGCAATGAGGGCCATAAAAGGGTTTACATTTAGTTAACTCTTTGTTATTTGGGAACTGATCATTTAATTTACAGCATTTTAGGACTTTCTGTTACCTGCTTTATTACTTAGAATATAGACATGGCAGCCATAACAGAGAGATCGAGAACAGCACAGGCTTAAATATCCTGGGGATGCATTTCTCTTTCATGTAATGGTCCAGATATAAGAGGTTCAGGGCAGTTTTGGGGGTGGGGCTGAGGTGGGGTGGTACATGCAGTCAGGGACCGAGGCGCCTCTGTCTTGTTTTTCTATGTGGCTTTTACCTCTTGGTCCAAAGGTGGCTGTTCCAATTCCACCCAGCAGGAAGGGGATGACCACAGCCTCAGAGCCAAAACTATTCAAATGTCCACACTTGGATACACTGTAGAGTTGGGCTCAGCATCCATGTGTTCAGATAGAAATTCAATTACTGTGTAAGAAGGGAGCTTGCATATACAGGGTGGGCAACTAGCAGGCTATTAACTTCTGTTTAAGAAGTACCCAGAAGATGGAAGACAGAGTGGCTTTATTAATCCATTCTTATAAACAACTATGGGATGACATTTGAAGGGGAGAACAAGGAGGTTAATGCTGTTCGCTTAGAAGAGGTTTGGAGATGATTCGTGCTTTTCTTTTATTCAGGCTTTTGAATAGTAATTTATTATTTATTCATGGAGCATTTAGTAGTCCTTTCCTGCTACATTCCACGTCCTGTGCTAGCTGCTGGGACTCAGAGATCATGGTCCTTACTCTCTAAAGGTCCACAGGAGGAGACAGGTGTGGCAGGCAATGAGAACAGAAGTGTCTGGTGTACACTGTGATGGGAGACAGATGGGGGGCTGTGGGACAGGTGGGATAAGGTCATGGCAGGAGGAGGTGTGATAGGAGGAGGGTTATGTCTGTATCCCCTTGAGTAGTGATGGGTCCCTGGGAGAACAAGTAAGATTCTGTCCTCTAGTGTCATGTTTATGGTTTAATGTTTTTATTTCTGTTTCTCTTCCTAGAAACTCTCAGCGTGGGCCACGGGACCCTTTGTCACAAGGAGCAATGCTGCCCCGATGGGAACTGTCTTTTTACCTGTTTGCTTCCCTAGGCTTCCACTTCTATTCTTTCTACGAAGTTTACAAAGTCTCCAGAGGTAAGGCGCCAACTTTTCTAAACTTGTATCAAGAAAGAAAGATGGAGGAGGGAGTGCTCAGAGGTGGAAGATTCAGAAAGGTAGCCTCATGGGCTCAGGGTGACTTGAGCCCTGCTTTGTTTTCCTCCTGTCTTGGACAGTTTGAATCAATGACCTGAGTCGTGGAGTTTTCCACCTTAATCCTGGATCTTTTAGGAGATCCTGTGGCTGGTCTTCTGTAATAAGAAGGTTTGATTCAATGGCTACTGAAGGCCATGGAGATGATTTGCATTCATAATTAGCAGTAATCTCTTTAACTTCTCTCTCGCCATTACTCCCCTCAGACACATGGAGGCCCGGACTGTTTACTCTTCTTGTTCTGCTGTCCACAGTGCACATGTTGAAGAGGACTCATTACCAAGTCCTCATGCCAGCCCATGGGAAGGGGCATGGGAACCCTCCTTTCCTGTAAGGGCAGCTTGGAATAAACATTGCCCTGTCACTTCTGCTCACACCAGTTGGCCAGCACTGAGTTCCCTGGCCACAGCTGGAAGGCTGGGAAATCTTGTCGTTAACTTGGTGGCCGTGTGCTACATACAACTTCCCATACTGGGGAAGAATGGAAGAAAGAATTTTGGAGGGTCCATGAGTGATATCTTCCGTAGTCAGGGACAGTTTTCTAGGGGTGATGGTGAGCCTTGTTTTAAGGAAGAACAGAAGTCAGCCAAGTAGAGAAAGGGGCAGAGGCTCTGTGGACAGAGATGTGTTTGTAGGCAAATGGACCAGCATGTGAAATGCCTTTGGGGTGTGAGAAAACACAGCATGACCTGGGAACCCCAAACCACTTAGGAGGGCTGGAGTGTAGTGCGTGGAGGGAGAGTGGTAAGAGTTGAGCTTAGATCAGAGAGCGAGATAGATTGTGAATCACATTGTGTATTCATTTGGCAGAGGAGTCTGGACTTTATCTTGAAGGCAGGGGAGTTTGCTGAAAGTAATTGTGGTCACTTAAAATGGCAAAGGTAGGTTTTGGGAAGCACAGTTGACAGTGCTGTGCCCCAGCAGCTGCCTCGCTGTGGATCACTGGGATTGATTTGCGTCACTGGGATCAGCTTTGCCCGCATTCTACATATGTCCCACTCAAAGCCATGGGAGAGACTGACCATCTAAAGTAGATGAAAGGGGCTTCCCTGGTGGCGCAGTGGTTGGGAGTCTTCCTGCCGATGCAGGGGACATGAGTTCGTGCCCTGGTCAGGGAAGATCCCACATGCCACGGTATGGCTGGGCCCATGAGCCATGGCCGCTGAGCCTGTGCGTCCGGAGCCTGTGCTCTGCAATGGGGGAGGCCACAACAGTGAGAGGCCCGCGTACCGCAAAAAAAAAAAAAAAAAAAAAAAAAAAAAATAAAGTAGATGAAGACTGTTTGGTCAAGGCCGTCCAAGTAGCTGCATTCCCTGGCTGGAGCCTCTGAGCTCTCAGGGCCCATGTGCAAGGAACTCACCTGGTCTTTGTCAGGCACCATGTTAGGTACTTTATGTACCCTGTCTCATTCTGTCTTTAGAGCAGCCCTGTGAGATGGTGTGTTACTTAGAAGATAGGCTTGGCTGCAGAAACATAGCCTCCAGAATAACTGTGGTCAGGGCTGGTATGGTGTCTGGATAGCATCCATGACCCTGGCTCCTATTATGTTCCTCTGCCATCCTTGGCATATGGTTCCACCTCATGACGTGAGGTGGCTGCTCCAACTCCAGCTGCCATGTTCGCTTTTTTCCCAGCAGGAAGCATGCAAGGGAAGGGGGAGGGTAGACCCTCTCTTTTTTTAGAGCATAACCTTGAAAGTTGCTTATATCGTATTCTTTCATGTGCTGTTCGTTAGAACCTAGTCCGTGGCCATATCAACTATGAGGGAAACTGGTAAATGTAATCTTTGGTTGGGAGGCCATCTTTTTCCCAGCTAAACCAAAGGGTTTTATTATAGAGGAAGAAAGAAAGAATGGGTGTTAGCAGTTAATCATCAGTCTTTTCCATAAAATGGGTGCGATTTTTGTCCATTGTTACCTAACAAACCATCCTGAAGCTTTGTGATTTAAAACAACTACCGCCATTTATTATCTCTCACTGTTCTGCGAGGTTCTTTTCCTTTTAAATGGACTGTTTTTTTAAGAGCAGTTTTAGGTTCACAGCAGTATTGAGCAGGAAATACAAAGAGCTTCTATGCACTCAGTGCCCCCTTGCAAGCACAGCCTCCCTGACTATAGCATCCTGCGCCAGAGTTGATACAGTTTGTTACAATTGACAAACCTGTATTGATTTATCATTATCATCCAAAGTCCACAGTTTATAGTAGGATGCATTCTTGGTGGTGTTCATTCTGTGAGTTTTGAGAAGTATAAATTACATGTACCCATCATAGTATCATCCAGAGTAGTTTCACTGCCCTAAAAATCCTTTGTGCTCTGTCTGTTCATCCCTTCCTCCCCTTTAACCACTGGCAACCCCTTATCTTTTTACCATCTCCATAGTTTTACCTATTTCAGTTTCTAAAAAAAATTTTTTTTTTTTTTGGCGGCACTGCGCAGCCTGTGGGATCCTAGTTCCCTGACCAAGGATCGAACCTGGGCCCCCTGCAGTGGAAGTGCAGAGTCCTAACCACTGGACCACCAGGGAATTCCCAGTTTTATCTATTTCAAAGTATCATATAGTTGGAATCATACAGTATGTAGCCTTTTCACATTAGTTCCTTTCACTTAATATGCGTTTAAGGTTCCTCCATGACTTTTCATGGCTTGGTGGCTTACTTCTTTTTAGTGATGAACAGTATTCCGTTGTCTGAATGTACCACAGTTTATTCATTCACTTACTTAAAGGCATCTTGGTTGTCTCCGAGTTTTGGCAATTATGAATAAAGCTGCTATAAACATCCACGTGAAGGTTTTTGTAAGGACATAAGTTCTCAGCTCTTTTGGGTAAATACCAAGGAGCAATGGCTGAATTGTATGTTAAGAGTATGTTTATTTTTATAAACAGCTTTCTTGCAAAGAGTTGCCAGTTTTCTTCCAAAGAGGCTGTATCATTTTGCACTCCCGCCAGCAATGGGTTCCTGTTGCTCCACATCCTTGTCAGCATTTGGTGTTGTCAGTGTTTTAGATTTTGGCCATTCTAATAGGTGTGTAGTGGTATCTTGTTATTGTTTTAATTTGCATTTCCCTGATGTATATTGTGGAGCATATTTTCATATGTTTATTTGCCATCTACATGCTTTGATGAACTGTCAGGTGAGGACTTCTGCCCATTTTAAAATCAGATTGTTCATTTTCTCACTGTTGATTTTCAACAGTTTTTGGTATCTTTTAGATAATAATCCTTTATAAGATATGTTTTTGCAAATATTTTCTCCCAATCTGTGGCTGGCCTTCTCATTCCCTTTACAGTGTCTTTCATGGAGCAAAACTTTTTAATTTTAACACAGGCAGCTTATCAATTTTTTCTTTCATGGATTATGCCTTTGGTGTTGTATCTAAGAAGTCATTGCCACGTCCGAGGTCATCTAGATTTTCTCTGATGTTATCTTCCAGGAATTTTATAGTTTAGCATTTTACATTGAGATCTATGATGTCCATTTGTGAGGGGTGTAGAGTCTGTGTCTGGATTCATTTTTTTTTGCATGCGGATGTCCATTTGTTTCAGCACCTTTTGTTGAAGAGGCTCTCTTTGCTCCACTCTATTACCTTTGCTTGTTTGTCAGAGATTGGGTGTGTATATTTATGTGGGTCTATTTCTGGGCTGTCTATTCTGTTGCACGGATCTCTTTGTCTGTTCTTTTACCCATACCACACCGTCTTGCATACCATAGCTTTTTAGTAAGTCTTGAAGTTGGATAGTACTGGTTGTCTGACTTTGTTTTTCTCCTTCAATATTGTGTTGTCTGTTCTGGGTCTTTTGCCTCTCCTTGTTTTTCTCCTTCAATATTGTGTTGTCTGTTCTGGGTCTTTTGCCTCTCCATATAAACTCTAGAATCAGTTTGTTGATATATACAAAATAACTTGCTGGGATTTTGATTTGGGTTGCATTGAATATATAGATCAAGTATGGAAGAAATGATATCTTGACAATATTGAGTCTTTCCATGAGCATGGAATATATCTCCATTTATTTAGTTCTTCTTTGATTTCTTTAATCAGAGTTTTGTTGTTTTCCTCATATATAACATGCATATTTTGTTAGATTTATACCTAAATATTTCATTTTGGGGGGTGCTGTTGTTTTTAATTTCAAATTCTACTTGTTCATTGCTGATATATATATTTGTTTATTTATTTTTTGGCTGTGTTGGGTCTTCATTGCTGCATGCAGGCTTTCTCTAGTTGCAGCAAGTGGGGGCTACTCTTCGTTGTGGTGTGCGGGCTTCTCATTGTGGCGGCTTTTCTTGTTGCAGAGCATGGGCTCTAGGTGCGCAGGCTTCAGTAGTTGTAGCACATGGGCTCAGTAGTTGTGGCTGGGGGGCTGTAGAGCACAGGCTCAGTAGTTGTGGCACACGGGCTTAGTTGCTCCGTGGTATGTGGGATGTTCCTGGACCAGGGCTCGAACCCATGTCCCCTGCATTGGCAGGCAGATTCTTAACCACTGTGCCATCAGGGAAGCCCCATTGCTGATATATAGTAAAGCGACTGACCTTTATATATTAACCTTGTTTCCTGCAACCTTGCCATAATTGCTTATTAATTCCAGGAGTTATTAATAATTAATAATTAATTAAATTATAATATTAATAATTAATTAAAACCTCCAGTACAGTGTCGAGAAGGAGTGATGAGAGGGAACATCCTTACCTTTTTCCTGATCTGAGCGGGAAAGCGTCTAGTTACTCACCATTAAGGATGATGTTAGCTGTAGGTTTTTGTGGGTGTTCTTTACTCAGTTGAGGAGGGTCCTCTCTATTTCTAGCTTACTGGGAGTTTTGAATCATAAATGGGTGTTGGATTTTTTCAAATACTTTTTGTGCATCTACTGATATGATCATGTAATTCTTCTTTAGCCTGTTGTTTTGATGGATTACATTGATCGAGTTTCATGTTCTGTGAGACTTTGTTTTTAATAAATCTGGATTGGACTTAGCTGGGCAGTTCTTCTGCTTTGTGTGTTGTTGCTGGGTTGCAATTATCTGGTGGCTCAGCTAGGCTGAAACGTCCAAGATGGCTGACTCACATGACTGGTTATCAGCCAAGAGCTCAGCTGGAGGCTGTCAACTGGAATGCTGTGGCTCTCTGTATGTGGTTCTCCACATGGCTTTGAAGAAGGAGTATTGCATGTGTGTAAAACCAGAAGCTGCAGATCTCTTAAAGCCCAATCTGGGAAGTTGAGTAGGTCACTTCTGCCTCACTTATTGGTCAAAGCAAATCATAGGGCCAGTCCAGATTCAAGGGGAGGAAGGACTATGGCTTTTTATGGCTGGAGCAGTGCACATAGACACGGAGACAAGGAATTGATGGTGACCATCTTTGGAGTCTCTCTACCACAATGGGTGTTATACTTCTTTACCCAGATGGGGATACTGAGGTTGAAAAATATAACTTGTCCAAGGCCACACATCTAATAAATAATGGAACAGGTTTGTCCAACTCTAGACCCAATATTTTATTCTATTCTGCCACTCGTATTTATTGATAATTTAATTTCCTAAAGCAGCTTGCTTTATAGGAGAAGCTCTTTTATCCATTATACTGTAAAAGTTCAAACCTTAAAATTTTATCCCACTGGAACAAAATTTTTCCTTCTTATGTGGTGAAAGCTACTGGGATGGAGGTGGGAGGGGATCCTTCTGTGGAGAATACAGAACTTTTCTGCATCTCAGTTGATCCAGCGGCTGTCATCCTGTTTGATTTATTACTGACCACACCCTAGCCTGGAGCTTCTTTTATCCTTCAGGCTTTTTCTCTCAATATCATTACCAAAGTGGCCACTCCCAAGAAGTGTCTTATTTCTCTATTCCTTTTTCCATTCAGCTCATGGAAGCCAGATCCCCCTGCCTTGCCAAAGTGTGTTTAACGCAATGTTGAGTTTTTTTGACTCCACGTCTTACTATCTAATTCAGGAAAAAGTGCCACTTAACCCAATTATGGAAGTAGATCCACTGGGAAAACTGTCTCTTCTGTGAACTTTTTTGGGTGTTTGTTTCTGGAGCAAATATAGGGCCTAGAACATACTAGAGGCTCAGAACTTATTTGTTAAGTGGAATGCCACGGGTGGGCACTTACACGGCTGCTTTCTCTGGGCACAGAACAGGCATCTCATTCACTGCTGTCTTCCCCATCAGCAGTAGCAGGGTGGTCTGACCATTAGGGACAGCAGACTGATTATAACAGCCCTAGGCACAAGGGATCTCTTAGTAAACCCACAGCAAGGACTGAACAGAACAGCCCTTCTTCCACTCAGCTCTTCCAAGAGTCTACATAGAGTGTGTCAAAGTCATATGGAAATGCTTGGGGGTGGGGGGGGGGTGGTGGTAGTGGTGATCTTCTATGCTTGGTGACCTCTCCCCTGGTATTCTGCAGTATTGTGGCTAATCCAAACCTGGTACATTGTTTGTGTCTTATGGTTTAGAACATGTAGAAATACTTTTATGTCTCTCTGATTGCACTTAATTTGAGGAAAGATACAATGTGTCATGCAGTAACCTTGAAAGAATTAATGCCTCTGCCTAAAAGAGGGCTATGTATTTTTGTCGTTCATATCAGCTTAATGCAGTTCTTGGAATGAAAACAGTTGAATTCTCATCAGTGAAAACCATTGGTGATAGGAGGTCACCTGGAGAAGCATCTGGAAAGGGAAGTCATGGCCTACTGTTTCAGCTTACTATTGATTTATATTCAAAATTTCTTTCTTCTTGTACCTATTTCGACATTTTGTAGCTTTCTAGCGATCTATGCATTTTATGGAGGTTTTCAACTTAATTAGTATATTGTGGTTTGTAATACTTACCTTAGAAAAAATTTGTTGTTTCTCTAGTTGGCCTTTCTCTCATTGTATACTTTGTTATTTACATCTTCTCCTTCACTCCCTCCGTCCTACTTTTTTTCCCTTTGATCAGTTGTGCTAGAGATCTTATTAATCTTTTCAGCTTTGTTAGATATCTCAATTGTTTCTTTTTGTTCTCCAATTCATTGATTTCTGCCCTTATCTGATTATTCCCTTCCTTATTGTTTCTTTGGGTTTGCTCTGTTCCTTCATTCCAACTTCATGAGTTGAATGCTTAGCTCATTTATTTTGTGAGGAATCTATTTGTACTGTTTTATTGTACCTGATTGTTTTTCTCAGAAGGATTTCCGGAAGAGGAAGTATAGAGTCAAACTACATGAATGTTTTTAAGGTTCTTGGTAGATATACCCAGACTGTTCTCCAGGAAGGCTGTGCCAATTAACACGTTTTCTATTGGAGAATGTCCATCTTACTGTAGTCTCAGTAAGTTTAATCTTTATTCTTCAATCCACCTCATATGTATTTGGTATATTGATAAGAAGTGTGAAGAGTTAAATTACTTTTTTTCCCAAATAGGTAACCAAACACTATTTAATAAGTCTTTCTTTATTGAATTATAATGCAGTCTTGATCATGTACTAAATTATTATATCTACTGAATTCTTTTATGGATATGCACACATGCATACACACACAGTATGGGGGCTGTCTTTTCTGTTTCATTGATTTCTCAATTAATTCTTAACATCAATACTGTGCTGTTTTAATTATTTTTGCTTTTTAAATGTCTGAATATCTGGTGGGGTAAGTTACCACTCCTTGTTCTCTATTTCCATTCTTTTCTTAGCTATTCTTACTGGTTTATTCTTCGAGATACGTTTGAAATTGGCAGGTTCCAAAAAAATCTCATTAGGGTTTTAATCAGAATTACAGTAAGCCTAGAAATTAATTTGTAAATAAATGACAATCTTATAATATTGCATCCAGGAGTATGGTATTTTTTTCTCAAGGTTTCTGTTACTTCCCTTAAAAAAAGTTCATGGTTGTCTAGGCCCTGTTAAAATTCCTAAAATTATTTATAAGTCTTTTTCTTCGTTTTATAATTGGGATACTTTCCAATTATATTTTCTATAATTTCTAGCTGATTATTTCTGGTCTATAGTAAAGTTGTTTATTTTGGTTTCTCTATTTTATGTTCCAAAAATTATTGAATTCTCTTAGGGTTCCACTGGCTTTTATCATTTGATTCTCCTGGTTTTTGTACTTAGATAATATCCACACATAATGATAATGGTTTTGCTTCATCTATTATTACTTAGCCAGGACTTCTAGAACAATATACTAGTTGGAAAAGAATGCTGTCCTTATTTTGTTATCCCTAACTTTAATGGGAAGCCGTATATTTTTACCATTAGTGAAACGCTGAATAAGCTTTTCTTTGGAAAAAAAACATGTTAAGGAATATGTCTAGCTCCCTTTTACTAAAATTTAATTTTAGTTGAATTTTATCCATTTTTAAAAGTATCTATTCAGATGATTACATAGTTTTCCTTTCTCAACCTATTGATATTGTAATCATATTTCCAATATAGTTCATATGGTTTCCTACAACAAACCTACTGTGACTATGCTATTTTTAAATACACTGCTTGTTTCTGTGTTTAAAAAAATATTAATAATTTCTAAGTGAGATTAACTGGCCTATAGTTTTATTGTTTCATCCTCAGGTTTTAGTATCAGCATTCTGTTAAGTTTTTGAAATGAATGGGGAAGCTCCCCCACTGACTCCGCCAATATTATGGAACTGTTTAAGTAGTATACAAAGTGTCGGCATCAAAGTTTGATATCATTCGCTTGTAAGTTTGTCTAGCCACAGAGTCTCTTTGGAAGTAGACCTATCGAAAACTCTTCAGTATCTTTCGGGATTATTGGTATACGTAGCTTTTCTTCTTAAGTCAGCGTGAGTAATTTATATTTTTCGATTTCATTGAAATTTTCAGATGTATTAATGTACGGTTGTGTGTCATATTCTTAAAATGTTTTGAATTCTACGTGTGTCCCTTGTTTTAGGAAATTTAAAAAGGTTTTGTCTATTTGGTAGGTTGATTCTCTTTTTCGAAGAACACGCTCTTGGATTTATTTATAAATTCTCCCATTTTTCTGTTCGCTGTGATTACTTTCTGATGAACAGCAGCCACCCTAGATCTTTTTGGCTTTACAGAGCCCAGGCTCACCTTTCATGGAGTAGCTATCTTCCTGAAAATTTGCAGTTAGAGACACTTTTATAAAAGGAACTGTGCTTTCCATTGATTTGAGTTTTTATTTCACAGGTATTTTATTTTCATTTCTTTAATCTTCAGTGACAAGCAGTTAATGTTTCTCTAAGTAAACTCTGTGACACCAGAGAGCCCTGATATTTAAGCAGATACGGAGCAAATCATTTGAATTGCCGCCTCCAGTTTCTTTTTTCTTTCTTTTTTTATAGTAGGTGTTCTTAAAGTGGGATGCAAATATAGTTGAGCATATTCATCTTTTGTTTGTTCCTTTACATGCCTTTTCTTATCACTTGTCACTAATCCCAGCTTATGAGAAAAGGATATAGCAGCTCATTTATGGATTAATTCTTTTATGTCGTTCATGCAACATACTAACCTGTCATAGCGGACAGGCTTTGTCAATCTGGAGGTAATTTTTCCCACTTGCTTCTGTGATTAGGAGTTTGGTTGCAAGACGGCTGGTTACTTATCTGGTGGCCCCAGTTCAGGGCAGGGAAACAAAGGCTACCAGTCCTGTGTTTGTACAGGTGGCCTATGCCCTTGGAACCAGGTGAGCTGGCTGCCCGTGGACAGAACCACTAGGGGCCCTTCAGTTAATACAGCTTTGTGAAAGGACCCAAGTGCAGGGGGCAAGGTCTGGACAGCCTGTCTAGATAGCCAGCATTAATTGTGCTGTGGTGCAGCTAAGACTCCGAGTGTTCTATTTGGCAGGGCTTCGTGTTACATTTGATCTTTTTTTTTCCATGTTACCTATGGCCAGGGTCATAGGAAACCGTCAAGTCGCTGCCTTCCTATTGGAATTCCAAGTCTCCTGGCCCACCCCTTCCTCTCAGGCTTGCACTGGTGTTTTCTTCCTAGATTGACACTGATCCTCAAGGGAGGGGCTTGTTGGCTTCCAGAGAGTCTGCTTTCTTAAAGCCTGTGATTAACCTCTCACAATGACTCGGGACCGGGCCCTGGGCTGGGGGGCATTTGAAGGCAACCCTCAGTGTTAGACTCTACAGCGCCTCACCCCTCAGGCCCCCTGCTCCCCCAGCCTTTGCTCTGTGTTGCGTTAAAGCTTATGGCTTTTTCTTTACTGGAGCATTTCCATCTTAGTCTGGGGCTTCTGGCTCTCCAGGAAGCCCTAAGGATTCCCATGCAAACTGTGTGCCTGGTGGCCTGCCTTGATAGACCCCAGAATTCCTAAGGAGTCGCAGATGAGCAGCTCTTTCAGGGAGATTTGAAGGTCATTTATGTGTATATCGCTTTGCATCCTATTTACATATATGATTTGTTTTTGCTTGGGCTATTTCTAAACCACTTTATTATTCCCTGAGTGGGAACTGGAAGAGAAGAGAGAAGGAGCCCACGTACTTCAAGAATCTCATGGAAAAACCAGCACCTTTTCTACCCTCTTGTGTATGATCACGTACCTGTGCATATTTGAGAGTTGCTTACTATTAAATTCTCTTATCTTTAGAAGCCCATCTTTTCGGCTCCCTTCCCCCACTCTCATTTACTACCACGGTCTGCTATATCCTCCGGCTTCCTAGAGAAATAAAGAATCCATAGGAGCTGATTGGAATTTTTCAAATGCATAGAAACAGCAGGACAGTTGGGCCACGGTTGGGTGTGCATGTACCCGACAGCGGCTTGTATCAGACGAGGGTGTGTGTGTGTGTGTGTGTGTGTGTGTGTGTGTTTGTGTGTGTGTTTCCCTCCCCTTCCCTCTAATTACCCCTACCCCACACCAGAATTGATTTCCCATCAAACTGTTGAGGGTGAGAGGGTAGGTAGGTTAGAGGCTTTAAGTGAACGGTTTACCACCACAGCTCATTGGCGAAATGCAAACCCTCTCACTCAGCAGGTGGAATGGGGCTTTGATGTATCCCATTGTTGGGTGGTGGCTGGTGGTGGAGGGCAGGGGAAGAATCAACAGCTGACGTAGTATTGAGGGCTCTTCAGCAGAAACTGCTTAATTTCTCTGCTCTCAGGCAGTTTTGTGGAGCGCTGAATTTGGGGAAGTGGAACCAGGGCACCTAGAAGAAAGGGCTGGCTCTGCCCACAGTCAGGCCCGCGTGGTGCGGAGAAAAGTGCTCAGGTAGAGAAGGCTTCTCTCCATTTGCAGCGTCCTCTTGCTTGAGGGAATGTGAGTTATGATGAAATCTCGTTCTCGCCCAAAGGGTGAGGGTGTGGGGTCCTCACCTAAGCAGGATAATCAGAGAAGTTCTGAGGGTCGTCACCCTTCACGGAAAGATCTCCTGCTACAGTTTCTCAGCTTCCGTTCTACCAAATTCTACCAAATTTGGTAGAATTCAACCAAACTTTGGTAGAACTCTACCAAACCCTATAGCAATACACTTCAGCTAATTCAAGACGGTCTGAAGACAGAGATCACCGAAGTATCATGAAAGGATCTAAGTTGTAATTTAAATGTACATCATACAGCATTTGTTTGTGTCAAGAAATCAGAGAAGGGTGATTGGTAGGAATTCTCCAAAAGCTGAGGGAGGGTTTTGGTGTAGAACCATACTGTCCATTGCTATAGCCGCACGTGGCTGATGAGCTCTTGGAATGTGGCCACTTCAAATTGAGATGTGCTGTAAGGATAATGTGTCCATGGAATTTTGAAGAATTAGTAAGAAAAAGGAATGTAAAATAACTCATTAATAATTGTTTAATATTGATTCCATGTTGAAATAATGTTTGGACATATTAGGGTAAATAAAATATTCTAAAATTAATTTCACTTTGAAAAATTATTTTTTTAAAGTGTGGCTACTAGAAACTTTAAAATTATAAATGTGTCTCAGGTAGTATTTCAACTGGACAGCGCCAGACAGGATTTCATCTTAATTCTCATGTCTGCATACGATTCCTTTTTCCCACTAGAGGGAGATGTGTCCTAATTTGGGGGAGTCAGCTGCTTAGCTTGTAAACTTCACTGCTTTGGAATGTACCCTTTTAAAAAAGAAGCACTCAAGTTTTTGCTTTGTTTCAATTCTGCATAACTCTGCTGTTTCTGGAGGTTGCACTTTGTAGGAAAGTGAAGCCAAAACAGAGGAGGCAGGAAAGCAGAGAGGTTTCCCCCCTTGTTTTTGTTAGCGTTCAGAGAGACCTGTTACTTTGTTGGATTGTAGTAGCTTGCTGCTTGTTTGTGGGTTGTTCCCTTGGAACTTGAGTCTGTGTACAGCACAGCGCACACACACAGACACGCACACACACACACACACACACACACACACACACACACAACGTGGCCTGTGTGCAGCTGTAACAGAAAGGACCAGGGCAATCACACACAGCCACAGCACCTCCTGGACCTTAAGGAATTCAGTGTGAATGCGTCCTGGAGTTGCGCCCTGTGGCACACTGGGCCCCAGTACTCGATGAGCCTCCCTTTTCTGCTTTTCCTGGGAGCAGTGTTGCCTGGGGTTTGAGGCTGGGGCTGCTGTTTGCATCTAGTGTGTGTAAATCTGCCCTTTGATCCTAGTCTGAAACCAGCATCATTTCATGATTATGTTTTAGTGACGCACTCTCTCCTGGTTTTCCTTTGATCTTTCTGGGTAGCTCCTTTGTGGTCCTCTGTGTTTTTTGTATGTTTGTTGGTCCGATGAGCACTGGATTTTTCTTTTCTTGTCTATGCAGTCTGTGCCCTTTTGGGTGATCTCAGTCATTCTGGAGGCTTCATTGCTACCCTTATACTGGGGACTGCTAAGTCTTTACCTCCAACTGAGGCGCTGTTTTGAGCTCCGTCCATGCCCATCCAGCTGCCTATTGACATCAAATAGACACCCCAGACTCAGCCCCCATAGCACTCCTTACCTCCCATATCATGGCATTCTTCAGCACCATTGTAATTTCTTACTATTTGTTTGTCTCTCTCATCCAGTGTACAGTAAGTCCCAGGAGAGCAAAAGCCTTGCCAATCGTGTTCTGCGTTACTCCTACTATTTCACACCGCGCCTGGTTATTGTTCACCCTTAGGAAGTATTTGAATAAGATTTTAAAATATTTTTTGTTTTAAACCAATTGTACTGTTTACTTGTAAGCATATGTATTACCATTATACAGTTCCATCAATAATCTTGTTAGCTTTATATCACAGGGCTATGATCACCATCATTTTGTGGCATGGTCTGTTGAAAAATTTTTTTCACCATCTGTACAAGTGGGGCATTTGCCCTCATCCCTCCTGTGCTTCCTTGTGCTGGAAGCTTTTGCGCTTAATCCCTCTCCTTTTGTGACCCTTATGACAAATTAAAGGGACATTTCCATCAGCCCCACCATGTATTTCCAGGAACTGAGGTCGCAGAAATGAAGGAGTGTGACATCTTTCCATGCCTGTAGCTCAGTCCACGGGCAGCTTTTCCAGGACGTATTCCAGTTTCCTTTGGTACCTCTCCTGTTAAACCAAGCCCAGTTTCATACGGATTCGTGACTAATGCACACTGTTTTTCTTGTCAGAACATGAAGAGGAACTGGACCAAGAATTTGACCTGGACACTGGCACTTTATTTGGAGGATTAAAGAAGGTACAGAGTGGGTCAGTGATAAACCTTTTCAATTTTCAAACCTGGTTTCAGTGTTTTGCATCACTTTTGTATTTGGCGTTGACCCAGCCATAGTACTCAGCAACGACTGGACATTAAGTACCTTTCCTGCTGTAAAAGGTGCAAGTGTGCCGTGTAGAGAAAGGCATTCCCCGTGCTTTGTCTTTATCTCATCCCATGTTCCCCTCTCAAAATACTAGAGATGTGGATCAGTAACCTTATCGGTTCATGCAGATTTCACTTTTGTAAAGTTTAGGAAGTTCCTTCCTGACCTAGCCATAGCTATTGGAGTCAAATGTGGCTCCTGGACTCCCTATACCAACTCATGGCAACTATGGAACTGTTTCCTTCCTGCCTCTACTGCCCCTGGCCGTCCACACCCTGCAGAGCATGCTGGGAATCCCCCGCCCCTCTGCTCCCTGGTTCCAGGTGGCAGTGGGCCATTTATCCTCCACTGCAGCTCATTGTGCCTGCTTAGATCGCTGGCAGGGTGGCCGCTGTTGCTCTCCTAGTGGTGACGGTTAGCACTTCTGTTCTTCAGAGTATGTCATGGGTAGGTACCAGACCCTCCTCTTTTGATTGCAAGATGTTAGACTACTTTCTGTGTCCCACCAGAACCCCTTTCCTCTTGAGTCTGGAGTTTTTCCCATTCTTCCCCTTTCAGTTTTCCAGGACCCCATTTCAGTAATGACTTGGATCACATGACGTCCAGCTTCAGCTCATTGTTTGGGTTCAGGTCAACCCTAGTGAAGAGCTGTGTATTTGTTTTTCCAGGCATTTGGATATGTTTAAAAAAATGATATCACACCATTGCTTTTTACTATTTTTGCTCTAAGTGTGTAGTGTGCCAGGTGTATTGTAAGTTTAATCAGCTGTTGTTGGTTGGCTTGGGGCACAGAATGACGCTTGCACTCCAGGTTCTGAGCACCTGACTTACAAATGAACTCTGGAAGACAATGAGTTTCCAAACTGGGTACTGCCTGTATTGATATCTTCCTACTTTGAGAGTTACAGATCTTACTTAGAATTGAAGAAAACTGGCTTGCATTTCCATTTGATTTTCTAGGGTAACCTGTCCCTTTTCTTCCAGCTCTGGCTCTGTACAGAGCCACCGTATTAAATACATGGCTCATGTTTGTCTGGGGCTGGGAAGCATGTCCTGCCCTGCATGATGCTCTTCCCAGTTGTTCTGCCCACCAGACATTTCCGTGAAAAGTTGGATATAAATTTAATTTTCGTGCATCGAATCCATTTGCAAATGTTTCTGATTTAAATAAGCCCTTTTTAGGATTATTAGTAAGACGTGTAATGTGGGTGGTATTGTGCCCACTTCAGAGATGAGGAAATTTGGGAAGCTGTATGTCACAGTGGAATTTGAGTTGTCACAGTGTTACAGAACTCAGGTTTAGCTGCTCATCGCTCAGGAATCCACTACTGAGAGATAAGTGTTGGGTAAAAGGAAAGGTAGCTCTATTGAGGTAGCTGTCAATCCTGGCGAGAAGGTGGACTCATGTCCCAAAGAACCAACTCCCCAAGTTTTGTTCAGAAATTATATAGGGAAAGGAGGAAGGGGCTATGTGTTGAGGAGAGGGTTGCAAGGTGCATGATCAGCTCGTGGACGTTCTTGGTTGGTGGTGAGGCAACCAGGAGTCAACATCATCAACCTTCTGGTTCTGATTGGTCTGGGGTCTACGTGCTTGTGGGCAGCATATAGTTAACTTCTTCCACCTGGTGGGGGTCTCAGTATCTGCAAAAGAGCTCAAACGATATGGCTCAGGATATATCTATAGCCCCTGAGGAGAAACTAAAGGTCCTTGACTTTGTTTAATGGCTAAACTATTATTGTTTTGCCTTGTTTGGCTTTTTCCTTTGTTTTTGCATTTTCTCACTTCTCTGATTAAACTTACTCTTTGATTACGTTTTTCTGCAGACGAGACAGGCGGAGGACAGTGGGCAGGGGGGTTTGTCCTGGGAAGGCCCCACCGGGTCCTGCTCTGGTTACAACAGCAGATAGCCCTTGTGAGTGTCTGGGATCTACTCTTTAGAAATATACTGCTATTGGATCTCTTACAACAGAAAAAAAATGGTGATTTAAAAAAAAATTTTAGAGTCATAATTCAGGCATTTCAGATAATACTGAAATGTTTGCCAGAGGCAAAAATAAGCAAACTCATTTTAGACTAAGAGACTTTTCGCTGAAGAGAAGCAACTGTGAGGCAGTATGAGAAGCTGAACGAGGATCAGGCCCTGACAGGTTTGGAGCTCCCATGGATTTCACTGTTGCACGCTCAGCCCTGCTGGGTGTTGCTACTTCTAGACAAAGGGGCTTTGTCTTCGCTGACTTCCCAGCTCCCACCACTCCATCACGTTCAGCTGCTTGACTCCCTGCCAAGTCTTCAGAATCCTGGGGACATGACCTCTTCTGTGCATTCTCCATGACAGCCCCCTGTGGTGATGGGCACAGGCAGTGGATGTCAACCTTTAGGTCGACCCTGCCTTTGTGGAACAGTGCATAAGGCTCAGATAAAAGCTCCAAGGACTTTTTCTATTCTGAAAAATCTCTGTTCCTCTGTCCTGCTGACCATCGTTCCATCCATTCATCTGATGGTGTTGAGCACCTCTTGTCCTCATCTTTCTGTATCTCATTACCCTGCATAGGGGATGAGTAGTTTGGAGTCCTAGAATTTAGAGAGAAAATGATGAGCCAGGGTGCATAGCCAACAGATGAAGGAAATTGATTCTGTGTCCTTGGTGAAGATCATAAAATAGACCCGGGGCCATATGTAGTGACAGGAGGTTCATGGATGTCTGCTGAAAGTCTTATTTCAGCTAAAACGGAAGCCTAATAGGTTCTGAGTATTTCCTTTGGAGGTTATGGGAGGTGGCAAGCAAACGCTATTCTGGTCTAAATTCTAATCAAAAGGTGAAATTAGGCGTGAGTAGAAATCGTGAACTTTAGAAGGAAGCTTTTATGTCCTCTGACCAGTCCATCCTTTAAATGTCGCTAAACCTCAGCACTGCTGACCTCCTTTGTTTGGGGGCCTGTTCTGTACATTGTAGGGTGTTTAGCAGCATCCCTGGACTCCACCTCGTAGATGCCAGTAGCACCAAGTCATGACAGTCACGAATGTCTCCAGGAGTCACCACATGCCCCCTAAGGACAAAACCGCCTCTCTTTGAGAACAGCTGGCCTGCAGTCATATTTAAGGGCTTTGTCGTGCTGACTTGGCCATTTCTTACCTTTGCTCGTCCTGTTTCCTCCTCTGGATTGTGCTCCACCTCCTCCCTATCTGGTCCTCACTCACACTTCACATCTGAGCCCAGGTGTCTCCTGTCACGGAAGCATTGCGTGGACCTTTAACTTGGACTTTTTAATGCGCATAGTTCCTGACACTTCTCTGCTTCTCTTTTTATCTCCTTCCACAAATACAGCTTTTAACGCATGTGTTTCTGTGCCCAAGTCCATGTGGAGTGCTAGGGACATAGTAGTGAACCAGACAGACACACTTCCTGTCCCAGTGTCTCCTAGTGGGGACAGACCAACAGTAAGTAAATGAATAAACGTTAACAGCCACAGATGGAGCTAAATGATCTGAAGGAGATGAACAGGGTGATGTGTAGTCATGCTTTGGATTGGATCTTGTACCCTATTATGATAAATATATTTGTACAGTGTTATCTTGTAGTATCCATCCTCCGCCAGACTGTGAATCTCACAGGGGCAGGGCTGGGATTTAATGAGTCCTGTATCTTCAGTGCCTGGGACAGAGTAGGTGAGTATTTTGCTGAATTTAACTGCAGGAAAGAGTGAGTAACACTGTGCCAGGTGGCAACATTGGCGTAAAATGCATCAGTCCTAAGTTCACCTTGATTGGCATGTACGTGAATGCCGAGTGGGACAGTGTTGACAGTCAGAGCAGGGAGAGACCACCGTGGGCACAAGCAATGCCACACTGCTTCTGGGGGCAGACCTTCAGCTGTGCTCCACAGAATGGGTGGGATTTGGCAAGGTCATCTGTAGAGAAGATGCTCTTCCAGAGGGGCTCAGTGTGGTTGGAAAGGAGACGAATGTATCAGGGTGATGGTGACTCAAGGGGAAGCTTCCCTTAGGACAGTGAAAGGTTGCTGGGTCTGACCACAGTCCTCTGGTTGCCGATGATGGTAGGGAGGATTATAGCCCAAATCAGGAATACCTTTGGGTCTTATCATTCCTTTGGTGTAAAGCTGCTTGTTTCTGCCGAGACGCCAGTTGTGGTGGGGGAGATTGCGTAGGTGTAGCTCTCAAGGAGTGTTCGGGTTAGGTATGCTGTGACGTTTGCATCCTGTTTCGTGATGTCTCTTTTTCCAGGCTTGAAAGTGCCTCCCCGCGTGGGCTCCGGTGGCCTCTTGGAGCAGTCCTGCTCTGGGAACCTGTGTGTGGCCACGGACAGGTCGAACCCGATGCCTTTCCAGTTCTGGCCATCTGTCTCGGTGTTTGGTGGTTCCCTTTTGTCTTGCCTAGTGTTCTTGCTAGATGTCCCAAGAACATGAAGGAAACTTTTTAGTGGCCATGTTCCTTGCTTGATATTTCTAGATAGTAGGTTCTGAATCAAACTGACATGAATGAAGCTCCATGTTGGGTTGTATTATCATGAATTTGTTTTCCTTTTATTTCTTTTTTTTTTTTTTTTTTTTTTTGCGGTACACGGGCCTCTCACCATTGTGGCCTCTCCCGTTGCGGAGCACAGGCTCCAGACGCGCAGGCTCAGCGGCCATGGCTCACGGGCCCAGCCGCTCCGCGGCATGTGGGATCCTCCCGGACCGGGGCACGAACCCGTGTCCCCTGCATCGGCAGGCGGACTCACAACCACTGCGCCACGAGGGAAGCCCCTATTTTTATTTATGATTCAAGATAGTTGTTATAACGGAAAGAGCACAGGTGTGGAGTTGGATGGACTTGAGTTCAAAATGCAGTTTGCTCCATTTTGGAAAATCGTTCACCTCATTTGAGCCTTAGTTTTATGTTTTGGAATATGGGAACGGGAGGTCTTATTGTGGAGAAAGAGATGATGATAAAACACCCAGCATGTATGTGGTTGGTACAGAATGGATCCTCAGTCCATGCTGCTGTGGTCATTATTTTTTCCTTCCATGGATGATGACGTCCTTGCTTTAGAGCTAAGATTTGTTGATTCCCCCTGTCTGGCAAGGAGATAATGTTCTACAGAGAAACGTTTAAATCTAGAAGGGAATGGATTGCTACTGAAAGGAGCTCTCAAAAGCCTAATGCATTATGAAGAATTTTACATGTAATCAATTACTCATTTCTTTCCTGAGGACATCTCTTCCTGTGACAGTTCTGAAATTGGGGCCCACTTGTGAATGAGACGTTCTTTCAGAAGTAGAATCAGAGAGGAATTTTCAGTGCCTGCCAAGAAGGTTAGAAAGAGAAGATAAGATCAGGGAAGGGAAGCTTGATCACTTATGTCTTTGAATGTTAAGAGAGAAGAGGTCGTTTCTAAAGTAAAGATAAAATTTTTAGCTACTCAGATTTTACCTATAAAAATTTTAATATTCAACTTATTTATAAATTCTTCTGTATTTTGATACTTAAAAAAAAACCCTCAGCAAGCTCTATGTTGAATCATTTAACAAATATTCATTGAGTGGCTGCTGTGTGAGAGGCTTCTAGGCTGGGTGCTGGGGGGCTGTGACCTTCCAGGCTCTGTCTTCACTGGGCCCTGAATTCGGGGGACACTGATACTGAGACAGTGAGGTAAGTGATGCAGCTATTTACGGGGCATGCAGAAACAGAAGGTGCCTGTAACCCAGACTCACAGAAATTAGAGCTGAGGTACTGGGGAAGGATGGGTGAAGGGAGCAGCAGGACTAAGGACTGGATTTGAGAGAGTCCATCAGTTTGGCTGGGAGGTTGAGTGAGAGCAAGAGATGATACAGGATAGACAGGGGCTGGATCATAAAGGCCATTGGGTTCCATAGGTGGAGCCTGGACTTTTTTCAGAAGGCAAGGGACGGTTACTGAAGGGGTTGGGGCCATTGCCATTTCTTCTGAGGACTCTTTGAGGAGCCTTGGCATTTCTCTACTTTGCCCGCCTCTCCCGATCTCCCCCACTCAAGGTTCGTGCATCCCTGGACTTAATGTCCTGGAATGTATATCTCATAACGTTCCTCAAAACCCATGCATGGCTCCCCATTTCTTACAGTATGAAGTCCAGACTCGGTGGCTGACATTCAGCCCCGTTTGTCCACTGGCCCTACCTCGTTTTAGCAGCCTCACCTCCATGTAGTAACCATGTGCTACTAAATAACAGGATCGTCTGCCATTCCCCAAGGATGCCTTGAGGTTTCCTCCCCGTCATCCTCATGCAGACTGGGCACACTTCCCTGCAGCTCAAGGAACAGCCCACGTGGAACCTTTCCTGACGCCTCTCCCCCCGGCTCCTCCCCCTGTTGGCATTGATTTCTCCCTCCTATGAGCTCCATTCCCAGGACTCCTCCCCGAGCCTGTGTTATAGAGCAGTTACCTGTTTTAGATGTAAGAGGATCTTTCATCCCTGCCTCGCTGGAGCAGGCATTCAGTAGTGGCGGTTGGGTTAAGGTGGACATGGCTGTCTGGTTGGGCACTTACTGTGAAGGATCATTGGCCCCCTGGCAATGTTTGCTTTGTTTCACGTGTCTAAACTCTGGCAGGTTTAGAGAGTGTAGGCCTTACCTCATTTTCATTAAGCCGTAACCCCTCCAAGATGATTCCGGTGTTCTGGTCGTGTCTGCCTTCCTCCATCTGATGGGAACAGGTGAACGTGTGGCTGTTTGTGTGAATTTTCAGCCCGTCCTTATTAACAGAGGATTGGATTTGATGCAGCTTTGCCCCTTCACAGAGGGGCTGCTCAGCAGAGGTAGATTCTTGTGTCCTGTGCCAGCCCCTCCAGGCAGAGAGGGTGTGGGCTGAGGAGTCTCCAAATGGTCAGAGCAAGAAGCCCGCAGACTAGTAACGGAGGGAATATTCCTGCGCACACGTTGGGCTTGATTCCTTCTTGTTTACATGAAGAACTCCTGCTCTTAACCTGCCAGTACGCTGTCTCTTGTCTAGTCTCATCCCTGCTGGATGTCCTTCCTGGTACGTAGGAGATTTGCAACTAGGCGGGGGGAAAAGCGAGGCAGTCGTGATTTCCTGGGGAGCACAGGAAAGGGAAGCTCTCTGCCTTATGTGAAAATAGGGTCTGTAATGCAGATGGATAAGCATCAAATTTGCTTATTAGCTCAATCACTAAGGCCCCTGCTTGGCCCTCCTCTCTCTTTTATATCTACTAACTCATGCAAAATATTGTTTTTTTAAAAAAATTAATTAATGATTGATTGATCGATTTTTGTCTGCGTTGGGTCTTTGTGGCTGCACGTGGGCTTTCTCTAGTTGCGGCGAGCGGGTGCTACTCTTTGTTGCGGTGCACGGGCTTCTCGTTGCAGTGGCTTCTCTTGTTGCAGAGTACAGGCTCTAGTCGTGCAGGATTCAGTAGTTGTGGCTCACGGGCTTAGCTGCTCCGTGGCATGTGGGACCTTCCTGGACCAAGGATCGAACCTGTGTCCCCTGCATTGGCAGGCATATTCTTAACCACTGCACTACCAGGGAAGTCCTCCCAAATATTGTTTATTTTGTTTTAAAGTTTCTTGAAGGAGCCGGGAGAAGATAAGGTGAAGTTAGAACCAAGGGTTTAGCCCTGCAGGACTAAAAAATCAGGTGTGTGTATGTGTGCACGTACACGTATGGAGGGAGAGAAGAGAGAAAAAGAAACAGATTGAGAGAGAGAGAGGTTCCCCGTGACTACTTAGTAAAACCTTGAGGTGATGATATAGGTTTGGAGTGGTGAGACATTTCTCAGCCACAGGCCAGTCAGTTTACAAGTAATTCTTTGCTAATCAACTGCTTTTCTATAGGTGCTGTGGGTTAGGGGAAGTAAGAAGCATAGCTTCTCTCCTCAAGAAGCTAATACTCCATCTGAGAATGCCAGGCTGCCATGTGGCTTTAATAGGGATGATGCTCTAGTTATTTAACTAAGGGCGGCAGCATCTGTCAAGCTGAAGAGGTAGCAGGTGTACACAGCCAGGACAACTGACCCTGTTTGTGTGTCCTTCCTGAAAATCGGCATTACATTGAACAAAGTGTTTCCATTTTTATGAGTGTCCCTGGTTGGTATAGCCCAAAATTGCCAGGTGAGTTTCCAACCTTGGAATGACCAGGGAAGGCTCCCCAGAGGAGGTGGATCTGAGCTGAGCCTTGAACAGGATAGTGTTTTGAACTGACCCCAGTCTGTCTGATTGTTGAACAAAAGTCATATTCTTTGGTTTTACTCTTATTAGCTTCTGGTAGTTGGAGGTGGGTAGGAGTTAAATATCTTCCTTTCCTGTAACCTCACTACCAAGTGGTATGTCACAGGGAAAGAGTTCAGATCTGAATTCTGCCATGTGTGCAAACACTTGTTTATTTCTTCAGGGGCAGGTACAAAATCTGCCACTGAACCTGTTCTCTGTCTTTAGGTTCTCCAACAAGCACCCTGCAGGAAGGATTCATCTGAGGCTGAGGCAGTTCTACTCTGTGGGCTGGAGCAGACACCCTGCTAGTCTGACAGGAGGAATGGAACCTTATGAAGTAAAGGGACATAGAAGCACAGGGGGTGCTAGAAGGAGGGCTGTTTTCTCTGAAGCTCTGGGTGCCTGCTCCAGGGATTCTGATGCCTCACCCTTTTGAGGTTATTGGAGGCTGAGAAAATTTCTAACCCACTGCCTATGTTGAACACCACTTCCTTCATTTGTACATTACTTATTTCTAACATCCTTAATGCCAATAAATTCTCAGGTGCAGCTTTCAATACCAATATTGAAATCATTTGAATTGTAGCCATGTCTGGAACTGGATTTCTGACTGGGACCCTTCGGATGCTAACTCATTCCTTCTGGAATGTGGACTCTGCATTTGGGCACTTTTATTGTCAAGAACAGCCCCTCAGGGTAGAGGGGGTTGTTTACACAACACATCCTATGTAAGTGCTCCAACGGATAGGATTCTGAGAGTAGAAGGAGCAGAGTTCAGCAGTGGCTTAGAGCTGAAATTTGGGGAGAGACATGGGGGAGTGGGGAGGAGGGGAAACCCTTCCTTTTCCCAGTACATTCCCTAAAAGTGGTGCCTGTCACCATTCTTTAAAAGGTTATTACCTTTTAAAATCATGACATGACAGTTGATAAGTCTCTGTTAAAAAGAAATTAGAAGCAGCTGCAGGATAAAAGTGAGATCATGGGCCCGTGGGAGATGTGAAGGGTGGTTTCTTTGTGTGGGGAACTGACTGAAGCCACTTGCAGGATCACAGTATCTGCTGAAAAGTTCACGTTGGTGAGGGTTAGTTAGTCCATTATAATTTTGCTCGCGGGTTGTATGAAGGCAGTTCTCCAGCTAAATTTGATCACACATATAAACATTTATTAGGCAAGCAGTAGAAACCAGTTCATACCAGCCTGTTTGCTGGGCTGGGTGAAGTTTCAGGAGGCTCTTTGTCTTTTAGAAGCTGATACCACTACCATGCATTTAAGGTTCCTCTCATGGCTATGACATCATGCACTGGGGATTCTGGACAATCTGGCGTCAGACCACCACATACTTTACGACTTGGAACTGAATACAGGACCTTTGAGTGGGGCTTCAGGGCCATCACTTAGGATATATGTTTTCAACATTTTAGATTCTTCATTATATAGGGGAGGGAAGGGGAACGGTTCAGTTGTTTTAGTCAATGTTTCTGACGTGAGTGGCAACTGGCAAGTCAACACTTCATCAGTGGAAATTCATCTGACATAAATTTATGACATTTTACTAGAACAGCTCAGGCAGAAAACCAATAAAACTTTATAAGCTTCTTACTTATAATACTAAAACTGTGTAGGTTAATCAGAACAGTTCAGGTAGAAAACCAATAAAACCTTAGCCTATAAGCTTCTTATAATACTAAACTTTGTAGGTTAAGAGGAATAGTGGCATGTTGAAAACAGCAAGAAGATGGGTTATTTCAGAAAGATCATGTCTTTTATTACAACATCAGACACTAGCCCTGCCAAAGCAAGGCCTCAAAAAGTTTGTGGAACATTCAGACTTAGTTCTCTTCACGGAAATCTTTAGTAAAAGGCGAAAGATTTATTCTATCTGAAGAGAAACCAGACTATAACGCTGGTTTACTAAGCTCATTTCTCCAGTAACCACAGATCCTACTTCACTGATGGTGGCTCTTTATCCCCAAGGGCACTTCCTGCTTAAAGTTTGTACAAGGGATTTTGTAAGCAAACTTCTCATAGTTAGAAATGTTGAGTTGAAAGGAATATTCTTTTAAACTTGAAAGGATTGTACTCTATACAGGGTACTGTGGGTATGCAGATGAGAAGTCTGACTCATCAACTTTGAGATTCTGCAAATAACATAGTATTCCTAGCATGCCTCAGGAACCACCATTAGGGGGGGCGAAGCAGAGGTCTACGTGGCTGGGCTTTAAACCCCATCCTGGTTCAACCATGGAAACTGCAGTTTTTGTATGTGGTGTACTGGGACTTTTGAGTGTGGTTCTATTCCTTTCCTTTCATTAACCACCAACACAGTTAAAATACAGAACCAGAAAGAACTTCCTTTCTGCCTCTTTCTTGTCACACCCATCCTGCTCTCGCCATCCCGAACCCATGGAAGCCACGGTTTTGTTTTTCCATCTCATGATTTTGTCATTTGAGAATGTTATATAAATGGAGTCATATGGTATTATAACCTTTGGAGACTGGCTCCCTCCCCCGCCCCCAGCTTAATGCCCTTGAGATTCATACAAGTTGTGTGTATCAGTAATTTATTCCTTTTCTTTGCAGGGTATTAGTTAATGATATGGATGGACCACAGTTTGTTTAACCATTTGACTCGTGAAGGACATTTCGGTTGTTTCCAGTTTTTGGCTATTATAAATAAATCTGATGTGAATATTTGTGTACAGGTTTTCGTGTGAACTTAAGTTTTATTTTCTCAGGGATAAATACCCAGGTGTTTGATTGCTGGATTGTATGATAAGTACATGTTTGGTTTTGTGAAAAACTGTATGAACTGTTTTCCAAAATGGCTCTACCATTTTACATTCCCACCAAAAAAATGTATGAGATACTCAGTTTCTCTGCGCACTTACTAGCATCTGGCCTTATTAACATTTTAAATTTCAGCTTTTCTGATAGGTGGGTCGTGATATCTCATCATGGTTTTAGTTTGCGTTTCCCTAATAGTTAAAGATGTTGAACGTATTTTCATGCACTTATTTGTCATCTCTATATACTCTTTAGTGAAATTCTGTTCATATCTTTTGCCCATTTTCACTTGGATTGTTTGGCTTATTTTCACTGTTGAGTTCAGAGAGTTCTCTGTATAGTCTAGGTACTAGTTCTTTGTCAGGTAGGTGGTTTGCAAATATTATTTCTCAGGCAGTAGCTTGACTTTTCATCCTCTTGGTAGGGTCTTTCACAGAAATCCAGTTTATTAATTTTTTTTTTCTCTTAAGAACTGTGCTTTTGGTGTCATGTCTAAGTACTCTTGGCCTAGTTTTATGACCCAAAGATTTTTTTTTTTTCCCACAAAGGTTCCTAGTTTTGCATTTTACCTTTAAGTCTGTGATCTCTTTTGGGTTAATTTTTGTGTTAATTTAGGTAGAGATTTATTATTATTATTTTTTTGCTTATGGATGTCCAATTGCTACAGCACCTTTTGTTGAAAAGACTGTCTTCCTCTATTGAATTGTTTCACACCTTTGTCATAAATCAGTTGGCCAAACTTGTGTGGCTCTATTTCTGGGTTTTCATTTCTGTTCCATTGATATATGTATCTGTCTTTACACTAATGCCACATTTTCTTGATTACTGGTGAGTCTTAAAATCAAGTAATGTAATTAACTTTATTCTTTTTTTCCAAATTGTTTTAGCTCATTTAGTTCCTTTGCCTTTCCAAATATGCTTTAGAATAAGCTCTTCTATATCTACAAGACTTTTTGCTGGGATTTTGGTACAATTCTGATAAATTTATAGATCAATTTGGAAAATTGATGTCTTCACTATGTTGAATTTTCCAATCCATGAACACAGTGTGTCTTTAGATTTATTTACATCTTTTCGGATTTATTTCATTAGTATTTTGTAGTTTTTAGGAGACAAATTCTATACATGTTTTGTTACATTTATGCCTAAGTATTTTATTTTTTGAGCGATTATAAATGGTTTTACATTTTAAATTTCAATTTCCACATGTTCATTGCTAGTATATAGAAGTACAGTTGGCTTTTACATGTTGATCTTATATCCTGTGGCTTTTCTGAACTCATTTATTCCTTATTGGAGAGTTTTTTTTCCCTTTCTTTCTGGACAGACTTGTTGAGTTGTTCTGTGTAAACAATCATGTCACCTGCAAATCGGGACATTTTCATGTCTTCCTTTTCAATCTATTATGACTCTTCTTTTCTTTTCTTATTGTGCTGGCTAGGACTTCTAGTATTATGTTGAATAAGAGTTATGAGAGTGTACATCCTTGGCTTTTTCCCAGTCTTAACCATTAACATCAGTCATTCACCATTAAGTATGATGTTTCTGTAGGTTTTTCTGTAGATGTTCTTTATCAAGGGGGGAAAGTTTCCCTCTATTCCTAGTTTTCTGAGAATTTTTGTGAATCAGTATTGAATTTTTTTAGGTGATTTTTCTGCATCAATTGGTATGATGATGCTATTTTTCTTCTTTAATTAAGAAAATGTTAATATGTTGCATTACTTTGATTGATTTTTGAGTATTGAACCAGCCTTGCATCCCTGGGATAAACTCCACTTGGTCATGGTGTATAATTTTTTTATATATGTAGCTGGACTACACTTGCTGATATTCTGCTGAGATTTTTCTTGTCTGTGTTCAGGAGCGATATTAGACTGTAGTTCTCTCTTTCTCTCTGAGTACTGTCTATGTCTGATTTTTGACTAATTATATATGGTCTTGTATCTTTAATTTCGGATTCCATGTGTTTATTACTAGACTTAGAAAATGAGTTCGGCAGTATCTCCCCTATTACAGAGAGGTTCTTTAGGTGTCAGGTAGAATTCTTTAGTGAAACCATGTGGGACTGGAGATTTCTTTTTAGGGATTTTAAAACCATGAATTCAATTTGTTTGATGGTTAAAGTGATACATATATATTTTTAAAATTTTTTTGAATATTATTTAATTTATTTTTTTAATACAGCAGGTTCTTATTAGTCATCAATTTTATACACATCAGTGTATACATGTCAATCCCAATCGCCCAATTCATCACCCCCCCCTCCACCCCCCCGCCCCCGCCACTTTCCCCACTTGGTGTCCATACGTTTGTTCCCTACATCTGTGTCTCAATTTCTGCCTTGCAAGCTGGTTCATATGTACCATTTTTCTAGGTTCCACATATATGCGTTAATATATGATATTTGTTTTTCTCTTTCTGACTTACTCCGCTCTGTATGACAGTCTCTAGATCCATCCATGTCTCCACAAATGACCCAATTTCGTTCCTTTTTATGGCTGAGTAATACTCCATTGTATATATGTACCACATCTTCTTTATCCATTCGTCTGTCAATGGGCATTTAGGTTGCTTCCATGACCCGACTATTGTAAATAGTGCTGCAATGAACATTGGGGTGCAATGTGTCTTTTTGAATTCTGGTTTTCTCTGGGTGTATGCCCAGTAGTGGGATTGTTGGATCATATGTTAACTCTATTTTTAGTTTTTAAAGGAACCACCATACTGTTCTACATAGTGGCTGTATCAATTTACATTCCCACCAACAGTGCAAGAGGGGTCCCTTTTCTCCACACCCTCTCCAGCATTTGTTGTTTGTAGATTTTCTGATGAAGCCCATTCTAACTGGTGTGAGGTGATACCTCAATGTAGTTTTAATTTGCATTTCTCTAACAGTTAGTGATGTTGAGCACCTTTTCATGTGCTTCTTGACCATCTGTATGTCTTCTTTGGAGAAATGTCTATTTAGATCTTCTGCCCATTTTTGGATTGGGTTTTTTGTTTTTTTAATATTGAGCTGCATGAGCGGTTTATATATTTTGGAGATTAATCCTTTGTCCGTTGATTGGTTTGCAAATATTTTCTCCCATTCTGAGGGTTGTCTTTTCGTCTTGTTTATGGTTTCCTTTGCTGTGCAAAAGCTTTGAAGTTTCATTAGGTCCCATTTGTTTATTTTTGTTTTTATTTCCATTACTCTAGGAGGTGGATCAAAGAAGATCTTGCTGTGATTTATGTCAAAGAGTGTGCTTCCTATATTTTCCTCTAAGAGTTTGATAGTGTCTGGTCTTGCATTTAGGTCTCTAATCTATTTATTTATTTATTTATTTTTTGTGGTACGCGGGCCTCTCACTGTCATGGCCTCTCCCGCTGTGGAGCACAGACTCCGGACACGCAGGCTCAGCGGCCATGGCTCAGGGGCCCAGCTGCTCCGCAGCATGTGGGATCTTCCCGGACCGGGGCGCGAACCCCTGTCCCCTGCATCGGCAGGTGGACTCTCAACCACTGCGCCACCAGGGAAGCCCTCTAATCTATTTTGAGATTATTTTTATGTATGGTGTTAGGGAGTGTTCTAATTTCATTCTTTTACATGTGGCTGTCCAGTTTCCCCAGCACCACTTATTGAAGAGACTGTCTTTTCTGCATTGTATATCCTTGCCTCCTTTGTCATAGACTAGTTGACCATAGGTGAGTGAGTTTACTTCTGGGCTTTCTATCTTGTTCCATTGATATATGTTTCTCTTTTTGTGCCAGTACCATATTGTCTTGATTACTATAGCTTTGTAGTATAGTCTGAAGTCAGGGAGTCTGATTCCTCCAGCTCCATTTTGTTCCCTCAAGACTGCTTTGGCTGTTCGGGGTCTTTTGTGTCTCTCTACAAATTTTAAGATTTTTTGTTCTAGTTCTGTAAAAAATGCCATTGGTAATTTGATAGGGATTGCATTGAATCTGTAGATTGCTTTGGGTAGTATAGTCATTTTCACAATATTGATTCTTCCAATTCAAGAACATGGTATATCTCTCCATCTGTTGGTATCATCTTTAATTTCTTTCATCAGTGTCTTATAGTTTTCTGCATACAGATCTTTTGTCTCCCTAGGTAGGTTTATTCTTAGGTATTTTATTCTTTTTGTTGCAGTGATAAATGGGAGTGTTTCCTTAATTTCTCTGTCAGATTTTTCATCATTAGTGTATAGGAATGAAAGAGATTTCTGTGCATTAATTTTGTATCCTGCAACTTTACCAAATTCACTGATTAGCTCTAGTAGTTTTCTGGTAGCATCTTTAGGATTCTCTATGTAAAGTATCATGTCATCTGCAAACAGTGACAGTTTTACTTCTTCTTTTCCAATTTGTATTCCTTTTGTTTCTTTTTCTTCTCTGATTGCCATGGCTAGGACTTCCAAAACTATGTTGAATAATAGTGGTAAGAGTGGACATCCTTGTCTTGTTCCTGATCTTAGAGGAAATGCTTTCAGTTTTTCACCATTGAGAATGATGTTTGCTGTGGGTTTGTCCTATATGGACTTTATTATGTTGAGGTAGTTTCCGTCTATGCCCACTTTCTGGAGAGTTTTTATCATAAATGAGTGTTGAATTTTGTCAAAAGCTTTCTCTGCATCTATTGAGATGATCATATGGTTTTTATTCTTCAGTTTGTTAATATGGTGTATCACATTGATTGATTTGCATATATTGAAGAATCCTTGCATCGTTGGGATAAATCCCACTTGATAATGGTGTATGATCCTTTTAGTGTGCTGTTGGATTCTGTTTGCTAGTATTTTGTTGAGGATTTTTGCGTCTACATTCATTAGTGATATTAGTCTGTAATTTTCTTTGTAGTATCTTTGTCTGGTTTTGGTATCAGAGTGATAGTGGCCTCACAGAATGAGTTTGGGAGTGTTCCTTCCTCTGCAATTTTTTGAAAGAGTTTGAGAAGGACGGGAGTTAGCTCTTCTCTAAATGTTTGACAGAATTCACCTGTAAAGCCATCTGGTCCTGGACTTTTGTTTGTTGGAAGATTTTTAATCACAGTTTCAATTTCATTCCTTGTGTTTGGTCTGTTCATATTTTCTATTTCTTCCTGGTTCAGTCCTGGAAGGTTATACCTTTCTAAAAATTTGTCCATTTCTCCCAGGTTGTCCATTTTATTGACAGAGAGTTGCTTGTAGTAGTCTCTTAGGATGCTTTGTATTTCTTGGTGTCTGTTGTAACTCCTCTTTCTTCATTTCTACTTTTATTGATTTGAGTCCTCTGCCTCTTTTTCCTGATGAGTCTGGCTAATGGTTTATCAATTTTGTTTATCTTCTCAAAGAACCAGCTTTTAGTTTTATTGATCTTTGCTCTTGTTTTCTTTGTTTCTATTTCATTTATTTCTGCTCTGATCTTTATGATTTCTTTACTTCTGCTAACTTTGGGTTTTGTTTGTTCTTCTTTCTCTAGTTCCTTTAGGTGTAAGGTTAGATTGTTTATTTGAGATATTTGTTGTTTCTTGAGGTAGGCTTGTATAGCTATAAACTTCCCTCTTAGAACTGCTTTTGCTTCATCCCATAGGTTTTGGATCATCGTGTTTTCCTTGTCATTTGTCTCTAGGTATTTTTTGATTTCCTCTTTGATTTCTTCAGTGATATCTTGGTTATTTAGTAACGTATTGTTTAGCCTCCATGTGTTTGTGTTTTTTTATGTTTTTTCCCCCTGTAATTCGTTTCTAATCTCATAGCATTGTGGTCAGAAAAGATGCTTTATATGATTTCAATTTTCTTAAATTTACTGAGGCTTGATTTGTGACCCAAGATGTGATCTATCCTGGAGGATGTTCCATGCGCACTTGAGAAGAAAGTGTAATCTTCTCTTTCTGGATGGAAAGTCCTATAAATATCAATTAAATCTATCTGGTCTATTGTATTATTTAAAGCTTCTCTTTTCTTATTTACTTTCATTTTGGATGATCTGTCCATTGGTTTAAGTGAGGTGTTAAAATCCCCCACTATTATTGTGTTACTGTTGGTTTCCTCTTTTTTTTTTTTTTTTTTTTGCGCTATGCGGGCCTCTCACTGCTGTGGCTTCTCCCGTTGCGGAGCACAGGGTCCGGACGCACAGGCTCAGCAGCCATGGGTCACGGGCCAGCCACTCCGCGGCATGTGGGATCTTCCCAGACTGGGGCACGAACCCGCGTCCCCTGCATCGGCAGGCGGACTCTCAACCACTGCGCCACCAGGGAAGCCCCGGTTTCCTCTTTTATAGCTGTTAGCAGTTGCCTTATGTATTGAGGTGCTCCTATGTTGGGTGCATAAATGTTTGTAATTGTTATCTCTTCTTGGATTGATCCCTTGATCATTCTGTAGTGTCCTTCCTTGTCTCTTGTAACATTCTTTTTTTAAAAATCTATTTTATCTGATATGAGTAGTGCTACTCCAGCTTTCTTTTGATTTCCATTTGCATCGAATACCTTTTTCCATCCCCTCACTTTCAGTCTGTATGTGTCCTTAGGTCTGAAGTGGGTCTCTTGTAGATAACATATATATGGGTCTTGTTTTTGTATCCATTCAGCAAGCCTGTGTCTTTTGGTTGGAGCATTTAATCCATTCACGTTTAAGGTAATTTTTGATAGTATGTTCCTATGACCATTTTCTTAATTGGTTTGGGTTTGTTTTTGTAGGTCCTTTTCTTCTCTTGCATTTCCCACTTAGAGAAGTTTCTTTAGCATTTGTTGTAGAGCTGGTTTGGCGGTGCTGAATTCTCTTTGCTTTTGCTTGTCTGTAAAGGTTTGGATTTCTCCGTGAAATCTGAATGAGATCCTTGCGTGGTAGAGTAATCTTGGTTGTAGGTTCTCCCCTTTCATCACTTTAAGTATATCATGCCACTCCCTTCTGGCTTGTAGAGTTTCTGCATTGAGAATTCTACTGTTAACCTTATGGGAGTTCCCTTGTATGTTATTTGTCATTTTTCCCTTGCTGCTTTCAATAATTTTTCTTTGTCTTTAGTTTTTGCCAGTTTGATTACTATGTGTCTTGGCGTGTTTCTCCTTGGGTTTATCCTTTATGGGACTGTCTGTGCTTCCTGCACTTGGGTGGCTATTTCCTTTCCCATGTTAGGGAAGTTGTCGACTATAATCTCTTCAAATATTTTCTCGGGTCCTTTCTCTCTCTCTTCTCCTTCTGGCACCCCTATAATGTGAATGTTGTTGTGTTTAATGTTGTCCCAGAGGTCTCTTAGGCTGTCTTTATTTCTTTTCATTCTTTTTTCTTTATTCTGTTCCGCAGCCATGAATTCTACCATTCTGTTTTCCAGGTCACGTATCCGTTCTTCTGCCTCAGTTATTCTGCTATTGATTCCTTCGAGTGTAGTTTTCATTTCAGTTATTGTATTGTTCATCTCTGTTTGTTTGTTCTTTAATTCTTCTAGGTCTTTGTTAAACATTTCTTACATCGTCTCGATCTTTGCCTCCATTCTTTTTCTCAAGTCCTGGATCATCTTCACTATTATTTTTCTGGAAGGTTGCCTATCTCCACTTCATTTGGTTGTGTTTCTTGGGTTTTATCTTGTTCCTTCATCTGGCACATAGCCCTCTGCCTTTTCATCTTGTCTCTCTTTCTGTGGATGTGGTTTTTGTTCCACAGCCTGCAGTATTGTAGTTCTTCCTGCTTCTGTTGTCTGCCTTCTGGTGGATGAAGCTATCTAAGAGCCATGTGCAAGTTTCTTGATGGGATGGACTGGTGGTGGGTAGAGCTGACTGTTGCTCTGGTGGGCAGAGCTGAGTAAAACTTTAATCCACTTTTCTGATGATGGGTAGGGCTGGGTTCCCTCCCTTTTGGTTGTTTGGCCTGAGGCAACCCAACACTGGAGACTACCTGGGCTCTTTGATGGGGCTAATGGAAGACTCTGGGAGGGCTCACGCCAAGGAGTACTTCCCAGAACTTCTGCTGCCTGTGTCCTTGTCCTCACAGTGAGCCACAGCCTCCCCCTGCTTCTGCAGGAGATCCTCCAACGCTAGCAGGTAGGTCTCGTTCAGTCTTCACTGGGGTCACTGCTCCTTCCCCTGTGTCCCGATGTGCACACTACTTTGTGTGTGCCCTCCAAGAGTGGAGTCTCTGTTTCCCCCAGTCCTGTTGAAGTCCTGCATTCAAATCCCACTAGCCTTCAAAGTCTCATTCTCTAGGAATTCTTCCTGCCGTTGCCAGACCCCCAGGTTGGGAAGCCTGATGTGGGGCTCAGAACCTTCACTCCAGTGGGTGGACTTCTGTGGTATAAGTGTTCTCCAGTCTGTGAGTCACCCACCCAGTGGTTATGGCATTTGATTTTACTGTGATTGCGCCCCTCCTACCGTCTCATTGTGGCTTCTCCTTTGTCTTTGGATGTGGAGTATCTTTTCTGGTGAGTTCCAGTGTCTTCCTGTCGATAACTGTCCAGCAGCTGTTTGTGATTCTCGTGTTCTCACAAGAGGGAGTGAGAGCACATCCTTTTATTCCACCATCTTGGTTCAGGGCCTGCCCTGTGATTTGTCTGAGAGGGGCTGAGAAGCTTAGGGAGGCCAAAATGATATATTTTTATTGGGTGAATTTTGGTAGTTTGTGATTTTTGAGGAATTAAGCCATTTAATCTAAGTTGTCAAATTTATGTATATAGAGTTTTTCTTAGTATGTCTTATTATCCTCATAATGTCTGTGGACTTTGTAGTGATAGCCCCCTTTTTATTCCTGATTTTGGTAATTTGGGTCATCTTCTTCTTTACTTTTTGCTTGTTTTCTGGAAATTTGTGAGCGTATTGATTTTTACAGAGAACCAGCTTTTTGTTTCATGAGGTTTCTCTATTTTTCTGTTTTCAATTTCATTGATTTCTGCTCTTTTTGTCCTTCTTCTTGCTTGCTCTGTGTTTGTTTTGCTTCTCATTTTCTAGTTTCTTGTGGTGGTAGCTTAGAATTTTGAGATTTTTACTCTAATGTAACTGTTAAGTGTTTTGTATTTTCTTCATCACTGCTTTAGCTATACATTTTGATAAATTGTCTTTTTATTTTTTAAAAAAAATTAATTAAGTTTTGGCTGTGTTGTGTCTTCGTTGCTGTGTGGGAGCTTTCTCTAGTGGTGGTGAGTGGGGTCTACTTTCTGTTGTGGTGCGTGGGCTTCTCATTGTGGTGGCTTCTCTTTGTTGCAGAGCACGGGCTCTAGGTGTGCAGCCTTCAGTAGTTGTGGCATGCAGGCTCAGTAGTTGCTCCACGGCATGTGGGATCTTCCCAGACTAAGGCTTGGACCAGTGTCCCCTGCATTGGCAGGTGGATTCTTAACCACTGCGCCATCAGGGAAGTCCCTGTCTTTTCATTTTTATTCAGTTCTATTTATTTTTTATTTCCCTCAACACTTCCTCTTTGACTCGTGTTATTTAGAAAAGTATTTGGAGAGTTTCCCATTATCTTTCTGATACTGATTTCTAGTTTGATTCCATTTTTGTCAGAGAATACACTCTGTATGATGAAATTCTTTTAAATTTGTTGGGATTCGTTTTATGGCCCAGGATATAGTCTATCTTAATGAATGTTCCATGGGTACTTGCAAAGAATGTGTATTCTGATGTTGTTGAATGGTATGTTCTACAAATGTTGATTAGATCCTGTTGGTTGGTAGTGGTAAGTTTTGTTGTATCCTTAATGATTTTCTGTCTGGTAGTTTTATCAGTTGCTGAGAGAGAGGTGTTAAAGTCTCCAACTATAGTTGTGGATTTGTCTATTTTTATCTGTTCTATCAGTTTTTGCTTCATATGTTTTACAGCTCTGTTTTTTGGTGCATATACATTTAGGATTGTTATGTCTTCTTTATGGATTGACTGTTTTATCATAACTTAATGATCCTTTCTGACACTGGTGATTTTCTTTCACTGAAATCTACTTTATCTGATATTAATATAGTCACTCCTGCTTTCTTTTGATTAATATTTGTAGGCCATGTCCTTTTCTAGCCTTTTATTTTCAACCTACCTATATCGTTATTTTGAAGTGAATTTCTTGTAGATGGCATAGAGTTAGATTGCTTCTTAAAAGTCCATTCTGCCAATCTCTGTCTTTTAATTGGTATATTTAATTTGATTGGGTTCAGATTCTTGAATCTTTAGGTTTATTCCTTTTGCAAATTTGGGAAATTTTTAGTTTTTATTTCTTTGACTATTTTTTCATCCCCACATTTTTCTCCTTTCTTTCTAGGATTCCAATGACACAAATGTTAGACCTTTTATAACCGTGTTACAGGTCCCTGAGGCTCTGTTTATGTTTTTCAGCCTATTTTTTCTCTGTTATTCAGACTGTGTAATATCTGTTGACATATCTTTAGGCTCAGTGTTTCTTTCCTCTGTAATCTACCTCTGCTATTAAGTCCATCCAATGAGTTATTTTATTTGATTTATTCCTCAAGTCCTGAGGTCCCTAGCCAGTCTGCCACCTTCTTTCCATCTTTCAGAATCTTCTTATGTTTGTTTTATAATTACATCCAGGGTTTTTAGCTGTCCTTAGTGGGAGGGTTAGGGGGAAATGTGTTCATTGTATCTTGACTGGAACTAGAAGTCTCTGTGTTGAAGTATTTAAAATAAGTTCAGAAATGATAAAAAAAAAAAAACCCGATAAGTCATTTTAATAACAAATAAGTTTCTGCAGAGAGATGGCTGAGGCAATGCACTGTGGGGGAATGGTTGGTGGAGATGTGCCTGGAAGATGTGGTGAGCCTTGGATCTTGTTTTTGTTTGTCTGCATTCCCAGCCTTGGAGGTATCTCAGCTACTGTGATGGCTGACAGTTCTAAGGGATGCTTTGGGAGGGAAAGGTATAGAAAACTTCCCTTCTCCTGTGTTTCTCCTTTACTCTCATAATACTACCACTCTTACAGTACTTCTGACACCAGCTGTGTGTGTGGTTTCCCCACACCAAGCAGTTCTGCAAAACAGCCGGGTGTCCTACAGTTTAACTCAATTCTGACACTACCTGGAGATAGCATCAGATCCCACAGGTTAAGGGCTCAACCCCACAAGACTGCTCCCCCTACCTCCCTTAAGGTGCCAACTGCAAGTCCGGTTTGTTACCTTTGTTTCTGACCAACTGGTTTTAAATCGGAGCTTCCCACCACCCCTTCCTCAGGTTCAATTAATTTGCTAGAGCAGCTCACAGAACTCAGGAAAACAGTTAACTTACTGTTTACTGGTTTGTTATAAAAGGATGTAATAAAGGATACAGATGATCATCCAGATGGAAGAAATGCATAGGGCAGGGTATGTGGGAAGGGGCGTGGAGTTTTCATGCCCTCTCCAAGAGCGTCACTCTCCCAGGACCTCTATGTGTTCACCAATCCGGAAGCTCTCTGAACTCTGTCCTTTTGGGATTTTTATGGAGGCTTCCTCATGTAGGCAGGATCGATCATTAACTTCATTTCTAGGCCTTCTCCCTTCTCTGGACAACAGGGAGTGGGGCTGAAAATTCCAAGCTTCTAATCCCAGCTTGGTCTTTCTGGTGACCAGCCCTCATCCAGTAGCCCACTAAAAGTCACCTTATTAGAACAAAAGACACTGCTGTTACTCAGGAAATTCCAGGGGATTTAGAAGCTTTGTGTCAGGAACCAGGGTCAAAGACCAAATATTCAAACAAAATGTGTTCCTAGTGCTCCTATCACAGGAAATTCCAAGGTTTCAGAAGTTGTGTGCTAGGCACCATGGGCAGTCAACAATATACATTTTCTATTATTTCACAGGGAGGTCTCTCTTTGAGAGCTTGGGCAGCCAGCTAATGGGCAAAGGGGACAGATTGAAAAGATACATGGGAGAATCCTTCCACATACTCTGATTGCTCACTTTCCTGGTCTTTCATGCAGTGTGTAAAATTCAAGGAGAGAAATGGTATGTGGGATTATGAAAAGCTCCCCTCCTCCCCCCTAGATGGATGGCAAAAATGTCAGTTTTTCCTTTTTCTCTCTTGTATTATTCTTACCTTTCTTAATTGGCCTTCTGCCCTGGGGAACTTCAACATTTTGGGATTCCATCTGGAGTTGTAGTTTGCTAGTATTTGCCCACCACAGAGACGTTACATGTTAATGAGTTTTCTTGAATGTGTGAAGACTTCCTAAGAAGAAAGCAAATTCTCCGAGCGTGAGGGCCATTTTAGGGGCCATGGCTCCCAAAGGACTGGGGATCATTGTTTTTTCTCCATGTTACTGTGACTTTGTCTTTTTGGTGTTCTGGAGGAGTGACACTAATGAGATGCATGATTTATTAGCATAGTTTGTAGCTGGGAAATCTTATGAGCTTGTATAACTTGCTGTCTAGTCATCCCAGTCTATTACTTTTTTTTTTTTTTTTTTTGGTCATGACCCCTAACTTATTTAGCAGCTTTATTTATTGTTTATAGCTCACTTCTCCACATACCTTATAGAAAATATGGTTAGTGTTTTAACAGTTTGACAGATATGGAGACTATAATATAGTTTTTGTGCCTTTGATTTCATACCAGAATTTAATATTTCTTTAAAAAAATTGATTCTTTGTTAGCTTTAGGAAGAAAAGGAGAAATATGGAATAGACAAAGTACGGAGAGAGAATCTATATTTGTTTGATCACGTATATTGCACATATCTTGAATAATCTGGAGCAACTTCTAGAAAGCAGGGAGGTAGAGGTATAGCCCGAGGATGTTACTGAGTTTGGGTTGGCAATTGGGTTGAAGAGATTCAAAGAATCCACCCACATTAATTAGGTCCCCTTGATGAATTAAGTCATTTTGAGAGGTTTTCTCTTTCCTTGTGCAGAACACCTCCCACCCCCATTATACCCTGGACCTATTTGCAAGGCTTAGATCCTGAGGGCCAGTTAAGAGACTGGATGGTACATGTTAAACAGTACTGTTGTTACCGAGTCCAAGCTTGCTCTGCTTGCCACACGACAAGCCAATAAATTGGGAGACGAGGCGTTGAGGCAAGGAATAGCGACTTTATTCGGAAGATCGGCAGACTGAGAAGATGGCAGACTAGGGTCCCCAAAAAACCATCTTACGGGGTCTGGATGACAGTTTCTTTTATAGAACAGAAGGGGAGGAGTTGAGGAAGTACAGTAAAAAGGCCATTTATCTTGCAAAATAGGACGGGATGTTCTGCAGCCATCCACAGGTGGGCAGGGTCAGAATGTCTCTCTGTGAGCTGAACAAAGACCTTTTAGTTTAACAGGCAGAGGGGCAGGGCTCCCTGTGGCAGGCCATTATGTATGCTTACAGCCATAGACAGTGATTATAATAACAAAAGCAGTGAAAAGCAAAGGTTAAAGTAAAAGAAGCAGATCCAACATGGAGTCAGAATTGGCTCTTCCCTGTTGCACTGTTTGTGCTAGTCCTGTTGATGGCGTCCCCACCCTTGTGAGCATCTTCTTTACCTGGGTAGGATGGTAAAGATGTTTAAGCAGAGACTTGTTATTTACAGGAAAAAAAAAGTTTTGTTAGTGAAAATATTTTATCTTTGAGGAAATGTTGGAGAAAGAGTATTGTCTCTGGAAATTGTGAGCAGTAAAATAATTTAGTTCAAATTATTTTAGAAATAGCAAAGCATCTGTTGAAAGATAAAGAAAACTCTTCCAATAATTGCTAAATGAATCATTAGCCTGAGTTCATCCAGAGAGCAGTGCTGCTTCTGTGCAAAGTCCCTACAAATTAGTCATATTTTTTTCCCTTCCCCTTTGAAGAATTATAGACCATTAAGGTGAGCTTGCTGTCTTTGAATGTGTAGGGAAACATTTCTGGATTCAAGTATTTTATAAAGGTTTTCTCTATTCATAGATAAGTTTTGATCAGTGTGTTTGGGAATTAGGTATGGTCTCAAAGTAAATAATATGCACAAATGCTGTTTAGGAAACAGATATGCAGAAGTGTTTAGTGTTTCTGTTGTATTGCTTTTTTTTTTTTTGCAAAATGTTGGATATGAGGTAAGGAAAACAGTAAATATATACAGCTCTCCTTGTTTTCCCTATCCAAGGAGAAAATAGCCATGGTAATGAAAAATACAGACCAGTGGGTAAGGTAGCTAATTTTCTATTTGGTTTTGAAATCCATAAATTGGTGCACTTATGAATGTGAAACTCACTGCCTTCATTATCCAGTTCTAGAACACTCCTTGGAGTGATCTACCTGGTGTTTTTTTCTCCATTTATTTTTCTGCACTGAATAGACTTATTTCAGAATGATGTTCTTCAAAGTGAATTATTTTCATAATGCTTCTATAATACAGCTAGAGCTGTACTGCAGTCAGAAGAAAAATCCTTTCCAAAGTATGTTGATCAAGGCTCCATTGCAGACAACAGAATCCACCCCAGTCTTTAAGCAGAAAGGACTTTATTGCAGGGATTTAAGGAGATTTCAGAATAGTCGAAAGGTCTATAGGGATGGGCACTAAGTAAGGTTCCTGGAGCAATTCCCAGAGCCACCCTGTAAAACCGTGGCTGCTGCCCAGCTCCTGGCTGGAGAATGCAATGCTGTGGTGCACTAGTAAAAGCTGCCACACCAGGAAGCTACAGCACCTCTGGACTGACTGGACCCTGGAGCCTCCACCATGGCTGCTGCAGAATAACAAAAGCCTCTGCCACCATTCTTTCAGAAGTCTCAAAGCCCATACATTTTTATGTTCGTTCTTTCACCTTCAGGTCTGTGTATTTTTTCATCAGAAGCTAGGTCCAGAGGGAACATGCTAGCTACAGGGAATTCTGGGAAATGTAGTTTTTTGCCTTCTAACCTCTAATGTATAGGAAGTCAAACTAGAAGTGGTCGGAGGAGTGTTGATTGAGGCAATTGGCAGTATCAGCCACGCAGAGCAGATATTTTATTTTGAGAAGAAGGTTAAGATGGTTGCTTTCCCAAGGCATTTTAGATGTTACAGCTTCTCTGAATGCAGATGTTCCCCTTTTGTTAATCATGGATTCACTCCTTTCCAGTCCAGTTTCTAGAACCTTTCTGCTTTCCTTTCTTTTGACTGGGTTTGAGGGAATCTTGAGCAGGTCCCCTCTCTACTTCTATCTATCTCCATATCTATGAGTATCTCTATCTGTTTCAGGATATACAGCTTGAAAACTCTCAGATGTATGTTTCTGGGGCTATCAGAATAAAATAGAGTTTGTTGTTTGTTTTTTTGTTTGCATATTTACTTAACAAACACACACATAGTACTTAATAAGTACTAGGCACTATTCCAAGTGTTTTCCATATTTTAATTTATTTAAGTCTTATAATTAAATCATGAAATAGACCCTCTATTATGACAGTACTCTATTTTGTCCAACTCTTTAGAGCAAGTAATTGATATAACCAGAGGGTGGGCCTTGAGTTGGTGAAGATAATCTGCAGAGCACATCATGCACTAGAAATATTCCATGAGTTTCTGTTCTCTAACTGTGATTATAAAGGCATTCAAGGATAGGTGCCAGGTTCTCCACTTTTTGTATCTCTTATTCCCTTTTCCCAGTAGACTGTGTTTACACTAGGTTCTTAAAAATGATTTGACCCATATGTCATTCAGTTTATTCAACAAACTTTTATTGAGTGTCTAGTATGTGTTGGTTTCTTGGAGGATACAATGCTGAATATACATGTAGTCCCTTTTGGGGCGGGGGGAGAGGTCACAGTTTAGTGGAGAGGCAGCTCAGTAACCTACAATTAAAGTACAATGTGGTAAATTGCCATGATATGTGTAACCGTCGTACATTGAGGGAAAATAGACAAGGGACAATCTGTCTGGACTATAAATGGATGGATTAGGTAAAGCTTCCTGGGAGAGGGCTTGCCTGACCTGAGGCCTGAAAGATAGGTCATCATCCTGATGTTTGAGGGACAGGTTTCTCCAAGTAAAGGGAGCAAAGGGTGGGAAGTTTTGGCCATATGAACGCAGTGCATTTGGGTGGTCAGCATGGCCATGTTGCAGAACTGGGGAGAAAAGTTGGGTAGGATGATGAAGGCTGGGCAGCGCCAGATAGGAAGAGCTGCATGCGTCTTGCTAAGAATGTTTCTCTGGTATGCTAAGGGGGGAAACCTGAAGAATATTAAGTGGGAGAGTGACTTGATCAGGTGTGATCTTAAAAATATTACTTTGGTGCTGTGAAGAGGGAACAGAATGGGGGGAACAAGACCAATTGTGCAGAGAATAGTCCCCACCTTTGAAGTATGTCCAGCGCAGAGTACCGGGAGGAAAAAGATGTGCAGTAGCTCTGAGTTTTTCCTGGATAACCAAGGGTAATGGGTGTGCTGTGGCTGAGACTTCTGTGGCCTTCGTAGAATCTGCTTCATCTGTAGATGTAGACTTCAGAGCTGATAGTAAATTACCTAAAAATGCCATCCATATGTGTAATAAAACAATGTTCCTGACCTACTCTCACTAGGAGACAAGTGGTGGGTCTAGGAGAAATGGCAGTCCCTTAGAAGAGGGGCCTGCAAACCAGGGCCTTTGGACCAAATTTGACCCTCCACCTGTTTTTGTGGGTACAGTTTTTTTTGGAGCACAACTGCTCCCATTTGTTTATGTCTTACTATGACTGCCTTCGGGCTACACCATCAGAGTTGAGTAGTTGCCACAGAGACTCTATAGCTCACAAAGCTGAAAATATTTACCATCTAGCCCTTTATTAAAGTTTGCTAGCCCTTGTTTCAGTGTGATTATTTTGATAGCAATAAGCAGGATGGATTTCGAGGGATGAGTTCAATTTTAGAGGCATTAACAGTTTTTAACTTTAGACTTGGCACTTCACCAATGAATCCCCTTATCTTTTATGATCACTTTAAACTCTAATTATATAAATGCCATTTGCAGCAACATGGATGGACCTAGAGGTTATCATACTAAGTGAAGTAAGTCAGACAAAGACAAATATCATATGATATCACTTATATGTGGAATCTAAAATATGACACAAATGAACTTATCTACAAAACAGAAACAGACTCACAGACATAAAGAACAGACTTGTGGTTGCCAGAGAGGTGGGAGGGAAGGATGGACTGGGAGTTCGGGATTGGCAGATGCAAACTATTACATATAGGATGGATAAACAACAAGGTCCTAATGTATGGCACAGGGAACTATATTCAATATCCTGTGATAAACCATAATGGGAAAGAATATGAAAAAGAATATATATATATAAAGAATAAAAGAATATATATATAATAAATATATATAATACAAAATAAATATATAAATAAAATAAAAAATAAAATAAAATAAAAAATAAATAAAATATAAAAGAATATATATTTATGTGTATATATAGATATACACATAGATACATGTATAACTGAGTCACTTTGCTATATGGCAGAAATTAACATTGTGAATCAACTCTATTTCAATAAAATAAATTTTAAAAAGTTCTATTTATATAAAGGAGGACTGACCAGCCTGAGGTCACATAAGGGTAGGTGACAGAACTGAGACTCAAGCCTGGCTCTCCTGAACGTGAACACAGTCCAGTCTCTGCCACACACAGCACACCACTGGCTCCATCAGACACTTCGAGAATAAGGTCACTTTCCCTGCATTGTGATAGACACAAATTCGAGGTGAGAATAGTATCTCCGGGAAACAGGCAGGTCTTCCTCTGAGGCCACCCATTACAATCACTTTACTTTGCGTTCTTGGTGTCCTTTACTGGGAGGGATGTTAAAGCCCACGATCTCCTCACTAGTGATGTTAGTTCCCTCTGTTAACTCTGTGGGAATCTCCACCCGTGCTCCCTTCAAGGCCCCAGAAGAGTGTAGAAATGAAGGTCAGATTTAACTCTGTTGAGTCAATGGAAGTAGCTGACCATTCCAGTTAGGCTGCAGCTCTTCCTGAACCCTGAGGAATTGAATTTTATGATTCTAAGGTCCTGAACCCTCCTTCTGGTGGGTACTGAGCCAAGACTGTCTGCACCCGGGAGATTTCTATCACGTTCTTTCAGTTCCTGATCGCGTTTATGGATGGTAATAAATTTGCTGGTCAGAGCAGATTTCATCATTAAGTAAATAGCCATTTTAGCCTTTGTATCAATCTTAACAAAACAATAATTCTTTCAAACGAACCGAAAGAATTATTGAATTTAAGAAATTCAGATGCAAAATCCTGCAGACTGACAGGATTAACTTTTTAGGGAGCACTTTATGTAATAAGATATATCCCAAAGCCAATTTTTACCCCCTTATTTCCAGCCATTGCTGACGTTTGCCCCCAGGATGAAATTGGAATGTTAAAACAGCAGATTCCTCAAGTGTCTGCCCAAAGAGGTAAGCAGGCTCAGAGCAGCGAGAGGCCTTGTTGAAAGAGCTGAGTTCTCTGTCTGTGATGCTAGTAAAACTCCCCGTGGGCAGAGGGTTAGTTTAGGAAGCCTTTTTTTTTTGGCCTTAAAAACTCAAACTTGGAATGTAAAATGGTGTAGCCACAGTGGAAAACAGTTTGCGGGTTGCTCAAAACATGACACATAGATCGTGATATGACCCAACAGTACTACTCCTAGGTGTAGACCTAAAAGAATTGAAAATGGGTATTTTAAAAAACACTTGTGCACAGATATTTATAGCATTAGTCACAGTAGACGAAAGGGGGAAACAGCTGAAATATCCATTAATGGACGAATAGATAAACAAAATGTGGTATATCCCTATAAAGGGATGTGATTCAGCCATAACAAAGAATGGCGTACTCGTCTGTGTTACAATGTGGATCAACCTTAGCAACGTTATGCTGAGTAAAAGAAGCCAAGTCACACATTGCAGGACTCCACGTATATGAAATACCCAGCGTAGCTAAATCCACAGAGATAGAAAGCTGGTTTATGATTGTTAGAGCCTGGGGGAGGAGGGTGGAATGGGGAGTGACCAGTTAATGGGTACAGAGCTTCCTTTTGAGGTGATGGAAATGTTTGGCACTAGATAGAGGTGGTGGTCACACAACACTGGAAGTGTAGATGCCACTGAGTTGAATTTAATGTGATTAATTATGTGCTATGTGAATTTACCTTAAACCAACAGCAGCAAAACAAGAAATTCCCCCAAACTCAAGCTTTTTCAGAATTCCTAAGTTGTGGAGTTTCAGTTCTGTTAAATCTTGGCAAATACCCTTCTAATCATATGTGAGTTAAAGGTTCAGCTACTGGTAAGAGCAGTGATTTACTGGAAAGTAGGCAAGGTCTTGGGAGAGTCTGGGTTAAAAAACCAGTGGTGGACTTGGTGTAACTGATTTTATCTGTGGGATGACTTTCTCAGCGTCCCTTGGGGTGTCTTGGTAGGTGCCTTGGGGTTGTACTTGGTACCGGATGCTTTAACAACATTTGAGTCCAGTGGCCTGGCCATATTAGCCATGGGATTATCTTCAGCTAATTCAACATGGTCTGAGGAATGCAGGAAAAAAAGCAGAAGAAGGAGAGTTTTGGCCATTCCCCTGTGATAACACTGCAGGACTCCAGCTAAGAGGCCAGAAGTGAGGGTGCTGTCATCTGGTGAGCTTCAGGGCTGATGGGAATTCATGGCTAGAATAAGGAAAAATTTACTCAGTGGTGAGTTGGCAACATAAGATCTTCATTTGCCATGAGTTTTTTCTTTTAACTTTCTGCCCTTGAAGTACTAGATGATTTTGAAAGAGATTTGAACAGCCAGATATGAGTACACACGTTAAAAAGAAAAAAAAAAATAGGTCATTTGGCAACATTAGGAAATCATTTAAAATTCAAAATACTAAAAAGTAAACCTTTAGCACACCCATGTGCGTAACAGCATTATTCACAACAGCCAAGAAGTGGAAGCAACCCAAATGTCCATTGACAGATGAATGGATAAATAAAATGTGGGGTATCCATTCAGTGGTGGAATATTATTCAGCCTCAAAAAGGAGGGGAATTCTGCAGTCTGCTGCGGCATGGATGAACCTTGAGGACGTTGTGTCAGGTGGAACAAGCCAGACACAAAAGGACAAATGCCGTATGATTCCACTTACATGAGGTACCCAGAGTAGTCAAATCCATAGAGACAGAAGTAGAATGGTGGTTGTCAGGGGCGGGGGTGAGGTATGAATGGGGAGTTACTGTCTAATGGGTACAGAATTTCAGTTTTACAAAACAAAGAGCTCTGGAGGTGGATGGTGGTGATGGTTGTATAACAGCGTGAATGTACTTAATGCCACTAAGCTGCACACTTAAAAATGGTTAAGATGGTAAATTGTACGTTACATGTATTTTACTACGTGAGGCACAGACTCTGCAGCCTGAGGACCTGGGGCTTTAAAGTCGAGCTCTGTCATATATTAGCTGTGGGACCTTGGATGTGATATTTAACCTTTCTGAAGATAGTTTTCTTTTTCTTATCTTGCTATAGGCAGAATCATAGCACATAGTCAGTCTGTATGCTGTAGTTTCTTCCCAATCTGGGGAAGAGGCTGGATGACTGGGGAACTTGCTGGAACAGAACAGGCTGACAGTGTGGATGTGGAACTTGGAGGCCTGGGTTGGTGACATGGGAGTGTGAGGGGGGAATCTCTCCCCCCCTACCCCCCGAATGATGGGCACTCAGTCAGGACGCTCTCTGTAGGTGGGTGACTAGCTGTTCTCTTAGTATTTCTTTCCTTTAGTGTTTTTTCCTTTAGGAAAAAAATAACTTTTTTTTCCACCCTTTGAAAGCAATCTGCCCTTCTTCTTACATACGGGAAGGCTCAGGGCCAGATAGTGAAGTGACTTGTCCAAGTTTACACGGGGGGAGAAATGTGATGAGAACTTAGGTCACCTGATTTCACTTCCCCACCATGTTAAAAGGCCTACTGATTGTTGGGTAATCATGATAGAAATTTGTGGTTAAGTTAAGGTTTTTGCTCTCAGGAACTTACTATTTTTTCCCTCTAGAGAGAAAATACATGAAATAGCTAGAGTGAAAAGTGCTATATTAAATATGCTGTAGTAAAATGTGCTATCATAAAAGTGCTAGAATTGAGTTGTGAATTGACAGAGAAAGGGTTGCAGTGAGGGCCACCTGGAAGGGTGGAGAAGGCTTCACACTGGAGCTGACATGTCTGTGGATATGGGGCATTAACGAGGCATCCCTAGGGTTGGAAACAATTTGGTCGGATAGTGGGGTGTGTGTATGTGTCTGGGAGTGGTGGGGGAATCCAGGTAGAGCGTCAGCACAAGTAGAAACAGCTTGGAAAAGGGCTTCCTCTTTGGTATCAGACAGGACTGGGTTTGAAACTCAGCTCTGCCGCCTCTAGTTTTGCCTCTTCTGACCTCCAGTTAACTCAACTGTAACATGGATTAAAAAAAAGGAAAGGTCTCAGTTGTATCTCTAGTATATGTAGATGAATGACACCACTGTTACCTGTCTTTCTTTGCAGTGGTTTTCAGAGTCCGGGGTGTTAGTGTTGGTACCGTGACCTCCTCCAGGGTGAGGAATTCTACATTTCTTCCCCCCCGTACCTAGTGTAGAACTCTGCTCTCTATGGGAAAAGAGGCCCAGATCCTTTTCCTTGTTAAGAGTAGGAGAAATAACGTTTCACCAGGAAGTTAGAGTCACTATTTACGAGACCAAGAATCATCATGTCCTTAGAGTCTTCTGTTCTTGCCTCATTGCACACTGAAAACCTCAGAATGAATGACCATGCTTAACTCACTCAGTTTATTACAGGATGATGGTTGCTCTGTTTGTGAATATTAGGTGGTCAGCTTTAGCGTGTCCCTGCCTGGGAATGGCGTGGGGTGGTGTGAGCTGTTAAGGGTGCTCTGGGCTTATGAACAATGTAGGGAATCATGATTGATGATGTCAATCTCTACTACTTGAAATGTGGTCCCCAGGCCAGCAGCATGGCATCCCCTGAGAGCTTGGATGAAAGACAGAATCCCAGGCCCTATCCCAGACTTCTTGGATCAGAATCTGCATTTTAGCAAAATCTGTAGGTGATTTGTGTGTCCACTGAGGTTTGAGAAGCGCTGATGTAGAAGATTGGTTGTGAATCTTGGAGTTCAGGCTCCCCTTTCTCCACGGGGGAGCCTTCCTGGTTCTGTCCAGCTAGAATTTATCCCCGGTTTATATTTGACTTCCTTACAGAACCAAAGAAGAGGCTTCTAATTGACTAAGAATTACAGGATCGAGAAAGAAAATGGGGAGGGAACAGAACATGAAAAAGTTGTTCTTGATTTGAGACTTTAAGATTTACCTTGAAATGACTGAGCTCAGGGTCTATAAGGCTTTTGCTTATGGAATCAGGCAAGTCAACGTTTTTCTTCCCCAAATCAGTAACTGCTACTTATTGGCCATCTTCTATTCATTAAGTCAGCTTTTCTGTCTGGTTATTTCCTTTAGGTAAATATTTTAAATGGAGAAGAATAGACATAAGAAAAATGTTTTTATTTCCTTTAAATGACTCTTTTCTGAAATAATTAGTGATGAGAGACTGTGTAGTTTTGATGGGATTTAAAAAAAAATTTTATTTATTTAATTTATTTATATTTGGCTGCGTTGGGTCTTCATTGCTGCGCGCAGGCTTTCTCTAGTTGTGGCGAGCGGGGACTCCGCTTCGTTGAGGTGCACGGGCTTCTCATTGCAGTGGCTTCTCTTGTTGCAGAGCACAGGCTCTAGGCGTGTGGGCTTCAGTAGTTGTGGCACGCGGGCTCAGTAGTCGTCGATCATGGGGTCTAGAGTGCAGGCTCAGTAGTTGTGGCGCACGGACTTAGTTGCTCCACGGCATGTGGGATCTTCCCGGACCAGGGCTCGAACCTGTGTCCCCTGCATTGGCAGGTGGATTCCTAACCACTGCACCACCAGGGAAGCCCTGTTGATGGGATTTTACCAGCACAGGGTTTTCAGTAGTTTTGGGCCTTAGGATGAAGCATAAAGGTTTTTTGGTTTCTTGAATGTTATGAGATATTATTTCATTTTTACCCCCTAGAAATTAAACTTGGACAAGTTTTGAAACATAGGTATAAGTCTGAGGTGATGAATTCTAATGTAATTCTGAATGTTCAAAAACATTATTTATATTTAAAAAACTAAAATGTTGGGATTTTTATTTTGAGGGGGGTAAAATAATTCCATCTTGGTTTTTAGTGTATGCATCCATGTTACAAAGTGGCATTTTACTAGCATGGCCTCATCACATGACCTTTGCGCCTTTAATCAGTTGATTGACTCTCCACTAATTTGACATTTTTAAGATGGGGAAGTGAGCTCTGGAACAGGGATAAAGCCCAGTTAACGATTTGAGCTCTCTGCTCTGCTGCTGCCTGGGTGTGCAGCGTGGGCACGTCCTGGGCTCTGATGTAGTCAGTCTTTGAATGGAAGGAATTGGACTAGATCTATGAGTTTCATGGGATGGGGGGCTCTATGAGCAGGTTGTATGTGTGTCAGGATCTTGATTGTGGGGAAAACGTGTTGTTTGAGAAGCACAGTACTGCTGTCTTTCTTCATTTGGAAAATAGAAAAGCTTTTTTTTTTTTTTTTTTTTTATTAACAAGAGGCAACATGTAAAGCGTGATACAATCTTAGCTGGTTAACACAGGATGGAAAGCACATGGGACTAGCAGTTAGTGGCAAGTAACAATTTTTAGTGGCGTACCGTGTGCCGGGTACTGTTTTAAAATTTTGATATGCATGTATTTTCAGTTAAACCTCATAAATTCCTAGAAAATCAGTCCTGTTATCATATGAACAGACAGCGGAAGGGTGAAGTATCTCACTCAAGGTCATCACAGCCAGTATGTAGCTAGATCTGGGATCCAAACCCAAGATGAATCGGCAGCCTTAGCTGCTACATTTGCTACCTCTACATCCATAGTCTGATATGAATCAAGATCACTTCAATCTATATTTTACCTTCTGAAAAAAAGAGTTTTGTAATATGTGTAACTTGTATGAAATTGCCCCTCAATCCTCAAGTGCAAAAAAAAAAAAAAGAAAAAAATAGAAAAAAATCCTATTTTCCTTTAAACCCAATTAAAAATTTGACTCAAAGTTTCACTTGTACAGACTGATGAGATGTTTAGTATCGATAGATCAGTAGTCAGTGGGGGATTCCTTCATCACCCACACGATTTGGCTAGAAAATTCTGAGGGCCTCACATCTGCCCTCCATCCTGGTGGTGCCGAGGTGCTCATGGGCCAAGCCCACATTATCCGTTTGAGAGTGGCCAATCACTGTGCTTATTCCCTCCATGCTCTCCTTGGCTGCCATGATCTCCCTGGAGCTCCTGAGGCCGAGGCTTTTAGGTGTGAACCCCAGGTGTCCATGGGTCCAATCTTGCCAGAGGTTTTTCACCTGCCCCTGTCAGGGAGCCATATAGACACAGAGCCTGGTACAGACGCAGACAAAGGGCACTGATGGACATAGCTTCCCAAGGTGAAGGGAAGTATATCTTTCATTCTTTCCTTGTAATCTTATAGGGAATTAGTTAATTTCTCTATCAAATTATCCTCCTGCCTGTAAGTGACAGCAAGATTTAACATGACTGACCTTACACAATTTTATTACTGTCCAGCGTACATTTCTCTTGCTGGTGAAAGCATCTAGGTGATGAAACTGAGATAACCTAAGTTGTTATTTGTACTATCTATGTGACGCTGGGTAAGTGAACTGAATTCTTTAAGTCTCTGTTTCATATTTTATAACGTGGGGTCAATAATAGTTTCTGTCCCATAGAGGGTCCAGAGGTTGGGAGATCAGCTTTAACAAAGACACTCAGTGGGGGAATGGCAATGAAACCAGCTAAGCTGGAGGGGAGGGTATAAGTAGGTGCGGTGTGTGGTGGGGTAGATGCTGGAAATGTTGTGTAAATGCCGTTGTATAGCATTTGGACTCACACTGGCCTTCTTGCAATTGTTTTATTAACTGGAGTTTGTGTTCTGCCTCAAACACGTACCAAGATCCCTCTGATAAACTGCTGTTTTGGCCGATTTAGGACCCAACTGACTTTGAGTGGAGCTTCTGGATGGAGTGGGGCAAGCAGCGGCTGGTGTGGCTTCTCCTTGGCCACATGGGTGTGTCTCAAGTAGCCAACCTGCTTGCAAGGAAGGTATGGTTATGTGCATCATTTCCGTTTAAGCTTCTTTCTCCTTTGCTTTTTGTGAAGAAAGAGACCTGAGCTAGCAAATCAGGAGACATGGATATTAGCCTTGGAAGACTGGAAAAGATGAGAAAGAATTGTTACTGGTCAATAGGATAAATTATCAGATAAAAAGATAAAAATAAAAGATAAAGATAAGATAAATTGTTAATGATGTTTGATAAGATAAAAATTTCATACATGCTTATCCTGTGCTTACTTCCTCCAAGTCGTTTTTCAAACCAATGAATATGAAGGTTTTAGACTAAAACTAAACTTCAGATGGTATTCTTTAAGACCATTCTTAATCAAATGATCCCATAAAAACCACCTGTTGAGAATATATGTGATTTCAGTTCAGAAGAAAGAGAATGATTTCATTAAGAAGTGGGAATGATTTTCATGTCAAGTAATTTATGCTACAGTAGCTGTTATAGATCAGAATTCTAGTATTTTGCTCTTTCCTTGGCCTGGTTTCAAGAACAAGAGATTCTTCCAAGCAGATGTTTGAAAAGTGCTTTTGCAAGAGGTGGGATTGAGAACCTCTTTATATTGTAGCTAATACGGGGCCTGAGATAGTGCCAGGAGGATCTTTCTCTAGTGTAGGGGCCAGACTTTGTCCAGCATCCTCTCATATATGCATCTTGCCTCTGTGGTTTCCTAATCTGAAAAGAAATGGGTCTGTGCTTGGAATTCTACCCAGTAAAAACAAAGCACAGCCAAAAATGGACTTGGAAGTCAACCCAGGAGAAATGTTTGATTCTTAGAGGTTCATGGAGGTGAAGAAACTGAAGGGACAGGAGAAGCAGGAGCCTCTGGGCTCAAGAGACCCAAACGTGAACTGAGAAAACAGTGCCATGTGCTTAGAGATGTCACCGGACTTGGGCTCTTTTTCAGCTCTTTCCTGAAAATTGGTACTTTCTGGGCCTGCTTCTCGTGCTGGAATACAGAAAATCCCAGTAGCACACCAACTTTCTTTGTTTTAAATATGATAATGATTACCTTTTTGTACTCAAGTAGTTTCCATCTTCTAAAGTAGCAAAAAATAAAAAATTTTAGATGCTGTCAGATCTGAATATATTTTAAAATTTCATACAACTTTTTTTCCGTTTTATTGAGATGTCATTGACATATGGCACTGTATAAGGTATACAGCATAATGACTTAACATACACATATTGTGAAATGATTATCACAATAAGCTTAGTTAATATCTATTGTCTAATATAGATACAAAGAAAAAATGAGAAAAAAGAAAAGAATGTGTTTTCCTTGTCATGAGAACTTTTAGGATCTATTCTGTTCTCTTAGCGGCTTTCAAATATACCATAGAGCAGTGTTAACTGTAGTTATCATGTTGTACATTATATTCTTAGTACTTATTTTTCTTATAACTGGAAGTTTGTACCTTTTGATCACCTTCATTCAATTTTATATAACCTTCTGAGCAAACCTAATAATAAGTAATCCATTGTTTTTTGTATTCCTAAACTAGTTATGAACATATCCACCTCAGCCTTCATTAATGTGTTTCTTTTCTTCCACAAATTTGTTTGGTATTTGCTAAGACATCAGTGTTTCTAGAAATTTAACATTTTTGTTTCTAACACAAAATTTCTCTGCCCCTAGGTAAATGACTTACTGCCCCTAGGTCTTAGTTTTCCCATCTGTAAAATAAATAGCTTAATACTTGTGTTTTCTATCTCTGTGGCGGGGGGGGGGGGGGAAGGTGAACTATTTTGAGGAGTATGTGAAATTCAGCCCGTCTCACTACTGCTGCTGTGGGAAAGGGTCAGCTGTCGTGGAGTGGAAGAGTGCTGGATGATGGATTAGGTCCTGGGCTTTCTCATTTGTTAGCTTTCTGACCTTAGAAAGGCTTTTCACCACTGAATCCTAATTTATCATTTTCTGTAAAGTAGGGTTGATGAGATAGTATTATTCTTTTTCTTTTCCTCCTTTTAAAACATGGTGGGCTTCTCACTATTCACAATAGCCAAAACATGGAAGCAACCTAAATGTCCATCGACAGATGAATGGATAAAGAAGATGTGACACATATATACTGTGGAATACTACTCAGCCATAAAAAATGAAATAATATCATTTACAGCAACATGGATGGACCTAGAGATTATCATACTAAGTGAAGTAGGTCAGAAAGACAAATACCATATGCTGTCACTTATATGTGGAATCTAAAATATGACACGAATGAACTTATCTATGAAACAGAAACAGACTCACAGACATAGAGAACAGACTTGTGGTTGCCGAGGGGGAGAGAGGTGGGGGAGGGATGGATTGGGAGTTTGGGATTAGCAGATGCAAACTATTATATATAGAATGGATAAACAACAAAGTCCTAACTATATTCAGTATCCTGTGATAAACCATAATGGAAAAGAGTATGAAAAAGAATGTATACGTATGTATAACTGAATCAATTTGCTGTACAGCAGGAATTAACACAACATTATAAATCAACTGTACTTCAATAAAATACATTAAAAAAAGGGGTAGGCTTCATTTGTTAGAAATTTCATTAAAAAGTAAGGATGAAACATGGAAAAGGTAGGACAAAGAGGAAGCACCAAAGAAATGGCAGAAATAAATGTAAATATATCAGTAGTCACAATCAGTGTGAATGGACCCAATCCACCCCCCAACCCTAGAAAAGGATTGTCAGACTGGATAAAAGTAAAACAGAAAAAAAGGAAAATAAACAAAGAAATAAAACAGCATCCACAGGGGTGCTTTCTAGCAAGATATACTTAAAACGGAAGGACACAAGGACACAGAGTGTTTGAAAGTGAAAGGATGGAGAAAGGTGTTCCAGCAAATATAAGACTCATCTTTGTCCCGTCCACCTAGATACTAGTGCAATTTCATTAATAGCTGGCAAAGAACATTATTTGTGACTAAGAGGGTTCTTGTTTAATGATAAAAAGTTCATTTCATTAGGAAGATATAATTCTAAGTTTGCTTATTTTCCTTCCAAATATAGAAAGCAAAAGTTGATCAATACCATAAAGATAGATATATCTATGATTTTAGGGAGAGATTTTAACATAATTTTATCCTTAATTGATATATCAGATAGAAGAAAACAAATAATACAATTAATAAGCTTGATATAAGAAACGTAAATGGGGACTTCCCTGGTGGTCCAGTGGCTGGGACTCTGCGCTCCCAATGCGGGGGGCCTGGGTTCGATCCCTGGTCGGGGAACTAGATCCCACATGCCACAACTAAGACCTGGCACAGCCAAATAAATAAATAAATAAATAAAAAGGTACTATGAAGGATCTTAAATACTATAGTTTGGGAAGCAGGAATCCACTGAAGGTTTAAAAAAAAAAAAGAAACGTAAATGATTACATCTAACAACTGGAGAATTCACATCCTCTTAAAGAACACATAGAATATTTATAAAAACTGACCACATCTTAACCATAAAGTAATTTTCAATGAATTTCAAAGGCTGTGTTTTAAATAGGTTACCTTCTCTAATCCCAGTGTAATTAAGTTGGAAACCAGTAACACAATGACCTGAAAACTGTAATTCATTTAGAAATTAAAAGAGAAAGCAAACTTTAAAATAACAATAGGTAAAAAAAGAGATCATACTGGAAATTAGAAAATAGTTAGAAATGAATGAAAAATATATTACATATCAATACTTGTAGGGTGCTACTTGGATAATTTTAAGTTTATGTAAGTACATAACTTTACATGCTCCTATTAAAACAAAAGAAAAGCTGAAAATTAATGAGCTAAGCATACAACTTAAGAAATTAGGAAAGAACAGAAAAGAGAAACGAAGAAAGAACAAAAATAAGAGTAGACATTAATGAAACAATCAGTGGCATGATTGGTCAAAAAATGCACAAATAACCAATATTAGGTGTGGAGAAGAGGATAAAAAATATAGTAAAGGGCTTCCCTAGTGGCGCAGTGGTTGAGAGTCCCGCCTGCTGATGCAGGGGACACGGGTTCGTGCCCTGGTCCGGGAAGATCCCACATGCCGTGGAGCGGCTGGGCCTGTGAGCCATGGCCACTGAGTCTGCGTGTCCAGAGCCCGTGCTCCGCAATGGGAGAGGCCACAACAGTAAGAGGCCCGGGTACCGCAAAAAAAAAAAAAAAAAAAAAAAAATATAGTAAAGATATTTTGCACAACTTTATGACAATAATTTTGAAAACTTTGGCAAAGCAGACACATTTCTAGAAAATGTGTCTTACCAAAACTGACTCATGAAGAAATAGAAAGACTGAATAGTACTATAACCATGAAAAGTTGAGTAAGTAGTTAAAAATCTATTTGTAAAGAAAACAATAGTCTAACACACCACTTCTTCCAAACATTCAAGGCACAAATTATTTAAATCTTTTCCAGGCTTTTTCAGAAAATAGAAAAAGAGGGAACATTCATTTTATGAAGAAGAGAGCATAAAATTGATACCAAAATCAGAGTATGCGCCCTACCAGATACTATGACTTAATGAAGATATAATAATTAGGACATTGTTGTATTGGCACCAGGATAGATAAATAGACCAATGTAACAGAATAGAGTTTAGAAAATACTTGTACATAGATGGAAACTTGATTTTGACAGATGTGGCATTTCAGATCTGCATGGAAAAGATAAACTTCAATAAACACAATAATAATAAACAATAAACACAATTGTTGAGTCATATTAAAAAGAAATGAATACTTACCTCATACTATTCATAATCATTTTCAAGGTGAATTAAGTCCTTAAAATAGGACTTCTGTGGTGGCAAAGTGGTTAAGAATCCACCTGCCAGTGCAGGGGACACAGGTTCGATCCCTGGTCCAAGAAGATCCCACATGCCGCAGAGCAGCGAAGCCCTAGAGCCACAACTACTGAGCTTTTGTGCCACAACTACTGAAGCCCGCACACCTAGAGCCCATGCTTTGTAACAAGAGAAGCCTACGCACCACAGCGAAGAGTAGCCCCCACTCGCCACAACTAGAGAAAGCCCGCGCGCAGCAACGAAGACCCAATGCAGCCAGAAAAAAAAAAGGACTTAAAAAAAAGAGTATGAAACTTTTAGAAAGCATGATGTAGGAGGAGAATATTTCTTGATGGTAGGCTAGAGAAAGATTTCTTAATTAAGACACAAAAAGTATAACTTGTAGAGGAAAAATTTGATAAGTTTAACCACATTAAAACCAAGAACTTATCAATGTATAATAATCAATGTACATCTTTGTATGTATCCAGAAACACAGTGAAGAAAGTGAAAAGGCAAGTCACTAATTGAGAAGTTATTTGCAACCTGACAGAGGTTTGGTATTGGAATATATAAAGAAATTTCAAAAGGAAAAAACAAGTCACCCAATAGAAAAAGGGCTCAATATGGGAAAAGGAATTTGCAGAAGAGGAAACACAAATGACCAATAAACTTATGAAAATGTGTTCAACTTCATTAGTAGTCAAGCAAATATACCTTAAATCTACAAGATACCATTTCATACTTTCAGTTTGGCAAAGATAAAACAAAAATCCCCTGATGATATCAAGTACTGGCCACCTGAACTCATACAGAGAGGTTGTGAGTATGTGTTGGTATGGCTTCTTTGTATTACATTACCTAGTGAAGTCAAAGAGGTGCAAAGTCCACAGCTACCAGTGCTAACTCGGACATGTTCCCTGCAGAAGCTCTTCTCTGCCAATCAGGGGACATGAGCCAGGACGTTCATTGCAGCAATGGGATTGTAGTAACAAAGAGCCAGAAGCAATCCAAATATTCTTTATGGGGAAGTGGATGAATTGTAGTGAATTTATTCCATGGAAAGGAATGAATTATAATTGTAATTGTCAACGTGGCTGAATTTCTGGATCACGACATTGAGCTAATAAGGCAAGTTGCAGAGGAATCTATCAGATATGCTCCTATGCACATAGAGCTGTACAGACTACATTGATACATTCACGTGTATGATCACAAAGATGAGATAGCCATGAAAATAAATTCAGGATAGTGGTCACATCTGGTTGGGGAGATAGAATCAGAGGGGAGAGGGATTCCCCTGGTGGCACAGACATTAAGAATCCGCCTGCCAATGCAGGGGACATGGGTTCAATCCCTGGTCCAGGAAGATCCCACATGCCATGGGGCAACTAAGCCTGTGCACCACAACTACTGAAGCCCGCACGCTCTAGGGCCTGTGTGCGGCAACTACTGAGCCCATGTGCTGCAGCTACTGAAGCCCGTGTACCTAGAGCCCGTGCTTCGCAGTAAGAGAAGCCACCGCAATGAGAAGCCCGCGCACTGCAATGAAGAGTAGCCCCCGCTCACCACAACTAGAGAAAGCCTGCACACAGCAATGAAGACCCAACGCAGCCAAAAAAAAAAAAAAAAAAAAAAAAAAGCTGAAAAAAGAATCAGAGAAGAGATAACCAGGGCCTTTTTTGGTTTGTTTGGTTTTGCTTTGATTATTTATTTATTTATTTTTATTGAGGTATAATTGACATTTTTTAAATTGAGATGTATTTGACATATGCTCAGGGGCCCTTTAAAGCACTGGTAGCTTTATCTTTCTTAAGCTGGTGCTAGGTATGCAGGTGTTATTTCATTATTCTTTATACCTTATAAACTTTATAAATATTCCTTTCCCTGTGTTTGATATGTGATATATTTTTAACTGAACATGTGGAAGAATGGTGTGGCAGGGAGAAGGAAAGATGAGGCTGCCCTGGGCACACTGAGTTTTCATCCCCTACCTTCCTCACCGTTCTGCCATGTGCATCAGGCCCAACATGGCCCCATCTGACTGGTCTCCTTTGCTTCCCACTCTTTGTCTTGCTACCTCTTGTTTGCTTCCTGTAGATCAGTGTTTCTCTAGCTTTTTTTTTTTTTTTTCATTATTTCTCCCCCAGGAGCATTTTTAGCTATTTTCCCCCAATTGTCACTTCCTCTTTATGACATTTTAATACCACAGATGTACTGTCTGTTTATGTACTGTGTACCTGCCTGTGCTTTATGCATAGAGGAAGGTTTTCTTGTCTGCAAGAACCAATTCCCCCCTTCCCTTGGAGTAGATACAGCCCCAGTAGACAGTGCAAGATGTAGATTCACCCTCTGCTCGTGGACGGATATTCCTCCCTCTTTCCAAATTTCCTCTGTTTTCAGCTCCTGTTTTGTACCTACCACCATCAGAAACCTACCTAGGTTAGGATATAGATGTTCCTGTGGTTAACTGGCTTGTAACTTTGAGTTAACTCTCTTCCTGTTAGGAGTCCACATTCAGGGTGGCTAAGGGCTCCTGGCTGAAACCCGGCTTTGTCGCTTTTTAGTGATGCAGTCTTAAGCCAGTTAATTAATATCTTGAAGCCTTTCTCCTCATTTGTACAACAGGGACGGTACCGCTTGCTTCCTTGGGGTAGTGGTGAGAGTCCGATGGTTTTCAAGGTTGTGCTGGCATACGTACGATGACAGCCAAGTAAGAGGTGGCTGCTGCTGGGGTCCGCTGGCCTCTGCTGTGTGCCGCGACTGCGGTCTGTGTGTGCTCCTGGGAGCCGTTCCCTCTGTGGTGCTCAAAAAGGAGGCGACTGTCAGAACTTCTGAAACCCCAGAGGGCAGAGGTTGTCTGTCCAGCCATACCTACCTTCCTCTCCTGCATGTCTTTGTCTGACCCTGTTTCAAGCTTGAGCTGGGCTGTGGGAGAAAGGATGGGGAGACACAGTCCTGCCCTCAGGAGCTGAGTGAGAAGTGACAGAAGAAACCAAATCCTGATCAGGATGCTGGGAGGAGCGGGCCACATCTGCCTGGGGGTGTCAGGGAAGGCCCCTGAGGACGTAGCTTGTAAGCTGTGCCTTGAAGGGAGTGGAAGCATCTGCTTAGTTCAGCTTCCTGCATCTCATTACCAGGCATGAGTGGATAGGTGGACTTGTCTTTTTATCTGCAGAGCACATCTTATCCAAACTCAGTAGGAGGTTTTGTTTGCATTTTTCTTGGAATGTGGCAGAGTTTGCACTGAGCCGTGTGTGTGTGTGTGTGTGTGTGTGTGTGTGTGTCTGTGTGTGTGTGTGTGTGGTCTCCCATCTCTTTGTGACCGCAGGTTTGATTTGTGCAACAGCTGGTGGGCAGGGTTCTGGTCGGGCTGGGGCACAGTGTGCTCTTTGTCTGAGTCCGCTTGGTCCTTATGTAAGTATGAACCACAACTTTGGCCCCATTAGCTCCATGCTTTCACCACCTGGACTGAGTGTTCCAGATGGCCTTAATTTGGGTGGAAGATTTGGGTTGCAGTTGTCTTTTGTTTCTCCATTCTGGGGCACCATGAACTGTGGACGATGCTGCACAGAGGATTAGACATTATCACTTCTTGCGGTTACAACCCTTGAACCCTGAAGGATGCTTCCCGCCTTCATCTACTATAATCCCGTCTCTGCCTTTGTGGCCCTACCTCCTCCCAGAGAGAGGCAAAGAAGAGTTTATTTTCAAAAGTGGGATTTTCTTTTTCTTCCTTTTTTTTTTTTTTTTTTTGCCATGACAAGTAATAAAACTTTCCACTGAGCTCCTCGGCCAAGGTTAAACGCCTTTTCTCTGGGTAGGGCTTTCTCTGGGATTTGGCAAGACTACATCGCGGGTAGTGCCCTGGGAGGGAGGGGAGGCTGAGTAATGGCTCTGAGCTTTGGCTAGGGGTTTGTTATGATTGGAACGTATGTGGGGTGGGTCAGACAGTGGCCTCCTTTCTTGAACACCCTCACCACCTGAGACATTGCGTTCCCTGCCCTCAGAACCAAAAATACACCTGTGCAAACTTTTTGAGAAGGCTGGCCACGTGGGGGGCCGAGGCTGGGTGCTGTTGCTGACCACAGGGTGCGTTCTCACCTGACCTCTGACTGGCGGCACCTGCATTATTAGCACTGGGCCCTGGCTGGCTGAGCTCATTGGCCACAGGCTGAAAAGCGTGGTCCCATGGCGCTGGCTGAGACAAGTAAACTAACCTCTGGAAGGCCGAGGTGAACAGGCGCTCCCTTCCAGCATATTATCGAAACCACACACCTAATAGGAATCTCATGCATTAATGGTTTTCCTGGAATCAGACTCTTCCACCTCCATCACTGCATCTCTAAGGAGGGATGAAATTGGCTTTGTTTGGGCCCACGGGGCTTTGCTCCCAGGAAAAGGAGGCTAGAAGGCCATTGTGTGGACTCTGCAATGGTTTTCGTTATTTTCCCTTTTTGTTTGTGTGGGGATACACACACACACGCACACACACACACACACACACACACACATACACCACACACCACACACACACGTCACACACACACACCACACACACACCACATACACCACACACCACACACACACCAGACAAACCACACACACACCACACACACACCACACACACCACACACACCACACACACACCACACACTGCACACACCACACACATACCACACAGCACACACACACCAGACAAACCACACACACACCACACACACCACACACACACCACACACACACCACACACACACGCCACACACACACACCACACACACACACCACACACACCACACACACCACACACACACCACACACACACCACACACACACACTACACACACACTGCACGCACCACACACACAGCAGACACACACCACACACCACACACACAGCAAACACACACCATACACAAATACCATACACACACCACACACACCACACACACCACACACACACACCACACATACACACCATACACACACACCACACACACGCTACACACATACCACACACACAGCACACACACCATACACACACACCACACACACCATACACACACACACCACACACACCATACACACACCACACACACACACACCACACACACGCTACACACACACCACACACCACACACACACTCACACACCACACACACAGCACACACACACACCACACACACGCTACACACATACCACACACAGCACACACACAGCACACAAACAGCACACACACCACACACACACCACACACACCATACACACACACCACACACACCATACACACACCATACACACACACTACACACACCATACACACACCACACACACACACACACCACACACACCACACACACACACACACACACACACTTATATATTTTCAGTAGCAGCTGCAGTTGATTATGTAGTATGCAATAAATTATGCCGTGCATAAGGGTTGTTGATTGACTCCTTTTATTTATTTCTCAAACAGTGCCCCCCACTGAGTGGTTTCTGGGTAGATGTACAAAAAGAATTAATATACAGCAAAGTCTGGTCCAGTTGCCAGCAGGAGTCTTCACCAAGCCTTTGCACTTTGGTTCCTCCCTACAGAGGTGAGCTAACGAGGGGAACCACTCAGGCACATCCTGTTATCACTCAGTGTCCACAGCACAGAACAAGCTAAAGCGGAAGGGAAGGAGAGATGGTGTGAGGGGGGCATGGCCAGCCAGCTCCTCCTGTGGCTGGGTCCTGGCTCCCTATGAGGAAGATTTGAAGAATATAGATTTGCGAAAGAAAAGGCCGCAAGTCCATGGTCTTTTCTCAGGGGTGCTGATTTCAGCCTTTGAAACACGCCAGCTGAAATTGTTGATCTCTCGGAAGTCTTCCCTGGGCTGACAGGAATCAGGTTCTATCAGAGAGTCTGCTTTCAAAGCTTGGTGCCTGTACCCTACCAGTTGTGCACTATTTGAGGCTTCCCCCAGCACAAGATTGTAAGAGATCCCTGTGAGTGGAAACAGGCAGTAGGCAGTGAGATGTGAAATAACACCTTTTTATCCTATCTGCATTGGCCAAGCAGTCTGTTCATAAGGGGTTAGGTGTACAAGCAGAGACTTCGGAAATCAGCAGGTTTTCACATTAGTGACTAAAAAGCCCCCAATTTTGGTGCTAATTTCTTGTTCTTAGTCATAACTGCCAGGTTAAACCCCAATACCTGGGGAAGCATATCCATCCATCCATCCACCCATCCATCCACCCATCTATCCATCCAACTATTCTAACCATTCATTTATCCAGTGTTTATGAAACACTTGCTATGTGCTAGGTACCATGTAAGATTCTTACATTATTGTATTATGAACAAGACAGGATATTAATTTGTTAAGGGAGCCTATCAAAAGGAGAGACGGTTATGCCCTGTTTTGAGAAGTGGTTCAGTATAAACACAGGGGGCAATGGGAACCGAGGGCAAGTTCACCTACCCAGTTCAGTCTGGCCTAATTCCATCAGAAAGGCCGTAGTATTTAGTCTCGCTTTATCTCAACTGCCGCGAAAACAGAGTACAGTTTCTTTCTTACTGTTTGTTAAACTTTTAAAAGTTTCTCCTCTTCCCCTGCCTTCCTTTCGGTCTCCTAATCAGGAACTGAAGAGCCTGGAATAAAGAGAGTTAAGGGGGTCAGGAGAGTTCTGAGGGGCTGGCTTCTTGTGCCCCAGCGAAGTTCACTCAGTCCATCTTATTGATGCAGGGTCCAGGTTGCTCACACTTTGATACCCTTTAAAAGAGCATCATGGTGAATGCAAGTTAAAGCCACAGTGGGATCCCCCCGTCCAACTACCAGAGTCGATCAGGTAAAAAATAGTAACAACACCAAATGCTGGTGAGGAGGCAGCATTTGGGTCCCTTGTATGTTGCTGGTGGAAATGTAAAATGGCCACTCCGGGAAACTGTTGGGCAGTTTTTACAGAGCTCTAAACATGCAACTACCATGCAGCCCAGCAAGCTCACCCTTGGGCATTTATCCTAGAGAAATGAAAACATATTTAAATGAAAACCTGTACATGTATGTTCATTTCAGCTTTTATTCATAATGGCCCCAAGCTGGAAAACAGCCCAGATGTCCTTCAGCAGGTGAAGGGTTAAAGAAACTGTGGTCCATCCACACCGTGGAAACTACACAGCAATATAAAGGGGGCAGTCCTTTGATACCTGTCACAACTTGGGTGGATTTCAGGGAATTATGCTGAGTGAAAAAAAAGCCAGTCCTGGGACTTCCCTGGTGGCGCAGCGGTTAAGAATCCGCATGCCAGTGCATGGGACACGGGTTCGAGCCCTGGTCCGGGAAGATCCCACATGCCGCGGAGCAACTAAGCCCGTGCGCCACAACTACAGAGCCTGCGCCCTAGAGCCCGCGAGCCACAACTACTGAGCCCGTGTGCCTAGAGCCCATGCTCCGCACCAAAAGAAGCCACCGCAATGAGAAGCCCACACACTGCGACGAAGAGTAGCCCCTGCTCACCACAACTAGAGAAAGCCTGCACCCAGCAGTGAAAACCCAACACAGCCAAAAAATAAAAAGCAAGGAAATTTATTAAAAAAAAAAAAAGCCAGTCCTAAAGGTTACATACTGTATGACTTTTGAAATGACAAAATTTTAGAAACGGAGAGATTATTAGTGGTTTCCAGGGATTAAGGATGTGGGGTAAAGGAAGCAGGAAAAAGGTGGGTGTGGTTATAAAAGGGCAATGCAAGAGATGCTTGGGGTGATGGAGCTGTTCAGTATCTTTACTGTGGTGGACACTGAACCTATATGTGATAAAACCTTTTATGTGATAAAACCGTAAGAACTAAACACACACACACACACACACACACACACACACACACACATACACAAGTGCAGGTAAAACTGGGGAAACCTGAATGTCTGTGGATTGTTGCAATGTCACCATCCTGGTTGTGATATATTCTGGTTTTGCAAAATGTTACCATAGGGGGAAATTGGGTAAAGTGTCCATAGGATCTCTCTGTGTTATTTCTTATAACTGCAGGAGAGTCTACAACTGTCTCAATAAAAATCTCAATGAAAAAAAAGCATCATATAAAATAATACTTGATTCAAATTTAAATCTCTAAACTAGAAACATCACAGCCCAACATTAAATTAAGATTGTTTTATTTGTACACGTTACTTGATCAACACGATTCTTTGTGCCTCATTTCAAGTGAACAGCAGTTTCCAATCATAATCGTCATTTGAACCTCTTAACTTAAATGAATGGGGCTATTCTGACTTTTAGGCAGATCTTTTATCAATTAATTAAAATTAATTAATTAAAATTAACTAATTGGTTTTAATTAATTAATTACATTGGCTGCGCTGCCCGGCTTGCGGGATCTTAGTTCCCCGACCAGGGATTGAACCCAGGCTCTCAGCAGTGAAAGCACGGAGTCCTAACCACTGGACTGCCAGGGAATTCCCTAGGCAGGTTTTTAAATCTTGAACTTGACATAGATTATGTCTGTGACCAAAACTGTGCGTATCTGCCCAGATCGCCCTGAGAACTTGGAGAAAACGTTTTTAAAGCCTTTCTAGTGATGAATCAGAAGTATTGTTTTGGAATAAAACATAACACACTTCCTTTTTTAGTTTTGAAAAGTTAAAAGATTCCTGGCATATTTGATGTCAGAGGCTCAATGTCTGATATTTAAGCATTTTTGCTAAAGAGGACACAAATTTGATAAACTAAATACATAAGCACTTTTGGAGTAGAAATAGGTGGGACCGGGCTGTCTTTAGGCCTTTGCATATGAAAATGGTCTTTGAAACACTTGGGCAAAGCCCCCCTCCTCCCCAGAGTAGCAGACCTTCTATGCTGCTGCCTGCACTGCTAGGCAGTGTCACATTTCTACTTCTCGCCCTCTCTGCCCTGCTTCTTGCTGGTCTAGGCGTGTGTGTGTGTGTGTGTGTGTGTGTGTGTGTGTGTGTGTGTGTGTGGTAGGGGGGGATAGTGGTTGGAGGAGGTGTGCCCTAAGGGCTGCATTGATGGTGGGGGACTGTTCCTCTGATGCCAGTCAGAGAACAAGGCATGGTAGACTAATCATGCTGTATCAGCATCTTAGTGGTGTTTTCAAGGATGGGATTCCAATTGCATTCACTTTATAGAATGAAAAAAATCAATATGTTAGTCGGGTTCTAATTCATGTTTTAAAATAGGCGATTTCTTTTTTGCATTGTTCACATCTTTCCCTTTTTATCACCTGCCCGCCGTGAATGTGTATAGCGGAGTTGTCTTTGCCCGTTGGGGAGGATGAGTGTGTAATAGGAGGGATAGCAGAGAATATGAGGTTCACGTGGGTGCATTTTCTGTGATGTCTTAGAGAAAATTAGACGTTGTCTGCCTCTGCTCTTCGGCAGGAGGAAGATGGTGAGGGATGAGAGTATAGGACAACCTTGTGTGCCCCCATGGTATCATTTGTGAGCACAGGTAAATTCATCAGAGAATGTCTGGAGTAGATGGGGTTTGCACAGCACTATTAAGTAGTTCCTGAAGGTTCCTCCAGCTTTTTCAAGCTGAAGCAGCTTAAGTCTGTGGTTAAGTTCCCAAATGAATCCCAACAGGCTTCTTCCAAATGGATCAAATAGCATTCAATAAAAATGTAGCTGTGTTATGTATATATGTATGTAGCCATGCACACATGGAAAAAGACTCCAAGTGGTAAATGCTGTAGATCAAGTTGAAAAAGACACCCCTTCCCTTTTTTTCGTTCATTAGAACTACTTCTTAAAATAGTCTCTGGTGACCTTGTTCCTTATAATTGAACTCTGTCCAGAGGTGAGTGCTTGGGGGAAAGTTTGAAGCAAATTTATGTGGCTGTTTAATGTGGGTAGTAGGATGGAAAAATAGTAAAAATGAACTGCAGATTTCTCTGATTTTCTTGGAACTTCAAAGTGGCTGACCTAGTCCCTCATTTAAAATGTTCTCTCTTAGGCTGGAGTATAAGGTTGGTAAGGAATTGTACTAAGGCAATATTTTGGGACAGTTAGCACTGAAGGATGGCATTTACAGTGTGCAGTCCACATCTGTCTTTCCCTTAAAGAAGTCTTTTTGTTTTCACAGGAAGACCTAATTTCAAGCAGCCCCTACTTTTCAACCCAGTGTATTCCTGGAAATCCTATTTTTGAATGCTCACCAAAAAGCCACATCATATTTTCCTATAGGAATAATAACTAGTATTTGCCTTGTCCTTCCTGTGTATGCAGACACCATTGTAAGCGTTTTACGTGCATTAACTTAGTTAATCCTCACGACAACCTCATGAAGTAGATACTGTTACTATCCTAATTTTATACCTGAGAAAACTGAGGCACAGAGAGATTAAGTAAGTTGCCGAGGGTCACACAGCTAGTTAATGGGGATACCAGGATTTATTTAGGCAGTTGGACTTCAAAGCTTGAGTAATTACACCACTAAGATATGTTGCCTCTCAAACAATGTTAAAACATTATTGTGTTTTTTTAAGTAAGGATTTACCAGCCAGATATGACCAAGAGTATATTGTAAAAGCAAAGACATGTTAATTTATCTGTTTAGTCATTCAATGTCAATAACTATAAGACTTGATAATGAAATAGAAAAATTCTCTCCTAAAATGGGAATAAATGTATTAATTGGATTGACTATGCAAAGGCCTCACGATCACTGAAAACAGGTAAGCTATACTTTTTCTGTGACACAAACTTGACTGTAAATAATATGCTAATGAAATAAAAATGTAATTAGAGATTTACTTGTAAGTCTCTGGTTTAAACTTTAGAAAGCCTTTTGTGGTTTAGATGGTCCAGTTTTCTCAGTAAGACTCCCGAGAAATTTGCACCAGTATTTTATCTTACCTTCGTTTTGTAGAATAGTGTACGCAGGGGCTAGTGTGCCAGGTTGGCAGCTTTTCGAACTGTCTTCAGGCTCCCATAATGTCTGCTGAAAGTCAGCCATAAATCTTATTGTTGTGGGATCCAGTGGTCTGGGTGGTTTTGGCTGAAGGCAGGAAAGTGGCTCCTTTCTCTGGGCGGATCTGGTGGAGTTCTGGGCACCTGGGGCTAGGCAGCCATCACTCTGGGGTTAATGTGGAAAGTCCCTCTGAATCCTCTTTGTCTGTGTTACACTAAATCTCCAGGCCAGTGAGAACAGTTTGGTTAATGGGTCACAAGACATGACCCTCTTTTATGTAGAACCTTCAATAGCAATGCCTGTTAACTTACCCTTCTCTTTTTTCTTCCTCCCCCCCCCCCCATGTCTTTCTCACTGGGTCCCTCCCTGTCTGCAGCACAAACCCTGGATCCTCACAGCCTATGGGATGTGGGCCTGCTGGTGTGTGCTGGGGACCCAAGGCACAGCCATGGTTCTTATTCACACCACCATCTCCTTCTGTGTTGCCCAGTTCCGGTCGCCGTTCCTGTCATGGCTCTGTTCTCTCTTCCTGCTCTCTACACTGAGGCTTCAAGATGTGGAGGAAGTTATGGTAAGAGTCTCCGTTTTACCATTGGGAAGGAGAAGGCCCCTTTGGCAGTGCCTTTATCCAGGTAGATGCCTTTGTTTTCAGACAAGAGTCAATTGAAGAACTGCGGTGGCGCTCCCTCTAGTGGCCACAGGGGGTTGATGCATGTGAACCCTGGTGTTGCGTTCTGCAGTCTTTTGTATCTGACTATGCCTTAGTCCTTGGAGGTTGCCCAGCGCTGACCTTGTACCTTTTCTCCCAGTTTGGGCAGGCATGGATGGTGCCAGATGTCACAGGAACAAAGGGGGAAAAAAAGCAATATGCAAAAAAGCAAAAAAAAAAAAATCCCCTATGCATTTAATAAAACAATCATCTATAGAATGCTGCATGGTTTATAGGGAACTCTCACATTCCTTATCTCATCAGAAGCCCATGATAGTCCCTGAACAGATAAGGCAGGTATTTTCCTTGCACAGAACACCTTGGGAAGCTTTTGACATTCTTTCTTTAGTCATGTGGAACTGGGCTTCCCATGGTGTCTTTATTTTTGTTCATTTGTTCACTCATTTGTTCACCTTTTCGTTGATTTAAGTGATGGCACTTAGAATTGGTGAGCCCTGGATCTGCACAGTCATGGGAAAGAATGCGACGGGAAGGATGAGCCAGTGGTTTTCTAGTCTCTTCTATTCACTGTCTCTTCTCCTCTTAAAACTGGAGGCGGTGTTTAACCTCTGTGTCTTAATTTCGTCATTTGGAAAATGGAGGTAATAGCTGCTCTGCCTTCCTCATGGAGTTGTTCTAAGGATCCAACAAGATAATACATGTTAAGCAATTTTGTAAAAATGGTAGCATTTTGAAAATTCAAGAATTCTTGCTGTTGTTAGGCTGCCTTAATTTTTCTTCACTCTTACCAAAGGACTGGGGCGAATACTTCAAGCACATGTCTCAAAACCTGGACTTAAGAGAATAAGCAGGGTAGCGCCTCTCTTCTAACAAAGATACATAACTTCCCAGAATGATTAAACTAGGCGATCACTTAAATAAGTGTGCTTAAAAATAGATTTGTGATAAAAATAAAAATAAATTCACACCTAACTTTTGGGGGACCTGGCAAACGTTCAAAGACGGTCTCCAGTTGTAATTATCCTTTATTTGGGGACTCTTAGCATCAGTTATGGGTGTTGGTGGTGAATAAGTATTCCATTTGTTATGTAAGCTGGTGGTGTGCAAAATATTGCTGAAGGGGAGAGAGCAAATGACCAGAAACTAGTTGCCCTGGGTTTCCATACTTTCACACATGCAGTTTTCTTGGTTTTCCTTGGTGGCTGCTGAAGTCCTGGACGTGGAATAGAAACTCTGTTCGGTACTTAGTTTTTCAGTGTAAAGCCTTAAAAGACCCTCGCGGATCAAGTGAACAACTTTTTCCTTTGTCCCAATTTTATTTCTTGTATCTATTTCCATAACCTATTTTCTAATTAAAAAAGCAATACATATGTATTATAGAAAATATGGAAAATATAGAAAAATATAAAGATTATAAAATGATGCATAATTTTATTCCCTCAATATTAAGATTTTACCACATTTGCTTTTAGTCTTTTGTTCCGTACCTAATTTTGTACGTGCTTTTTATTCTTTCATGCTGTGTTGTAATTATACTTTTACATACCTATCTCCGGTATGAGAATTTAGGTACATTGAGGGCAGGGACTATTTCTTTTGACGGTGTTTCTCTAAAGCTTATTTGGAAAATAGTCTTCCACTACATGTGGAGCCAAATTAATGATAGAAGAACAGAAGGAAAGATACGCTGAACACATAAATCCCATGTGACATTTACGGACACACCCCATTTTATTGCACTTTGCAGATATTGCATTTTTTTTTTTAACAAACTGAAGGTTTGTGGCAACCCTGCGTTGTCAGATGATCAACAGCATTTTTTCTTTTTTTCAGCGATAAAGTCTTTTTAAATTAAGGTATGTTCTTTGTCTTTTTAGACATAATGGCTGTTGCACAGTTTACTAGACTACAGTATAGCGTAAACATAACTTTTCTGTGCACTGGGAAAGCAAAAAACTGTGTGACTCATTGCGGTGTTCGCTTTAATGCGGTGGTCTGGAACCGAACCTGCAGTACCCTGAGGTCTGCCTGTATAAGTCTGTCTTTGTCTTCGGAGTTGTTGAAGGAGCTGTTAGAGTACCCACTGGATGTAGCTGATCTGCATGCTGTCCGCTGGTGTACCTGACAGAAGCATATCTGGGAAAACCTTCACTGTGTTGCATCAGGCTTAATGCGAAGCTTATGGCTGATGTTAGGGACACTCTCCTGCCCGTTGCTCATTAATTGCTTGTTTTGATGATCGATGATGTTTGCCTGCTGTTCAGTGGTTCTCGACTCCCTGGATGGGACAGCTGCTCTGCCCGTGGAAGAGATCTCCTTCCTGGGAGACTGGATGACGTCCCTCCTTGCCACTCAAGGTTGTTGTCTCCTTGTGACTTTGCAGAGAGGGTGGTACCAGACGGAAAATGAGTACTACTTGCTGCAGTTCACACTGACCGTTCGCTGCCTGTACTACACCAGCTCCAGCCTGGAGCTCTGCTGGAAGCAGCCGCTGGCTGAGCACACCTTCTGCTCCTTTCCCTGGATGGTGGCCTATGTCTTCTACTACCCAGTCTTCCACAACGGGCCCATCCTCAGCTTCCCGGAGTTCATCGCACAGGTGAGAGCCTTTCGGGGATTGGATGGGTGTTTCTGCGATGATGCTTCTGTCTTTGTTGCTGTGGTCATCCGTGAGTCTTTTCATACAGGGGTGCCCACAAGTTTAAGAACACACATTATTGTCATGATCTCTGATAATAAATGAAATACTTCTGGGAAATAAGCCTTCAAAATAAAGGTCAGCCTATCTCTTGTGCCTGTTGGTTGTAGGATTCTCTGTGGACTGTGACAGCCAGAAATAATAACTGGGCACAGCCAGGAACTTGGGGGTAGGCATCCCCTGCAGGGCTGTCCCAGAGGAAGAAAACTGACTTCTCGTGGTATTACTTGGAAAGTGGAAGGAGGAACTGGCTAAGCTCTTGTTTGGCAAATAATAAGTACCCTTTTATTTTCACAAACTGCTTATGAAATAGCTCTGCCGTGGCCTGGGAATTGTTCAGGGCGATCTGGATGGGATAACAGAGTGGAGTTGAAGAGGGTTTGAGAGCAATGGTGTGCTTTCGGGTCTGGGTGCCTGTTTGTGCCCAGGATCTCGCCTCCCTACTTTTGGACAGCAGCCTTGTCTGAAGCTCATGGGAAGCCACCTTCGTCATTGCCACCTCACTTTTCCTCCTAGTTCCGATTTTTTTCCTCATTCCACAGCTAGCCTCGTGGAACACGTGTACTAAGTTAATTCACCTGAAGTGTGAGTAAACAATTGATGTTCCCGAAAAACAGTGTTTCTCAAAGGACATTCCTGTCTCCCTCCTCCCAAGAAAACAATCCCCATGGAGGTGAGAACAATAACACGTATGCACACACAGTGCACACATGTGCAAGCACACACATGTGCGCACACACTGGGGCCTGGACACGTAGTTTGAAGAGCAGGGCCAGCAGCAGTGTTTGACATTTTTGGAGGGCAACCCGAAAGGTGCCCCCTGCACAAATAGGAGGGTTCTTAGAAATCCCTTATTTCGTCTTAAAAATTTCACTGAGTTGCACGTGGTACTCAGAAGTATATTTCTGCATTATAACAATAACTTAATGTTTAAAAATTGCCAGTTAAATCATTGAATGTTTTCCTCTCTGCAACTCTTTAAGTGAAATTGATATTCTGGGCAGATGTATGTTTAGTACATGGTTTCTCATACCTCAGTTTGGGTTATCTAGGATCGGTCTTTTGCCATGAAGGAATTTAAAATCTGTGTTTGAAATTCATGGTTAAAATTGTTGTGTAAAAGAAAGAGGTGGTCTAGTGATGGCAGCTGATCTTCTAACTCAGTGATTCTCAAAGTGTGGTCCCTGGACCAGCAGCTACAGTATCACCTGGGAAGTTGTCAGAAATGCACATTCTCAGGCCCCTCCCCAGACCTAATGAATCAGGAACCCGGGGGCGGGGCCCGGCAGCGTGGTCCTGATGCTGTTAGAGGTAGAGAACCACTATCCGAAGTTCTTAGAAGAGCAGGGGGTTGGGTGAGGGTGGGGTAGACCCAGGGTAGGGTGGGTTCAGGTTCTCCGAATTTTGTCTCCTTTACAACCTCCTTGCCACTGTAAGTTTTTAATTCTAACGTTGCAGTCAATAACTTTTGGACTAAACGTCCACAAGCACACCCCCACCCCTCCCTTGAAGACAGATAATTCTCAGAGAAACATAGACTAAACCCATTAAGAGGAAACAAATTGGGACTTCCCTGGTGGTGCAGTGGTTAAGAATCCGCCTGCCAGTGCAGGGGACACGGGTTCGACCCCTGATCCAGGAAGATCCCACATGCCGTGGAGCAACTAAGCCCGTGCGCCATGACTACTGAGCCTGCGCTCTAGAGCCCGCGAGCCACAACTACTGAGCCCGTGCACCACAACTACTGAAGCCCGTGCGCCTAGCGCCTGTGCTCCGCAACAAGAGAAGCCACCGCAATGAGAAGCCCGCGCACCGCAGTGAAGAGTAGGCCCCGCTCGCCGCAACTAGAGAAAGCCAGTGCACAGCAACCAAGACCCAGTGCAGCCAAAAATAAAATAAATAAATTTATATATACAAAAAAAGAGGAAGCAAATTATTTTCCTAACTGCCTCTTATCCATTAAGGAGCTTAGCCCTATGGGATCTGTCCTTTGTTGTTAGGCAAATCATCATTCTTCTTAGTTCTCGTCTGTCTCCTCCTTTCTGATTGCACCCTATAGGGTCTTGAGGGAATATGAGAGGCGGGTCTCAGGGTCCTGAATATGTTACACAGAGGCGAGCTTTGAGATTATTGCTCACCTAAATCCTTAGCCAAAGGCTCTTGTTTTTGAGTTTCAGCCTGGGGAAATGAAGGGGTTTCTCCCTGTAGGGAGTCAGGTCTGGAGACTCCAGGTACCATCTATGTCCCCTCTCTCTGTTTTTTTTACCCCTTTCAAAGTGGTGACAATTGCCGAAAGCAGGGAACTCAAAAAGGCAAGTTGAAACCTTTCTCTGTGGTCTGAGAAGATTCATAGAAAAGTCAGTCTAGAAAAGGCAAAATGTTTAATAAGCTACAGGGCAATAAAAACACGCCAGGTGGTTTCTGCAGTTGCTGGGGGTGTGTAGGGGGCACTTAACCTCCTGTGAGAAAAATGGGTCTAAGAGGAGAGCATTTAAACTAGGGAGCTAATCTAGTAGTGAAAGGGCTCCTTCAGAGAAGCCGGGAGGGGGCAGAAGAAAGCCAACTGGAAGAGCTTGTAAGTAAGGTTTGCTCTGAACGAGTGCTTGTGTGAATGAATAGATGTTAACAGGAAATGGTAATATTGAAATTTTGGCTCTTAGCTTCTCAGGTCAACGTTCACAAACTCTAAAGAGCAGGGAGAGACTTGCCACCAGGGGGCAGCAGAGCCTCACCGTGGAGACGAACCCAGCTGGGCAAACCACAGTCCATAAATTTACAGTACTAGGCCCACCCTGGGAGAATGTTCTCTTTCACCCAGTTTTTTTTTTTTTTTTTTTTTTTTTTAGTGTGTAAATTTACATATCCAAGATGAGTCAAGTATAGAAGAGGTGCCTCTGTAATGTATGGCATGTGAAATGTGTACACATCAATCATGAACAGGGGAAAATGTGCCTGTCAACAGGCCTCAGTGCCTTAACTTGAAGGCCATCTCTGATGGCATTTGGAGTTTCAGGAATATGGGCCCCGTTTATTTTTCTCCCAGGGTTCTATGGAACTCAGATACGGAGCCGGGGGTGAGGTCGGGGGACAGGGTCGGGGAGGTCTAGGGAAAGGCAGGAAATGCTGTTTATTTGCTGAGCTGGGAGCCTGGGGCCACCACATCTTAACTCTGAGCAGGTTGAATCATGCAGTGAGGGAGGAGCTGATATGGGGGGGGACGGTGAGCCTGGGTGTGGGAGGACCAGGGGGTTTTCCTTGCTGAGGGCTGTGTTCCTGCCCTGAGGGGAAGAGCCAGTGCTCACATAGGGAACTAGGTTGGTGGTTAAGAGCAAAGACTCTCGTGCCCAATCCTATTGTTACAGGGTTTGAATCCCTGCTCTGCTTTGGCTTGAGAGCTTTTGGTGAGTTACTCACCTTAGTTGTGACTCAGTGTCCTTATCAATGAAATGGGAAAAGCAATAATACCTCCCTCACAGGGTTGTCATAAGGATTGAACGATTTTGTATAGATAGTGGGGCTTAACATGTAGCGCTATGAGGTGTTAACTATTACTATTATTGTTGTTATCGTTATCCAAAAGCAGGGGCATTTCTAGGGTAAGTTGTTGGAGGAGGGCATTGAAAGGATGTGACCACTGGTTGACCTGCAGTCTGGACCTGGGCTGTTGGAGGCTGTTCACCCCTCCCCTGCCCTTGGAATATGCGTTCTGCCTGCCATTCCCACACTAGGAGCCATTTCAGGGACATAGCCTTGACCTTGAACGAGGAAGGTGTTGTTGAGACCATCTGAATTGACTATGTGACTAAACCCAGGTAAGGCCTCTATTTAAACTTTAAAATTCTGGCCAGTGGATGCAGAGATCTACTTGCCTTTCAGCGCCCAAGACAAGGCTCATCTGTAAGCTCCCTTGCTTATTAAACCTGCCACCTGCCAACCCGGAATGATCTGGCTGTTTTTCTTTGGTCTCTCCTCGCCCTCTGTGTACAAGGGGCCAGTTTCAGATTTCACCCAGGGAAGCTCCCGAGGGTGAGAACTAACGTAAGTTTATGCCAGAACTGAGGCCCTGGGTGTCCAGGCTGATAGGTGAGGGCAGCAGCAGGGGCCATTCTGGGCAGGATTCTGGGCAGGGACCATCCTTGATCTCAGAGGAGGCCAGCGGAAGACGGATGCAGGCAGTGGCTGCAGGTGCAGGGGCGGGCCCAGCCCCTGAAGGACTAGGCCTGGCAGTCAGCATCCCAGACAAACCACTCAGGGTATGGGGTGGGCTCTGGTTCTAGGGCGCATCTGGAATGGTGCTAACTGTGAGAAGTAACCCTAACCGAGCACTTACTCCTAACCAGGCTTTCCATGTTCTGATGCCTTTCATCCTGGCAACAACCCCAGGAGAGAGGCACTGTTGTTACTCCCACTTCACAGACATTAACACGGAGGCAAGGACAGGCTAACGCAATGCGCGTTGGAGTGGGAGGGACGAAGACCAGACAGAGCCTTGTCGCCAGCTCGGGGAGCCGCACAGGAGTTAGAGGGAGGAAGCAGTGTGGCCTGGTGGACGTACGGGTCTGGAGGCTCAAGCTGGCCAGACCGGGTCCCAGTCCTGTGGCAGCTACACCGACTGCAGGCCCCACTTGCCGTTCTGCCAGAGACCACTCGGTACTACTGGCCTTGGTCCGGATGCTGGGGAGGGGCAGTGAGGGACTGATTAGGGAATGATTTCCTGGGAGTAGGGGTACGGTCTATGACCCTGGGCTGGAGAGAAGCTCCCATGTTACAAAGGAACAAGACGCGGGCTACAGTGCCCTTGACCCAAGCGTGGAGGTTGGAGCAGAGGTAACTCAGTTGAACAGTTGCCTCTGGGGAAGGCTTCTGTTTGGTGCTCTCCAACATGGGTATTAGTCGTATGCGAAAGAAAAGAACCTTTCATCTTTGAGCACTGTCATCTTTAATCATTAGAATATCTTGGAAGGGCTTCGATATTCCTTTTTATGTAATTTGCATGAAATGAGGTTTTAAAATACAACGTGCTTTAAAATGCGCTTCGCAGATGAGTTAAGGTGTATTTTTTAGTGGAGCCTTAACTAAAAATTCCCATTGACGGCAGTTTCCAGTGGTCTTGAGATTGGCACTCCCCTCAGTTTGAAATATCTCAAGTGAAACGCTTTGCATGCAGAGGTTGGGTAGTGAGCGACCCTGCTCATTTAGGTGAGCTGTGTATGGTGTGTCTTTTCCTGCTGATGAATTGACAAGGGACAAATATAAATGGGCTGTAATAACAGCACAACTCTGAAGAAAGACTAATAACCATGTTTTTTTTTTTTTTTTTTTTTTTGCGGTTCGCGGGCCTCTCACTGTTGTGGCCTCTCGCACGGCAGAGCACTGGCTCCGGACGCACAGGCCCAGCGGCCATGGCTCATGGGCCCAGCCGCTCCGCAGCACGTGGGATCCTCCCGGACCGGGGCACGAACCCGTGTCCCCCGCGTCGGCAGGCGGACTCCCAACCACTGCGCCACCAGGGAAGCCCATAAGTATGCCTTTTTAAACCTGGAGAGCGAGTTTGGCCCTGGGGAAAGTAGGGAAGTCATTATTGGGAGGCCAGTCAGCCACAAAATGCATCTCATGTTTCTTCTTAATTACAGATACTCGTGTCATTTTAGACCGTGCATTGTTTGGGGAAGGAAAGGAGGGCCTCTGGACTGACCTTAAGATGTGGTCGCCTGGAGCTGGAGGTGATCGGACAGACTTATTTTCCTGATGGCCTGGCGTGGCTGTTGTTCTGATCTCACAGTGGCTTCCCTCCTGTCTAGATGCTTCTCCTCTCCCTGGGACGGGGCTGCACACCCAGTGATGCTCCAAGGCCTCGGGGTGTAGTTCTGGTCTTCAGGGGACCTGAGCTTGGGGTTAGGCAACTGCTCAGGGGCCTGCAGGCCATGTGCATAGTTGCTTATTTGGGAACACTGGAGACAGTTGTGCAAAGATTGTCTTTTTGTCAACACTGCTTTTGAGGTCGTTATCACATTCATTCAGGGAATCTGCTTTCCTCCAAGAGTCTGGCACCAAGAAAGGCCCCTTCTGTTGGTCTGGAATGGTTTTAGGTGCCTCTTCGTGTCTTAGCTTCCCCAGTTGCCTTGGTGTGAACTGTTCTAGCCTCCATAGACTAATGGACACTGTATTCGTAATTGTTTCTTCATTTGCTGATGGTCATTTGGTCAAAATGAGTTTGCTTTAGAGAGCTGAAAAAGGATTGAGAATGAACAAAGGGCAACTAAGTGTGTAACTAAGAAAGTCTCCGAGTGAGGTGGGAAGGTAAGGAAAAATAAAGATGGGTAGCACAAAAGAGAGACAGGCTTGCTTGTTCATAGAGAGGATGCTGGGCTCCCCTGGGGAGGTCCTGAGACTCGGCATTTTTTTACACGAAGGCTGCAGAAACAGAGGGCTTTCCTCTTTAACAGAGAGGACAAAAGTCTTCACGATATCGTAAAGTGACATTACCTTTTTGCCCTGATTACAAAAATAATAATAGTTAAAAAATAACAAGAATCTTAGTATCCAAAGATTACCATCACTGCTGCCATTTTGGTGTCTGTGTCTCCAACCTTTCTTTATTTATGCATTTATATCAAGAAATAGTTTTCATGGCTACGTAAGATTGAGGCGCACTCGTGCATTTAACCAAGCCCCAAGCCCATACTGTTGGAAGTTTGGGTTATTTCCTTTTTCTTCTGAATTATATAATGCAGACATGAGGGATTGGGCAGGTAGGGGGTCTCTCACTGAGGATTTCTCCATCCACTGGCTTGTCGATGCTCTGCTCCAGACTTTGTAGCATGCACGCTTGACGTTAAGGATTCATATAAAACCACCCTCAGTTATGCCTAGAGAGGGAAAGGGGTCTGCATTGGGTCGCTGTGCTGCGGCTATAATTGCAGTGAGCTGTGATCCCTGCAAGACTGCAAACCCATCTGTGCCCCACCTTCCTTCCTGGATAACCTTCCCAGCTAAGTGCTTCCCCTGTCAAATTTGGCTGGGTGGATCCTGCAAAGCAGTTACTTTTGTTTCCTAATAAATATCTTTCTGAGGTGAACTGAAGAAAATGAAAGGAAATTCCTGTTAATTTGATCAACTTACATTAAAAAATTTAAAACAACAGCTTTCCTGGGCGTATAATTTCTCGGTCTGGTTTCTTGCTGTAAGAGGACCGTTTGAGACCGTGGTAGAATATATGCTCAAGAATGGAATAGAAATTAACTCCTTGGAGTGTAGATAGCCCATCACCTCTAAGGGCAGTGCCTGCCGCCCCTCCTGGCTGCCGTGGGACCCACTGCGCCTTGATGGTTAGAGGAGAGGAGAAGTTAAAGAAGCATGTCAGGATCACCTTCCCCTAGGGATGGGCCTCTCTTGTTCATGTAGTGTCTGGAGCCCTAATTGTCAAGCCCTTGCTGAACCAAGTCCATATCCTCTGCCAGCTAATGTGTGCAGATACAACTTCATAATTAAGGCCGTCACTTCACCTCTGCATTTCCAGGCAGCCTTCAGTCTAATAAAATCGTGTCAGTGTAAGATCTGGAAAACTTATATGCGCTCTCTTGTTTTTCTGTGTTTGTCTAGGATACATCAGGAACTGCCCTCCATCCTGAGTTTTGGCAGGGCTGCTGCTGGGGTGAAGGGATGCGGAACCCCTTCTTGGTTCTCGGCACTGGGCTAGCTTGTGGCCTCCACCCTTTTCTTGCTCTTGGACAGAGTTTTCTAGCTTGGACATGACTTAAAAAAATTTTTTTTTTATTGAAATATAGTTGATTTACAATGTTCTGTTAGTTTCAGTTGTACAGCAAAGTGGTTCAGTTATCTATCTATTCTTTTTTAGGTTCTTTTCCATTATAGGTTATTACAAGATATTGAACATCTTGTAATATATTACTGTGTCTACCGTAGGTCCTTGTTGGTTATCTATTTTATATATAGTAGTGTGTATCTGTTAATCCCAAACTCCCAATTTATCCCTACTCCCTTTTCCCTTTGGTCACCGTAAGTTTGCTTTCTATGTCTGTGGGTCTATTTCTATTTTGTAAATAAGTTCATTTGTCTCATAATTTTTAGATTCCACACATATGTGATATCATATGGTATTTGTCGGACATGTTTTTTTTTTACCCGAGAACGCCGAGTGTTCCCGAGGCAAACTAAACCAGCCCTCCCTTAGAAGATACAGCGAAAGTGAAAATTTATAAAAACGTTGTCTAGGGGACTCTGAAAGGTTTTAAAAATGGTGGCGCAGTGGTTGAGAATCTGCCTGCTAATGCAGGGGACACGGGTCCAAGCCTTGGTCTGGGAGGATCCCACATGCTGCGGAGCAGCTAGGCCCATGAGCCACAGCTACTGAGCCTGCGTGTCTGGAGCCTGTGCTCCGCAACAAGAGAGGCCACGACAGTGAGAGGCCCGCACACCGCGATGAAGAGTGGCCCCCGCTCGCCACAACTAGAGAAAGCCCTCGCACAGAAACGAAGACCCAACACAGCAAAAATAAATTAATTAATTAATAAACTCCTACCCCCAACATCTTCTTTAAAAAAAAAAAAGAAATGGAGGTGCCATCTAATGACTTCTTCTGTTTCTACTCTAGATGCAGCGGCAGGAGCAGGGCTCGCCCAAGGCCAGCCTTTCCATCCTTGCCCGGGGGCTGGGCCGCCTCCTCTCCTGTTGGTGGCTGGCGGAGCTGATGCTTCATTTTATGTACATGCACGCCATCTACAGCAGCACCTCCCTCCTGAGGGCCGTCTCATGTTGGACCTTAGGTAATGGTGGAAATCACTGGCGGTAGAACAAGCATCGAGAGAGGTAGCTTCACGGCGAAGCAGCTGGACGGGGGCAGACAGGGGTGTAGTTGCCTTGAGCAAACCCTCCTTTTTTTCACCTTGTTCCTCTTGTGGCCGAGGTGACGCATGTGTGAGGTGGCTGACAGAGGTGAGGGTCAGGCTTGGTGGTCTTGGAACCAAGGATGGTAGCAATCCCTCTTCCTAATGGAATCCTGCTAAGTTCAGCTGGGTCCGCATCTTCCTGGTATGGCCAGTATTGCACTTGACAGGAGAAGGCGAGAGATGCTGGGTGTAGCCTTGTAGCCCCTGCTAAGAGGTAATGCTTTAAGACCGAGTTCTGCAGTAATCCTTGTTGTTTTCCTGTATGATATAAAGCAAAGAGCATGAGCTTTAGAGTCAGACAGATACAGGTTTTTTTTTTTATTGAAGTGTAGTTGATTTACAATGTTGTGTTAGTTTCAGGTGTACAGCAAGTGATTCAGTTATACATACATATATGTGTATATATATATATATATACATACACACATATGTGCATATGTGTGTGTGTGTGTGTGTGTGTGTATATATATATATATATATATATATATTCTTTTTCAGATTCTCTTCCCTTATAGGTTATTACAAAATACTGAGTATAGTTCCGTGTGCTATACAGTAGGACCTTGTTGGTTATCTGTTTTATATATAGTAGTGTGTATCTGTTAATCCCAAACTACTAATTTATCCCTCCCCCCACCCCCAGCTTTCCCCTCTGGTACCCATAAGTTGTTTTCTATGTCTATGGGTCTATTTCTGTCTTGTAAATAAGTTCATTTGTATCATTTTTTTAGATTCCACATATAAGTGATAGCATATGATATTTGTCTTTCTCTGTTTGGCTTACTTCGTGTAGTATGATAAAATCTAGGTCCATCCATGTTGGTGCGAATGGCATTCTTTCATTCTTTTTTATGGCTGAGTAATATTCCGTTGTCTATATGTACTACATCTTCTTTATCCATTCACAGCCAGACATAGGCTTGAACCTCGGCTCCACCAGTCGCTAGTGGGCAACCTTTGGCAGCTTGCTACCTCTGTCTGCACGTTCACCTGTCAAACGAGCAGACTCACCTTTGTAGGGTTGTTTGGAGGATTAAGTGAAACCATGAAGGTGAAGAGCTTACCTCGTAAAATGTCTGATAGATAGAATTAATGGTGTGTTCTTATGTAGGCCCCTCTGTTGGCCCCTTTTTCTTGTTTGCCCATTTCTTTCTGTCTGCAGGTAGGTGGGCTGGAGGTCTTATTTCCTTAGCAGGACACGGTCTCCAGTATAAGACTTTTCTGTGGAGACGCTATCATTCTTTATTTCTTTGGCCGAAACATCAGAGAACATGCTCCTTTCTGAACGAAATCTTTTCATTTCTTTGCACTCCTTTCAAGAACTGAAATTCAGCCCCGTGGTCTGACCTCCAGCCTGTGGCTCCAATGGGAAATGAGTGATCTTCCGGCCAGATTAAGCTCCCTGCCGAGGGCAAGAGTAATAGCCTGACTCCTTATCTGTTTGGTGATTTATAGATTTAAAAAAAAAAGATCTTGATTGCCCTTGTTATCACACATGCTTAATCAGAATGTTTTCAAGGAAGATGCCTCTTAGGACTGGAAAAATGCTGAGTTGTTTTAATGACAGTCTGTTCTTCCCAGACAAAATCTTTTTTCATACTTGGGGGTAACTAATAATCTAAGGCTTTAATGATACACTTAGGCAAACAAAATAGGATTAAGTGATGGCTTATGCTAAATCATAGCCCGGTTGTACTACATCCAAATTAGGAGATTGTATCCGTTTGGGTGATTGTAACTATGAAAACTGGAAAGCAAAACTGAAAATGGGGTTTAAACGAAAAGGAAAAGTTATCTCAGACAGCTATTACTCCTAAGGTCAGCACTAAGGGTGGTAAATCCAGTGACAAAGAAAAGTCATTAGGGGTCCATTTGGGTACCAACCACTCAGCTTAAGAGCTAACCAGAATCCTACAAGCCCTTTGTTTGCACCCATAATAACTCCATCACCTCCTTTCACTCCCTCCACAAAGATAACCTGACTTTTGGGTTTATCATTCCCTTTTTATAAAATCTTTTTTTTTAAATAGACTTTATTTTTAGAGCGATTTTGGATTTATAGCAAAACTGAGAGCAAAGTACAGAGATTTCCCATATATCCCCTGCCCCACACGTGCACAGCCTCCACCAGTATCAACGTTCCCACCAGTGTGGTACATTTGTTACAATTGATAAACCTACAGTGACACGTCATTATCACCCGAAGTCCATCTTTATATTAGGATTTACTCAGTGTTGTACAGTCTGTGGGTTTTGACGGATGTGTAATGACGTGTATCCACTCCTATAATATGAGACAGAGTAGTTTCACAGCCCTAAAAATTCTCTGTGCTCTATTCATCCCTCTCTCCCCTTTAATCCCTGGCAACCACTGATCTTTTTACCATCTCCATAGTTTTACATTTTCCAGAATGTTGTTGTATAGTTGGAATCATACGGTATGTAGTTTTTTCAGATTGACGTCTTTCACTTAGTGATATGCATCTAAGGTTCCTCCATGTCTTTTTATGGTTTGATAGATCATTCGTTTTTAGTGCTGAATAATATTACATTGTCTGGATGTTCCACAGTTCATTTATCTGTTTGTCTACTGAAGTACATCTCAGTTGATTCTAAGTTTTGCAATTATGAATAAATTTGCTATAGATATGCACGTGCAGAGTTTTATGTGGCCATAAGTTTTCAACTCCTTTGGAGTGAATATATGGTAAGAAAATGTTTATTTTCGTAAGAAACTCTCAAACTGACATTTTTCAAGCTGGCTTTTTTTTTTTTTTCCTTACCTGAAAGTTATGAGTGCCTGCTACTGCACATACTTGCCAGTATAACAGTCCTTTATCAGGTGTGTCTTTCGCAAATATTTTCTCCCAGTCTGTGGCTTATCTTCTCTTTCTCTTGACAGTGCCTTTAACAGAGCAAAAGTTTTTAATTTTAATGAAATCCAGCTTATCAATTATTTCTTTCATGGATCGTGCATTTGGTGTTGTATCTAAAAAATCCACCATCCCCAAGGTCACCTAGGTTTTCTCCTGTGTCATCTTCTAAGAGTTTTAGAGTTGTGTGTTTTATGTTTAGGTCTATGATCTATTTCGAGTTAATTTTTGTGAAGGGTGTAAGAAATTAGACATGAATTTCTTCCAGCACCATTTGTTAAAAAGACTGTCGTTGCTCCATTATGTTGCCTTTGCTCCTTTGTCAGAGATTGGTCGACTTTATTTATGAGTCTATTTCTTGGCTCTCTGTTTTGTGCCATTGATCTTTTTGTTTATTCTTTCACCAGTTTCACACTGTCTTGATTAATGTAGCTTTAAAGTAAGTCTTGAAGTCAGATAGTGGCAGGCCTTTGACTTTCTTCTTCTTCTCCAATGTTGTACTGGTTATTCTGGGTCTTTTTGCCTCTCCATATAAACTTTAGGATCAGTTTGTCGATATCCACTAAATGACTTGCTAGGATTTTGATTTGGATTGCATTGAATCTATAGATGGAGTATGGAAGAATTGATATCTTGTTATCTTGAGTCTTTCTATCCATGAACATGGCTGTCTTTCCATTTATTTAGTTCTTCTCTGATTTCTTTCATCAGACTTTTTTAGTTTTCCTCATATATAACTTGCACATATTTTGTTATATTTATATTTATACCTGAATTTTTTTGGGGGGGTACTAATGTAAATGGTATTGTTTTTAGTTTCAAATTCCACTTGTTTATTGCTGGTAAATAGAAAAGTGATTGACTTTACTATATTAACCTTATTTTGTACAACCTTGCTACAATTTCTTATTCCAGGAGATTTTTTTTTTTGTTGTTGTTTCTTTGGGATTTTCTACATAGACAATCATGTCATCTGCAAGGAAAAGTAATTTTTTCCTTCCCAAAGTATATGTGTTTTGTTTCATTTTCTTCTTTTATTGAATTAGCTAAGACTTCCAGTATGATATTGAAAAGGAGTGGTGAGAGGGGACATCCTTGCCTTTTTTCCTGTTTAATCTCCAAGTATTTTGAGATTTCCTAGCTATATATTGTTGATTTCTAATTTAATTCGATTATTATCCATTATTATCTGAGAGCAGACATTGTATGATTTCTGTTCTCTTAAATTTATTTAGGTGTGTTATATGGTCCAGAATGTGGTCTGTGTTGGAGAACGTTCCATGTGAGCTTGAGAAGACTGTGTGTTCTGTTGTTGGATAAAATAGCCTATAGATGTCAATTATATCCACTTGACCGATGGTGTTGTTGAGTTCAATCATGTCCTTACTGATTTTCTGCCTGATAAATCTGTCCATTTCTGTTAGAGGGGTGGTGAAATCTCTAATTACAATAGTTGGATTCATCTGTTTCTCCTTGCTTTTCTATCAGTTTTTGCCTCACATATTTTGACCCTCTGTTGTTATGCACATACGTATTATATATTATTATGTCTTTTTAGAGAAGTGACCCCTTTATCATTATGTAATGCCCCTTTTTATCTCTGATAATTTTCCTTGCTTGGAGGTCTGATGTGTCTGAAATATATCTACTCCAGCTTTGATTAGTCTTAGTATGGTATATCTTTCTCTATGCCTTTACTTTTAACTTAACTGTATCTTTATATTTAAAGTGGGTTTCTTTTAGGCAATATATGGTTGGGTCCTATTTTTTTTTTTTTTTTTTTTTTTTTTGCGGTACGCGGGCCTCTCACTGTTGTGGCCTCTCCCGTTGCGGAGCAACAGGCTCCGGACGCGCAGGCTCAGGGGCCATGGCTCACGGGCCTAGCCACTCCGTGGCATGTGGGATCTTCCCGGACCGGGGCACGAACCCGTGTCCCCTGCAACGGCAGGCGGACTCTCAACCACTGCGCCACCAGGGAAGCCCAGGTCCTATTTTTTGATCCACTCTGATAATCTCTATCTTTTAATGGATATATTTAGACCATTGATGTTTAAAGTGATTATTGATATGATTGGATTATTATCTATCATGTTCGTTACTCTTTTCTATTCATCGCCCTTGATTTTTGTTCCTATTTTTATGTTTCATTCTTTGTTTGCCTTTTTTGTTTTTAATTAAACATTTTATATCATTCCATTTTCTTTATTTTCTTAGCATATCAAGTATACCTCTTTTTTTAACAACTTTCTTAGTAGTTGCCATAAAATTTGCAGTATACATTTACAACTACTCCGAATCTATTTTCAGATAACAAAATATCACTTAACAGGTACTGCAAGTACCTAAAAATATTCCTGATTGTTCCTTATAATAAAATATTTCTAATTCCTCCCTCCTGTCGTTCGTGTAATTACTATCGTTCATTTTACTTACATATAAACTGTAGTGGTAAATACATTGTTGCTTTTATGATTTTGAATAAACTGTTATTTGTTAGATCAAGAATAGAAAAGAATTAGCAAAGGTTTTATTTTACCTTCATTTATTAGCTCTTCCCTTCTTTATATAGATCCAAGTTTCTAACCTATATCATTTTCCTTCTCTCTGAAGAATTTCTTTTAACATTTCCTGCAAGTCAAGTCTACTGGAAACAAATTCCACCATTTTTGTTTGTCTGAGGAAGGCTTTATTTCTCATTCACTTTTGAAGGATACTTTCACAGGACCACAGCGTTCTAGGTGGTTGTTTTTTCTCCTGTCAGTACTTTAAATGTTTTCTTCTACTCTCTTTGCTTGCATGTTTCTAGGAGAAGCGGCAGGTAATTCTTGTCTTTGTTCCTCTACAGGTTAGATGTTTCCCACCTCCACCACCTTGCTTCTTTCAGTGTTTTTTCTTCGCCTTTGGTTTTCTGAAGTTTGAATATGATACGCATAGGTGCAGTTTTGGGGGCATTTGTCCTGCTTAGTGTTCCCTGAGCTCCTGGATCTTTGGTTTGGTGTCTCATGTTAATTTGGGGAAATTCTTAGTCATTATTGCTTCAAATATTGCTTCTGTTCTTCTCCTTCTGGTATTCCCATTACATTTATGTTACACCTTTTCTAATTGTCACACAGTTCTTGGGTACTCCGTTCTGTGTTCTTTTTCCTTCAGTCTTTTTTCTGTTTGCTTTTCATGTTTAGATGTTTTTATTGACAAATCCTCAAGCTCAGAGGTTTTTCCCTCAGCTGTATGCAGTCTACTGATAAGCTCTTCAAAGGCTTTCTTCATCTCTATTCAGTGTTTTTGAGCTCTAGCATTTCTTTGATTCTTAGCGTTTCCATCTCTCTGCTTACATTATCCATCTATTCCTGCATGTTGTCTACCTTTTCCGTTAAAGCTCTTCATATATTAATCATAGTTGTTTTAAATCCCCAATTCAATAATTCCTACATCCCTGCCATATCTAGGTCTGGTTCTGCTGCTTTGTCTGTGTTTTTGTTTTGTTTTGTTTTGTTTTTTTGCCTTTTAGCATGCTTTGTAATGATTTTGGGGAAGGTGGACATGATGTGCTGAGTAAAAAGAACTTTAGTATATAAGGCGTTGGGAGAGGGGAAGTGTTCTTTAGTTCTGTGATTAGGTCTCAGACTTTCAGTGAGTCTATGCCCCTGTGGTGTGAACTTCACAAATGAGTCTCAGATTTTTTCCCCCCTATCCTCTTTGGTAGTATAGGATGACTAGGGGGTACTGGAGTTGGGTATTTTTTCCATTCATGTGGAAGGCTATATAGCAGACTAGAGTTGGGAATTTTCCTTCCCCCAAGTTGGTAAAGCTCTGATAAAATCCCAGTAGATTAGGCTCTGGTAAAGTAGTTTGTCTTAACAAGGAGGACAGTCCTTGTTAAGAAGAACATATGGACAGGGCTGAGGGGGAGGGGTTGGACTGCAGCTTAAATAAAGGTCCTGCTTGGTATGGGTTACTCTGCTGTACTCAGAGAACTGTGAGTTATAAGGAGAGCTGGATGCGGAGTCTAAGGTATAGTGAGAGATTCTGCCAGAAAGACATGAAGGGTTTTTATTAGGAAGAGCTTCTGGAGCATGCTAAGGAGGATTTGTTCTACCTTTTAGGTGATAGGGACCCATGGACGTATTTATATAGTTTAAGTAATTTAAATACCCAAAGAGTGAAAACCACAAAGTATTTAAGGGGAGAAGAAACAGTATTAGATTTGGGGTTTAGAAATATTCTGCTTGCAATGTAGGATATGAATCAGAGTGGATTAAAACTAGAAATAGGAAAATCTGAATAGAAAAAGGTCCATGTCTTTATTCAACAAATATTAAAGAGCCAGACAGTGCTTTACATGATGGAATTAGACTCAGTCAGGAGCAAGGTGATGAAGACTTGAGTGAAGCAGGGAGGTTGGAGAAGAAGGGAGTGATGAGAGGGATGGAGGTACAGTCAATAGGCTCTGCTCACCAATGAGACAGGGAAGATGAGAGAGGGAAGATCTAGAGAATCTTCTGATTTAGAGTTTAGGTGATGATTGACACTTCCATTCACCAAGAGCAGGGAATATAGGAGGACTGGGAGCAGGTTTTAGGGAAGAATAAAGAGTCCAGTTTTTGACAAGTTATGCTTAAAACTGAACATCCAGGTGGAGACATCTCTGCTACAGTTAGATGACACTGGAGCTCAGGAGAGGGATTGGGGATGCAGACAGACATTTGAAAGCCATCACGTATATGTGGTAGTTGAGTCCATGAGAGTAAAGGGATTTCCTAGAAAAATGTGTGGAGTGAGAATAAAGGAGGGCCAACTATAGAACTTGAAGGAATGCCAACATTTCAGAGGCAGGCAGAAAAGGAAGAGCCAGCAACAAGTGAGAAGGAATATTAACAAATGAAGGGGGAAGCAGATGGTTTTGCGAAGGTTTCGATAAGAAAGGGAGGCTCAATTTATCAGAGGTTGAAGAGAGGCCAAGGAAGAGGGGACTGAAGAGAGTGTTTCATTCTGAAAGTCATTGTTGACTTTGGCCATGTTTGACTTTTTTTGTTGTTGACTTGGTCATTGTTAAGGAGAATAAACCAGGGTAGTAGAATAATCAGAAAATAGAGGCAGAAGCTAATATGCTGCTTTAATGGTGTTAAATGATAATGCCTGTTGTGTTCTGTCTCCCTGTCAAGGAAGCTCAGATGGCCTGGCCTGCTTCTCACTTTCTTGTGGCAGACCTGCCACCCCTGTGTCTCTCCTCGGGGTTTCCCTTTCTCCTGGCTGCCGTGGGATTGGAGTAGAGCCTGACAAGCATCCCCTTTCTTTATGCACAGGATTTCCCCGCTTCAGGGTTTGGGGGCTAATCCCTCTTGGGATGTTCAGAGAGATAAAGAAAATAAACATCAGGGAGTGTAAGGCTTACAAAGGCCCTTGGGCCCTGGTCTGCAATTTATGATTTCCTTCTGACATAGCAAAGAAATACTTTTATTTTTTTAATTCTGTTAGGCTTTTATTCTCTTGATGAAAGGGTTCTGCCTTCTTCTGTGGTGGCCTTTTCTTCCCACTCTAAAGTTGCAGTTGAGTGTGAAGCAGCAGTGCAGACAGAGTAAAAGGTGCCTCTTTTGTCTCACATGCGAGAAGATATACAACTGGGTTTTCACCTCCAAGGATCTCAGGACTGAGTAACATTCTCCTCTGCCCAGAGATGACTCCCTCTGAGCACCACTAAGTAGGGTGAAAGCTGCTTTGGAGAAGGAACTGTGCCACTACCTTTGGTGTCTGTCCCCCTCACTGCTCACTAAAGAAGAGTGCACTGCACAGGTGCTTAATGAGTACTCACATACACGTTCAGGTGAACAAAATAAATCTTATAGAAATTCTGCCTAGTGAATGTGAGTGATCAGACATTCAAACCAGTGATCAATTCAACATTCTGCATAAGGTGCCAAAGGGAACGCATCCAAAAAGTGGTGAGTGCAGATTCAAATGAGGATGGTGGAGTAGGAGGACACAGAGCTCACCTCCCCCCATGAAGACATCCAAAATACATCTACATGCAGAGCAATTCTCACTGAAAACTAACTGGAGACTGGCGGAAAGACTCTTGCACAACCAAGGCTGTAAGAAAGATCCACGTGGAGTGGGGTAGGAAGGGAATAGAAGCGATTAGGTTTGGGACCTGTGCCCCTGGGAGGGGACTCAGAAGAGGAGGGGATTACAGAGGTGGAGGTCCTCCCTTGGAAGTGAGAGGTTTGAGCCACATGTTGGATGTCGCAGTACTGGGGTCCAACACCAGGAAGACAAGTCTCCTTAGCTGGTTAGAAAGCCAGTGGGACTAACAGGAGGACTGTAAGAAACCTAGACTCCTCTCAGGAAGAGCATGCACACACTTGCTTACTCCTGGGAACAAGGTGGAGAAAGTAGATTGAAACTGCATGGGACTCTGGCTGGTTTTCTGTGACCACCCTCGCATGCACCCCAGCCTGCCCTGAGTGTCCACTCTGGCCCCACTTGCTTCGTGATACAGCTCCACACTAGGGTAAGGGCTGTTGCAGCTGAGCGGAGTACTCAGTTGTGAGGGATAGAGCCTGCTTGGACCCGGAATGACATCTGAACAGGGTGGGGACAGCTGTACTGGTCCTTATGGAGGCAGCGCATCAGAAGTGGTCTTGGACTCTAGGGCCAGGGCTGCCACAGCCTGAGCCCTGACCCATGCTGAGCGCCTGCTCCAGCCCCTGCTCCAGGCCCTCTTGCTCCAGCACTGCTCTGCTCTGGGGCAGGGGTGCCAGTGCTAGGAGTGGGGAGAGCACACACTTAAAGGGAATGGAACCATCTTGGGCCCAACCCTCAGAGCTTCTGCTCCAGCAGCTTGGGGCCCACCCCTGCCCCTTGTAGGGTGGTGGTGGCCACTGAGCAGAGGAGAAGCCCCAGCTCACACCTGGCTCTGTCCCTATCTGCTCCATCTCCAGCCCCATCTCCTACCAAGGTGATAGCTGTCAGCACACCCTGGGGAAAGACATGACTCCTGCTCACATCAGATCCAGCTCTCCCACTGTCAGATTCAGGCACTGGGCACACGCAGCCTGTATAGGGAGACTCCCACACAAGAGCACACCTTCAAGACTGGAATAGGTAACTATTTCACCTAATTTCATACAGACAGAGAAAGTTAAGCAAAATGAGAAGACAGAAGAATTTGTTTCAATTGTAAAAACAAGAGAAAACCCCTGAGAAAACAACTAATGAAACAAAAATAAATAATTTACCCTGTAAAGAATTCAAAGCATTAATAAAAAGAATGTTAACTGATACAGGGAAAAGAATAGACGAACACAGTGAGAATTTTAACAAGGAACTAGAAAATATAAAAAAGAACCAGTCAGAACTGAAGAATACAATAACTGAAATGAAAAAACATATTAGAAGGAATTAATAGCAGACCAGGTGATACAGAAGAACGCACAAGTGATCTGGTAGATAGAATAATGGAAGTCACCCAATCAGAACAGCAAAAAGAAAAACAAATTAAAAAAAGTGATAACGGTTTGAGGGACCTCTTGAACAACATCAAGTGCACCAATGGCAAAAGTTAAAGAGGGAATTCTAAAGGCAGCAAGAGAAGAACAAAGAGTCATATACAGGGGAACCCCCATAATGTTGTCAGCTGATTTTTCTGCAGAAACTTTGCAGGCTAGAAGGGAGTGGCATGATATGTTTAAAACGCTGAAAGGAAAAACCCTGCAACATAGGATAATCTACCCAGCAAGATTATCATTTAGAATGGAAGGAGAGATAAAGAACTTCTCAGATAAAGCAAAAACTAAAAGTTCATCAATACTAAACCTACCCTAAAAGAAATGTTAAAGCATCTTATCTAAATGGAAAAGAAAAGGCTATAGCAAGGATCAGTAGATGAGGGGAAAATCCCACTCTATAGTAAAGGCAAATATATGTTAAGGGCTGAGGATCAACTACTTAAATAAGCTAGTACAAAGATTAAAAGACAAAAAATTTTAAAATCAGCTACAACCACAATAAATAGTAAAGGGATAAACATGAATATGTAAAATATGACATCAAAAACACAAAATGGGGGAGGGGAGTAAAAAATGTAGATCTTTTAGAATGTATTTGAAATTAAATGACTACCAGTTTAAAACAAGTAGATACAGTTATAGGTCAACATTTATGAACACCATGGTAACCATAAATCAAAAACCTACAATAGATAACAAAAACTAGAGAAAGGAACACAAGCATACCATAAAAGAAAATCATCAAATCACAAGGAAAGAAACTAAAAGAAGAACAGAGAAGGCCTACAAAAACAACCAGAAAATGGGTAACAAAATGGCAATAAGTACATACCTATCAGTAATCACTTTAAATGTCAGTTTCTAATCAAAAGATATATGGTGGCTGATTGGATAAAAAAACAAGACCCATTTATATGCTACTTACAAGAGACTCACTTCAGATCTAAAGACACACACAGATAAAAGCAAGGGGATGGAAAAAGATATTTCATGCAAAAAGAAATGACAAGAAAGTGGGGGTAGCAATGCTCATATCAGACAACATAGATGTAAAACAAAGTTTATAACAAAAGACAAAGAAGGGAATTCTATAATGATAAAGGTATCAATATAAGAAGAGTATATAACACTCCTTATCATATATGTACTCAATAAGGAGCATCTAAACATATAAAGCAAATATTAACAGACATAAAGGGAGAAATTTACAATAATCATTGATAGCAGGGGACTTTAACACCCCACTGACATCTATGGACAGATCACCCAGAAAGAAAATCAGTAAGGAAACATTGGCCTTAAATGACATATTAGATCAGTTGGACTTAATAGATATCTACAGGACATTCCATCCCCAAACAGAAGAAACACATTCTTTACATGGAACATTCTCTAAGATAGACCACATTCTAGGTCACAAAACATGTCTCAACAAATTTAAAAGGATAAAAATTATATCAGGCATTTTTTTCTGACCACAATGGTATGAAACTGTAATTGAAATCAGTTATAGGAAGAAAAATGGGAAAAACACAAACACATGAAACTAAAAAACTAATGGGTCAGTGAAGAAAGCAAAGAGGAAATCAGAAAATACCTCAAGACAAATGAAAATGGAAACACATCTTTCCAAAACCTATGGAATGCAGCAAAAGTAATTTTAAGAGGGATGTGTACAGAGATACAGGCCTACCTCAAGAAGTAAGAAAAATCTCAAGTACCCTAACCTACCATCTAACAAATTAGAAAAAGAATAATGAAAAAAGCCCAAAGTCAGCAGGAAAGAGGAAAAATTAAAGACAGAAAAGAAATAAATAAAATAGAGACCGAAAACTGTTAGAAAAGATCGCGGAAACCAAGAGCTGGTTTTTTTAAAAGATAAATAAAAATTGATAAACCTTTTGTCAGGCTTATCAAGAAGAAAAGAGAGAAGAACAAAATTTAAAAAATAAAATGAAAGGAGAAATAACAACTGTACCACAAAAAATTGTAAAAGAATACTATGAACCATTATTTGGCAACAAATTGGGCAACCTAGACGAGATGGACAACTTTCTAGACACATAGACCTTCTGCAACTGAATCAGGAAGAAATAGACAATCTGAACAGACTGATGACTAGTAATTAAACTGAATCTAGTAATAAACTAGTAATAAAATAAATAATAAAATAATAATAATAAAATAAACTAGTAATAAAAAAACTCCCAGCAAACTAAAGTCCAGGACCGGACAGCTTCACAGTGGAATTCTACCAAACATATAAAGAACTTAGTACCTATCTTTCTCAAACTATTCCAAAAAAAATGAAGGGGTGGGGGCCACTCCCAAATACATTTGGTGATCCCACCATTACCCTGATACAAAAACCAGACAAGGACAATTCAAAACAGGAAAATTACAGGCTAATATCTTTGATGAACAGAGATGCAAAAATCCTCAACAACATATTAGTAAACTGAATCCAACAATATATAAAAAGGATCATACACCATGATCAAGTGGAATTTATTCCAGGAATGGAAGGATGGTTCAACATATGCAAATCAATCAATGTGATACACCACATTATCAAAAGGAAGGATAAAAATTACATGATCATCTCAAAAGATGCAGAAAAAGCATTTGACGAAATTCAACACCCATTCATGATGAAAACACTCATCAAAGTGTTATAGAGGGGACATAAATATCTCAACATAATAAAGACCATTTATGACTAACCTGCTGCTAACATCATACTGAATAGTGAAAAGTTAAAAGCTTTTCCTCTAAAATCAGGAAAAAGCAAGGATGCACACTCTCGCCACTTCTATTTAACATAGTATTGGAAGTCCTAGCCACAACAATCAGGCAAGAAAAAGAAATGAGAGGCATCCAAGTTGGAAGGGAAGAAGTAAAACTGTCACTGTTTGCAGATGACATGATGCTACATGTAGAAAACCCACCACAAAACTATTAGAATTAATAAATGAGTTCAGTGAAGTTGCAGGATACAGATTAAATACAGAAGTCTATTATAGCTTTTTATACATACCATATACAAAAATAAACTCAAAGTGGATTAAAGACCTAACTGTAAGACCAGAAATCATAAAACTCCTAGAAGAGAACATGGGTGGAACAATCTTTGATGTAAATTGTAGCAATATTTTTTTGGATCTTAAGGGTGAGACAAAAGAAACCAAAGCAAAAATAAACAATTGGGACCTAATTAAAAGCTTTTGCACAGCAAAGGAAACTATCAACAAAACAAATAGACAGGGCTTCCCTGGTGGCTCAGTGGTTGAGAGTCCGCCTGCTGATGCAGGGGACGTGGGTTCGTGCCCCGGTCTGTGAGGATCCCACGTGCCACGGAGCGGCTGGGCCCGTGAGCCATGGCCGCTGAGCCTGCGTGTCCAGAGCCTGTGCTTCGCAACGGGAGAGGCCAGCGTACCGCAAAACAACAGCAACAACAACAACAACAAAAATAGACAATCTATTGAATGGAATAAAATATTTGCAAATGATATGACTGATAAGGGGTTGATGTCCAAAGTTTATAAACAGTTTGTACAACTCAGTACATAAAAAACTTGTTTAAAAAGTGAGCGGAAGGCCTGAATAGACATTTTTCCAAAGAAGATATACAGATAGCCAACAGCACATGAAGAGATGCTCAAAATAGTTAATCATCGGAAAAATGCAAATCAAAATCACAGTGAGACATTGTTACCTCACACCAGTCAGAATGGCTATCACTAAAAAGTCTACGAATAACAAATGCTGGAGAGGGTGTGGAGAAAAGGGAACCCTCGTACACTGTTGGTGGGAATGTAAATTGGTGCAGTCACTATGAAAACAGTATGGAGGTTCCTAAAAAACTAGAGCTAGAACTACTGTATGCTCCAGCAATTCCACTCCTGGGCATATATCTGAAGAAAATGAAAACGCTAATTCGAAAAGATACATGCACCCCAGTGTTCATAGCAGCACTATTTACAGTAGCCAAGATATGGAAGCAACCTAAATTCCATCAGCTGATGAATGAGATATATATATGTGTATATATATATATATATATATATATATATATATATATATATAAAATGGAATATTAACCATAAAAGAATGAAATTTTGTCATTTGCAACAACATGGTTGGAGCTAGAGGGTATTATGCTTTAGTGAAGTAAGTTAGACAAAGAGAAATAATCTGTTATCACTTATTTGTGGAATCTGAAAAATAAAATGAATGGATATAAGCACATAAAAACATGCACAGTTACAGAGAACAATCTAGTGGTTATCAGTTTGGAGAGGGAAGTGGGGAGGGCAAGATAGTGGTAGGGAATTAAGAGACACAAACTACTATGTATAAAATGAGGAAGTAACAAAGGTATATTGTACAAACACAGGGAAATATAACCATTACTTTATAATAACCTTAAATGGAGTATAATCTATGAAATTATTGGATCACCAGGTCGTATACATGAAAGTAATATAATATTGTAAATCAACTATAATTCAATTAAAAAAAAGTGATGACTGCAAAGTTAACAGGAATAAGGGTGTAAATAGAGGTTGTTTACTATGGGATTCATTTGGTTTGGTGAATCCAACAGTGAAGATACTCACAAACTCTGTGGAAGGTATTAAATCCTCTCCTGGTGGGGATGGAAAAAGCAGTGGTGGCTGGCTTGGCCATCAGAGCTCAAGTGTACCTCACTAATTAAGAGGACTTTAGGAACTCCATGGCAACAGGTGACATTTGCTTTTCTTTCATTCCCTTTCATACTTTCCTAGAGATGTCAAAATAAGATATTCTTCCCATGTATTTTATCTCTTCTCAGCGAGATGTTGGTTTCTTTTCCCTTCTACTTTAGTTTCCTGTGAGGCTTAGAGCTGCTATAATCAGATTCTCAGGTGGAGACCAGATTCTAGGAAGATTTGCTACATGAACAGAGTGGACAGAGCTTTAGGGGCTATGGGTGGTGCCCATGTCAGGGTTGTGCATGCCCTCAAGGGGCTACCTCTGTCCCCTGTGGAGCTGTGGGGCTGTTCCTTACTAGAAGGATAGAACTTTAGAAAGCATCAACATTTAAGAGACGGGTAGAAAAGGAGGATCCAGTGACAAATGAGAAGGAATATTAATAAGTGAAGGTTTTATGAAGGTTTCAAGAAGAAAGCAGTGCTCCATTGATCAGAATTTGAAGAGAGGTCAAGTAAGAGGGGACTGGAAGGGATTCTGTTTCATTTGGCAGTTAAGAAGTCATTGTTCTCTTTGGTCATTTTGGAGGAGTATAAACCGGGGTTGTAGAATAAGGCAGCAGTGAGAACATAGAAGCAGTTTGGGGGGTAACTTTTAATGTGTCTGTTGAGACCAACTAAAAACCATCAGCAGGGCAGACACAGTGGGAACAGTGACAGTAATTGTACCTTTCTGAAGGCCAACAGGAGGATGAATTCTGTTAAGACACAGGATGCTGACCAGCTCCTCTTCATGTCTGTTGAGTTCAAACAAGATTTAAGTTAAAGCAAGGAGACCTTGTTAGATATGGTCCTCAAGTGCTTTGCCACGGACTGACCTTCAAGAAGACACACAACTATCCCTCACGGAGCGCAAAACATGCACATCCTTCTCCAGAGAGGAACAACCCATCAACAACTGCCTCCAAGTCCAAGTCCAGGCTCTCAGGGGGGTGTCCGTGTCGCCTTGAGTTCTGTCGTAATGATAACATTCTATAACTGTGAGCTAATTTGTAGAGTTCACCACCACCAACACACTTTATGTTAAATAGTAGGGGAATGGGCTAGGAGTGAAGAGGAATATTAGTTAAAATTTATATGTGTTGTCCAATAGGGTAGCCACTAGCCATATGTAGCTATTTAAATTAAAATCCGTTAAAGTTACAAATCAGTTCTTCATTTGCACTAGTCACTATATTGGACAATACAGGTGGAATCCATAACTCACAATGTTATACCTCAGTGTACTGCTACTTAATACCATCAAAGGCATTGCTAGGCAGGCTCAAACTGCACAGATTCTTCTTGTCCAGGTAATAAAGACACCTTTGTTGGGTGAAATGAAAAAAAAAATTTATATGTGAATACAGTACACAGCAAATAAGAAAAATGGTAAATGTTTTAGAGCTAATTCTAATCAGAGGACTTATGACTTTTGTTCTCTACTTTCCATTCCATGTTCTCTTTGCCTTCAATCAGTACCTTTGTTGTTTGGGGTTCTTTGCCCAGTGGTGTGATCGAAATCTCCATTCCTGAGGGCTCTAAGCCCTAGGTGCTTCTATGTTCGTTTGGCTGCTGTAGTCTTCCATTAACTAACCAGTAGAAACAGCAATACTGAGAAGCAGCCCACAAGTTCCCTCTTGTATTCCTTCCTGCCTCCAATGTGTAGGGGTAACTCTGTTTCCCCTTGATAGTGAGGGTTAATTTAGCCAGCTAACACCATTATCCCTCTTTGCTTGTTTACCTAGTGCCATGAGGAGCCCCAAATGACTACATAATATTAGCTTTTGATTCAGTGGAATCATTGTGTATTCCCAGATGGAAGCGTTTCCTTGCTGGGTGGTTAAGCCTCTAGACAAGTAGATCAGAGTTGACAGGGATGGGAAGCAGCTATTTTAGGAGTGGATTAATAGGTATAATTAATTCACTTCTACTTCTTGGATACCGACTCTACTTATTTAAGCAATGAGTAAAGCATATGTAGTTTGCTGGTTCAGAACACTTTCTACATCCCGTGAGACAGCACCTCAACATCATAGGCAAGGACAGCATCTCAGCGTCATCAGACAGTGTCTTTCCTCTGGTGCCACACTGGAACTATTGATAGACTATAAGGTCAGCTGCTTCTGGGTGATGGCATAAGACCAGTGAATCCCATGGATGTAACTCATTGTCTCACTCCATTTGATGCAGTCAGGTCACCAGTCAGAAGCTGTGTTAGGTCTGATAACATGGCAGTGAATAAGACAGTCAGTAAGTCCATGGATGGCAGTACTGGAATGAGCATTGTGGAAAGCAAATTCACATCCAGAATAAGAATAGTTCTCTGGCCCCTCCAGGGTGGAAGAGGTTCAGTGTAATCAACCTGACACCAGAGTATGGAGGCTGGAAAGTTAGATGCTCAGCAGCAGTGATAGGGAAATTTTGGTGAGGGGCATTCTGTATTGTTGATTCCACGCAAAGCCTTCATTGCTGCCACTGTGGCCACTTTGGTCATGGAACCCTTGAAAATCATTGGAATCGCTGTGGAAAGAGGCTGGTTGGTATGTACAGGGCACATCACCTTGTTGTTGAGAGCAGTAGGGCCCTTTGGTTGACTATTTACACGAGTTACAATCTTCTCATTGGCTTCATTCTAAGGTGTTCACTTACACATCTCTTCTTCAAAATCTCCTTATCAACACTTCCAAGCTTACCATAGACAGCCATCCGTGAACAGAGCTCATTTTTTCCCTTCTTTATCAAATCCTCATGGGGCCTTAGGTGTGGGATGAGAGAAAGATGGCAATTAGCAGGAGTCAACATACTGGGAAGGTGAGGTCCCTTTTCCTGCAACATATTTGTGACTTCAAGATCCTCTCTCTTTGTGTGTATGTGTGTGTGTGTGTGTGTGTGTGTGTACGTGTATGAATATATGTACGTGTATATGTATGTGTGTATGAATACACATGTATGTGTATATATGTGTGTGTATCCATTGATGATGGAGAGCTACCAGGCATACCTGATTTTATGGCTAGGTGGATCAGATAACTCCCAGTGGATAAAAGACAACTCGGGTAGCATGGTCTTCTGGTATCCTATGGTTAGGCATAGTTCATCTAGTAAATGATGGGTCAAAGCAGCATGCCCAACTGTGTATATATTGCTTCCAAAGTCCCAAGAGGCTTACTAACAGTTGTACTTCTTTATTAGGACTAAGTAGCATAAGGTGGATCTACTTGTCCTTTACTTGGATCTCAAGGTCCCCCACAGAAATTTCTCTAAGGTAACTCAACCCTATGTTCTCTTTCATTTCTGGTTTGCTTGTATCTTACATCTGGTATACCTGGAACTTCTAGGTTTATAGGTCTTATTAGCATGATCCTATTAAGGTACCAAATCAACTTCAGGTCTTCCATGAGGGAGGAGACAAACTTGTTTCCTACAGGTAAATTAGGGACACAGAACTGGAGAGGTAGTGTTACCCCTAAGGCCACACTGTAGAGGTGTCCTTCTGTCCCAACCAAGTTGAAGTATTCTACTTTTGATACTTTTTCTTATTAGGAAAGAGAAAACATTTTCCAGGTTAAGAGCTGGAAATCAGGTGCCGGGGGCTGTGTGAATTTTCCCCAATATATTACAGCTAGAAGAGCACCTTCTAAGTCTGTAATTGGAGTCCCTAACTGTATTAAATATACAGTAATGCATAGTCATTCTCTAAGGCTCATCTGTCTCCTATACTTGAGAGATTGGCCAGTTAAATGACGATGTGATTAGAATCCTTTTACCTACGTCTTTTGGGTGCACAGTCATCCCAGTAAATGACCTCATCTCTTTAGGGAGTGCTAGGAAGAAGAGATGAGTCATACTGTGTACTTGTGATATTGTTGTAGAATTTTTTCCCTCATAGTAACTTGGCCTCCCCTTCATTCAAGGGACTCTAGATCTATGAATTGACTCAGGTCTTGGGTTAGGTTGAAGAGCTATAACTGTCATGGTGGCTTAGGTCTGGTCTCTGTTCATTAAGACTTGATTTTTTTCCCCTAGCTATTCATATAATAATAACGGTAGTGGTAATAATGATATCTAACATTTACTGAGCACTTACTCTGTGCCAGACATTTCCTTAAAACCTTTACATATATCGACATATATAATCTTCACAGCAGTCCTATGAGTAGGCAGTAGGTCTATACCTATATTACAGGTGGGGAAACAGACACAGAGAAACTTAGTAAGTGAAGAAGTTTGTCCAAAGTAAGTGAAGAGAATCCTCACTGATTTAAAGTCCAGGGACCTCATGGTCAGTTACCCTTCACCAAAGATGCCTGTGGGTCAGAGCATTGTGACTACCAAGCTGGCCACATGCCTTACTGTCATAATTACGCCCACTTTGCCTTGAGGGTAAGGCACTGCTGTTTAGTCTTTATCACTTAACATTGTCTCTACAATGAAAGGTGGGATCTCGCTTTCCCTAGACAGCCTCCCCAGCCCACAGAGAACGGCCTTGGCAACGCATTTCAGAGATGTTCCTGCTCTCCTCACTAATGTATAATCTCAAAGTCTTAGTGAAGGGAGTATCTTCTGGGCTCTCTTGGGGACATAGTTAGGGGTGGGTTAGCAGGTCACACGTGGTAAATCTACCCGAACACTCTTATCTCCTGAAATGATTCTATTACTTCCTTTATGATTTACTAAAGAATTTCTGGCATCTCAGTCCCATAAGTATGGGCAGTTGTGGTGGCTGGGTTTCTAAACTCTCAAACGATTGGCACCATTCCCAGCGGCTACAGCTGTCATATGGAATCCCGAGTTGCTGGTAAGTGCACTCATATTGATAATTCCACCCAATGTAGCATTAGTTCTTTTCTCCTCCATCGAGAATCCTCAGAATCCACGTCCACAATTTTTGTCAATATAAGATGACAAACTCTTGCCGTTCTTTTGGAGTGAAAGCCTTGAAGTAGGCCCCCTGGGTCATGCTGGGGTCCATCCTAGCTGGTAAAGAGTGGTAGGCAGAAGGAACGAGGAAAATGGGCTTCACTGGCACAGGAATTCCCTCAAGTGACTTCACTAAAGGAGTCTTCAGTCAAGGCCAGATCAGCCTTATCTCACAGGGGAAGAAGGACTGCTTCTACTGGCAAGGGATGCTCACTAAGGCTTGGGGGTTCAGGGTATTCTGGGTCGTCTCCACTATAGTTCTTAGGGGTCCCACCCTTTAAAGATTGGTGCCTGATGTTTGCATTAAAGGCGCGGGTGAGAATTCAGTTAATGTTGTAATTCAATAAACCTAATGATCAAACTTTTGGGTTGCTTTTGGCTCTCGCAGACCTGTGACTGCAGGAGATGAGATTTTTTTTTTTAAAGCAGAGTAATAAAAGGTCCCTGGATTTCAATCCATTGCTTGAGCTGAGAATTTAGGACTGTGAGCCTGTCATCCTCTTCTTACTCTCCTGTTAAAGCCCTCCATGGCTGTTGGAAGCAAGCAGCCCACACCATATTTCCTGGCTTTCACCAAGGGTGCGATGTCTATAGCTACTCTGGTATCAGTTTCTTTTTTTTTTTTGCGGTACGCGGGCCTCTCACTGTTGTGACCTCTCCCATTGCGGAGCACAGGCTACGGACGCGCAGGCTCAGCGGCCATGGCTCACGGGCCCAGCCGCTCCGCGGCATGTGGGATCTTCCCGGACCGGGGCATGAACCCGTGTCCCCTGCATTGGCAGGCGGACTCTCAACCACTGCGCCACCAGGGAAGCCCTAAAATGTTTTTATTCTGCCCTCTTCATGCTCTATAAGGTGGCGAGGTATAGAATTCAGAGTTGGAAATCATTTTTCCTCACCAGAGTTTTGAGAACATTGCCCCAGTATTTTCTGGCTTGTGGTGCTACAGTTGAGTCTGACATCATTCATTTTCTGGATCTTGTGTATGAAATTCGACTTTTTTGAGCCTCCTTTCTGGGAGCTTTTAAGGTCTTCTCTTTGTCCAGAATGTTCTAAAATTTCATAAGGATATGTCCTGGTTTGAGACTATTTTCATCTATAGTCAGAGGCCCTTTCAAAAAAAGGAGCTGATTTTCTTTAATTCTGGCTACTATTCTTGAATTATTTTGCTAATGCTTTCCTTACCTCCATATTTTAATTTTAATTTTTTAGTTCTCTCTCTTTGGTGCCTTTCGTTCAGTTGTTAGACCTCCTGGACAGGGCCTCCTCTAATTTTCTAATACTTTTTCCTTTATTTTTTTCACCTTTTTTTTTTTTTGCTCTGTTTTCTGGGATATTTTTTTCAACTGTCTCTAATCTGTCTATTTAATATATTTTAAAAAGATTTTGGCTTTCACAGTTTTAATTTTCATGAGTTCCTTTTGTTCTTCAAATGTTGGTATTTCCTAGCCTTCTGTTTTCATGGATCATGGTATCTTTTCTAATTTCATTGGTGATGTTACTTATGTCTTTGGGTGGGGGGTTCTTCTCTTTGCATTGCTCCTTTTTCCAGGTTCCTATTTTCTCCTTTGTTTTGTTGGTCTGTCTTTCATGTTAATAAATGACTGGTGACGCTTGACCCTTTACTTTTGAGAGTGAGGCTCTTAAAGGTAGGAGCAGAGTTTCTGTTTTACTGACTGTTGTATCCCCAGTTAGGGCCTGACTGTAGTAGCACAATCACATAGGCATTTATTTTTCTCACAGAACAAGAAATGGAAGGATGAGCAGGTCAGTGCTGGTGTAGCTGCTCTAAGGAGTTACAAGTGACCTGGGCTCCTTCCAGCTCTCTGTAGCTTGTGGTCTCAAGGTGGCCTCACTTAGGCATTATAAGAAGGAAAAAGTGGGAAGACAGAAAGGTTAAAGATGAGTTTCAAAGCATGCTCTACCTTTTGTTGGAAAAACAGTCATTTTCCCAAAAGCCCGATGGAATAGAAAATTGCTTATTATATTCTCATGGGACAGATATGAGTCATGGCCACTCCTAGGTGCAAAGCATCCTGGGAAGGTGATTATTTTTAAGAGGGCACATTGCTACTTGAGCAAAGTCAAGATTCTATTAGGAAGAAAGGGCAAATGGATATTGGATAGGTGAGTGGCGGTGTCTTCCACACTAAGTACAATATCTGGCACATCGATATCTGTTGAGTGGACAAATGAAGAATGAGACGAACCTACAGAGCACAGACAAGTATGTACCAGGAAACCGAGACATTTAAAAGTAGACATGTGGGCTTAATTGTGAGATAATTAAGAATTCTTTGTGTTTTTGCAACTATAAATAAAAATAAGAGTGGATTCTCTTGGAAAATGCCATAACTGTAGAAGAATAGGGCCAGTTTTGTCCCTTAGATCAAAAGTCAAGTAATCTGGCATTGCTAGGATGCACAGTTCTGTCCCAGGAACTAAAGTGGGAGAACTGTTGGTTTTCTCTGAACTAAGAGCCTGTCTTTCTATGACTTTCTCATTCTCATTTTTCCAAATCATCATTTCCCAATTATGTTCTTTCTTGCCCGGTCTCCACTCTCAGGCCTAACTTCTCCATGATGATATGGCCTATTGCTTTCTCATAAGTTGGAGTGTGTGTGTGTGAGTGTGTGTGTGTGTGTGAGTGTGTGTGTGTGTGTGTGTGTGTGTGTTTGTGTATGTGCATGCATGTGGTATTTGTATGAATGTGTATACATATGTGCTATTTCAATATTTCATACCTGTATGCTGGTTCTAGTGCACCTAAATATTTTGAGCAGATCCGTGAGAAGCTAAAAACATCTTCTGTATGTCCTGAATGTGGTGCCACGTGAACTGGGTGTCTACCTGAGGCTTTCTGTTGGGGACAAGAGAGATGACAGTAAAGATCCTGGTGTTAGGAAAAGATCTCCTCTCATGCTCTGAGGCTGTTTCTTTGTGGCATCTCCCTTTGCTTAAGGCTGCACTTTCTTTTAGGCCCCAGACTTTTGAGAAAAAGGGAAGAAAAAGACTTTTGAGTGCCTACTGAAAAATGGAGGCCAGATGTTCAGCGTCAAGTTTTTTTTTTGGGGGGGGCACTTATCTGATAGATACCATAGACACCACCTGAGAATTCTTCCCCAGCAGCAAATGCTTCTGTGCACGTATTTGTCAGATGTTGATACCTCTGATCTGAGACTACTATCACTTCTAGCCTTTGTAGTTATACTTGCCTCTCTAATTATCCCATCTCCTGTGGCATTCTCTTTAGACTCTTGGTCATTCTTCCTAGCCAAGAGTTCTATGTGGTTAAAGCCTGAACTTGGGCTGATATCCCTAAGGGAAAAGTGATTAGATTAGGTGTGTTAACATTTCTTATCCACTGCACTGTTTGATTTGTGGGAAGTGAGACCTTACTTCTGGATATTTTTGGATAGTTAAAATTCAGTAAGAAAATGTACTTGGCCTTCAGAAGCGTGGATGATGAATTATTTCCTTCCAGCATTTCTTAGTAGGATCTCAGGCTCGCTCAGTGTCCTAACAGATAACTTAAAAAAAAAATCAAGACATGGGACTTCCCTGGTGGAACAGTGTTTAAGAATCCACCTGCCAGTGCAGGGGACACGGGTTCGAGCCCTGGTCCGGGAAGATCCCACATGCCGCAGAGCAGTGAAGCCCGTGTGCCACAACTACTGAGCCTGTGTGCCACAACTACTGAAGCCTGTGTGCCTAGAGCCCGAGCTCTGCAACAAGAGAAGCCACCGCAATGAGAAGCCCCCACACCACAACAAAGAGTAGCCTCCGCTGGCCACAACTAGAGAAAGCCCACGTGCAGCAACAAAGACCCAATGCAACCAAAAATAAATACATAAATGTATACTAAAAAAAAAAATCAAGACACGAGATCCTATCATGCTAACAAATATCTTTCCTCGTCTGTAGACCTGTGAACAAGAACATAAATGCCATTTGCTCTTTTGCTCATTACCCTTGAGTTTATCTCCAGCCACCTTACTGTGAGTTCTGTTGCAAAAGTATGGACATTGGAATCTTAGGGATGGAAACTAGAAATTTCATAGAGCTTCAGTTCAAGACCTTCTTATAGGATTCATGGATAAAGGTATAGTTCCAGCGCTGTTTGCCAGGAGTGCAGGCTAGAAAGATGGATTGGACTAATAAAGCCAGTCCCAGATTATTGTCCAAGACAGGAGAATAGAAGCTAGAGATAGAAAGTCCAGTAAGATTTGAGATGGGTGACCAGGGTCATGAGAGCTAGAAGGCTGTCCTGAATTGCTGGAATGGAACTCTGCAGGTGAAGATTTGGTTTTAGAAGCAATCCTGACTAAACCAGATGATGAATTTAAAGCTAGGATTGTAACCAAGGCAGGTTAAAAGTTATCAAGCTGGGACTACATAGAAATTATAAATGCGCAGAATTCCTCAGATATCTACCTGTAGGGGGTTCAGGGGGTTCCATGGCTGATCAAGGAAGAAGACATGAGCACAAAGTGGCAGTAGCACATACAAACTTTATCTGGGTGATGCTTTGACAGGTTGCGTTCAGGGGAAGTCCCTCACGGTATGAGTCCCTCCAGAGGTTACATGGTGTGGGTCCCCACTCAGAAGGGGAGGAGGGCAAGGGAACTCCCTGGGGAGAGTGGAATCAGAGAGGAGAGGGTGTCTAGGTGATGTCGCTCAGCACCATGGCTTGGAGTCTTTGAGTCAGAGAGCGCCAAAGGGCAGCAGTGGTGTGGGTCTTTGTAGCCCTGAGGTTTGTCTTGTCTACGGCTAGTAGATGTTGGGCACAGTTTCACAGGGTATGCAAAGCAGGTTCTAGGTGGCAAAGAAGTCTGCTTATTTGGTCTGTGTTTTAAAAAACTGGATGTATAAAAATTTGAGTTTGGCACTAGTGGGGTTGTGAACTAATGGGTCTCAGCCTGATGTGAAGAAATAAAGTTTAGGAGCCAGTACACAGAAGCCAGTTTTGGCTCATTTATGTAACACTGTCTCCTCTCAAGGTGCTACCTATCAGTGCCATTGGTCTTTTACATAGGTCTAGCTTAGGAGACAGACGGAAAGCAGGTCACAACCCACCTTGGGTCAGAGAATCTGGCCAGGAGGTGGAGCCTTGTGGCAAAGACACTGACAGGTAAAGAACTGTGCTGTAGTCATTCACAAATGAACTAATTGATTCACACCTTTTTTGGTTAGGTAACAAGGATGTAAAGGTGAACAGGCAAGTTCAGCCTCTGTCCTGGCATAATGCGTGGTTTAAAGAGTTGTTTAAGAAACAAAATAAAGGAAAAACAAAAAAAGCAATAACAATGCAGGGCAATAGGTCCTGTGATCATGGGAGTCCAAGGTGCTGTGGAAGTGTCAAGAAGTACATAGGTCAGTCTAGGGGAGCCTGGAAAGGCTTCTCAGAGGAAGTGATGTCTAAGAGGAAACCTGAAGGATGACTAGGAATTAAGCAGATAATAGGTAGATGAGGGAATGAAGATCGGGGGAAGGATGCTCTAGGCGGAGGCACCAGCACATGCAAAAGTCCAAAGAGGACACATCTAAGGGCAGGTTTGGGGAAAAGAGAGAAGTTCAGCATGGTTAGAAGCTCCTGTGATATGTATGTGTGTGTGTTTTGGGGGAAAGCAAGATTGGAGTGAAGGCAGGCAGACAAGGGGTGATGGAAAGTTTCAAGATTTCTGATAATGAACATAAAAGGAAATTGGGGACATTCATGAGGTGGAATTGACTGGCATTACTAAACAGCTGGTGGTGGGAGTGAGGGAGAGAGGGCGGAGTCAGGGATGAAGGCTGGAATTCTGCCTTGGAAACCTGGCAGGTGAGTTGCCGTCAGCCTTTTAATCCACACGTTCTACCCAGACCTTCTTGCAGCTAAACATGTCTTCCCAACTCTCCTGTGACAGGTTGATGATTGCAAGCAACCACTATCAACTTCTCTGGAGGTGGCACACTGCATTAATGCATGTGTTGGTTTTTTAAAGACACGCCTGAGATTAAACTAGCCATTGCCTGAGTATGTAGAGAATTTCTGAAAACTGAGTGCAGGACACTTATTTTTCTTTTGTTCTGGTTCTAAGATTTCTCTGCATTTAAGATTGGGTGTGAGCTCTCAGTTACTCCAGTGCTTCTGAATTCTAGCTGAGTCTAAGGGGTGACTGGGTACAGTTGATTAATCACAGGCAGTAGAACAGCTTCCTTTCTGTCTTTTGGCTTCAGACATTCTTATCCTTTGTTCTTTGACTCTTTCTGAAAATTTCAGGTCAATTTCATAAGTTTTGTTAGGTGCTCTGAAGGGTTACAAAAAGACACAATGTCTGTCATCTATGAATATGCAATGTTTTGGAAGAGGCAAACAGGTGGATATTCTGGTAATACTCCTGTTTTTCTGTAATCTTAAGGGTAAAATAGTTAACGTTTTAACTTTTATTATAGGTAACCAGACTGGAGTCCATTTGAGAAATGTGTTTGTTAAATGTTTTGGTTAATATCCATTAATGGTCAGCAGACATGGATCGTGACCTCCATGTGACTGTGTCTCTCTTTCATCATTGTTTGCCTGGTGTAGAATAAGTGCTCCGTACATATTTGTCAAAAGGATCGCAGGTGAACAAATGGATTCCTTTGTTGACTCTTCTGTTGTCAGCCATATGTTTTCTTTGTTTTTCAGTTGATTTTCTTTAAGACATTAATGACGCAGTGAAATAATGTACGGTGATGGTTCAATGCTAAAATAAGGGATTTTTCTTATTCATATGACTATTGTTGAATACTTACAAAAATTCCTCTGTGTACGTGTTTTATTGGTTATAAAAAAATCCTGTCAAACTAAGGGCACCTAATGGGACAAGGTGAATGAAGGCACTTTTAATTAAGGAACATAAGTGTCCTTGAGGCAACCTAAGGCCCCCATTGCTGGTGATTTGCAGATGGTGTTGATTTGAGCAGCAGTGTGAGTACAAGTCAAAAAAGTGTTATATTTTGTTCTGACGCAGAGTGTAGAGGGTGTCTGGGGGGAAGCAAACCAAACAGAGAGCATGTTGAGAGATAGAGTGACCCGACTGACGTGGTTTGCCAGAGACTGTCCTGGATTTGGCACTGAGAGTTTTATCCTGGGAAACTCCCCAGTCCTGGGCAAACTGGGATGCTTGGTTCCCCTATATGAGAACTCAGAGCTGAATATAGAGCAGATGAAGGGGTGCTTTTGCATGATCAGGTAAATGCATGTTTAAAAAAGAAGTGCTGTAAAGAATGGCTTCCCCAGGAGGCCCATAGAGGAGGCACCCGAACTGGTTTTGCAGAGTCCAGATTGGTGCTGTGAGAGTTACTATAAAATGGAATTGTTTGAGAAGATCCCCTGGCTTCCAGGTACACTGGGCCATCTGTTTCCCATGGTCCAGGGGTTTCTTTGGAAGTGAAATATTTGGGAGATTTTGAACTCTGAAATTTTAGAGCCAAATTAGACCTCACAGATTGTCTAACATTCATTCTGCGGATTAGGAATGGAGGCTCAGAGAAACTCAGTGGCCTTTCCAGGGTCACGGTTGGTTGGTGGCCAAGCATAGGTGGGAGCCAAGTGTGTCCATTTCCATGCTCACCAGCGAGTGCACTAACAGTGCAGAGTTAAAACTGCGAAAGTCTCCCCAGCCGCCCGCTACTTTCCCCATTTCCCTTTTGTTTCTTGTCCAGATTATTTACAAAGATTTGTGCGTTCCCCTGTTTACCTTCCAACCCACTTGTTAACTGAGTGTATTCTGAATTTTTCCTTATGTGTTGAAAGAGTCTTTTAGATTCGAATTCCCTTAGAGTATGATTTTTACCAGTTTTACCACGTTCCTTCCTGTGACTCGACTAATTGAATTGACGGATTCTCTGTTGTTGACCACTGTTTAAAAGTTTGCCCTGTTGTAAATAAACCTTCAGCGAGCGTATTTGTGGAAGCCTTTTTGAGCCCATCCCTCATGACGTCCTGAGGGTGATTTCCTAGGTCAAAGGCTACTGTTGCCAAACCAGTCTTTGGAAAGAAAGGGCCGTTTTTCTTTCCCTGTGTCAGCAGTGTTTAAACGTGGGTGTGGAGGGCAGTGATTTTTTATGCAATAAACTTCTACGTAGAAGGCATGTATCCTCCCTACCTTACCCTCTTTCCTACCCCTCAGGGCTCTTCCCCGCCCCCCGCCCCCATTCTCTCTCTCTTTCTCTCCCCACCATTCTCTTTTCTTGACTCTCCTTCCCTGCTCACCTCTTGGGGTGTTTTTGAACATCTCTTTGCTATGGGACAGCTATAGGTTTTATCTTAAGAGTTGCGGAGAAAGCAGTTGTCAGGCCGCCATCTGAGCAGTGAACTGCGGCAAAGCAGGATGGCCTTGGGCCTGAGGGAGACGCTGCTGTCCCGGTGGGTGAGGGGAGGAGTCAGGCAGCCCCCCACCCCCCCCCCATGTTTCTGAACTGAGCTCTTCTAGAAGGCAGTCAGTGCCTCCTGGGAGCCTCACTGGGCCTCCTGGGAGCCTTGCTGGGCTTTCTGGAGCGCAGAGGCCATGAATCCACCACTTCTAAGTATGGGTTTTCATAGATAGGATTCCCGATGAAAATAATCAACAAACAACCTATAATAGGAACAGAAAAGAGTTTCATTTGAGCCAAACTGAGGACCATAGCCCAGAAGACAGCTTCCCAGATTACTCTGAGAAACTGCTCCAGAGAAGCATGGTTTTCAACACAGTTTTATATCTTGTCAGAATAAAGAACGTCAAATAAGTCAGGGATACATTTCTTCAAGGTTTCAAAAAAACCCCCAAACCCAAAACCAACAGATCAACACATACACAGTGAGTCAGCATGGCTTTGGTACCTGGAAAGGGAGTCGTATCATTGAAGGATCACCAGCACTGGCGTCCCAGGAAGGGAGGCATTTCATCTTTATTTTTAACATGACATTCTTTACTTCTGGTCAGTGTGCCCATTTCTTTAATAATTAAAGCAGATGTGCAATGTGTGTTTGATAAGCCACGAACAGGCTATTTTACTTAGCATAAAATTCAAGTATAAGCCAGAATGGCTTCCCCAGACCTCAGTCTATGAACATTTCTTTTATCAGGACAAACCTTTCTCCTTCTCCCCAGATAACTTGTGTTCTGAGTTTTTCAAATACCTCTTACTTGTTTATGGAAGGCATTGTAAGTTCATGAAAGACTTGAGTGTTGTGCAGTAGGAATAGTGAGCTGATTGAGACTTTGGAATTCTGGGGTGTAAAACCTATTCTAGAATGCTGTGACTTCTTTGAAAGGTGGCACATTTCCGTAGTAGCTGATGGCTTTCCATTGTGCTTTGAATAAAATCTGACTGATCCTCCTTAACAAAAGGCCGTGTGGTTTGGCTCCCACCCACCTCCTGACTAGCCTTTTTACCACCCCCTGTTTGCCCTCTGCTCCCCACAGCACTGAACTTCTTGTTCTTTTTCAGACGTAGCCAGTATGGTCCCATCTCAGGGGACCACGCTGTGGTCTTAGCTGTCCCTTCCGGTTAGAATGCTCTTCCCCTTCATCATTGTATGTCTTCTTGGAATTTCCACCTCAGCTTAAATGTCCTTTCCCAGAGAAGCTTTCCCTGGTGACCCAAACGGAAATAGCCAATCAGCATTTGACATCCCCGATTTTATTCTCTGCACAGGGCTTATCACCATCTGAATCTTTCCTTGTTTGTCACTGAATATATGTTCCATGGAATAGGAACCTTATTTAAATTCATCATCCTTTACCTATATGAGAAAAGAATCTGAAAAAGAATGAAAATATGTATGTATATAACTGAATGACTTTGCCATACACCTGAAACTAACATAACATTGTAAATCAACTGTTCTCCAATAAAATAAAATAAAAGAGTAAAGTAGAAATCTTAGATCAAAAAAAACCAAAAAAGATTCATCCATGTCGTAGCATGAAAAAATAAATAATTCATCATCCTGGTGTTCCAAAGTGCCTAGAACAACAGGTAGCTGATAATTGACTGTCCATAACTCGTTGTTATATAGCAGTAGGTCAGTCGGTCAGGCAGAGTTCCTTTATGTTTTCTGTTAAGAGCTGGCTTCCTCAGTAGACTCACCTGGGGTTCAAAGATGTCAGTTTTAGTCTTAACCCTATATTCACTAATTCTGTGACCTTGGAAAAACCACTTACCATCTCTGAATCTCAGTGTCTTTATCTGTAAAACAAGAATCGTAATATTTACCCAAAGAACCCCAAAGGGTGCTTGAGAGGACTAGCTGCAATGAGGGATGTACAAACTCTGTGTAAACTTCTGATCATTCAACAAATGGAAATTATCATTACCTATTTATTGGAAGTACATGGAACTACCGCGGTGCCTCCAAAAGCTTGGAAATAGGGACGGGACAGCCCGTTACAGACAGCTGACTGTGGTACCAGTGCACAGTGGAGTGGAGACATCGGATCTCGGTCAACACTTGACTGATGGAAGCGTCACTGGAGGCTTTATCATCCCCATGAAAACATTCTGCCAACCAGAAAGGGAGGTGGATTGGCCAGAACTGGACAGGGAAATATCTCAAAGGCAAGGCCTGATAATTCCCATTCAAGCATTGACGGGAGAAGGATAGATACCCTGTTCCAGAGATTTGCGTTGTCGTGTCCAGTGGCAGAATATTCCAGTTGTGGGGCAGACGACCCCATCTCTCAGAGCCCGATGCCTTTAAAAGTTCATATTCTCTGGCCAGTGCCCTGGCCCTGATTTCCTCCTCACTAAGCAGTTCTCTGAGTGCATGATTTGATCTCCAGTGTGACTGACCTAGAGAGAAAAGTGGTACTTGTAGGAAAATATGAGGCCTGGGTTACCCTGGAGGTGATGATTCTCACTCTAAATTGGTACACTGGTGTTTATATATTAGCGACCTGTCTCCGTGAGCTTGGTGAATATGCATCTGCCCCTCGACACAGATCTGCCCTCGGCGTGCCGACAGATTGGGGGCAGGGCGTAGTCAGCCTGGCTGGGGTGACCTTATCAGTGTACAGCTGCCTTATTCAGGGGCTCCCACTCGATATCACAGCTGTACAGTTGCAGTGTAATCGTGGTTTAATTTGATGCTCTGTCTAGCTGGAGATGCGTGAATGTGGTAATGGATTTTGTGTGTGTGTGGTTATCAGCACCACTGGTTCAGGGGGGACATACCGGAAAGGGCCAGGAGGTGGCAGTCAAAGCTAGGCAGTCATCTGAGCAATTCCAATTAGACATTTTATTAACCTCATTTCAGCCTCTCCTGGGCAATTTCCAAAGTTTTGAAGTGGGGGTAACGTGGTGGTACTACTGCTGGACCAGAGAGAGGTGGTCTACCATAGTGGCCATTCTCATCCCAGTTATCACAATATCCCCGAGTCTCACCACTCTAAGTTCTTTTTATGAAATTCTGTAAAATAATAATGAAAAATCTTAATATACTCTAATTTTCAGGGTTTTTGTGGAACATGTTTTTATATATAGGCTGTCGATCAGATTTCACTGGATTTTAGCTGTGAGCGTCTCCCAGCCCCTTAATTTCTAGACAACGTGAACTTGACTTCTTGTTCCCTGGACTGAGCAGAGCCCAGTGCTCTCCTGAGACTCAGTTCGTGACCTCCTCTGTCTCTCATCTCTTGCTTTTGTGGAGTTTGTTCTGTTTAGGGATCTTGTGCTATCCCCACTGGACATTGCCCTCATTATCACATGGTACTTGGTTCTTTTTCTTGACTACTACGTAAACACACACACACACACACACACACACACACACACACACGCACGAACTGAAATCTGTTTAACTAAAGCCTTTGTGTGTGTTAGGGGACTTTAGCAAAGGTTTGGCAGATAGCCATGCTAACGACTTGAAATAGACAACTGGAGCTCCCTGGCTCCTCCACCACGTCGGAACTCAGGCTCAGGTCCCGGCTATGCTGCTCCATCCTTTTCTCTGTCCTCCTCCTCTTTCTGCCCTTCTCCTCTCCGGAACAAAACCATCCCCCGTTTTCTTATAGACAGAGCTTTCTAAAATAAAACAGGGCTTCCCTGATGGCGGAGTGGTTAAGAATCCGCCTGCCAATGCAGGAGACACGGGTCCGAGCCCTGGTCCGGGAAGATCCCACATGCTGCGGAGAAACTAAGCCTGTGCGCCCAACTACGGGGCCCGCATGCCACAAATATTGAAACCCGTGTGCCTAGAGCTCAAACTCTGCAACAAAAGAGCCACTGCAATGAGAAGCCCGCGCACCGCAAGGAAGAGTAGCCTCCGCTCGCCGGAACTAGAGAAAGCCTGCGCAGCAACGAAGACACAACACAGCCTAAAATAAAATAAAATAAAACAAAACAGATCATCTTACTTTCCTGATTGGTTTCTCAGGTCTTTTACTGTAAAGTTTGCTTCTTAACTGACAGATGACCCTTTCTGATCATGCCTCTCCTGTCACTGAAGCTGCAGTACGATTCCCGCAAATGCTTTTCCTTTTGGCATATTGAACCGTTTTTTAAAAAAAACTTATTTTATTTAAGTATAGTCGATTTGCAGTGTTGTGTTTATCTCTGCTGTACAGCAAAGTGATTTGGTTATACGTAGATACATTCTTTTTAATATACTTTTCCATATGGTTTATCACAGGATATTGAATATAGTTCCCTGGGCTATAAGGAGGACCTTGCTGTTTATCCATCCTATATATAACAGCTTGCATCTGCTCACCCCAAACTCCCAATCCTTCCCTCCCCCACTCCCCACCCTTGGCAACCACGAGTCTGTTCTCTACATCTGTGAGTCTGTTTCTGTTTTGTAGATAGGTTCGTTTGTTGGACCGTTTCGTATCCTCATGCTTTGTACACGTCATTGCTTGAGGTTTCCTTTGTCTAACTAACTCCTCCCTCAAAACATCTCACTTCTGGGCTACTTCCCCCATTGCTCAGGTTCCGGTGATGCCTCCCTTCACCTCCAACAACTGTGATGAATTACTTTTGGGTAGGAGAGCAAAGTTGAGTGTCCTCGTCCTGAATTGTCACCAACTTTGCAATACTGGGCATATTAAGGGAGTTGAGATGGGCTCAATGATTGTGAAGTGTTATTTAAGTGCTAAGCTTCCTCAGATCTAGTTGTGGTCAATGAGAAATTGATGGTCGTTTCATTCAAATCAATTCAACAAGGTTTCATTAAGCCTCCAGAAGGGAGTCACTGTCTGCTCACTCATTCTCCAGACCTTCATCAGGCGCATGTTGGATGCCAGATACTGTGTGGGGACCAGAGGTATGGAGATGAAGTGGAGGTGTCCAGGGGTGATTGCATCTACAGTTTTGGAATTCAAGAGAAATATCGGTGTTAGCGATATGTGTTTGGGTTTCATAGCGAATGGGTGGCCATTAAAGCTGTGGGAGCAGTTGACACCAGGTGGGGAAAATGCACTCCACATAGATCGCCGGGATGTTGGGCACAGCTTGCTTTTCAGACGTTTCTCTTCCTGTGAAAGGAAAGGTGCCCAGAGTATAACTTCTGTTTCCTGAAAGATTAAAAGAAATCATTGTATATCTTTTATCGCTGGTACATTTTAAATCATTTTCATGTACCTTAAGGACTATCACAGTAGCAGAGGGAACATATTGTGATGAAACTATAGTTTAAATAAGCACATAGATAAAATCTATAAACTTTTTTTTCCCTGAAATTCTAGCAGACTTACCAATTACCTGATGATTTACCCTTTGAGGGGAGCTTTGATACCTGCAGTGACTCCTTACACTATGGAATAGAATGGTGTTAAGTTTTTTATTTATTTTTTATTTTTTTATACAGCAGGTTCTTATTAGTTATCCATTTTATACACATCAGTGTATACATATCAATCCCAATCGCCCAATTCATCACACCACCACCCCTACCCCCCACCGCTTTCCCGCCTTGGTGTCCATACGTTTGTTCTCTACATCTGTGTCTCAATTTCTGCCCTGCAATCCAGTTCATCTGTACCATTTTTCTAGGTTCCACATATATGCGTTAATATATGATATTTGTTTTTCTCTTTCTGACTTACTTCACTCTGTATGACAGTCTCCACGTCTCAATAAATGACCCAATTTTGCTCCTTTTTATGGCTGAGTAATATTCCATTGTATATATGTACCACATCTATTTTATCCATTTGTCTGTCGATGGGCATTTAGGTTGCTTCCATGACCCGTCTATTATAAATAGTGCTGCAATGAACATTGGGGTGCATGTGTCTTTTTGAATTATGGTTCTCTCTGGGTATATGTCCAGTAGTGAGATTGCTGGGTCATATGATGATTCTATTTTTAGTTTTTTAAGGAACCTCCATACTGTTCTCCATAGTGGCTGTATCAATTTACATTCCCACCAACAGTGCAAGAGGGTTCCCTTTTCTCCACACCCTCTCCAGCATTTGTTGTTTGTAGAGTTTCTGATGATGCCCATTCTAACTGGTGTGAGGTGATACCTCATTGTAGTTTTGATTTGCATTTCTCTAATAATTAGTGATGTTGAGCACCTTTTCATGTGCTTCTTGGCCATCTGTATGTCTTCTTTGGAGAAATGTCTATTTAGGTCTTCTGCCCATTTTTGGATTGGCTTGTTTGTTTTTCTAATATTGAGCTGCATGAGCTGTTTATATATTTTGGAGATTAATCCTTTGTCCCTTGATTAGTTTGCAAATATTTTCTCCCATTCTGAGGGCTGTCTTTTCGTCTTGTTTGTAGTTTCCTTTGCTGTGCAAAAGCTTTGAAGTTTCATTAGGTCCCATTTATTTATTTTTGTTTTTATTTCCATTACTCTAGGATCAAAAAAGAGCTTGCTGTGATTTATGTCAAAGAGTGTACTTCCTATGTTTTCCTCTAAGAGTTTTATAGTGTCTGGTCTTACATTTAGGTCTCTAATCCATCTTGAGTTTATTTTCGTGTATGGTGTTAGGGAGTGTTCTAATTTCATTCTTTTACATGTAGCTGTCCAGTTTTCCCAGCACCATTTATTGAAGAGACTGTCTTTTCTCCATTGTATATCCTTGCCTCCTTTGTCATAGATTAGTTGACCATAGGTGTGTGGGTTTATCTCTGGGCTTTCTATCCTATTCCATTGAGCTATGTTTCTGTTTTTGTGCCAGTACCATATTGTCTTGATTACTGTAGCTTTATAGTATAGTCTGAAGTCAGGGAGTCTGATTCCTCCAGCTCCGTTTTTTTCCCTCAAGACTGCTTTGGCTATTCGGGGTCTTGTGTCTCCATGCAAATTTTAAGATTTTTTGTTCTAGTTCTGTAAAAAATGCCATTGGTAATTTGATAGGGATTGCATTGAATCTGTAGATTGCTTTGGGTTGTATAGTCGTTTTCACAATATTGATTCTTCCAATCCAAGAACATGGTGTATCTCTCCATCTGTTTGTTTCATCTTTAATTTCTTTCATCAGTGTCTTATAGTTTTCTGCATACATGTGTTTTGTCTCCCTAGGTAGGTTTATTCCTAGGTATTTTATTCTTTTTGTTGCAGTGGTAAGTGGGAGTGTTTCCTTAATTTCTCTGTCAGATTTTTCATCATTAGTGTATAGGAATGAAAGAGATTTCTGTGCATTAATTTTGTATCCTGCAACTTTACCTAATTCGTTCATTAGCTCTAGTAGTTTTCTGGTGTCATCTTTAGGATTCTCTATGTATAGTATCATGTCATCTGCAAACGGTGACAGTTTTACTTCTTTTCCAATTTGTATTCCTTTTATTTCTTTTTTTTCTCTGATTGCCATGGCTAGGACTTCCAAAACTCTGTTGAATAATAGTGGTGAGAGTGGACATCCTTGTCTTGTTCCTGATCTTAGAGGAAATGCTTTCAGTTTTTCACCATTGAGAATGATGTTTGCTGTGAGTTTGTCATATATGGCCTTTATTATGTTGAGGTAAGTTCCCTCTATGCCAACTTTCTGGAGAGTTTTTATCATAAATGGGTATTGAATTTTGTCAAAAGCTTTTTCTGCATCTACTGAGATGATCATACGGTTTTTCTTCTTCAGTTTGTTAATATGGTGTATCACATTGATTGATTTGCGTATATTGAAGAATCCTTGCATCCCTGGGATAAATCCCTCTTGATCATGGTGTATGAGCCTTATAATGTGTTGTTGGATTCTGTTTGCTAGTATTTTGTTGAGGATTTTTGCATCTATATTCATGAGTGATATTGGTGTGTAATTTTCTTTTTTTGGAGTATCTTTGTCTGGTTTTGGTATCAGGGTGATGGTGGCCTCATAGAATGAGTTTAGGAGTGTTCCTTCCCCTGCAAGTTTTTGGAAGAGTTTGAGAAGGAGGAGTGTTAACTCTTCTCTAAATTTTTGATAGAATTCCCCTGTGAAGCCGTCTGATCCTGGACTTTTGTTTGTTGGAAGATTTTTAATCACAGTTTCAATTTCATTCCTTGTGTTTGGTCTGTTCATATTTTCTGTTTCTTCCTGGTTCTGTCTTGGAAGGTTGTACCTTTCTAAGAATTTGTCCATTTCTTCCAGAATGTCCATTTTATATGCATGGAGTTAGTTGCTTGTTGTAGTCTCTTAGGGTGCTTTGTATTTCTGTTTTGTCTGTTGTAACTTCTCCTTTTTCATTTCTAATTTTATTGATTTGAGTCCACTCCCTCTTTTTCTTGATGAGTCTGGCTAATGGTTTGTCAATTTTGTTTCTCTTTTCAAAGAACCAGCTTTTAGTTTTATTGATCTTTGCTCTTGTTTTCTTTGTTTCAATTTCATTTATTTCTGCTCGGATCTTTATGATTTCTTTCCTTCTACTAAGTATGGGCTTTGTTTGTTCCTCTTTCTCTAGCTCCTTTAGGCGTAAGGTTAGATTGTTTGAGATGTTTGTTGTTTCTTGAGGTACGATTGTATAGCTATAAACTTCCCTCTTAGAACTGCTTTTGCTGCATCCCATGGGTTTTGGATTGTCATGTTTTCATTGTCATTTGTCTCTAGGTATTTTTTGACTTCCTCTTTGATTTCTTCAGTGATCGCTTCGTTATTTAGTAATGTATTGTTTAGCCTCCATGTGTTTGTGTTTTTTACGTTTTTTTCCCTGTAACTGACTTCTGATCTCATAGCATTGTGGTCAGAAAAGATGCTTGATATGATTTCAATTTTCTTAAATTTACTGAGGCTTGATTTGTGACCCAAGATGTGATCTATCCTGGAGAATGTTCCATGCCCACTTGAGAAGATAGTATAATCTGCTGGTTTTGGTTGGAATGTCCTATAAATATCAGTCAAATCTGTCTGGTCTATTGTGTTATTTAAAGCTTCTGTTTCCTTATTAATTTTCTGTTTGGATGATCTGTCCATTGGTGTAAGTGAGGTGTTAAAGTTCCCCACTACTATTGTGTTACTGTCGATTTCCTCTTTTATAGCTGTTGGCAGTTGCCTTATGTATTGAGGTGCTCCTATGTTGGGTGCATATATATTTATAATTGTTATATCTTCCTCTTGGATTGATCCCTTGATCATTATGTAGTGTCTTTCCTTGTCTGTTGTAACATTCTTTATTTTAAAGTCTGTTTTATTTGATATGAGTATTGCTACTCCAGCTTTCTTTTGATTTCCATTTGCATGGAATATCTTTTTCCATCCCCTCACTCTCAGTCTGTATGTGTCCCTAGGTCTGAAGTGGGTCTCTTGTACACAGCGTATATATGGGTCTTGTTTTTGTATCCATTCAGCAAGCCTATGTCTTTTGGTTGGAGCGTTTAATCCATTCATGTTTAAGGTAATTATCAATATGTATGTTCCTATGACCATTTTCTTAATTGTTTTGGGTTTGTTTTTGTAGGTCGTTTTCTTCTGTTGTGTTTCCCACTTAGAGAAGTTTCTTTAGCATTTGTTGTAGAGCTGGTTTGGTGGTACTGAATTCTCTTAGCTTCTGCTTGTTTGTAAAGTTTTTGCTTTCTCCATCAAATCTGAATGCGATCCTTGCCGGGTAGAGTAATCTTGGTTGTAGATTCTTCCCTTTCATCACTTTAAATATGTCATGCCACCCCCTTCTGGCCTGTAGAGTTTCTGCTGAGAAATCAGCTGTTAACCTTATCGGAGTTCCCTTGTATATTATTTGTTGTTTTCCCTTGCTGCTTTCAATACTTTTTCTTTGTCATTAATTTTTGCCAGTTTGATTACTATGTGTCTTGGCGTGTTTCTCCTTGGGTTTATCCTGTATGGGACTCTCTGCTCTTCCTGGACTTGGGTGGCTATTTCCTTTCCCATGTTAGGGAAGTTTTTGACTATAATCTCTTCAAATATTTTCTCTGGTCCTTTCTCTCTCTCTTCTCCTTCTGGGACCCCTATAATGTAAATGTTGTTATGTTTAATGTTGTCTCAGAGGTCTGTTAGGCTGTCTTCATTTCTTTTCATTCTTTTTTCTTTATTCTGTTCCACAGCAGTGAATTCCACTATTCTGTCTTCCAGGTCACTTATCTGTTCTTCTGCCTCAGTTATTCTGCTATTGATTCCTTCTAGTGTATTTGTCATTTCAGTTATCATATTGTTCATCTCTGTTTGTTCTTTAATTCTTCTAGGTCTTTGTTAAACATTTCTTACACCGTCTCAATCTTTGCCTCCATTCTTTTTCCGAGGTCCTGGATCATCTTCACTATCATTATTCTGAATTCTTTTTCTGGAAGGTTGCCTATCTCCACTTCATTTAGTTGTTTTTCTGGGGTTTTATCTTGTTCCTTCCTCTGGTACATAGCCCTCTGCCTTTTCATCTTGTCTTTCTGTGAATGTGGTTTTTGTTCCACATGCTGCAGGACTGTAGTTCTTCTTGCTTCTCCTGTCTTCCCTCTGGTGGATGAGTCTATCTAAGAGGCTTGTGCAAGTTTCCTGATGGGAGGGACTGGTGGTTGGTAGAGCTAGTTGTTGCTCTGGTGGGCAGAACTCAGTAAAACTTTAATCTGCTTGTCTGCTGATGGGTAGGGCTGGATTCCCTCCCTGTTAGTTTTTTGGCCTGAGGCGACCCAACACTGGAGCCTACCCGGCTCTTTGGTGGGTCTGATGGCGGACTCTGGGAGGGCTCACGCCAAGGAGTACTTCCCAGAACTTCTGCTGTCAGTGTCCTTATCGTCATGGTGAGACACAGCATGGTCTCTGCTTGAGACCCTCCAGCACTAGCAGGTAGGTCTGGTTCAGTCTCGTATGGGGTCACTGTTCCTTCCTCTGGGTCCCGATGATCACACTACTTTGTGTGTGCCCTCGAAGTGTGGAGTCTGTGTTTCCCTAGTCCTGTTGAAGTCCTGCAGTCAAATCCGGCTAGCCTTCAAAGTCTGATTCTCTAGGTAGTCTTCCTGCTGTTGCCAGACCCCCAGTTTGGGAAGCCTGACGTGGGGCTCAGAACCTTCACTCCAGTGGGTGGACTTCTGTGGTATAAGTATTCTCAAGTTTGTGAGTCACCCACCTACCAGTTATGGGGTTTGATTTTATTGTGATTGTGCCCTTCCTACTGTCTCATTGTGGCTTCTCCTTTGTCCTTGGATGTGGGTTATCTGTTTTGGTGAGTTCCAGTGTCTTACTCTTGAGGATTGTTCAGTAGTTAGTTGTGATTCCGGTGCTCTCCCAAGAGTGTGTAAGAGCACATCCTTCTACTCTGCTACTTTGAACCAAGTCCTCTATTTCTGTTTTTTATATAGATTCATTTGTGTCATTTTTTAAGATTCCACATATAAGTGATATTGTACGATATTTGTCTTCCTCTGTCTGACTTACTTCACCTAATATGATAATCTCTAGGTCCATCCATGTTGCTGCAAATGGCATTATTTCATTCTTTTTTATGGTTGAGTAATATTCCACTGTATATATACACCACATCTTCTTTATCTGTTCATCTGTTGATGGATGCTTAGGTTGCTTGGCTGTTGTAAATAGAGTAGCATGACTTTTTGAGGACGTATTTATTTTAGCAGAACTCTTTGCAGAGAAATTTGGGGCTTCCTTTCTCTAATGGAGGGTATCAGATTGGGCCCAGGAGACCACTGGTCTTCCGTCTCAAGCTAGAAGAATATTGTTTCTTCACAATTATGTTGCTGTTATCAAAATTATAGCAGTCTTTAGCTAAGAAGATTGAAGGTCAGTCCTGTGGCTCAGATTTTCCTTTGAAATTCCCTGCATGTTCCCTTTTTTGGTAACTCGGCCATGAGTGTCAGAATGAGTCTGAAACATTACCTTTGAAGTTCTGTCGTAGAACCAACAGATTGAGCAAGAGAGGCGTCTCTTTTCTATATATGAAAATCAGAAAATGTGAATGAACAGCAGCAGAAAGGTAACCTTACTTTCCCCAGGAAGATTGCTGTTTACACTTTGATGTATATTTTTAAACATGGGGAAAGGGAATAGGGTGTGTATTTTTTAACTCAGAATTTCTCAAACTTGACTGAACATAACTTCCCAGCACTTGTTCTGCATTCAGATTTCAGGGCTCTGACCCAAACCTACTGAACCAGAATCTGTCAGGGAGGGGCCTGGGAATCTCTGTGATTACCTGTTATCCTAGGTGATTCTTAGAACCAAATCAACTTGAGAAACGTTTTTATTGATGAAGATCGCAGTGGGGCATCTTCCTATATGGAGACATGCTTCTTCATGGGCTGCCAGTTCCCAGTGATTCAGGGACTGATAAGCAGGTTCATTATTCCACCTCATGGCATTCTCTCCCTTCTCCTTCCTGTAACTGGCCTCTCCATTTTACCCTTTGCAGACTTTCTGTGCTCACAATGTGAGAAGGAGGTGGAATTGTGCTGGTATTAGTACATTTTGCTCACTATCCCCTGCAAATGTGTTTGGTTGGTGGGTAAACAGGAAGTTAAATATTTCTGGCTAAAATTCAGCGTTCTGGTGGGGGCTCTTAATGCCTCCCATTTTAAAAGTTCATACTTTGGAAAAATAAAAGCATAAGCATATAATTAACCCCCAAATATTCATCACCCAGGTTCAACAATTATCAACTCATGGCCATTTTTTCTTTCATCTGTACTCTCTCCGATACTACTGTTTGGAAGCAAATCCCAGATGTCTTATCACTATACATAAACATTTCACTAGTATCTCTAAAAGATAATAACTCACTTTCTTTTCTTTCATTCTTTTTTAAAAAGACTTTATTATTTTTTTTATAGCACTTCCAGGTTCACAGCAAAATTGAGAGGAAGGTACAGAGATTTCCTATATACCTCCTGTTCCCCCTGGCTGCCCACTGTAAACATCCCCTATCAGAGAAGGTACATCAGCTAAAATTGATGAACCTACATTGATACATCATTATCACCCAAAGTCCATAGTTTACAATAGGGGTTCACTCTTGGTGTTGTACATCCTGGGGCTTTGGACAAATGTACGATGACATGTATCCTCATTTTCTTTTGAACATCAGAATCTTATAAGAAGACAAAATATGGCAACCTGAAACTATACCTGAATTTGAGTTTAGGAGTTTAGGATTAAGGAGGGCAAAGGCAATAACTTAGGGCTTTTCTTTAAAAGACCCCAAAAAGATCACATTTCTTGAGTTCATTATTGAATAGTGTTTCACCATGGTAAACCTATGGTAAATCCAGGTATATGAGGTTATGGGGATAAAAGAGAGCTTTGGCGAGGGATTTGAGAGTGATTGAAGGGGTGGGGTGGTGAAAATAATTGCAAGTGAGTTGTTCTCACCTCATAGGTAAAGATATAATGAAGCTCTGCGGAATGTACATTACAGTCTTTTGAAATCTTAACTGTTCACTGGTTGGACTTTAGAGCCCCATCTCCTGAGTACATGTAGTTTTGTAACTCATTGTTTAAGCACTAGCTGTTGTTGAAATAATGTCTGCGCACCTACCTAAATGCTAACGAAATGCTAACAAAGCCATCCATTGGCTTTTTCTCCTTCTATAACATCACAATGAAGGAAGAGGGATCAGACGTTTGACATCTGATGTCTGTCTTGAAAACTAGGGACACAAACACATGTCAGATAGCGTTAAGAGTCTCTTCATTTTTTCACCCTTTGGAGGCATTAAATATGCCGAGGTTTGTTAAGATACAACAGAAAATTTTTATAAATTCTCTCCTTGGATTAGAATCCTGAGGTTATTTAAAATTAATATAGCGTGAACCCGTAGCTACACTGGGATTTACTACCGTGGGACTTGACTGTTCAATTACAGGTGCTCCGGGTGGTGGGAGGATAATTTCATGGTGCATGCTTGCAGAATGGGAGAGATGCCTGCTCCATGTGGGGTCATAAAGGGTAGCAAGTTGCACCACAGTTATTTAAAACACTAAAACACTATCCCTTGCCCTCCCTTTCCCTCCCCAGTATCCCTCAGAATACTGTGATCTTTGTTGATCCCTACCTAACCCATTATTGTGCTCAGGTAGCTTAGTGTACAGCTAACTTCTTAGATACCATAAAATAGGCGTATTTTTCTTTTAAGCAAAGTTGATATATGCAAATATAAATTTGTTGGATACTTTGGGGAGGCAGTTATTTGCTTCCTAAAGTGATTTTTTGGTTTCTTGAGGATTTGCAATAGAATACTTTAATTAGTAGTTAATTTCCAATTCTTTTTGCACATAGATTTTACAGACCACTTCTTCTGGGCAAAATGAGTTACACTGAAACATTAAAATTCAAACAATAATCTACACCTGATCTCTACCTGCAGATTTGCTTTTTAGAGTTTTCAGGTCACTCAGCCCCGTGTAAATCTCCCTCCTTTCCCACATAACTTCATTAAGTCTTACTTAGCTGTGTGTGTAGTATTACTTTGTTTCTGCTGCGTGGGTTCTTCTTCCCTCACAGTTTTTGGATGGGGAGGGGCCTTTGCAGACTTATATAAACTCTTAATTCAGCATGTCTGTTCTGTTACATGGCAATAGTCATTTTTTAAAAAGATTTTAAATTTATTTTACCATTTAAAAATGCTTCTGGAACACTTTGATTTTACTTTAAGATATATTTTGTGATGTATTTAATATTTTTATTGGACAATTATGATTTGATATTAAGTGTGATTTATTGTGGCTTATAGCCTTTTCCCTAAAGATGTTAACAATCTATAATTAAAGAGGATGGGAAAATAGGATTTAATATTCTATCCAGATAACTTATTTTCCCCCTAGCAACATACCTTTTCTTTGAAGAGAGGCATTTTGGTGCTTTAAACTCTAACAAGAAGAAAGTTTTGAAAAGTAGATTTTGCATTAACTAGTATGCCCAAAGATTAAGCATTTTGGAAGGTAAACTTTCTGAGTTTCTGAGTTGATAACTACTTATTTTGATGCTATGAGGATCAGAATTCTCACATCTGTGAATCCAGAGTTGCTCACCACAGCACATTTGTTTTTTGCATATCTTTACTTACTGTGTGCTCCTTGAAGCTGGCTTCCTGAGGATCTTTAGAGCCCGGTCCCTGCCTGTTTTTTTCTGCTTGGAATACCTCCTTCAACTCCCTTTAGCAACTCACTTGTTGTCCTGTCATCTGGTCTACCTCACACAGACTCTGTTCCGAGTCTGGTCTCAGAGTTGTATGTGAATCTAGTAAATGTGGTGACTTGGAAACAGCAGATCCAGATTCAAGTCCTGACTCTGCTACTTTAATGTGTGATCTTAAGCAAGCTTTGTAACCTTTTTTTGTGCCCAGGTTCCTGTCTGTAAAATGTGGGTCGTAATAATACCCGTGCCCACAGAGGGGTATGTTGTGAGAATTAAGAATGATGATGCCTACTGCTCGGTATATAGAGAGAGCAAGTGCTTAGTAATCAGTAGCTGCTGCTAGTATGCCAGAATGTATCCTCAGAAACTAGTTTGTTGGTAAACTTGTCCTGGCAGTGAGACTATATTTTATACACACACACACACACACACACACACACACACACACACACACACACACTCTTGAGATATTTCAAAAGTCATTAAAAATATAGTGAATATGTGTTTATCCATCACTTAGTTTAAAAAGTAAAGTATCACCAACATAGTTGAAGCCCCGTGGAGACCCCTCCTGATTGCCTTTCCCTTCCTCCTTCTAAATGGTAACCGCTATCCTGAGTTTGGTGATTTTTGCTCTCATGTGTTTCTTTACACTTTCGCTACGTATGTGACTATTGTTTTAAATGGCTGTTGGTAACGAATAGGGCATGTGGAAAATGAACTAGAGTTGTTTGAGGAGCCTCATGTAAAGGATGTTGTGGGTCCCATCCTCACAGTCGTAGGGAGAGAAGAAAGGGCAGAGCTCTGACTTACACCCTGTCAGGAGAGCCCAGGCCTTGGTCCCCTTGCTTGGCTGCTGCCCCGCCCCCCGCCGGAATGGGGACCCACCTGAGGACTACAGCCTGGCCTCTCTGTCCTCTGCTGTACGTCACTTAGAAAGAAATTGTGTGGCCAGAAAGTTACATCTCCAGGATCACTCTTGAACAACTTGAGTGTGTTCTTGTTTCATTTGGCATCCACCCTCTTGGCTCACCTCCAGTTTGGGGGTTTGGGCACTTTGATTACCATTCCTCTAGCCTCTCCGACTCATTGCCTTTTTTTTTTGACTCCTCCCAGCTCCTTGGTTTGGCATTACTTGCACTGAATACTCAGTATTTGCATTTCTAAGAAGCAGCCTTCTCTGAACTGCTCATGGGGGAGATGCAGCCTGGGTGCTGGGACCACCATCCCTCCTTTGTGAGCCCTGGAGGGTCAACTGCTGGGCGTGGGTGACCTTGTCATCTACACGTACAGCCAGTTGTTTAGAGCATATTATTACTATAGTATGAGCAGGGAATCTTGTGACGCAAACCATGCCCCGGTAGATAAATGACAGGTATTCACTTTAGTTAGAGATTCAGCTCAGGACGATGTAGTGGATGCGTCTGAACTCATTGCTGGGTTCCAGCTGGTTTCTCCTTCAGTAGGTCAGTTATCCTGTTGACCCAGAAGGTGAGACACTGACTCCTACCTGGTGGGGCTGCAGGTTCAACTTCTAAATCCTTAGGTTTAGGTTGAAACTACAGAATTTGCTGTAGTTACTTATTGAATTCCTTGTATCTCCTTGGCCTCGGCAGGCTGGGCAAGGTTCATGAGCCCCGTTGGCGGCATCTCTCACCAGCACGCCGTTCTTTCCTTCCTGACTTCAATGCTTGCTCTTCTGTAGCTCGTGGTAGCAATTCCTCAGTTTTATTATCTCATGCCCTTCCCCTGTCAATCACGTTTACTGACTTGGTTTTCTTGGCACCAGTCCATCTTCTCCTCCTGACAAAGAGTGTTATGTAACCACTGCAAGGCAATAGCTATCTCTGCTTTAGTGTCTCTATGGGAATCTGTGAAATCATGGTAATTCTGACCACAGGTGTTGACCTTCCCAAGACGTGAGCTCCCCTTCCTCCTGATACCCCCAGCGAGAAGGGAAGAATTGCCAATTCTTTCATGGCACTACTTCTCTTTAGGTTGTGGTTCCTGATCTGTATTCTTACTGACTAATCTTTATACTTCTAGTACTCACCCTGATCTTATATAGGAAAGGTTCTTTTTTTTAATTATTGTGGTAAGAATACTTAACATGAGATCTATGCTCTTACCACATTTTTAGGTGTGAAATACGGTACTGTTCACTGTAGGCACGAAAATTCTTATAAAGAACTTTATGTGTGAGGAAACTTTTATAAAATATCTAGGCTTCCTAATCCGAACAGACAATCACAGAATGGTTCACAAAATCTAGGATAAGTTAGATGTAGGCAAGATGAAAGTGACTGGAGTCACTTGCCTTGGAGCAGAAAAGGTCCAGGGTTGAGGTCAGGGTATGGACTGAGGCAGGAGCCTAGGACAGGCTGGAGATGGGAGTATAGTGGTGGGTCAGGGTGGCACAAGCTGGTGGGGACAGATACGACAGTGTGATGGTGCAGAGACAACATGCCTCCTGAAGCGGAGTGAAGCCGGAGCCAGTGCCTTTCACTGACTGTTGGCATCCCAAGGACAGGGCTCAGGCATGCAAAGATGGCAGCTCTGCAGCAGGCCAGCAGAGCCGAGGGACGTCTCTCTTCAATCCTCGGCAAACTGTGGCATAAGACATGACTTGACCCATTCTCTGGTTAGTGAAGGCTTTTCACTAGAGGGAGAGGTCATTGATTTTGGAAACAAGAGACCTGGGTTTTAAGATCCAGTGTTGATGACCCCTGAGACTTGAGGAGGTCATAATCCTTACAAATGTTTGTTTTTTTAAATCTGACAATGGGAGTAATACTTAGGACCCAGGGTTGAATAAAAAATAGCAGTGGGTTAATATACATGAAAGTACATTTATTTTTTTCAGTGCATTCCTTCATTCAGCAAATACCCATTGGTCATATCCATGCTGTGTCAGACACTGCTTGGGGCTAAGGGGATGGAGGTGGAGAGGACAGCTGTGGCCCCTGCCCCATAGAGCTTACGGTGACCGGACTTCGCAGAAAGCTGTCCCACGTTATGTACTTGCAAGGAAGCATGTGACTGTTTTGGCTGGAGCTTTAGGGAAGACTTTGTGAAATAATGGCCTTAGGTGGGGCCTTAAAGAAGGATACAGTTTCAGCAGACAAAATGGAGAGGGGAAGACCTTTAGGCAGAGGAATGAGTGAGCAAAGAGAGAGTGAAGGGTGCGATTGGGTAAAATGAGTAGTTCCAGGGAGGAAAAGTGAGTTGGGCCTGACTCACTTTCCCCTTCACACCTATCCCCCCCCCCCCCCCCAATATGAAATTCTTCATCTACTTGTTTGAGGACCAGAGCTGAGAGGAGGGGGAAAGCCAAATGGGAGCCCATCACCAGCTGCTTTAGATCAGTTCAAATTACGGTGAGGTCATATCAAATGCAGAGAGTATGGAGGGCTGGATAGGTAGGGGTGTCAATGGAGGAAGGGCTGAACTCAAGGGAACCCCAACATTTGGGGCTTTTTCTCAGTCCCCATTCTCCTAGAACTCTTTGTAGAATTAATCTCCTCCTGTCTTGAAAGTCTACTCTGTTTTCTGGTTTTGAGGGAGAGAAAGCCTCATTCTCTTTGGACAAGTTGAGTTTGAGGCCCTTCCAGTTGGAGGTGGCCCACAGGTGGTAGAAGTCACTGCACATTCAGTCACTTGGAGGCAATAGCAAGCAGAGACCTAGGACTCCTGTTTCTGTCTCCCTTTCCCGGCTTTGTTCCTGATGCTGGGAAGTCCCAGACCCACAGAGGATTCTTTTATTTGGTGGCAGGTCTGAACTTCAGTAGTGGCTTAGTCCTCAGAATAGAGGATTAAGATCTTAGAATATCAGTATACTTCCCAGAAAAACCCTGATACAAATAGTTTTCATACTACAGGGTGAGTTATCAATTCAGTTACTTTTCAAGGAAACATTTATTAAGCTTTAATTATAGGTCAGATATTAGGTGCTGGGAATACAAGAGGCATAAGATATAATTCCTGATCTTGAAAAGCTTGTGGTCTCGCAGAATGGGTACAACTGTGGTCTGGTGTGATAATCACAGCACAAACCATAGAACAAAGGATGATGACAGCCTGGAGAGAGCCGGGGGGCTGCATAGCTCACCCCCTTACCTTCAAGTTTTTGCTCAAATATCCTCTTTTCAATGAGGACCACCCTGACTCCCCTTTTAAAACATAGCAGCACCTGCTACCTCTGCATTCTGAGTTCCCTTACCCTGCTCAACAATTTTTATTTCTTTTTCCATTGCATTTATCACCCTCTGTCCCAGTGGGCTGTTGCTGAATAACAAACCATCCCCAAACTTAGTCGAAAACAGTGATTTCCTCTCTCTCACTGTTTCGTTGGTTGACAGGACTTGGTTGGGTAGTTCTTTTATTTATTTATTTATTTATTTATTTATTTATTTATTTTGTGTTACATGGGCCTCTCACTGTTGTGGCCTCTCCCGTTGCGGAGCACAGGCTCCGGATGCCCAGGCTCAGCGGCCACGGCTCACGGGCCCAGCCGCTCCGCGGCGTGTGGGATCTTCCCGGACCGGGGCACGAACCCGTGTCTCCTGCATCGGCAGGCAGACTCTCAACCACTGCGCCACCAGGGAAGCCCGGTTGGGTAGTTCTTGCTTGGGGTCTCTCCTGTGGTTGCTGCCAGATATCAGCTCGTGCTGCAGGCATCTGAAGGTTCTACTGGGCAGGACATCGAAGGTGGCTCCTCACACGGTTGGCAGTTGAGGCTGACTTGGCGGGGAGCTCAGCGGGTGCTGTCCTCTAGAGCATCTTCATGTGGCCTCCCTGTGTGGCTCAGGCATCTCGCAGCCTGGCAGCTGGATCCAAGAGTGAGCGTTCCAAAGGGCAGGAAGCAGAAGATGCCAGGCCAACGACAGGCTACACTTGGAATTGGAACAGCATCACTTTTTCTGAATCTCTTGGTCCTAGGATCTGCCCAGATTTACTTTTGACGGGGGGAGTGGCAAGATTACATTACAGAAGGGCATGTGAGATGGAAGATATCATTGCAGCCACTGTTGGGGAATATGTTCTGCCATACTTCCTTAGTATCCATATAGAATTTATTTATTTTTATGTCTGTTTTTTGTTGAGTCCTGTTAGGATGTAAGCCCCATGAAGGCAGGAATGTCCACTGATGTATACCAAGCATCTACACCATACTAGGCATGTAATAATTACAACGAATAGTTTTAAGTGTTCTAACAAATGTGTCTAAGTCACTGTGTTCAGATCGTTCTAGATGTGAGGATTTTAATCCCACTCCTGATTTACATTATTTTCTGTCACTTTTAACACACTGTATACTCTATAAAGCAGGGATCTCATGTCTTTATTCAACACTGTATGGCTCAGTATCTGGTAAGCCGTTGGTGCTCAATAATTATATATTGAATTAATGCAAAATAAGTTATTGATTCCGCTTGAGGCATAGGGAAGTTAAGAAGAGGCCATATTGGAATTGGGGCCTGAAGGATAAATGGGATTTTGCCAGGAAACGGTGGGATAGGGCATAAAGGCAGAAGAAAACACCAAGTGCCAAGGGGAGAGATAAATGGAACTGTAATGAAACTGACCTGTGAGCTCCCTGAAGCCTGGGTCCCCACCTGGTCTGACCACTAGTCTACTTCCTATAGCAACTAACTAGTGATTCAGTGGTCAGATGCTCGGGCCATGCTTGTTGAATAAATGAGTGTAACGTATGAACTCATCTATGACTTTTTTGGGAGGAAGGTGTTGGGTCAGGTAAAAACCAATCATAACTCCTGCTAGTAAGAAGATCTTTTAAATATAATCCTGGCAAAAATGTTTTAAAGTATTAAAAAAATAGCTAAATTTTGTATTTTTAAATATACTGAAAGTGAGTTCAATTTATGTATGTCAAATAACTTTCAATCAGAGTATTGTATTCTTTTTTCTGAATTTTTATTGGAATATAGGTGATTTACAGTGTTGTATTAGTTTCTGCTCTACAGCAAAGTGAATCAGTTATACATATACATACATCCACTCTTTTTTAGATTCTTTTCCCATATGGGTCATTACAGAGTATTGAGTAGAGTTCCCTGTGCTATACAGTAGGTCCTTCTTAGTTATCTATTTTAGATATGTCAATCCCAATCTCCCAGTTTATTCCTCCTTCCCCCTTTCCCCCCTGGTAACCATAAGTTTGTTTTTTTTTACGTCTGTGACTCTATTTCTGTTTTGTACATAAGTACATTTGTACCATTTTTTAGATTCCACATATAAGTGATATCATATGATATTTTTCTTTCTTATGTTGCCTTCCAGCATATCCTATTCCTAGTGGGAGATTGTTAATCCCTAGGGGTAGCCCTGAAACCTTGGGCCAAATCTTAAAAGGGAAAGACTAATCTTCAGGTCAAGGGGAAAGAAGAATGAGCCATGCGTCTTTCATAGGGATGATAGAAATCAACAGCAAGAGAGCAGAATTGTTAAACTCATGGGTTTAACACATGGGTTTAACACATTTTTTTTTTCCAGAAAGACTAAATACAGAAATCACAATTATAATGTTTTAACAACCACTATGCATCATTTCTTTTTCTATAAGCTTATGAACCAGTTACTAAAATGTCAAGGAAAAAGTTAAGCCTTTTGTATCTTAATCCATAAAAAACTAGTCAATATCAGGTAAATGGGGCACTTGTTGCATATTGATAAATGTGTGGCTTCTTATGCTTTCCATCCATATTGGGGGAAAAAAATCCCCAATTGTGTTATCTTCAATTAGGTCTAGCCACAGAGTTCTATTAAAGACCTGTACAAAGTCAACCCTTTCCTTAGCCTAGTTCCATATGAAAGTACTAACAAATGGTGACGATTGTATGCAAATGGTGGTTCATAAAAATGTAGATTCAGTTATGGATTTTAATTCATATGCTGCATATATAACAGCTGTACGAAAAAAATGTCAAATTCAAGGCAGCATTTGAGACGAGGAGCAGCCTGTTCTTCCTGATCTGGTATCCGTTAACAAGGAAAAGAAACCTCTGATGCTTCATCTATTAAAGAGCTCTGGGTGGCCTTGACCATCCATATTCAGTCTTCCGTAGGTCCTTCGACACCTTCAGTTCTTCAGGCTGATCATTGTCAGATCTGGAAGCTTTGTGCCTTTTAATTAGTCATTCTTACTTCTGTCCTGCCTTTTGGTAGCTCTGAGACTTTTCTGACTAGAGCCTGGTGGTTCATTTTGAAATATGTTATAGGTTCCCTCACTGCCATCTCAGCCAATGGAACTGATTTCTCCACCATTCAGGGTAGTCCTGTGCCCCCCAGCAAATGCTTTTGGGATGGTATTGTTAGCATATATACCCCTCTTCCTGTTGAATTTGTATATATACATACACACACACACACATATATATATGTATTCACACACACACATGCACACACATCAGCTTTTTTCTTGTCTCTTATCAGATACATCCAAGAAGGCTACCATTATATACCAGCCCTTCCAACAGATATGACTGTGGTCTGGTTTCCAAAAAGAACCTGTTTGACCACGCCCGAGTGGGACTGAGACACGGTGATTCCGGGGGTTTTCTCCTTATAAGACATATGGCTGTTGAATTTGAACCACTGTTTGCCTTTGCCCAAATTGTATATTCAGAAAATGGCTTATGTGTTTCTTCTGGTACAGAATTACTATTTATAGACATACATTCCATGGTAGTGATAGTCTTTAAAAGATCCTTGTGTAACATCAAGAGGACCAGATAGTAATATCTTCTGCTAGTACTTCTTTAAGGCTTAGCTCTTTCCTTCAGACTATCCCACGGATAAGCTGGTCAGTGGCATCAGCCTGCCCTGCATTATTTCCCTGCATGCTGGGGAAGGTGAATTTGGAGGTTGGACAGCACGTGGCCACTGGTCATCTACTCCAGGGTTTCCTCGTGCACTTTGGCCTTGGCCTTCTCCTTATGGGCACTGCCCTGGCAGACTCGCTTCACCTCCTCACGCTGCTGCTGAGGCCAGCAGTTTGCCCAGGTTTGTGGTGCCCCGTAGACCTATAGCCCAGATGCCCCATCCTCCTCTCAGGGTGAAGAGGTTGGAAGCAACTGGCCCAGAAGCCCACAGGGATGTGTCAATCAGTAGAGCATCCTGAGCTCCAGCTGGAGACATGGGTCGCCCTCAGAGGGCACAGGCGGAGGCCTGTGGCGCCAGAGTATGTGTCTCGGCCTCAGATCTCACCCTGCGCCCACACCCTGCATTCCTTTTGCTCCAGAAGGACACAGTTCTGGCCAAGAAGCTGCTGGTTCTTACAGCTTGGGGCCCTTGTGTGTGTGTTTTTTTTTTAATAGCTTTATTGTGATAGAGTTCACATATCATACAATCCATCCATTTAAAGTGTACAACTCAATGGCTTTTAGTATATCACAGATATGTGCAAATATCACCACCACCAATTTTAGAACATTTTCATTACCTCAGAAAAAGCCCCTACCATTTAGCCACCCCCACCATAATCTTGCTCTCCAGCCCCTCAGTGCTACAGAACTAGTAATCAACTTTCTGTCTCTATTTCTGTTTTTGTTTCCCTCTTCTGGACTTTCATTTGAATGGAATCATGTAATATGTGGCCTTTTGTGGCTCACTTCACTTAGCATGTTGTTTTCAAGATTCATGTTGCAGCATGTATCAGTACTTCATTTCTTTCTTTCTTTTTTGAAATTTATTAATTTTGGGCTGCATTAGGTCTTCATTGCTGCGCACGGCCTTTCTCTATTTGCAGCGAGCAGGGCTACTCTTTGTTGCGGTGTGCGGGCTTCTCATTGCAGTGGCTTCTCTTGTCGCGGAGCACGGGCTCTAGGTGCATGGGCTTCGGTAGTTGCAGCACGCGGGCTCAGTAGGTATGGCTCATGGGCTCTAGAGCTCAGGCTCAGTTGTTGTGGCTCACGGGCTTAGTTGCTCCAGGGCATGTGGGATCTTCCTGGACTAGGGCTCGAACCCGTGTCCTCTGCATTGGGAGGCGGATTATTAACCACATTATTGGGTGAATAATGCAGCTATGAACATTCAGGTACAAGTTTCTATGTGGACCCCTGTTTTCATTTCTCTTGGGTATATACCCAAGGGTGGTATTGCTGGGTCATATGGTAACTGTATGTTTAATCATTTAAGAACTGCCAAATGTTTTCTAAAGTGGCCGCATCAGGACTTCCCTGGTGGTCCAGTGGTTAAGACTCTGTGCTTCCACTGCAGGGTGGTCAGGGAACTGGTCAGGGAACTAAGATCCCCCATGCTGTGTGGCATGGCCAAAAAGAAAAGTGGCCACATCATTTTACATTCCTACCAACAGTGTATGATGGTTCCAGCTTCTCCACATCTTTGCCCCCTTTTTGATCTGACTTTATGCTTTTAACCATCCTAGTGGGTGTGAACTCACGTGAGGTTTTGAAAGGATTTGGGAAGGATTTTTCCTTTCTAATAGTTTTTAATGCCATATATATATATATATATATATATATATTTACATATCTATGTATTTTTAAAGTGTGCCCTTTTCTAGCATTTGTAAAAGCATGGCGGTTAAGAGGTCCTGTTGCCTGTCACAATAATAAAGGAGATTTCAATATTTGTTAATCCCAAAATATCATTGCCCAGAACCGACATGGGAGACTTGTTAAATGTGTGAGTTGCGGGGAGGGGAGGGGAGTGGTCGGAGAAGCGGGAGCAGGTAGTGTGTTTCTGGAGCCTTGCATCTTTCCCAGGAGATTGCTCCACTTCTTGTCGCTGTGTCTAACAGGCCCCTCTGTCTTTCAGGAGGACTGGCGTTGGCCCAAGTGCTCTTCTTCTATGTGAAGTACTTGGTGCTCTTTGGTGTCCCAGCTCTGCTCATGCGCCTGGATGGACTCACGCCACCGCCCCTCCCTCGCTGTGTGAGCACCATGTTCAGTTTCACGGGGATGTGGAGGTCAGTGTCTTGGTTTATTAAGGCCCTTCAGGGACATCCAGTGGGAGGACCCATGGCTTGGCCAGCTTCAAAGCGCCTGGGCCACCATCCTTTCACTGCCCTTCACTCAAACCGCATTTGGCACTTCGGTGTTTTTAATCTGTCTAACAGGATGACAATCCATGTTTTCTGACCCTCTCAAAAATATTGTCAGGCTATGAAAATTGTGAGGTAAGAAAGTTTCTCACCAAGTTTGTGTACAGATACACAAAGGGCTATGTCTAAAGCAGTTTTTTACTAACTTGGGACATGACGTATATATATAATTAATTAATTAATTAATTAATTAATTAATTAAGTTTTGGCTGCACTGGGTCTTTGTTGCTGCGCTCGGGCTTTCTTTAGTTGCAGTGAGCAGATGCTATTCTTCGTTGCGGTGTGTGGGCCTCTCACTGCGGTGGCCTCTCCCGCTGCAGAGCATGGGCTCCAGGCTCGCAGGCTTCAGTAGTTGTGGCTCATGGGCTCCAGAGTGCAGGCCCAGAGGTCGTGGTGCACGGGCCTAGTTGCTCTGTGGCACGTGGGATCTTCCTGGACCCAGGATCGAACCTGTGTCCTCTGCATTGGCAGGCGGATTCTTAACCACTGTGCCACCAGGGAAGCCCCCATGACGTATATTTTGATGATTTTATCACTGTCTGTTTTTCTTGAAAATAACATCTTTGTATGTGGGACTGTAGATTAAAAAAATAGTCTTAGGTTAATAGCACAGGCCAGGGCATTTACTAGCTCTCAGATCCAGGGCAACTTACTAAATCTAAGTTTCAGTTTTCTTATCTCTTACATGGTAGTAATAATGGTAATGATAATAATAATACTCATCTCTAAAAGCTGTTTTGAAGATTAAATAAGCTAATATGTACGTTGAAAGCATCTGGCACATAGTAGGTGTTTACAAACGTTAGCTTTCATCCTTATTTATTTATTTGTTTGTTTATTTATTGGCTGTGCTGGGTCTTCATTGCTGCATGAGGGCTTTCTCTAGTTGCAGTGAGCAGGGGCTACTCTTCGTTGTGGTGCGTGGGCTTCTCATTGTGGTGGCTTCTCTTGTTGAGGAGCACGGGCTCTAAGTGTATGGGCTTCAGTAGTCGCAGCATGCGAGCTCAGTGGTTGCGGAGCACGGGCTGTAGGTTGCACGGGTTTCAGTAGCTGTGGCTTGGAGGCTCTAGAGCGCCGGCTCAGTAGTTGTGGCGCACAGGCTTAGTTGCTCCGCGGCATGTGGGATCTTCCTGGACCCGGGATCGAACCTGTGTCCCCTGCATTGGCAGGCGGATTCTTAACCACTGCACCACAAGGGAAGTCCCTATGCTTATGTTACTCCTACACTCATGCACTTGGCTACACAGGTGCTTCTTCTGAGTCTTCTTAGCCTTCTTGATTTTGCCCCATAAACGTATAGTTGCCCTGGAGTCTTTGTTCTAAAAGATCCCTCAGCTCCCCCTGCCATTTCTGATTGTTGTTCTCCAGATGGGCTTGCTTGCCACTGTGTTTTATTATCACTTCCAGTGTGGAACAAGTGGCCGGCTTTCTGGTTTTCCATAGCAATTTATTATGGAGGCTGAATTGATCTAAGCCTCTTGTACACATTTTATTTTTGGTCCACTTTGCTTCTTGGGGTTAGAAATGTCATGTGATTATTGTAAGGAATGTCAAGTAATTGCTTTGATTTGTCTTTTTTTTTTAACATCTTTATTGGAGTAAATTGTTTTACAATGGTGTATTAGTTTCTGCTTTATAACAAAGTGAATCAGTTATACATATACATATGTTCCCATATCTCTTCCCTCTTGCGTCTCCCTCCCTCCCACCTTCCCTATCCCACCCCTCTAGGTGGTCACAAACCACTGAGCTGATCTCCGTGTGCTATATGGCTGCTTCCCACTAGCTATCTGTTTTACATTTGGTAGAGTATATATGTCCATGCCACTGTCTCACTTTCTCACAGCTTACCCTTGCCCTCCCCATATCCTCAAGTCCATTCTCTGGTAGGTCTGCATCTTTATTCCCATCTTACCCCTAGGTTCTTCATGACTTTTTTTTTTTTTCTTAGATTCCATATATATGTGTTAGCATACGGTATTTGTTTTTCTCTTTCTGACTTACTTCGCTCTGTATGACAGACTCTAGGTCCATCCACATCACTACAAACAACTCAATTTCGTTTCTTTTTATGGCTGAGTAATATTCCATTGTATGTATGTGCCACATCTTCTTTATCCATTTATCTGATGATGGACACTTAGGTTGCTTCCATCTCCTGGCTATTGTAAATAGAGTTGCAATGAACATTTTGGTACATGACTCTTTTTGAATTATGGTTTTCTCAGGGTATATGCCCAGTAGTGGGATTGCTGGGTCGTATGGTAGTTCTATTTTTTGTTTTTTAAGGAACGTCCATACGGTTCTCCATAGTGGCTGTATCAATTTACATTCCCACCAGCAGTGCAAGAGGGTTCCCTTTTCTCCACATCCTCTCCAGCATTTATTGTTTCTAGATTTTTTGATGATGGCCATTCTGACCGGTGTGAGATGATATCTCATTGTAGTTTTGATTTGCATTTCTCTAATGATTAATGATGTTGAGCATTCTTTCATGTGTTTTTTGGCAATCTGTATATCTTCTTTGGAGAAATGTCTATTTAGGTCTTCTGCCCATTTTTGGATTGGGTTGTTTGTTTATTTGTTATTGAGCTGTATGAGCTGCTTGTAAATTTTGGAGGTTAATCCTTTGTCAGTTGCTTCATGGAAAATATTTTCTCCCATTCTGAGGGTTGTCTTTTGGTCTTGTTTATGGTTTCCTTTACTGTGCAAAAGCTTTTAAGTTTCATTAGGTCCCATTTGTTTATTTTTATTTCCATTTCTCTAGGAGGTGGGTCAAAAAGGATCTTGCTGTGATTTATGTCATAGAGTGTTCTGCCTATGTCTTCCTCTAAGAGTTTGATAGTTTCTGGCCTTACATTTAGATCTTTAATACATTTTGAGCTTATGTCTGTGTATGGTGTTAGGGAGTGTTCTAATCTCATACTTTTACATGCACCTGTCCAGTTTTCCCAGCCCCACTTATTGAAGAGGCTGTCTTTTCTCCACTGTATATTCTTGCCTCCTTTATCAAAGATAAAGTGACCATAGGTGCGTGGGTTTATCTCTGGGCTTTCTATCCTGTTCCATTGATCTATCTTTCTGTTTTTGTGCCAGTACCATACTGTCTAGATTACTGTAGCTTTGTAGTATAGTCTGAAGTCAGGGAGCCTGATTCCTCCAGCTCCATTTTTCATTCTCAAGATTGCTTTGGCTATTTGGGGTCTTTTGTGTTTCCATACAAATTGTGAAATTTTTTGTTTAGTTCTGTGAAAAATGCCAGCGGTAGTTTGATAGGGATTGCATTGAATCTGTAGATTGCTTTGGGTAGCAGAGTCATTTTCACAATGTTGATTCTTCCAATTCAAGAACATGGTATATCTCTCCATCTATTTGTGTCATCTTTAGTTTCTTTCATCAGTGTCTTATAATTTTCTGCATACAGATCTTTTGTCTCCTTAGGTAGGTTAATTCCTAGATATTTTATTCTTTTTGTTGCAATGGTAAATGGGAGTGTTTTCTTAATTTCACTTTCAGATTTTTTATCATTAGTGTTTAGGAATGCCAGAGATTTCTGTACATTACCTTTGTATCCTGCTACTTTACCCAATTCATTGATTAGCTCTAGTAGTTTTCTGGTAGCATCTTCAGGATTCTCTATGTATAGTATCATGTCATCTGCAAACAGTGACAGCTTTACTTCTTCTTTTCTGATTTGGATTCCTTTTATTTCTTTTTCTTCTCTGATAGCTGTGGCTAAAACTTCCAAAACTATGCTGAATAATAGTGGTGAGAGTGAGCAACCTTGTCTTCTTCCTGATCTTAGTGGAAATGGTTTCAGTTTTTCACCATTGAGGACGATGTTGGCTGTGGGTTTGTCATATATGGCCTTTATTATGTTGAGGAAAGTTCCCTCTGTGCCTCCTTTCTGCAGGGTTTTTATCATAAATGGGTGTTGAATGTTGTCAGAAGCTTTCTCTGCATCTGTTGAGATGATCATATGGTTTTTCTCCTTCAATTTGTTAATATGGTGTATCACGTTGATTGATTTGCATATATTGAAGAATCCTTGCATTCCTGGAATAAACCACACTTGATCATGGTGTATGATCCTTTTAATGTGCTGTTGGATTCTATTTGCTAGTATTTTGTTGAGGATTTTTGCATCTATGTTCATCAGTGATGTTGGCCTGTAGTTTTCTTTCCTTTTGACATCTTTGTCTGGTTTTGGTATCAGAGTGATGGTGGCCTCATAGAATGAGTTTGGGAGTGTTCCTCCCTCTGCTATATTTTGGAAGAGTTTGCGAAGGATAGGTGTTAGCTCTTCTCTAAATGTTTGATAGAATTCACCTGTGAAGCCATCTGGTCCTGGGCTTTTCTTTGTTGGAAGATTTTTAATCACAGTTTCAATTTCAGTGCTTGTGATTGGTCTGTTCATATTTTCTGTTTCTTCCTGGTTCAGTCTTGGAAGGTTGTGCTTTTCTAAGAATTTGTCCATTTCTTCCAGGTTGTCCATTTTATTGGCATAGAGTTTCTTGTAGTAATCTCTCATGATCCTTTGTATTTCTGCAGTGTCAGTTGTTACTTCTCCTTTTTCATTTCTAATTCTATTGATTTGAGTCTTCTCCCTTTTTTTCTTGATGAGTCTGGTTAATGGTTTATCAATTTTGTTTATCTTCTCAAAGAACCGGCTTTTACTTTTATTGATCTTTGCTATCATTTCCTTCATTTCTTTTTCATTTATTTCTGCTCTGATCTTTATGATTTCTTTCCTTCTGCTAACTTTGGGGTTTTTTTGTTCTTCTTTCTCTAATTGCTCTAGGTGCAAGGTTAGGTTGTTTATTTGAGATGTTTCCTGTTTCTTAAGGTAGGATTGTATTTCTATAAACTTCCCTCTTAGAACTGTGATTTGTCTTTAATTTAATTTTATCAAATATCATAGGTTGCCTGGCTTTAATGGCAAGTTTAGGAAAGGGGCTCTCTCTGTAGCTAGGGGACCAGGAAGTGGTTCTGTTTGAAAGGTGAGCCTCGTTGGAAGGCTCTGTTCACTTTTGACCTGCTCATAAAAGTAATTTACTGAATAGACGGGTTGGGACCTAGCATGGCCTGGGGGACATGTGTTGAATGCCTTGTGGGCACCCAGCACGGTTCCTCTGCCTCCTTGGTGTGAATGCTTGCTCTCATGCATTTCTTGGGAAGCACTTTCTCCTAAAGGGCTTCTGTTGGCTGGGATAATAAAAAAATCCTTGACTCTTGGCATGCATGCTGGCTCCAAGCGAGTGAATTAAGTATTTTATTTTTTGTCCAGGATCCTCTGTTGTAGACAAACCACTGAGGTGGAGAAAGTATGTCTGCCAAGACCTTTGTCATTCTTGTTTGGAACCAGACTCAAATAGTGTAAACCCCAGCTTGTTGAGACCCTCCCTCCTCCCTCTCAGTTACTGTGCGGGCAAGAGAGTAATAATGAAAAGTTACTCTGAGGGGGCGCTCTGGGGTGACTGCTTGGAGTGATGTGATTCTAAAGGGCGGTGCTCACAAGGGCATGGGATGAAACAGCAGACATGGTCTTTCCTGGTGGTGACCTAGACTTGTATCCTGGCTTCCTTTAGCAGGCATGGGTGTAGATCTGCCCCTTCATGTTTGTTTCAGTTTCTTGAAGGGTTTTCTGGTTTGTCAGTTATATGTAGAAACACTTGGGCCTTCATTCTCTGTACAATAACTGTTCCACATTAAGTAGTTGAATTTAGGAAGGGAGATGAACTCTTTTTGAGCAATTCGGTGCCCAATTTAAGGTTAAGAAGAAGTAGTTTTTTAAGTGAAAAAAAAAAAAAGAATAATTGTAGATTCTCCTTTGCACTATTTATGATGTTCCTCCACCCTTAGTTTACGATGCTCATAGTCAGGATCCGGTCGCATAACCCTGCAGTGGTCCTGGTCCCCATTCTCTAACTTTTCTCCGTAAGAAGGCATGCCAAAGGAAAATAAAATTTCCAATGTGTAGTTTCTATTTATATCTAATATTTCTGGGCCATCATTGAGGCATTGCTGTAGACAGGGCATTGCTCCCCCTTCCTGGGTTAAGGTTCGAGAAGAATTGAATCATGAGCAGCTGTGAAAGCTGGTGATGCAGCTCATTCTGCGGGGCTGTGGCAAGCCACTCATCCAGTGACACAAAGGGCAAGGTGGATGGGAAGTGGAGGGAAGAGATTTAAAACCAATCTCCGGAGATTGTTTAATGGCTACCTAAGCGTCTAGAAAATCCACACTGAATGAGGTTTACAGCTGAGGATGAGAGATGGCGTTTTAGCCTCCTATTTGAAAGGAGCCTTACACACCTGAACATTTGCACCATCTTTCAGCCCACTTAGCAGTGAGAGAAGACTTGAAGCCGGCAGCTGACCGTATCAGAGGAATCTGAGCTCTACATTACAGAAGAGATGAAACTGGCCATCAGCAGAGAGATAATGTTCCCTGACACGGTAGTTCAAATTGATCATGAAAAATTGCTATTCTCCCAGATGGCCCAAATGTAAAAGTTAGGACCTGATGTGTTTATTATTATTTTTTTTCCTACTAGCTCTTCTGTTTCGTGTAATTCTTGCTCAGATATTTGCAGGCAGGACAAACCCCTAAGGAGTGTGTGTATTCCCGCTTGTGTGACTTTTCTTTTTTTTTTTTTTTTTTTTTTTTTTTAAGAAGATCTTTATTGGGGTATAATTGCTTTACAATGGTGTGTTAGTTTCTGCTTTACAACAAAGTGAATCAGCTATACATATACATATGTTCCCATATGTCTTCCCTCTTGCGTCTCCCTCCCTCCCACTCTCCCCATCCCACCCTTCCAGGCTGTCGCAAAGCACCGAGCTAATATCCCTGTGCCTTGCGGCTGCTTCCCCCCAGCTATCTACCTTACTACGTTTGTTAGTGTGTATATGTCCATGACTCTCTCTCGCCCTGTCAAAACTCACCCTTCCCCCTCCCCATATCCTTAAGTCCGTTCTCCAGTAGGTCTGCGTCTTTATTCCTATCTTACCCCTAGGTTCTTCATGACATTTTTTTCCCTTAAATTCCATATATATGTGTTAGCATACGGTATTTGTCTTTTTCTTTCTGACTTACTTCACTCTGTATGACAGATTCTAGGTCTATCCATCTCATTACAAATAGCTCAATTTCATTTCTTTTTAAGGCTGAGTAATATTCCATTGTGTATATGTGCCACATCTTCTTTATCCATTCATCCGATGATGGGCGCTTAGGTTGTTTCCATGTCCTGGCTATTGTAAATAGAGCTGCGATGAACATTTTGGTACATGACTCTCTTTGAATTTTGGTTTTCTCAGGGTATATGCCAAGTAGTGGGATTGCTGGGTCATATGGTAATTCTATTTGTAGTTTTTTAAGGAACCTCCATACTGTTCTCCACAGTGGCTGAACCAATTCACATTCCCACCAGCAGTGCAAGAGTGTCCCCTTTTCTCCACACCCTCTCCAGCATTTATTGTTTCTAGATTTTTTGATGATGGCCATTCTGACTGGTGTGAGATGATATCTCATTGTAGTTTTGATTTGCATTTCTCTAATGATTAATGATGTTGAGCATTCTTTCATGTGTTTGTTGGCATTCTGTATATCTTCTTTGGAGAAATGTCTATTTAGGTCTTCTGCCCATTTTTGGATGGGGTTGTTTGTTTTTTTGTTATTGAGCTGCATGAGCTGCTTGTAAATTTTGGAGATTAATCCTTTGTCAGTTGCTTCATTTGCAAATGTTTTCTCCCATTCTGAGGGTTGTCTTTTGGTCTTGGTTATGGTCTCCTTTGCTGTGCAAAAGCTTTGAAGTTTCATTAGGTCCCATTTGTTTATTTTTGTTTTTATTTCCATTACTCTAGGAGGTGGGTCAGAAAGGATCTTGCTGTGATTTATGTCATAGAGTGTTCTTCCTATGTTTTCTTCTAAGAGTTTGATAGTTTCTGGCCTTACATTTAGGTCTTTAATCCATTTTGAGCTTATTTTTGTGTATGGTGTTAGGGAGTGATCTAATCTCATACTTTTACATGTACCTGTCCAGTTTTCCCAGCACCATTTATTGAAGAGGCTGTCCTTTCTCCACTGTACATTCCTGCCTCCTTTATCAAAGATAAGGTGTCCATATGTGCGTGGGTTTATCTCTGGGCTTTCTATCCTGTTCCACTGATCTATCTTTCTGTTTTTGTGCCAGTACCATACTGTCTTGATTACTGTTGCTTTGTAATATAGTCTGAAGTCAGGGAGCCTTATTCCTCCAGCTCCTTTTTTCGTTCTCAAGATTGCTTTGGCTATTCGGGGTCTTTTGTGTTTCCATACAAATTGCGAAATTTTTTGTTCTAGTTCTGTGAAAAATGCCAGTGGTAGTTTGATAGGGATTGCATTGAATCTGTAGATTGCTTTGGGTAGTAGAGTCATTTTCACAATGTTGATTCTTCCCATCCAAGAACATGGTATATCTCTCCATCTATTTGTATCATCTTTAATTTCTTTCATCAGTGTCTTATAATTTTCTGCATACAGGTCTTTCGTATCCTTAGGTAGGTTTATTCCTAGATATTTTATTCTTTTTGTTGCAATGGTAAATGGGAGTGTTTTCTTGATTTCACTTTCAGATTTTTCATCATTAGTATATAGGAATGCCAGAGATTTCTGTGCATTAATTTTGTATCCTGCTACTTTACCAAATTCATTGATTAGCTCTAGTAGTTTTCTGGTAGCATCTTTAGGATTCTCTATGTATAGTATCATGTCATCTGCAAACAGTGACAGCTTTACTTCTTCTTTTCCGATTTGGATTCCTTTTATTTCCTTTTCTTCTCTGATTGCTGTGGCTAAAACTTCCAAAACTATGTTGAATAAGAGTGGTGAGAGTGGGCAACCTTGTCTTGTTCCTGATCTTAGTGGAAATGCTTTCAGTTTTTCACCATTGAGGATGATGTTTGCTGTGGGCTTGTCATATATGGCTTTTATTATGTTTAGGAAAGTTCCCTCTATGCCTACTTTCTGGAGGGTTTTTATCATAAATGGGTGTTGAATTTTGTCGAAAGCTTTCTCTGCATCTGTTGAGATGATCATATGGTTTTTCTCCTTCAATTTGTTAATATAGTTTATCACATTGATAGATTTGCGTATATTGAAGAATCCTTGCATTCCTGGAATAAACCCCACTTGATCATGGTGTATGATCCTTTTAATGTGCTGTTGGATTCTGTTTGCTAGTATTTTGTTGAGGATTTTTGCATCTATGTTCATCAGTGATATTGGCCTGTAGTTTTCTTTCTTTGTGACATCCTTGTCTGGTTTTGGTATCAAGGTGATGGTGGCTTCGTAGAAGGAATTTGGGAGTGTTCCTCCCTCTGCTATATTTTGGAAGAGTTTGAGAAGGATAGGTGTTAGCTCTTCTCTAAACGTTTGATAGAATTCACCTGTGAAGCCATCTGGTCCTGGGCTTTTGTTTGTTGGAAGGTTTTTAATCACAGTTTCAATTTCAGTGCTTGTGATTGGTCTGTTCATATTTTCTATTTCTTCCTGATTCAGTCTTGGCAGGTTGTGCATTTCTAAGAATTTGTCCATTTCTTCCAGATTGTCCATTTTATTGGCATAGAGTTGCTTGTAGTAATCTCTCATGATTTTTTTTATTTCTGCAGTGTCAGTTGTTACTTCTCCTTTTTCATTTCTAATTCTATTGATTTGAGTCTTCTCCCTTTTTTTCTTGATGAGTCTGGCTAGTGGTTTATCTATTTTGTTTATCTTCTCAAAGAACCAGCTTTTAGTTTTATTGATCTTTGCTATTGTTTCCTTCATTTCTTTTTCATTTATTTCTGATCTGATTTTTATGATTTCTTTCCTTCTGCTAGCTTTGGGGTTTTTTTGTTCTTCTTTCTCTAATTGCTTGAGGTGCAAGGTTAGGTTGTTTATTCGAGATGTTTCCTGCTTCTTAAGGTGGGCTTGTATTGCTATAAACTTCCCCCTTAGAACTGCTTTTGCTGCATCCCATAGGTTTTGGGTCGTTGTGTCTCCATTGTCATTTGTTTCTAGGTATTTTTTTATTTCCTCTTTGATTTCTTCAGTGATCACTTCATTATTAAGTAGTGTATTGTTTAGCCTCCATGTGTTTGTATTTTTTAAAGATCTTTTCCTGTAATTGATATCTAGTCTCATGGCGTTGTGGTCGGAAAAGATACTTGATACAATTTCAGTTTTCTTAAATTTACCAAGGCATGATTTGTGACCCAAGATATGATCTATCCTGGAGAATGTTCCATGAGCACTTGAGAAAAATGTGTATTCTGTTGTTTTTGGATGGAGTGTCCTATAAATATCAATTAAGTCCATCTTGTTTAATGTATCATTTAAAGCTTGTGTTTCCTTATTTATTTTCATTTTGGATGATCTGTCCATGGGTGAAAGTGGGGTGTTAAAGTCCCCTACTATGAATGTGTTACTGTTGATCTCCCCTTTTATGGTTGTTAGTATTTGCCTTATGTATTGAGGTGCTCCTATGTTGGGTGCATAAATATTTACAATTGTTATATCTTCTTCTTGGATCGATCCCTTGATCATTATGTAGTGTCCTTCTTTGTCCCTTTTAATAGTCCTTATTTTAAAGTCTATTTTGTCTGATATGAGAATTGCTACTCCAGCTTTCTTTTGGTTTCCATTTGCATGGAATATCTTTTTCCATCCCCTTACTTTCAGTCTGTATGTGTCTCTAGTTCTGAAGTGGGTCTCTTGTAGACAGCATATATAAGGGTCTTGTTTTTGTATCCATTCAGCCAATCTGTGTCTTTTGGTGGGAGCATTTAGTCCATTTACATTTAAGGTAATTATTGATATGTATGTTCCTATTTCCATTTTATATATTGTTTTGGGTTCGCTACTATAGGTCATTTCCTTCTCTTGTGTTTCGTGTCTAGAGAAGTTCCTTTAGCATTTGTTGTAAAGCTGGTTTGGTGGTGCTGAACTCTCTCAGCTTTTGCTTGTCTGTAAAGGTTTTAATTTCTCCATCAAATGTGAATGAGATCCTTGCTGGGTAGAGTAGTCTTGGTTTCAGGCTATTCTCCTTCAGCACTTTCAGTATGTCCTGCCACTCCCTTCTGGCTTGTAGGGTTTCTGCTGAGAGATCAGCTGTTAACCTTATGGGGATTCCCTTGTGTGTTATTTGTTGTTTTTCCCTTGCTGCTTTTAATATGCTTTCTTTGTATTTAATTTTTGACAGTTTGATTAATATGTGTCTTGGCGTGTTTCTCCTTGTATTTATGCTGTATGGGACCCTCTGTGCTTCCTGGACTTGATTAACTATTTCCTTTCCCATATTAGGGAAGTTTTCAACTATAATCTCTTCAAATATTTTCTCAGTCCCTTTCTTTCTTTCTTCTTCTTCTGGAACCCCTATAATTCGAATGTTGGTGCGTTTCATGTTGTCCCAGAGGTCTCTGAGACTGTCCTCAGTTCTTTTCATTCTTTTTTCTTTATTCTGCTCTGCAGTAGTTATTTCCACTACTTTATCTTCCAGGTCACCTATCCGTTCTTCTGCCTCAGTTATTCTGCTATTGATCCTATCTAGAGTGGTTTTAATTTCATTTATTGCATTGTTCATCGTTGCTTGTTTCATCTTTAGTTCTTGTAGGTCCTTGTTAACTGTTTCTTGCATTTTGTCCATTCTACTTCCAAGATTTCGGATCATCCTTACTATCATTATTCTGAATTCTTTTTCAGGTAGATTGCCTATTTCCTCTTCATTTGTTAGGTCTGGTGGGTTTTTATCTTGCTCCTTCATCTGCTGTGTGTTTTTCTGTCTTCTCATTTTGCTTATCTTACTGTGTTTGGGGTCTCCTTTTTGCAGGCTGCAGGTTCGTAGTTCCCGTTGTTTTTGATGTCTGTCTCCAGTGGCTAAGGTTTTTTCAGTGGGTTGTGTAGGCTTCCTGGTGGAGGGGACTAGTGCCTGTGTTGTGCTGGATGAGGCTGGATCTTGTCTCTCTAGTGGGCAGGTTCACGTCTGGTGGTGTGTTTTGGGGTGTCTGTGGCCTTATTATGATTTTAGGCAGCCTCTCTGCTAATGGGTGGGGTTGTGTTCCTGTTTTGCTAGTTGTTTGGCATAGGTTGTCCAGCACTGTGGCTTGCTGGTCGTTGAGTGAAGCTGGGTGCTGGTGTTAAGATGGAGGTATCTGGGAGATTTCCGCTGTTTAATATTATGTGGAGCTGGGAGGTCTCTTGTTGACCAGTGTCCTGAAGTTGGCTCTCCTACCTCAGAGGCAGAGCCCTGACTCCTGGCTGGAGCACCAAGAGCCTTTCATCCACACGGCTCAGAATAAAAGGGAGAAAAAGTAGAGAGAATTAGTAGAAGTATGAGGAAAGAAAGAAGGAAAGGAGGAAAGGAAGGAAGGAAGAAAGAAGCAAAGAAGGAAAGAAAGGAGGGGGGGGGAGGGAGGGAGGAAGGAAGGAAGGAGGGAAAGAAGGAAAAAAAGACAGAAAGAAAGATGATACAGTAAAAATAAAATAAAGTATAATATAGTTATTGAATTAAAAAATATTTAGAAAAAAATAGGGACGGATAGAACCTTAGGACAAATGTTGGAAGCAAAGCTATACAGAGAAAATCTTTCACAGAAGCATACACATACACCTTCACAAAAAGAGGTAAAGGGGGAAAAATCATAAATCCTGCTCCCTGATACCACCTCCTCAATTTGGGGTGATTCGTTGTCTAAAGGAGGGAGGGAAGGAAGGAAAGAAAGAAAGAACGAAGGTAAAGTATAATAAAGTTATTCCAATTAAACTTAATTATTAAGAAAAAGAATTTTTTAAAAAAAGTCATGGACGGATAGAGCCCTAGGACAAATGGTGGAAGCTAGAGTATACAGACTAGATGTCACACAGGAGCATACACGTACACCTTCACAAAAAGAGGAAAAGGGAAAAAAATCATAGATTTCGCTCCTAAATTCCCCCTCTTCAATTTGGGATCATTCCTTGTTTATTCAGGTATTCCACAGATGCAGGGTATATCAAGTTGATTGTGGAGCTTTAATCCGCTGCTTCTGTGGCTGCTGGGAGAGATTTCCCTTTCTCTTCTTTGTTTTCACAGCTCACAGGAGCTCAGCTTTGGATTTGGCCCTGCCTCTGCGTGTAGGTCGCTGGAGGGCGTCTGTTTTTTCGCTCAGACAGGACGGGGTTAAAGGAGCCGCTGATTCGGGGCCTCCGGCTCACTCAGGCCGGGGGTTGGGGGATGGGGGAAGGAGGGGCACTGCGTGCGGGGCCGGCCTGCGGGCGGCAGAGGCAGCGTGACGTTGCGGCAGAGGCCGGCGTGACGTTGCACCAGCCTGAGGCCCGCCGTGCGCTGTCCCGGGGAAGTTGTCCCTGGATCCCGGGAACCTGGCAGTGGCGGGCTGCACAGGCTCCGCGGAAGCGGGGTGTGGAGAGTGACCTGTGCTCGCACACAGGCCCCTTGGTGGCGGCAGCAGCAGCCTTAGCGTCTCCCGCCCGTCTCTGGGGTCCGCGGTTTTAGCCGCGGCTCGCGCCCGTCTCTGGGGTTTGTGCTTTCAGCCGCGGCTCGCACCCGTCTCGGGGGCTCGCGCCCTCAGCCGCGGCTCGCGCCCGTCTCTGGGGTTTGCGCTTTCAGCCGCGGCTCGCGCCCGTCTCGGGGGCTCGCGCCCTCAGCCGCGGCTCGCGCCCGTCTCTGGGGTTCGCGCTTTTAGCCGCGGCTCGCGCCCGTCTCTGGAGTTCCTTTAAGCAGCGCTCTTAAACCCCTCTCCTCGCGTACCAGGAGACAAAGAGGGAAGAAAAAGTCTCTTGCCTCTTCGGCCGGTGCAGGCTTTTCCCCGAACTCCCTCCCGGCTAGTCGTGGTGCACTAACCCCTTCAGGCTATGTTCAAGCCGCCAACCCCAGTCCTCTCCCTGAGCTCCGTCCAAAACCAAAACCCGAGCCTCAGCTCGCAGCCCCGCCCGCCCCGGCGGGTGAGCAGACAAGCCACTCGGGCTGGTGAGTGCCGGTCGGCACCGATCGTCTGTGCAGGAATCTTCCCGCTTTGCCCTCCGCACCCGTCGCTGTGCACTACTCCGCGGTCCCGAAACTCCCCCCTCTGCCTCCCGCAGTCTCCGCCCGCGGAGGGACTTCCTAGTGTGTGGAAACTTTTCCTCCTTCACAGCTCCCTCCCACTGGTGCAGGTGCCGTCCTTATTCTTTTGTCTCTGTTTTTTCTTTTGCCCTACCTAGTTACGTGGGGAGTTTCTTGCCTTTTGGGAGGTCTGAGGTCTTCTGCCAGCCTTCAGTAGGAGTTCTGTAGGAGTTGTTCCACGTGTGGATGTATTTCTGGTGTATCCGTGGGGAGGAAGGCGATCTCCGCGTCTTACTCTTCCGCCATCTTCAAGGTCCCCCATGTGTGACTTTTCTGTGGCTGTACAGACATGAGAAATTGAGAATTTTCTGCTTAATTTGGGGGGGTTTCAGGTTTTAATTTAGGTAGGCTGAGATTTGTAATGAGCATCTTTTTCCAGGAGTCATTAAAGATGACATTGCGTGTCCGAGGTTCCAAATTAGAAATCTGATCATGTTCTTCTGATTTGATTTCTTGCTATGGAAGCAAAGTGTGCAAAGTGATAGAATTTCCCATGGTGGCTGGTGAGTTATGGGTCAATTTCAATTATCTCAGGAATCTCGCACGCTTGCCCTCTGCATTTCTTGAACTATGATGCTCTCAGGTCTTAACGGGCAAGTTCATGCATCACTGCTTATCCCAGAGGGATCTGGGTGCTGTTGGTGGCTACTAGACTTTAATGTATGGGGACATCTTTGGGCTGGGGATGGGAGGAATCCGAGCCTCCTTTTTCAGTGGGGCATTGATTGCATGAACTGTTAGGTCAATAGAAGAATTTAGGTTCCCAGATGGAGAGTTGGTCCAGGCCTGCAGTAGATGATTTAAAAACAGCTACACAAACTGCTGGCCTTGTGTGAGTCCTGCCTTTGAATCACGTTTAACCTCAAGTTGCGGGGCAGGATGGCAAGCGTGGAGTTTGTGAAATACACACCGTATCTACCAGCATTGTTGGGGGGAAAGCAGGGAAATTATGAACATAAAGGAGAAAGGATGCTTATTAACAGGTGCTGTTAATAAGAGTTCACTTGTTTTTTGGAGGCAACGTAGTTAACGAAGAGTTTGCTACGCCACATACTAGCTGTGTGATTTGGGCAAATGATTAAAAGTCTCTGGGCCAAGCTTTTTGTTTTTAAAATGGAGATAATAATAGCCCTTGCCTCCTCGTGGTGACATGAGGGTTGATTGAGCCTGGGGTATAGTCGTTCCTCAGGAAGTGGTAGCTTCTTACTTTTTTACACTTGAAAATCTAACAAAGCCAGAGGTGACTGAGAGATGGGCCGGGTTGGGGAAGCAGTGGATGAGACTGGCTGAAGAGAGGCTCTGGTGCAGCTCTGAGCCTGAGATGTGACAATTCAGAGATACAGACTGTGGTGGAAAAGAGACAGGCTCTGCGCTCAGGAGGGAGCTTGGTCAGGTTACTTTTACCTCAGTTTCCTCCTCTGTTAAATGAAAGACAGACTCTCGTCACTAGATGATGTCTATGGTCCCTTGCAGTTCTACCATTATATTAGCCCCAGCCCCATTGGATGGAGATGACCACCAGTATCCTTGTGCTAAAATACTCCCACCCCTCCCCCACCTGTGTAATTGGGCAGGTGATTTAACCTCCTTATGCCTGTGTTTTCTGAGGTATCAAAATGGGGCGAATCGTAGTGTTTGCCTCACTGGGGAGGTGCGAGGGTTAAGTGAGACCATGTGTTGAAGCAGTGAACGCAAGCAGGCACGCTGTAGACATCAACACGTTAGCTAATAATCAGAATTGCAGACAGGAGAGTAAAGGCTGCACTGTTTGTTTTTTAATTTCTCAGAAAAGAAAGGCCTGATCGGGTGGCCGGGTGAGGATGTGGCAAGTGGGGGTGGAGGGCGATATGTGGGAGGCGTGGATTTCAAAATGGAAGCACGGGGGTCCCCGAAATCTAGACCATCGCGACCTCCCCTTCACCCCTGCGGGAATTGTTTTTGCAAATAGTTTCCAGCTGCGGGCCATTCGTATTCTCTCACATTTTGGACACCTCTCTTAGTCTACCCTTCTCTCCTGAATCCCAACAGACTCAGAAAACATATTTTCTTTCTTCTTCCATTCATATTTCAAAAATCCTCTTACCTTTTCCTCCAAGCACAGACTTCCGTAAATCAAAGCAGAAATGGGATGTCAAGTTGAGACAGATTTTGTGAGCCATCACATGTTTTGCTTCCCGGATTTATTTTTACTTCAAAGACAGTTGCTCTGCTCCTCTCTCCATTTCTCCCTGTGTGGAGAGTGTTTTCAGTTCATGTATTACTGAGCGAACCCTCAAACTTTTTAGAGTACGAAGCGCTTTGATGCAGGAAACACCAGGGCATCTTCAAACAGAAGGCTTTCGTTGGTCACCCGGATCTTGTTGTGTTCAGTGCTGTGTCCCCAGCACCCTCCCTGGTTCCCAGCATGTAGTGGGCACTCGGGAAATATGTGAATGGGTGAATGGGTGAATAGTCACTCTTCTCTGTAATTTTGGGCACTAGGTCTGAAGAGTGAGATTTTTCAAATAGTTTGATCTGGTGTTTGAGCAGTTCCTCTGTGTCGCTGGCACTGACATGTCCTTGCTGAGGTACACACACCATGACCAGTGTCAGTACCCCACCCTCTCTATCTCCTTGTTTTTCTCATTAAATGTGTGTACATGGCTTGCCAAAATACTGTGTCTGCTTGCAGTTTTCCTGAGAATGAATCTGCCTTGTGAGGGAGGAGGGATGTACGCCTTTCTCACTTAATTACTATCATCATTTTATCTGACATTGTGCCACGTCCTTGATACCAGATGAGGGAGAACGTTGCAAACTTACAGGAAGAAAAGAGATTTCATTCAGACTTTGATGTGAGAGAGGAGTTTGACAACTGTTTCTCTTTGGAGATAGGATTTTTCCGAGGGAGGGGCTATGATGGAAGATGGAGAATGCGGAACAAGACTTGGAGGGAAGTGCTTTGAAAACATGTCCTCACAACGAATACAGCTGACCCCTGAGCAGCTCAGGGGTTGGGGCGCCGACCCTCCTGACAGTTGGAAATCCACGTATAATTTATGGTCGGTCCTCTGTATCCATGGTTCCGTGGTTCCGCATCCTTGGATTCAGTCAGCCTTGGACCAAATAGTACTGTAGTATTTACTATTGAAAGAAATCCGAGGATAAGTGGACCCACAGAGTTCAAACCCGTGTTGTTCAAGGGTCAACAGGTATGGCAGGAGTAATAATAATAATAGAGGCAGTGGCAGCAAACAGCGCGTACATCACGCCAGGCACATTTCTAAATGCTTTTATAGATTTAACTTATGTAATCCTCACAAAACTCCTACGGTGTAGGTTCTATTATCCCCACTTTACAAATGATGAAACTGATGGAATCACACACCTTAAATCCTTAAATCACACTGCTAGTTAGTGGTGGAGCTGGGATTTGAGCCCGAGCACATGGCTGTAGCATCTGTGCTCAGAATCACTGCCTTTCACTGTCTCCAGTGAAATGGAGCTGAAGTGGATTCCTCCTCCAGGGTCTGGAATGTAAGGCTTGTGTGACAGGCTCTGGAACTCAGGGATACTTGAGAATGACGATGGCTTTTGTACTGACTCCCTAGAGAGGGAGATGGTGCAGGGGGTGAGGGGAGGGGGCAGTCGGGCAGTGGGTTGGCCTCTATGTACCAAAGGGATGAGGAGACAGGGAGTTGCCATTTAACCCTGAGTAACTGACCAAGGGAATGATGTGGGGTCCACCGGGTTTCTGTACTTATGTTACATCCCTTATGTTACAAATGTCGATCCAGAAATGGCTGCCTCAGTGGAGGTGGGAAGGGGGCCACATAAAAACTGGACTTTGTTTCTCCTGCCATTGTCTCCTCCTCCTGTGTCCCCTGGCACGTGGCCACCTTGATGGCTGTCATCCCCCTCCTGCTCTGTTTCTTTGCTTTACATCAGGCTGGGTCAGACCCTCTTTGTCAACAAGGATGGAGAATTGTCCCACATCTGCCAGCCGGTAACCTTATGGGCACTTAGCACTCTCTTGTTTCTAATTCACGCCCTCCCTTTAGCAAACCCTTGTTGCTTTTTGCCCCACCTCCGTTCTGAGGATTAAATTCAAAGTGCAACCTGCTGTTTCCCTGAAATGTTTATAGGCATTTTGATGTATCAGTGTTACGTTTGTATGCGTTCAGGTCTCTTCTTATTTTCCTGTGTAGTTTCTGCCTTTGGTGATAATCTGAGGAAGTCCATTTGACATTTACTAACTTTTATATAAGGCAAGAATCCTTCATTTGGGGATCCGTAAGCTACTGAAAGAGTTTTTCTGTAGATTCTCAGAAACCCGCTCTCCATAGTCTCTGCATCACCTAGTACTGAGCCTGGCACATAGTAGGCCCTCAACAAACATATATCCCAAGTTAAGATGATCCCCCAGGCCTCCCACTCCTTTAAGAGATAAAAGGGAAATTGGCTTACATGTGAAGTATGGGTCGAACTTAATTATTCCCAGTGGCTAACCTGCCTTCCTGACCGCATTTATGGTGCATTTATACAATGCCACCTGCTTCCGTATAATCAGTTTCCTATGTTGTACCTGAGGCTCTTTCTGGGCTCCCCCTCCTACAGCGTGCATTCTAGGTTCTGTGTTTCTTTCAAATGTGAATGTTTCTATCTTTTTTGTATTGAACGACTTACCATTAGAACCCAAGAGGGAATTTGTGTTTCTTTGTTGGGTCTGGTGCAAAAAAGAGCAGGGGGTGAGTAAAGAAAAGAACTCTTTTATTCCTCCTCATTAAAGGCCCCAAACCAGCAAACCAGCCACCATCACCATCACCATCACCATCACCATCACCACCACCACCACAACAACAAAAAAAGAAAAATTTAAAGGACTTTCATTATTTCAGGGACAACAGACTAGGGAGAGGCTGTCCTCTTTCAGTGGGTGGGAAGGAGTGAAACCCTCATCTTGGACCATCAGTGGTGTTTGTGCAGAAGCAAAGGATAAGGGTCAAATTTGGAGCCTCCTGAGGAAAAGAAAGGGGCTGAGTAGGTGTCATCTGGGGTGGGAAAATTATGCCCCCCGGGGGTTCTGAGTAACTGAACCTCAGATTCTCCTCCTTGGACCCCCTGGAGCTTTCCATCCATTGCTTCTCCTCTCTGTCCTCTCTCCCTGTTTTACATGATATAACGTCTCCTGCCTGGGCCCGGGCTTGGGAGGAGTAGGACCAGCTTGATCACTTATCAGTCGAGGGGAAGGCAGGCCCTTGCTTCTTTGCTTTGAGTGAAGATTGCTTCTGGCATCCCAGGTTGCCCCCCTGATGCATGTTCCCTTGGAAAATTGGTCTAAACCACGGTCAGATTCCACATTACTATTACTAGTGGACTGAGGAGTAGGCCTCAGATGATAGTAGGTATTAGGATTATCTGCACGGCTTCTTAAATGGCAGAATAGGAGTCCATGTGTAGATTCTGTTTGAGTAGTTTGGAGTAGGGCCCAGTAACCTGAAGTTTGTCAAGCAACTAAAGTGATCTGTGGTCCACGGACCGCACTTTAAGAAACATTTGCTACCATCACCCTTAGCCTTGGGAAGGAGAACAGATTCCTGCAGAGCCTTTCCTGGTGTGGCCCCAGCTACTGTCTTTCATTCTCTTTATTCTGAGCACTTGCCATGTGATAGTCTAATGGGGAAGAGAGATACGAATTCAAAGACTAATAGAATTGCACTGAGACAGATGCTGTGAAGGGGAGATCCATGGTGCTCTTAGAACCTGTGTAGGGGGATTTGTTCTCATCGTAGAAAGCTCCTCTGCTGAGATGTGGGTTGACCTGAGGTCTGAAAGTTGAGTAGAAGGGGAAAGAGTTTTCCAGGAGGAGGAAATGGCATGTCCAAAGGCCCTCTGGTAGGAGAGTGTGGCAGTTCTCTGGCCCAAAGAAGGCCATTGTGTGGTGTGCGGAGAGCACATGTTTGGGGCTCATTTGAGATGAGATTGCATACAGGTGGGGTCTCTGACCAGAGATGACCTTGTAGGCCCAGGGAGGAATTTAGTCTTCAAATAAGGACTGAGATTTTAGGTCTTCAGCACTTTCAGCCTGGGTGGACAGGTTTGAGCCTGTAAAGCAGATTAAAAAAAAGGATTGGCTAGAGAAGGCCAACTTCTCTTGGTAAATAAAAAAGAACAACCAGGGAGGATATTTTACCGAGAAGAGCAAAGAGTGTTTTGAGAAAGGAGGAAGCGGTTACCAGAGCCCAGTGCTTCTGAGGTTGAGGGTGATGAAGCCTTTTGGGGTTTGTCAACTGAAGGTTATTACTAACCTTAACAAGAGAGGTTGCATCAGTGGAGTAAAGGGGCTGGGGGCTGGATGTGAGGGGTCTCAGTGTGAGAGGGGAGGGAACCCTTATCTCCTTGCAGCCCCTCCCTCAATTCGATGTCCTGGCTCTGTCGGACTCTTTGTTGCCTCCAAGGCCATCAGCTGTCTCTTCACTGAGAGCCTTTGCCCATTCACATCCTCCTCCACCCATTCTCTGTTCCCTCCTACTTCTGCATCTTCTGCTCTTACCTCACACTGCATCTTTTCTGGGATACCTGGTTCTCTAAGGTTGAATTAGGTACCCTTTTGCTGTGCTTCCGTGGTACTCTCTGTACTTTCACTATTACCATGGTTTGTACCCATTGACATTATTATCGCTTGTCAACTTGCCTGTCTCTGTCTGTTGGGCTCTGAGCTCCTCAAGGCAGGGCCAGCACTGTGCTCCTATCGTATCACATACGCCTTTTGCATCGCTGAGCAGTTAGGAGGCATTCAGTAAATGTTTGTGGAATGAACAGTGAATGAATGAATGAGCGTATAATTCAGTTATGGCTAGAGTGATGTCTGTGGTAGGATCATTGTCATGTATACTCCTATCATATATAACATCTTGTTACTGACTATATGACAATATACCATTGTTATATAGCTGGTAATACGCGTGCTCTTAGCCATTCAGGACTCTTCTTTGTAGAGGTGAAACGTAGCGTGGTTCCCGTCTTTTCTAATGCTACTTCCATTCACTTAACACGTAACTATTGAGTATATCCCATGTACTAAGAAGAACAGAGGGAAATAAAGAAATGTGAATTTTGTTTGCCCTCTGAGGACATGTGCTTAAATATCAAATACATGGCAGAATATGGCAAGGCTTAAAGACTGATTTAGGCAGTGAGTGTATGTGGAGTACAGGGGCAGTGGAGATTACTTCCAGCTGGGCTTATCAAGCAAGATGTTCTGAATGAGTTGGCATTAAGAGGAGGGCTCAGGTCCATCCACCTAGAGTCTGTCATACAGAGTGAAGGAAGTCAGAAAGAGAAAAACAAATACCGTATGCTAACACATATGTACGGAATCTTAAAAAAAAAAAAAGCTTCTGAGGAACCTAGGGGCAGGACAGGAATAAAGACTCAGACGTAGAGAATGGACTTGAGGACATGGGGAGGGGGAAGGGGAAGCTGGGACGAAGTGAGAGAGTGGCATGGACATATATACACTACCAAATGTAAAATAGCTAGTGGGAAGCAGCCACATAGCACAGGGAGATCAGCTCGGTGCTTTGCGACCACCTGGGTGGGTGGTTAGGAGGATGGGAGGGAGACACAAGAGGGAGGAGATATGGGGATATATGTATATGTATAGCTGATTCACTTTGTTATAAAGCAGAATCTAACGCATTGTAAAGCAATTATACTCCAATAAAGATGTTTTAAAAAAAATAAAGAGGAGGGCTCATTTCTTCATTTATCATCGTGTCTACCATGAACCAGGCTCTGTTAGGTTTCGGCTGTACAAAAGTGTATATGATAAAGTCCCCAAACTCTTGGAGGGATGGGAAAGGAGTGGAGCAAGAAGGCTGAGCAAGTGATCACATGTGCCAGGTACTGGGCTGGTCATTTTCATATTCTTCATGTCATGGAGCGTAGTTCATGTGTTATCACTCTAATATACCAAATAAATGTAATCTCTCTATTTCAAACAGTTTATGCACTCTTCCTCATTATGATATCTGGGAATGGGGCTGGAAAGGGGCATTTCAGTTTTAAAAGCCAGTCAGTAAATGTCGAGTGCCTATGTGGGAGATGCTGTTTTAGGCTCATGACGTAAAGTAGTGAGAAAAGAAGCAGAACATCCTGCCCCTTATGGAACTTCCATAATAATAATAAGGGGAAGATAATAAGCAAAATAAGTAAACTAGGTAGTTTGTTAGAAATTCGTAGCTACAGAGAAAGATAAGCCAGGTGAAGGGGATGGGGGTGGTAGCAGTTGCAGTGTGAAATGTGGCGGACGAGGAAGTTTCACTGAGGAGGCGCCATGTGAGCAGAGCCTTGGACGAAATGAGCGAGTGGCCACATCGGTGGCTGAGCAGGGTGTTCCCAGCAGAAAGTACATGGAGGACAGAGCGTGAGCCTCGGTGTGGAAGGCATGGCAGGGCTGCCAGTGTGGTGGGGCAGAAGGAGCAACAGTAAATGTAGAGGCAAATGGGTGGCCAAGAGAACGGGGGCCATTTTAAGGACTTTGGACTTTATGTTTGCTTTATGAATTTTAAGCTCTGCTGCTGCATGCACACTCGTTTGGGAGTATTATACTTTCTTGATGAAGGAGCCATTTTATCATTTTATAATGATCCTCTTTATTGTTAATATTTCTTGTTCTGAGGTTTATTTTGTCTAATATTAATATAGTGAACCCAGCTGTTTTTTTTTTTTTTTTTGATGTGTTTTCATGGCATATCTTATTCCACCCTTTTACTTTTAACCTTGTGTGTCTTTATAATTAAAATAAGGTTTTTTGTAGACAGCATAGAGTTGAGTTTTACTTTTTTATCCAGACTGACAGTCTCTGCCATTGGGGCATTTATGTTATTATTGGTGTGGCTGCATTTAAATCTACCATCTTGATCATTGTTTTCTGTTTATCCCATTTGTTATTTGTGCTTTTTTTTATGCCGTCGTATCTACCCATCTGTCTGTCTGTCTGTCTGTCTATCTATCTATCATGGTAACATACACAATTTAATATAAAATTTACTTTTTTTGTAGTATGAGGAGCTCGCATTTATTGAAGGTTTACTCCATGTCACTATATAGAGCTATGTATTTTTCAAAGGTTATATCAATGCCCACAGTATGTCTCTGAAGAAGAGTTTATTTCCCTAATGAACAAGTAAGTAGTTTGGAGTTTATAAAGTTTATCACCTAAGGTCACTATACTAATGTGAACTTGAATGCAGATCAGGTCAGTAGCGTCATCTGAGCTCTTGTCCGTACTTTCCTTTTCTGTGATATTATGACGCCCTTCAGTTACTGAACTATCTACATTTTTTCCCTTAACGAGATGGGAAAATTTACCATTTTAATTATTTTATTTTATTTTATTTTGCCCGCGCCGTGCAGCATGTGGGATCTTAATTCCCTGACCAGGGATCAAAGCCATGCCCCCCCCCCCCCCCCGCCCCGCATTGGAAGTGCAGAGTCTTAACTACTGGACCGCCAGGGAAGTCCCTTAACCATTTTACAGTGTACAGTCCAGTGGCATGAAGTACATTCTTATTATTCCGTGATCATCACCACCATCCATCTGTGCAACTTTTTCATCTTTCCAAACACGAACTCCAGACCCACTAAACGATAACTCTCCTCCCCAGCCCATTTCTCATGCTATTAATTTCTTTGTATAAATCCAAATATTCCATTTGATATTATATTTCCTTCTGCCTGAAGAACTTCCTTAGCCTTCTGGTCTGCTGGCAATGAATTATATAAACTATTATTTCTTTTTTTGGGGAAAATGTTCTTATTTTGTATTCATTTTTGAAAGATATTTTTACTGGATATGGAATTTTATGTTGACAGTTATTTTTTTCTTTCAGCGTGTTAAAGATGTCTTTCCATTATCTGCTGGCTTGCCTAGTTTCTAAGAAGTCTCATATAATTCCTCTGTGTGTTAATGTTTCTTTTTTTTCCTTCTGGCTGACTTCAAGATTTTCCCTTTATCTTTGGTTTCAGCAGTTTGACTGTGATGTGCTTAGGTATAGTTTTCTTTGTTTTCTGCCTGGAGTTCTCTGAGCTTGGATCTATGATTTATTTTCTTTCATTAATTTTGAAAAATTCTTGGCATTATCCCTTCAAATATTTCTTTCCTACCATTTTCTCTTTTCCTGCTGGCATTCCAAGTAGACTGTCTGGTATTATCCCACAATTCTTTGATGCTTGGTTTGTCTTTTTTGCCTCCCAATTCTTTTTTTTTTTTTTTTCCTTTTTGTGTTTTGATTTGGATACTTTCTATTGGCTTATCTTTAAGTCCATTGCTCCTTCCTTCTGTTGTGTCCAGTCTGCTGCTTCATATCCCTACCTAAAGTAGTAAAGGAAGATGAGGATTGACACTGGAGTTGCCCCTGTGGAGGTCACTGGTGACCTTGACAGAAGCAGTTTTAGTGAAGTGGTAGGAGCAAAAGCCCCATTAAAGTGGACTCAAAGGAGGATGCGGATCTTATCTGAGGCCCAGGAACCTGTGCAGAGTCTCATAGGAAGAAGCCGGTGAAGCTGGCCCAGACTTCCTCTCTTCCTGACTCAGCCTCATCACAGTTCTTTTGACTAGGCAGACCCCTTTGAGTCTCGGCCAGGCGCTGGCAAGGCTGTTGCACTACACTTTGCAGTGTACTCACCTTGCCATTCATCACAGGTGTCCCTAAACCAGGTTTATTGGCTCTCATCTTACTACCTTCCATGCAGAACTTCTGAATCTCTTTTGCCATAAGTTTGCTGAAGGAGGCTTAGCAATGCAGCTACGCTCTCTCCTTCACTCTGCCTAACTATATATCTTCCAATATGCCCACCCTTTGTTGTAGAGAGCATCCTGCAAGGTGGTCTCTCGGAGTTCCAACTAGAAAGGAAAGACGGAGTCTCTCTGCTTGGGTTTTTATCTCCATCTGTATAATGGACTTCCCTTTTAGGGTGTCATGGGGTGGGCTGATGGGAAGAGGAGCCGGGACAGGTTTCTGAATTCTTCCACCCTCTTTCATCCCTTCCTCCCCTTCCCAGAGTCCACTGAGTCACAGGGGCAGGTTTTCTATCTTCTCTTTTGACATATTCTTCTCCTCTAGGGCAGAGAGCCTTGTGGCCCAGGTATTATAGATAGAAGGGGGTATTCTTTATTAATATGGAGAAAAATACCCTAAGATCCAACTCAGTTAGACTTAGTGCTAAATCTGTGAGCAGTTGGACAAACCGGAAGTAGGGATTGCTGAGAACAAAATACATTGTTTTAGTTTTAAAAAGTCCCCTGTTAGAATTAACTTATTTTTTCTTGTAATAGTATCGTTGGATAAGGATTTAAATGTCATCATCACCATGTAAGAACTAGAGATGTAAGTAATGTTTTCAGAGTCACATAGGTAGTACATTCTAATTGCATTAAAATCTAAATCCTAATCCTCTTAATAAGAAAGGTTTAGATGCATAATGCATTTGCTTGTAGATGAGTATGTGAAAATTCATACCTTCACTAGCACAGTGGGTAAATAGGTTTCCTTTTCCCGTTATACCAAGAAGAAGTGCAAAAATATTTGATGTCATCCACCTTGTGAGTCCTGAGATTTCAGACTACTTTAGCTCCAGACATGTTACCTGCCATCTTTATTCGATCCACCTGACTACAGTAGGCATTCAAAGATTTTTCTCTTGGTGTGCTAATGAAATTCTCTGATGCTGTCCAACTACTTACCTAATGAATAAGATGAATACTGTCGCCTCCTGAGTACTGTACGCTATAGATAACCTGCAGGGTAAAGTTAAGACTAATTCTCTAATAATATTTCATTGTTAAGCATGACATACAAACCTGGCTCCAACCTACCATTTCAAATGCTCCTCACTCACCTTATAAGACAACGGGGCAGAACTGGTCACTGTTCCTCAGTCGAGCCCATCCAGTTCTCTCACAAGCCTTCATGACCTTGGTGCTGTTGTGCTAGTTCTGCAGGGCTCGCTGTCATGCTTCTCCTTCTATCAGGCAAGATACCGCATAGTCTTCAAGTCAGTCCCAGCTTCAGTGTCTGTCAAGCTGTGCTCAACCCCCCAGCAGAGGAATCGCTGTCTCCTCTTTACTCCATGGTACCGTGTACGTTCATGTATTTTAATATGTATACATGCTCTTGCAGTCATTGTGTCTAGCTCACTGAGCTTTTGGAGGCCAGGGACTACCATACCTTACTTGGTTATTTTGTATTTTTGGTATTTCATACAGCCAATGTCTGTATTTAGCAAGAGCCATGCTAGCCCAAGTATGGTCTGGGGAATAGCCTCTTCTGGGAGCTTGTTAGAAATGCAGAATATTGGGTCCCACCCAAGACCTACTGAGTCAGAATCTGCTTTTTAACAAGATCTCCTAGGACCATTGTGTGCACGTTAAAACTTAAGAGGCACTGGGCTGGGCTAGAGGTCTCCTAAGGACTCCTCCTCGCTGACATGCCATGACCGTAGACTACCTGGAGGATGGCCTTGGGTGACTCTAAGTATCTGTGAACGTTCAGTATCTTACATTCACATGGGTCACAGGGACTGGGCCCCGGAAGAACTCCAGCAGGAGCTTTTGCTGGTGTTCTCAGGGGAGGGGACCACAGAGGGACTAAAGAGATGGGGAGGGGGGGAGAGTGAACTCAATCAGCCCCAAGGTAAGGAGGGGCCTGGGGGGTAGCCCTTGATGCGGAGATAAGGAATCAGTCAAACCAGACTTGGAGCCACCCAAGCAAGATGGAGGCCACTGTCCTACTGTCACAAAAACTTAGGAACAGTGAGCCACCCCTATTTGTTGTCCAGGATGCGTTTGTCCTCCAACTTGTTTTTCCTTCACGTGGACTTCTCCCTTTCTCTGCCCTCTTCCCTCAGTTCTCCTAGAATTGTTCCTCTTGTGTAAGAAGCCCATGGGTGAGAGAATGTGCCATCCAGGAAGGAACGTCTGACCTCTCTCTCCTGGGAGCTGACTGTGTCCTGCAGAAAACCTTCTTTGGATTTTGGAGGGCTTCCTTCCTGCTCCCCATTGCAGGGAGGGGCACGGCTTTCCCTATGAGACTATTTACACAGGAGATCTGGCCCACCAAACTTCTGGAAAGCAATGCCTGCGGACATGACCTTACTGTTAAAGTCGAGATGATAGATACAGGTAGTCATGATGTTTCTGGGAAATGTTGCTAGCAGCAGTGTATAGAGGATTTGCTAAGAAGTTAATTAAAATATACATCTTGGGTACCCTACAGGTGCCAACTGGGTTGTGAACAGTGAATGAGTTAGCAGCAGTCAGACGAGGTTGCTGGCTTCCTTATTACAGTTGAGGTTCTTCCGCTGTGGGTGGGAAGCAGGGTTCTTATCTGGGGGACAGGAAAATGGACTCACAGAGGCTTGGTGGTGACGTAGCCCAAATCCCATTATGATACACTGTCACCCTAATGTTATCGAATGGGGGTCCCGCTGATCGCTGCTTACAAAGTCATTACACATGGTAGAAAGGAAAGTTGCCTTTAATCAGAATGCCAGCAATCTGGGGAGATGGTAGACTCAGTGTCCCCCAGAAACAACCTCTGAAGATTCTACTCAGCCATGAAAGCATTTAAAGAGCAACAGGGTGACTTCCCTGGTGGCGCAGTGGTTGAGAGTCCGCCTGCCGATGCAGGGGACACGGGTTCATGCCCCGGTCTGGGAAGATCCCACATGCCGCGGAGCGGCTGGGCCCGTGAGCCATGGCCGCTGAGCCTGCGCGTCCGGAGCCTGTGCTCCACAGTGGGAGAGGCCACAGCGGTGAGAGGCCCGTGTACCGCAAAAAAAAAAAAAAAAGCAACAGGGAAGTAATTTCAGTTAAGCACTGAGATGGGGGTCAGAGTCGACGCCACCCACCAGTGTGTGCAGGCTTGTGGACTCCTCGTGATCTTCCTCCAGATGTTCTCTTGTTCACACGCTTTGTTCACGGCTTGTTCCGGCGATTACTGAAGGGGAAGCTAGAGAGGAGATCTGGTCATCTGTTAATTACTTATTCTTCATTTCCACTTCTTTGATCTATGGAAAGAACCGACAAGTTAGGCAAGGTATCATGTGATTAAAATATTTGAAAGCTGTGCTTGGGCTGGAAATGAGTAGAGCATGCAGGTGCCTGGTTTGAAAGTTAGTTACAATATAGCTTTGCCAAAGTGACAAGAAAAGGGGCTTCCTGCTGAGGGCGGTTTCCTGTAAAGAGCTGCTTACAATAACATAAATATGCATGCAAAGATATTCCTTGCCTAGTTGGCAACTGACTTCATTGGTAGCAGTAATTGTTGTAGCAATATATCTCCCAGACTACTTATATTTTTGTTACAGCTGGGATTAGATACCCTTCTTGCAGTCTGTGGTTCTACTGCAAGAACTGAGCGCCAAAATTTTAGATTCCCTAGGATTACTCAAGTGAGTTTCAACAACAGGGTGAGATGTGGTGTATCTGAGACAGGGTGTGTTTTCTCCTAATAGTTGTGTGGTCACTCAGTTCCATGAGGTTGGTCCATAAAGAAATCCGAGGGACCGGTTTTTTATGTCAGGTTTTCTGTGTTTCATTTCCTATTTGACAGCAGATTTAATTTCCTAAAGGTTGCTAGCAAGATCGTCTGCCAGAATTTTGTGTTTGACTCAAAATCATGAGCAACTACCACGTGGACTTTGCACTTTCCTTTCTGAAGGTCATTGGTCCCTCAAGTCCTATCAGTAAAGCCAAGAAACTGTGCCATCACCTCGTGTGGGTTTGAGTGGGAGACCTCGGCTTGAATGACCTGAGGGATTTGACTGTGGTCCTTGACTCCTTGACATGGCAAAAGGGGAGGGTTAGGGTTACCTCTTGTAATCTGGGAAAATCCTTAGTAACCTGAGGTCCAGGTCTCCTGGCTGAGGAGTCAGAGGAGAGGGGAGGGTATGAGGTGAGGTGGGAAAAGCGATCGTCTCCCACTCTATAAAAGCTCTTCCCTGATGGAGCCTGGGCTACAGGGATTTAGTGCTATGTCAGCACAATGTAGAGAGGTACAGGAGCTGCCCTCCAGAACTCCACACAGCCTGTTCTTGTGAGTTTCTCAGACATGCTGCTCCTCCAAACACAGATGGATACTTGAACTGCTGGCAGCAGGGAATGTGCCTTGATGTTTTTCTGGTATCGAGAATAGTTGTCCGAAGCCCCTCCCTCCACGATGAGAGAAGGGCATTTGTGAGAGGATTAGCAGGATGGGGCGGTCTGTCTGCAAAGCCACTTGGACCGTGTGGGGTTAAATTCATGACTGATGGCTCAGTGCTGGGACCACTGGTGGAGGTGCCCAGCAGCAGGGGCAGCAAAAAACCTGTCTGCTTTTCCAAGGCAAGTTTCATCAGCATCTCACTGAGCAGAGTGTCCCTGGTGCATGGGCTTATTTCCAAATTATTCTGCAACTTCATATTTGATTCTCAAATATTAAAATGATTGATTTTATTATTATCTTCCACTTACAGACTATTTAAGTAAATTGTAAATGCCGTCTTAAGGGATTATAACTAAAAGTCCAAATTCTCTTTGTTCAGTAGGTATTTATTGAGCACCTACTATGTGCCAGCCACCAATTTATGCATACAGAGCTGAGTAGGGTAGTCTCTGCCCTCAGGGAATTAAATGGCAACAAGTAATGTATCCCAAGTCAGGCATGACCATCCTTGACCCTGTAAAGTACTTCAGCATTTAAAAATACTTCCACATCTGTTGTCTCATTTGTGGGTTCAGTGGGTTAGTCAGAGAAGGTCTTATTTTTATTATTCCCATTTTATTGACAAGGAAAATAAAAGCCATAGAGGTTAAATGATTTGCCCAAAGAGGTAAGTAGTAGAGCTGGGACCACACCATGTCCTTTCTCAATAACATGTCTTCATTTATTTAATGTTAGCTTTTTAAAAAATATATTTTAGCAATAATTAGGTTTAAACAGTTATGTCTGTAAGGTGCAAATATCATAGAGTTAATGGACACCATGAAAAATAAATCGATTTACACGAATTCCCTGAAAATATATAAGATAAGTTGTTTCATTTGGATAATAGTAGGTGACCATTGACATAAAGCTGTCGAGAAAGTACAGCAATTTTTATATCAATTTGTTTAAAAAGAATTTAAAGAATTACATAGTACAGAGAATAAGGTGGAGCTTTGGAGTCTGACAGACCCGACATCCCATTCTTTCTTTAGTAGGTCTGTGACCTTGATTAAGTTTGTTTAACCTCTCTAAGTTTTAGTTTCTCCACCTGTTAATGGGCTAATGCTACGTACGTGCTGGGGTGGAAATGAGGGTTTAATCTTTCTTTATAAATTAAATAAGGTTCATGTTCTGGCTGTTACTGAATCATGCAGACATTAAAGATGTATGTGGTTGGGGTGAACTGACTTAAAATATGAGCTGCACAGCATATCAGAATTCACTTGGGGCAGGATGGGTTGCGGTCACCCTACCGGTGTGCTGACAGCGAGTGAATGAGGATTGGGAGAGGTGTAGCCTGTGTAGTTCAGACTCCACAGGCAGAACACAAGCTGAGTTGTCAGAGTCGAGCCCCAAGTCAAAAGTTGCCCGGGCAGACACTCTGACCTGCAGCTGTTGATTGGTGAGACAGTCCTTCTTACCTGGGCACCTCTGGAACTTATTCCGGGGGAACCAACGTCAGCATTTTATTTATCAAGGATTATTAATAATTTCTTTTAGCAGTTCTGCATTGACCATATAGAGACCTAGGAAACGTTATGGGTGCTCCTGGCGCCCCCTTTCCCCTCCATTTGGAGCTCATTGGGTTCTGTGTCCCGGGTGATCTGTACCTTCCCAGCGTACAGTCCACCTTTAGAAACCTCCTAACTGTCCACCTGGTTCAGCTTCAGAGCCTGCGGGCAAACTTTTTCTGTCCCATCTGGCCTCCACCTCCGTTAGTCCCAGCTGACCCTGAGCTGTTGTTTCTCTCACCTTCCTCTGATAAACCCTATCCAGCCCAGAATTGCCACCGTATTCCTTGTTTCTCTGGATGCCCTCGTGTGTGACTTACCCTGCAGGAACCTTCTTGTCCAGACCCCTGCTTCAGGGGAAGTTCTGACTGTCCGTTGATTTGTGTATTCGTTTATTGATCCAACAAATATTTTCTGAGTGCCTATTATACCAAAAACTGTGCTAGGTGCTAGGGACAGAGCAGTGAACAAAACAAGTGAGAGCATGCCCTCTCACAGAGTTTACTTTCCAGCTGGTGAGACAGATAATAATCAACATAATAAATAAGTAATATGTCATGTTAGGACATAATAAATGCTGTGGCAAAACTCAAGCCAGGTAAGGGAGATCTGGAGTTCCAGGGGAAGCGTTGCAATGTTCAGTCAACAAAGGTTCTGCAAACACTGAATCAGCGAATACTGAGCCATCGCTCCTAGGGAAATACAGGATTCGGTTCCTGTGAGTCTCTGGTTGCAACATTTTTGTCAGCCGGTCAATATGTAACCTTGTTTTAATGTACGTTTCTGTTTAAGGGCACTTACCTAATATATATTGTTGATTCATTAGCCTTGAACTCATGGCCTACAGCACTATAAATCATGCCTGAGTGAGGTTGTCTAACATACATGTTTTCTCCATAAGGCACATCACAGCCTTCTTGTGCTTAGGAACAGTAGACAGAACTTCAGCAGTATCCTTGGGGGCCATTTTAAACAGTGAAATCACCCCCCCCCCCAAAAAAGGCACAAAAGTACAAAACACGTGGTACCAGACACACTATGAAAAGGACACTTGTTTACAGTCTGAGAGCTGAAACAAGAAGCAGAGTGCTGCCTCGTTCCGTCTTGGCCAGGTACATGGGTGCTGGGTGGTTCACATTTTCTTCTGCTCTGAGCTTGTCTGTGAATGACTGCCGAAGTACCTCAAGTATTGATTTTGGGGTTACAAACAAATTTCAGTGAGTAGGCAAATTCGCAAATACAGAATCAGAGAATAATGAGGACTGACTGTAAATGGGGTGATCAGGGTCGGCCTCACTGAGAAGGTGACATTTGGTGAAGACTTGGAGGAGACGGTGTGAATCACATGGATATCCGGAGAAGGGTTCCAGGAAGAGGGTGCAGCCAGCGAGGAGGCCCCGGGCTGTAAACATGCCCAAAGTGCTCAAGGAGGAGCAAGGAGGCCAGGGCAGCTGCAATGGAGTGCGGAGTGATCAGAGGAGATGGGAGTGGGGGGGGATGGCAGGTCACATAGGGCTTTGTAAGCCGTTGTGCATTTTACTGCAGTTAGAAGGTTTACTAGATAGAGTTCTCCAGAGAAACAGAGCCAGTAATCAATGCGGTTGACCCTCGAACAACATGAGTTTGTATTACGCAGGTGCACGTAAATAGGTGAATTTTCTTCAGTAGTAAATACTACAGTACTACACGATCTGCACTGGCTGAATTAGTGGGTCCAGAGGGGCCGTATATACAGAGGGACAACTGTAAGTTATGCCTGGATTTTTGACTGTGTGGTGAGGTGGTGTCCCTAACCCCCATGTTGTTCAAGGGTTGCCTGTGTATCTATACGTGTGTGTGTGTATATATACATATGCATGTATACGTATGTGTATATATGTGTATGTATATGTGCACGTATATATGTATACGTGTGTGTAAATGTGTATATATATATATAATTACGCACATACACATATAAATAAAATATATGTGCGTGTGTATGTATATGTGTCAGGTAGGGCTTTGTAAACTATTGTGCATTTTATCCGAGTTAGATAGTTTACTATTTAGGGTTCTCCAGAGAAACAGAACCAGTAATACATGCAGTTGACCCTTGAACAACATAGGTTTGAACTGTGCAGGTCTGTTTATACATGGATGGTTTTCTATAGCAAATACTAAAGTACTACACGATCCATAGTCAGTTGAATCTGTGGATACGGAGGGCCGACTCTTAAGTGATACATGGATTTTCGACTGCACAGAGGGTTGATGGAGCCCCTAACCCCAGCAGTGTTCAAGCGTCAACTGTATATATGAGGAGATTTTTTTATAGGAATTGGCTCATGTAACTATGGAGGCTGAGAAGTCCCACTATCTGCCATCTGCAAGCTGGAGACCCAGGAAAGCTAGTGGTATAATTTAGCCTGAGTCCAAAGGCCCTGAGTCCAGGGGAGCCGATGGTGTAAGCCCCAGTCCAAAGGCTCGAGGATGAGGGGCTGATGGTGTACATCCTGGTCTGCGTAAGAGGGTCTGGGAATCAGTAGTGTCTGTGGCCGAGGGCGGGAAAAGATGGATGTCCCAGCTCTAGCAGAGAGCGCATTCCCCCTTCCTCTGCCTTTTTGTTCTATTCAGCACCTCCATGGATTGGGTGATGCCCACCCACGCTGGTGAGGGTGGATCTTCTTTACTCAGTTTACTGATTCCAATTGCTAATCTCTTCTGGAAACACCCTCTCGAGCACACCCAGGAATAATGTTTTACCAACTATCTGGGCGTCCCTTAGCCGAGTCAAGTCAACACATAAAATGAACCATCACAGATGGGCAGGCATGGAAAGGATTTGAGCTGGAAGTGACTCTGTACTGTGTTATGAGACCAGTCCTTAGGGGTCAGGGCAAGAGCCGTGAGCAGTTAAGAGGGTGTTGTAGTAACCCAGAGCCAGGCCTTGATGTTGTGAGGCTCACAGCTTACGAGAACTTTCCAGCCCCTCCTCTGCCCCTAAACCACTCTCAGGTTAAAAAAGGGAGCACAGCCTCAGGAAGAACTAAAAGAGAGCTGAACCAGAGGATTGCTGTACCCAATGCTACCGGTGCCTGTCTGAAGATGTGCTCCAGCTTGAAACTGAACTAATTGAAGCTTTAGTCTGTATAAAGCAATTTGGCAATCTGCATTCTTAGTCTTGCACGTTCAAATTAAATACAGGACGCCGAGTAATTAGAAAAATACTCCATTGTTTTTCGTAATGAAAGGTACGGATGTATCCTTACTGTTTTGACCTTCCTTTTCACAACCACAATCACAGCCCTTGAGAACCACATCTCATTCACCTTGACAGGGAAGGAGAACATGACCAGACAGATTGCCTGCGTGAAGCTATTTGTACCTAGAGTAGAGTGTAGAAATAATTCACGTCACGTTGCTGCATGGCCCAAATGAATACAGAAAAGACTTTGGGTAATGCATTATTAAAGGCACGCACGGCAGAGCTGCCTTGTATACAATCTAAGTGTGAACTTATTAGCATTTCAGGTTGATGCCTCTTTTAGATTTAATTCGATTTCAGGCTTCAGTCGGTTTATTAAATGAATTTCTCACTGCTTAAAAGGTGTAATGGGCTCACGACGGTAGGTTTTCATCACTCTCTCATTTCCTCACGCTCTCAAGCGGATCTCGGCTTCCCGTCTTGGATTCAAAGCCGGGGGTTATTTTCCAAAGGTACTGTGTTGTACTGTGTAGCCACTTTTGTGCTTCCAGACACTGGGGCCGTGTGGTGGGCTGTTTTTTACCCACATTGTCTGATGTGAATGTACCTCTTGTAGATTTACCACCAGTAAATTTAACTAATGCACAAATAATCGCACTGTTTTCTGTTTCGATGGCCCTTTGTCACTGTGAATCTTTCTAGTGTTACTTTGGCACCGAGTCCACAGACCTTTACTTCTAGCGCTATGAGGAGAGCACTGAGACTGTTCACATGGTGGGAAATTAAAAGTAATGAATCAAACCATATTAGTGATTCTCAAGATGAGCCGGAGAGCTAGACTGTGAAATGCGATAATGTATGCTGATTGTATAAATTTGTTTAGAAGAGTACAATGAATGCTTCTTGGAGCCTCTGGCAGATCCTAACCCCATAGTTAGTGTTGCCTGCTTGCATGAACTTAAGTCAGCTGTGATTGTCTCATCTGTGAAGTGGGGCTCCTGATATCTTCTCATCCTAAGACAGGGAGAGGTCTGCTTGATTTCTAATGGCTCCTTCCAGCTGTAGGTTGTGTGTGTGTGAGGGGCAAGGGGAAGTGGTGTGAAAAATAGATAAGCTTCTGGTTGTGTTCAATAACCACGATCTAGATAAATGATTCTATAGTACAAAGTCGAAGAAGTGATGTATTTTAGATATCCAGCTGAACTAGGACCTCAGCTCCCAGAAGAAAGTTGTTTGTATTACATGTACTGTATATCTTCAAATGTACTGCATTTTGAAAGTTCAGTTGGAAAGGGGATTAAGACATAGCAACCAAAGTAGGATAATAGAAGTGTAAATCCACCGTTCTATAGTATAAATCTATTTCTCTAGTATAAAGATAAATCCATTTTTTACCACAAAGCAAAAGCTGGGTTCAGAATGCTGTGAATTCACAATTCAGAAAAAAAAAAAATATATGAGTTAAGAAGCAAAGCCCAGAGGCAAAGTGGGATTGTGGCTGATTGGCAGGCTCATCTTTGAAGAGAGGGCTAACTTTATTTATTTTTGCGAGATTCAGTGTGGGCTAGCTTATGTAAGAGGTCTGTGAATTAAAAAAAAAAACAACTTCTGATTTTCCACCCATTCGTTATTCATATAGGAATGATAAACCCTGTTATTAACTCCACGCCTGATGTCTTTCAGAGGAGAGAGTGGAAAGTTCTGGGCTACCATGGAGCTGTGGTTGTAGGGTTACCTCACACCTAGAAGATCTTCACAGCCCTTCTGTCTTTTATGACATTGAAGGGTATAGTTCCCCCTTATTTAATAGAACATTCCCCATTTTGAGTTTGTCTGCTGTTTCCTCGTGAGTAGATTTAGATTGTGTCGTTTTTTAAAAAATTTATGCATTCGTTCATTCATTCACTCATTCATTTATTTTTAGCTATGTTGGGTCTTCGTTGCTTCACGCGGGCTTTCTCTAGTTGCGGCCAGCGGGGGCTACTCTTCGTTGCAGCGTACGGGCTCCTCATTGTGGTGGCTTCTCTTGTTGCAGAACACGGGCTCTAGGCATGTGGGCTTCAGTAGTTGTGGCACGCGGGCTCAGTAGTTGTGGCTTGTGGGTTCTAGAGCGCAAGCTCAGTAGTCGTGGCGCATGGGCCTTGCTGCTCTGCGGCATGTGGGATCTTCCCGGACCGGGGCTCGAACCCGTGTCTCCTGCATTGGCAGGTGGATTCCCAACCACTGCAATACCAGGGAAGTCCTGAATGTGTCCTATTTAGGGCATCACATCTGGAGGCAGATCATGAGCAACCGTCTCATTGGTGATGTTAGTTTTCACCATCCTGGAAGAGAATACTGAACACTTCATTAGATAAGGATTTATCTACTGTATAGTTAGTACTACTTTTTTGGCCTTGTAACTCATAAGCATTCTGTAGGAGACACTTTAGTATGATACAAATATTCTGCTCTTCTTTAAGACATTCCCCCCAGATTTAGCATTATGGGTGATCGTTGCCTGAGCCAGTGTTCACTGTGGTGATTGCAAAATGATGATTTTCCAACTTTGGCGCTTACCAGTTGGCACTTGGCATTCTATTGTAAACAGCAGCCTCTCCCCCATTTGTTTAACTCACCATTATCTGTATAATTGCACCACTTCCTATTTTCCAGAGGTTTATAATTTATCACTGTACTTCATTTTGTAGTGCTCACATTGTCCCAGTCTTAGCCAGTGGGGCCCCCATCAACCTGCCTTGGACATGCTCAAATGGTATTTGGGAAGGATACTCATATTTGCAAACCTCTGTCCTGCCAATAACCTTTCTCTCCTCTGGTCCCAGAAGTGTCTACAAATAAGTCCAGGGTCATGGCTATGTGCAGAGTACTAGTAAGATGAGGTTTTTGGGGTCTCTTTGCTCATTATTGGACCCAAACTTGAACTTCAGTGTCTTGTCTCATGTCGAATGACTCAAGAAGAACAAGAGAGAGAAGAGGGTATGTGAGAATGTGAGTGCCTTGTGTTCACAGATGCTTAAGAACAGGGGCTATTTAATTGGCTCCTTGGGGGCTCCCAGCAGAACTGACACGTAGACCTCTTCCGCCAGCAACTCTTCATGTCCCAGGGCCACTTGGACCATGGGATCAAAGACCGCGTGCCCTATGTTGTCTTGTGTTTCCAGAGGGCATCTAATAAGCTGTCACATTGGGCCTCAGTTTCCTTTAATGCTAAAAGAGGGACTAGAATTAGGGTCTTTAAAATCCTCCTCAGCTTTAAAATTCTCTAATTCTGAAAGTTGAGGTAGGGATTTTATGTGCTTGAATTGATACTCTTACATATTTGTCTGTACCCATCAACCCTACAGATTCTGCTCTTGGGTCAAGCAAAACAGGCACTTGGGAGTCAGCCAGATGGCAATGCAGCAGGTGTGGACAGAGGGAGGGGCTCAGGACCATGGGTGAGAGCACGGGGAGTTGCAGAACTGGGAGGGTATGGTAATGGCTAGGAATGCCTAGGATTAGTTAAGACTTAAAAATAAGGGAAAGCTACCAAGAAGGCTTTTCAGCAATGGAAGAGGATAAACACGGTTTCCTGCAGAGCCATACAACACCTATTTGAGTTTCTTCCCGGACTTCAAAGAGAATGATCTTCGGGGCATCCAGCTGAAAGATGGAAGATCAAGAGTGTTCTGAAGGAAGGTTCACGGTGGTCGCCACAGAGCACCGTCCTCCTGCACATTTGTTTTGACGACCGGGAAAGATGGGTATGTTTCATTGTGATGAGAGATGGATAGTGAACACCTTGGAAAAGAGGTCCAGAGTTGCTGGAGAACTTGACAGTTCAGGGCGGTAGTTCATAATACAGAGGGACACCTATAAAAGTCACCTGGCTCTTCCTTTCTTTCTTCTGGCCTTCCCCCAAACTTCTGTATCAAACATTCCCTCATCTCCTTCAGGTCTTGACTCAGGGGTCACCTTCAACAGAGACTCACCCTGACCATCCCCACCCATCTCCCTTTCCCCACTCTACTCTTTCTGTTTGCTCCAGCGCTCACCATCCCCTGACACACTCTACGGTCTACTTACCTATAGTGCATGTTGCTTATTGTTTCTCTCTCCCCGTTGGAACAGATCTCCGTGTTTGTGTTGTTCACTGATGTATTCCAAGAGACGAAACGATGCCTGGCACCTAGTAGGTGTTCCGTTATTATTTGTTCAATGGTTGAATGAAATGACTAAGATAGAAAACATTCACAGATAGCCCAGAAGCCAAATAGGGTCCTGGAGGAATCCCATGATCAAGTTTGGTGTAAGCGGAAAAGGGGATTTCCATAACAAAAGGCGAACAACAGAAGGATGCTTTCCTGAATGGTTTACGATAAATTCTATCAACTGATATGTAATGGGTTTTCCGGTGCTTGTTCATTCAAGATTCAATCTCTTTGATAAAAAAGCAAAGCAGCGGGTGGGGGGTGGGGCGGGTGGGGTGGGGGTGGGGGTGTGTGTGTGTGATGAATTGGGAGATCGGGATTGACATATATATATACTAATATGTATAAAATGGATAACTCATAAGAACCTGCTGTATAAAAAAATAAAATAAAATTCAAAAATTAAAAAAAAAAAAATAAAGCAATGATATTAAGCGCTAGACTAAAAGATACTACCTGGAAGGAACACCTAAGACATTCTAGCCTTGAAAAACAGTAGGTGTAACCAAATTTCACAGTAATGCACATAGTGTGTTCTCAGACGACAACTCAAAAAAAAAAAAGGCATTATTTTGATTATTCATTTTTGGTACAGCTGAACTTGAATGCAATATAAGTTATTTCTTTCAAGTATGACAGTCTTGCAAAAGGTCGTGTTACTGTTGGTAATAGTTTTCTGCTGGCGGTGAAGAGCCAAGTGTGGGGAGTGTGATTAGCCAAGCTGGAGGGAAGAGAGTGGAAGAGCGGAAGAAGAAACCTGGGGTCAGGGCCACACCGGGATTCTTTAGGAGAAACGACTCAGGAGTCATTTGGAGACCCTGTGAATTTAACTACATAATTGCTCTACATAGTTAAATACAGAAATGTTGTGGACATGCCGATTAAAGTCTTCACGAGAGAGAAGCAGGCCTGATTTGAGGATCTTATTATGTGCTATTGGCTTGTGTTTGTAATTGTCCCCATAGCATTATTTTGTTTGTTCTCAGCCTCCCCGAGTTTTTTGGCAGTTTCTCTGACCAGGGTCTCTTTTTGTAATGTTCTCTGTCTACTCCATGGCAACTGGTCTTCAGTGCAGTCCTGGTAACTATCAGCTGCTGTGTTTCAGTTTCTTATTTGGAGCTTGTAAAGCTGAGGTTGGAGGTCAGGTGTCCTACATGTTGACTAATCTGGAGAATCCAGGAAAACTACCCCTGACCATGTTAATCAGAGCGTACACCTGTCGAGTGCATGCCTTTAGTTAAAGAAGGGCGTGGTGGAAAGTTTTGGACGCTTATCCCACATTACTTGCAAGTATTTGCCTCCAGTGGCCTATGGTGCTTCCTTTGGGAAGGTCATTACATCACGTAAGGTTATTTCAAACCAACTGAGTGGGCTTATCTGTCGGAGGCATAGTCCTTAAACATTTTCCCATGTCCTAACATAGAGCCTTTACTAACCACTGAGATGTAAGGAAGCAAAGAATCTTATCAGCCCATTTTATTTTTTTATTTTAAAAATTTTATTGAAGTATAGTTGACTTACAGTGTTGTGTTAATTTCTGCTGTACAGCAAAGTGACTCAGTTAGACATATATATATTCTTTTCCACAGGATATCGAATATAGTTCCCTGCACTATACAGGAGGACCTTGTTGTTTATCCGTCCTATATATACTAGTTTGCATCTGCTAATCCCAAACTCCCAATCCTTCCCTCCCTCACCCCTCTTTCCCCCTTGGCAACCACAAGTCTGTTCCTTATGAAACCATTTTAGAAAGAACAGTAACTTGCCAAAAGTCCACAATGTATCTGAAACACGCCATTTTGGTAACCAGCCAAGAGGCCCCTGAATCAGCCCAGGTTTGGCATCTGAGCTTGGCTCCCTGATGTCTGATAAGGGAGCTGGACTCCGGGCTCATAGGCTGCCAGACCTTCAAGTTCCATTGGGCCTCAATGAAGTGATGGGCCAACCAATGTTTTAGAAGAAGGGGAGGCAAAGAGACTTGTTAAATTAAGAGGAAAACTGGCCTTTAACACGTTCTAAAGAGAGAAAATGTATCTCTGAGCGTCTCAGAGAAATTTCAGCCCCCTGCAGTGCTCTGCCAGAAGTAACGACCACAAATTTAAATGAGTGAGGAGGTGTTTCTACTGATTTTCTTGAACCATCTTCATTTGGTGTTGACACACCTTTACTTAGACCTGGCTCCCAGGAGAATTCTCTAGAGGAGAACCCCTCTGGACATGAAAATAGAGGCTCGAACACGAAATCTGAGACCGTTCATGTTCACCCAAGAGGTGGTATTCTGGCTGAATCACATGCCTTAGAAAAGTCCCCAGGTTTGACATGCCTGCGTGTCCTCAGTCCTTATCTTTAATAAGATTAGTCAAAGCTAATGTTCTCACAAAAGGAATGAAACAGGACCCACAGACCTGATGGTGGCATTATGCTAGAAATTGAAATTAGGTCTGTGGCATTTAACCTGGGTGTCGACATCATAATTTTCGTCAAGTCTAAGCTGAGTAATAGGGAAAGATTGTGAAGACTTTCATCTACTAAGAAAAACATACACGGGAGAGATTTTTACTTTGCATCTAGAAGAGTACTTACAATATGAAATTACAAAACCATTTTATTCACACCAGAGACAAAAAGAACACATTGCAAGGAGCACCAGGCCAAACCCAGAAGTCCCATAAAGAAACAGTTGAAAACAGCCAATGTGTGTTGAAGCTTTTTTATTCTGTAACCATCTCATGTAACCTGCCCAAAGACACCACTTTTTTTTTTTTAATGACGTTAAATAAAGCCCTTGATTGAAAATGGGAAGAGATGGGAGAGGGTCAGTGATTTCTTTATGTGCTGCTAAATCCTCTGTGACCCTAGTCCATGCTGGTGCAAGCCTGGTCCAGGCACCTCGGGCTAATCTCAGCAGGACCACCGCCATCTCTCAGAACTGGCCTCCCCACCTCCTCTGTTCCCTCACTGGGGCCAGGGTGGGATCTTTGGTAGAAGACGAATCTCTGGCCAGTCGTTCCTTTGCTTGTAATGGCGGCCTAGTGCCCTTAGGATAAACTGCAAACTCTGATGTGCAAGCTTGTTGAGAGAGGCAGTGTGAAGGCCGAGCTCACCGCTGTGGGTTTGGAGCCACACCTCCCGGGTTAGGATTTGCCTGTGCCGCTTCCTGCTGAGAACCCTTAGGCAAACCATTTACCTTTCTGGGCTTCAACTGCCTCAACTGTAAAACAGATGATAATAATAATAGAATCCTTTAGGGTTGTTGTGAGGACTAAATGAGTTCTAACACATGCCAAACACCCAATAAGCATTCACGGTTATGATGATTGCTACCTAAGGCAACTTCATGTGCCCAAAGCACAGTGAAGCCCAAACAAACCGAAAAGGTAGAGTTTGGAGCAGAGAAAGGTTTACTGCAGGGCCGTGCAAGGATACAGGTGGCTCATGCCCCCCAAAAAAACCCAGCTCCCCGAAGGGGTTCAGCAAAGCATTTTTAAAGGCCAGGTGGGCGGGGGTGGGTCGCAGGGTATGTGATCAGCTTGCGCACAATTCTCTGATTGGTTGATGGTGAGGTAACAGGGCAGCGTGACAGGGGTCAACATTTTCAGTCCTTAGGCTCCAGGAGGCCTGAGGGCTGTGTGCTCATGGTCATCAGGCAGTTAACATCTTACATTTGTTGGGGTTTTCACGTCTGTAAAACAGCTCAGGAAATGTGCATCAGATACTGTTATCTAGGTACTTCAGAGAGGAGCGAAAGCAGAGGATATGAGGGGAGGGGGCTGTCCCTGGAAGGCCCCATAGGGTCCTGCTTGGTTACATGATTATTTATATTTTGCTCTCATTTTGCCTCTGCCCCTCAGTCGTATCAACTGTTTGCAATACCTTCCGCACCTCCATTCACCTAATGGGACATATTTCCTCTGGTCTCTATTTCTATAAGCCGCTTCCTTTGATTGGAATGTCACCACACACACACACACACACACACACACACACACACACACACACACGCATGCACACACGCACTCTTACACATCTATGTACATCCTCTCCATTCACCTACTACATCCTCTGGCTAACTCTTCAACCTCCAAAGCTCAGCTCAGTCAAGTCTCCTTTCCTCTGATTGGCCTACCCACATGTCATTGTCTGCATCTTCTAGGCTCCCATTGCTCCAGTTCTTGCTTTAATCCTACCACTTATCACATGATAGAATGACGGCCTATTCACGTGTAGGTCTTTCCTCACCGCTTTTATACTTGTGAAAGAGGGATTATATCTTGGTCATTTCTGTATACTCACTATCTATGCACTGTGTGCTTGTGATCTTGGAGAGACACCAGAGAGTGGTGGCTTGAAGCAAGATGTTAGTTCCCTGGCCAGCAATTGAACCTGGGTATCCTGGGTGAAAAATCAGGAATGCTAACTGCTAATCCACCAGGGGCTAGGGGCTAGAGGCTAGAGGCAAAGTTGCCCTGGATCTTGCCCCATTTGAAAAATGAATTTCTCGAGGAGGCAAAAACTGTAAAAACAGGTACAAAGTTTATTATTAGAGACACAGCACAACATGTGGGAGAGCACGCAGAGAAACAGTTTGTTTATTTAAGACAGAGGCAAGGCAGAAATACACACTGGGAGAGAAAGGGTGTGTGCATCCTCCCTAATGAGGAGTAGCGCAGTAAAGAGGTAGTTAAATCATTTATATAGGGCAGTTCTTCCGGGTCTTTGTTTACTTTTGGCCAGTTATCTTACTTCTTTTCCCACACCTGACCTGTCCTAGGACCCTCCCCCATATGTGTGCACATCTTTTTGTGAAGATGGAGTCCAGCGCAGAGGCCTATGGGGAGGTTGACACCACCTATAATAGGGTGGCGCCCCCTCCCTTTTTGACCCCCATGGAACTTTTCTGCACATTTGTAGTTGGGGAGGTCTCCTTAACCTCAGGAGTGGGCATCTTATCTCTTTACTCCAGCAGAGCTCAGCTCCTCCCATTAACTTTGTCCTTGGAGTGTCCAGGGAAAACAAAGCTCCACTTTTACTCCACTTGACAAACACCAGCTGTTGGATGTGCTAAGTTTGAAACTTCTTTTAGACATCCGACTAGATATGTTTAAAAAACACAGGGAGATGTGTGGGTCTGGAGGATGAGAGGGAGGTCTGGGTCGGAAATACCAATTTGGGAGTTTTTGGCATACAGATAGCATTTAAAATTTGGATATAGGATGGCGGGACTGCCAAAACAATGAATATATGGGGACGAGAAGAGGACCGAGGGCCAGTGAGCCAAGGCTCTCTGACCTGACAGGTTGGAGGTCGGCAAAGGCATCTGAGAAGGAACAGCCAGTGAGTTGTGAGGAAAACCAGCAGAGTGCGAAATGAAGGGCAGGGGAGATATTTATATGATAGATTACAAACAATATCAATATACATCATATGTAACAGTTAAGATGAATATGTAATAAATACTTCATATAAATATATCTTTATATAAATACAAATAGATTAGAAAGTATATGTAATGGATTACATCTGGGGGAATAACCAGGAATCAGAACACCTGGGTGTTGGGCTCAGTTCTCCTGTTCTTAGTATTTTGACTCTAGACAATTTAAATAGCTATTTTGAGCAACATTTTTTTACTCATCTGGAAAGTGGGGATTTTAATCCTGGTTTTACTATCAGAGTTATTGTGAGAATCAGTTGAAATAATTGATATAGATATGGTTTGTTAGCACATACTCCCTCTCTCATATCTATATTCTCTATCTCCATATACACACATGTATATGTGTATACACACATGTGTATATGTATATGCGTGTATACTTATATGTGAATATATGCATTATTGGATTCCAGATATTTGGTATATTATTAATGTCTCATGAATCGCTCAGGTTTATGACCTATTAGTGGGTCATAATCATTTTCGTGGGTTGCAGACAGAGTTTTGAAAAATAGAATAGAAAGCATCACTATGAATTGCTCAGAGTAAAGGTAAGTCAGATTTCTTGAAAGTCTCTGTTTCAGTTATATACCTGTAGTAGTTATCTCTTCCTATGTAACAAATCGCCCCAAAACTTAGCAGTTTAAAACAACAAGCATTTATTATTTCTGAGGGTCAGTGGCTGCCCAGCTGGATGGTTTGACTCAGGTTGAAGACAAGCTGTCCTCCAGGGCTGTGGTCATCGGGAGACTTGACTGGGCTGGAGGAACCACTTGCAGCCACTCTTGTGCCCATTGGCTGGAGGTTCAGCTCCTGGTCATGTGGGTCTTTCCTTAGGGCTACTCATGACATCGTAGCTGGCTTCCCCCAGGGCACGTGAGCTGAGAGAGAGAGCAAGAGAGCATCTCCAAGACAGAAGCCACAGTCTTGTTTATAACCTCCTCTCATCACTTCTGCCATGATTCTCTTCTATTCCGTTAGTCACACAGACCAATCCTGGCACGGTGGGGACTATACAGGGGTGTGATGCCGGGAGGCAAGGGCCGTTGAGGACCACATTGGAGCCTGGCTACCACAACCTCTCTAGATATTTGTGAATACTGGGTTGAGATATAAACTACATTTCTTAATGTGGGTCATGTGAAAAAATGTTTAAGAAACACTGCTCTACGATGTCTCATACTGTGTGCCGTTGGACGGAGGTGTACATTAGCTGGCAGAAGCCCATTTACGAAGCTCTGCTCTTTTATACCCATGGTTAGTTACCAGTGGCTTTCAGATCATGAATATGAACACCAGTGATTTTTACAATGAAACAATACAACTGAAGTCTTAAATGGGCTGTGTGGGTCTGTTTATCCTTAAATAAAATGAGCCTGTGCTTGTGTCCTTTCCTAGTCCCCCATCTGATTTCTGTAGTGCTGCATCATTTACCCATCTGGTCATCTGCCAACACATCTGCTGTTTGTGGGTTCTCACTTCAGATCTGTGGCCATATTTTATGCCAACTGTGTGACTTGTTTCATGTATCTTGTGGAATATGATATCTGGGTTTGTGTTAGTAATTATACTTTCTGCTTTTTTTTCTGTTTGCTTATTGGCCTGTGGGTGTGGTCTGAGTAATGAGCTTGTGGGAAATTTTACCTGTAGATAAAGGGGTTTACCTGTAGATAAAGATGTAGGTTTATAATTAAACTTTTATGTTTTGTGAAGAAGGCTTATTACATACATAACAATGTGCCCTATTTAAAGGACTCTTATAGAATATTTATAGCTGTGACTTTTAATATAGCTTAATATACCCTGCTGTGAAAAGCAAACCTGTTTTAGCTTTCCTAGCCGATTTTTAAAAAAATTAACGCTAAGTGACTGAAAAAGAACAAATGATCTTTGAAGCACTAAGAGGCTCTAAGCAGGCTAGGAAGTCTCTAGTTAAACAGTTAAGAGACCAGTGGAAAGCACAACACTAAGTAAAAAAATACGGCCATTGGCTTTTTTTTTTTTTTGCGGTATGCAGGCCTCTCACTGCTGTGGCCTCTCCCGTTGCGGAGCACAGGCTCCGGACGCGCAGGCTCAGCGGCCATGGCTCACGGGCCCAGCCGCTCCGCGGCATGTGGGATCTTCCCGGACCGGGGCACGAACCCGTATGCCCTGCATCGGCAGGCGGACCCTCAACCACTGCGCCACCAGGAAAGCCCTCTTAGTCCTTGGCTTTTAACTTGAAACTGTGGGAGTTTCAAAATGGAGTCGTTTCTTAGGGGTAAAAGGAGCGCTACCAATTGATTGGAAAGCCGCTGTTTTACAAGAAGCCTTGTGGTTTGCTGTTTACTGTTTGTGCTTCAAAATGCTCATACTGCTTCTCAGCCCTGCAACTATAGGTTTTTTCTGACTTGTTGAGATCTTGTGACTGAGGGCTCTTCTCCATCGCAAGTTGCAGGGGAGGATCAGAGGAGGACTGTTATTCTCGGCAGGCTCCCAGGGACAGAGGCCCATTTGGTTCTCAGAGAGGAGCTCTCCTAGCAATCTGGGCTTACTGTAGTTTTTATTTGTGTATTAGTTGCCTCCCTAACCAGTAAACTCTTACAAGCAGACACTGTCCTCAGCACCTGCCAGTAACTGGCCCAAGGCAGGGACTAGACACATATTTGTTGAAGGGAGGAAGAAAATTCTTTATTCTGTTGAATGGGTTTATGTTTAGAAGAACAAGGTTTGTGGTACAATATGCATATGACGCTACTTTTTCTCAGTGTTTCTATTTCGTGTAGTAAAATTTAATTTTCCCTGAAATATGTGAACTTTAAAATGTTGAAGACTATTTACAATATCATTTTTCTTTCTTGAAGTAAGATCTTTTTTTCCTTTGAAGCCTGTCTCATTTTAGGTAACATTCAATGGGAGAAGGGCTTAATTTTCATAACGCAGACGTGGCCCACTGACAGTGTGAGTGAGCAGGTCGAGGACTGCTGAGCTAAAGAACTGAAGGTCTCTTGAGGTTCAAAGCTGTGTACATCCCTGAAGGCCAGAGTCCTTGTAGACCAGGCAGCATCATCAGTCAGCTGTATGAGATGCCTTCCTCTCTATCCATGTTACCGAACCAAACTTGGGTACTCTCCCCCCATGCGCAGTAAAGCCAATCTACTGACATTGGGTCGTGGTGAAGGAAAGTGCAGCGCTTATTGTAAGGCGCCAGACAAGGAGTCCTGGAAAGCTAATGCTCGAAAAGCCCAAACTCCGCGATGGGTTTCAGCAAAGCATTTTTCAAGGCAAGGTGAGGGAGGGTATTTCTAGGTCATGTGATCAACTCGTGTCCAGTTCTCTGATTGGTTGATGGTTAGGTAACAGGGTGGTGTCACAGGGGTTAACATTATCCATCTTTAGGCTCTAGTAGGCCTGGTGACTATGTGCTCATGGTCATCAAGTAGTTAACTTCCTTTGGTGGGGTTTTTCTGCATCTGTAAAATGACTCAGGAAATGTGCATCAGATACTGTTATCTAGGTACTTCAGAGAGGAGCGAAAGCAGAGGATACGAGGGGAAGGCTGTCCCTGGAAGGCCCCATAGGGTCCTGCTTGGTTACATCCAGAACACGGAACAAAGGACCACTAATGAGGCTGACGTAGCCTTGGCCCGCTGACCTGGCTTTGGCATTATAACTATGAAAAACAAAAGCAAATGTCTGCATGATGGTTTGTGAAAAGTCAAGAGCTTTTGTGTGTATTAGCTCTCTGCCTTGCTGTCTCTTGATTTTTCCTCGCTGGCTGTGCTGGGCTGATCAGTCCCACGCAGTATGTCCTGTCTGGTTTGCGTAAGACCATCTGTGTCATGCTGCTTTAAGCCTCAGGTCTTGCACCGTGATACAGCCCTGCAAAGTTCCATCCTCATCTGTGCCCCTCTGCTCCCTGCTCCCCATTCCCTATACCTGTATCTGCTTTATTGCGATGTGCGTTATTTTCCCTTTGACAAAGGTTGCTTTGTAACCTCTTCTGCTTTTTTCTTCTGAATTTCCATAAAGAGAATTTGATAGAAAAGTTACAGAAGGACAGGTAGTCCTATTCACCTTGATTAGCTGGAGCCATCTAGGTAAAAGAGATGCCTAAGGAGAGACTAAGGAATGTTGCTAGTAATTAGCATAGCAGAGGCCGCAAAGACTTGGAGACCCATTGTTTTAAAACCCTGGAACTCTGCTGACATCTTGGACAGTCAAGTAGGGAATAAATAACAAAGGGGCATTCTTATCAAGGCTCCCATATATAATTAGTACGAAAATAAAACTGAAGAGGGGAAGGGCACAAATTAGTGAGAATTGACGCCAATATCAAATTTATTTATAAAATGTATTCTCAAGTATCATTTTTATATATAATGATATATATAATATATATATTACATGTTTTTGAAATTCCAATTATGATAATGAATCTTTTGTTTCAGTATAAAAAAAGAGGAAGAACCTGTGTCCCTCACCCCAGTTAAACATACTTGAGTCTTATTTCTGTCTTTTCAAACCTATTGGCCTTCGATTATTAATAGTGGCAGAACCAAATGTTTGACTGTCCCAAGGAGTGAAACTAGATCATTGATGGTCACGTGATGCAATTTTTCAGACCATAATGAACAGCTTTATGAGGCACATGGCACGAGTGATCACTCATTGTAATGTTGTATGCACAAGAGAAATGCTGTATGGTGGAACAGGATTTTAATCAGATGACTGATTGTAAATATACATGTACAGGGAAGACTTTTCAGCTTTTAAGACTGTGTTAACATTTGCTCTGTGTTAAATTCCTGTGTTTTGGTGGCATTTGGGGGATAAGTATTGACTTGTTTAATTGCCTAGTTCCCAATCCCAACCTTCTGAGGCCTGACCTACTTTGTCGAGGTTCCTGAAACACTGAGTATCTTGGGTCCAGTTTACTTTATAAACAGAAGCTGAGGCCCATGTCTCTATATATCTTCCCTGATGGGGGAACGAAAGGCGAAGATCAGATGTCCTCATTTTCTGTTTGGAGATAATTCGGTAGTCAGGTTGTCAAGAGCAACCTGGGCAGAAAGATCAGGAGGGCCGTATCAGCAATTCCATGGGGGTATGTTTTCTCTCCTTTTATCTTGTTGCTTCTGGTTGCCTTCTGGGCATCATCACTGCAAGTGCTGCTTGGGAGAGAGAAGAGTACATCTATCACCATCTCCTATGGCTCTGGAGCCAGCTCTCCTCCTACTCAGCAATATTTTAGATTCCAGACCATAGTGATGTTCTGTGGGGGTCCTAGTAACTGGCTTCCAGGGGGAGGAGCCTAAGCACCACGGAATTGACATGCTGCCTCAATGGCACTTCCCACCCAAGATGGGCCAACTTCTATTTATCCTACAAACCCCAGCTAGAACATTACCTCCTCTGGGAAGCCCTTACTGAATGCCTCCCCTGCTGTTATAATGTAAATACCTGTTTCGTGAGCAGCTGGACACTGTGTTTGTTTTTTGGGGGGTCTTTTGGTTTGTTTGATTTTTTTTTTTTTTTTTTTTTTTTTTGTGGTACGTGGGCCTCTCACTGTTGTGGCCTCTCCCTTTGCGGAGCACAGGCTCCGGACTTGCAGGCTCAGTGGCCGTGGCTCACGGGCCCAGCCGCTGCACGGCATGTGGGATCCTCCCGGACCGGAGCACGAACCCGTGTGCCCTGCATCGGCAGGCGGCCTCTCAACCACTGCGCCACCAGGGAAGCCCAGTTTGTTTGATTTTTTACAAGACCCTGTCCATCCCATCAGTAGGTGCTTTAATTTTATTAATGTGAGGGGACCCCCGCTACCATAGTCCTACCTCAGCAATTAATATCCCCTATTACTATGTTTCAGGCATCCAAACCCAGTGTATTCTTCTTAAGAATAATAAAAAAAAAATCTTTCCTAGTCCAGAAATTACAAACACAATCTTTTGATAAGCATATCTCATTTGATTTATAATATATGTCACTTTAAAAGCCCTGAATTTTTTTTTCCCGTCTTGCCCCTAGGTTTTTCTGACCATTTTCTTTCTTTCTTTTTTTTTTTTTGGATTCCTTGTATATGTGTTAGCATACGGTATTTGTTTTTCTCTTTCTGACTTACTTCACTCTGTATGACAGTCTCTAGGTCCATCCACCTCACTACAGATAACTCAGTTTCATTCCTTTTTATGGCTGAGTAATATTCCATTTTATATATGTGCCACATCTTCTTTATCCTTTCATCTGTTGATGGACACTTACGTTGCTTCCATGTCCTAAAGCCCTGAATTTTTAATGAGGAGATCTGAGTTCAAGTTGAAGTTGGGTTCCTTATTAACTATGATTGTAGGCAAATCATTTAACCTTCATTCATGCATTTATTCATTCATTCATGTATTTATTGAGCCTGTGGGCCAGGCCCTGTTAGGCACCCTGCATTGGCTTCCTTAGCTAGCAAATGGGCATAATATACGAGCCCTGATTTTCCTTACAGTTTGTTAAGAACTGTTTGTGACAGTGCTTTGTAAATGTAAAGCTCTATTGAGACATTATTGATTATTGTTCTAGTGGACAAGGACTTGTGCATTAGGAATAGAATAGAACAAAGAAGCACAGAATTGCTTCTTTAGTAGAATTTGTTGTAGCCACATCAGAAAAGTGTTATGGACATATCAAAGTGCAACATCTGGGGTGGATCAGCCTTAATTCTTTTTTTTTTTTTCTTCCTTGCTGTCTCTATATTTGAAATATAATCCTGAGAACAAGAATCCCATTGGCTTAGCCTCGGTGTCTTTCCTATCCTCCTCAGGAAGGCAGAAACAGGAACTGACTATCTCACTAGAACTGGACACAGTGGGTGAGAGGGAGGTCCCCAGAAGGATGTCAGACTTCCCCAAAAATAAACAAGCAAACAGAAGCAGCAAATGTCTACCACGTAACTCTTATCCATTTTTCTCTCAACGGATGACTGTCTCATACTCTGTTAAAAGACCTCCCTCTACTAATTCCGCTGGCTTCTGCACCCATCCCTTGGCACAATGGAAAATTTCCCCCTAGGTGGACAAAAAAACCACACCTCTCATCCTTCTGAAGCTACGACCCTCCCTTCTCCCCTTTAGGACCACACTGTATACCCAACCTGGGAGTTATTTATACCCACTGTCCCTGCTTCCTCTCCTTCCCATTCACTCTTCACTCTGGCCTGGCTTCCATTTCAGCCACTCAGTGAGACTGCACTGGTCCAAGCTGCCAGTGACCTTTCATGTTGGCCAGTATGTCTAGTGGATAGTTTTACATGAAGAAATGAAAAGCAAGATGAACTTAGATCACCAGGCACAAAAGTTAACTTCAAATAGCTCAGCGACTTAAATATAAGAGCAAAACTTAAAGCTTTTAGAAGAAAACGTAGGAGAAATATCTTCAAGACTGTGGGTTAGGCAAAGATGTCTTAGCCATGACACTGAAAGCATGATCCGTAAAAGAAAAGTTGATAAGTTGGACATTTAAAAATTCAAAATTTTTGCACTTCAAAAGACAATTTTAAGAAAATAAAAAGACAAGCTACAGACTGCGAGAATATATTTTCAAGTCACACATTGGATAAAGGACCTGTTTCTAGAAGGTACACAAGCGTAGGAACTTAGCTTTCTTGTTCACTGTTATATTCTAAGCATCTATTGCAGTGCATGACATTTGGAAGGGGCTCCATAAATATTTGTGGGATAAATGAATCAATATAAATAGCACTAATGCAGTTTGGAGAAGAGTTTTTAGGAGCATAATAAAGACTGAGGAGGAGAGAAAATAATCTCAAACATTTGTAGAATGCACTTGCACCCACTACATTTATTCCTTTTTGGCACTGTAGGTATCATCATCTCCATGCCACAGTGAAGGAAACTGAGACGTGCAGGGATGATTTATTTTTTTTGCCTGAGATCAAATACTATGAAGTGGGAGAGCCAGAGAGCAGACCTCGAATTTCTAATTCCACCTAAGGAAACATGGGATGTGGTTTCCACTGTAGTTTGGGAAAGCTCTTCACTCCCGAGCCACTTATGCCTGGCACTGTGCCTTCTCTTCTTGTCTTTCTCCGACAGTATGAGATGTCCAGATCTCTAGGCTTTGGGGTTATTTTCTCAGAATTTGCTCCCTGATAATCTGATGGCAGACACACTTGTCTGATGAAGTGAAGAGCTGTCATGTGAAAACCTGGCACTAGCTTTCACTATGTTTGTTTTTGAGAATTTGTCCTCCCAGGGCTACAATTCTCATTTTCTACCTTCCCGTCAAACTGTGTTTCACCAAACATGTTTTGGCTGCCAACTGGGATCTGATTGGCCTAACTTCACTTTCACTTTTCCCTGTTTTCCCCACATCACTTTCTGTTTGTGACCGTGCAGGCTCTAATCTCAAATTGATAGGCAGGTTAGATCCAGACTGGACCAGACTGTGGAAGAGCATAAGAAAGTGAGGGAATGGCATGCTGCAGACTCTATACACGTGACTTTTACAGGTGGTGATGGAGATGGTGTGCCCTGATGTCAGTTATTATATGATGTCCACAGGAAGCCTGTTCTAAGTAACAATATTACGTCCTGAGCATTCTCAGAAAATAAAGACGCTGATTGAGGCCGAGAGGAGGGCGCTATTGTGACACTTTGAATAAATTAGAACTGGGGTCTAGGGGACCTGGGCTGTTAAGCCTCAGCTCTGCTGCTCATTGTGTTTCAAATTATTTCATCTTCCTTATCCTTTCTTTCCTAATCTGCCAAGTGAGGAGGTTAGAGCCGGTAAACTTTAAGGTCTTTTTCACTCTTTGAAATTAAGTTAGGTAGCCCAACCAGAACTAATCAGGGTTTCTTGAGTCTGGGTGTAAACTTTATTCTCCTAGTGATTTGATTTCGTTTTGACCTCCAGCCCTCTAAGTCAGTCTTCAGACTTCCCAGGTAGGAATGTGAGAGCTAAACTTTGGCAGCCCACTCGTGGGATAAACAGGTCTGGAGATGAAAAACTGTGAGGATTGTACATTGAAGAAGGCGAGGCAAGGATTGAGATCTGAATATGGTACCTCACCAAATACTGCCCCACATGTGTCATGCTAAGTGGCCATAACAACAGTGGTTCTAAACCAGGGGTCCTCAACCCCCAGGCCAGGACCAGTGCCTGTTAGGAACTGGGTCTCACGGCAGGAGGTGAGCAGCGGGCAAGTGAGCGAAGCTTCATCTGTATTTACAGCCGCTCCCCATCACTCACATCACCGCCTGAGCTCCGCCTCCTGTCAGATCAGCGGCGGCATTAGATTCTCATAGGAGCGTGAACCCTACTGTGAACTGCGCGTGCGAGGGATCTAGGTTCCTTATGAGAATCTAATGCCTGATGATCTGAGGGGGAGCTGAGGCGGTGATGCTAGCACTGGGGAATGGCTGCAAATACAGATTATCATCAGCAGAGAGGTTTGACTGCACAGAGACCATAATAAATCAACTGCTTGCAGACTCATATCAAAACCCTATCAGTGAGTGGCAAGTGACAACAAGCTCAGGGCTGCCACTGAGTCTGCATTATGGTGAGTTGTGTAATTATTTCATCATATATTACAAGGTAATAACAATAGAAATAAAGTGCACAGCAAATGTAATGCGCTTGAATCATCCCCAAACCATCCCCCACCCCATCCCCAGTCCGTGGAAAAATTGTCTGCCACGAAACCGGTCCCTGGTGCCAAAAAGGTTGGGGACCACTGTTCTAAACCATACCTCACTGATTATATGACATTTGCAGCTTCTGGCCACAGTTCATTGCTTTTTTGTTGTTGTTGTTAAACTCCAGCTCCCAACCAGCCAAGATCAGCCTGGGAGAGAGGACCAGGACCCCAAAAGGCAGGCAGCCTGGCAGAGCAGAACAGATCCTGGATCTAACTGCGGGCTCTGGTCTGAGTTCTGCCATGGGCATGCTGTGTTGGCCTGACCCTTCCTTTTCTCAGAGGGGGTTCTCTGTGCTCTGTGAGTAAATGTAAGTGCACACCACCCTGGCAGGTGGTACGAACCTAATTTTGATGCACCGTGAGGCCCCAACAGGAACAGCAGTCAGAATCGTAATAACTAAACCGTCAGGGTTGCAGTGGAAGCATTAGCCCAGGCACAGTCTACTGATTTGCTCATGGTTATCAGACACGAGCTACTGCTATGGAAGTGAGGCTTCGTACTTAGAGATGCTTCCTGAAAGTGACTGAAACAGGGAGTCGGAAGCCTGAGGCTAGGTGGCAGCTTTAAGTTCATCCATTCCGGTTTTCTATCTGATGGTTCAGTCTCCTCTAAACACCCTTTTAACCCATGCTTGAACTCGTCTTGTGATGGGAAATTCACAGCCTTGTTAGGTTACTGCAGCTTGTTCCAAATTTCCCTCTCCTCCGTCAAGCTGTTGCTGCTATCAGGTGATGTTCAGACAACAAAAATGTCCATGTCACATATGCACACAGAAGATTTCCCATCTTTATTTTCCTTAAGGAACCAGGAATAATATGTACAGGACCGCTGCTGCTTATGTCTCCTCATAAGGGTATCTTGGTTTACTGTGAGCTGGTAGCCGTGAGAGATTACTTTCTTAAAAGGTGATCAGAATAATGGTGCTATGGTTTGGTAGGTATGTTATTTCAGGAGAGAAGCCCCATTTCTATCTGTGGGTGTTAATTTTATGTATTTACATATAGTAATGGATGTGTTAAATGATTACTTTTGAGCATCTAAGTGCCAGAGCAGGCAGGGGCGTTGGTGCCTTATGACAGCACATCAGTCACACGTTGACTTGTTACCCATCTGGGTGCTTGGACTCTTTAATCAATAGAAATTGATAAGAGGCCAGACGAGAAATTCAGGCAAGGCTTTATTGGGACTCCTGCTGCAGCACAGGGGGCGAAAACAGGTAACAGGTTCCCTTGCTCGCTCCTGAAGAGGAGCCAGCTGGTCCCTTAAATGGGGTTAGGGTTGGGGCGGACCGGTGGGTTGGGCTGGAGGAGTGGCTTGGGTGACCTGTCCATCCCCTTGTGGTGCTCTGTGAGTGTGGGGTGGGGGGGGGAGGGGATGGTGCGCAGTGCCCTGCTTTTGCTCCAGGCACCTCAGAAGTGGCAGTTGGGTTTTGGCCTTTTTATATCTTGTTCATAATTTGCCCCAGCTGTGTGCACACATGCATTTATTTTTAGTCCCTTATAGTTTCTTTGTATTCTGTTGCCCAGGGAGACGTTTGTCCAGGTACAAGCATTGCAGCAAAGAGTCCCGGGTCCCAGGTCCCAACCTGTCTCAGATTCACCCAATAGATACTTACTGAGAATCTACTTGGTGACTGCCTTTGGTTCTTGCCCTTAAGGAGTTTGCAATTCACCGAGGGAGACAGTGTTTGATATCGATCGCACTGTATTGAATTATTATTGACTTTCCCACCTCTTTACTAGGCTCTGCTCTCCTTGAAGCAGGGGGCTTATGTGCCATGCATTACTGAATCCCCCCCACCTGGCACATTGTAGGCACAAGGTAAATATTTGTTAAATGAATCAGTAGCTAAATGCATGAAGGGAAAAACACAGACTTTGGCATCTGGTGCTCTGAGCTAGGTCTTGACTCAGGAGTTTGCCAGCTAGGTGGCTGGGGATAAGGCCATGCAGCTTTATGAAACAGGGGCCTATTTTGCAGGGTGGTTGTGAGGATTAAAAGAAAGAATACACAGATTGCCTAGCAGTGCCTGGCATACAAATCTAAAAACAAAAATAGTATTCTCTTCCTACTCTAGCTCCCTTAAGGCACCTTTTCCATCTATCCAGGAAAACCAAGGAGAACATATTTCTAGAGTTCACTGGTTTGCTTGTGTTTTGAAATTAAAGACAAAGCCCCACAGGTGAGACCCCACCCCGAACCCTTTGGAAGGAGCCCAAATCAGCTTCTCCATTGTATAGAGGAAACCCAGGGTGTCACTTGAGGAAGATGAAGTTCTGGAGATGGATGATGGTAATAGTTTTACAACAATGTGAATGTACTTAATGCCACTGAACTATACACTTAAAAATGGTTAAAATGGTAAATTTTATGTGATGTATACTTCGCCACAATAAATTAATACAACAAAAAAAAGAAAAAAATATTGCTATGACTTATAGCTCTCCCAACAGGTGGGCCATTTTTAAGTGTAACTAATCACCAGGCCATTCTCATTCCCTTAATCTGCATGTGGGTCACCAAGCATTATTGAGGTGGTAATTCCCTAAGAAGCCCAGACTTTGAGGCTGCTTGGTTTGAAATTGAGTGATAAGAGGCACTCACACCTATTTTGCAGGTTATGTTTCCCTTTCCTTTACTTGCTCCACCCTGCATGAGTCTGTCAACAAGTCTTTTTGACTCTACACAAAATCCTGTTGGAATCCGTCCCTGTCTCTCCTCTCTCGTTTCCAGTATTTCCATCTGGGGGCTGAGCCCCCATCATCTCTCACCTGGACTGCAATGGCTGTTTAAGTGGTCTCCCTGCCCTCCTGCTTCTCTTACCATCCATTCTCTTCAGGACACCCAGAGTGTTCTTTTTAATATGCAAACCAAAGCATACCACAGCTCTACCTCTGGAAGAATGAAATTTAAATAAAGGAAAAAATACCACTCCTCTGTTCCTATCAATGTTAAATTAAAACCCAAACTCCTTATCATGCATGCACAGTCCTTTAAGATCTGGTCCCTGCCCCCCTCTCCCAACCTCTGCTGTCCCCGTCTCCCCTCGCTCACCATTCTCCAGTCATGCTGGCCTTCTTTCTCCATCTCTCACCTGCCCCATTCCTTCCCAACCTGGACCCTTTCTCTGGATGTCCTGCTGCCTGGAACACTAGATCCTCTGATCTTTGCATAGCTGGCTCTTTCTGACCATACAGATCTCAACCCAAATGTCACCACCTCAGAGAGGCCTTCCCGGAGTGCCTGTATGGCCTGTCCCTCTGTGCTGTCACTGTGTGTGCATTCTCTGCCCTCTGACGTTATCTTCTGTATATAAGTGCTTATTTGTTGTTTACCTCTTCCACCTAGAATGTCAGTGCCATGAGAAGTAGGTGCCTTGTTATGTTACCCTCCACTGCATCCTCAGGGCTAGACCAATGCCTGGCCCATAGAAGGCCCAGATGGAATATCTATCGAATGAATGAATACCGGATGAATTAATGCCGTAAAGGAGTAAGATATGTTTACCTATGAAATAGTTCTGTTTTTGTCCTCTTACATTTTTCCTGTCACGTTTTCTGATGCAAATCCCCATCCCACCCTCAACTCGACCATCTCCATTCTACTTGTTTCCAGGTAATTATTAACCCTTTATAGCAGGGGTCCCCAATCCCTGGGCCTCGGGCCAGTAGCAGCCCACGGCCTGTTAGGAGCCTGGCTGCACAGCGGGAGGTGAGCGGCTGGGGAGCGAGCGAAGCTTCGCCAGCCACTCCCCATCGCTCTCCATCGCTCGCATTACCGCCTGAACCGTTCTGCCCCCCCACCTGCCCCCCGGTCCGTGGGAAAATTGTCTTCCACGAAACTGGTCCTTGGTGCCAAAAAGGTCGGGGACCCCTTCTTTATACTGTTCTCTTGACAGCTTGCCTGTCACAAGGATGCTGAAAGTCCTCCGCTTGTCCCAGCCTCAAATTCCATCCGCCACCAGTCACACGTGTATGAGAGGAAACAGTCTGAAACACAACCTGTGTCATAGTCCCTCACTTCTGTACATTTAGACCCCGACTTTTAGGGCCGCCATAGCTACAGGTGAAGCTGGGTGTGCACTGGTGTGTATTGGTGTGCCAGTATGAGATGCTGGTCAGGAGCGGGGCAGGCAGGGTGAGGCTCCCCGTGACCCCAGCCCTCACCCCTGCACTCAGCTTCAAGGCTCTTTGTGGGACACTGATCCTCCGGCTCGCCTGCCTATGCCCTGAGCTTGGTGCTCGCCCCTCAGAGTTCCAGCCCTGCTGCCGCCTTCTCCAGGGCTCAGGCCCTGCCCGTGCCCTGGATTAAATGGCCTCCCTTTCTGGGCTGCATTGTAAGACAACTTATGTCCTTCTTTTTATTTATTTATTGATTTTTGCGGTATGCGGGCCTCTCACTGTTGTGGCCTCTCCCGTTGCAGAGCACAGGCTCCGGACGCGCAGGCCCAGCAGCCGTGGCTCATGGGCCCAGCCGCTCCGCGGCATGTGGGATCTTCCCGGACCGGGGCACGAACCCGTGTCCCCTGCATCGGCAAGCGGACTCTCAACCACTGCGCCATCAGGGAAGCCCCATATGTCCTTCTTTTTAATGTGGCTTGCTTCTCCTGCTGAGTTATTAGGAATGGTGCTGCCATTAAAACAACTCTTAAAAACTGGAGGAAAGGAGACTACTATTTATTGAGTACACGTGGTGGACCAAGCACTGTGCTAAGCCCCATATCTCTATTTTCTCACTTAATTCTCATAACCTCCCTACGAGTAAGGGGTCTCCATTTTTCCCAGTGGGGAAGCTGGAGCCCAGAGAATCGACACAACTTTCCAGAGCCTGGCTGACTCTAAGACCCGAGGAGGTAGGTGGCGCCTGCAGAGACGGTGGGCTTGCCCGGAACAGGGCAGCCACTTTGGGGGAAGCAGAGGTCAGGTGGAGGTGGAAAGGGAGCGCTGATTTAAAATCAACAGCCATTTTCAATTAGTAATAATGAGGGGCAGTGAGAGCCTGTACTTTTAGTGGGAGGAGCACATAATTCGTGGCTGTCAGGGCTCAGTTTGACTCCCAGCTCTGTCCTCTCCTAGCTGTGAGCTCTGTGCCAGTTACTTAGCCTCTGCCCTCTAGCTCCTTCACCGATAAATGGGGATGCCAGTACCCACCTCGCCGGCAACCAGGTACGTGTGTGAGTACTGAACAGAGTAATTGCCACCTTCTAGGTGCTAAATGAATAACAATTTCTATGAATATTATTAGGTTTTTCATTATTGCTTCAGTGTCTTCTTCCCCTACCGCACCTCTACACTGAGGGTCTCTGTGATTCCTTTCATGTCTGTTTCATCCTCTGATTCCTGTAACAGAGTCTGTTGCTGGTGTAATTGAAAAGACTGCAATCTTTGTTTTAATCCGTACATACTTCTACCGCCCATATTGCTGTTCTGGCAGACGTACAATTGCTGTCTGTCATATGAGGGTTTTACTTATATGGCTGAGCAATGTAGCCTTGGTTTTGGTTGAGAGGAGGGATCATTTCTGTTTCTTTTTTTAAATCTGTGTTAAATGTGACTATAGGAATTGACCGTATCCAGGTCAATGTAAAATCAGCTGAAACAAATCAGCTACCCCTGCAGGTATATCTCCCTCTAGAGCTCTGCTCAGAGGCTTATGGGTAGAGGGAATTTACGCACAATACCTTGACTTTGAGTTTCCCTGAATTATATAACTATTTCAGGTAAGTGCTCTAATAAATGAGGTACCTCGTATTTTGGCTTTGTTTCTTTATTCTCACCTACCCTGTGTCTATAATCTATAAACAGATGCTTGAGCGCATGAAAGAACCTTGTCAAGAAGGTATCCCACAAGGAATCTTAATACCTATAATCACCTGCTATATGTCAGGGACGGTGGGGTGCCAAGTAGGCTGAGATGTTCCAGGGAAAGGGCTAGGGTGGACCCGGATGCTAGGGACAGTCAGGGCCTGCCTGGGCAGTTGGACCCCACTCTAGGGGGAATTTCTGAGTCCACTGCTCACTGTCTGTAGGGACAGAAGTCCCTCGAGCTTGCCCCAGGCTGCTTGCTAACTGGGGAGGCCAGTCCCGTGGGTGGCACATAACCACCACCATCCAGGTGTTAGGAGTAGTGATTATACCTGGTGGGCAGCACCATCATGACTCGGGCCAGACCCAAAGGTGAGAGAAGGACACCGGCTAAGCGGGCAGAGGTTTAGGGGGAACAAGCATGCTCATTAGGGCAACCAGGGCAGTCCCACTCATATGGACTGAGCTAGTCTGGAGGTGTCAGAGGGAGGCTGTGACTGAAGGGGTCCACTACCGCCCAGGGCTTTCTGGATGCTGGGGTGACACCCAAGAACAATGCAGGCTCACCAGCGAGTGCGTGGAACTGCCTTCTCCCTTCCCTGCTAGAGCGGACCCGGATATGGGGGGGTCGTTCTCTCCTGCGGAAAGCTCCAGGGACTATGGCCGGGAGGAGATGGAAGAACAGAGTTGACCTTCCCCCACCCCTCTTCTTCCCTCTGGCCAGTGTGGATTCATGCTTTTAAATCATAATTTCATTTATTTTTGAGTAAATGAACATCAGAGACAACTAGTGATATAAAATGACTCCCCTTTTGGAAAAGTGGTGAAGTTCACTTTTCTGGCTTCTGGAGAGAGAGAGAGAAGATACTTTTGCTCTCATGAAGCAGTGGTTCTGCATCAGAATCATCTGGTGGGCTTGTTAAATCTAATTACTGGGCCTCATCCCCAGGATTTCTGAATCAGTGTGTGAGGGTGGAGACTGAGAATTTGACCAGGGAATGCTGCTGTGGTTGCTCCAGGGGTCATGCTTCGAGAACCACTGTCATGGAGTAATCCATATATTCACCATGTTCCAAATGTGAATGATGTATTTTTGGTCAAGTCCACCACTGCTGTGAATATCTTCTATTGATATGCTTGTCTTTGTCTCCCTTCAACAGGTATTTTGACGTTGGACTGCATGATTTCTTGGTTAGGTAAGCCGATCGTTTTTATTTTAGGTATCATTGGAATAGCGTGTCTATTATGGAATACTGAGATGAAAATAAAATCCTTGTGAGATATCTTGATAAATAATGGCAACCATATATTTGACAAGAAAACACCACTAGCTCTGTTTTTTGTGCCTCCCAGAATCACACAAGAATATCCTTTTTAAACAATCAAAGGCATTTATTTTTAAAGGGGTTTGTATCTGAAATGATAGTTACCCAACTATTGGGCTACTGGAAAGACAAATAGAATAGTGAAGAGGGGACTTTCCTGATGGCTCAGTGGTTAAGAATCCGCCTGCCAATGCAGGGGACATGGGTTCAATCCCTGGTCCAGGAAGATCCCACATGCTGTGGGTAGCCCCTGCTTGCTGCAACGAGAAAAAGCCCATGCGCAGCAATGAAGACCCAACGCTGCCAAAAATAAATAATAAAGTAAATAAATAAATTTATAAAAAGAAAAGTGAAGAGAGCCAGCTTGCATTCATACATTAAACAACCCTCTTGACCAATTTTCCCTCCGTTGAATTTAAGCTTTTTAAACTGAATCTACTACTTGTTTCACAATCATGAAGATACAGTCTTGTTCATCATCGAAAGAGATCACAGATGGCAGTTTATATCCTAGTATATTGGTGATTTTTCCCAGCGTTGGCTTATGAGGCATATTAATTCCAAATAGCTCTGAAATCAGAGGTTAAATGGAAATAAACCAGAAGATTAACAGTGTTGGTAATAATATGTACGATATTTTTCCTGTTATAAACTTTATTGTACTTTTTAGGTTTTTTATTATACGGAGCATGTATTCATTATTCTAATAATGGTGGAAAATGGTCATTAAAAATACCTATCAAAAATATATGTGGGGAGCAATAATGGTTGCTGAGCGACTATAAGCTAAGATCACAAGGAAACCAGAAATCATGTAGAGTGATTTACTTTCTGCAAATATGTAGCTCTAAACGCTAATTAATTCTGAGTCCACTAATAAACAGTATTGTAAATCACATGTGATTTCTGGGTAGATGTTTTAGTAGTTCAGTTCTCCACAATGCATGGCCATCTCCCTGTGGTTAAGATGCTGTCTGAGGGGACATGTACATCTTTGGCATTACCTTGATCCTAAACCAGCAGCATTTCCTCTGTGACAGATTGCATATGGTGGTGTTCCGAGCAAAGCCTTGTCCTTTCTCTAGGTCTTTATGCAAGGCTGTGCTTGGAAATCTCCTTGGCCTACCCCAGACCCAAGCAATCTGGATTATCCTGGCTTTCTCCAGGATATCACACACACAAGGCGGTGTGTAGACAGTTACCCTTGACACATCAAGGGTAAATGTATTTTAGTTAGGAGGGTTAAAGGGCCAGTGGTCATGGGAAAGGCAGGCATGAGAATTCTATATCTAAACCGATAAGGAAAACTGTCTGGGTGTACTTCAGGGAGTTGTTTGGATTTTTTGAGTTAATGTCTTTGGTACTTTGTATTACTCCTGTGCTACTGTTCACATAATTACTGTGGTAGCTGCAAGTTTGTACTTTTCTTACTTTCTCTAGTAACTTTCTTGAGGGCAGGGAACACGCCTCAATCACCTTTCCATAATTAAACTGTATGGAATCAACCTTCAGCAAACATTTGTGTATGGGAATGTAAATTGATACAGCCACTATGGAAGACAATATGGAGGTTCCTTAAAAAACAAAAAATAGAACTACCATACGACCCAGCAATCCCACTACTGGGCATATACCCTGAGAAAACCATAATTCAAAAAGAGTCATGTACCACAATGTTCACTGCAGCTCTATTTACAATAGCCTGGACATGGAAGCAACCTAAATGTCCATCGACAGATGAATGGATAAAGAAGATGTGGCACATATATACAATGGAATATCACTCAGCCATAAAAAGGAATGAAATTGAGTTATTTGTAGTGAGGTGGATGGACCTAGAGTCTGTCATACAGAGTGGAGTAAGTCAGAAAGAGAAAAACAACTAGTGTATACTAACACATATATATGGAATCTAAAAAAAAAAAAAAATGGTCATGAAGAACCTAGGGGCAGGATGGGAATAAAGACACAGACCTACTAGAGAATGGACTTGAGGACACGGGGAGGGGGAAGGGTAAGCTGGGATGAAGTGAGAGAGTAGCATTGATATATATGCACTACCAAATGTAAAATAGATAGCTAGTGGGAAGCAGCTGCATAGCACAGGGAGATCAGCTCGGTGCTTTGTGACCACCTGGAGGGGTGGGATAGGGAGTATGGGAGGGAGACGCAAGAGGGGGGAGATACGGGAATATATGTATATGTATAGCTGACTCACTTTGTTATAAAGCAGAAACTAACACACCATTGAAAAGCAATTATACTCCAATAAAGATGTTAAAAAACACAAAAAAACCCAACCAAACAAAGAAAAAAACAAACATTTGTGTAGAAGTGACTGAATGAGCAAATGAATGAAATGAGGCAGAAACGACACAGAGGGTGAGGGTTAAGAAGAAGCTGTTCATTTATTCAACAGAAAGTTATTAAGCCTACCATGTGCCACCTCCTTGGTTACATCTGGGAATACCACGGTGAGGAAAATAGACGTTTGATTTAAAGCTTTGCCTGAGCTCATCTCTTGCCAGCCTTGTGGTTTGAGCAACTTGAAGTGAGGAGGAGGGTGGTCTGCCTCTGGGACCCCTCCCCCCTGTCCTTCTAATGGGCTCCAGCCGTGTTTCCTATGTTGGGTGCGGAGGAGGCAGAGGGAAGGGTTAATTGCCTCTAATGTAACTGGAACAGATGCTGGGACGCCCTGGCCCTGGCAGGAGGCCCTTAAGGGTGCGTGTTAGTAAGATGCTCAACTAGTCACCTTAATCGGTTGTTCTGTGAACCAAGCAGATCTGGGGCTTTTTTCTGCCCTGCTGTCTTCCTGTAGTTTTCCTTTCTTTTAGTCTGGTAGGGGCGGGACAAATCAACGTGCCCACTGTTATCCACTGTGGGAGTAAAAGTCTCCCCTTCTTGCAGGCATGCCCAGTCTCTGGATGAAGTCTCTTCATCCCCTCCCCCAACATACATCAGCACTCCCCATTAAGCCAGGAACCTAGGGGCTTGAAGGAGTCTCTTCCTCGGTCCTCTTACCAGCTTGGGGATAGGGTGGGGCCGGGTGTGGGGTAGGGAGGTGGTTGGGGGAGCAGTCAGTTGTCCATCTCTTAGTAATCCCAGGATGGGGTGCAAACACCTTTGTTTGCAGCTGTCTTTAGAAAATGGGTCCTTTCTGCTCCCAGTTTGGGAGGTCATGCCTGGTGGAGACTGAGCCCTGTTGATCTTTGGGCACCTTAGTGAGAACTGTTTCATCTGCATGTCGACCCCAGAAGCCAGCGAGCGGGGTTGAAGAAATGTGTGAGCACAATGGAAGTGGGAGGTGAGGGAATGGCAGCCACAACTCCTTTAAGAAGTTAAGCTGTGATAGGGAGGAAAGAAAGGCATGGCAGCTAGTGGAGAAGGTGGTTTGAGTGGGGATTTTTTTTTTCTTTTTAATTGGAGGAGCTCTTGTATTTAGCCACCAGAAGGTCTTAAGTGCTCTTTAGACTTAGAGAAAGTGTTTTCAGTTGGGTGGAGAGAGGCAGCACACGATTGCCGGCGGAACGAAGAAGCAAAGCAGTGAATGGTGACTTAGTGACTCCAGTGGGCAATGGCGCTTTCCTGGAAGTATACCGCTGGAGAGCACCTTAGAGGTTGGAAGAATGTGGGGTCGTACTTGTGGGACCCTTCTCGTTCTGTGATGGCCGGGAGAAGAAAATATATTTCCCTTTGTAAAAGAGGAGATGTTGGAGAAATTGGCATCCTTTTTTTTTTTTTTAGTTAACTGCATTTATTGGCTCCAGTAAACTCTTAGCATGTACTCTGGGTTGTCCCGCTGTATTGAATGCTTAGCGTTTGGAAGGAAAGAAGCTGCAGCATGCCTGAAATTAATCAGCTGCATCTTTTTATTTATTTATTTATTTATTATTTTTTTTTTTTTTAACATCTTTATTGGGGTATAATTGCTTTACAATGGTGTGTTAGTTTCTGATTTATAACAAAGTGAATCAGCTATACATATACATGTGCTCCCATGTGTCTTCCCTCTTGCGTCTCCCTCCCTCCCACTCTCCCCCTCCCAACCCTCCAGGCTGTCCCAAAGCCCCGAGCTAATATCCCTGTGCCTTGCGGCTGCTTCCCCCTAGCTATCTACCTTACTACGTTTGTTAGTGTGTATATGTCCATGACTCTCTCTCGCCCTGTCAAAACTCACCCTTCCCCCTCCCCATATCCTCAAGTCCGTTCTCCAGTAGGTCTGCGCCTCTATTCCTGTCTTATCCCTAGGTTCTTCATGACATTTTTTCCCCTTAAATTCCATATATATGTGTTAGCATACGGTATTTGTCTTTGTCTTTCTGACTTACTTCACTCTGTATGACAGACTCTAGGTCTATCCATCTCATTACAAATATCTCAATTTCATTTCGCTTTAAGGCTGAGTAATATTCCATTGTGTATATGTGCCACATCTTCTTTATCCATTCGTCCGATGATGGGCGCTTAGGTTCTTTCCATCTCCGGGCTATTGTAAATAGAGCTGCAATGAACATTTTGGTACATGACTCTTTTTGAATTTTGGTTTTCTCAGGGTATATGCCCAGTAGTGGGATTGCTGGGTCATATGGTAATTCTATTTGTAGTTTTTTAAGGAACCTCCATACTGTTCTCCATAGTGGCTGAACCAATTCACATTCCCACCAGCAGTGCAAGAGTGTCCCCTTTTCTCCACACCCTCTCCAGCATTTATTGTTTCTAGATTTTTTGATGATGGCCATTCTGACTGGTGTGAGATGATATCTCATTGTAGTTTTGATTTGCATTTCTCTAATGAGTAATGATGTTGAGCATTCTTTCATGTGTTTGTTGGCATTCTGTATATCTTCTTTGGAGAAATGTCTGTTTAGGTCTTCTGCCCATTTTTGGATGGGGTTGTTTGTTTTTTTGTTATTGAGCTGCATGAGCTGCTTGTAAATTTTGGAGATTAATCCTTTGTCAGTTGCTTCATTTGCAAATGTTTTCTCCCATTCTGAGGGTTGTCTTTTGGTCTTGATTATGGTTTCCTTTGCTGTGCAAAAGCTTTGAAGTTTCATTAGGTCCCATTTGTTTATTTTTGTTTTTATTTCCATTACTCTAGGAGGTGGGTCAGAAAGGATCTTGCTGTGATTTATGTCATAGAGTGTTCTTCTTCCTATGTTTTCCTCTAAGAGTTTGATAGTTTCTGGCCTTACATTTAGGTCTTTAATCCATTTTGAGCTTATTTTTGTGTATGGTGTTAGGGAGTGATCTAATCTCATACTTTTACATGTACCTGTCCAGTTTTCCCAGCACCATTTATTGAAGAGGCTGTCCTTTCTCCACTGTACATTCCTGCCTCCTTTATCAAAGATAAGGTGTCCATATGTGCGTGGGTTTATCTCTGGGCTTTCTATCCTGTTCCACTGATCTATCTTTCTGTTTTTGTGCCAGTACCATACTGTCTTGATTACTGTTGCTTTGTAGTATAGTCTGAAGTCAGGGAGCCTGATTCCTCCAGCTCCTTTTTTCGTTCTCAAGATTGCTTTGGCTATTCGGGGTCTTTTGTGTTTCCATACAAATTGCGAAATTTTTTGTTCTAGTTCTGTGAAAAATGCCAGTGGTAGTTTGATAGGGATTGCATTGAATCTGTAGATTGCTTTGGGTAGTAGAGTCATTTTCACAATGTTGATTCTTCCCATCCAAGAACATGGTATATCTCTCCATCTATTTGTATCATCTTTAATTTCTTTCATCAGTGTCTTATAGTTTTCTGCATACAGGTCTTTCGTATCCTTAGGTAGGTTTATTCCTAGATATTTTATTCTTTTTGTTGCAATGGTAAATGGGAGTGTTTTCTTGATTTCACTTTCAGATTTTTCATCATTAGTATATAGGAATGCCAGAGATTTCTGTGCATTAATTTTGTATCCTGCTACTTTACCAAATTCATTGATTAGCTCTAGTAGTTTTCTGGTAGCATCTTTAGGATTCTCTATGTATAGTATCATGTCATCTGCAAACAGTGACAGCTTTACTTCTTCTTTTCCGATTTGGATTCCTTTTATTTCCTTTTCTTCTCTGATTGCTGTGGCTAAAACTTCCAAAACTATGTTGAATAAGAGTGGTGAGAGTGGGCAACCTTGTCTTGTTCCTGATCTTAGTGGAAATGCTTTCAGTTTTTCACCATTGAGGATGATGTTTGCTGTGGGCTTGTCATATATGGCTTTTATTATGTTTAGGAAAGTTCCCTCTATGCCTACTTTCTGGAGGGTTTTTATCATAAATGGGTGTTGAATTTTGTCGAAAGCTTTCTCTGCATCTATTGAGATGATCATATGGTTTTTCTCCTTCAATTTGTTAATATGGTTTATCACATTGATAGATTTGCGTGTATTGAAGAATCCTTGCATTCCTGGAATAAACCCCACTTGATCATGGTGTATGATCCTTTTAATGTGCTGTTGGATTCTGTTTGCTAGTATTTTGTTGAGGATTTTTGCATCTATGTTCATCAGTGATATTGGCCTGTAGTTTTCTTTCTTTGTGACATCCTTGTCTGGTTTTGGTATCAAGGTGATGGTGGCCTCGTAGAAGGAATTTGGGAGTGTTCCTCCCTCTGCTATATTTTGGAAGAGTTCGAGAAGGATAGGTGTTAGCTCTTCTCTAAACGTTTGATAGAATTCACCTGTGAAGCCATCTGGTCCTGGGCTTTTGTTTGTTGGAAGATTTTTAATCACAGTTTCAATTTCAGTGCTTGTGATTGGTCTGTTCATATTTTCTATTTCTTCCTGATTCAGTCTTGGCAGGTTGTGCATTTCTAAGAATTTGTCCATTTCTTCCAGATTGTCCATTTTATTGGCATAGAGTTGCTTGTAGTAATCTCTCATGATTTTTTTTATTTCTGCAGTGTCAGTTGTTATTTCTCCTTTCTCATTTCTAATTCTATTGATTTGAGTCTTCTCCCTTTTTTTCTTGATGAGTCTGGCTAGTGGTTTATCTATTTTGTTTATCTTCTCAAAGAACCAGCTTTTAGTTTTATTGATCTTTGCTATCGTTTCCTTCATTTCTTTTTCATTTATTTCTGATCTGATTTTTATGATTTCTTTCCTTCTGCTAGCTTTGGGGCTTTTTTGTTCTTCTTTCTCTAATTGCTTGAGGTGCAAGGTTAGGTTGTTTATTCGAGATGTTTCCTGCTTCTTAAGGTGGGCTTGTATTGCTATAAACTTCCCCCTTAGAACTGCTTTTGCTGCATCCCATAGGTTTTGGGTCGTTGTGTCTCCATTGTCATTTGTTTCTAGGTATTTTTTTATTTCCTCTTTGATTTCTTCAGTGATCACTTCATTATTAAGTAGTGTATTGTTTAGCCTCCATGTGTTTGTATATTTTACAGATCTTTTCCTGTAATTGATATCTAGTCTCATGGCGTTGTGGTCAGAAAAGATACTTGATACAATTTCAATTTTCTTAAATTTACCAAGGCTTGATTTGTGACCCAAGATATGATCTATCCTGGAGAATGTTCCATGAGCACTTGAGAAAAATGTGTATTCTGTTGTTTTTGGATGGAGTGTCCTGTAAATATCAATTAAGTCCATCTTGTTTAATGTATCATTTAAAGCTTGTGTTTCCTTATTTATTTTCATTTTGGATGATCTGTCCATGGGTGAAAGTGGGGTGTTAAAGTCCCCTACTATGAATGTGTTACTGTCAATTTCCCCTTTTATGGCTGTTAGTATTTGCCTTACGTATTGAGGTGCTCCTATGTTGGGTGCATAAATATTTACAATTGTTATATCTTCTTCTTGGATCGATCCCTTGATCATTATGTAGTGTCCTTCTTTATTCCTTTTAATAGTCCTTATTTTAAAGTCTATTTTGTCTGATATGAGAATTGCTACTCCAGCTTTCTTTTGGTTTCCATTTGCATGGAATATCTTTTTCCATCCCCTTACTTTCAGTCTGTATGTGTCTCTAGTTCTGAAGTGGGTCTCTTGTAGACAGCATGTATAAGGGTCTTGTTTTTGTATCCATTCAGCCAATCTGTGTCTTTTGGTGGGAGCTTTTAGTCCATTTACATTTAAGGTAATTATCGATATGTATGTTCCTATTCCCATTTTCTATATTGTTTTGGGTTCGTTATTATAGGTCGTTTCCTTCTTTTGCGTTTCTTATCTAGAGAAGTTCCTTTAGCATTTGTTGTAAAGCTGGTTTGGTGGTGCTGAACTCTCTCAGCTTTTGCTTGTCTGTAAAGGTTTTAATTTCTCCATCAAATCTGAATGAGATCCTTGCTGGGTAGAGTAGTCTTGGTTGCAGGTTTTTCTCCTTCATCACTTTCAGTATGTCCTGCCACTCCCTTCTGGCTTGTAGGGTTTCTGCTGAGAGATCAGCTGTTAACCTTATGGGGATTCCCTTGTGTGTTATTTGTTGTTTTTCCCTTGCTGCTTTTAATATGCTTTCTTTGTATTTAATTTTTGATAGTTTGATTAATATGTGTCTTGGCGTATTTCTCCTTGTATTTATCCTGTATGGGACTCTCTGTGCTTCCTGGACTTGATTAACTATTTCCTTTCCCATATTAGGGAAGTTTTCAACTATAATCTCTTCAAATATTTTCTCAGTCCCTTTCTTTTTTTCTTCTTCTTCTGGAACCCCTATAATTCGAATGTTGGTGCGTTTCATGTTGTCCCAGAGCTCTCTGAGACTGTCCTCAGTTCTTTTCATTCTTTTTTCTTTATTCTGCTCTGCAGTAGTTATTTCCACTGCTTTATCTTCCAGGTCACTTATCCGTTCTTCTGCCTCAGTTATTCTGCTATTGATCCTATCTAGAGTACTTTTAATTTCATTTATTGCATTGTTCATCGTTGCTTGTTTCATCTTTAGTTCTTGTAGGTCCTTGTTAACTGTTTCTTGCATTTTGTCCATTCTACTTCCAAGATTTCGGATCATCCTTACTATCATTATTCTGAATTCTTTTTCAGGTAGATTGCCTATTTCCTCTTCATTTGTTAGGTCTGGTGGGTTTTTATCTTGCTCCTTCATCTGCTGTGTGTTTTTCTGTCTTCTCATTTTGCTTATCTTACTGTGTTTGGGGTCTCCTTTTTGCAGGCTGCACGTTCGTAGTTCCCGTTGTTTTTGATGTCTGTCTCCAGTGGCTAAGGTTGTTTCATCAGCTGCATCTTTTATGTTGATGGAAGCAATGCCGACTTCTCTGGAATGACATCAGTTTCCACAAAGGCAAGAGCCCTATCTGTGATCTCAGCCTGGGCAACTGCAGGGAGGGACATGTTTCCTTTTAAGTTGTTGGAGTGCTTCACTGAGCTATGGGGCAGGAAGGCGCTGTCACGTTTAATGAAATGTGAGCATTTTTGATATTGGCGTTTCATGATGACTGTGGGAAAACTCAGTGTGCTCAGTCCTTCTGCATCTTACAGAAACCAAAGGGAAGACTTTCAGGAAACAGTAATCACAACTCACTTAAGAAATAGCCTCAGAAGAATATTAGTTGGAATTCTTAATGTGATGCTACAAAAGAAAAAGGAAAAAAGTGACCAATCTAGGAAAAGAGATTACAGAAGAAACCAGCTCTTTGATTTTAGATAACAGGATGGCTTGTTTAAATTTAGCTTAGTTAAGTTTTGGCAAGAAAGTAGAATTGACTAGTGATGTTCGGTTTGATTCTTGCTGACCGAGGCATATTTCATTTTACCCAGAATTGTAGCCAGCCCTACCCCTTTTATGAAAGGTATACTCTAATTGCTTTGTACCTACCTCCCTGCCCTCTTCTAAGTTCCTCAGGTTGGGGAATCGGTTTAAGTAATGCAGGATGCTCTCGTGACTTTTAAAAGAAAACCTGGAGACATCCCTCTTACATATTGTCTGAAAGATAAAATTTGTCAGTTTTTTTTTTTTTAAACGATTGCTCCTACGCTTATGCATGTAAAAAACAGGAAAGTATTCACCTGTGTTTCCGTCTTATTTTCTGTATTGTTTATATTTAGCTATTTAAGCCATTTCAAATACATATTTCAAATAAGAATCTAACTTAAAAAAAAATAGCAGGAATTCCTTGGTGGTCCAGTGGTTAAGTCTCGGTGCTTTCACTGCCGTGGGCCTGGTTTCAATCTGTGGTTGGGGAACAAAGGTCCCCCAAGCCTCATGGCAATGTATTCAATAAAGGTCATCACTTTCCCTTTTTATTCTAAAGTCCATGTGTGAGTGCATCAGAGCCATTACTTTTGTCCTTAGGAGACTGTTTTGATATCCTGTCAGGACCAGAAGTGCAGTGTGGCGGTGATGCCATGGGTACTTCTTAGGCAAACAGAAAAAGGCAGTGAGCCTCAGGCATGGCCGTAAAGCTGTTTGAGAAGCTCTCGGGAGTTAATACACTCATCAGAAGATAAATTCCTTTGCATAAGCAAACAGATTCTGCTTAGAGAATGTTCCGTGTAGCGCAGATTGAATCCTGTACAAATGCTGATGTGTCCATGAAACAGCACAGCTGTGCCCTTTTGAAGCGTGATTTTGTTCTGGTGAGAGAGAAGGTAGAATGGGCCAGCTGCTCACTTCTGTAGTGTCTTTTGTTCTTCTTCTGGAGGTTGATCCTGGGATCCCACAATGGTCTGGAGTGTCTTTGAATTGTCAGAGGGCAGCACATTTCAGTGGTGTGTGAATTAATGGTTCACTGAATTCTGAAATAAACACAACGGTTTTTAGCTTTCCCTTAGTGACAACCTGTACCTACCTGACCCATTCATAAAACCAGCCCCACAGCAGAACAGAAGCTTCATGAATCACAGGGTAGTTTTTCTCCACCTCTATTCTGAGCACCCTGAAGATCACCACCACATTTGCTATAGATAACGGTGCTGATAAAGAAGTCATTTGAAATATGTCTTGGATTGTATGATGTCCAAAATGTTCAAAAGAGTCCGCCTTGCATCTTTAAGAAGTCTAGTAGTTAAGGGCTTCCCTGGTGGCGCAGTGGTTGAGAGTCCGCCTGCCGATCCAGGGGACATGGGTTCGTGCCCCGGTCCGGGAGGATCCCACATGCCGCGGAGCGGCTGGGCCCGTGAGCCATGACCGCTGAGCCTGCACGTCCAGAACCTGTGCTCCGCAACGGGAGAGGCCACAACAGTGAGAGGCCTGCATACCACAAAAAAAAAAAAAAAAAAAAAAAGAAGTCTAGTAGTCAAAAGCGAGATTCATTTCAGGCTAAAGGCGTCCTCCTGAGAAGGAGAAGGAAGAGTGCTGGGGATAAGCCTCTCTCTTTCCTCTGTCTCCTCAGGACAGTTGAGACCTGTTTAGGCTCTGAGCTGCTCTGGAAGCGGAGACGTTGAGGAAGAATGTGGGCATTTGGTCCTGGGAGTAAGAACCAGGAAGATAATTAGCATTTGTATTCAGTCCAGTAGCTTAGAAACAACTTAAATACATACTTGAAACCATTATGTATATATATATATTTTTTCTTTTTTGCGGTACGCCGGCCTCTCACTGTTGTGGCCTCTCCCGTTGCGGAGCACAGGCTCCGGACGCGCAGGCTCAGCGGCCACGGCTCACGGTCCCAGCCGCTCCACGGCATGTGGGATCTTCCCGGACCGGGGCACGAACCCGTGTCCCCTGCATCGGCAGGCGGACTCTCAACCACTGCGCCACCAGGGAAGCCCTCTGTATATTTTTATAGACAAATATAAAAGGAGGGAAGATAAAACCAATATATATCTATTTATCAGCACACACAGAGGTGATAACCCAGAGGCCAAATACCTGATTTGTTACATAGCATTTTGAATTTGTTACTGTGTGACTATAACATGGAAGTCAACTTTTGTTTGTCTACGTAGATAACTTTTTAATAGTGGTATAAAAAGTAAATGAGCTGATTAAAAAGCTGCCCCCGCCTGAGGGAGCCTGACCTCTGCATTTCTGCCCCTGATTAGGCACTGCTGATCCCCTCTTAGTGGCAATGGGAGGAGAGATGTGGCACCTGGGTTGGAGCCACCAAGTCCCCTTGGTCCCTGGCCACTGCAGACTCCTCTCCTTTGCAGGGACTGCAGCCTCCCAGCCTTCTTTTTAAAGCTTCCTTTCATTCGATTTGTGGAATATGAAACCAGCAGCTCATGAGCTGTGTGGTGTTCCAGTAACAAAGTGTTTTCAATAAAAAGCGAGGAACTTGTGCGTGAAGAAAGCCGGATCCCAAAGCGGCCCCACGGAGGCAGATCATAGGATGCAGGCGGGATGCTGAAGAGAAGGTGACTGCAACCACCGTTGCTCCCGGGCCCCGTCAGCTTCCAGATCCTGTTGAGTCTGTCTCCTCACCATCTCTCACATCACCCTTTCCTTTGTTTCTGGAGGAAAGATAGGCATCTTTGTCAGTAATTTGGGCTTCTTCCCTCATAGGGCTGTAGTGAGGTTTAGTAGTATGTGCGAAACACTTAGCTCCGTGCCTGGAAACAGTGGGGACGTAGTAGGGGTTAGTTTTGTCCTTCCCCCTACCCCACTTCACCTCTGGAATCAGGGTAACAGGGTTTGAGGCCTGGCCCCTCTCCTACCTGTGTGACTTTAGGCAGCTCACTATCCCTTTCTGAACCCTTGACGACTTACCTGACGCTGTCTCTCCCTACTCAGAACCAGTCAGTGATTCTCTTTCCTCTGTCAGAACCAGACTAATCCCCCCCCACACCAATGTCCTGGGTCCACCACAGTAGGTCTCAGGCTCCCTTTCCATCTCATCTCACCATTATTCTCCTTTGGGTCACCGCCAAATGGGTCTAAATGCTGCTTTCTGTCTTTCCCCCATTCCCTGGCTTCCTTTCTTGGCTCATGTGTTCCCTGTGCATGAAGTGCCCACACTGCCCCCATATCCAAGTCCTGCTTCTCTCAGGTCCATCTCAGATGCGGCCTTCTCCATGCTCAGCATAAGTGTCTCCATATTGGGCCCATTGTCTTGTTTTTAACAGGCTATATGTCAATTATATCTCCATTTTAAAATAATGTAATATTTATTCCATTAAAAAAAAAGTAGAGCAGTGGACTGAGAAAGTTCCTTTTCTTGGTGACAGAGCTGAAACCAGTATCTCTAGCCTGACTAACCCAAGGACATAGAGCGTAGGGAAGTGGTCACCTGAGCATTTGGTGCCATTAATTTAAAAAAATGTTTAATGAATACGTTTTATTTCTCAAAAATGTAACATGACTTAGTAACCATCTCCTTTTTTCTTTTCTTTTCTTTTCTTTTTTTTTTTTTTTTTGGACTCGTGAATTTGTTTTTATTTTTATTGTGCTATAGGGGATGGGTTGGGAAATATCTCTGTAAGTTGTGCCCTCCTAGGGAAATGTCCATTCTCATTTTCCTGGAACAGCTTTCGGCGCTTTTTCTCTTTCTTGGAGCTGCAGGTCTTGCTGGCAGCAGTCTCTTCAGGTTCACTGCTGAGAGGCTCCTCCTTGGAAGAGAATTTCCTCTTTTTCTCGGGTACCCTCTTGTTTCCTGACTCTTCAGGGTCACTGTCTGGTTCCTCTTTGGGGAAAGATTTCTTCCTCTTGGTAAGACTTCCATTGCCAGCTGTCTCTTTATGATCACTACTAACCAGCTCCTCCTTGGAAAAAGATTTCTTTTTTTTGGGTTTGGAGGAGACAGATGGGTCTTCCATTCCATTCTCCTGAGGAGCCTCCTGGGGCTTTTGCTTCTTCGTCTTTTTGGGTCTTTTCATCTGTCTCCTCACATTCCTCCGGGGTCCTACTGCTGTTTTATGAAGATGCAGGGCAATCACAGCTAGCCTCTTCTTTTCCTTCTTCAAGCGTTTCTTCTACTGTTTCTCCAGTTTCCTAGTAACCTCAGCAGCCGCTTCCTCTGCCTGAACCATTGCCTCCTTCATGACATCCAGATTCTTTCGTGGAATCTCTCCAGTCTCGTAGAAGGACAGCCACTCCTCAACTTGTTCTCGAAGCTTCTCCCCAGATACACTGGTAGGTACCTCAGAGAAGCAATCGATTCGTGAGGCAATACTGCATTTGTTTGCCAGGTATCGGGAGATGCGGCCTCTGTTCTTGGCAACTGCTCGGCCAATGAAGGTAGAGTGGAAAATGAGTCCGTATTTTGGGGTGTTACCCCTTGTCTTCAGGGCTCTGGAAAGTTGGTCCCTGTGCTGGGCCCAGGGAATCACTCAGACACCAGGACTGGCCATCACCCCCATAGCAGAGGCCTGTACAGGTCAGGGAGCCCTGGTCAACCATCACCGTGATCCTTTTTTCTTTTAATCCATTTATTTATGCAACCAATTAAGTGGTCTAAGCACTGTTCCAGGAGCTGGGATAAAAGCGATGACGAGCTAGACAATACCCCTGCCCTCCCTTGGCTTGCCTTGTGTGGGTGAAGGCAGAGAAAACAAGCAAGCAAGCCCTGTAATGCCCATGATGTGACGGAGGAGCCAGGTGGGAGAGCTAGCTCCCTTTGATAGCATGGGCAGGAAGGGCCTCTTGGAGGCGGTAGGTGACCCTCGGTAAGAGAAAGGTGAGTGGGAAGAGGCTTCCAGGGGAGATCTGAGGCTGGACTGTTTCAGGCAGAGGGAAGGGCAAGCTCCAAGGCCCTGAGATGGGAAGGAGCCCCTTGAGGAATGGAAGGAGGGAAGCCCGTGGGGCTGGAGGGTGTGGAGCAAGGAGCCAAGGGTCCGAAATGATTCTGGAGGACGAGGCGACGGCCGGACGGTGAAGAAGAGCAGGGTCTCTTTTAGATGCGGTAAGAGCCATTGGAGGGTTTTCAGTAGGGGTGTAACAGGTCTGTGTCAGGCTTAGCTAGGAATTTAGTGAAATTGTGATCTTTGAACCTCAGCCATTACCATGCTGCTCTACCGTGAGCTGGAGCTTGGTGACCCAGGCCTGTCCATGCTCCTCGGGGAAGTTTCTTTGACAACCAGCTGCTGTGAAAGCTACTCTGTGTTGAGTAACAGTAGCCCTAACTATCCTTTAATTTCCTTCTGTTTACGTTTGCTTGGTGTGTTGTAAAAGGTGTGATTATACATGTGGACATGAACCTGGAGGCAGTTAAACGATGGTGGAACCTGGCAATAGGCATTTGGAGACCGTGGCTTGGCTCTGGGAAGCCCACCTGGGGTGGTGTTTGTAGCTTTCTCATGGGGACAGGTAACCATCTTGCCTCGTGAGCTCTTGCTCCTTCACTGTGGAGTCTCTGAAGGTCCAGTTCTTAACCCTCCGTGCTCCTGTCTTTGTGCCGCTCCCCTTGGATGTCGGCCACCCTCAGGACAGGAGGCCTCCTCGATCTAAGTACAGCGCTGGTCCCCCACCTTGGGGCTGCCTGGAGGAGAACTCCATCTGGTTCGCTCATGAGAGCTGTTGCATAATGAGTTGGTATATTCTCCCCTCATATTCTCGGTTGGTACATTCTCAGTTTTTGTCACAGACTGAACCCCTTCCTGGCTTCCTCCATCACAATCACTGTCCAAGACAGCATTTCTCTTCCCCCAGACTCCAACACCTGGAGTGATTTGTAGTCTTTTCCTTCCCTTTGTAGAATCTTAGGATGGAAGAGCCTCGATGATTAAGCCTCACATTACAATACTTTTCAGTTCTTAGAAGATTTCTCAGATCCACTCTTGCTTCCTTCCTACTGCTGCCACTTCTGAGGAAGAACTTTCCAGAATTGTTCATCTTCATGGCTGTGCTTATATCGAGTTTTTTAATTAGAAAATCCAGATTAAAAAAGAAAAGAAAAGAAACCCTTCACGCTGCAAGAGTCGAAATGCATAATTCACTTCCCACCATACATAGCTTCTATCAATATAGATGTTCTGGTGAATAAATGTATCCTTTAAAAAATTGAAAAGAGCCCCTGGTGAATTAATTGAGAAAAGTTGCAATATAGAGACATAATTTTAAGTGTACAAAGCTCTGGGTCAGGGAAGGATGCTGCTGAGTGGGATGGGCTGTAAAATCCATGGTCCAAACCAGTACAGATGGGGTATTTATTCAACAGGGCATTTGTTAAGTGGTGGTGGTGTTGCCTTTTTTTTTTTTTTAATTTATTTATTTCAGTTTTGGCTGCTTTAGGTCTTCATTACTGCCCGCGGGCTTTCTCTAGCTGTGGCGAGCGGAGCAGGGGCTTCTCTTGTCGTGGAGCACGGGCTCTAGGCGCGCAGGCTTCAGTAGTTGCAGCATGCGGGCTCAGTAGTTGCGGCTTACGGGCTCTAGAGCACAGGCTCAGTAGTTGTGGCGCACAGGCTTAGTTGCTCTGCAGCATGTGGGATCTTCCCAGACCAGGGCTCGAACCCGTGTCCCCTGCATTGGCAGGTGGATTCTTAACCACTGCACCACCAGGGAAGCCTGGTGCCTTTTTAAAAAATTATTTTCCTAATTTCTGACCTGTGGGGCTTCTGCACCAGGTAGAAGCCAGAAACTTGCTTTCCTTTGTCGTAAGAGTCTCCTCCCCTCTCTTTAGCTTTTACTGAGAATGGCATGTGGAGGGAGGGGGCCGTGGAATGCATTCTGGTGATCCTGGCAGCAGTGCCGTCCAGCGTGGAGAGGCAGATATCTGGCTGGCCGCTCCCCTGAGCCCAGTGGCAGGCACAGTAGGGTCCCCGTCAGAGCCGTGGTGGTGTGATTTGACAACAGTACCTGACTGCACAGCCTCCAAGCCTGGCTTTGAGACCCTCTCTCAGAGATTGTGCAAACTGCTGATCCTTCCTTAATCGATTCCTTTCCTATTAAAACTAACCAGAGTGGGTTCTGTTATCTGCATCTAAAGTATCTGATGTAGCTACTTACCCAGGGATGTTTGGGATGTCTCGCTCAGCAGGGGGAGTACATGATCTTTACTTGGCTTTGCCCATGAGCCGCATCGATTCCACACTCCAGATTTAAATAAAATTGCAGTTATTTTTGCATCAGTACCAGAAGCAGCCTGTGAAATGGAAAGGGCATTGGATCAGATACAGAAGGCCGTGGCTCCAGCCTGCCTTGCTGCTCTCTCGCTGCAGTGATTTTATGCACGTCACTTCTCCTGTTGGGGGCCTTAGTTTTCTTCTTTGTAAAATGAGAAAATTATACCTGATAAACTCTAAGGTCCCTTCCAATCTCGGCAGCCTCTGATGAGCGCTCTGGTGTTTTTATTATTAGCGAGCCGCTCCTGTTCAGATCTGTGCTCTTTAATACAGCAGCTACTAGCCACCTGTGGCTATTTAAGTTTAAATGGTTTAAAGTCCGACAAAATTACAAACTTTGTTGTTCCTTAGTTGCACTAGCCACATTTTAAGCTCTCATCTCGGACAAGGCAGATATAGAACATTTCCATCATCACGAACATTCTCTTGGCCCACACTGGTCTACCTGTTAATGCCAAGTGTCTTCTTCCTTTGTAGAGGTGCTGGGTGTTCAATTGTATTTCTGCCTGCTTAGTTGCAAGATCAACATCCATCTTATTAGCCATTCAGCTTGCCCCAAAAGGAACTCCTTATCCACTCTTACCCGCTCCCAACCTCCCCTTTGTCCCATCCCTACTCTCCGCCCATCTTAGGGATGGCTCCCCACCCATATTAACCAATGCAGAAACCTTGGGGTCGGTCTGGAAATGCCCTTCGTCACCACCCTTCACGTCCCCCATCTTGGTCCCTAAGTTCTGTCAGTTCCTCCTGTTACATATTAACGGAGCGTGCCCTATTTTCCTCATTTGTACGGTGTGCACCGTAACCGAGGCCCCTCATCTTCCGTTTCCCTTCCATTGTGAACCTCACTTTGACTTTCTTCCTCATTCCGCCTGTCCCCTCAGTTCAGCCATCGAATCGAAACACAGTTTACAGACAAACCAACAAAAGGCAGTTTTAATCAGCCATTTTCCTCCCTCCACCGCCATGTATTCAACTGCCTTTTCCTGACTTAACTCTTAGCCCCATGAGCAGCCGCGTTAACTTTTCTGTTCCCTGAACAAGACTCGCTCCTTAATTTTCTTCTTTCTTTTCGTGCGTGTTTGCTTCCCTCTTCCCATATAAGCCTTCTCAGCACTGGGTGCAGAGGTCATGACCTCTCTTGCAGAGCCCTTGCTGGCTCCCCTGGAGGAGTTAGGTGCTCCCCCTGGGGCGCTCTGCCGTCTTGAAGGTCACGGGTGGTGGCTTGGGGTTCAGGCTCCGGTGTTGGGCTGCCTGGGTTTGAATGCTGGTTGCATCACTGTTGATTCTGTGACCAACTTGACAGCTCTGTGCTCGACTTTCCTCATCTATACAATGAGTATTAGTAATAATACCCAATTCCCAGGCTTTTTTTGAGGATGAGGTGACATTGATATATTTAAAGTGCTTAAAATAGCACTCAGCGTGGAGTAAGCACTTAATAATTGTTCATTGTTGTCACCATCATTATACTTCACTTGACTCCTTGTTCATCTGCTGGGGTGATAGTAGACTGAATGGCAACACCAATTTTTTGTTTTTAAAGAGAAATCTAGGATGGTGCTTTCTCTTCGGTCTGATGATTGACATGTAAGCTCCGTGAGCTTGCTTTCTCCTCCATTTTCCTTTGAGCACCTGGCAACAGATGGTGTGTCCACAGGATGGACGTGAACAGGTGGAGTTGGCTGTAGCCCAAACCCAAGCCAGCTCTGGTACTTACTAGCAACGTGACTTGACTAGCAAGTGTTTTCATATCACGGCTGCCGTTTCCCCATTTGTGAAATGCTGCTATTAGGAGGAAAGTCGGGCACTTCAAAAACATGAGTTAAATCAAGCAAATCAATACCACATGGGTGAGATCAATCATTCTAGATGCAGGGATCCACTCATTTATCATCAGATCATTTTTGTACCTACTGTGGGCTAGAACACAGTACGAAGCAAATAGAGACATGGCTCCTGCTCTCATGAAGCTTAGGGTTTGGGAGCAGAGAGCTGTCTGTGGGACGTCATACACGTTTGTGGACAAGTATAGTAGCCAGTAGTGCCAAGAAGGAGACACATGGTCCTACAAGTGCGTGGGGCACTTGACCCAGGAGTGGAACGGGAGCTCCCCGGGGGGAAGGCTCCCCAGGAGGCAATGCTGAGGTGGAGGGAAAAGTATCCTCAAAGAGCAGGGTGCATTCCAGGAGGAAGGACAGAAAGAAGGTCCTAGTGGTTGAAGCGCAGAGTGACGGGGGCACAGGCAGGCTGGGAGGTTGTCCTGGACCAGGCCATGCAAGGTCTTGAGTGCTGTTTGTTGTTGTTTTTACTTTTGAACTGTACGCCCTCCTCCTCGCTCTCCTCTGCATTGATTCAAGTCCTTGGGTGGTGAGAATGACCACCTTAGCCTCTGTATGCATCCCTGCCTCTCGCCTCACCCTCCTCAAATCCACCCTCTACTCTGCCGCCACAGATGCCTCAAAATGTAGGTTGGGTCCTGTCATCTGTTGAAATCCGCCTGAAGCTTTCTCCTCATCAGGCCATACAAGCCCTGTGAAGGTCTGACCTGCCTCAGCTCCCACCACTTTCCCTCCTGCTGCCCTGGCACCAGCCATAGTCACGCCGAACAGTGTCGCCCTAACTGGCGATGCTCTCTTTGGCTTTTATATCCTCTCCTGAATGTTCTTCCCCTTCCCCTTTGCTTCCAGGCTGTTTCCTACTCAACCCTTCAGTCACAGGCCATCCATCACCTCTTCAGAGTTGCCTCCTTGCTCTCCAACATGTAACCACAGCCTCTTGTGATTTCTTTTTCCTCACAGCTCTTACCCTGCCACGTCATCATGGCACACTTCCTGTCTCCCCAGAGAGGCAGTGAGCTCCATGAGGATCATTTGTGGTGTTAATTTTGTCTATCAACATCTCCTGAGACAGGACCGTTAACTGGGGGGGGAGGTGTTGATATGTGTCGGTTAAAATAAGCTCCACTGAATGCTGTTTGAAAGATCAAAGTCAGGCAGGGAAACAGCCTAACTGTCCACCAACAGAGGAATGGATAAAGAAGATGTGGTACATTTATACAATGGAACATTACTCAGCCATAAAAAAGAATGAAATAATGCCATCTGTAGCAACATGGATGCAACTAGAGATTATCATACTAAGTGAAGTAAGTCAGAAGGAGAAAGACAAATACCATATGATATCACTTATATGTGGAATCTGAAATATGGCACAAATGAACCTATCTATGAAACAGAAACAGACACACATAGAGTACAGACTTGTGGTTGCCAGAGAGGTGGGAGGGAAGGATGGACTGTGAGTTTGGGATTGGCAGGTGCAAACTATTATATATAGAATGGGTAAACAACAAGGTCCTACTGTATAGCACAGGGAGCTATATCCAATATCCTGTGATAAACCATAATGGAAAAGAATATAAAAAAGAATGTACATGTGTATAACTGAGTCACTTTGCTGTACAGCAGAAATTAACACGCCATTAACACAACTATACTTCAATAAAAAATTTTAAAAGAATAATCAAAGTCAGACTCAGATTCTAAGCAGTAACTTGGAAATGGGTGACCAAAAAGTTTGCTGGGAAAGTGTAGCGGTAGTTAAAAATTACTTACGCATATGTATCCTAACACATCTGAAGTCCTCACTTAGACAATGGAATTGATGTACTGAAGGGAAAAAACCTTCAGTAGAAAATGCATAGTGTAGCCTATTAATTAATGTACTAGAGTGGGAGAAGCTTTATCACTAATATGTCAATAATACTAATAATACCAACATTTAAAATGATGAAAACTTTTATATCAATTAGAGAAGATCCATTTGCATTCAGAAAACCTCTACCCAAATGAGAAGAACGTGTGAAGGGACAGTCAGCGAGCTGGGAGTTGGGTATACCCTGCAGTCTGTAGGAATGAGGAGCTGCTGATGTACCAGGGAGGAGGTATGATGCTGTGAGTCAGGGTAGCGATTTTCTTCTCCATCATTTCTTTTGGGGGATTGTCAAAATCCTGATGTGCTCGTGGGAATATGTTACTCCTTTGAACATGACCTGTTAATAAGTGCAGCCTTGGAACCTTGGGGATGTTTCCAAATGTTAGTCAACATACAAGATCAAGGTCTGTTGCAATGAGGATGATACGTGCTGTTGAGTTGGTGGACATCAGACAGAACATCGAAGCAAGCACACCTGTGAGGAAAGGGGTCGACTTGCTATGGGGGAGGGGCTTGGTAGGGCACCAGCCTAGTACCAGGAGATCAATGTTTGCCAGGAGTTGGGTACAGTTTGCTTCCTAAGTAGAGTGGACATTTGCTTCATCCTCTGGCGACTCAGTAAGTACCTTTTGGACATCCTTCTGGCTTGGGGAAATGTCTGGCCTTCTGAACTCTACCTCCTCAAAGTACAAGTCAAAAAGTCACTTTCTGCATCTCCCTGGCAGCCAGTACCAGAATATATTACAGGCTCTGCCAGTCAGATGCATCAAAGGGGTGACTTTGATTCAGAAGGCAGTCAGGAGAGGCATCCCACTGAAGTGTTTCTCGAGAGGGTGCTAGTAGCATCTGCAGTAGGGTCTGCAGGGGCTTTCTGGTGAATCTGTCATCTCCTAGCCTGATTCACTGGTCCACCAGATGTTCTGTGACCTAATGTCCTTAAGAAATTTCGATTCTGCTTCAGTTATCTAGAGTGCCTTCTGTTGTTTGCAACTAAAAGCTCTGAATGATATGGGAGACTATATAAATGGACGTGGCCAAGGCAGCTCTGTTCTCACAGCAACTCAGTACTGACCAGAGACCATGGGGATCTTGAGGAAACTGGATACAGTTTCATGCTTTTGGTTGTGCTGCCAATTCAAGGTGTTTCTGGTGTAATGCGAGGCATACAAACTTGAAAAATCTCAGGTTATATAAAATGGCACACAAAAAGATAACAGGACTTACGGAAAAAGAGAGTTGGGTAGATCACCCCAAATCTATGAAACTCCATCCAGAGCACGAAGAAAAACAACAAGCCTAATGAGGATATCGGCTCAACTGGAAAGTCACACTGAATTACTAAGAAATAAATATTCTAGGGAGTATCAGCCTTTACCTTAAAAGGTGACGGTACCTTGATGGAAGGGGGGGATAGAGACTGCTGAGTTCTGAAAGCAAGGTTAGAGGGGGGTGGGGAAAAGTGCTTGTAGGCTTTACACAGATTTGAGTGATGACTGAGATGGATGGCTCTGGATCCTTGTTTTGTGATGTTCTTTTACACTGCATCTTCGAGAACTGTGCATTATGTCTGTCTGTGACAGAGCATGAGGCTCTACTAGGCTAATAGGAAAAAGGGGCGGGATGAATGGGTACCTGGTACAGTAACGTAATCAGCTCTGTTAGTGAGTTTTGTGTTCAGATGCTTTTACTTGGGGCTGAGTATTAACAAGCTAAGAAAAAATTACATATAAACAGACACCGTTTGTGCTTTGTATGGACGTTGTTCTCCTATTTACCAATGACATATGGACTATGGTATTTAGGGAAACGTGTGCTATAGTAGATGAGAGTGTATTTGAGAGTGTTCCATAAACCTGAAAATATGGAAGACGCTTGGCCTGTAGATAAAGGGACTGTGGGATAAAGGATCCCCAGCATTATTTAAGAGGAGGAACCCCAGGAGAAGAGTAGACTGTCTTATTGCTGAAGGCAAGAGATATGGCCTGGCATAGAAGTTAGAGGCACAGGCTGTGGACAGACCACCTGGATATGAATCCCTCCTCTCCCATGTGCTAGGTCTGAGCCCTAGTTTGATCATTTGTAAAATGGAGATAATAAGGCTACTGCCTTAAATGTGTTAATGCATGTGAAATACTTGGGGCAGTTCCCTAAATGATGTCCATTGTTGTTGACTTCTCATCTATCCGTCTACGATCCGATCTGCTTCAAGGGTAAGGAGAAAGCTCGCGTGAAGTACTTCTCACTGGGTCTAACATGTAATAGGCATTCGGTCCACATTTGTTGAATTTGGATCCAGTGAGAAATATCCACATAGACTGCAACCAGCACAGTTTCCTTTCCTCCTCCTAAGTCAGTGTGGACACTGCTTACTGGCAAGGACTGGATGATCTGTATTGAAAGGACAGATTCAGGAGCACATTCTGGACTGGCGGGCTGTGTGTGCATCCCGGGTGCTTGAGAGTACTAACATAAAATCCCAAGGGAAGGTCAGACCTTCAGAACAGAGCCTGAGTAGAAAGAACTTTGCCTCCAGCCTGATTTCAGTTGCAACCAGGACATTTCAATTAAAAACACTTTAGATGCTGGAAGCCACAGCGTCTGTTTCTAATTGAAAGGTTATTTGCAGACAATATGTTCTTCATAGAGTGACATTTGTAGGTGTTTATTAATACAGAGTCTATTGCAGTAAAATCCATTTTGGAAATGGAAATAGATAATTGTTTTTGAACCTTTTAATCATTTTTTAAGCCAAACAGTGAACTGGAAAGCATTTAGCCGAGGAAGTGCATCTGATTACACAAGCAAATTATTCGGTTGGGATGGGATGCAAATATATGCTGTCTCCTTCTGTTCTATCAGGGTAGGCAGAGGGGAGAGGTTCCTCATTTTATCTCCAGGTTCTGTGACATTTTTTACTCACATCTGATGCTTTAGAGGCCCGCGATTCTAGTCCTGGCTTTTCCATTCATTTCATGGTCTTGGGAAAGTCACTTTGCGTTTCTGGGCATCAGTTACTCATCTGTAAAATACCTTATGATTTAAAAGGTCTCTTCTAGCTCTGACCATATGTGATTGTAGGATTCTGTGCCTTGGTGAAAGTGGACAAATTCCTGTGAGCACTTGAGCCATCCAAGAACACTGGTCTCCTTGATGCCCCAGACTGGAGTTAAAGATACTAGATCTTCTGTTTTATTCAGCACCATGCATAGAGCTCCTACTGTGTGCAGAGCACATTAAGGCCAGTGAGGGGGCAGAAGAGTAAAAAACTGCTTAAATTTCCTGTGGTCTAGTTGCAGAGGGAAAGCAAACATCTATAACATAGTCAGGAAGATTAAGCCGGTTAGAAATGCCAGTGCTCAAGCTTTCCCAGTTGTTGTGGAATATGGAAGGAAGAGTGTCCTAGTGGGAAATCTGGGGAATTGGACAAATTCCTAAGGACAATATTTATAACTGAATGATGGGACTTGGTTTTCTGCTCTCTTTGCTGAGCCAAATCTAAACTATTTATTTTCTTTCTTTTTTTTTCCTATTTTTTCAAAATTTGAAGTATATTTGACTTACAATGTTGTGTCAATTTCTACTGTACAGGAAAGTGACTCAGTTACACACATAGATACATTCTTCTTTTATATTCTTTTCCATTATGTTTTATCACAGTATATTGAATATAGTTCCCTGTGCTATGTATTAGGACCTTGTTGTTTATCCTAGACTATTTATTTTCTTTCTATCACTTTTTTAAATATAGTTGGGTGGGTCTTTCTCCCTTCCGCTTTTCCTTGAGTGTTTGAAAAACCCATGGCATCTAGTATAGCGCTTTGTTTAATATAAATGACTTGAATGGTGGAATGCCCGCCCCCCTGCCCATCCTCACCCTGGGGAGGACTGGGTTAGATGATCTATGCAGAAGAACTTGGTACCCTTGTAAAATATCGTTAAGGTTAATTACCAGCCCGTTGTTCTAACCCACTGGGTTGTAATCTTGTGGGGACAGGGGACTGGATAATGTGGCAGTCGGTTGCCTCTTGCTGTTTTCTAAGGTGGAAGAAATGTGCCCTGCTTTCAAGGATCTAAGAGAAACAGATATATAAAAATAATCGATGTTTCGTAGCTGATGATTCTCTGGACATTGGCTGGAATCCCTGTGGCTGGAGGAGGGAGAAGAGCAGGAAACCAGTCAGCTTAGTGTACAGAAAGCTCTGTCCACACATCAGGCATCAGACCTGGACTGGCCTTTTATAACAGAAGCTACTTTGAGGGATGCACTTGCTGATGTGTGTGAGGGTCTGTATCTCCTTATGCTTGCATCTGCATGGGAAATACAGCAAAGGTTTTGGTTGGTTTTTTTTTTTTTTTTTTTGGAGGTGGGGAGAATCCCTGTGTCTAGCATACCCACGGGTGTATTTCCAAGAGCCAAAAAACAAAGACACAAAATAAACAATGTTCCAGATCAAACCAAAGTGACAACCACAGAAAACATGTAAAAACGCTAAGAGCGTTGCAACCAGTAGCATTACACCCCGTGGTTCTGAATTACAGAGCCCAGAAGAGCATGTTGGCAGTGGGCGTTGAGGTCTCGAGGCTAATTCCAGCAATTACTTAGCCAGCAGCCAGCTCCTTGACTCAGAGAGCTGCTGCAGAGAGGCCTGGAGTACCGGGCGTGTCACGTCCAGCCGTGCCTCATGGGTAACTGGTCTCGTTCTCTTAAAGTGGCAGAGTTTTTAAAAGATGTCTTCTTCCCTTTAACTGGGGAAAATACTTTTAGAGCTTTCGTCAGGTAATCACCAAAGCCACTGCCGTTCAGTATACAGATACCTATCTGAAGGCGCTGAGACAGCTGTATAAATGTAGCCCATTCCCGCACGCAGACCCACACTGTCCACCACCCATGCAGCCCAGAGGTTCTGACTCCTGTTGGTTCAAAGCTGCTGCTGGTATTCTGAGGATGAGTTTCGGAGCATCTTTCCGGTGCTCTTTCAACCCCGTTTGTCTAATTAGACAAAATGTGTCCTGTTCGCCCCAGTTTCCCACTGGGGAACCCAGCTGTCTGCTGTTGTTGTGTGTGTCTACCCCAGTCATGCTGGATTCGGCACCACTTTACTGCTGGTGGCCTGGGGGCTTTTAGTGATTGTGTGTCTCTCCTGCACTGCATCACCTGATGGGAAGACCAAAGAGGGCAAAAGCTGTCCTTTCCCATTTCAGCTGGAGAAGGATTTGTGTGTTCTAATCAACAGAAAATTAATGTAGCTGGGGCATTCAGATAAGGGATGTGGTGCTAATACAGGTGATCGGGAGAGTAGCAAAGGCCTCTGTCAAATAGCTCCCCCAAGAGCTACTGTCTAAATTGGACCCTTGCTAAAATATAAAGCAGGATTTCTCAACCTTGATACTAGTGACATTTTGGATCAGAAACATCTTTGTTGTGGAAGGATGCCCTGTCTACCATAGATGTTTAGCAACGTTTCTGGCCTCTAGTCACCTAATACCAGTAGTAGCCTCAGTTGTGACAACCAAAAATGTCTCGAGACAGTGCAGAATGTCCCTGAGGGTGGGGTCAGGAGACAAGAATTGCTCTTGGTTGAGAAACTTCTATAAAATAAAATACCATGTCTGGTTTTGAACTGTACCTAAAGAGGATGTGAAAAAAAAGGTGGCTATAAGGGCTGCAAGTTTAAAATGATGTCTGCCTCTGGCTTCTGATGCAGCCTAACTCATTTACCCATGATGATGTCTGGAAAACACTGGAAGAGATGAAAATAAATACTGGGAAGTAGGGCTGGAATTCAGCTTGTTGTCAGAATCAATGAGAAATTTCCTTTAACGTGGCACACAGAGCTGGTCTGAAGAAGGAACTCGGTGGCTCCTGCATACGGTGTCGCCCCTCTCCTGGTATCTGTTCCACCAGTTTGGAAACACGTGGTCTGTCCCCACCAGAAAAGTGAACTGCCCTCCGCCAGTCCATAGCTGTTGTATTTTGTCCCAATACAGTTATTCTGTTCCTCCTCCCTTCATAAGCACCTCTCTTTCTGCATCAATATGGAGACTGACTCTGATGGTAATAAGTTAAGTAGGCAGGAAGTGGGAGATGTGGGATTGGACTGGCAGTGGTGCATTTCTGCTGGAGGTGAGAATGGAGACAGAGGGGCCCTGCCAACACATCGGAAATCATCATTTTAATGTGTCCTATTGGTTGGTTGATTGGATGAGCAAGGAAATGGACTGAGGAAAGATGAGCCATATCAGAGAATACCCATTAGAAACTGGAAATGGACTGGGTGCTGACACCTCGTTATATTCTTCACGTGCATTGCCTGAGAAGGAGCTCGGACTCTTGTTCGTTTAAGAAGACAGAGAACATCCTGAGGGTCATCTTTTAGTCTTGTTTGTGGTTTCCTTTGCTGTGTAAAAGCTTTTAAGTTTCAGTAGGTCCCATTTGTCTATTTTTCATTGTATTTCCAGTACTCTAGGAGGTGGGTCAAGAAAGATCTTGCCGTGATTTATTTGTAAATAGTGCTGCAATGAACATTGGGATACATGACTTTTTGAATTATGGTTTTCTCAGGGTATATGCCCAGTAGTGGGATTGCTGGGTCGTATGGTAGTTCTATTTGTAGTCTTTTAAGGAACCTCCATAGTGGTTCCATAGTTTTTTAAGGTTCTCCATAGTGGCTGTATCAATTTACATACCCAGAAACAGGGCAAGAGGGTTCCCTTTTCTCCACACCCTCTCCAGCATTTATTATTTGTAGACTTTTTGATGTTGGCCATTCTGACCGGTGTGAGGTGATACCTCATTGTAGTTTTGATTTGCATTTCTCTAATGGTGAGTGATGTTGAGCATCCTTTCATGTGTTTGTTGACAATCTGTATATCTTCTTTGGAGAAATGTCTATTTAGGTCTTCTGCCCATTATTGGATTGGGTTGTTTGTTCTTTTGATATTGAGCTGCATGAGCTGCTTGTATATTTTGGAGATTAATCCTATGTCAGTTGCTTCCTTTGCAAATATTTTCTCCCGTTCTGAGGGTTGTCTTTTCTTCTTGTTTATAGTTTCCTTTGCTGTGCAAAAGCTTTTAAGTTTCATTAGGTCCCCTTTGTTTAGTTTTGACCTTATTTCCATTTCTCTAGGAGGTGGGTCAAAAAGGATCTTGCTGTGATTTATGTCATAGAGTGTTCTGCGTATGTTTTCCTCTGAGAGTTTTATAGTGACTGACCTTACATTTAGGTCTTTAATCCATTTTCAGTTTATTTTTGTGTATGATGTTAAGGAGTGTTCTAATTTCATTCTTTTACATGTAGCTGTCCAGTTTTCCCAGCACCACTTGCTGAAGAGGCAGTCTTTCCTCCATTGTATACTCTTGCCTCCTTTATCAAAGATAAGGTGACCATATGTGCATGGGTTTATCTCTGGGCTTTCTATCTTGTTCCATTGATCTATATTTCTGGTTTTTGCCAGTGCCATACTGTCTGGACTACTGTAGCTTTGTAGTATACTCTGAAGTCTGAGAGCCTGATTCCTCCAGCTCTGTTTTTCTTTCTCAAGATTGCTTTGGCTATTCAGGGTCTTCTGTGTTTCCATACAAATTGTAAAATTTTTTGTTCTAGTTCTGTGAAAAAAGGTAATTGGTCATTTGATAGGGATTGCACTGAATCTGTAGATTGCTTTGGGTAGTATAGTCATTTTCACAATGTTGATTCTTCCAGTGCAAGAACATGGTATAGCTCTCCATCTGCTTGTATCATCTTTAATTTCTTTCATCAGTGTCTTATAGTTTTCTACATACAGGTCTTTTGTCTCCTTAAGTAGGTTTATTCCCAGGTATTTTTTTCTTTTTGTTGCAGTGGTAAATGGGGGAGTTTCCTTAATTTCTCCTTCAGATTTTTTATCATTAGTGTATAGGAATGCAAGAGATTTATGTGCATTAATTTTGTATCCCGCTACTTGACGAAATTCATTGATTAGCTCTAGTAGTTTTCTGGTAGCATCGTTAGGATTCTCTACATATAGTATCATGGCATCTGCAAACAGGGACAGCTTTACTTCTTCTTTTCCGATTTAGATTTCTTTTTCTTCTCTGATTGCTGTGGCTAGAACTTCCAAAATTATGTTGAATAATAGTGGTGAGAGTGGGCAACCTTGTCTTCTTCCTGATCTTAGTGGAAATGGTTTCAGCTTTTCACCATTGAGAATGATGTTGGCTGTGGGTTTGTCATATATGGCCTTTATTATGTTGAGGTAAGTTCCCTCTGTGCCTACTTTCTGGAGGTTTTTTTTTATCATAGATGGGTGTTGAATTTTGTCAAAAGCTTTCTCTGCATGTATTGAGATGATCGTATGTTTTTTCTCCTTCAGTTTGTTAATATGGTGTATCACGTTGATTGATTTGCATATATTGAAGAATCCTTGCATTCCTGGGATAAACCCCACTTGATCATGATGTATGATCCTTTTAATGTACTGTTGGATTCTGTTCGCTAGTATTTTGTTGAGGAGTTTTGCATCTATGTTCATCCGTGATGTTGCCTGTAGTTTTCTTTCTTTGTGACATCCCTGTCTGGTTTTGGTATCAAGGTGGTGGTGGCCTTGTAGAATGAGTTTGGGAGTGTTCCTCCCCCTGCTATATTTTGGAAGAGTTTGAGAAGGATGGGTGTTAGCTCTTCTCTAAATGTGTGATAGAATTCACCTGTGAAGCCATCTGGTCCTGGGCTTTTCTTTGTTGGAAGATTTTTAATCACAGTTTCAATTTCAGGGCTTGTGATTGGTCTGTTTTATATTTTCTATTTTTTCCTGGTTCAGTCTCGGAAGGTTGTGCATTTCTAAGAATTTGTCCATTTCTTCCAGGTTGTCCATTTTATTGGCATATAGTTACTTGTGATAATCTCTCATGATCTATTAATTTTATAGAAAGTAATTTTATGGGTCTTTTTTTGAGTGATTAAGTGCTGTAAGAATTTTTTAGTGGTTTTCTTCTCTTCATAGTTAGAAAGAGTGATTAGAGCATCTTTTATATTACATGGCATTTTTCCTTTCAACAGTTGTATGTATTTTGTATTCTTTGCTCTTCTCCATATAGACTTTAATCAGAATGGATTCATTGTGTGCTATAATCTGCTATTACCCTACATCATGAAAATGAGTTATTTCCATCTCTGAAATATAATGCTGAATGTAATATATAAAAAAGTAAAAGGCAATATAGTTTTTGTTGATAGATATCGAGTTGTTGATAGATGCGAAGTCTGAATATAATTTACTTCATCTAGGGATTTCTATATATAAAAAAATAATATTTAGCCATTGAAAAACAATTCCGTTATAAAAAAAAGGCCACATCACGCTACAGCTCAGTGCAAGAGCAGACCTGTAAGGTGATTTATTGTAAGAAACAGGAGAAATATTTTTTAAATTCTTTACTCAGAATGAAACAAGAAGATGGTGGTATATAAGAAATAGGAGTGGTAAGCCATACATAGAGGAGAAGAAGGGAAGAAAATGGAGTTAGGGGAAACAAGAAAGGATTATAGGAAGAATAAGGATGCAAACACGTAATTAAAATTCACTTGAAGAATGTTAAGATCAGAATTGACACTTTTAGAATATGGACTCATATGTGGAAGGCAATCTTGAGATGTTCTTCCACAATGTAGAAAAAACAGCTGAATATCATGAGAGGAAGTAGTAAATATAGAATAGAATTATTGAGGTTCCTGACGATGAAACCGGAACAATGAGAGCAGAAATCATTTTTAAAAAGAGAAAAGAAAACTTTTCTGGGCTTAAAAGGACTAACCGTATTACAGACAAAATACACAGAAAGGGAGCCATATGGAGGCACAGTCTGCCATAATTTTAAAATTCCTGAATCAAGGAAGAAAGTGTATGAGGATCCAAGCATAAAACAGGGCTGCTTATAAGGAGGAAAAAGATGTCAGACGTCTGCCTGGTAACACTTCATGCCAGACACAGTGAAATGATGTAACCGAGTACTGAGAGAAGACGGTAGTTCGAGAAGTTTATATCCAGTAGAATTGCTTTAATGTGTGAAGTCAACAGAAGGACTGCTCTAAAGATGCTTTGAGGTGCCTGCTGTGGTCAAGCCCTCTTCTCGTAGAATCACCTTCAACCCTAAGGACCCTGAGGAGTAGGTGGGCCCTTGAGCCATGTGATTTGCCATCTCCAGCTAACCTGGTTGGACTAGGGGTGGACATCTCTCGGAAGTAACCTGTAACTTAAGAGTTGGCTAATGGAGATGAGCGAGCCAATTAGATTCTTCTTCAGGGATTTTGGAGCAGAGAAAATGTTGTGGTTGGTTTGAAGACTAGAGCTGGGAAGTCACAGGGATGAGAGTATTGCTAGCACCGTGGCAAGTCAAACCATGTGCAAACTAACCTTCAGGGAGGGCTTCCCTGGTGGCGCAATGGTTGAGAGTCCACCTGCCCATGCAGGGAACACGGGTTCGTGCCCCGGTCCGGGAAGATCCCACATGCCGCGGAGCAGCTGGGCCCGTGAGCCATGGCCGCTGAGCCTGCGCGTCCGGAGCCTGTGCTCCGCAACGGGAGAGGCCACAACAGTGAGAGAGGACCGTGTACCGCAAAAAACAAAAACAAAAAAAAAAACACCTTCAGGGAGAAGCAGAAACTAGGAGGACGCAGAGAAGCTGATCGGGGTCGGGGGTGGGGGGGGGACAGGAGAAGAGACCAGGGTCAGAGGGAAGCAGAGTGGCCGTGAAAGGAGACAGCATTGCTACCTCAGTTCCTTTCTTGTTCCCATGAAGCCCTTTCATCTTTCAAGTTTTATCCTGTGCCATTACAGTAAATCCTCTTGGACATGGGCAGGTGTCTCTTCCTTCCAGTCAAGAAAAGTTCTTACTACAAGGACATTTTCAGATAATCAAGGACTTATGAAGCCTGCCACCTTGGAATCTGGAATTGCAAAAGTTGCTTGAAGTAGAATAAAAATTATAAATCAGATAATAACAAAGTATGAAAAGTTTGGATTTCTCTGTGGGCCTCTCATCAGGCCTAACACTAAATTTATCACTAAATTCCTGAGGACACACGTCACCTAGCGAGCCACCCTGATGTCTTAGCCACTCTCATGACAGAAGATGGCGGAGGGTTTGGTGCTTCTGTTCACAGTGGCACCAGGATGAAACTTGAAAGTAAAGAATGTTGTTAGGGATCATTATTCCTAATTTAGGCAAAAATCCTATAATCTGACATAAAGGATCTTCCAGAGCAGCTTCTCTCTGAGGTAGTATTTATCATCAGGATTTTCAACAAATATTTATTAAGAATTAACAGTGTGTAGGCTACTTTGTTAGCTAAAGGTTATCTGTTGATTAGAATGCTTGGTTATAAGAGAAATAATGATCTTATATGTTTATCATAGGGCATTAACTTTTTAAAAAATTAATTAAAAAAAATGGAAGCATAGTTGATTTACAGTGTGTGTTAGTTTCCGGTGTACAGCAAAGTGATTCAGTTGTACATATATATATATATTCTTTTTCATATTCTTTTCCATTATGGTTTTATCATCAGGATTTTAATTGCATTTAAATATAACTACAACAATGTAGCAAACATCTACGACGTAGCCTGGGAAGAAGACTGGGGAAAAACATACCAAAATATTGACATGATTTTCTTTGATGGTGGGACAAGAAGTGATTTTTTTTTTTCCTTTTCTCTCTCTCTCTCTGTCCCATACACCACATATCCACACAGAGGTTTGTGTGTATATGTTTGCTTCAGTGAGTAAATGTTGATTTTTAAATGAAAAGATAAACTTTATATTATTAAAACATTTGAAAAAATACTGAGCAACATTTCCAAATAAAACCGTAGTAATGACCTACTAAGAGCCTGCTATTTGTGGATACCGTGTTCAGGCTGTTTGTAGGCATTGTCTCCCCAAATGTTGTGAATCCAACAAAGAGAGGGTGGGTTATTGCCATTTTCTAGAGTAGGAAACTCATGCTCTTTGAGGTTAAAGACTTGGCAAGGTGTCACAGGCAGTAATTAGCAGGTCTGGGAATTTGAATCCAGATCCCTTCCACTCCCGAGTCCTCTCTCTACCCCACTGCACCACATCTTCTGAATAAGCCAGGGATTGAGATGGGACTTGTAAACTTGTGTCACTGCACTGGGATTAATCACTATGAAGAGGAATAGATGTTGGGGAGAATTCCAGGGTTTTGAAGGAAGGTTATTTAGAGAAACCACCAGGTATATGATATGGAACAAGTCATCGACTCTTCTCCCTTTTAAGCTTCAGTTTCTTTGTGAAACTAAGGACTTGGGTCACTCAGTCCCTTGGCATCTTGCCACTCTTATGTTCTTGGGCTCATCTAAACGAGCACGCCAACCAGAATTGGGCTCATTTCTTTGTTGTTGCTTGCTTTTCGTTTTTGCTTTAGCAGGGATTTGAGATGGGAACGAAAAACATGGGCAAGGTTGTACAGTAGAGTTCAGTTAGAGAGTTTTATGGTTAAAGTCCCAGAAAGCAGTAATTATTATGCAATACATAATATGGGTTGAACAATGACTTGGAAACATGCAATTACTTTTTCATCTGAGTTGTACTTTTTTTTTTTTTTTTTTGCGGTACGCGGGCCTCTCACTGCTGTGGCCTCTCCCGTTGCGGAGCACAGGCTCCGGACGCGCAGGTTCAGCGGCCCTGGCTCACGGGCCCAGCTGCTCCACGGCATGTGGGATCTTTGCGGACCGGGGCACGAACGCGTGTCCCCTGCATCGGCAGACGGACTCTCAACCACTGCGCCACCAGGGAAGCCCCTGGGTTGTACATTTTTGATGGAAAAGTCTAGTTTTTTCATTCTAACCAGAAATCATAACACGTGTTCCAGTACTTTCCTTAAATGACACTAGTTAACAGACGTATTCACACTATAATGAGTCAGTTGACCTAACCATAAGTTATTATCTTAATTTCTTTCTGCTTTTGTGCCTGAATACATCATGTTCCACGTATGTATTAAAGAGAACAATGGCTTAGGAGCCAGGAGATTGCCCCTACCTATCTATATAAAACTGGCCAAGTTACTCTACCTATCGGGCTTCAATTTTCTCATGTATAAAATGAGTTGAACTGTGCCCATTCCAACACTCGCTGTAGCCTACAAACTACTTTTTCCTCACTTTTTAAAGAGTTCTTGACTCCGCTTGACTGACAAAATACACAGAAAATATGACAGTAAGAGCCAGCATTTATTGAGTACTCATTAAGTTTCAGGAACTTTGAGTGTTTTGTATGTGTTATTTCAGTTAAATCTCAGGACATCCTTTTGACGTTAGAGAGTACTGTTATTACTCCACTTAAAGTTAGAAAGCTCAGAGAGTGTCAGTAACTATATAAGGTTAAACGGCCGAACATTTACTCAAGTAGTTCAACTCCAGGACCTGAGTTCTTGGGCACTTTGGTAATATCAAGGCCACACGGGGGTGGTGGAAGGGCCCCTGAATAGCAGTGCGTACGTGGCTGGGAGTGAAGAGCTGCAGGGGTAGGTCTGTGCCTCTGAAGATGGCTTAGGGTAATCCCTTACAATTGGTATTTATGCAGTACCTGTGAACCCACCCTCTGAGAAAATGTATATTACCCATAAAGGTTGACTGTCCTCAAAAAGAATATCCACTTCCACGGGGGAACTTTAGAGAGTGTCGATGGAATCATCTGTGGCCTAGTCTGAATGAGTCAGCCAGGGATCCGCTCAGCATTCCAGGCCAGCCATGCGACTCCTTGGTGATCATCTTCTGAGTTGGCCAGGGGAGTCTGTCAAGGTTTTTTTCAGTGGTTGCCGGTAATGCCCCAGTGTCTATAAACAGGGCAACTGACCAGATGGTGGATTCGTCTCTCTCCTCCCCCTGCTTTCTCTTCCCGCTCCCCCTGGATGTCTTCCTGGCTGTTTTCTTTGCTTCCAACCCTACATTTTGGGTGGCAAAGGAAGGTGAAATTCAAACTGTTTCAAGATGGACAAGACGAGAAACTCTCACTATTGACAGGAATGATGCCTTTGCATCCTTATAGACCTTGACTATTCCGCCTTCCCATCTGCCAGCCTCTCCAACCTGGAGGTGGGAAATAAACAGATGAGGGAGACTGGCTTCCAACTGCCTAGATGTCTCTTGCTGTCACTGAACTGTTATCCCTGGATTACCACTGTCATGGTTATGCCACTGGGGTCATTGTGTTTGACAAACACATCTTGATTTCTCTCCAATCCAGCAAAAGCATTATCTGCTTTTCCTGTTTTTGCCGTTTCAGTGTTAGGTGTAGGAAATTAATAAAGTTCTGAAACTGTTTTTACTGCTTCAGTGTTTTGTGTAAAAGAACCTGTATTATGCTAAGTCATATATGTGTTGTATAGATATTGCATATATGTGTGTGATTCTGTATTTTCGATTGTTTTGTTCTACATTTGCAAAAGGTTTAGGGGCTGTTCTCAGAGCTGGTGGCCAGTAGAGGTGGGTTAATGTGACACTGTTGCTCACAGGCAAGCATCATGGAGAAAATTACATTTACTTCTCTGTAATGACCAGAGTTAAGTAAAGTTTTTAATTTTCCTGTTCCAAAGCCTCTATAGAACCTCAGTCCGACTGAGAGGGGGAAGGCACATTTAGTGAGTCCATGATCAGGAAACGATGAAGGAACTTTAAAAAAAAAAGCAGGTGGGTTTTGAAGGAAAAGAAATTCGGCACATTTCATAAAGGTAGGCTAACTAGAAGGATAGGGGGAGAAGGTGACAGGAAGGACTAACGTCATGGGTGGAATGGTTCTCCATGCTTTATCTGAAAAACTGAAGGGGTTGCTCAAATAATCTCTCTTGACACTTCTAAACTCAGGTTTTATGAATTTTTATAATTGCATGTTTTTCCTTCTTTTAATTTGTTGTTAGGCTCTCATCATTTCTTCATAGGACCCTTCCAACAGTCTTCTTGCTGTGTTTCATATTATCGACTGTGTTCTTTTGCCCTGTCAGCTCAGCCCTTCCACTGCCTCATTACCTTCTCAGAACATGGATCAGAGTCTCCTTTGAAAGCTCCCCTCCCTCTTCCCACAGGGTGAGGGTCAGAGGCCTGCCAATCAGAGGCTTTCATATTGGACCCCAGGTCACCTTTCCAACCTTACTTCTCTACACTTGCTTTCCTTACCTTGCACTTAACCTCGGAGCTGAAATGGTTGTTAGTCCAGAACACATTGTTGACAGTTCTCCCCTCTGTGCCTTTGGGTTGCACATAGCCTATGAACTGTCTGTAAGATCCAAGATCTGTCTGTTCCGTGGTCCTTGGCCCTCTCAAACACCAGTCCCTGATAAAAGGACAGAGAAGGAAGTGGTATGCACTGCCATCCCCTCTATTCTCCCAGCACTGGTCCTGAGGCAAGATCCTCTCAAGCTCTCAGCATCTCCCTGGAGAAGGGTGTAGCCGTCAGTGCACACAGTTTTCATGACTTTTGACTGTGTGGGTTCCTGTCAAGTGACTTTGTCAAATATCTTCATCTAGGGAAAGTCAGAAGGGTCTGATGGGGTTCCAGGTTTCAGTTCTCTTACATGTGGCCCCCTCCTGGTTCATCCAAAACATATTTAACTACAACTCATGACCTTTCCCCAAGATCTGACCTCTTCAAGAGTTGTTATCTCAGTAAATAGTGCTATTACTTCTCCTGCTACATGTACCAGACTGCAGGAGTCATGTCTGATACCTTGTCCTCACCTCCAGGTCAATCCATTACCAAGTCTGTTGATTGTTAAGTCCCTAATGTCTCCCAGATTTGCCCATTGTCTCCAAATCTTCATTGCTACTCTCACCTCTTGTCTGGACAACTGAAATAATTTCTTCTGTGGTCAACCTCCATTCATTCCCCCAGTCCTACCCCCAGTCCATTCTCCATATTGTTTTGTTTGTTTGTTTGTTTGTTTGTTTGTTTTGCGGTACGCAGGCCTCTCACTGTTGTGGCCTCTCCCGTTGCGGAGCACAGGCTCCGGACGCGCAGGCTCAGCGGCCATGGCTCACGGGCCCAGCCGCTCCGTGGCACGTGGGATCTTCCCGGACCGGGGCACGAACCCGTGTCCCCTGCATCGGCAGGCGGACTCTCAACCACTGCGCCACCAGGGAAGCCCCATTCTCCATATCGTAATGAGAATGACTTTTTTGAAACACAGTTCTGATCATGACACCCTTTGCTTAAACACTCAGTGGTTTCCTTGCTTTGAAGATGAAGACAAAATTCTTGAACTGACCTGGAAAGGGCAAAGAGGTTGCTCTTGGCCTCTCACCTTTCTTACCCCTCCAGCCTCAACTTCTGCTGTGCATCCCTCGCTCTCTGCACTTCAGCCTCATGAGTTCTCTTTCATTCCTTGCATGCACTCTTTCCCTTCCTGCCACAGGCATGTGCACAAGTTATTCCATCTGCTTAGAATACTATCCCTCTCTCACTTGCTTAATAAAGTTTCCCTTTAGAACTTAATTTAGTCATTCCTTCTTCAGGAGAACCTTTTCTGATCTTCAAGTCAAATCCTCCTATTACTTCTCTCTAAATAGTATGTTCTACCTCTTTGGGACCTCATTACAGTTTTTTATTGATTTGTTAAATGATTCAGTTGCTTTATTTCCCTGTTGGGCTGTAAGCTCCATTAAGGCAGGGATCATGTCTGGTTGTGCTCATTATTAGATCACCAATACCTGGTACTTAATAGGTTCCTTTAAATATTTGTTGAAGGCCATGAGGAAGGACATTTGCCGTACACTTAAGTTCATGTTGTCTTCTCACCGACGCTCCTCTTTTTCCTCCTCTTACTTAAGGTTCAGTCTAGATGCCTGATCCTAGATTGTACTCTCCTGGGCCTCAGCAGCCTGAATTACTCTGTGATTCAACGGATCAGTTCAGCTAACATTCTCTCAGTGTCTGCTGTGCCTGGCAATGCACTGCTCCTTGGGGATATACAGATGGAAAAGACATGGCAGGATGACCCATAGCTTACCAGAACATGGTGTGACTAAGTGCTGTGCTCAGTGATAACATAAAGTGACAGTGAAATACAGAAGGGGGAGCATCAGCTCAGCCTGGGGAAGCCAGGGGAACGCTTCAGAGACTGTGACACAGGGGCTGGATGTGGAGATTTGAGTTGTGATTTTGCGAAGCCTGCTGGGCGGGGGAAGAGGGCATTGTTGGAGAGGAAGCCGTGGGAGCAGAGGTGGGAAGATGAATGTGTGTTTGGAGAGAACGAGGTTCACTGTGGCTGGAGCAGAGGTGTCAGGCCCACGTGGAGGACTGTGGTTGTTACAGACCTGGGTTATTGGCCTCCTTAATCAATAGAAATTGATAAGAGGCCAGACAAGAAATTGAGGCAAGCCTTTATTGGGGGCCCCTGCTGCAGCACAAGGAAGCGAAAATAAGCAACAGGTTCCCTTGCTCGCTTGCTTGCCCAGGGGCAGCGAGCTGGTTCTTTATATGGGGTGAGGGTAGGCGTGTGTCCGCGGGTTGGGCCAGAGGCGGGGCTTAGGTCGTTTTCCCACCCTTTTTGGTGGTGCTGTGTGCCGGCGACACGCGCAGTACCCTGCTTTTACTCCGACAAGGTGCTTTCCCTCCCGCAGCTCTTCAGAAGTGGTAGTTGGGGTTTTGGTCTCTTTGTATCTTGTTGTCCATAATTTTCCCCAGCTAGCTGTGCATGCACGCATTTATTTTTAGTCCCTTGTAGTTCCTTTGTCTTCTGTTGCTTGAGGAGATGTTTGTCCAGGTGCAAGCACTGCAGCAAAGGGTCCCAGGTCACAGCCTGTCTCATGCTGAGAGGGGAGGCTTGAGGAACAGGCCAGGGAGCTGGGGCTTAACCCTACCCAGGCACTGTGGAGGCTCTGCGTGGCTTTAAACACAGGATTAACTGGATCATATTTTTAAAACGATAGCCCAGTCTTAGTATGGAGAGTGTGCGGCGGCTGGTGGTGGCAAGGATGGAGGCATAGTGATAGGTAAGAAGGTTGTGACGGTGATCTGCGCCCTCAGTGAGAAGGGCTTGAATCTTCGCCGCGGAAGTGGGAGGGGGTCTGATGGGATGATTGGAGAAAATCGCGGAAGTGAGAGAAACAGGACTTGATAATGAATGAGTCTTGATGGGTAAGAATGAGGGGAGAGTGGAGTCAAAGATGGCTTGGGGCTTTTAGTTAGGGGGAAGTGATAGGTAACGATGCTTTGGATTGAGCTGGTCAGGACTTCTCTGGACTCTTTCAGATGGTCCCAGGTGGCCTTACTGGTCTGCAGATAGCAGTGTGGGTTGAAATGTAATACAGAGAATTAAATTTAATAGATTGCAAGAAAAAAAATATTTGATTCATAATCTGAGGACAGCCTGAGCAGAAATTTGAACTGGTTTTCTATGAAAAAGCAAGCTAGTTGACTTGTTAATAATATTAACAGAAAATGACAGGGGCATGTGTGAGCCCGTTCAAAATCTGGATCCCGGCCCCTAAGCAGCGCTCTTGCTAGCTGTGACGAGGGCACATTGGTTTTATCTGCTTATTAAGGCACGTCCCGAAGGGCCTCTATTTAGCAATACTCCAGTAATCTAGTTACTGTTTTTATTTTCTAGACTTAGCGGACCCCCACTGTGTATATAACATTGAGTTGGGAGCTGTGAGGAATACGATTGAGTTGAGTTGTGAAAACCTCATTTCTTCTAAAGCCTCTGGTGGCTGAGACTCCCAAGTTTCCTCCCAGATAGCTTTATTTTTATAAATCTGCCCAAGTGCCCCAGGGGCTCCAGAGCCTCCCTCAGGGACCCACTTCCCATGGCCTGTACTGAACCTGGGCTATTTGAGCAGGTGTGTCACACCGCACAGGTGCTGGTTCCCAAGTGTGTGTGGAGAGCTCAGCAAATTGGCTTTGAAGTGCGATGGCTTGAAAAGTCACAATATGAAACTATTCACATAAAAGGGGTATAAAACAACCTAGCGGCAAGATGGTGTTTACATGAAACAGAGTCCAAGAAGCTTTCAGGGGAGACTGATGAGAGAGCTGCGTTTGCTCTCTCATTCCATATCCCACCGTGCTTACTGTCACCAGAAGTGATGCGCCGTCCTCGGGAGTTGCTGTTGTCTTATTTGAACGTTTCCATCTGCTTGGTGCCCACTCATGGAACTTGGGGAAAGCTCCCACAGACACCTGGGAAAAGGGCCTGACCCAGTTACTAAAGCCAAGCGAGCCACTGTGAACTCAGGCCTGATTGTGGCCTGCGTTGGTGTTCTCGAGATGGGTGCTGGGGCAGATGCGAGGAGGTACAGAGCTTCTGGGGCTCTGTTTAAGGGGACGTGATGCTAGGGTTAACAGAAACAGTAGCTGCTTTGAAAGCCTGTATCCCCCCAGCCTACAACAAGGCTTAGGAAATAGTAAATCTTTTTTTTTAATTAATTTATTTTATTTTATTTATTTTTGGCTGTGTTGGGTCTTTGTTGCTGCGTGCGGGCTTTCTCTAGTTGTGGCGAGCGGGGGCTACTCTTCATTGAGGTGCATGGGCTTCTCATTCTGGTGGCTTCTCTTGTGGAGCACGGGCTCTAGGCACGCGGGCTTCAGTAGTTGTGGCTCGCGGGCTCTAGAGCGCAGGCTCAGTAGTTGTGGCGCACGGGCTTAGTTGCTCCGCGGCATGTGGGATCTTCCCGGACCAGGGCTCGAACCTGTGTCCCCTGCACTGGCAGGCGGATTCTTAACCATAGCACCACCAGGGAAATCCTAAAAATAGTAAATCTTTAATAGTTATTTGTAAGTTGAATGAATGCATGAACAAATGAATGAATGAAGAACAAATGGATGAAAGGGTGAATCAGGGTCCAAGCCAAGGACCCCAGAGTAGGAGGCAGGGGACTCCAGTGAGAAGGTGGGTAGAGGAGGCTGGAGACAGGAGCCAGGCTGCAGCTTGATGCCCATGCCACATCCAGGGCTCTGGTTCTCCTTGGTGCACTGGGGAGCAGGCAACAGACTGTTCTAGACCCCCGCTCACCAGGGGGAAGGTATTCTGTGCTTTACCACCAGCCTCTCATTGGGCGGGGCCTCCCAGGTGGTAGATGGCAGTGCAGTGGTTAAGAACGTGGACCCTGGAGCCCGACTCCCAGGTGTCAGTCTCGGCTCTGCCACTGACTGCCCTGGGCATCTAGTGCTTTAGTTTGCTCATCTATAAAATGGGATTAATAATAGTACCTACCTCACAGGGTCATTGTGAGGGTCAAACGGCATAATACATTCAAAGTGCTAAGTTAGGTATTATTGTTGTTTTTGTTTTCAGTGTTATTTTTATTATTGAAAGTAGGGTGAAGGAGGCAGGATCAGATGTCATCTCTTTTTTTTTTTTTTCAACCGAGGCTTAGGTTCTTAGAATGAAGGGTCAGTATTGAGCCACTGGCAGCGAGGGAATGCGTTTTGTTGTTTATATACGAAGGATATATACAACAAGGCTTAGAAAATAGTAAATCTTTTTTAAAAAAATTAATGTATTTTATTTATTTTTGGCTGTGTTGGGTCTTTGTTGCTGCTATAGCAGAGTGTGGTCTTGTGTGGGCTTTGATATTCAGAGTCCCTGGTCCTCTAGGAAGTCCATGGTAAGCCGGCAGGGCTGCTGAACTTGTGAAACTGTATGAAGGAGAGTGTGTGGAGGAGAACCCAGAGCTCTGGTCAGTTCTCTGTGGCCATTTCGTGGGAAATCATCCATCCCCCTGCAGGGTCTGGCAGTTACGAGTCTTGAGTTTTAGGTTCACCATTAACCTGGGGCAGTTGTGGGTCAGTTACGCCTCATTTTTCCTCTCTTTAAATTGAGTGGTATAATGCGTGCCCTGTTAACCCTGTGGCATTATGACAGCATAAAAACGAAGAAGGGAAAGGTTTGAAAGGATTAAGATATCCATAAATGCAATTTTTTATTCTTATTAAATTGGACCCCACTCCTCACATTCTGCCTTTTAAAACAGCATAATGAGTCATCCTCTATCCTGGGACGCATGTACCAAAGGCTCATTACGGCCAACGAGGAGGAAATTTACTGTCAGTCCCCACCTCCCAATTCCCAGCACAGGCCTTTGTGCTGGTTCCTGAAGTGTTTTCTTTCCTATTTCTCATCATCTAAACGTGACTCTGCCTTCACGCCCAGCTTACGTTTCACGCTCTTCTCCAAAGCTGTTTGACTCTTCCAGCCACAGGGCGTTCTCTCTTTTCTAAAATCCAGAACTCAGCATCGACTTACGCTTCAGCTAGCTTGGGTTTCTAACCGCTTTGTAGGTGACTTGCCTGTACGAGCCACGGTTATCATGTGTGCGTCCAGAAGTACGCTGGAGAAACAGATCTGTCTGTACAGCAGGAAAAGCACTCTCAGTCTTGGGATTGGAATCTGCCTTCCACAGTCTGTGTTCTTGGGTGGGTTACTTCAGTTCTCTGAACCTCAGTCTTCTCAACCGTGAAATGGTGATATTAATATCTACTTCAGGATTTCTCTGCAGCTTAAATGATGGAAAGCTCTGAGCACAGTGACGAGCACATGGTAGGCGTTCAGTAAATGCTGCTTCAGTTCCCTTCTCCCCTGCCGGGAACGGCTTAGTGGGGAAGGGGAGGAGAGGTGAAAAAGATATTTTTAACCCCACTGAAACCCAACATTTACTTCTCAGTGGCTTGTCTCATCTTCAGAAGTGATGATTTCTCAACGGGAATGAGGACATCTTCTGAAGACTGACACCACTCGGATGCACACATCCTGTGGTGTCAAGAATCTTGACATTAGCCGGAGTGTGGGTTTCAGCAGCGATGTCCTGACTCTTCACAAGTCTTGGGTTCCTTGTATGATGTGACGCATACTCCACTGCACAAACTTAAGTGCCTGCAGAGGTTCTTAGTGCTGCCCTACCGCAACCCCCAGTGGAAGTGCCGTCCATGAGACAAGATCCAGAACCCTTGCCCTCCCCCACCCCTATTCCACGACCAGCTGGAAGGAGGGCACCCAGCCCTCCTTGTCCCCATTCTGATGATCCTGCACCATTTTAGAGACAGCTCAGATTTAGTAATTCTTCTGAAAATTCTAACCCTGCTGGAAGATTGGTAGTTTGTTTTTCTAATTGTGTTTCTGAGTAATCCCCGAGGAGAGGCAGCTGGGCTGTTGGCTTCCAGGACCAGCCACCAGTGACTTTAAAGTGATGAATGCTTTCCCCCTTCATTATTCAAGATACAGTTTTACCATCACAAGGAACGCCTTAATCAAAATGCCAGGAATCCTCTCGGTTATAAGAAATTTATTGGAATGATTCTTTTTTAATCTCAAGTCATAAAACCGTTTTAAACTTTAAATGTCATAGCAACATTATGAACGATTTATGGAGGGGAAAACAAATTGGTTTATTGTCTCCCAGGCTGCTCTGGTAACCAAGGTACTTTGGAGAAGCTTTTACCTTTGTAAATAGGCGTGCAAGCTTTGCAGAATGGCTGAGCTCCTGAAGGTTTTGTAATGTTGACGTTTTGGGAAGGGAAGCTGGTGTTTTAATTCACTCTCAAGGCCATTTCAGTTATGCCTGAGCTCTGATTTTTCTGCACGGTGGCGAAACTAGACTCTAGTTTAGGGAAACAGGCTGTCCTTACAGTCAGCTACAATGTGAAGAGTTCAGTTTCCTTTCTTTCTGCTTCAAAATCCATGACCAACAGTTAAAAAAAATAAAAAGTTTGCAGTGACGTTGTTCCCTCGGCGTTATTGATTGCCTCGAGAGCAGCTTTCCCCCCATTTGTATTCCTTGTGACAGCGGTAACATTTTGTTTCTGTGGATAAACAGGGTTGTGAAGAATGAAGAGGGTCCACAGGGAAGCAGGTGGCGGGAATTAAGTTTCGAGAGGACTCCTCCAGGCATTAGAATTTTCCGTATAGATTCCTCCAGACGTCTCATAACTTTGAGTGCTTTGGGAGGACGTTTCATCTTTGACAAATAATTAGTGCTTTACTTGTTTAAAATGTAAGTTATTTATGCACCAGACTTACCTCCTTCAGAGATGTCTTCCCCCAAAACCTCTGCCTGTGCCCTGTACCTGGCTGAGGTAGTGGCTTATCTGGGAAAGAGATTCCAAGGTGGAGATTTGAGTGCAGGCTCTTTGTTTTTCCCCTTTGGGTTTTTAAAAAATTTTAGCGAAGTATAGTTCATTTACAACGTTGCGTTAATCTCTTCTGGACAGCAGAGTACCTCAGCTCTCTCTCTCTATATGTGTGTGTGTGTGTGTGTGTGTGTGTGTATTCTTTATCATATTCTTTTCCATTATGGTTTGTCACAGGGTGGATAAACAACAAGGTCCTACTGTATAGCACAGGGAATTAATTATATTCTGTATCCTGAGTGCAGAGTCCCTTCTGGGAAGTGCTCTTTGGACAAACACCTTTGAGGGAGCGCGGGAAGAGGGTTTAAGCAGAGGGAAGATTGAGCTGCTGTCATTCACAGAGAGGCCTCCCTTAGTGAGCCCCACGGGTAGCTCTGGAGCTGGGATGCTCTTCACAGTCGAGACAGAGAGGCTAGACCTTTACAGCCCTCTCCCTCTTGACCAGTTACTGGATGCAGCTGCCTCTAGGAAGCGGCTGGGCCCTTGGCAGCTCTGACTGAGGGCAGTTCCTGGAGAGAGACTCAGCTATCCACCAAGAAAACAAATGCACGTGGTGGTTGTGCCCTGTCACCGTCAGCACTCCTTTGAGAAGTGTTCTATGACTTTCTCCCCCCGCAGGGTGATTCTTGCCCTCCTTTGTGCTTGGCTTCTGTGCGACCATGGCTGCCCATCCCACCCCCTGCCCGCCTCTCTGTAGGACTGTGAGCTCCATGAGGGCAGGGGCAGTTCTCCTCTACCTCCTCCATTTCTTGTCCCAGCATTTACCGCAGTTCCTGGGCTCAGTAAGCACAGGTTGAATGAATGACTAAATGCAGTTTCTCTCTCATTCCAGCCACTGTAAACAATCTGTGCTTGTCTGCAGCATCTTTTACTGCTCCAGTAGACTGAGGGGCTGAGGAGAGGAGAGGAAGACAGGTTTCCAGAGGCAGCTGTGGAGGTTTCCTGCCCCCAGGGGCTCCAGGGCTGCCCACAAGGAGGGGACCGAGGCTGGCTTCTCGGTCCACAGCAAGAAGGGCCAAGTCCGGTGAATTTTCAGAGCCTGGCAGCCCCTGCTGCCTCTTCTTCCTCAGCTCTCAGCTGGGGCCCCTCTCTGCACTCTGACTTCAGAGGCTCCCAGAGAGGTTGGGGTGGAGAGAGGCTACACAGCTTCCCTCTTCTCAGGAACCTTCCAGGCGGAGGGGAGGGACATTATTCCTTCCATCGAGCTGCTTCCAGGATCATGGAGAAGATAGACACACACCCACGAAGGCAAAAGAGAGAGACTTTAGGCACAAGAGCGTGCGCAGGGCAAACAGGCTGAAACCCATCTGCATTTTGGAGTGGCAGCTCGCTTACCTATGGGGTTTCACAGACCCCTCCAAGTTCCGTCCCTACACCTGCTACCTGCTCGCAGAGCATCCTACAGTGCTCTTCTCGGAGGCCAGGGTTAAACATCTTGGCGTTCAGGACTGGTCTAGTCCCCTGTGGTGTGAGCTTCCCAAACCACCCCTCCGTGGGCCTCGGTTTCTTCCTCTGCAGGCGGGGCTGTTGCGGCCACGCTCTGCCTCCTTTCCTCTCTTTCTCTCCCCCTCTGGTCGCCCCCGGCCCTGCCTTCTCCTGGTGCTGGTACTTATCCACCTCATTAGTCTCCAGCTCCCTCCTACTCCTGTCTGGGGTTGACGTGTTATTAGAAATGGCCCTGAGATTGTTTTCTCCCCTGGATAAAATATTCATCACTTAGATGTGTATTTTTATGGAAAGTTTCAAGAGGAGCAGGCTCCATTTATGTTGTCATATATCACGGACACGTAAAGCCTTGCAGTGAGTGAGTGAGCGAAACCGAGGGCTGACGGCGTTTATGAGCAGTGTGTGCGGAGGGGCAGGGATGGGGACGGTGAGTGCCTGTGATTTTTCTAGCAGGAATTTTCAGAGAATGTAATAGTAGTAGCAGCAGCAGCAGTAAAAACACATAGGTTAATAATTTTAGAATGAGGACAGCCCACTGTTATAATCGTGTAATTAGAGTTTTGTTCACTGCTGTGTCCTCAGTACCATCTAGAGTGTTTATGATAATGTAGGGGTTCAAATATACTGTTGAATGAATGGCTTCCAGGAAAATCATAACTCTCTACTCTGATTCAGCTAAGGGCATAGCCTCATTCTGCTGCTCTGCTCTCCTGGCTTGGCAGACAAGCTTTGGTTCGGTACTGTGCTCTGATGATGCTGTAACTCTGAGGGCCGAGGGAGTGATTTCACTGTTCAGTGAAGTCTCGGTTAGAGCTCAGTGTAGGGTCTGGGACTTGAAGGTTGAGATTTGGCTTTGGGGATGAAGGTACCATTCTCTACGCAGAGAGAGTCATGGGTCTGTGTGTGTGAGTCTGTGGAGGTGCCGTGAGCATGTGTGTCAGTGCATTGCTGGTGTGTGTAGGGGAGATGCTGGGGAGGAAGCGGGTAGCTTTCACCTTAAGCCTGTAAAGGTGCTGTGGTCCTTTAAGCGGGGAGATGCCATCCCTAAACCATGGCCAGGAGGGTGGGTTTTTCGGGATTTCCTGTCCTTAGGAATGGATTTCTATGGAACCATCTAGTCTTCCTCAAGGTGCCCCATGTGGTCAGTGGAGATCTGAGCTAAGGGTGGGTAACTGTTGGAACGTGATGCCAAGAGAGATTTTTCTTTTTATTCTGGGAAGCTGGGGAAGATCCAAAGCTGGGACAAGAGGCAATTAACCCCACATTCTAAGTTCAGAGGGCTGCCAGGGCTTATTGAAAGTCCTGAGTCAGAGAAGCAGCCCTACGTGCCCCCTCCCGCCACCTACCTGCCAATATTAAGGGACCAGAAGAGAGGAAAGGGGTTTAGGGGGAGTGAGGTGTTTGTGAATAGATGCTCTTGATTTCCTCCATTCCCTATCCCTGGGGGAAGGAGAAGGAGTATTTCCCCTCTCTGATGCTGAGAGAGGAAGATCCCAAGAAAATAACTCATAAAATTTGGGGGTGCCCAAAACTCTTCCCCCTCAGTTAAATCAGGACTAGTGATTACCTCACCTCTGAAAGTTGTCGAGCCACCAGGTTTGCAAAATCTCAAAGCTGCTGTGGTTTGCAGATGGGGTCAGGGGAGAAATGGAGAGTCTGGAAAGGGGTTGCCATCCAGCAGTCTGCTCTGTGGCCATCTGGCAAGGCTAGAATACCCGAGGTTCACGTCTGTTGAATGGGCCTCTTGGAAGGTGCCAGGGCTTGAGCCGTCTTGCTGGCATCTTCTCTTCTGCGCTTCTCCCCCTTCTTCTGCCGAGAAAGCTGTCTACCAGGTAAGGGGTCCCGGAAGCAAGAAGGTATGGGTTGGGCCTCCTCTGAGAAAGACCAGAGGATGGATGGATGGGAGCTCCGTGGTGAACTTTTGGGTGGACACCTCACACCCAGACCCTTCTGGAGGAGGTCCCTCCTAAGAACCAATAAAAGCTTGCCACAAAAGACTGGCATTTGGACACATTGCCACAAGGAAAAAGTCACCACGAGCCAGTTTGAGGAAACAGGGACAGGCCACAGAAAGGGGACTATCTCACTGTCATAAGCCCTCACCTGAGAAGAGCTCTCTCTGTTCCTCCCACGATCCCACCCTGACACCAGAAGTGAAGCACACACCGGGGGAGGAGAAACGTGTGCTTACAGAACCCGCTTCCCCTTCTCTCTGAGCTGGTAGAACATACAACGATTCCTGCCTGTACTGGGGCGACAGGAAAGAGATTAGTTTTAATTCATGTATGAGATTGGAGTGTTGTAGGTCACATGGCCTGAGAAGTCCTGGAATTGGGCTGAGATCCTGTTCAGGAAGTGGCACCCATCAGTGGGAGTTCCCGGGAGGGTGGGGATGATGTAGAATACCTGGGGCCGTTAGGGAAATATCAGAAGAGGCCATCAGTCAATCACTGTCAGAAGAAGTTCTCTGGTTTTCTGTTTTCGTAGGGGAGTTTGTGCTGTTTCACACAGCCAGTCTTTCACATGCCATCCCTGATAACCGTCAGATAACGGGACTCAGCAGTGTGGCCGTGATCAGACACCTGGGTTGAAACCTTTAGAGGCTAACCAACAAACCAACTGAACTAATGGCACGAGACTCATGTATGGTTGACAGGCACTCAGGGACAGAAATGATGCCTGTTGTGCCCCGTGGAAGCCTAGCAGTAAATTCGGTGCTGGTGGCCTCGTTAGTATGCATGTGTGTGGACTCCAATCAGATAAGGGCCGGGAAGTGTTATTAAACCCAGCAAGAAAAGGTGGGCCAGCTGAGCCTTATTAGTATTGATTGGAATTTCTTCCCACCAGTAAATCTGCTTATTAATGTTGATGTTTGGAGTCCCTGTTTTCATAAGAGCAGCCATCTTTGTTCTTTTCTCTTTCACCCTTCCTTCCACCTGATTTTTTTTTTTTTTTTTTTTTTTCAATGACAGTTTTCATTTGAAAACGTAATTTGTGAAGGCTCAGCCCTGTGATCTGCAGAGGGTTTGGTCTGCTCCACACTTTTGCTCCTCTTCCTTCCCCCCAACCCCTGTCTTTTTTTTTTCTTAATTTAGTTTACTGAAGTATAATTGATTTACAATGTTGTGGTAATTTCTACTGGACAGCAAAGTGATTCAGTTATACACATATATACATTCTTTTTCATATTCTTTTCTGTTATGGTTTATCCCAGGATATTGACTATAGTTCCCCGTGCTATACAGTAGGACCTTGTTGTTTATCCATTCTATATATAATAGTTTACATCTGCTAATCCCAAACTCCCGGCCCATTTCTCCCTCACTCCCGCTCCCCCTTGGCAACCACAAGTCTGTTCTCTATGTCTGTGAGCCTGTTTCTGTTTTGTAGATAAGTTCATTTGTGTCATATCTTAGATTCCACATACAAGTGATACCATACGGTATTTGTCTTTCTCTGTCTTACTTCACTTAGTATGATAATCTCCAGGTCTATCCATGTTGCTGCCAATGACATTATTTCATTTTTTATGGCTGAGTAATATTCCATTGTATATATGTACCACATCTTCTTTTTTTTTTTTTAACATCTTTATTGGAGTATAATTGCTTTACAGTGGTGTGTTAGTTTCTGCTTTATAACAAAGTGAATCAGTTATACATATACATACATTCCCATATCTCTTCCCTCTTGCATCTCCCTCCCTCCCACCCTCCCTATCCCACCCCTCTAGGTGGTCACAAAGCACCGAGCTGATCTCCCTGTACCACATCTTCTTTATCCATCCACCTGTCAGTGGACAGTTAGGTTGTTTCCATGTCTTGGCTATTGTAAATAGTGCTAAAATGAGCATTGGGCTGTATGTATCTTTTCAAATAAGAGTTCTCTCTGGATATATGCCCAGGATCCCTCACCCCTGTTTTTTTCTCAGCTCATCCCCAGCTCTCAGGAGGGGTGGGGATAGGGCAGGGTCAGGGGGCAGGGCAGCAGCTGCAAGTCACAGTCCCACCAACCACTTCCTCATGTCAGCCAGCCTTCAGAGAGAGTTTCCTCTTAGGTGGTATCTTTCACCCAGTTTTCTTAAAACAAGCAAAACCCCTAAATCTTCTATAATTTGGCTCCATCTTTGCTAAAGTGGCAGTTCTACTAGAGCAGCACTGTGTCCCTTTTGCTCATCACTACATGCGTTATCTGTGGTCAGCCCCAGACATTGTTAAGTGCGTGAATATGGAAAAGCATCCTCACCCATCCTGTTTCCCACTTCTCCCCGCTGCTTCACCAGGACTCTGGGGGCTGCCCTCCCTGCCATCTTACCAACACATGGTACTGCCTTCCTGTCATCACCTTCCTACCCCTGCACGTCCTTTCCTTCCACTGATACACACATAGACCATTCCCGCAGGCTCAGAAGTCCAACACGACAGCTCTGCTTTTGTGCCCACGTTAGACTGATTGCAGCTTGGCAGATGCTGTCGATTAGCTCTTTGAGTTGCAGACTGGCACTGATGAGACCAAGACTGTGAAATTTAACTTCATGTAATTTGCCCCAGAATAGCAACTTGTTGACCACAGATGTTACCCCTAAACTGGCCAGTCGCTCACAAATGGGTATGATTTGTTCTGGGAGAGTAAGTATATCAGACTCACCATAATTTGGTACCACCAGGAAAACAGCTCAAAGCCAGTGACCTCCTGCAGGGCCAGATAGGCATTTCGTCCTTTTACATGAGGGAGGGTGCAGCATTGTGGCTGGAGGGGCATGGGAGCCAAATTCATGTGAGGTTTCCTACAGACTGTGCTGGTTGTTGCCCACATTCAGTCCTTACCCCTGAGTGTGTTGAAGGAGTGTGGAGAAAGCCCAGTGACACTAAAGACTCATACATGAGAAAGAGACCTCAGGAAGAGAGGCTGTATTTGCTGGGACCAACTTTGAGTATATAGTTCATTTAAAGAGTAAAATGCATTACGCTATTAACTGACCCTTGGCAAATTGCTGGATAAACGATACAGAAAGGTCTTTCTCATGAGTCAAGGACTGGTTCCTTATAGTAAATACCCCCGCAGATGTCAGAGTTTCCTTAGATGACAGGTGAGTCCCAGATGAGCCAACCTCCCCTCCCTACCTTTCCAGCTCCACAATCCCTGGTTCAGAGAGTTGAGCAGTTTTGTAATCTTCCCAGTGTTGAGATCATAACCCAAGTCACATTTCTGAATGACTGCCTCCTGCTTGCGTAGTAGGTACCCAGGGCCAGTTATCTGTTGGCTACTGTCAGGGAAGAAGTGGGAAAGGTGTTAGCTGATTATTTGGGTGAACAGGAGTATGTAGGTAGAGCAGGCCAGATGACACTGTCTACATGAGCGTTTAGACACATCTTCTAGGAGGGCCAGAAGGGCAGTGTTCCTACTTGACCTTCAGCTGTCTTGGGCAAGTGGCTACACTTCACATGGGCCTGGATCCCCAAGGATTTTTTCTTCAGCTTAGGTAATGACAGTGGTTGACTCCACTTTGTATTTGGGGGAAATACCATATTGCAAGTGGCAGAGACTTTCTTCTTACTCAGGTTTGAATATCCTATAACACCTAACACTGGACCTTCTACTAGAAGGTATTCAACAAATGGTAGTTGGGTGAAAGCTAAAAAAAACTATGAAATGTGCCTCACAAAGCACAAATATTAGGTGGTTCCTAATATTACAGAAGGAATCAGGATAGCGGGAGCTTTAGGTGAAGGCTGGTGACTTTGTTTTGCAGAGTACTGCAGCAGAGTTCTCCTACTTGGCTGACCCTGTGTTTCTTTCTCTTGCTACTTTATTCAGAGACAAAGGATGCATTTGTCCCAAAGGTCAGACACTTGCCACCTGCCAGGACTTGCCTTTGGGTCTGTTTTTGTTGGCTTGAGTGGTTTTTTAGTGTTTAGTGATTCTGGTGGGAGAATTGCTAGGGAAAAGGAATAGGGAAGGGAAAAAAGCTGTTTAGCATTAGGAAATGGATTTAGTTACTTTCTTTTCTTGTTGCTTTCTGGTCAGTTTTTTTGTTTGTTTGTTTGTTTTCGGTATGCAGGCCTCTCACCGCTGCGGCCTCTCCTGCCGCAGAGCACAGGCTCTGGACGCACAGGCCCAGCGGCCATGGCTCACGGGCCCAGCCGCTCTGCGGAACGCGGGATCCTCCCGGACCGGGGCACGAACCCGCATCCCCTGCATCGGCAGGCGGACTCCCAACCACTGTGCCACCAGGGAAGCCCCAGGTTTTTTTTTGTTTTTTTTGTTTTTTGTTTTTTTTGCGGTACGCGGGCCTCTCGCTGTTGTGGCCTCTCCCGTTGCGGAGCACAGGCTCCGGACGCGCAGGCTCAGTGGCCATGGCTCACGGGCCCAGCCGCTCCGCGGCATGTGGGATCTTCCCAGACCGGGGCACGAACCCGTGTCCCCTGCATCGGCAGGGAGACTCTCAACCACTGCGCCACCAGGGAAGCCCTGGTCAATTTTGAGGTATGCCTCATTGAAAGGGCTCACATGTTTTGGCAAAATGAGGAAGGAAAATACTTTCCTTTCCATGTGGTTAAACAATCTCTGCTCTTTTCTTCATAGCTCCAGAGCAGCTCCAGAGGAAAGAGGTTTTTCTCAGGATTAGGCATCCATAGATTGGGGTCAGATGGTTGGTATGTGGTTTGATGGAACATCCTTGGGGAAGGTGCCCAAAGAAATTGAAATGGAAGGCTAGGCTCTGTCTTGGCATCAGATCAGTTGCAAGGATGAGGAGTATATAAGATACCTCCTAGTCTGGAAATGGTGAGGAGACTGCATTTGTAAAGTTCCTATTTATTTCATAATGATGTCAAGTAGTAACTCATGGAATTAGATAACATCTAACTTGAAGGAATCCTCTTTAGCCAGTTCAGTTTTAGTCAGTTGATAGGAATTTGCTGAACATTTGCTGTGTACTTCACACTCTAACAGATGTCATAGAGAATAAAGAATTTATAGGCATGATTTGTGTGCCCAAGAAGTCTATCTCCTAGTTCAGGATATGGATTAACATACAGGAAAGAGTAGTGAATAACACGGTGTCATCTATAGTGGGATTCTAAATTACGTCATCCTGCTCTAGCCCCTTATCTTGCTTTATTTTTACACAGAAAGTATTATTAATTAATTATTGTTAACAAAAGTATAATCAGAATTATTATGGATCAAAGCATTTCACCTATTCATTTGTTTACCTATTTAAGTCTCCTCCACTAGAATCCTTCATGAGAGCAGAGACTTTGTTTTGTTCACAATTTTAAATAAACAATTTAACCTCTGTCTGCTTGGCCCGTATTAGGTGCTCAGTTAGGTATCTGTTGAACCAGTGGAGTGGATCCTAAGTGCTAGAGGAGAGGTTTGTCAGAAAAGGTTAATGTGAAGCAGGGTTTAGTAATAGGCCTAATTTTTAAATCCATTCAGCATATATTATTCAGCACCCGTTGTATGTAGATTTTAGCTCTTTGCAGAGTCACGCTGATGTTTGGAGTAGTGGAGCTGGGGTTTGGACCCAGGCCTGTCTGGCTCCTAAAGCCACATCTTCCCGCTGCAGGATTCTGCCATCTACAAAAATGGCCAGGTCTTCCCCACAAAACGTCCTGGGGACCACAGGTCAGAGACAGAAATTCAGATCTGGTCTACATGTGCTCAACCAACCAGGATTTAATTTTTATTTTATTTTATTTTATATATTTATATTTTAAATTTATTTATTTATTTATTTATTCTTGGCTGTGCTGGGTCTTCGCTTCTGTGCGTGCGAGGGCCTTCTCCAGTTGCGGCGAGCGGGGGCCACTCTTCCTCGCGGTGTGTGGGCCTCTCGCTATCGCGGCCTCTCGTTGCGGAGCACAGGCTCCAGACGCGCAGGCTCAAGCGGCCATGGCTCACGGGCCCAGTTGCTCGACGGCATGTGGGATCCTCCCAGACCAGGGCTCGAACCCGTGTCCCCTGCACCGGCAGGCAAACTCTCAACCACTGCGCCACCAGGGAAGCCCCAGGATTTAATTTGATTGTGATGCTGTGCTGGCAGCTCTGCCATGAGTTATGTAGATGTTGTTCCTTCTTTCAGCTCTCTAGTCATTTTGCTACCAGGAAAATGAAGGTGTTTTGTGTGTGTGTGTATGTGTGTGTGTTATAAGTGAAAAAATATGTTCCAGGCTCCATAACTTATTATCTAAGAAATTATAGCATTTCCACCCAGAAATGTTTCTAATAAGGCTGAGAGCCTGATGAGTCTGAAATAATTTGGGTAATGGTCAGGGGAGTGAGAGCTTTGGTCCACTATGACATTAGAAGGCCCTAAAAGGCCATGTAGTAGGATCCAATGTTTGTTTCTTTTGGTTTGACCACCTCGTAGCTCCGCCACTCTGTAAAGTTTTCCTGTGCTTTCCTTTCTCATGAACCTTTAGAATCATGTGAAAATACTCAGTACTGAGGTGTTTAGGCCTCCAGGTTCTCTCTGGGACCATTCTAAGGAGTAGGCCCTACCTTTGAATTGGTATTTAGTTCTTGAAGATTAAATTTAGTTCTTGCTTGTTCTCTTTTAGAAATGTGAACAAAGAGAGAAAGGATGAGAACGTGTCTGACATCTTGCCTCTCTCATACTTGGTTGCTTTTCCCCAAATGGGATTATTCTGAGACATGTTTGTGGTGCAGAGCGCTTACACTGCAGGTTAGAAAGAGCCAGTAGAAAAAGGACAGCAGTGACATCGTCAGATAGCCTGAGCGGGGGACAGCATGGTGGATTCCTTTTTTCCTTTTTCTTTTTTCACTTTGAAAGCTTTGCATATTAAGAAATGCCAAACCCTGAGCTACACTGACCATGGAGACAGAAGGAAGCTGTCTTAGTCCACTCGGGCTCCTACAACAGCATACCATAGACTGGGCGGACTAGAAACTTACTGCTCACAGTTCTGGGGGCTGGAAGTCTAAGATTCAGGGGCCAGCATGGTCAGGTTCTGGTGAGGGTGCTCTTCCACCTGGACACCGCTGGTTTCTCATTGTGTCCTCACATGGTGGAAGGGGCAAGAGAGCTCTCTGGAGTCCCTTTTATAAGGGCACAAATCCCATTCATGAGGGCTCCACCCTCATGAACTAATTATTTCCCAAAGGCCCCACCTCCTGATACCGTCACATTGCGGGTTAGGATTCAACATACGAATTTAGGGAAGACACAAATCAGTCGATCGCAGAAATTAATCATTACTGAGGGCCAGATACTCTACAAGGTTCTTTCATAAACCTTTTCTCAAAGAAAGAATTGAGAGATATGGTGACAGTGGCCACCCTCTTTCTTAGTTTAAATACAGAATCATTTGCCATACTCCAGTCCCCAGCTGAGTTTGGGACGAGCCCTGTGGAACCAGGTAATTTCTTTCCTGGCCTATGCTCTTGACTCTTGTTATGGCTTCTGGGTGATCATGGCCTACATTTTTGGGCAGAGAGAGGGGCTATTGGTTTAGTCATAAAGAGTTTATAGGATTAAAAGACTAAGAACTCTTAAAAATAAATCTGTTCGTAATTTTAAAATATGAGCAGGGCCCTTAACCATTCTATACCTCATTTTGCATAAATTTTATATAAATAAGTTTTAGCTGAAGAGGTTGAGCTAAGGGTTAGCATGGTATGGCGACAAAATGCCAGTTTCAGAGACAGATCTGAGTCCAAGTCTAAACACACTGAGTAGTTTTCCTCTTCTGGAAAATGGGAAGTTTTTAACTTACCTGATAGGTTTAAATGTGGCAAGTGCCCAGCCAGGTGGCTGGCATATAGAAGGTACTGGATGAACGATAATTGTTATTCCTCTTTCAGAGGCACTCACACTGCTGTCTCTTTCAAGCAGTGATTGTTTAGTCTATCAATCAGATCATCAGTTCCATGGAGGTAAGGAGTGTGTCTCTAGCATTTTTATATTTCTCATCGTGCCCGGCACAGTGTCTGATACCTAAAAGCCACTTAATAAATCCTTAATGATGGTTCACCTAGAGATGGTGAAACAAGAGGTATTTGGTGCCATGACATTTTCAGGGAGACATCATTGAGGTGTGTATATCCCCAATCCTTAGCCCAGTGCCTGGTGCACAGTGGGTGCCCAAAGTAGGGAATGAATGAATGCATGAGTGAATGAATGAATATGACAGAGGTTAACTGAATATGACAAACTTCATCATATTAAATCAACCACTACAGAGCCCTGGCATTGCAGGGACTAATGAAGCCTTAATTACAGGATTACAACTCACAAATATCATGCAACAAGCCAGTTCAATTTTAGCTAGCTGTTGAACTCTTAGGACATTGGGTATTTACTGCTATTTCTAGAACACCCTTTAGTGTAAAATATGCTAGCCATACAAATCATGTAAACACTAATTAGAGAGGGTACTTGGGAATAACGTGTATTTTTCTAATGTGAATGGTTGACGTTTGGGACTCCCACTGATCCAGCTTATTAAGGCATGTAATGCTCATAAGGAAAAGAGTGCTTTGTAGAAGTTCTTTTCAATCCGATCACTAAGGGTGAAGAGGGTGGGCGTGGGTGAAGAATTGTGAAGTTGCTGTGGATGTGAGGACGTTAATGCTTTGGAGAGAGGACTACGCTCTCTCGCTTTCTCTTCACTTGTCTTCTTCTCAGGTGTGTTTTCCTTGTCACAGCTGACATCTGACATCTGTTGGGTGCTTGCTGTATGCCCGGCACTGTTCTGAGCTCTTTACATTCAGTATCCCAGGTCATCTTTATGACAAGCCTATGAGGTGGGTTTTATTACCTCCACTCGACCAGTCAGGACCCTGAGACTCAGCCTCACAGCTAGTAAGTGAAGGTGGAATGAGAACCCAGGGGAGGAGTCATGCTCTCAACCACTGTACTTTAAGCTCCTATGTTAATGCCCCTGGGTCAGGTGATTCTGCCTGTGGCGAGCACCTAGAGGGAATAAGGAAGTATACTGGGCATTTGGGGCTGTAGATTCAAGTAACAGACCAGGTCTCAACCCTATGGCATTCAACTGTAGTCAAGAAAATGAAGCAACTGAAAACTTGTATAGTTATAAAAAGTTAAGAATAGCAAAAAAAAAAAAAAAAAATTGTGTTGGAGGTCAGGGGTTGTCCTTTGGGTTTGGCAGCTGAATGACATTAATCTGGGAAAGAGCTGAGAGGTGAAGCTGGGGTGGGTTGGGGAGTGGAAGGCAGTTCATGAGAGAGTGGGTGGGAAGGTGGGAGGCGTGGTGGGCAGGGTTCTAGAGTGAAATATAGGGAGCACTTCTTCAGGGTCACCTCCCAAGGGTACCTGTGCCCAGGGATTGCTGGGGGCTGATCACCCTAGGGGCCAGTTGGGAGCTTCTTCTTGCCCATTCAGTAGTGCATCTCAGCCACTGCGTGACAGATCCAGCTCTCAGCAAAGGCGTGAAGGAGAGAGATTGGCTTTGGTGCTTCTCTGTCGTTTTCCCTTCACCCCTTCTTTCTTCTTTTCCTTGCCCTCAGATGGGTCTACTGCTGGGGAAAGTCATGGCCGCAGCAGTACTGCTCCCCAGAGCCCTTCTCCCCCTTCCTCTTGCCTTCTGATGAGTGTAGCAGATATTCCTTGAGCATCTTCTGTATATTAACATCTCTGTTTACCTGTTCTATGTGTGGCAGACTAGCTGGCTGTGACAGATGAACCCACACTCAGTGACAGCTTTGTCAGTGTGCCAGTGCAGCCCCCCAGTGTGAGCACATAGAGGTCTAGGGAGAGAGCCCTGAGAAGCTGCTGACACTTTTAGAACGAGGCAGAGAGTGAGAAGCCTGCGATGGAGACTGAGAAGCGAGGGCTCTGGAGGTAAAAGGAAAACAAAAACAGTGGTTTCACTGGAGCCAAGGGAGGAAAGAATGTGAATAAGGAAGGTGGAGACACAGAAGGATGCTCATGATAGATTAGGTGAACAGAGCAGTTTCCTAAAGTGGTACATAATGTGTATTTATAGGAAGATGTCAGAGAGAATGTAGACAAAAAGGTCATTGGTGGTTATCTCTGGATTTGTTATATATCTGTTTCTAAATTTTCTATAATGAACATAAGTAGTGCTGTAACGGTAAGACATAAAGCAGAAATTTATCAAAAGAGGAAAATGCAAGACACAGGCAATGCCAAATATAGCAGACAAGTAAGAGGAAGATATAAATATATTCATTGGCTTTGGCGATCTGGAGGCCATTAATGATCTTGACAAATGTTGTTTGAATGGAATGGGGAGGGACAGAAGTCAGATTGCAACAGGTTAGGGATCGATTGGGAGTGGGGGAGCTTAGAGGCTGGGTGTAGACTGCTCCTTCAAGGATCTTGAAATACTTGACTGTGAAGAAAAGTAGTTAGGATCAGAGTTGAAGAAGTTGCGGGGTAAAAGAAGGGTGTTTATAAAATAGGGAGGACTGGAAAATACGTCTTTGTGCTAAGGAGGGAACCATTTCAGTTAAACTGGATAAGGATACGGGGTAATTGATGGAGCATGGTCCCTCAGGAGTCAGAAGGGGATAGAACAAAAGAGCAGAGGTAGCCTTAGTCATGGAAAGGACATCTCTTCCACTGTGTGCACATAAATGAATGAGTGGATAGGTACCGATAGAGATAGAAACGTATGTGGTTAGGGAAGAAGTGAGGGCACTCTTATGCGATGGTCTTGACTTTCTCAGGAACATAGTAGGTGCAGACTTTGGTATGAGATAAGGCTGCCTTGAAATAAATGTCACAACGGGCTTCATCATTATAATAGGTTAGATGTAAGCTCTCTGAGGGCAGTCTTCCATGGCACGTTCCTGAATGTCTCCACTGCTAATTGTTGTACCTGGAATATAGTAAATGTGTAGAAAATGTTTGTTGATGATATGAATATATGGTTAGAAAAAGAATACGGTATTCCGAGTCTCTTCTTCACTATTCATGTCATTCCATAAGTGTGCAGTCTATTTCAGGTATCACAATCCCAGGGGGACACAGACAAATGAGGAAATATCTAGAAAAAGGGAAATTATAACAGGAGATTTGGAACTGAGTGTAAAAGAATGGATAAAGAAACTGAGGCTACGTTGTGTCCAAAATCAAACCTTTGGAGAGACATGAGAACCTTCATCAGATGTTTGACAGGCTGCCAGTTGAAGACCTGGTACCCATGTTCAAAATGTTGCTTCAGAGAGGAGAACCAGGGTCAACTGTGAAGAGTACAGAGAAGCACGCTGTCTCCAATCTAAGTTGTCCTAAAAGGGTAGAAAAGACTGTCTCAAAAAGCCAAGAGTTCTTGGTCACTGAGAGTGTTGAGGTGTAAGCTGGATGGTTTCTGGTTGTGGGTATAGTACGCAGGGATCCATACACACGATGAGCTCTCAGATCCTTATTGTCTCCAGGGTCCTTTGTGCCAACAAGAGGGGATTGTCCTTGACCTCTAGACTTTGAGGTGTTATAATACATTTCTACCAGATTTATTTGAGTGGAAGTTCACTGGATTTTTGTCATCTCATAGTGATCTGGACACTTATGTAGAACTGTCATGCTTTGCTGCTACAAAGATAATTTAGGTTCCCAGAAAAGACTCTGAGGCACCAAAAAATGCTAAAGTGCCATCTAAATCAAATGAGATGCTGTAGAAAGCACCGAATATGGTGATTGGCACCTATTTGGGGCTCAAAAGATGGATAGTATTTGATCTAACACTTCTTAGCTATCTTTGTAATGTTAGGCATACAGGTTATTTGTGCCTCAAGTCTATAGTTATCGAGGGGAAACCACTTGATCTAGTGAAAAGAGCATGCGTTTTTGGAAGCAGACCTGACTCTCCTTCCCCTGCTCCACGATTAGCTGTGTTCCTTTTCTCCTTTCAGACAGCTCAGAGTGAAGAGAACATGCTTGCCTGTGATTCTTACCAGTTGGTCTGGGTCCTGTTCTCTGATGCAACATAGATCTAGTCTGCCAGTTCCTTGACTGGGGCTGTAAATAACCTTCTCTGAGCTTTATTTTCCTCATCTGTAAATGGAGGGAGGGGGCAGATTCCCTGGGTAGTTTGGGACATTGAATAACATGTAGAATGTTCAGCACAGTGCCCGCCTTACGGTGAGCAGTCAGTGTTTTCTCTCTCTCCTCCTTATTAAGAAAAATATTTAATTCATTGGAAATTCCTTCCTTGATTATTATGGCTAATGGTAATCCTAATATACTATTATCTGTATACTGTTAGTATAATAATCATTTGTTTTACATTAATTTTCAGTTCTTTTCATCCCTTTTGCCTTATCTGATGATCATGTACAATCCTATGAGGTGAACTGGACGTGGATTATAAATAGTGTATCTCCTAGATTGACACTCTGGTCCTACCTGGGTCACAGCAGTTCAGGGTTATGGAGGTAGAGACAGATCCTGGCATGTACTTAAGGTGCTGCCTGCCAAGCCAGGCTCACCCCCCAGGCAGCCTCATTAACATCCACGTGTGACATCTAGGTGCCCTTGGTTCCCAGGTAACTCGTTAAGAAAGCCTCATTTTATTTCGTGTGTCATGTGCCCAAATATCTCTCTGTAGCCTGACATTTAGATTTTCCAAAGGGAAATGGAAGATTACATTTTCTAAAGATTTGTCAACTTTTTTTTTTTGCGGTACACGGGCCTCTCACTGTTGTGGCCTCTCCCGTTGCGGAGCGCAGGCTCAGCGGCCATGGCTCACGGGCCCAGCCGCTCCACGGCATGTGGGATCTTCCCGGACCGGGGCAAGAACCCGTGTCCCCTGCATCGTGAGGCAGACTCTCAACCACTGCGCCACCAGGGAAGCCCTTTGTCTGCTCTTTTACCGGGAAGCAAGGTGGTGGTGTGGGAGGGGAGAGCTGGCAACAGCGCTTCTTTCATTTGGACCCCAGCTGCCTCTCTGCAGGCTCAGACTCAAGATCTGGCTTTTCTCTGCAGCTACATTAGCCACAGGTTGCTTGAGAGAACCTGATTTCCCGTCATCCTCTCCGCCCGCCTTTCTCAGGGATAAGGTAGAAGTCAAGCATAGTCCTCTCCAGCCCACAAAGCTGCTTTCTTCACCTCGACCCCACTTGAGAGGGAGCCTGGTGAGCAAAATCCCATTCTGATGGTCTACGTCTTTCTCCAACCCTTGGGAAGTGACTGTTTCCCAACGTGGATGACCATGTTAATATCCAGTTCCATGACTGACATCTTTGGATTTCATATGGTTTTATTGTATAAACGGTGGCATTTTTCATCTACAGAAGACTCCCTTTTGTGGCACACATTGAATGTCATCCTTAGACTGTCTCTGTAAAATGCTAGCTCTTAAAATATTAATCTCTAAATGGGCACTCAAGAGTTCATTCAGTTATACCATAGCATCTTTTGAGTAAGCAGCGTCATCTGGGTGGCTCTCACTGCATTAAGGGGAAAATGCTTATGGGGCATTGTTTCCCGGGCATGGGATGATGCTCTTAGTTTGTTTCCGTTAAGTGTTGCGCTGGCGTGGTTTTGTTGGACGCTGCTGCAGATTTATCGTCATTCATGCCCAAACCCAAGCATTATCAGTCTTCTCTGCCAGTGCCCAGCCTTAAAAGGTATCATGTCTGGTAGGGACTGTGGATCATAATCATGATAAATGAGAGGCACTCGAAACAGTTCTGTTAGAGCTGATTTGTCAGAGTACTGATTTCAGTCCAGAGAGGGAGCAGCAGCCTCTTTATTACCACCAGCAACCATTTCTCTTTGGTTTTTTTTTTTTAGGATAATTTCTTTCTTTTTTTTTTAACATCTTTATTGGAGTATAATTGATTTACAATGGCGTGTTAGCTTCTGCTTTATAACAAAGTGAATCAGTTATACATATACATATGTTCCCATATCTCCTCCCTCTTGCGTCTCCCTCCCTCCCACCCTCCCTATCCCACCCCTTTAGGTGGTCACAAAGCACCGGAGCGGATCTCCCTGTGCTATGCGGCTGCTTCCCACTGGCTATCTATTTTACATTTGGTAGTGTATATATGTCCATGCCACTCTCTCACTTTGTCCCAACTTCCCCTTCCCCCTCCCCGTGTCCTCAAGTCCATTCTCTAGTAGGTCTGCGTCTTTGATTATTTTTTAAACAGCACTTCGTTGCCTGGGACCTTTATTTTTCTTCCTCCTGAAAACAGTCTTCAATGGCAGTGTTTTGAAAGAGGTGCCTGTATACCTGCTGGCATTTTCTCCCAGTTTTCTCCCTTTCTGGGCATTGAAACCCATCTGTGGCCCGCTCAGCTGAACATTTTTATTACCAATGACTGTTACTTTTTAAGGAAGTCCAGAATACGTACGTCTGAAGTGACGAAGCAGATAAACTGGGAGTGGGGTGGGGGTGGGGGTGGAAATTTGCTCTTAGGAAAGGATTTGTCACCTTGAGTCAAGATTCACTTCAGGCTTCCTTCAGATAACCCTCTCCTTGTGCATTTTGCGTTAGTTCATACGTTAGCTTCATGGCAGCAGAGAAAGGGGGGGAATGGGGAACTCAGGAGCAGAAGCTATGGTTTTAGGAGCTCCGTGTCCTGAAAATCCATTAGGGAAGACAGATCTTTCTGTTTTAGCAGGGACCAGTAGCAAAGGAGCACACTGTTGTAATTGATCATAACTCTTCAAGACCATTCGTGCTTATGTCCCAAATGTTCCAAACTATATAGACCTCACCCCTAGTTGTCCTGTAGCCCTGAAACTTTTACCAGTTGTAAACCAAGGCCTGGAAAAGAGACCATCACTGGAATCTGTGACCCTGGCTTCCCCATCCACACTCCACTCTCTCCTCTGTGCTCTGAGGCACTCTGTGTGTGTGTGTGTGTGTGTGCATTCATTCACGTCCAACAGTGGTCCTGACCCCTCACTACTTTTCTTGTGACCAAAATGCGCATCGGACTTGGAAGTGATGTTCACGGCAGAGGAAGAGATTTCGTTAGCAAAGTTAAGCCAAGCGATCCAGCGAAGGGCCAAGCCACACTCCCGCTGGCCTCGTGAACACCCACCCCCGCATGCATCTGTTACTGAGGAGCATGTCCAGGATTTTATCTGAGGCTTTTAAAGTTAATATCACAAATCTTAAACCTCCCAGTTTGGGTGCTCTAATATTAAAACCATTTAACGCTGAAGTTTTGCTTTTTGGTTAAATCTCCCTTTTGGGTACTTCTGGCAGCTTCCTGAGGAAGTTGGAGTTGCTAATTGTCCCACCTCTCGGTCCCTGCCAGCTGTCCCCTCACTTAGGGGCACCTCCAGTTGGCATCTGTGATTTAGTCTGACTTTGTAAATATCGCCCTCCAAACCCCATAGCTCTTTAGAGGAGACAGTAGTGGAGGCAGACGTGAACAAGGACATTTACTCAGGAGGCCACGCTTTCCAGATGGAGAATTCTCTTTTGTGTATATAGAGTGACAAGGAAAAGAGGAAGGGAATGAATGAATGAGTCAGAGAAAGGAGGATGAGGAAAAGAACAGGAAAAGAAAGCAGTTGGTCAGGGTTCATTGAGCACCCCCTGAGTTCAGAGTTTAAATTAGATTCTGGGGGAAATAAAAAGAGAAATGTTATAGTTCTCTGATCCATGTCTTGACTGTGATGTGGGGAGTCCCACGTACCCTCAGACCTGATGAAGTAGCTCAGAATTGCTAAGGAACAGCACATCAGCAAGTCTGAAGAAATAACTTAGCCCGAGACGAACACGTGAATTCTGCAGAGATGAAGAATCATCGGGCCACCCGCATTCAGTGGGATCAGCTGGGGGAAATAGTCCCTGAAGTGAATGCCGAACCCATTTTGAAAGATCAGATGGTGGAAAGGACAGATAGAGGTCTTACATGATTGGGGGGTGGGCTGGTATGATTGTAGGGCCCACGCTTGTGCAAGAATGAAGTTCATTAATTGGAGTGGAGAATCTGTTTTGGAGACTCGTAAGATGGAGTTGATGGCATAGGAGGGAGCCAGCGGGAGAATGATTTTTAAAAAGCCAGGCTGATGGGTTTTAGTTTAGGACGTAATGTGATGGGTATGCTCTGTAAGCAGGACCCCTGAGGCTAGGCACTGCCATTCTAAGACTGGATGCCTCCCGAGGACAAAGAATTTGCCTCTTCTTTGCCTCAGCAGTTCATTTTTGTTTTTGCCCGAGTGACCAACCTACTGGGCTTTATCACTTGAGGTACTGTGTCACCATAGGAATGTAGAGTATACACCTGTCAAGGCTGTGGGCCTGCCTCTGTGGGGACCTGTCCAGCACGGCTGTCTCAAAATCATCACACCTCCAACCCAGATGGAGAATGAAACGCTTCAGCATTCAGTCAGGCATTTCTTTAGCGCGCTTGTCTGCAGAGCGCGTTCTTCTAGAGACCCCCCACCCACCCAAGGCATTGGACCAGCACAGTCATTTTTGAGTTGTACATGTTCGTTTTACAGTGAACATTTTCCTAACAGCTGTGATAAATGAGTGAGAAGGTGAGGACGAGCAGGAGTGGCACTGAATAGGATGTGGGTGAGAGGCAGAGCTGAAAAGGGAGCACAAAGGAGACACAGTACAGCCGCTGATAAGAGGAGGCATAGGCTCCAGACGGTGGTAATTTGGACCCTGGGTTTGGGATCTGCTGATGGAGCAAAGGCTGAGAAGTGTGTTAGGAGAAGGGGACAATGGGGTCTCTCCCCTCAACCCTTTCCTTCTGACTCTGAGACACGGAATCACACACACCTCCATCCTACAAACATGCGGGTTTGCCTGCACAACAGCCGGCTTTTTGTACCCTCCCCCTCTTGGTCCGGCCTAGGGCAGCTTATAGATGCTTTCAGCATCCTCTCAGGAGGAAGGTGGGAAGACAGGCAGGCAGCCAGGAAGTCTTGGTGGTTATTTAACTGAGGCTTTGAGGACCTTTTTATTCGCGATGAGACTCAAGTCCTTAGCACTAGAGAGTGCAAACTCCCGCTCACTCTCCTTTGCTCAGACCTCCAAAGAATCTGTTTTATATGGTGTTTGTGTATAACCCAAAATAGATGTGGGCCCGGGAGCCCTGGGGATTGCTGAGGCTTCAGTGTGCTCTTAAGAAAAAGAGGGTTAGCAGCCCCATGGAGGGAAAAAGCACGCACCCCCCGGGCCTTCCCATCTCTCATTTGTGACTAGAAGCTCATTTTTGAAGAAGGACATCTTAAAGACTTGTTTGTTTTTTCAGTCTGTAAGCACGAAGGTTGTAATACGGCAAAGACGTAGGCATCACCAAGACTCTAACCTCTGGAACATTAGTAGGCTGCTTTAAACGAGTTGAATGACTAAACCAGTATAAGCACTTTGGGGTCCTGCCCGCCCAGCAGTCCCCCATTATAAGGAAAGGACTTGGTGAGGTGACTTGTACTCTGTAGATAAGAGGGGACCTGAGCGGAAGGGCTACGGCGATTTGAAGGTGAGATGTTGGTATCAGACCAAGCTGTGGTAGAGGCTGCTTTGCCCTGATCCGCCCACGTGGCCCCTACAGGATCTTCTGTAGCCTGTATCAGGTGTCTGGGTTAAGCAGAATCAACAAGTCCATGTGAGTGTTGAACCCATCACTTTGAAGGGGGGCAGAATGTGCCAACCCCCAAAGATGCCACTTTGGCATGTGGATTATTTTGAGCTGCAGGCAATCAAGATCCAGCAGACTCAGGAAAAACTTTTCCCTCTAACTTAACTATCTCAAAGAATTTAGACAGGGGGCCTGTACCAGAAAAAGAGGTATTACCAGAGATAACGTATTTATGTGAAAGACCTATCTGCAGGGCAGGGCAAACTTCTAATGGCCAAACATCTGAATTCTCTTCCTACACTTTGAAGCCCCAGATCCCCTTCCCATTCCGTAGCTCAGGACAGCATATGAGCCTCAACTGCCTCACTTGCCCTGGAGTCTCACTGTCTTTGTGAACTCCCCTGCATATGTAATTAAATGTGTCTTTCTCCTATTAACCTGCCTATGTCTCTTATGTTGTTAGGCCAGCCAAAGAACCTAGAAGAGCAGGAGAAAAAAATTTTCCTCCGCTCTAGCTTTGACCCCTTAGCACTAAGCGACCTGGTGCCAATGGTGGCATATTTAAGGCTAATGGTTTTAAGTGAAGAACATCCCTGAGCAAGCAGGCCGGAGGTCTTGGTGCCTTGAAATGCTTGTGAAAAATATAGGGATGCTATTCATTGTGATAACGGCACCTTGTTTTTTTTCCTGAGTGCAGGCATGTTGCCGCTGGCCCATTGTTATTAAGTATGCATCCTTCTGTTTACATGGAGTGTTCAAATCTCCAAACTCCTTAAACATGTATTGTATCATCTGATCTTTACAAAAACTCACACCAAAGAAGATTTTAACATTCCCGGTATGTGCTCAGTGTACAGACTTAAGCTGAGCAGCCTTGATTGTCAAGGTCAAGGTTACAGAGATTGGTGAGTGGCAGAGCAGGACCAAGGCCACATCTCCAGCATCCGGGTGCTGCCCTCCTTCTTGTCCCATGCCTTGCTGCTGTTGCTGCTTGGGCGTGTTCTAGTGGTAAGGGCAGCTGGGCTGAGCCATTCATGCTCTTTTAGCCTCTTCCGCAGGAAGGAAGATAGAGCTTTTGGGGAGCTAGAGTTTGGGTCTTGGTTTATGAGGGTAGAGTTGAATCTTTCTCTAGGATGGAAGTTATAGGCTTAGGTTCATCAGCACGGTACTTCAGCCCACTGAGCTACTGGCTTCGTGGAATGAAAAGATTAATTTTTAAAAAAAATTTTGGCATCTAATTACATGAACCTAGAAGTTTAAATGTAGACTAAATATAGCCAGGTTTTAATCTCTCTTTTATAAATTCCACAGTATTTTGTTGCCAAATAGGACATAACATTTTTAATAGGCAATTTTTCAGAGTTGCATACAAAACCTTTAGCCAGCATCCTTCAGTAAAGTCTTAGCCCAGCTCAGACATGCCCTCTGCTTTGAAAGTGGACCTCTCTTAGCCTCCAGAGATAAGGTCTACAGATGCCCATTAACCAGCTGCTGGTTTTTACTTATTAAAATCCCATTATGATCTGTACTGGGCGGAAAGATATTAAAAGTAAATTATACTTTCTGCGTGCATCTTCCTTTGAAAACTTTTAATAAGTAAATATATAGTTTAGTTCCTTTGTGAGAACTAAACACCAGACCTTTGTCCACTACCTGGAGGATGGGGATTTGACTGGTGGGTCATCACTGGGCTGTGAGAAAGAGAACTCAGACGTGGGCTAAGGCCAAAGCCAGAGCCAGGGTCGGGTTGCGGAAGCCACTGCCCGTGAGATCTGGGTTTAGGAGAGCACGGCCACCTCTGCAGAGAACTCTAAGCAGGAACTCATCTCAGAGCCCAGGTGAAGCCAAGGTGGGGTCACCTTACCACCAATGAGACACAGCCAGAAGTCTTCCCTTCCCAGCCACTAAAGACTCTAGTGTTTAAAAGGCTAGTACTTGTCATTTTTGAAATCTCTCAAGGTTGGGATATGTCTGGAGCTTTGGGGCTGCATGATTTTTACTTTAATAGGGGAAGTAGGGTTACAAAGTGTGGGGAGACTTCAGAGCCATCAGGTCTCTATATTCTTTGGGAATGGGTGTCTTCCGAAGTCTCCCCAATAATGAGAGCAGGTCCGTGTAATCCTTCCTTGTTTCCTAATCTTTCATAATGGGTCTGTGACAGTGTGAAAGTTTATCACAAATGTAAAAGCTATTGGAGATTATGAAAAGTAAATGAAAATTATATTACTGTTAGGTATTTAAATACTGTTGACTAGTAACTATATAATAACGCATGCATGCATACACACACACACACATATGTAGAATTGCCTAAAAGAATTTTACAGTTTAGCTGAAATGACCATCATAATAGAAAAGACGTCTTTTGATGAATAACAGTTCAATTCAGTGGTACAAACAGTAGGTTCTCTGGGTTAAATAGAGAGTGGGAATATTTAAAAGAGACTTCCTGGAGGAGTTGGGAAACCAGAGAGGATGAAGGATATAAAAATGGTATGACCAAAAGCACAGAAGTGTGAAAGCCCCATTTGTTCAGGATTTCAGGATTTTTCGAGAGAACTAGTGGGAAATAGGGTAGAAAGATAAGGCAGAGCTGGAATAGGATGTCAGCCACTGCCTGCCCCATCTCAGCCAAGTAATAGGTAATTAAAGATGGGAAGTCAGCAACTTCAACTCAATCCATGGGACAGTAAAAACCAAGTCTTTCAGTATCTTAGGTGCCTCATCCTCTTACCTCGCTAGGGTCTGGGGTTCGTGGCAAAGGGTTTGAAACTAACATGGCAAGCCAGGAAGCTATTGAGTAGGTCCTGGAAAAAAAGAGAGAATTGTGATGTTAAGAGTAATGTCTTTTTAAAAATTTTTTAAATTTGTTTTACATCTTTATTAGAGTATCGTTGCTTTACAACGCTGTGTTAGTTTCTGCTGTGTAACAAAGTGAATCAGCTATATGTATACATATATCCCCATATCTCCTCCCTCTTGTGTCTTCCTCCCACCCTCCCTATCCCACCCCTCCAGGGGGTCACATAGCACCCAGCTGATCTCCCTGTGCTATTTATCTGCTTCCCACTAGCTATCTATTTTACATTTGGCAGTGTGTATATATCAATGCTACTCTTTCACTTTGTCCCAGCTTACCCTTCCCCCTCCCCGTGTCCTCAAGTCCATTCTCCATCTCTGCATCTTTATTCCTGTCCTGCCCCTAGGTTCATCAGAACCATTTTTTTTTTTAGATTCCATATATATGTGTTAGCAGATGGTATTTGTTTTTCTCTTTCTGACTTACTTCACTCTGTATGACAGTGTCTAGGTCCATCCACCTCACTACAAATAACTGAATTTTGTTTCTTTTTATGACTGAGACTTACATTATATTTTATTATATTTTTATATATAACATAGTATACTTATATATTATATAGTATATATTATATACTGTATTGTATTATATTTATATTCCATTGTATATATGTGCCACATCTTCTTTATCCATTCATCTGTCAGTGGACATTTAGGTTGCTTCCATGACCTGGCTATTGTAAATAGCGCTGCAGTGAACATTGTGGTACATGTCCCTCTTTGAATTATGGTTTTCTCTGGGTATATGCCCAGTAGTGGGATTGCTGGGTCGTGTGGTAGTTCTAGTTTTAGTTTTTTAAGGAACCTCCGTACTGTTCTCCATAGTGGCTGTATTAGTTTACATTCCCACCAACAGTGCAAGAGGGTTCCCTTTTCTCCACACCCTCTCCAGCATTTATTGTTACCACGTGGATTCTCACCACCCCTGTCCCAACTGTCAAACATTCTTGAGTTGCTTTTCAGAGTGGGTATGAGGGAAATAGATACTTTCTTCTCCCTTCACGTATGCCTACTACTCAGCAACAAGCCCCAACCGTCAACCTCTTATACTTAACTTCTAACATAGACATCTGCAGGATGCCTGCCTGGACAAGACAGTAGGTGGGACAGAAGGAATTTATTTAGTCTGTTTAAAAATGGAACTTGTAACTCTGGCTTTCTGGCACAGAGCTCCTTGGCCTAAACTCCTTTGTAAATAATGAGCATCTTTCTTCAGTTAATAAAATACTGGTTGGATGTTTCTGTGGAGACCGCTTTGAAGATTTGGTTGAATCAGAGGAACATCTCACCAAGAGATGCTCCCATTACAGTAAATGGCTTCATAGAACACAGGCCTAGGGGTTCTGAAAGTAGAACATTCTAGGTTCGGGTTCCACCTCTCCCATGTAAAATAGGGCTGGTCCTTGCAAAGTTGTGTAAGTGATTAGAAACAGTTTATATAAAGTACCTGGTACATGGATATTCAGTAGAGGGTAGACGTTATAAATAACATCTACATTTTAAATAGTTTCCTCCTCCTGAGTTGGGGGTTTGCTATGTTGCATTAATTCTGTTAGATGGTTTTAAATTAATAAGGTGGCACAGATGGATGGTAACTACCTCAGGCAACATTCTCTGCAAGCAGTGACCCCGCGAAGCCATCCTGGCAGGGGCAGGCCTAGTGCACACTCAAGCTCACACAGTCACTGACAGGAAGAAAAATCTTTTTATTTTTGCTTCGCTGAGAAGGTGGTACTGAATGCTTTCTTCCACTGGGAAATCAATTTCAGTGTGCAGCGGATCTAAGCAAGTGAGGTCGTACTACTGCTTTTCTAAAAGAGACACGTACTTCTGTTTTTATTAATCATGGAACTGACACAAGCCTGGTAGAATTTGTAAAAAGGAAACATGCGCGCTCTCCTTGCTGTATCTACTGCCTTCTAGAAATTAAGAGAGAAGAAGGGATTTTTGTCTTCCAGTCTAGAAACCATACCCTCCTCTGGTTTAAACCAAGCAAGCAACCTCATGTCCTTGGAGACCTGCCATATATGAGTTTCTGGAGTAAAAGGAATTTTCAGAGATTTTTGTCGGCTGTCACTTTTGAAGGCAAAGTAACAAAGCCATGATGCCAAGAGATGCCTGAAATAGCTGTGCATGTAATTACGGGGCTAGATGCTTCCTTGTCACAAGCTTGAAAACATGTTCTTTTTGGAGTTGAATCTAATATTAAGGACCATTGATGTGGACGATGTGAGGTTTTTATTCTATACTGGGGTTTTCTGATATATGTAGTGCAGCTCACTTTAACGTAGTGAGATACAACAAAAATCTCAACATAAAACACACCAGTGTTGGATGAGAAGAGTGTTAGGATCAGAAGTAACTTGTTGTATAAAATGATTATCTGCAAAGTTTCTGTAAACAGCAGTTATTTCTTATCCTTTTGAACTTGGTTTGACCACCCCATTTTTTTTTTTTAACATGCAACCTTCTTACACACAGAACTGATTGTATGAAGTGGAGTATAGCCCCATGGAGCTCCATGATGGGTCAGTCGTTACCTTCACGCAGGTAGGAGGCTGCAGAGGTCTGTGGTCCGTTTTTTGCCTCTGCTGAGCGTTCTACACCAATAACCAAGAAGCCTGTAGGGGGCAGCAGAATGCCAAATAAAGCACCTGTTCCTGGGGCTGTCAGGCTTTTCTGGCTCATTGCCCGCCCCTTCTTGGTCCATGATGCAGCAGCCACCCTTCTCCCCTTTGCCTGGCAAAATTCATCCTCTAGGCCTTGCCAGGGTGGGGACCTTTACCATTAAGCCTCCCATAACCCACTCGCCTCCACTGACCCTGTTCTCCTCCACACTCTTAAGCCCTCCTGGTATACTTTCTACCGTATCATATAGCAAACAAGTACCGTATCAGCTTAACGATGGGACTTGTTTGCTATTGTTTCACAACCAGCTATACCTGTCCTTTGGGCAGGAACAACGTCTTATGTCTCTGCGTTGCTCATAATGCCAGGCCTGCCCTGGAGACCTAAATAAATGCTTGACAGCAGATGGAGGATTCCTTAATCGGTAGTGAGTGCTTGATGCGTATTTGCTAACTTGATTGTCAAGATGGTCTTGTCTGTGCACAAGAGAAAGTATTTTCTTTGCTTCGCTTGTTTCTGAAATACCTACACTCTCACATGCTTTCCGGTTTGTTTCAGATTGGGATGTAAGATAGGAGGGCTTTCAAAATAAACCCAGAGGTGTCACGGAAAACATTAACTCTGGTGCCATAGTCGCAGATTTGCATCTAGGCTCTTCCCCTTCTCAGCCCGTTTTTCTCACCCAGATAGTGGGGCTAGCTAAGCTGATCGCATAAGCTACCGTCTAACCTGGAGCACCTTGGAAGGTGAGGGAGGACATTTAAAAATACTTATAGTCACATAGTCTTTAGAAGTATTTATTGACTGGGGAATGGTTTTTATTTTGGTTTTTTTTGGCTTGCCTATAAAACTGTTCTATTCGAAAATGATTTTAAAGATAACATTTCTGACAAAATATTAAAATAATATATAAACAAGACAACTTGTCCATGGGTTGGCATGCTAGAACAGCATATGGTGTTTCAAAGAATCAAGCTGAGTGATCCATGGAAAGTGTCTAGTGCCGTGCCTGGGACACACTGTGTATTCAAAGAATGATGATTTCCTTCTCCTTCATGGAAGAAGGTTGGACAAAGAAGCACTGACCAGCAGTAAACAAAGGCCTATGGGCTTTTTAAAAAAGGCTGCTGTAAGGAGGGCGTGTTCCTAGTTGTCCAGATCCTGACAGCCCAAGATGTGAGTTTTGCCCAACTCTAGCAGGAACATACTGGTTGAAGAACACGGCTCTGTGGGTATGTAGTCAGACAGCTGTCTCAACAGTAGAGAACATACCCGAGGGATGGCTGTAGCTTTCGGGTGATAAGTCGGCTGCCCTGTGAGCACAGCGCGAATTCGTACTGCTTCCGGGCAGCTTCCCAGGAAAGCGCGAGGGTCTGGCCTTGGCCCCCCCTCTTCTGCAGGAGCTGTCCTGCCATTTAGGGGCCTGAATTCAGCAACTGTGCTTAAATACTGGGTTTACCAGAAACTTAATAGTTTTGAGCTGTAAAATACATAGCTGCCTTGAAGTCTGGTGTCCTCATGTAACCAGAAACTTAACTGCCATTCTGTGAGTGAGCTTCTACGGTGGGGTGCATCCCTTTTAGAAACTCTAAATTCAGTACTCCTCACCCTGCCTCCTGTAAGTGCTATTTTGCTCGAGTAGTGAGAGCTCTTTAGCCTGTGTGTTCATTTAAGCTAAAGGCCCTCAGAGCTGAGGTTCATGTATTGCCACCTCCGTGTGTGATGGAGAATTCAGGGAGTGCTCTGTGGCTTCCTGGAAGTCAGGAAGGGTCTGCACACAGTGAACGGCAATGTGTGATGGGAGAATCAAGCCCGGGAGAAAGCGGTATTGCCGGGACAGCCCTCCACATGGTTCCTAAAAGCCTCTTCTGTCTCTAGGTATGTGTACATTCCAGCGGGCGGGTCCCAGCACGGCCTGCTAGGGACACTGTTTTCCACTGCAATGACGTTTGCGTTTGTGAGCTTCTGGCATGGTGGGAATGACTACCTCTGGTGCTGGGCAACACTCAACTGGCTGGGAGTCACCGTGGAGAACGGAGTCCAGAGGCTTGTGCAGGCGCCGCGTGTCCAGGACAGCTTGGTGAGCTGGGTCCTTGCTTGTGCAGTAGGGGACAGCCACGCTCGGTGGACTGGGTTTGGGAGGGAAGGCGGTCATCACGTTTACCCCATTGTGGGTCATTCCTGCTAGATTGGTTCAAAACTCGTGTGCCCAGAGGTAGGACAGCTGAAAAAGAGGCTTCTGTAGCTATTTTTTAAAAATAAATGTTTTAACTATAAAAGTAATACATACTTATTATATGAGAATTAGAAAATTCAGACAAGTATAAGGAAAGAAAAAGGTCTCCTCAAGAGAAACCACTGTATATCCCATTCTTCTAAATTTTTTCTCTCTCTCTACACACACACACACACACACACACACACACACACACACACACACACACCCCATTTAAAACATGCTGTTATACTAGAGATACAGTTGTATCAGGACGCCTTTCTTTGTCATCAAATGCATTTCTAACAACCCCTTTTTTTTTTTTTTTTTTTTGCGGTACGTGGGCCTTTCACTGTTGTGGCCTCTCCCATTGCGGAGCACAGGCTCCAGACGCGCAGGCTCAGCGGCCATGGCTCACGGGCCCAGCCGCTCTGCGGCATGTGGGATCTTCCCGGACCGGGGCATGAACCCGTGTCCCCTGCATCGGCAGGTGGACTCTCAACCTCTACGCCACCAGGGAAGCCCTCTAACAACCCTTTTTAATGGCTTCATAGAATTCCGTTACGTGGATGTGTCATAACTTATTTAATTAGTCTCCTATTATTAACATGTTCTTCCAGTTTTTCTGCAGTTACCAGTTGCATTGAGATGACTATCATAACCAGGGTGCATTCTTCAGTGTAACATTGCTAAGTTAAAGGTTTTTCTCACTTTTAAGTTTTGCCATACATACTTGCTTACCTGTTTCTTAACTGCCCTGTAGACAAAGGTTGCCAATTTACATTCCTACCCAACAGTGCCTGAGAATGCCCTTGCCAATACTGAGTAGTACTGGTATTTTTAATCGTTGCTGTTTTGATAAGTTCTAGTAGCATAAAAATCAGGTAAGGATTTAAGACACATTCGCACTCTATAGGCAAATGATTTGGAAAATTAAGCATTTTTCTTTACACACATATTTTAAGTGATTTTAAACTATGAGCAAGTGTTTTATCATGTAAGTGTGGCATAGTATGTATTAGAATCTTATAGGAAATCATCAATTCTGAATATGCAGCAGTATTCCGATAACCCTGAAAAAAAGTATCTAAAAAGAAATATGCTAGCATCAGTGTTCATGGCCGGCAGTAAAACACAAGAGATTTACTGGGAAATGATTAACGTGGGTAAATTCCCCCCGTATTTGCAACTAAAGCAAATGTATTTCAGAAAGTCAACATCACCAAAATATAATATATCCGAGTGTTTTTCTATAAAGATAGCCATAGTACAAGTGGACAGTTGTTTCAATAAAAACTGATACAAAGCACATAACAAAAATAACACTCCTGAAGGAAGTTAAATATGTTTATGTATATTTACAGATAAGTATTTTATTCAGTACTGGTACCCAGCAATCAGCAGGAAAGAAATGTCAGTGAATTCCAGTAGAAAGTGGAATTTCAATGAAAGTCATGGCTTTGTAACACAAAGAAAAACCATAAAGGGTGGTATCATAAAGGTTACAAACGTCACCGCCAGTCATCAGGCATGAAAGCCAGAAAATTCTTTTCAGTCCCGGCTGAAGCCCTATGACACATTTCCATGTTCCCTCATGAAGGGTCTGACATTAACCTTGAACTTAATCTTATGCAGAGCTCCGTAGACTTTGAGCCATGGCTTACGTTACTAAGAAATCTAAAGAATCTAAAATATTAAAGGAGTAACCCACGCTGTGGCAATGTAGTGTCTGGCTCGTTAATTTTGGTTAAAAATGAAGGAAGACAGTGAAAAGACATGCTCACAGGATGAAGCACTTGAATGTCTGCTCTGCCCCATCACAGCTCATTCCAGGACCTTCACGTGTTCACCTCATTTGAGCTTCCATCCACAATTTAAGCTCCCAGGTGTATAGTGATTTCTGAACATGCGTTTCTTTGGTGAGATATACGTCTTGTATATTGCAAATGTGGTGTTTAGTTTACATATTTATTGAGCAAGAACACATTTTGTAAAACCTATTTTTATCACCTGTCTTGCATCCTGACAGCCTGGTGGTTGGCTATGGCTGTTTAGACTAGGAGCTCCTTGAGCACAAGGTCAGGACCCCGTTATCACTTATACCCCCAGTGGTTAGCTGTGTGTCTGAGTTAGCCTCAGTAAATCAGCACACAATTAATGCTTCCAAATTGGGTTCTTTAGTTCTTCTTCCACTTGTTCACTTAAGGACTTTTTCTCCATTACTCTGCTTCTTATACAGCTCAGCACAGATTCTGTTTTCTTTCAGAAAAACATGGCTGGCATTCCAGATGTACACAGCCTTTTGAATAAATTGTTTCCCCACTTGGGTTACATCCTTCCCTCTCTTTCATGAATCCATTTCCCATTCATTTTTAAAATTGAGGTACAATATTATTGTACAATATTATGTGTTACAGGTGTACAACATAGTTATTCACAGTTTTAAAGGTTATACTCCATTTATAGTTATTGTAAAATATTGGCTATAAATTTACCATTCTTTTGTCAAAATCCAAATAAGCACTTAATGCCTCCTTGGTACTTAATTTCATCTGATTTTAGTCTCCCCAGTTGATCTGATAGTATTTTTAAAATATGGGCTCTCTCCCCATGCCTCTTATACACTCTCCCCATGCCTTTCATCCTTCATCTGTTTTGTTTTGTTGTTTCTTTTTTATGATGGATTGAAAGATATCTGAATAACAAGGATTATCATTACTTCTTTTCCCATATCTTCTTCATCTTCAACCTCAAAGCTTTGTCTGGGACACAAATTACAGTAGGAGTCTATTTCTTGGTGACAGTTGAACGCTCACTGAAAGACCAGTCAGAGCTGAGTGTTGTAAATAGGAAGCCCTCTGACGTTCTAGCCAGGGCTTTCCCATCGAACTTTATGTAGTAATGGAAATGTCCATTGTGTTGTCCAATACAAGTAGTCACGAGCCACCCTGAGTACTTGAAATGCGCCTAGCATCACTGAGAAACTAGTTTTTTAATTTATTTAACTTTAATTAATTTGAATCTAAGTAGCCCCCTTGTGGCTAGTGGCTTCCATTTTGAATAATACAGTTCTGGAACATACCCCTTTTCTAGAAAAAGAAAAAAGAAGTAAAAGAATATAGTGTTTGACTCTGCTATAATATAGAATGATTTTTATTACTGATGTGGTGCCTTGTATATCCAGCTGGCTACTGAACCTCTCCCCTTGAATATCTCACAGGTATCTCAGACTTAACACGCTTAATACGGACCTCGTGGACCCCCGTCCCCCAATAATTCCAATTAACTCCTTTGCCTCTAGCATTCTCTCTTTCTACAAAAGCCACCGTCATCTTTCTAGTCACTCAAGGCCAAAACCATCAAGTTATCCTTTGTACCTCCCTCTCTCCCAGTTCTACCTGTATGTACTGTACGTTCTACCTCCTAGGTAGATCTTAAATTTTAAAAATTGTTTCCATTTCCACTGAATCATCCTAACCCCACTGTTATCATTTCTTGCCCAGTCTACCAAGTAGCTTTGAACTGCTCTCCCTCTTCCACTTTTGCCTTCTTCAGTTCATTATTCTCATAGTAGTAAATGATGCTTCTCAATAAAAACCTAACGAACCATGCTGCTGTCCGTAAAATCCTTAGTGGCATACCGTTTTCTCTGGGCTCAGTCCACAATATTTAAGATGACCTATAAGGCCTTGGCTGATCTCGATCTTGCTACCTCTCTCCATCCTCTCTGCCTCTCTCCCCTCGCACTCTGTCCTTCCTTCTGTTCGTTTACATACCTGGGCCCTCCAGCCCCAGCTCCCCCGCACAGGCTCTTCCATCTCTACAGTGCTCTTGCTCCTTTCCCTCCTATTTCATCCTTCAGATTTCACCTTCAATGACAGCTTGATTGGGTACCCTTTACTGACCCTCCTAAGTCAATCAGGTCCCAATTAGTAACTCATTTGGGGGCACCTTGTACGTGGTCTCTTCTGTTGTACCTATCACAGTTACAATGAAATATTTTTATACAATAATTTATTTAATCCTTATCTCCCTCACCAGACTGTAAGCCTCATGAAATCAGAGATCTGTATCCTTGACACATATGATGCCTGGCGCAGAGGAAGCATGCAGTACATACTTGCTGAATGAATGAGTGAATGTATTTTCTGACTTTACTGAGGGGCATATAAGAGGTAATAAGCTTACACAGCAGCATGAAGAATATAGATTGAATACTGGAAGAACTCACTAAGGCCGAGGCTTATTGAACATTATATAGGGAGATTGTTTTGTAGCAGGGTAGACACTAATTGGTCTAGTGACGGCAAAACGCTAATTGGTCTAGTGATGCACAAAATATATATAGAAGAAAGAAAAGGGTAGGGAGGAGTCAGCCTTCCTGGTACCCTGCTGCTTTATGAGAGGGGGGAATATTGGCTGTGACTCACTGAGGCCCAGAGCTGTGGGAAGCTGACAAAAGGCATTTTCACAAGGCACCAAGCAGGGTGGATGAAGAGGAGTTACTGCTAAAGCAGCATGCTTCTTCTCTGTACAAGTACTCTCCCGGGGAGCTAGAATTTGTGTTCAGCACAGAAATCTTTTAATAAGTGGAAACATTTTCAAGCATCAGTAGAGAGACACTACTTCTTGCCAATTCTCGATTTGATCGCTCCTTTTTTTTTTTTTAAACATCTTTATTGGAGTATAATTGCTTTACAATGGTGTGTTAGTTTCTGCTTTATAACAAAGTGAATCAGTTATACATGTACATATGTTCCCATATCTCTTCCCTCTTGCGTCTCCCTCCCTCCCACCCTCTCTATCACACCCCTCTAGGTGGTCACAAAGCACCGAGCTGATCTCCCTGGGCTATCTGGCTGCTTACGTTTGGTAGTGTATATTATGTCCCTGCCACTCTCACTATGTCCCAGCTTACCCTTCCCCCTCCCTGTATTCTCAAGTCCATTCTCTAGGAGGTCTGCGTCTTTATTCCCGTCTTGCCCCTAGGTTCTTCATGACCTTTTTTTTTTTTTTTAGATTCCATATATATGTGTTAGTATACGGTATTTGTTTTTCTCTTTCTGACTTACTTCACTCTGTATGGCGGACTCTAGGTCCATCCACCTCACTACATATAACTCAATTTCATTTCTTTTTATGGCTGAGTAATATTCCACTGTATATATGTGCCACATCTTCTTTATCCATTCATCTGTTGATGGACACTTAGGTTGCTTCCATGTCCTGGCTGTTGTAAACAGAGCTGCAATGAACATTGTGGTACACGACTCTTTTTGAATTATGGTTTTCTCAGGGTATATGCCCAGTAGTGGGATTGCAAGGTCGTACGGTAGTTCTATTTGTAGTTTTTTAAGGAACCTCCATACTGTTCTCCATAGTGGCTGTATCAATTTACATTCCCAGCAACAGTGCAAGAGGGTTCCCTTATCTCCACACCCTCTCCAGCATTTACTGTTTCTAGATTTTTTGATGATGGCCATTCTGACCGGTGTGAGATGATATCTCATTGTAGTTTTGATTTGCATTTCTCTAATGATTAATGATGTTGAGTATTCGTTCATCTGTTTGTTGGCAATCTGTACATCTTCTTTGGAGAAATGTCTGTTTAGGTCTTCTGCCCATTTTGGGATTGGGTTGTTTGTTTTTTGATATTGAGCTGCATGAGCTGCTTATAAATTTTGGAGATTAATCCTTTGTCAGTTGCTTCATTTGCAAATATTTTCTCCCAATCTGAGGGTTGTCTTTTCTTCTTGTTTATGGTTTCCTTTGCTGTGCAAAAGCTTTGAAGTTTCATTAGGTCCCATTTGTTTATTTTTGTTTTTATTTCCATTTCTGTAGGAGGTGGGTCAAAAAGGATCTTGCTGTGATTTATATCATAGAGTGTTCTGTCTATACTTTCCTCTAAGAGTTTTATAGTGACTGGCCTTACATTTAGGTCTTTAATCCATTTTGAGTTTATTTTTGTGTATGGTGTTAGGGAGTGTTCTAATTTCATTCTTTTACATGTAGCTGTCCAGTTTTCCCAGCACCACTTATTGAAGAGGCTGTCTTTTCTCCACTGTATATTCTTGCCTCCTTTATCAAAGATAAGGTGACCAGGGCTTCCCTGGTGGCACAGTGGTTGAGAGTCCGCCTGCCGATGCAGGGGACATGGGTTCATTCCCCGGTCCGGTAAGATCCCACATGCCACGGAGCGTCTGGGCTGCTGAGCCTGCGCATGTGGAGCCTGTGCTCCGCAACAGGAGAGGCCACAACAGTGAGAGTCCCGCGTACCGCCAAAAAAAAAAAAAAAAAAGATAAGGTGACCATATGTCCATGGGTTTATCTCTGGGCTTTCTATCCTGTTCCATTGATCTGTATTTCTGTTTTTGTGCCAGTACCATACTGTCTTGATTACTGTAGCTTAGTAGTATAGTCTGAAGTCAGGGAGCCTGATTGCTCCAGCTCTGTTTTTCTTTCTCAAGATTGCTTTGGCTCTTCAGTGTCTTCTGTGTTTCCATACAAATTGTGAAATTTTTTGTTCTACTTCTGTGAAAAATGCCAGTGGTAGTTTGATAGGGATTGCATTGAATCTGTAGATTGCTTTGGGTAGTAGAGTCATTTTCACAATGCTGATTCTTCCCATCCAAGAACATGGTATATCTCTCCATCTATTTGTATCATCTTTAATTTCTTTCATCAGTGTCTTATAATTTTCTGCATACAGGTCTTTTGTCTCCTTAGGTAGGTTTATTCCTAGATATTTTATTCTTTTTGTTGCAATGGTAAATGGGAGTGTTTTCTTAATTTCACTTTCAGATTTTTCATCATTAGTGTATAGGAATGCACGAGATTTCTGTGCATTAATTTTGTATCCTGCTACTTGACGAAATTCATTGATTAGCTCTAGTAGTTTTCTGGTAGCATCTTTAGGATTCTCTGTGTATAGTATCATGTCATCTGTAAGCAGGGACAGCTTTACTTCTTTTCTGATTTGGATTCCTTTTGTTTATTTATTTTTCTTCTCTGATTGCTGTGGCTAAAATTTCCAAAACTACGTTGAATAATAGTGGCGAGAGTGGGCAACCTTGTCTTCTTCCTGATCTTAGTGGAAATGCTTTCAGTTTTTCACCATTGAGGACGATGTTGGCTGTGGGTTTGTCATATATGGCCTTTATTTTGTTGAGGAAAGTTCCCTCTATGCCTACTTTCTGCAGGGTTTTTATCATAAATGGGTGTTGAATTTTGTCAAAAGCTTTCTCTGCATCTATTGAGATGCTGATATGGTTTTTCTCCTTCAGTTTTTTAATATGGTGTATCACGTTGATTGATTTGCATATATTGAAGAATCCTTGCATTCCTGGGATAAACCCCACTTGATCATGGTGTATGATCCTTTTAACGTGCTGTTGGATTCTGTTTGCTAGTATTTTGTTGAGGATTTTTGCATCTATATTCATCAGTGATATTGGCCTGTAGTTTTCCTTCTTTGTGACATCTTTGTCTGGTTTTGGTATCAGGGTGAGACCCTCGTAGAATGAGTTTGGGAGTGTTCCTCCCTCTGCTATAGTTTGGAAGAGTTTGAGAAGGATAGGTGTTAGCTCTTCTCTAAATGTTTGATAGAACTCGCCTGTGAAGCCATCTGGTCCTGGGCTTGTGTTTGTTGGAAGATTTTTAATCACAGTTTCCATTTCATTACTTGTGATTGGTCTGTTCATATTTTCTATTTCTTCCTGGTTCATTCTTGGAAGGTTGTGCATTTCTAAGAATTTGTCCATTTCTTCCAGGTTGTCCATTTTATTGGCATAGAGTTGCTTGTAGTAATCTCTCATGATCTTGTGTATTTCTGCAGTGTCAGTTGTTACTTCTCCTTTTTTATTTCTAATTCTATTGATTTAAGTCTTCTCCCTTTTTTTCTTTTTGTGTCTGGCTAATGGTTTATCAATTTTGTTTATCTTCTCAAAGAACCAGCTTTTAGTTTTACTGATCTTTGCTGTCGTTTCCTTCATTTCTTTTCCATTTATTTCTGATCTGATCTTTATGATTTCTTTCCTTCTGTTAACTTTGGGGGTTTTTGTTCTTTCTCTAATTGCTTTAGGTGTAAGGTTAGGTTGTTTATTTGAGATGTTTCCTGTTTCTTAAGGTAGGCTTGTATTGCTATAAACTTCCCTCTTAGAACTGATTTTGCTGCATCCCATAGGCTTTGGGTCATCATGTTTTCATTGTCATTTGTTTCTAGGTATTTTTTGATTTCCTCTTTGATTTCTTCATTGATCTCTTGGTTATTAAGTAGTGTGTTGTTTAGCCTCCATATGTTTGTATTTTTTACAGATTTTTTCCTGTTATTGATATCTAGTCTCATAGCATTGTAGTTGGACAAGGTACTTGATATGATTTCAATTTTATTAAATTTACCAAGGCTTGATTTGTGACCCAAGATATCATCTGTCCTGGAGAATATTCCATGAGCACTTGAGAAGAATGTGTATTCTGTTGTTTTTGGATGGAATGTCCTATATATATCAATTAAGTCCATCTTGTTTAATGTATCATTTAAAGCTTTTGATCTCTCCTTTGAAGTAAGACACCTTCAGGGTGCTTGTTAGTTATTCCTACACAAAGGAGAATCTATATCTCAAGCTGCTCACCCACCCTACCCCTGATTTCCATTTCATTGAGTAATTTAAATACATCCTCTTCCCCCAGCCCTTGTCCCTTCTTCTTTGCCCCAAGAGTGTCCTGCTGAGCTGATTTATGTCCTATCTGAAGCAGTAAACTTTCTATGTATAGACTTAATTGAGAAAACATGCCTCCAGTGAAAATCATGGATGGTCAGTTTAATGGTTCTTGGAGGGACCTGATGCTCTGCTGTGTCAGAAAGAACCCATAGCTCTGTGGTGATGTCCATTCAGTTTATCAGTTATATTGATCAGTTTGATTTTGAAGGGGAGTTTGAGAGGTCAGTCAACTTGAAAGGATAATTGATTGTAAAACTATTGACATGATCCACCCAATGGTTTCCTAGTTCTGTGGAACCCTAACTCACCAGTTGGCAAGATGTACATGGCAGTTGGCCTGATCAGAAAACCTTTTCACTGGAGGTCAGTGATCATAGCCCAGCTAACTCACTGAAGGAATACAAAGCAAACTGGTCTGAGAAGAGTTATTCTGTTGGACAATGGCTCATGATCTTCTATTCCTCCACCACTTGCATTCATTTCGACAAACAGAGATCAAGTGCTTCCTGTCAATGACCCTTTTCTTCAGACCAGAACCCTTCTTAGACTGAGCCCATTTAGGCAGAGTCAACCTGGTCCTTTGTTTCTGAGTTTGCTCATCTAGGAAAAAAAAATTTCAGTGCCCTATGTGGGAGACACATTGCAGTTAGGGAACTCTGAGTGAAAGACTTGATCCCTCCCTCCTCATTCCTTTTTTTGCATATTCTTTTGGTGCTTCAGTGAATACAGTGTACAAGTCTATCAGTGTATAATGGTACAGTCTATTATTAGTTGATTTTCTCCATGAATAAGGTATCTCACCTGGCCTCCTATCAGGATGATCATCTTTGCAGTGGCTCCTTTGGAGTAGAGAGGCAATAAAACCACGGAATGAGAGCTTTTCTCCATGAGGAGCTAAGTGATTTATATTTAAAAAATGGACTTGTCTTCATAAATATCATAAAATACTAATTGGCCTATTCTTCCCAGGCATTGCTCGGAATAAAGGTCTGGGCTGGAGACAGATGTTTGGGAGCATGTAGATGATATTTTGGAGCTGTGGAATTGTCTGAGACTTTTTAAAGAGAGGGAGTACAGAAGGAGAGGAAAAGGAGACTGCCCAGGAATGAACTGAGGACACCAACATTTAGAAGTTAGATAGAGAAGGAGGAGCCAAGAGGTGGGAGGGAAATCTAGAGGATAATTTCACAGAGACCAAGAAAAAGAAGGTACTTCATGGAGGGAGTGGTCAATGGTGTTGATGCTATGGGGGAGTCAAGTAAGGTGAGGTTATGGCTCCATGTCAGAGAGCTAACAGTGGAAGAAAAGAGCGGTGAGTCATCATCCCCATCCTGAGTTTATGATTTGGTTGGAGAGGCAAGATGTGTGCACACCAGTTGAGGACCAGTATAAGGCATTATGTGCAGAGAGACCCGATTGAGTCATAGAGGCAGCTGATGTTCTTATGGGGTGGTGGTCAGAGTGAGCTAAGCTTTTAGGAATGGTTTATTTAAAGATCTGGGGCTTGAGTAGGATTCTGAGGAATTAAGATCTTAGATTTGGATAGGTAAGTAGAGAGAAGACAGGCTCAAGGCCAGGGGAATAGCACACACAGCCTGAAGTCAGGCGTGGGCGTGCCATGCTCAGGTGAGGAGGCTGCTTTGACAGTCAAGGGGCTGTCACTGGGGAGAATGGAGGAAAAGAGGTTAGAGAGGCCAAATAGTCCCCCCATAAAGAGATTTGAATGCCAGACTTAGAAATATAGAAATGCAACACTTAACCAAACAGGAGGGCATCAAATTAACATATTAATCCCACACGTTAAATTAGCCTTTGTAGTAGCTTGCTAGCCCTCACCTGGGCCCCTGGGTCTCAAAAAAGCAATGCCCGTTGTTATGAACAATGTGTTCCTTGGTGGATGACGACCTCTTGGCGCCCCCCGCATTGTCTCCCACTCCAAAGGATCATTAACAATGCAGGAAACATGGTGCAATCCACTGGTTATACATTTTCTTCTCTGTGGGAATCTGAACCCGTGCCTTAAACCCTCTTTGTCTGAGTGGTAGAATGCTGCAAATAATTCCACCTTTTAGTTCAAATATGTTTAGAAAGGCAAGAGCATTTTCAAAGGTTCTTTTTTAACTTTCCATTACTGAGTCTGCTATCTGACAGAGAGAAGGCTTGAAATGGAGGCAATTTTCAGATATTCAGCCCCCCTGGTCTGGTCAGCTCTGGGGCTTCTGCTGCCTTTCCCGTCCCTCTCAGTTTAGGCTTAAGCAAGGCAGGGGCAGCTCTCTCATCATTGCTGCTTCCAGGGCACTCTTGTCCATTGTCCCCTCCAAGTGCGCAGCACAAACCCTCACCCTGGGGAACTGTAGCCTCGGGAAAGAATACTGAGCCAAAGTTGAGATTCCACGGCTTGAACGTAAATGGTTGAAACGGGCTTTTCTAGGTGGCTTGTGGTGTGAGATTCTTTATGTGAGAGACCCTGATTTCTGCTTTGGCAGCACAGTCTAGTGCCTAGCAGTTTTCTATAGATGAACTTAGGACGAAGCACAATCTTATTAGGTACATGCTGAAGCTGTGGATGTGTGTTTCCTAATCTGGGTCTCTTTTTCCTCCCAGAAAATCCAAATTACCCACTGGAGGTAGCAGACCTTGAGTTTCCAGTGTTCCTATTATCAATGGAAGGGTAAAATAGTCCCTTCATTCCAAAATAATATGCACATACTTAGTGCAATATAGTTTACAGTATGTATTTATTTACAGTGTATATTTATGTATTATGTATGATGTGTATTGTATATATATGCTGTGACTGTGTGTAGCATATATATAGTGCATTTATATATGTGTATATGTATATATATCTATTCATTTTATTTGGAATGATATTTTATTTTTTAACATAGCAGGTTCTTTTTAGTTATCCATTTTATACATATAAGTGTACATATGTCAATCCCAATCTCCCAATTCATCACACCACCACCCTGCCCCACCACGTTCCTCTCTTGGTGTCCATACGTTTATTCTCTACATCTGTGTCTTTTTTTCTGTCCTACAAACCAGTTCGTCTGTACCATTTTTCTAGGTTCCACATGTATCCATTAATATACAATATTTGTTTTTCTCTTTCTGACTTACTTCACTCTGTATGACAATCTCTAGATCCATCCACATCTCTAAAAATGACCCAATTTCTCTCCTTTTTATGGCTGAGTAATATTCCACTGTATATATATACCACATCTTCTTTATCCATTTGTCTGTCGATGGACATTTAGGTTGCTTCCATGTCCTGGCTATTGTAAATAGTGCTGCAATGAACATTGGGGTGCATATGTCTTTTTGAATTCTGGTTTTCTCTGGGTATATGCCCAGTAGTGGGATTCCTGGGTTGTAGGTAATTCTATTTTTAGTTTTTTAAGGAAGCTCCATACTGTTCTCCATAGTAGCTGTATCAATTTACATCCCCAGCAACAGTGCAAGAGGGTTCCCTTTTCTCCACACCCTCTCCAGCATTTGTTGATTGCAGATTTTCTGATGATGCCCATTCTAACCAGTGTGAGGTGTAGTTTTGATTGTAGTTTTGATTTGCATTTCATTAATAATTAGTGATGTTGAGCAGCTTTCCATGTACTTCTTGGCCATCTGTATGTCTTCTTTGGAGAAATGTCTATTTAGGTCCTCCCTCCATTTTTGGATTGCGTTACTTGTTTTTTTAATATTGAGCTGCATGAGCTGTTTATATATTTTGGAGATTAATCCTTTGTCCCTTGATTCGTTTGCAAATATTTTCTCCCGTTCTGACGGTTGTCTTTTCGTCTTGTTTGTAGTTTCCTTAGCTGTGCAAAAGCTTTTAAGTTTCATTAGGTCCCATTTGTTTATTTTTGTTTTTGTTTCCGTTACTCTAGGAGGTAGATCAAAAAAGAGCTTGCTGTGATTCATGTCAAAGAGTGATCTTCCTATGTTTTACTCTAAGAGTTTTATAGTGTCTGGTCTTACATTTAGGTCTTTAATCCATTTTGAATTTATTTTTGTGTATGATGATAGGGAGTGTTCTAATTTTATTCCTTTTTTTTTTTTTTTTTTTTTTTTGCGGTACGTGGGCCTCTCACTATTGTGGCCTCTCCCGTTGCGGAGCACAGGCTCCAGACGCGCAGGCTCAGCGGCCAGGGCTCATGGGCCCAGCCGCTCCGCAGCATGTAGGATCCTCCCGGACCGGGGCATGAACCCGTGTACCCTGCATTGCCAGGCAGACTCTCAACCACTGTGACACCAGGGAAGCCCTAATTTCATTCTTTTACATGTAGCTGTCTGGTTTTCCCAGCACCACTTATTGAAGAGACTGTCTTTTCTCCATTGTATATCCTTGCCTCCTTTGTCATAGACTACTTAATCATAGGTGTGTGGGTTTATCTCTGGGCTTTCTTTCCTGTTCCGTTGATCTATGTTTCTGTTTCTGTGCCAGTACCATATTGTCTTGATTACTGTAGCTTTGTAGTGTAGTCTGAAGTCCGGGAGTCTGATCCCTCCAGCTCCATTTTTTCCCCTCAAGAATGCTTTGGATATTGGGGGTCTTTTGTGTCTCCATACAGATTTTAAGATTATTTTGTTCTAGTTCTGTAAAAAATGCCATTGGTAATTTGATAGGGATTACATTGAATCTGTAGATTGCTTTGGGTAGTATAGTCATTTTCACAATATTGATTCTTCCAATCCAAGAACATGGTATATCTCTCCATCTGTTGGTATCATCCTTAATTTCTTTCATCAGTGTCTTAGAGTTTTCTGCATACAGGTCTTTTGTCTCCCTAGGTAGGTTTATTCCTAGGTATTTTATTCTTTTTGTTGCAATGGTAAATGGGAGTGTTTCCTTAATTTCTCTTTCAGATTTTTCATTACTACTGTATAGGAATGCAAGAAATTTCCATGCATTAATTTTGTATCCTGCAACTTTACCAAATTCATTGATTAGCTCTAGTAGTTCTCTGGTGGCATCTTTAGGATTCCCTATGTATAGTATCATGTCATCTGCAGACAGTGACAGTTTTGCTTCTTCTTTTCCAATTTGTATTCCTTTTATTTCTTTTTCTTCTCTGATTGCTGTGGCTAGGACTTCCAAAACTATGTTGAATCTTACTGACCAGAGTGGACCTCCTTGTCTTATTCCTGATCTTAGAGGAAATGCTTTAAGTGTTTCACCACTGAGAATGATGTTTGCTGTGGGTTTGTCATATATGGCCTTAATTATGTTGAGGTAGGTTCCCTCTGTGCCCACTTTCTGGAGAGTTTTTTTTATCATGAATGGGTGACGAATGTTGTCATAAGCTTTTTCTGCATCTATTGAGATGATCATATGGTTTCTATTCTTCAATTTGTTAATATGGTGTATCACATTGATTGATTTGCATATGTTGAAGAATCCTTGCATCCCTGGGATAAATCCCACTTGATTATGGTGTATGATCCTTTTAATGTGTTGTTAGATTCTATTTGCTAGTATTATGTTGAGGATTTTTTCATCTATATTCATCAGTGACATTGGTCCGCAATTTTCTTTTTTTGTAGTATCTTTGTCTGGTTTTGGTATCACGGTAATGGTGGCCTCATAGAATGAGTTTGGGAGTGTTCCTTCCTCTGCAGTTTTTTGGAAGTGTTTGAGAAGGGTGGGTGTTAGCTCTTCTCTAAATGTTTGGTAGAATTCACCTGTGAAGCCATCTGGTCCTGGACTTTTGTTTGTTGGAAGATTTTAAATCACAGTTTCCATTTCATTACTTGTGATTGGTCTGTTCATATTTTCTATTTCTTCCTGGTTCAGTCTTGGAAGGTTATACCTTTCTAAGAATTTGTCCATTTCCTCCAGGTTGTCCATTTTATTGGCATAGAGTTGCTTGTAGTAGTCTCTTAGGATGCTTTGTGTTTCTGTGGTGTCTGTTGTAACTTCTCCTTTTCCATTTCTAATTTTATTGATTTGAGTCCTCTCCCTCTTTTTCTTGATGTATCTGGCTAATGGTTTATCAACTTTATTTATCTTCTCAGAGAAGCAGCTTTTAGTTTTATTGCTCTTTGCTATTGTTTTCTCTGTTTCTATTTCATTTATTTCTGTTCGGTCTTTATGATTTCTTTTCTTCTCCTAACATTGGGTTTTGTTCGTTCTTCTTTCTCTAGTTCCTTTAGGTGTAAGTTAGATTGTTTATTTGAGATTTTTCTTGTTTCTTAAGGTAGGCTTGTATTGCTATAAACTTCTCTCTTAGAACTGCTTTTGCTGCATTCCATAGGTTTTGGATTATCGTGTTTTCATTGTCATTTGTCTCTAGGTATTTTTTGACTTCCTCTTTGATTTCTTCAGTGATATCTTGGTTGTTTAGTAACGTATTGTTTAGCCTCCATTTGTTTGTGGTTTTTATGTTTTTTTCCCAGTAATTGATTTCTAATCTCATATCGTTGTGGTCAGAAAAGATGCTTGATATGATTTCAATTTTCTCAGATTTACTGAGGCTTGATTTGTGACCCAAGATGTGATCTGTCCTGGAGAATGTTCCATGCACACTTAAGAAGAAAGTGTAATCTGGTGTTTTTCAATGGAATGTCCTATAAATATCAATTAAATCTATCTGGTCTGTTGTGTCCTTTAAAGCTTGTGCTTCCTTGTTACTTTTCTGTTTGCATAATCTGTCCATTGGTGTAAGTGAGGTGTTAAAGTTCCCCGCTATTATTGTGTTCCTGTCGATTTCCTCTTTTAGAGCTGTTAGCAGTTGCCTTATGTATTGAGGTGCTCCTATGTTGGGTGCATATATATTTATAATTATTATATCTCCTTCTTGGATTGATCCCTGGATCATTATGTAGTGTCCTTCCTCGTCTCTTGTAACATTCTTTATTTTAAAGTCTATTTTATCTGATATGAGTATTGCTACTCCAGCTTTCTTTTGATTTCCATTTGCATGGAATATCATTTTCCATCCCCTCACTTTCAGTCTGTATGTGTCCCTAGATCTGAAGTGGGTCTCTTGTAGACAGCCTATATATGGGTCTTGGTTTTGTAGCCATTCAGCGAGCCTGTGTCTTTTGGTTGGAGCATTTAATCCATTCACGTTTAAGGTAATTATCTATCTGTATGTTATCATTACCATTTTTTAAATTGTTATGGGATTGTTTTTGTAGGTCCTTTTCTTCTCTTGTGTTTCCCACTTAGAGAAGTTCCTTTAGCATTTGTTGTAAAGCTGGTTTGGTGGTGCTGAATTCTCTTAGCTTTTGCTTGTCTGTAAAGCTTTTGATTTCTCCATTGAATCTGAATGAGATCCTTGCCCGGTAGTGTAATCTTGGTTGTAGATTCTTCCCTTTCATCATTTTAAATATATCATGCCACTCCCTTCTGGCTTGTAGAGTTTCTGCTGAGAAGTCAACTGTTTACCTTATGGGAGTTCCCTTGTATGTTATTTGTCATTTTCCCTTGTTGCTTTCAATAATTTTTCTTTGTCTTTAATTTTTGTCAGTTTGATTACTGTTTGTCTCGGCATGTTTCTCCTTGGGTGTATCCTGCCTGGGACTTTCTGCGCTTCCTGGACTTGGGTGGCTATTTCCTTTCCCATGTTAGGGAACTTTTTGACTATAATCTCTTCAAATATTTTCCCTGGTCCTTTCTCTCTCTCTTCTCCTTCTGGGACCCCTATAATGCGAATGTTGTTGTTTTTAGTGTTGTCCCAGAGGTCTCTTAGGCTGTCTTCATTTCGTTTCATTCTTTTTTCTTTATTCTGTTCCTCAGCAGTGAATTCCACCATTCTGTCTTCCAGGTCACGTATCCGTTCTTCTGCCTCAGTTATTCTGGTATTGATTCCTTCTAGTGTATTTTTCATGTCAGTTATTGTAATGTTCATCTCTGTTTGTTTGTTCTTTAATTCTTCTAGGTGTTCTTTAATTCTTCTAGGTCTTTGTTAAACATTTCTTGCATCTTCTCGATCTTTGCCTTCAATTCCTTTTCCGAGGTCCTGGATCATCTTCATTATCATTATTCGGAATTCTTTTTCTGGAACATTTCCTATCTCCACTTCATTTAGTTGTTTTTCTGGGGTTTTATCTTGTTCCTTCATCTGGTACATATCCCTCTGCCTTTTCATCTTGTCTGTCTTTCTGTGAATGTGGTTTTTGTTCCATAGGCTGCAGGATTGTACTTCTGCTTGCTTCTGCTGTCTGCCCTCTGGTGGATGAGTCTATCTAAGAGGCTTGTGCAAGTTTACTGATGGGAGAGACTGGTGGTGGGTAGTGCTGGCTTTTGCTCTGGTGGGCAGAGCTCAGTAAATCTTTGTCTATCTATTCATTTTTAAATCTCTGAGATGTCAGAAATGCGCAGGACTTCCAAAATATCTCACATTCCTTTCAATGTCTAGAAATAAATGTTGCTTTAAAAAGCATATCAAGCAGCTGCTGGCCTTTTTTGAGATGAGCTGGGTTGGAATCAATGTACTCTTGATCACCAACATGTATTGAAACACACAATTTAAGGTGGCTCTTGCTTTCTCCTCTGGTGTCAACCCTGTAATCCACTCAATAGGCCAGATTGAGTGTTCGAACGGCCACTGTTTAACCCCTGAAGGGTGACAGGAAAGAGTATAATATAAACGGTGCAGGACATCTGTCAAGCCAACTATGCAGCTTTTGAAAGTGATGATGTTGCAGTAATTTCACTGTGAGAAGATGAAAATGAAGAATGCGAAATAGCAGGTATAATAAAAATGCATTTTTATTTAGAAATTGAAACATAGAAGAGCGTATGGAAGGTTATACACTACAACGTCAATGGTCAGACTATTTATGGTGCATGTTTTCTTGTTTTGGCTCATTTATATTTTCAACCTTTTCTACAGTGAATAAGTATTGCTATCTAATCAAAGATTATTGAGAGAAAAGGGAAGAGGGTGGACTTAGCCGCCGGTTTTGCTTAGTTGACCCTGGATGCTTAGTTTATGTTAGAAATTGAAGGTTAAAATTGTCATTCTCAGGAGCACGTGGATGTGCGACTGTTGTAACTGCCATCCTGTGCTGTAGAAGGAACTGCACCAGACGCTGCACAAAGATCTTTCATGTTCGTTATATTATTTACCCATCACAACAACCCTTCAGGGCAAGTGTTACTACCTCCAGTTTTACAGATGAGGAATGTAAAAGTAATCTTTCTAAGAACAGATGGTTAGTTTGATAGAAAGAAGTCAAATCCAGTTTCTCATGATCTATTCAAGCCTCCTTGATTTCAGACTAGGAGTCTTCCATGATAAACCCAAGCCACTTAGATTACTCATCCACGTCCCATCTCCTTGCTGCTTGTGCAGATTTGGCATTCGATGAGTCGACAAAACAGCCCTCAGTTCTTAGACAACTTGTGTTTTCAGTGTGGCTCCATACAACTTGTCTGTGGAAGAACTCTTCTGAAAAATTGGTCCAAGGGAAGTGAGAATGTTCCCCAAAGCACTTTTACTGCATTATCTCATGTGATTTTAATAGTAGCTTGATAGGTAAGTATCATCATTATCCCTATTTTACAGTGTGAAAAACTGAAACCCAGGAAGTTTAAAAAAAAATAGATTCATGGTTCAAAAGTCAAATATTACACAAGGCTTCATTTAGATAAATAAATAGAAGAGCTGTCTCCATTCCTCTCAGTCTTATGTTCTTATCTCCATTAGCAACATTTTTTTTTGAATTTTATTTTATTTATTTTTTATACAGCAGGTTATTAGTTATCTATATTAGTGTATATATGTCAATCAAAATCTCCCAATTCATTCCACCACAACTTGCAATTCTCTTAGTTGTTTCTGATATTTACCTCTGTCTTTTTAAAGTGTATTCTATTATTCTTCACTTACGGATTATAAATATTGAGTGATTTCTACATGAGGTTTTAGCCTCTTAGACGTACTCCCCACTTCTCCTCCTAATGTAATAATAGCTCTCCCTTTTGTTAAATCAGAGCTCAATGTTTACATTATCATCACTATGTTAAGTGTGGCTCCCTGCCAAACCAGTTAATGTTCTATAATTGCATTTTCTTTCTTAGTCAACCGTTTCCGCAACTCAGATTAAGAATTGCCTTGCCTATTTTGTTTGATTAATTGGTTTACTGTCATCACTTCTTTCCAAACTCCCTAATAAAATTGGAAAATCCCTGAGAATAGTGTTTTATTTTCCATGTGGTCAGGTGTATCTGGTAATCTGTCAGTTCTCTTTACCTGGAGAATATTTCTTGGAGACCTTCCATCCTCCCTTCCCATCTGGATTATTTCTCTTCACATCTGCTCTGTGGCTGTTGTCCTGACATGTCCCCTTTCCTCTCTCCTAGGCTGTATCTCTGTGTCTTGGGCCCCAGATCTCCTTGTTTTCCCCCCTTCCCTTTGATTTGCTGGAGCACATTCTTTAGTAGCTTCCTTAGAAAGGGATCATGGGTGATACCTTTTTATTTTTTTTTGAGACCTAGTATTTCTAGAACTCTCTTTATTCTACCCTCACATTTAATTGATTATCTTAGCACTGAATTTTAGGTTGAAAACTAATTTCTCCTGAAAATTTTCAAGATATTATTTGTCTTCTAGTTTTTAGCTTTACTGTTGAGAAATGCCATTTAATTCTTGATTCCTTGTATGTACTGTTTTTCTCTCTAGAAGCTTAATGCAGATACCTTTGGTAATTCTGAAATGTCATTGTGCTTATTGTCCCTGACTTTAGAATCTCTTTGATGGAGTTTATTTATGGGAAAAAAAAACTTCATCATGGGTGGGGGTGGGGATGGGTAGAAAGAAGGATCTTTATCCTTGTGGTCCATATGCTCATTACCCAGGTTTTTAACCAATCTCTGGTTTTTTCCTCCGTGGTTTACTGTTGTCATCTGTGGTATATGGTATCTCTAATGCCTGGGACTTCTGGGGACCTGGTATATGAGTGACTTTTCTTCTCTTTGGCATCTAGTAGTATTCAGGTATCTCAGCTCTGCTAATTCATTCATCTGCTTTCTATCTTATAAAGATGGTTTGACTTTGCTCACTTGCTGTTCACTTCTCTTCCATTCCTTGTCTGTGGATTTATACCTTTTCAAATGTTTACTTTTCATTTTAATGGGGTTTGTGAAGGGAGCAGAGATGTCTCATCTACTATGTTTAACTGAATGTCACTAGAAGAGTTTTCTGTGCCATCATTTGGTGAATTATTTTGGAATGCTTTACCTGTTTGTCAGTTTTAGATTTTTAAATGTAAAGTTTGCTTTAGAAGCAGGCCTTGCCCTAAGCTGTTGTTTCTGTGTTTGAACAGGATATAGCTGAGGCCATAGCTGTGACATCCTAGGCTTATTTAATAGTCCCAATGGACCTCAGTGCTGCTTAGAGAGGGAGGACCCCAGTGCCATGAGCAGCCACGACTTGGGTGTGATGGTCGTCTGGATTCCATCTTTCCACCCATGTGCCTTGACTCTCTATACTCAGGGGAGGTGACCCGGATCTAGGGTCATTTAGTGGAAAGATTCCTAGATTTCCTTTTTTTATTCTTTTATTCTTTATACTTTATGAAGTCATTTATGACCATATGATCTTGAAAAAAATACAGATAAGGCTGAAGTTCCTCTAAGGCACTCATCACCCAAACAGACACACCTTGTTCACTTTCCTCCCATGAAAGGTAGCCATTGTTATCAGATTGCAGTGTAGCCTTGCATACCTTTCATACTTTGTATGTACATATATGTGTGTGTGTGGTTTAGAAATGTATAAATATTTTTAAGTTTTCACTTTTTTTCCCTCCTCATATTATGTTTTGAAGATGTTTCTATATTGGAGTATGTAGATCTGCATAACTGGACATAATATGGATATGTGATAATTGATTTATTCTATTGTTGAAAATTATTCTGTTGAAAATTTAGGTTGCCTCTCATTTTTTTTTTTCTTTTGCAAATGCAGCTGCAGTACATTGCCTGTTCATGCCTCCTTGTTCATAAAGTGTTTCTTTAGGGCAATACAGAGAATAGAATAGAGCAGGAGTTGGCAAAGGATGGCCCAGGGACCAAATCTGGTCTGCTGCCTGTTTTTGTATGGCCTGCACCAAGAATGCTTTCTACATTTTAAATTTGTTTTATTCAGTAATCTTTCCCTCACTGATTTGAAAGATCACATTTAATATACTGTAAATATCCAGATACACACGGGTTCATTTTTGGGCTCTCTTTTCTGTTGCATTGATCTATTTAATTAGGCCTGTTTAAAATATTAGAGTTTTGAATGTCTTAAGATTCCCAGTAAGGAAAGTCCTGTGCTCCTTTTTGTTCTTTTTTGGAGTTACATTGGCTGTTTTTGCACATTGCTTCTTCTGTATGAATCTTAGATTTCCTCAAAAGTGAAGTTTCTCAAAACTCCCTTTGGTATTTATATTGGTATTTATTAGATTTGCTTTGAATTGTATCTTTGAGTAGAGTTGACATGTCTGTAATGCTGAGTCTTCCCAGCCTTGAATAGTTATTTTTTCTTACATAAAGTTTTATCATTTCTTAGAAGTCTTGTGCATTTCTTTTTGAATTATTGCTATTGTGTAGGAAAGGTATTGATTTTTGTTTTGAGTTGATCATTTTGCATCTACTTTAAATCTTTTTTTAGCTCTAGTGATTTGTCGGTTGTTTCCTTTGAATTTTCTAGATTGATGGTCATATCATCTACAAATAATGACAGTTTTGGTTTTGCCAACAATTTTAACTCTTACTGCATTTAATTGTTTCACTATACTTGGTCCTTTGGTACAGTTTTGAATGATACAGGAAAAAAATGTCTTTTTCTTTTTTTTAGTTACTGTTTTTTAAAAAAAATAGTTATTTATTTTTGGCTGTGTTGGGTCTTTGTTGCTGCGTGCGGGCTTTCTCTCGTTGCGGCGAGCGGGGGCTACTCTTTGTTGCTGTGCGTTGGCTTCTCATTGCTGTGGCTTCTCGTCACTGAGCACCGGCTCTAGGTGCACGGGCTTCAGTAGTTGTGGCTCATGGGCTCAGTAGTTGTGGCTCGGGGGCTCTAGAGCACAGGCTCAGTAGTTGTGGTGCACGGGCTTAGTTGCTCCGCGGCATGCGGGATCCTCCCAGACCAGGGCTCGAACCCGTGTCCCCTGCATTGGCAGGCGGATTCTTAACCACTGCACTGCCAGGGAAGCTCCAAAAATGTCTTTTTCTTGAAGCTAGTGGGAATATTTTCTCTGGGTTTTTGACATACCCTCTTTATCAACTTAAAAAAGCTTACTTTATTGTCATCTATTGAGTGATCATATGATTATTCTGCTTTAATTATTTAATCCCATGAGTTACATGGATTTCTACTGTTTCTAATGTTGAATCATCCTTCCATTCCTGGGATAAATCTTACTTGATCGAGAGTATTCTTTGAACCATTCCTGTATTTGATTTGCGGCTATTTAATTTAGAATTTTTAAGGTAATTTCTGGAACAAAGATTGACTTCTGGTTTTCTTTTCTTGTTTTGGCTTTTTATGACTTTGGTATCAGAGTTATGCTGCCATCCTCAAATGAGTGGAAGCTTCCCATGGTTTTCTACCCTCTGAAACAGTTCCTATGAGATGGAAATTATCTGTTTCTTGACCATCTGGTAGAACTTGCTCATTAAGAATATCTGGGCAGTGTTTCTTTGAGCATAGAGCTTTGACCACAGTTTCAATTCTTCTATGTTTATGCTTTTTTTTTTTAAGTCTTCCTACTTTTTCTATGAGAGTTTTAGGTAGTTTAAATTTTCTAGATAAATTGTCTTTTATCTAGGTTTCCAAATATATTGCTGTATACTCTCCAAAGATTTTTAAGTATCCTGTGTATTATTTCCTCTTGTTGTTTATTTCACCTTATTTTCTTAATTGATCACATTTGCCAAAGTTTATCCATTTTATTACTCCTGGAATAAAAACTTTTAGCTAAAATGAATGAAATTTGAAGTAATTTACCGGTGTGTTAATTTTTGCTAATATTTGTTGTTGGTGAGCATAAACTTCATGATAAATTTTTAAAATGTACTTATATTCCTTTCCTGGCTTAGTACACGTTCAGTTTGATTATGGCCCACATGTATATGAAAACTGCATGTATTCACTATTCGGCAGATCTATTAGACAAGGCCTAATAATTCTTGTGATAAAACGTACATAACAGAAAATTTACCAGTTTAACCAGTTTCACGTGTAAAATTCAGAGTCATTAAATACATTCACATTGTTGTGCAACTGTCACCACCATCAGTCTCCAGAATGTTTTATCATCCCAGATTGAAACTCTGTGCCTACTAAACAATGACTCCTGTTACCTCTTGCCCCTAATCCCTGGAAACCACTATTTCACTTTCTTTTTCTATGAGTTTGACTATTCTGGGTACTGTATATAAGTGGTATTGTGCAATATTTGCCCTTCTGTGTCATGATTGTAACTGAGCCTAACGTCTTCATGATTCATCCATGTTGCAGTGTCTGTCAGAATTTCCTTTCTTTCTAAGACTGAGCAGTATTTCCATTCTACATGTATACCATAGTTTGCTTACACATTTATCCATCAGTGGACATTAGGGTTGTTTCTATGTTTTGTCTATTGTGAATAATACTGCTATGAACATTGGTATACAAATATCTGTTCTGTCCCTGCTTTCATTTCTTTTGAATATATACCTAGAAGTGGGTTGCTGCATTATATGATAATTCTGTTTTTAATTTTTGAGGAACTGCCATACTGTTTTCCACAATGGCTACACCATTTTGCATTCTCACTAGCAATGCACAAGGATTCAATTTTTCCACATCCTCATCAACACTTATTTTCTGTTTTTGATTATAGCCATTTTAGTAGGTGTAAAGGTGTGGTTCATGTGGCTCATTATGGTTTTATTTGCATTTCCATAATAAATAGTGATATTGAGCAATCTTTTCATGTGCTTATTGACCATTTATATATCTTCTCTGGATAAATATCTATTCAAGTCCTTTGCCCATTTTTGAATTGGGTTGTATTTCTGTTGTCAGAATTCTTTATATATTTTGGATATTAATCCCTTATTGATATGTGATTCTAAATATTTTCTCTCATTCTTTGGGTTGCCTTTTCACTTGGTTGATAGTGTCCTTTGATGCACAAAAGTTTTTAATTTTGGTGAAGTGCAGTTTATCTATTTTTACTTTTGTTGCCTGTGCTTTTGGTGTCCTATCCAGGAAATCATTGATAAATCCAATATCATGAAATTTTTTTCCTATGTTTTCTTCTAAGAGTTTTATAGTTTCAATTCTGTTGTTTAGATTTTTTTTTTTTGGCCGCACCATGCAGCATGTGAGATCTTAGTTTCCAGACCAGGGATCGAACCTGCACCCCCTGCATTTGAAGCGTGGAGTCTTACCCACTGGACCGCCAGGGAAGTCCCTGTTGTATAGATTTTTGATTCATCAACTTAATTTTTGTATAAAGTGAGGGTTCAGATACACTGCTTTGCATGTGGTTATCCTGTTTTCTCAGCACCATTTGTTGAAGAGTTTAACTACCCCAGCCTTCTTTGGTTTACATTTTCATGAAATATCTTTTTCCATCCCTTCACTGTGTGTGTCCTCAAAGCTAAAGTGAGTGTCTTGTAGGCATGATATAGCTGGATCTTGTTTTTTAATCCATTTAGTCACTCTGTGCCTTTTGATTGGATAATTTAGTTCATTTACACTTAAAGTAATTATTGATAGATATGAACTTACTAATGCCATTTTGTTAATTATTTTCTGTTTGTTTTGTAATTCCTTTGTGTTTTGGTTCCTCTTTTGCTCTATTCCTTTGTGATATGATGATTTTCTGTAGTGGTATGCTTTGATTCCCTTATGTTTGTATATCTACTGTAGGTTTTTGCTTTGTGGTTGCCATTATGCTTTCATAAAACATCTTATAACAGTCTATTTTATGCTGATAACAAGTTAACTTCAAATGCATACAAAAGCTCTAGGTTTTTACACTTCCACTCCACACATTTTATGTTTTGGAGTTTTTTACATTGTGTATTCATTAACAAATTATTGTACTTGTAGTTATCTTTAAAACTTTTTGCTTTTAACCTTTATACTAGAGTTATAAGTGATCTACCCACCACAATTACAACATTAGAGTACTCTGAATTTAACTGTGTCCACCATTAACATTAGGCTTTATACTTTCACATGTTTTCCTGTTACTAATTAGCATCCCTTTTTTTCAACTTGAAAAAAATCCCTTTAACATTTCTTGTAAGGCTGGTCTAGTGGTGATGAATTCCTTCAGCTTTTTTTGTTGTTTTTGTTCGGGAAAACTCTTTATCTCTCCTTCAGTTCAGAAGGACAGCTTTGCCAGGTAGAGTATTCTTGGTTGGCAGTGTTTTTCTTTCAGCAATCTGAATATATTATGCTGCTCCTTCTGGCCTACAAAATTTTTATTGAAAAATATGCTGATAGTCTTATGGGAGTTCGCTTGTTTATAACAAGTTTCTTTCTCTTGCTGCTTTTAAGGTCCTCTCTGTCTTTAACTTTTCACAGTTTAATTATAATGTGTCTTTATGTGGGTCTCTTTAGATTTATCTTATTTGGTACTGTTTGGGCTTGCTAGATATAGATCTTTGTTTACTTCCCCAGGTTAGGGAAGCTTTTAGCCATTATTTCTGTGAATAAGTGCTCTGCCCCTTTCTCTGTTTTCCTTCTGGGACCCCCATAATACATTGGTCTGCTTGATGGCATCTATAAGTCCCTTAAGCTATCTTCACTCATTTTCATTCTTTTTTTTTTTTTTTTTTTGGTTCCTCTGATCGGATGAAGTCCACTGCCCTGCCCTTGAGTTTGCTGAGCTCTTCTTCTGCTTGATCTAGTTTGTTGTTGAACTGTTGAACCCTTCTATTGAATTTTTCAGTTCAGTTATTGTATTCTTCAGCTCTATGATTTCTGTTTGATACTTTCTTATACTTTATTGATTTATTCATAGGGAATTGCTTCATATATAGCTGTCCATTCAGTGCCTCCATGGGAGGAGTAGAGTTCAGGACCCTCTTATGTCACCATCTTGATTGACTCTCCTGTTCTTTTTCAAGATTGTTTTGACCATTCAGGGGTCCCTTGAGATTTCATGTTAACGTTAGTATGAATTTTTCTGTTTCAGCAAACAAAAATCTTTGGGATTTTGATAGGGATTTAATTGAAGCTAGAGACAGCTTTGGGTGGTAAGTCACCTGAACAGTATTATGTATCCCAGCCCATGGATATGGATGTCATACCTACAATGTTTTGTAGTTTTCAGTGTACAATATTTTGCCTCCTTTGTTAAGTGTATTCCTAAGTATTTTATTCTTTTTGATGCTATCGTCAATGGAATTATTAATTTCCTTTTCAGATTGTTCATTGTTAATGTATAGACATACAACTGATTTTTGCATGTTAATTTCATATACTGCAACCTTTGCTGAATTTGTTAGTTATAACTTTTTAAATAGAATCTTTAGTGCTTTCTACATATAAGATCATGTCATTTGTGAACAGAGGTAATTTTTCATCCTTTTCAATTTGGATGCTAGGCCTATTCATTTCTATTCAGCAACTCTGTATTCTTTCTTACTTTTGGTCTGTTAGGTGTCATTTTCTAGGGAGATATACTGAACCTCCTTCTGTAATTGTGAATTCCAATTGCTTTTTAAAAGTCCAATGTCATTCTAAGCTATATTGTTCTTGAAAATATTGAGGTCCTGAAATTGACACTTGGTGGGTATCTATCAACCATTGCTAAAGGAACACATGCATGAAGTATCTGTGGAGCAAACATTTCTTGAAAATCTACTTTGCATCTGGCACTGAAGAGATAAACTCCTTGAATATTCCAGTCTAGAGGAGGGGATAATCACTGTTACACAGACGTGAAGTTGTATAATGTAGTGGGGGGTAGGAAGACATTGAGTTAGAGAAACCTGTGTGAATCCTGCTCTGTACTTACCAGTGTATGTAACCTGGGACCAGTTACTTAATGTCTGCTCCTCTAGTTCGTCCTTTGTAAAATGGGAATAATTTAACCTACTTTGCAGTATAGGTAAAGCTCCTCACATAGTGAATTTTTTTACATTAAAAATTGTAGCTCTCTAAGACCTATATAGATTGATGCTATCTATCCCATAGCTTATAGAAACAGAAAATAGGTGATCAACACTCCCAGGTTTAGGGTGGCCTACAGTTATCAAATACCAACTGTGAACTAGGTAGATGGGGATACTGAGCTTGTGCTGGGCAGCACAGTTAAAAGGTGGAAAGCCAGAACCTGAACCCAATTTGGGCTGGTCCAAAGCCATTGCTCTCCTGAGCTGACATTGGGCTGGAGCTTGAAGGAAGGAATAAGGAGGGCACATTCTAAGTAGAGAAAACAGCTTGTACAAAGGCACAGAGATGTAAAAGTGCATGTTATGTTTGGAGAGCAGTGAATAGAGCTATACCATTGATAAAGAGTGGTAGGAGTTAAGGTTGGAAAGTGAAATGGTCTCTGATTGTAAAGTGCCTTCCCAGTTTGGATTTTAGTCTGTAAGCAACGAAAAACCACTAAAATACTTTGCATAATGGAGAGTCATAGTCAGTGTGCTTGATGAACTAGAGGAGTGAAGGCTAGAGTAGAGCATGCCAGTTAAGAAAGAGGCTTCTGCGAAATCCAGAGCAGAGACGTACAGACTGGAGGTGGGTCCATGGTAGTGGAAAAGTAAAAACACAGGGTGACACGGTTCTGTTGGCCATTCCAGAACTTTTAGCAAGACCCCAGGCACTTAATATATGGCTTAAGCTTTCTAAATGTAACAGGAGACAGCTGTTTGCTTAGTTATTTGAGAGTTCTCTGAAATCTTTTCATATGCTGCATGGATTTGGATCCTAAGTTATAGCCTCTGCTGTTTTTAACTGAACTGGACTTCTAAACTGTGGAGCAGGTAACTGTTCCGTTTAAGCAAAGCCAGCTTTGCCTTCATCACTGCAGGTATCTGACTCTCTCTTAGGAGCATGCATTGCTTAGATCACAGTAGCAAACAGAGATTGAAAATTTTAACTTCATTGGCCAGAGATTTTTTTGACACTCCATACGTGTACAAAGTGTTGCTTTCTGAGTGCCTTCATGTATTCATTTGGCTTGGATATAGCGTGGGGATGGAATAGTAAGGAAGTCAGGAGATTCCGTAACTTACGTAGGGCAAAGGGAGGAACAGGTGTAAGATAATTACTGAGCGCACACAGAGTATGCATGGGCCTTGGGTGATACAGATTGAAGAATAGGCCACGCTGTCCTTCAGGAACTTACCATGCTGGTGGGAACATGAGAGAGATGGGTAACTGGTAAAACAGACTTCTAAGTGGAAATGACCCAAGTGCCTTGAGAATGGAAGCAAGGGGAGCAGTGTCCTGGCAGGTTGGTACAGAGATGGGACAGGGACACTGGAATGAGTTTGGGGTTTGGGTCCTCCTGACCCTGAGCGTTTCACTCTGACCACCCTTCTCTTTCACAAGAGCTATAATTGTTTCTTTTGTTGTCTTTGGTCTCATCTTTATGGCCTGTGGGGTGTCCACCCCTCGTTTGCTCTCCCTGGTCTGCACTAGTCTCTCCCGTTGCCATGTCCTTGTTTATCCTCTCTTTCCCTCTCGTTAGTGTTTTTATTAGAGAATGAAAAACTTCAGTGATTATATGGAAGAACTGTGTCCAGCTGCTCAAACCCACCCGGTTTCTTTTTTTAGCTTCTCCCCCACTTAAAAATAAAAAGCATCAGGTCCCACTTGCCAAGCCTTTGTCACTGTCTCCAGCAGCCGTTCCTCCGGCCCATATGCTCCCCCAGATGCTCAGCCCGTCCCCTCCTCCTGTCTCAGCCCCACGTGCGGGCCCTCCGTGGACAAGTGCGGGGCCCCCGGAGCACAGCCACCTGCAGCCCCACCACACCACCTGCTTCTCACCCCCATGGCCACTCTGAGCATCACTTCTGACCCAGATTCCGTGGACCGCACCCCCCACCCCAGGCCCTGGCTTGTTTGTCTGGCCAGTCCTGTGATTTCCAAGGACAGGATGTTGACTGGAAAAGATAGAGGGGTTGCCATGGAGATATGAATAAACACACTTGCAGACACCTCGCAGCAGGAACTGCAAACTTCTGACAGACCTTTAGTTCAGCCCCAGGTTTCCTTTGTTTGGGTTACATGCCTCACCTTTGGAGTTAGTGTCTTAGAGGGAAGTTTAGAGCCGTCGCTAAACTGTTAGTTGTAGCATTTCCACACACCAGCCCTTGTTTCTTCTTTCAGAGACAGCGAGCTCACCCCGAGGAATTAGAGGGTGCCTGCTCTTGGGCCTGAAGAGTGGGTTATAGTGACACTAACATGGAGAGAAACTGCCCCAACCTGTCACATGAGTTAAGAGTCAGTGCGAGAGCACTGGTCATCCCTGTAGGGGAACAAAGTGGTGCTTTCCAACGTGCTTGGCCTCCCATTCTTCCTTTCTCCTCCAGGTCTCAGGGCTGTGAGGGTGAGGAGGTTGCTACGTCTTGCCTGAACATAGCTGGGGACACAAGAGGCTCCCCCTCTCTCAAATGTGATACCAGGTGGTAGTGGCGGGGGTTGGGGGGAGCGAGGGAGCCTAGCACTGGGACACTATAAAAGAACGCTTTCCCTGCCCTGGGGTGCATTTTTCTGGGCCCCAGGGGGAAAGAGGCATGTTTTTGCCATTGCTCCTAGTGAGAGAGGAAGGAAGGTTCTGCGCCCCATGGGCCGAGAGAGAAGTTAGCTCTATAATGAAAGTAGAAGAAAACCTTTGACCCTTTCTCAAGAGGGCGCTGTTGACATTTCGGGCAGGACGGTTCTATCCCACACATTGCAGTATGTTTATAATCCCGGGCCCATCAAATGCCACAGTTACCTCCTGCCAATTGTGTTGTCCTTGGGACAACCAAAAATGTCCAACAAATTTCCAGACATCCCCTGGGGTTTTTTGCTGCCAGAATACTGGATGGCCACAGACTCATCTGTCCTCTGGGAAGAGACCTTGACGAGACCAGGGTTCTTTTTTATCCTCATGTAGTCATGGTAATGAAAATGAAAATCTGTTTACTAATCAGTGCCTTATCTGATCAAGTTGGCAGTTCTTTTCATTATTATTTTTTTTTCCTCCCTATTTGGTTTACAATTCCTCAACCTTTCAAGCACCTGAGCCATGAGGATGGGTGACTAACATGTGAGGCTTGACCCTGCACGTGAACAGCCTGCATCCTAGATGTGAAGGACCACAGGAGTGATGACAGTAATTGCGATAGGACTTCAGAAGAGACAGTGCAAAAGATAGGAAGTGTTTAAAGTGGGAATTTTGGCCCTGTGGCCCTAGGGGCCCAGAAAGTCATATTTATTGACGGAGCTGGCTGGGCCAAGGGAATATACTCTTCCAGCCTTGCCCAGATGGCATTTTTTTTCTCCTGGGAACCCTGAATGTGGTGCTTACCTCTGGAGTTCCTGTAAACCAGTGACTAAGGCCAGATGGTTCCGAAGATAGAAAGAAACCCCTGATGTCAAATCTGTCACCTTCTACAATGAGACGAGGGAACCCAAAGAGGAAAGACGAGTTGCAGCCAAGGCTTCCATCCCCTTTGCTATTAATTATTACCCTCCTGTGGATTATCCAGACAGGTCCTCTTTTTCCTTTTTCTGGCTCATCATTCTGCCTTCCCACTGGTTCACAATGAAGAGACACAGTGTTCTGTCAAGTTTGCTGCGTGTTGGCAAGGCTAATTTTGCCAGTTCAGAGGATGGGGCTCTTAGTTAAAATTGGGTTTGGGGATTTTCTTTATCATCATCTATTTTGTCTTCCACCCACTCACCCCGGGGTGGGGGTCAGATAATCAAGAACTGCCCATGAGCATCTTGATTTCTCCTTAAGTCTTTCTAGCCTATTGATTCCAACAGCCTGTGCCTTTACCATTCTTGTTAATTTTTAAAAAATAAATTAACTATTTCTAAAGGTTGACTTGTAGTCGGTCATTTCAAATCTTAGATCTTCCCTCCTGTCTCTGAGATAAGAGGCTCCTTTGTATTTGCTCTTATGCTGACTTCTGTTTTTCCTGAGCAGAAATAGGAATTTATTGAATCATGTAGCTGAGAGAGATACTGGGGTAATCAGAGAATCAAAGGAAGAGCAGTAGGAACCAGGGTCTCAGGTGCTGGAGAGAGGATCCCCGTGCCTCCAGCCCTCACTGTCTGCTGTATCTCTCCCCTTGCTCTGCCTCTTGCCCCCCAGCTTTGCCTCCCCGTGTAGCCCGGCCCTCGCCCTGTACCAGGTAACCCGGCACCACAGCCCCGCTTAGCAACCTAACGCAAACAGTGTTTTCCTCTCTGGTTATCTCTGTGTTGATTATTTAATAATTGTAATCATTTCCCACAAAAGGAGAACCACTTTGAGCTTTAACCAAGCAATGTGCGCTCTTTGTAATCGACATTAAAAAGGGAAAGATCAGTGGGGTCTTTGAACTCCCCTAACAGGATATAAGGTTAGGGAAGACTGATAGGGTTTGAACAGAAGTTCCTCACGTTCCTTAGAAATCAAATGTGTTATCAGTGACCCCTGTACCTGGAGAGAATTACTTGGGCACATTTATGTCAGTTACAACAGTTCATATTTTCTTGACTTATTGTGGATTTTTCCCCCATCTCCCTGCTTCCTCTCACCCCACCTCCTGAGTCACTGCTAACTGAGTCAGTAACACTGAGAAAGTATCTTCTTCTGCTCGAAAATGCAGAAACGGGCAGATTAATGTCTCCTTATTCTCAGAGGTGAAGAGTGCTGAATTACAATCCTGCTTCATCCCTATTTCTCTTTCATTACCAGTTTTTATGCTGTGTCGTTATCTCTTCTCTGGTCTTGTTTGGCAGCATCCCCTGTGCATGCTTGTGGCCTCTCAGAGGACAGGGAGAGACTAGAGGTCATCTTGTCTGGTGGCCTCTAACCAGGGGCATGTCAGCATCACGTGAGAGCTTTCCAGAACAACCATGTGCAGGCAGACAACTTAGTCACTTGCCTGCTACACAGCTTATCCATGAGAAAGCCACACTCTCACAGTTGGTGGCAGTAAAACCCGTGCTCCAGAATGATGCTGGAGGAGAGAGCCATGGATGGGAAGCTATAGGGTAGCAGGTATATCTGAGCCTACAGACCAGACCTGGGACTGGCAGGGGAGAAACGGGGAGGGGATCAGGAATTCATTTCTCTAGGCTTTCAGAGGACGCTACCAAGGCTTACAGAGTAGCCACAGATGATCCATAGTAGGGTCACCAGGAATAAGTAAATCTCCTATTTGAGACTCACCCTCTAGCTTAGTCCTTTTTGCTTGTTAATTCAGAATTCTGTTTGTAACAGGAGCACAGCTGAAATCAAGATGCAAGTGACCCCAGAGATGTGCAGACTTTAGGAAGATATTCAGGAATGATCTCTAGAACCTCTGCTCTCTCTCTTTTCTATGTCTTTTTTGTTTTTTTTTTTTTTTTTTTTAAATCTTCATTTATTTGGCTGCGTCGGGTCTTTTCGCGGCACGCGGGATCTTTTCGTTGCAGCCCGCGGGCTCTCTAGTTGCAGCGCACGGGCTTAGTTTCCCCGCAGCATGTGAGATCTTAGTTCCCCGACCAGGAATCGAACCCATGTCCTCTGCATTGGAAGGTGGATTCTTAACCACTGGACCACCAGGGAAATCCCTCTTTTCTGTGTCTTTGGATTAGGCTGAGGTATTTGTCAGAAAGCTTGGGTTGAGCCGTACCTGGTTCTCATTCTGAATCTGCAGTCCCGAAGGACAATCCCTGTGCACGTACTGATCTCACTCAGTAGGGCACCAGAATGATCAACGCTGAGAAATAAACACTTTCTTTAATTTATGAAATCCCTGAGAAAATATTAAAAGGGGAGGAAAAGTGCAGTGAAGAACTTGGACGGACGAGCAGAAATTTTTATCATCATTACTGGAAAACACCTCTCCAGTTCCTGCATGTTTCAGGCGCTGTGATAAGCTGACATTCTCTGTTGCTGCTACAAGTTCACTCTCGGTGGGGCATGTACCCTGAGCTCTGATTCCAGGAAGGGGGTTGGCTTGTACTGATTCTCCTGAACCCTTTTAATGGGATTCCTTCTAATAGTGGGTCAGATTTATGGGGGTGCTTCCCTGAGTCAAGTTAACTGGCCCAGAAGATCGCCCTGAGCTTGACCTCATCACATAGAGTTGTGCTTGTTATCATGGAGAGGAGTCTAAACCGTTCTTGTACCTGTAGATGTACGTGCAGAAAGCGTGTGGAGACATCTCAGCTAGATCCTAACTAGGTTCCATGCTTGTGTTACACATGTCAGAGGGAAGCCCATTTTGGCAATAGGAAATAGCAACTTGGGAGTGTGTCACTTCATTCCGTAGACCAGAATGAGCATCTTGCAGGAACAGAAGTTTTGAGAGCTGTTTAAATATCAACCTGCCTCAGGCTCTGCAGGGAGGTATCCTGAGCTGGTAACAAGAAAGGCTGTGTGATGTCTCAGCCCGATTTTTTCCACCCTTGTGATGAGATGCCTTCTCCCTTTTCCCTATAGGCCCAGTTCCTCTCCCCACAAGCTCGCCGTCGACTCCATGCTGCCCTGGCATCTTGTTCCACCTCCATGCTGATCCTGTCCAACCTGGTGTTTCTTGGGGGCAATCAAGTCGGGAAAATCTACTGGAATAGGATCTTCATACAAGGTAAGTTGCTGTTTTCAGACAATTTCTTGTTTTCCGCATTTGTGCAGCTGGTATCACGTATGTGACGGCGGGGAGGCATTCCTTGCTCTATGCGTGGTGTGTGACCTATAAAAATACCAGCCAGGAGCAAAGTCCTGTGTTTAGCTGTGGTTTTAACTGTTCCCTATTTTGATGTACATTTTATCTGCCGCGTGTGATACTCATCATCAAAATGTACCATCCCAAATCTCCCAAACTCTATCATTCCCTTCTACTAAGTTACCTCTCCAATTATTGGATTTTTCCTAATCTTCCCTGCTATCTTTAGATCAGCCTTCACTATACTGTAGAGTCTTAACCTTGTTCCACTTACTACCCTGAACGTCCTACCAGGAGAATGTCCTACAAGCCCCATTGTGCTGCTGCTATGGGCACGGTGCCCGGTTTGCCACACCTCTTTGTTGTGGATGCTTTTTTTCTGAACACTGGCTTGCCAGCATCAGCAACCAACCTGATGTTTAATGTACACGTGTTTAATGTCATGTATGTCTCCATGTCCACAGCAGAGTCACCCCCGCAGCGGGTAAAATTGCATTAGTAATTGCATTGCATTAATAATTGGTCATTATTTATTTATGGTCATCATTTCCTTTGGGCTAGAACTGAGAGTTACATCACGTCCTAAGAGCATTGGGAGAATGGGAACTGCTCACAGAGCACATTATTCAGCCAGTTCGCTGTGTGTTCAGAGCCAAGGTCCCCTGTTCCGTTTCCCTGACCAGTGACCTGGTTTTGTGTTTTTGGTTTCGGAAGTTTTGCCAAGTGGTAATGGTCATGGCTAGGCTGTTGCCTCTACATCTGGGTCCCCGACAAGCCAGTGATGCTTTGGCTGCAGCTCTTTTCACAACAGAAATAACCCCAACACAGCTGCATGATCCCAGGGTGCCAGGTCATGAATCTAAACTGTGACAGGCTTAGGTGAGCCAGGCTCAAAGGGACCACGAGAGAGCCCTGTTCTGCTTTCCTCTTGTCACTACAATACCCCTTTGATCTTGCTTTCTGAGAAATGTTTTAGCTGATAAGTTCCTGAAAGGACCAGGTACTTTTTTAAGTGGAAGCTGCCCTTTGATAAAGATGGGAGGTGGACTGTCCTGGTGGCGCAGTGGTTAAGAATCTGCCTGCCAATGCAGGACACCTGGGTTCGAGACCTGGTCCAGGAAGATCCCACATGCCGTGGAGCAACTAAGCCCGGGTGCCACAACTACTGAGCCTGTGCTCTAGGGCCTGTGAGCCACAGCTACTGAGCCCACGCACCACAACTACTGAAGCCTGTGCGCCTAGAGCCCGTGCTTCGCAACAAGAGAAGCCACTGCAATGAGAAAGCTGTCGACACAACTAGAGAAAGCCCACGTGCGGCAACAAAGACCCAACACAGCCAAAAATAAATAAATTAATTAAAAAAAAAAAAAGAATCCTGGTTCAGGAAGATCCCACATGCTGCAGAGCAACTAAGCCCGTGCGCCACAACTACTGAGCCTGTGCTCTAGAGCCTGCGAGCCACAACTACTGAGCCCACACGCCTGGAGCCCGTGCTCCGCAATAAGAGAAGCCACTGTAATAAGAAGCACGCACACCGCAACGCAAAGTAGCCCCCGTTCGCCGCGACTAGAGAAAGCCCGCACGCAGCAACAAAGACCCAACACAGCCAAAAAAAAAAAAAAAAGATGGGAAGTAATGGGGTGCAGAGGACCTAAAGATAAAAGAATCCTCCTTGAAGTGGGCAACACAATGTCGACCTTTCTTGCCTCCTCCCACCATGCCTAGCACAGTGCAAAGAACACGATGACTGGAAAATGCTGACTTGGGCTTTGCTGGTCACATGAGCAAGACGACTCTAATCTTTGCTTCAGTAAATAAACACAGCAGGTGTTTGCTACTTGTGAGGCACTGAGACGACAAGGGTGGAGAAAGAAGCACAAATGTGGGAGCCAGACATGCAGACGTGTCAACAGAGTCAGGTAATTGCTGTGCCAAAGGCATACGGGATTGCTGGACATCACAGCACAGAGGGCTGGCCTTCCCGTGGAAGTTGAACTTCACAGAGAGTATGGAACACTAGCGGCTACGTCAGACCATCCCAAACTCTCAGCAGTTTTTCCCCATAGAAGTGTATTCCTCTCACAGTTCAGTGAAGGTCCAGTGGTTTTTTCTAAGCAGTGACTCCAGGACCTAGACTGTTTCTGTTTTGATTCTTCACCTTGTTGTCCCAGCATTATGGAGAAGAGAACACGGAGACAGTGTCACCAGGTACTAAACACCCCCACCAGAAGCAACACTCGGCGTTTCTGCCCACATTCCGTTGGCCAGCACCAGTCATGTGACCACCCTAAATGCAGTTCAGGGAGATGTGGGGAAGCACACAGGTACCGTAGGCTGTGGCGCGGCAGGACAGGGCACCATGAGGCAACCGGCTGGAGGCACCCAGGAGGCAGTTAAAAATGTGACCTGGCATTGGGGAGGAGAATGGGACGGAATGACTGCAAGACAGGGCATGGGCGGTGGGTGAGGCCGCGGGAGTGGATACAGTTCGCCAAGCAGCATGCACGGAGCGAGAAGAGACAGCTGGGAGGTAAAACCTGGCGATGCTGGCATTTAAAGGGGCAGAGGAAAGATAGCAGCTATAAGATGTTCTTTCTGCTTCTCTAAGACACGAAGATCAAAGCATGATTTGCCCTGCACCCGGTGGAGCTAACATCAGGCACACGGGGGAGCGGGGAGCGGGGGTCTGAAATATCTGGTCTGCTTCTGCTGTGTGGGTCCTATTATGATCTACGACTGGATAGACCTGTGTCCTCCTTGGAGCCAGGTGCTGGGGTCCCAAGCGAATGATTCTCTGAATATGGAGGGCTCTGGAAGCGTTTCTCTCTGGGTTCTGAGGCCAGGGAAGCTCAGCTTAGAAGGCATTTTCTGTGTCAGAGATTCTTCACATCAGCCTGGTCCCATCTCAGCTGGTCTGTCCCATGGGTGCCCTCAGTCAGGGAAGGTTTCCTGGGGTTTTGGTGGTTACCTCGTTTGTTCCCCGCTGCGGGTCTTTTATCCCTGAGTGATTGAATTTAGATATCTTTTGGAGGAAAGTGAACCAGATGGTGGCAAATCCACCATCCTTGAGAACTCTGGATTTCTTTTCATAATTAATTTAGTTGACCTGATAGAAGATTAGTATGAATATTCATGTTTTGGTACAAAAAAAGTATTAATGAGTTTATAGGCTGCTTCCTCAGCCGCTGCTATGGGTGTCATATTAGCTTTCTAAAATAAAAAAAAAAAAATCTGAATTCTGAAAATCGTCTGGCTCCAAAGGTTTCAGATAAGGGCTTGTTGTGCTGTACCTATAGCTGCTGATGGATGAGCCAGGACTTAGACATCCTGCTTGTCTCTGGCCTCTTCCTTTGGCCACGTGATCAGGAGCTGTTTTTCCAAGACCCATCTCTACACACGGAGGAAAACGCGAAGGAGTGAGCCAGGAGGTCTGACTGTGGGGAACAGGGAGCGGTTAAGCTCAGTCTCTAGATTTCCAGCTTTCATGGGAAGGTAAATCTTCCCCCAAGGGTAACCACCCTTGTCCCTTTGTGCCTTGATGGGATGGGACTTGCAGTGACAGAGGAGCTGGTAGCACCACAGACTTCCAAGGTGTCCAAGGAGGACAGGGATTATGGAGGAGATTACCAGTGCCCCACAGTGAATGGGATGTGGATACACACACGCCCTAAAGGACAGCCTCATTAATCCTTAGGGAGCCTTTTCCCCGGTATCACTGGTGTCTCTAGAAGTATCTCACGATTAGCCTGGAGGAGTTGCCTTGTCTCCCTGACTCCAGTTTACTGCTTTAGACATGGATTTGTTTGCTTTAAGCTACAAAGCTTGTTTTAGTAAATATCTAAATATTTACCTTATGTAAATATCTCTATCCTGGTCTCAACGGGGTTGGTGATGTGAGGCTGTAAAACCAGATCCTTCCCCATTTCTGCTGTGCACTCTGTCCAGCTGTCCAGAAAAGTGGACGATGCCAGCCGCAGGATGGAAATGCTGAGTGGCTTTCTGGGGGTCTGGTGCATGTCACACAGTGTTATCTCTGCTGCAGAGACTGGAAAAGTAATGTTCAGTTAATTCAGTGGAGAATAAAGAATCTAGATCTTTGCCTTTTAAAAAAAAATCCCCCAACTTTTACTATTGAAATTTACGTCAAGCATCTTGAGGAGTGACTGTTTAAAGCCTATTATATATGTATTTAAAGGAACTTAGCTGGGTCTAGGGATCTGAGAAGGCTGTGGCTGGGGATTTGGTCCCTAAGCCTGCTCTAAGAGGGACCCTGCTGTGTCGTGCTTTGCAGAGGCAAACACAGGTTGCTTCTTACATAACTCTGTGGCTCTGTAAAGGATTTGTTGTTGGAAGGAGCTTTCTCATGTCTGCCTTAAAATCTCAACATTGAAGTGTAAGTTAATTTCTTGAACAAGCAGTTGATGACTGCTCTGTAACTCAAAACTATCAATGCATTATAACTCCAAATCTCCGAATCTGTGTCTTAAGCATCCTTGCAGTGCTCTGTCGTCCTGGGACAGTGGGGAGAAAAGGCAGTCAGTGGGGATGGGTGTGCACTGGGAATATATCTGGCCTTGAGGGGGCTGAGAGCTTTACAGTGTTGTTTGGGTGCAGGGTCGTGTTCCTTCTGAAAAGTCCATCTAGTCAACAGAAGGCATGGATTTTGTCAAAAAGGAACCTAATCATTTCCTAAGTGGTAGAGCCCCAGATCCTGCATCTGTTGGAGGTGGTAGAGACGTATCCGTCAACCTTTCTCCTGCCTGACTCCTCTTCTCTCTTACACAAACACACACACACACACACACACACACGTGTTTGTTTTCCCTTCTTCTTGTTGCCTGATCTAGGTTGGCAAACTCCATCTCAACACTTAGCTCCTGACCCTGTGACAAGGCGAGGAGAATTGGGTTGTTTTCCCACCAGACTGCAATGAGAGAGGAGCTAGCAATTTTCTTATGTAGGTCAGAACCTTTACACTCCCCATATTTGCTTGCTATCTCTAGCTGAGAAAGGAGACAGTATATTTTCTCTCTGATTACTAGCTTGTCCAGGCAGTTCAGTCATGTCCTGACTCAGATGGCTCCGGACAGGCATTTTATTTAAAGCCGAATTGGGGTGTTGCCCTGGAAATTCCTAAAGGCTGTGGTTAAATAGAAACTCATTCCCCTCACATCTCGTTATATTCTTGGGACTAAAATTTCATCTTTGATGAGGGGAGACAGAAGGCAGATGTCAGTGTCTCAGGCACCTTCTTTGTGATTACTTATTTCACCCTCTTCACTAGCCCTTACCTTGCAATGGAGTTTTCATTGCTCTGATTGATTCTGCTTCTGCCCCACTGGATCCTCTGCAAGTTCTAGAAGCATTGGAGGAGCAGGTGCTTCCCACCCATCGTATTGGCAGTGAAGTTGATACGTAGATATAGGTGAAGCGAGTTATCCATGGTTGCACGTTGGTCCGTTACAGACCATTCTTGGAATCTGAATTTCAAGACTTTCAGATGCCTTGGTTTCCTCTTTAGTCTGCGCCACGTGGTCACCCAGATGTCGTGGGCATCAGTTTTCCTAAAAGTATTTCAGCACAAGTCACTAGGCATAGGACGTGAGAAATAGAGAGTGGGAGTTCTTCTCCAGAAGTGTGCCTGGGGTTATGTTAAAGCTGAGAGAATTTCTAAAATATCTAGAAAGGAGTTTGAATCATCGTGCATTTAAGTCCTGCTTTCTGTGAGGTTGTGTGAAACTTTTTGCTGTTAACCAGGAGTTTTTGCGAATTCATTTGAAAAGAGTTTTATGGAATTTGGGAACATTTTAAAGTGTCTTTAAATAGAATATCAAGTAAAGGATAGTATGGTTACGCACAGTTCATCGAATAAAAAGAAAACAATTTTGATTTTTACTGACTCAAAGTCTCTACCTCTCACTGGCCCTCAATCATATATATGCAGTGTGATATTCAAAAGCATATTACAATCAAATCATTACATTGTACACCTTGAATACAATATCACATGTCAATTATAGCTCCATAATTATGTCAGTTATTTCTCAATAGGAAAAAAAAGCATGTTACAAGTTAAAATCAAACCAAAATAATTTAAAAAATTTAAGTAAGTTCCCTTTATCCTCTAATTAAACCTGATACGTGTTCAATATGTAACAGGCTATCTGTAGCCGCATTCCCAAGTCTGTACTCTAAGGCTCAAACCAAGAAGTCACGTGGGATTTCTGAAATGAACACACATCCTGGAATTTATATTATTAATTTATTTGACTGTATCACTGTTGTTATTATATTACCAGTGGGTGCAGAAGTAGCTCAGCACCAGCCGTGCCAGTGAATACCAGCTGACGGTGAACGGGAAGTGCCCTGGCAGTCTGAAACGGTTATCACACACGCTGGAGGCCCTTTTCACCAAACCTTCTCCTCAGGTCATTACTGAACATTTTTTTTTTAAGTGTTAAAAGTTAAGAGTATTTAATTTGGAATTCAGTAACATTTTTGTAACAGAAGGGCACATCTAGCAAGAGTCATCGTTCTCAGGTGTCTCAGCTCTGGGAGCAGATTCTTTCGTGCAGTAGACCCCATCCTTGAGTTTGTTTCTGTTTACCAGCGCACCGGACAGTGACCACTTGCTGTGTGCTGCCACTCGCATTAGTTTTCCTGTGGCCACTGTAACAAATTAGTATGCACTTAATGACTTCAAAGAGCACAGTTTTACCTCTTACTGTTCTGGAGGCCAGAAGTCTGAAATCAGTCTCGCTGGGCTAAACTCAAGATGTTGGCAAGACTGGTTCCTTCTGGAAACTCTAGGGGAGGGTTTGTTTCTTTGCCTTTACCAGCTCCTGGAGGCCGGCTACATCCCTTGGCTCATGGCTTACCTTCTTCCTCTTCAAAGCCAGCAGTGTAGCATCTTCCTTTTTCGATTTTATTTTTTTATTTGAGTATAATTGCTTTACAATGTTGTGTTAGTTTCTGCTGTACAGAGGAGTGAATCAGCCATACGTATACATATATCCCCTCCCCCCGCCCCATCCCACCCATCTAGGTCATTACAAAGCACCAAGCTGAGCTCCCTGCGCTGTATAGCACGTTCCCACTAGCTGTTTTACACATGGTAGTGTATATATGTATTGACATATAATCTCCCAATTCGTCCCACCCTCCCCTTCCCACCCCGGTGTCCACATGTTCATTCTCTACATCTGCGTCTCTATTCCTGCCCTGGAAATAGATTCATCTGTACCATTTATCTAGATTCCACAGATATGCGTTAATATACAATATTTGTTTTTCTCTTTCTGACTTACTTCACTCTGTGTGACAGTCTCTAGGTCCATCCACATCTCTACAAATGACCCAATTTCGTTACTTTTTATGGCTGAATAATATTACACTGTATATATGTACCACATCTTCTTTATCCATTCATCTGTCGATGAACATTTAGGTTGTCTCCATGTCCTGGCTATCGTAAAGTCTCCTCCTCTCTGTCCTGCTTTTCTGCTCCCATCATCGCATTGCCCACTTTCTAACTCCTCCTGTGTCTCTCCTATAAGGACCCTTATGATTATTGAGCTCACAATAATCCAGGATAATCTTCCCATTTCAAGATCTTTAACTTGATCACACCTGCAAAGTCCCTGCAAAGCCAGGTAAGCTAATTTGCATGAGTTCCAGGGATTAGGACACGACCATCCTTGGAGGAGCCATCATTTAGTCCACCACGGCACGATTGAGTAACATTTGCTATTACACAGAACATCCGCCACTGGATGTGGCACCGCTGCACCACTGCAATAGCTTCTGTCTTAAGAAATTTGATTGTAAAATAGCAATTTGGACACACTGCTAGTCTTATTAAAATAAGAATCTGTGAAAAGAAATGGTGCTTAATTTCACAGAAGTACACATGTGAGATTTGTTGTCTTGAGGGTGTTTAGAGAGCAGTGTAGGGAAAAGCTGCAGTTTTGCTTGTTCAACACTTGCTCCACATTCTTTGGTAACAAATCTCTGTTACCCCACTCTCGGTCTATGTCATACTGAGATCTAGGGGTCAACATGTGAGCGGGACTGGCCCGTCGGTATGGTGTGTCTCCCCATGTGGTGCAATTCCAGAGTTTTTGTTGGAACTGTCAGGGAGGAGAAGCTCTCTTTTGTTGCAGAGGTGTCAGAATATTGGGCTGGAGCTGCTGGCAGCCCTCTTGCTGTTACCAGTGGAGAGCCAAGTAGAGAGGGAAGCCGACTCTGAGGAAAGAAGAACTGCATGTTGGAAACTGTATTTTGGAGGTAGTATTTTGAGACAACCCACTGCAACATATCCTTTTTTACCTTTTTTTTTCTTTCTTTGTGATACGCGGGCCTCTCACCGCTGTGGCCTCTCCCGTTGCAGAGCACAGGCTCCGGACGCGCAGGCCCAGCGGCCATGGCTCACGGGCCCAGCCGCTCCGCAGCGTGTGGGATCCTCCCGGACCGGGGCACGAACCCATGTGCCCTGCATCGGCAGGCGGACTCTCAACCACTGCGCCACCAGGGAAGCCCCAACATGTTCTTTTTAAAAAAAATTTTATTGGAGTGTATTTGATTTACAATGTTGTGTTAGTTTCAGGTATACAGCAAAGTGATTCAGTTATACATATTTTTTCAGATTTTTTTTCCCACAGAGGTTATTGCAGAATATTGAGCAGAGTTCCCTGTGCTATACAGTAGGTCCTTGTTGGTTATTTGTTTTATATATAGTAGCATGTGTATGTTAATCCCAAGCTCCTGATTTCCAGGAGATCTTGAAGCCAACATATACGTGTACTTTTCAATAATAGGAGCCTCTGTTCTTTACTCAGTTCACATGATTCTCCAGCGCTCTCTTGTGTTTCTGCATGTCTTTTGAGCAGATGTACTGACTGTTTTTGTTCCAGGCTCTCTTTCCAAGAATATTTGTATGGCAAACATCTTTGGAAGATGGAGATAGTGTCTTTCTCCAAAGTAGAGGGTATTTGATTACTGTCCAGTATAATAAAAGTGATCTCTCTCTCTGGGACAAAGGTCAGGCAGGCTTACTGCCCATTATAAAATATTTAGATTCCTATGTCTGGGGCTTATCTCCTATATCATAACCACTGCACGTGCAGGCATCACCTTGGCCCTCTTCGCATCGCATTGTGGGATCTGGGGCTCAGGGAAACGGTGCAAATGCTCTGGCTACTTTTATTGCTATGAGCGAGAAAGTCCTTCGCCTCTGACCTAAGAGTCTCATGTCTTCTGCCAGAATCCATGGAACTGTGTCAGGCTAATTTGTTGCTTGCAAGTAGAGTTAAATCTCAGATCCTTCACTTATTGACAATCCAGTTTGGTTAGGTTTCTGTAACTTGTAACCAAAAGCATATGATTAATGTAGATTAATGAGATAATGGAGGTGGAATACACCACTGTTACAGGTCCTTAAGGGAAGGATATTTGGGGAGATTCTTTTATACTGAATCATTTTTTTGGTATAATTTTTTTGGGCTTATGTGCCTCCTAATAGAGTAACTTTGAGAAATTATGTACCCGGTTAAGTGTTTTAAAGTAGGCATATAAAAAAAAAAGTAGGCATCTAATTTCTTGTATTATAAATTTAAATAATTATGAGATACCTAATTTTTGCCATATTATAAATATTGACATTTAAAAGATAAACCAACGCCTCTAGATAATATAAATTATAAATAACTTAGTGATTTGCTATCCACCATCATCCTTTAAAAATATAAATGAGCAAGATGATCTTATTTCACAGTAACTTCCATTTCATTGCTCCCGCAGAATTTTGTCTCGTCTCAAAGTTGTGTCCTTTATCAACTATCATACTTCTCTGTGGCATTGGGTTTTTTTGGCTTGTTTTTCTACCACTGTAAGGCTAGAAGTGTAATCATTTTTCTCCTGGGTCGGGTTATCATTACAGTTTTTATTAGTGCATAACTCGTCTTAAAGATGATACCGTTTGATACATAATTATTAAACATAAAAAGTAAAATTTCTCTTGAATAGATGGAGTAGGAATTTGTGGTTATTTGATTAAAGGAATTATCTAATTGTCCCTTTATGTGGTTCCTCTATTGTAAAGCTTTTTATTGAAATATAACATAGCCTAGCAAAGTGCACGTATCATAAGAATTTTCTCTAGGCAAACACACATGTATAACCAGCACCTAGAGGCTCCTTCTCGTGACCCCTACCAGTTACTACCTGCCCTATTCTGACATCTAAATGCATAGCTTTCTGTGAGGAGCTTGTTCATTTAATGCGCGCGCACACGCCCGCACGCACACACAGATACATACTTTTGTGTCTGGCTTATTTTGCTCAATATCGTATTGAGAGATTCATTCATATTTTTGAGTGTTGTTATAGATTTTTCCTGCTTATCACTACTATAAAGTATTTCATTGTGTGAACATGCCACAGTTTGTCCATTCTAATGTTGATGAACATAATAGCTGTGAGCTCCTATGGGCTGTCATGTATATGACCTGTGGGGAAGCTCTGTATGCATTTTTGTTGGGTTTATACCTGGGAAGGGATTGCTGTGTCACTGGGTGTACATATATTCAGCTTTCATAGCCACTGTCAAATAGTTTCTCAAAGTGTTGTACTGATTCTCTTGAGGTTTTTACATCCTGGAGCAATAATCTGAGATAAGAAAGATGGGGAGGAAGTTTGCTTTTTTTGTTTTTAAAGTGAGATGAAGGATATTTTATGAGAAGAGAAAGGGAAGGGAGACACTTAGCCTTAGGTTAATTTTTAGGATCTGGAAATCCATTCTTCTAAAGTTTTCCATGTTGTTTATACTTTGGAAAGTCCTACTGAATACACCTAGTGGTATGCATAACCCAGTTTGAAGACTACTGCTTTACTGGGGAGAGAAGGTCACTCTGTCCTTTGAGTCCCACCTCACCATCTTTATTCTAGCCCAAAGGAAAAGAAGTGTTAATTTGGACTGGACAGTGGTTGAGGTTAGCAGGTATCAGTTAGCCACTGCTACATAACAAACCACCCCAAAACTTAATGGCTTAAAAGAATAAGCATTTATATAACTCATGGGTCTCTGTGTCAGCTGGGGTCTGGCTGGTCTAGGACGGCTGCATGCATCCATCTGTGGGTCAGCTGTTGTTGGGTTGGATTTGCTGTTCTTAGCTGGGCTGTCACATTTCTAGGGCCTTGTCTAGGACAAATTGGCTGCGTAAGGTCTGCTCCATGTTGATTTCTTATCCTTCAGCAGACCTGTCCAGGCTTGTTCATATGGCAGTCATAGTGGTTCAAGAGAGAGGGCAGAAAGTATGCAAGGCTTTTCAGGCTCAGAACTGGCACATAATCAGTCTTGTTGCATCCTTTTGGCCAAAGCATGTGGTATACTAGCCCAAATTCAAGGGGAGGGGAAATAGATTCCACCTCCTGATAGGAAGAGCTACGAAATCGTATTGCAAAGGGTGCTGATACGAGTAGGAGTGAAGGAGTGTGACTGACCATTTTTTGCAGTCTACCTCACTTGACGCAAGAGTGTGGTCGTTTAGACGATCCCATGAATTTGGTCCCAGTTTGCCGTCTCTCCCTTGACCTCTTCTTCCCAGATTCCCTCCCTCTTCTCCCTGCGGAGAGTTTCTCTGCCTCCCGTGTGGTAACTCAGACCCTTTGTTTTGGTTGGGGAAAGCCAGGAGCAAGCCTGGGGGCTAAGGCCTTGGCCAGCTCTGCATCTTTCTGTGAAATAATCACTAACACTCTGTGTGTGTGTGTGTGTGTGTGTGTGTGTGTGTGTGTGTGTGCGCGCGCGCGCGCACGTGTGTGTGAGAGAGAGAGATCCGTATTGTTAAAATCTGGGACATTGAGACATTCAGGCTGATCTCACTTAAAGGAGCTTCTCTGCGGTCCAGCCTGGCCACGTGGAGTCCGCATAGGGTGTGGGACCAGAGCCCAAGTATTCCTTTCCTTTGCACAGATTTCTAGGCTACCTGGCATTCAGATTTTCCTGAGTCCTCTGACTCAATATAATTAAATGCCACTTTGTAGCATCCATTGTTACTATTTTAACTCTTCACTGTTGGTTAAGTAATTTCCAGGTCACTAGTTCGGTTGATCTTCTCAACAGCCCCCTGTGAGACAGTTAGGCAGACATCATCACAGTATTACTAATAGCACTGAGGCTCACAGAGGTCAGGACACTTGGTTATCGTTACACAGCTGGGAGGCAGAGGAACCAGCTGAGTTAGAAGCCCTTGGACGCCAAATCCCATAGCTTTGTATTATACTACACTGACCTCTCTGCTCTGTGAGAACTAAACCGTGCAGGTGACCACAGTTTTCATCACAGAACATGCCTGAGTGTCATTGTTGGAGACAAGAGTCTAGGGTGCCTGGTTTGTTGTTCTGTTTCTGGTAGCTGTCAGTAGGCGGTTGGGGCCAGGTGACAGTGGTCAGACCTAGAGTTTCTGGAGCTGATAGGCCAGCCCGTGGCCACTAGCTGGATTGGCCGCCAGCTGGTCTGTGTCTCTCTACAACTATAGCAGTACCCACTTATCCTATGTTTCACTTTCCTCAGTTTCAATTACCCTTTGTCAACTGCAGTCTGAAAATATTAACTGGGAAATTCCAGAAATAAACAATTCTTAAGTTTTAAATTGCATGCTACTCTGAGTAGTGCGGTGAAATCTCGCGCTGTCCTGCTCCAACCCACCTGGGACATGGGTCATCCCTTTGTGCAGCTTGTCCTGCCTGTTAATCACTTAGTACGCGTCCTGGTCATCAGGTTAGCTGTTCACGGTATCCCGGTGCTTGTGTTCAAGTAACCCTCATTTTACTTAATTCTGGCCCCAAAGCACGGGAGTAGTGGTGCCGGCAGTATAGATATGCCAAGGAGAAACCGTGAAGTGCGTCCTTTAAGTGAAAAGGTGAAAGTTCTTGACTTAATAGGGAAAGAAAAAAAAAATCATATGCTGAGGTGCTAAGATCTACAGTAAGAATGAATCTTCTATACATGAAATTATGAAGAAGGAAAAAGAAGTTCATGCTAGTTTTGCTGTTATACCTCAAATTGCAAAAGTTATGGCCACGGTGCATTACAGGTACTTAGTTAAGATGGGAAACGCATTAGATTTGTATGGTAAGATATTTTGAGAGAGAGAGAGAGAGACCACGTTCACGTAACTTTTATTACAGTATATTGTTATAATTGTTCTATTCTATTATCAATTATTGTTGTTCATCCCTTACTGTGCCTACTTGGCAAATTAAATTTTATCATAGGTGTGTATGTATAGGAAAAAAACCAGTATATGTAGGGTTCAGTACTATCTGCAGTTTCACGCATCCACCAGGGTCTTGGAACATATCTCCCGCAGACAAGGAGGGACTGCTGTAGTTTTATCCTAATCTTGTTCAGTGGGTGGAGGACTCTGGCTCACCCGACGAACCAGCCCTCAGGGTGTTGGTTTTGCCTCTTTTAGGCTTACTCGGGCATTGCATTAGCTTGCTCTCTTGTGTCTCATCACCCTTGCTCAGACCAAGAAAGCAGTGGAAGGAGAAAATGGTTTTGTATGGGTGTGCCATCTGAATTACCAAAGAAACGAAAACGATCTCAGGAATGGCTATTGTAAGAGCCGAAGGCCTGTGATCGTGATATATTATGTGGTGCGGTGCTGGAAATGCAGCAGAAGGCAGCAGCATGGGCTGCTTGTGGTTCTTTTCTCTGCAGTACAGATCAGGAGCTGGAATCCAGGGGAACGTTCCCTCGCCTCAGGAATTCTGTCGGGCACTGTGGTCACCTCTCTGGAGTATAATTGAGGCAGTCAACTATTTCTGTGAATATTCAGTAAATGAGAATGAAAACTATGGAGAAAAACCTTTCATTGTCTTGAAATAAAGATAGAGAGAAAGAAGAATCCTGTTTTGGGAGCACCTGTTTGGTTCCACACAGGATTGTTTGGGAGGTTAGAGCTTCATGCCGACAGGCACTTGAGCCTCATCTGGACCATTTTTCTCTGCACTGACCCTGCGATTGATTCTTGTAGCCTGCCAGCTGCCCCCGGTCATATTACCTGCTGTTGTGGCGTTTTCTTTACAAGGGGAACCTACTCAGAGAGGAGGGCATGGCAAAGGAGGTGCTATGGATTGAATTGTGTCGCCAAAAAGATAGGTGGAAGTCCCCATCCCAGTATCTCAACATGTAACCTTATAGGGTCTTTACAGAGGAACTCAAGTCAAGATGAGACCATTAGGGTGAGCCCTAATGCATAGAACTCGTGTCCTTATCAAAAGGGGAAATTTGGACAGACAGGCGTACACAGAAGGAGGATAATGTAAAGTCACAAGGAAAAGGTGACCATGTGAAGACAGAGGGAGAGATTGGACTTGAGCTGCCTGGGACCACCAGCAGCTGCAAGAGGCAAGGAAGGAACCTCCCCTAGAGGCTCGGAGGGACCATGGCTCTGCCAGCTGCTTAACTTCAGACTTCTAGCCTCCAGAACTGTGAGACCATAAATTTCTGTTGTTTTAAGTCATTCCGTTTGTGGTACTTTGTTTCAGGAGCCCTAGGAAGCTCGTACAGGTTGTGTGGTGTGGGAAGGTGGGTGGAGGGGTCGGATGCAGTACTGAGCTGGACGGGGAGTGACTCCTTCCCCACTATAAGAAACGCAGTGCAGAGCATGAGTCCAGAGCTGGACGGTCAGAAATACACTCTTCAGGTGTTGAGATCCACACCTTAGACTTTGCTCTCTGGGCATGGGCCTCAGGACAGGCATCCCAAAGGTCTGAAATGAGGGTAGGAGCAGTTACACGCCGGCCACAACAATGCCACGTGGTAAATGTAGTCACTCAGAGTAGGGTATTCTGAGCCAGAAGCCCAGTGGTGAGAGCCCAGTGAAGGTGAGAAGCAAGGAAAGCTGACCTCCTAGTTCCTGGAGAAATCTCGTCTTTCATGGGTGATCCCTGTCAGGTTAAAGAGTGGTGATGGTTGGTGAAGATGGGCGGGCAGAGGTGGAGACCCACAGTGACCATCCAGGGATGCACTAACTAGCTGGTTTTATTTATTTTGTCCACGTCATGTGGCATGTGGGATCTTAGTTCCCCAACCAGGGATCGAACCCTCATCCCCTGCATTGGAAGCGCGGAGGCTTGACCACTGGACCGCCAGGGAAATCCCAAATCAGCTGATTTTAAAACAAAGCCAAACTTCCAACTACCGCCTGCCTTAACATTTGTCTCTTGCTCGTGTGACCTTCTCTGACCATGACATTGTTTATACAGGAAGCGGCAGATAGAAATAGCTGGTCTGGAGGTATACGTCACCCTACGTCAGGCTTCCGGGGGAGCAGGCAGGGCTGATGCTCCACTCGGCAGCTGCCCAGCATCCAGCCAGCCCGAGGCTCGAAGCCTCTGTCCCCTGCTGGGGGACAGAGCATGGCCGCGGCAGCATGCCCGCGGCGCCTCTCTGCTCCCCTCTGTTCTCCTCTGGGTATTGTCACACTCCAGCTGCTGCCAGCTCTTGCCCAGAGAGGGAGGCAGCTGCTAATTTTAGCCCTATTTAGGTCTCTGGGCAGCACATCTCCAGACTTTTCTTTATTTTTCTGGTGACATTTTCATGTGACCTTGGGGGGAAAAAACTGAGAAGATTCACCTGCTGTCAGGAAAATAAAAGGGGAAATCTGATATCTTGTTTTAAATGGTGATTGTATTCCTTTGCTGTTAGAAGACTTCCAGGGGCCAGGAGTATGTACCAAAGGGAGTTGCCTATAACCTCTGGCTTTTAGGGGGAGAAGAAAACAGGTAACTGAGGGTTGAGCCAGGGGATATAACATTCTGCCCAGGAAGATGTCTCTGGGCTGTTTGGAGGAGGCCAGACCACCCAGTTTATGACACGGCAACATGGGATTTCGCTTGATAAACCTGATTTCCCTTTCCCCAATTGTTTGCACATTGGGTAACAATGCGAGTGGGTCCAAATGAGAGTGGGTCCACTCTCATTTGTCTTGGTTCCAGGTTGAGTTTCCTATGTGAGAAGGTTTTTGACAACATTTGTAATAAGGGACAGGAAGGGACCATTTGCATTCTGAGGGCTGTCAATCACGAAGATGTCAGATAACATAACGAGTGCTGTTACTTGGCTGACTTTCAAATGACAGATAGACAAATGGTGGTCACACAGACCTGTCATGGGAGCCATGCCTTTCCTCGGAAAGTCATTGTTTTTTTAACAAAACTAGAAGAGAACAGGTAATTTATAATAAAATCGTTTCTGCTCCTGTTTTATCATTCTATTTGTGTCCACAGTTACCTATCACTTACTTTTCTTATTTTTCAAGCTTGCCTCTTGATTACTTTTCTCACTTCATGGCTGCCCCAACAAGATAGCTGGAGGGTTGGGTCATACTTTTTGCCTTGCTGTAAAAAATTGCTACCAGAGGGAGGATTTTACTAAACGAAGCAAAAGTACACAGTAAGAAAATAAGAAATGTGGGAAGCCTCTCTGCCTATTTGATACAGGAAAAAGAGGTACGGTGCTCAGATGAGTCTGGATGAGGCTAAGATCTTTTTTTACAGAGAAAATCGCTTAAAGGAGAGGGCCTTCCTGTATTTCTCCTGGTCATTGTGCTAGGTGCTTGGGAGACAGTGATAATCAAATACGGCAAAGTATGCCACAGTGCTTCGGGACATAGTATTTTGGGGACAGAGAGGTGAATGGTTAACTTTATCTTCTGGGTGAGAAATTCACCATGGAGGAGGTGACCTCAGAGTTGGGCTTAGAGGATGTTTAAGTATCAGACCTAGGGGATGGGCACAGCTTGCACAAAGGCATGGAGGCATAAAATTGTACATTCAGGAAACTGCAAGCATCTAGGATCATAGCAGGAGAAGATGTGACGTATGATGTCAGGGAATAGGCTGGTTGCACCAGGGAACACCAAAAAGGTAACTTGAAGACAAGATAACGAAGGCCGCGCATGCCATGCCATGGAGTGTGGACTTCATCCTTAATAGGCTGAAATAGGGGTAGGTCACAGAAAGACTTTTGTGAGGGAGTGGCACAAATCTCATTTTTGAAAGATCCATGTAGAGGTAACGTGGATGCTGATTTGGAGGAAAGCAGTACTAGGAACAGGAAGGCCAGTCAGGAAGGCTATGTGAGGAATGACAAGGGCTTCTGGGTGTCAAAGACAGGAAGGATGGAAGAAGGAATCTTCAGAATTCTCCCACAGAAGATTTTAGGGAATTGCTTAAGTCTTCGTATTTGTACAGTTTAATGGTTTTGGCACCTGAGACAGGGACAAAAATACTTGAGGTTTATCCACTGTTTTCGTAGCTCACATAGATTAATTTCTGAGTTCTGGAGAAAGAATGGCCAGTACAGATTTCTCCTCTGTTTCCTTACCTTTGCTCCTGAAATAATATTGGTAATATTATTATATTATATTATTATGTTCTACTCACATGGTCTCTTTTTCTTCTATCAAAAATAGTTTGGTGGATATCCACATACAAAAGAATGAAGTTAGACCTTTACCTCATACCGTATACAAAAATTAACTCAAAATGCATCAAAGACCTAAGTGTAAGAACTAAAACTATAAAGCTCTTGGAAGAAAGTAGAGGGCTAAATCCTTGGGACCTTAGATTAGCCAATAGTTTCTTATATATGACACCAAAAACACAAGCAACAGAAGAAAAAATGGATCAATTGGACATCATCAAAAGTAAAAATTTTTGTGACTGAAAGGACATCAAGAAAGTGAAAATGCAACCAGAGTACAAGAAAAATTTGCAGACCATACATCTGATAAAGAATTTATCTATATAAGGAATGATTACAACTCAAGAATAGAATAACACATAACTCAATTTAAAATTGGCAAAGGTGAATAGACATTTATCCAAAGAAGATATACAAATACCCAACAAACACATGACAAGATAGTCAACATCATTAACCACCAGGAAAATGCAGATTAAAACCACAGTGAGATACTCCTAAGATGGCTCTAATAACAAATAAACAAACAAAAAGTGGAAAATAAGTGTTGGAGAGGATATAGAAATATTTGAACCCTCATACACTGCCTGTGGGACTGTAAAGTAGAAAACAGACACTTTGGAATATAGTCTGGCAGTTCTTCAAAGAGTTAAACATAGGGACTTCCCTGGCTGTCCAGTGGTTAAGACTCCACACTTCCACTGCTGGGGGCGCAGGTTTGATCTCTGGCCGGGGAACTACGTGCTGTGCAGTGTGGCCAAAAAATAAAAAATAAATAAATAAGTAACATAAAATAAACAGGACTTAAAAAAAAAGTTAAGCATAGAGTTACCATATGACTCAGCAGTTTTACTCCTAGGTATATACCCACACAAAAACTTCGTACATGAATGTTCATAGCAACATTATTGATAATAGACAAAAAAGTGAAAACAGCCCATATGTCTATCAGTTGAAGAATAGGTAAATAAGAAGTGGTATATCCATACAATGGAATATTATTCAGCAGTTAAAAGGAATGAAGTACTGATTCATGCTACGACATAGACGAATCTTGAAAACTTTACTGTAAGTGAAAGAAGCCAGTCATTAGGGACCACATATTGTATGATTCCATTTATATGAGATGTCCAGAATAAGCAAATCTATGGAGACAAAAAGTATGTTAGGTTGCCTAGGGCTGGGAGGGATGGGGGTTTGGAGGGTGATGGCTAATGAGCCGGGGTTCCTTTTCTGGGGTGACAAAATGTTCTATAATTGATTGTGGTGATGGTTGCACTCCTCTGTGAGTATATGAAAAGCCATTGAATTATATATACTTTACATGGGTGAATTGTATGGTATTTTAATTACATCTCAATAAATCTGTTAAAAATAGTTTAGGGATAAAAGATAATTGATCTGACATGGTTCTTTTACATTTTCTTCCAGCCATCTGTCCATCCCTCTTTCCATCCACCCATCTATCATCTATCCATCCATCCATCCACTCTTTATCAGTCCATGCGTTTATCCATTTCCCTTGTCTTCCAGCCTCTTATCCCATCCTGTCTCATTTTCTCCTTCCTTGCTCACTCTATAAATCCAAAAAAAAAAAAAAAAAAAAGATTTATTGGTCATCTGCTAAAGTCTAGGAACCATTCTAGTCCCTGACTTTCATCATGTTAGTTTGACATTTCTGGTGTCCTTATGCTTTGCAACTGCCTAGCATAAGGTGACTTTTCCAAGCTCTCCAGAGGAAATGCTCTTTATCAATCCATCTGGTAAACAGATGGATGCATAGAAGCAGGGAGAATGGGGAGATTGATCCGTAGTCAGGGGCATGCTGAAATGGCAGGAACATCTCACTTCTGGTCACATCTCACTTCTGATGAGTCCTCAGAATGGTGTGTAGGAAATTTTCTGGTTTTGTTTATTTGCTGTGACAACTCAGTGTTAAATATGTATGACATTCTCTCCTGCCTCCTGTCTGTGGCTCAGTGCAGGTTTGATGCCTGGTTGCTGCATTTCTCATTATTAACACAGTGTTGAGTGATTTCAAGGTTGATCTGGTCTAACACAGCTTCCTTAAGGAGATTGCTTCCCTTTGTGTCATCACTAATCAGTATGTTGTCAGCCGTTCTCTTGCCCAACCTCCAGGACAGTTATTTCATAACTTTATTGCCCATCAGAACCACCTGACAAGCTTATTTAAAATGCGTAACCCTGAGATTCTCTAAGAGATTCTGATTCGGTAGGTCTAGGATAGCACCCCAACTCTGTATTTTAATGAACACTCTTAATGATTCTAATTGAAATGCTCTCTCTGTCACCCTTGAGACCTTTGGTCATATAATTCGGTCTGTTAATACAAGCATTAGTTAACAATATGGGAAATTTCTAGTTTCCCTTCTAGTGTCCTTCTCTTCAAGCATGGAAGAGTTGCTTTATGGCTAAGAAGGAGCAAGGATTATTCTGTGTGTGAACCTCTCCCACTGAGTTTAGTGGGTAGAATTTATAATGAGCTTTGAGATTCCGGAAGGAGATAAGAACCCAACAGCCCAGCACCTCTAGGCAGCATCCATATATACAATGATATGGATAATCCAAAAGAACTTATCCAAATAATCAGCATCTACGTTTATTTTTTATAAGATTTATTTATTTAGTTAGTTTCTTTGGTTTGTTTTGGCCACGCCACATGGCATGGCACGTGGGATCTTAGTTCCCCAACCAGGGATCGAACCCCTGCAGTGTAAACACGGAGTCTTAACCACTGGACCACCAGGGAAGTCCAGCATCTGCGTTTAGAGGCATATTTTTAGATAACAGATTTTTGTGCCCTCTTCAATTTACTTGATAGAAAAAACAAACTCAAAATTTAGGAGACAGGATGGAGGGGCCTTAGGAAGAGAATGAACCAGGGTCAGGGGGAGTGGAAAGGGGGCAGTGTTAGCTGTAGCAAAAACTCTTCTCTGAACACAGATAACTGAGTATTGACTCCAACGTGGTGGGCAGGAAGCTTCACAGTGTCTCTAGATCTGCACATACCTCCAAATGCTGAGTGGACACATGTTTTCCTAATGAAGACATTAATGCATCAGAGCACCAAATCCCTCACGACATCACCATCAAAATGCCTTTGTGAAAGCCCTAATTACACACGAGGCTGTATAAAAAAATTTAGGCTAATGCCAGCCATCCTTGTTATTTGGGATTTTGATGTCCACAACATTGTTGATGTACACAACATTGTTGATGTACACCAACAGGGAAAGAGGAGGCTTAAACTAAATTTTAGTTAAACATGAGAGAGAAAATACTGTATCAACACCTTATGCATGTATATCTCTTTACATTTTGCAAAGCACTTTCACTTGCATTACAGTCCTACTTTACAGATTGAACAGAATTATTATACTTATTTAGTGGGTGAGGAAACTAGAACTTAGGTGAAGTGACTTGCCAAACCCAATTAGCTAGAAAATGGCACAGCTGAGACTTGAATCCATGTCATGTAGTTCCTTCTTCAATGCTATTTTCACCTGGCTAAGAAAATGCTGCAGTTTCTGCTAAACTGTCTGTCTGGAGTTGATAATTTAGGAATCCTCGTTTGTAATTCTTTGGGGTATGAATGATGAACTATGAACACTGCATGGAAAGAGCTGTATAAATGTGACATGAGTGTCAGTGATTAGTGTACTCTGTGTTTTGCGAGGAACTGGATGTCCATACAGTGGGGCAGGAAAATCTCAGTACTTATCCTAAAAGCCCAGGAAGCCTTCCTGAAAAGGGGCAGATTTTTTTCAATTTTAAAAGTTTTTTTGAACTTCTATTAAAAAATATATGTAAATCAACGGCCACGAATCTTAAGTGTACAGCAGGATGAATTTTCATAAACTGAACATACCTGTTTAGCTAGTACCTAGCGCTCCAGAAGTTTCTCCTTGCGATCCCTCCTAGTCACAACCCATTCTAGGGTAAACAACATCCTGATGTCTAATGTCACTGATTAATTTTGCCTGTGTTTGAACCTTATTTAAATAGGATAATGAGGTACTATCAGTTCTGCTGTAATGCTTGTTTTGGACATGCAGATTTCCATCATGATTGATACCTTAGGGAACAATTGGAGCATAATGCAGTTTAGTGTTTGCTTCTGCACGGTGTTGTCCTCAAGAAACTCTAGGTGAATGCAGAAAACTGCACCCAGCTGAACCGAGCCCACAGGAATACACAACACGCACACACGCACACACCTCAAAGGTCTGCCAGCCTCCGCAGTTCAGCTAGCATGTTGTGAGCCACACCCAGCCATGTCTACTGTTACAACACTCCATCCAATGTCAGTCAACCCTCCTTCCATCACTTTGTATATAGTAACTTGCAGGCTGCAGCCCTTCTGACACCCACTTCCATAAGCAAACTTCGGATCCTTGTAAACCTAAAGTACTGTTTGTTTTAGTATTTACTCATTTCTTAATCATTTTACATGTGCAAAACCATGCTACCACTTTGATCAGATTTCTATCTTTTTTTTTCCTTTTGTGTGTCACTGGCAAGGTTTTTGAGTGTTATGCCCCCAACTCTGTTTTTTTCCCCCTTAGGCCCTGTGGTTTTAACCGCATGACTTTGCATAGTGTGGTGATTTTTAAGAGCACATACATCATGTTTTAGCAGATCTTACTGTATTTCTCTTTTGTGCCTTGCTTCTTCTAACATTATGTTTGAGAGATTCATCAATATCATTACATATAGCTTTAGTTTTTTCACTTTCATTGATGTATAAGATGTCATTGTATGAATATACCACAATTCATGTATCTGTTCCACTGGACTTTATAGGTTGTTTTTAGATTGAGGTTATTACAAATAGCGTTACTGTGAAAAATCTTGTACAGGTCTTTTACTGGACACATGTACACATTTCTATTGGGTGTGAGCCCAGGAGTGGAATTGCTGGGTCTTAGAATATGCATATGATCAGTTTCCGTAGAAGTCACCAGTTTTCTAATGTTGTCGCACCAATTTATTCTCTAAACATTGTGCACGAGGATTCCAATGACTCTATATCCTCTCCAGAAGTTGGAGTTGTCCATCTTCTTGATCTTCTGCTCTCTGTGTGTGTGTGTGTGTGTGTGTGTGTGTGTGTGTGATTTCATCATGAATTTACTTACATTTCCCTGATGACTAAAGTGTAATTAGCTTTGCATATGTTTATTGACCACTTGTATATTCTCTTTTGTGAAACGCCTTTAGAAGTCTCTAGCCGTTTAAAAAAATTGAGTCAGTTGCCTTTTTTTCCCTTGATTTGTAAGCATTCTTTATATATTCCAGGTTAAGAGTCTTTTGTTGGTTTTATATATTGCAAATACGTTCTCCCCCTCTGTGGCTTCCATATTTTATTCTTTTTTTTTTTTTTTTTTTTGCGGTACGCGGGCCTCTCACTGCTGTGGCCTCTCCCATTGCGGAGCACAGGCTCCGGACACACAGGCTCAGCGGCCATGGCTCACAGGCCCAGCTGCTCCGCGGCATGTGGGATCTTCCCAGACCGGGGCACGAACCCGTGTCCCCTGCATCATCAGTTGGACTCTCAACCACTGCGCCACCAGGGAAGCCCTGAATCCTATTTTTTACTTTTATGAAAATAAAAATGTCTCTGGAAAGTAAAAGTGTGTTTCTTTTGAAAACATTTTTTATACAATGAGGAAATTTTAAAAGTTACCAAAAAAAGAAAAATTACCCATAATCCCATAGCCCAGAAATAATCATTGTTAACATTTTGTCTTTGCTCACAGATCTTGCAGAAATGCATCTTTTATCTTCTGTTTGTGAATTTGTTATACTATTAACCATGGAGTATAAAAATTATTTTAAGCCAAAATCCTAGATATTTTATATAAAACATGTTCTCATTTATATTTAAAATACTTTTGAGGAATTAAAGGGTAATTGGCAATATATAAAGGTCTGCAATTTGGTCATTCTAAAACAAAAAATGTCAGCACCCCCAGTTATTCCAATTTTGAATAAAATTACACACTCAGATCTTCAAAGAAGGAGTGGATGATTTTTTCTCTATCATATTAGGTCCCTAGAACTGATATAACAGAATACCATAATCATGGTGGCTTAAACAACAGAATTTATTCTCTCACAGTTCTGGAAGCTAGAAGTCTGAAATCAGGGTGTCAGCTAGGCCATGCTCTTCTGGGACCCTGGGGAGAATCCTTCCTCGTCTCTCTGTTTCTGGTGGTGGCCGGCAATCCTTGGTGTCCCCTGGCTTGCAGCTGCATCAGTGTCATCTCTGCCTCTGTCATCACATGGCAGGCTCTCTGACTGTCTGTCTCCGTGTCTCTCTTTCTTCTTTTCATAAGGATATCAAACATATCGGATTTAGGACCCATTCCAATTGACTATGACCTCATACTTGATGACATCTGCAAAGACTGAATTTCCACATAAGGACACGTGCTTTGGGGGCAATACAATTCAACCTATAACACCATTTCCTGTCCTTACCCACTCTACCAGCGGTGGGTATACTTGCCAGGACACCTACCTTTCAGTGTGACCAGCAGAGATGCCTCAGACAGGCATGTTCTGTGACACATCTTGGGGGAGTCACCCTCTGCAGTGCCCTGACCACCACCTTCCCTGCTCCTCCCACCACCATTAGCCTTATTACCTCTCTACTCCCCTTTTCTTAACCTCATCCCAACATCTCTGCTAAATAGTTTCAAGAGTCTTTACTAGAACTGGTGGCCTCTCTCCAGTTTTTATAAGAATACAAACTAAGGGTAGAGATAGAACTATGGGAAGGAAACAGGTTTTTTTTTTTTTTTTTCCTTAAATTTCCAGATTGAGATTCAGAAACAATTATTGAGTGTCTGTTTTATGCAGCCACCGAGCCAGTTTCCTCTGATATGTGTGACATCATTTATTTTAAATGTTATGCAATTTTTACTGATGAGGAGAGAGTTTAAGTAGGTTGAGTCACACAGTAGGTAAATTTCAGCATAGGTAGATTTCATTTAAATCCCTAAATGACAGCTGGAAGATAGGAAGATGATAATAAATATTCTGGCTCCATTTTGGATGTTCGACTGCTGACAGCACCCAAACCCCACCCTCCTTCATCCCGTTGTGTCCCATCTCTGGGCAAGCCAACAAGAAAATGGACTCTCTCCTTCCCTGGGTGCTGGTGGCAAACTCAAACCATGCAGACCCAGCCACTGCTCACCCTGGCCCTGCCCCCAACCACGACAGAAACCAAAGCCATTTGCCACTCCCTTTCAGGATGGCTTGGGTGCCTGCCTTCCCCAGAAATCCTCATTATGTGAGTAATACAACTTTCTATACCCTCTTGGTACATGTGTGGCATCATCATTTCTCAACACCTGAAGCACTTTTGCAGAAGGTGGTGGCGTTCTGCAGGGCAACCACAGATAAAAATATTCAAGCAAATTGAGTGCCGTTGTGCTAATCCTCAGAGGACTACTATGAACATATAGTCAGTGTATGTTTCGCTCAGGAGACTTGAAGCCATGCATTTATTTATTTATTTTTAGTATTATTATTATTTTTAACATCTTTATTGGAATATAATTGCTTTACAATGGTGTGTTAGTTTCTGCTTTATAACAAAGTGAATCAGTTATACATATACATATATCCCTATATCTCTTCCCCGTTGTGTCTCCCTCCCTCCAACCCTCCCTATCCCACCCCTCTAGATGGTCACAAAGCACAAAGCTCATCTCCCTGTGCTATGCGGCTGCTTCCCACTAGCTATCTATCTTACGTTTGGTAGTGTATATATGTCTATGCCACTCTCTCACTTTGTCCCAGCTTACCCTTCCCCCTCCCTGTATCCTCAAGTCCATTCTCTAGTAGGTCTGCGTCTTTATTCCCGTCTTGCCCCTAGGTTCTTCATGACTTTTTTAGATTGCATATATATGTGTTAGCATATGGTATTTGTTTTTCTCTTTCTGACTTACTTCACTCTGTATGACAGACTGTAGGTCCATCCCCCTCACTACAAATATCTCAGTTTCGTTTCTTTTTATGGCTGAGTAATATTCCATTGTATATATGTGCCACATCTTCATTATCCATTTATCTGTCGATGGACACTCAGGTTGCTTCCATGTCCTGGCTATTGTAAATAGAGCTGCAATGAACATTGTGATACATGACTCTTTCTGAATTATGGTTTTCTCAGGGTATATGCCCAGTAGTAGGATTGCTGGGTCATATGGTAGTTCTATTTGTAGTTTTTTAAGGAACCTCCATACTGTTCTCCATAGTGGCTGTATCCATTTACATTCCCACGAACAGTGCAAGAGGGTTCCCTTTTCTCCACACCCTCTCCAGCATTTGTTGTTTGTAGATTTTCTGATGAAGCCCATTCTGACTGGTGTGAGATGATATCTCATTGTAGTTTTGATTTGCATTTCTCTAATGATTAATGATGTTGAGCATTTTTTCATGTGTTTGTTGGCAATCTGTATATCTTCTTTGGAGAAATGTCTGTTTAGGTCTTCTGCCTATTTTTGGATTGGATTGTTTGTTTTTTTGATATTGAGCTGCATGAGCTGCTTGTAAATTTTGGAGACTAATCCTTTGTCATTTGCAAATATTTTCTCCCATTCTGAGGGTTGTCTTTTCATCTTGTTTATGGTTTCCTTTGCTGTGCAAAAGCTTTTAAGTTTCATTAGGTCCCATTTGTTTAGTTTTATTTCCATTCCTCTAGGAGGTGGGTCAAAAAGGATCTTGCTGTGATTTATGTCATGGAGTGTTCTGCCTATGTTTTCCTCTAAGAGGTTAAAAGTGTCTGGCCTTACATTTAAGTCTTTAATCCTTTTTGAGTTTATTTTTGTGTATGGTGTTAAGGAGTGTTCTAATTTCATTCTTTTACATGTAGCTGTCCAGTTTTCCCAGCACCACTTATTGAAGAGGCTGTCTTTTCTCCACTGTATATTCTTGCCTCCTTTATCAAAGATAAGGTGACCACATGTGCTTGGGTTTATCTCTGGGCTTTCTATCCTGTTCCATTGATCTCTGTTTCTGTTTTTGTGCCAGTACCATACTGTCTTGATTACTGTAGCTTTGTAGTATAGTCTGAAGTCAGGGAGCCTGATTCCTCCAGCTCCATTTTTCATTCTCAAGATTGCTTTGGCTATTTGGGGTCTTTTGTGTTTCCATACAAATTGTGAAATTTTTTGTCCTAGTTCTGTGAAAAATGCCAGTGGTAGTTTGATAGGGATTGCATTGAATCTGTAGATTGCTTTGGGTAGTAGAGTCATTTTCACAATGTTGATTCTTCCAATCCAAGAACATGGTATATCTCTCCATCTATTTGTATCATCTTTAATTTCTTTCATCAGTGTCTTATAATTTTCTGCATACAGGTCTTTTGTCTCCTTAGGTAGGTTTATTCCTAGGTATTTTATTCTTTTTGTTGCAATGGTAAATGTGAGTGTTTTCTTAATTTCACTTTCAGATCTTTCATCATTAGTGTATAAGAATGCAAGAGATTTCTGTGCATTAATTTTGTATCCTGCTACTTGACGAAATTCATTGATTAGCTCTAGTAGTTTTCTGTTAGCATCTTTAGGATTCTCTGTGTATCATAACATGTCATCTGCAAACAGGGACAGCTTTACTTCTTCTTTTCTGATTTGGATTCCTTTTATTTCTTTCTCTTCTCTGATTGCTGTGGCTAAAACTTCCAAAACTATGTTGAATAATAAGCCATGCATTTATAATTCAGGCCCTTCCTCCCCTGGCTGTGTACTTGGTGGGGCTGGTGGTGGAGAAAACGTTCCCCCCATCTTGGCAGCATCTGTTTTTTTCTCTGTCATTTCACTGCTCTGGGTTCATTACTCATCAATAAAGGTCTTCAGTCTTGCCCTCAGTGTCCAATTGCTTATTTAGTGCTGTTTGGTTATTATCCCAAGACCCTAAATCCATATGGACTTGGTGTAAAGCCCCACAAGCTGATTGATTATGCATACCAGCATATGCATTCTCCAGCAGTTATTTTTTTTTCCCTCCAAGGAGGATTTATTTGTTCTGTAGAAAAATCTGTGGCTGTATGTATTGCATGTGCGTTCATACAAAATGCAGGATTAATTGTAAAATTGCACAGAGTTCTGAAAGTGCATTATGCAAAATGCAAAAACTAGTTGTATTATGAACGTTTGAATTAACATGTCTGCATGCAAAAATATTCAGGGAATTTGTGGTTCAGTTAAAGTGACACCAGAATTGAGCCTTTTAAAAACAGACCATTCCCAGCATAATGATTCTATAATTTATTCAGACTCAGACATCTACCACTGTTGAATTTTGGGTTAAATAACCCACCTGGGGTATATGAAACAGCTTACACTGATTTAAATCCTTGGAATACGCCCATCTGTATAATCTTGGCCTCAGCCATTTAAATACTTGAGGAGGGTACAAGGGATATTTAGCATATATTTGGCTATATATTCAACTCTAGTATATGGGGATGATCCTCAGATACATGGCAGTCTTCAGATGGCATTTGGAATCCCATTCTGGGTGCCCTCTGACCACCCAGCATACACAGAAGTCCCTTTTCCCCCATGTCTCAGTGGGCTTAGGAATATAGACTCATTTCTAGGAGTCTAAGCATAGCACAATTACAAAGGAATTCACAAAACAAGCCGTGGATTCATATCAGCTCCCAAAGAATAACCTAGATAGGCCTGAGTGGGTCAGACCGAGGTAGCTCCCACATGGTGCTGGCCACACTGAATACAGCAATGATTGGTGGTACTGGAGGCAAACCTTGCCATGCCCATGGTAGACCTTTCTGTACAAGGATGACCCTCAGATAGTGGGATGCAGGTAGCACACTGTTTTTCCAGTTATGAGGGTGGGCTGCTTAGAGCCATCCACACTGCCCACACTGTGTCTGAAACGTGGCTGCCTCAGGGTCCGTGTTGTCTCTGGCAGTGACCACGTGGGGGTCAGAGTCACGAATGACCTTGACCTGTCATATGTAAGTGTCAACCAGTGGGAAAGCAGAATGTGGAAATGTTGGGCATGGGGATCCAAGCTGGTGTTACAGAAATCATGCTGTTGACAAACAGCGATGCTGATGGGATGATAGGTTTAAATAACAGCAGCAAGTTTGGGGTTAGAAACAACAAAATAGCAAAGTGTTTATGCAGGCAGAGTATATTCAGGGTTTGTGTCTCCATACCTCTACAAGCCAGAAATGGGCTTGTTCAACAGCAGGTTTTAGGCATAAGGAAGCCTTTTTAGACTTAGAGTTTTGAGACGTTTTGCTCTCTTCAGGCATCCTACTGAATGAATGGAGAATCATAATGATTTTGTGAGTGGAGATTTTTAAATCTGGTTTTAAAGAAAAGAAAACAAGAGGTTCAGAGAAGTCAGTATATATAGCTAACATGAAGTTAGTATATATAGCTGAAATGGGGTGAAACTCAGACTCCTGAGTCCAAGGGCAGGGCTCTTTTCTGGGGCTGAGGGTTCTGGCTCCTGAAACTGGCCCAACCATGGAGGTAGGTAATATTACTCCTTTCTGCTTTGTGGTTCCTCATCCTAGAGAGAGGATGAAAGTAAGAGAGGATTTTTTAAAACATTTTTAAAGATTCCATTAAACAGGTTGGAGTATAGGTGCATTCTTGGGTGTAACAAAGGGGAGAACATAGTCTGATTATTTTTTGCTTTTTATTAAAAGGGCAAACATAATACAAAAGCCTTTTATTTGCAGTTTTGGAATTTAGCCAACTGTAAACACATTTAAGGGGATTCAGCTACAACTGAAATTCTTATCAGAATGATTGGAAGCTCTTGGACAAAAGGCAATTTTTTAATTGAAGAATAGTTGATTTATAATATTGTATTTGTTTCAGGTATACAGAAAAGTGATTCAGCTATATATATATTTTTTACAGATTATTTTCCAATATAGGTGATTACAAGGTATTTAATGTAATTCCCTGTGTTATACAGTAAATCCTTGCTGCTTATCTATTTTATGTATAGTAGTTTATCCCATACTCCTAATTTATCCCCCCACCTCCCCTTCTCCTTTGGTAACCATAAGTTTAGTTTGTTTTCTATGTCTGTGAGTCTGTTTCTATTTTGTATATAGATTCATTTGTATTATTTTTTAGATTCCACATATAAGTGATATCATACAATATTTGTCTTTCTCTGTCTGACTTGCTTCACTTAGTATGATCATCTCTACGTCCATCCACATTGCTGAAAATGGCAATATTTCATTCTTTTTTACGCCTGAATAATATCCCATTATATATATATGGCTGAATAATATCCCATTTATATATTATATATAAAAAATGGGACATAAGTATATCACATCTTAAAACAGTCATTTGTTGTTGGGCACTTGGGTTGTTTCCATGTCTTGGCTAATGTAAATAGTGTTGCTGTGAACATTGGGGTGCGTGTATCTTTTTGAATTAGAGTTTTCATCTTTTCTGGAAATATACCCAGGAGTGGGATTGCTGGATTATATGGTAGCTCTATTTTAGTTTTTTTAAGGAACCTCTGTATTGTTTTCCATAGTGGCTGCACCAGTTTACATTCCCACCAACAGTGTGGGAGGGTTCATTTTTCTCTACACCCTCTCCAGCATTTGTTATTTGTAGGCATTTTGATGATGGCCATTCTGACAGGTGTGAGATGATACCTCACTGTGGTTTTTAAAAAACATTTTTATTGAAGTATAGTTGATTTCAATGTTGTGTTAGTTTCTGATATACAGCAAAGTGATTCAGTTATTCTTTTTCATTGTGGTTTATTACCGGATATTGAACATGGTTCCCTGTGCTATACAGTAGGACCTTGTTTTTTATCTACTTTATATATAGTGGTTTGTATCTGCTAATCCCAAACTGCTAATTTATCCCTCCCCTGCCGCCTTTCCCCTTTAGTAACCATAAGTTTGTTTTCTATGTCTGTGAGTCTGTTTCTGTTTTGTAAATAAGTTCATTTGCATCATATTTTAGGTTCCACATATAAATGATATCATATGATATTTGTTCTCTTTCTGACTTACTTCACTTCGTATGATAATCTCTAGGTCTATCCATGTTGCTGCAAATGGCATTACTTCATTCTTTTTTATGGCTGAGTAGTATTCCATTGTATATATATACACACCACATCTTTTTTTATCCATTTATCTGTCGATGAACATTCAGGTTTCTTCCATGTCTTGGCTGTTGTAAATAGTGCTGCAATGAACACGGGGGGTGCATGTATCTTTTCGAATTAGGGTTTTGTCTAGATATATGCCTAGGAGTGGGATTTCTGTGTTGTATGGTAGCTCTATTTTTAGTTTTTTAAGGAACCTCCATACTGTTCTCCATAGTGGCTGCACCAACTTACATTCCCACCAACAGTGTAGGAGGGTTGCCTTTTCTCCACACCTTCTCCAGCATTTATTATGTGTAGACTTTTTAATGGTGGCCATTCTGATGGGTGTGAGGTGATACCTCATTGTAGTTTTGATTTGCATTTCTCTAATAATTAGTGATTTTGAGCATCTTTTCATGTACCTGTTGGCCATCTGTATGTCTTCTTTGAAGAAATGTCTATTTAGGTCTTCTGCCCATTTTTAGATTGGGTTGTTTATTTTTTTTATATTGAGTTGTATGAACTGTATGTATATCTTGGACATTATTAACCCCTTGTCGGTTGCATCATTTGCAAATATTTTCTCCCATTCCGTAGGTTGTCTTTTCATTTTGTTGATGGTTTCCTTTGCTGTGAAAAGCTTTTAAGTTTGATTAGGTCCCACTTGTTTATTTTTGCTTTTATTTCTGGACAAAAGGAATTTTTAATCTCATTCTAGAGCAACTGGATATCCCTGTATAGCTATTAATTTAGACAAGATAAGCTGTTCAACCCTTCTCTCCTTATAAGGTGATGGAGAAGGTAGGGAATGAGCTAGAGGTATGTGGGCACTGGGCAAGCCTACCCTTTTAACTTATTTGCTTCATGGCACACTCCTTCTCTAGTTTGTCCAGGAGGGCCAAATATAGGGGGGGTTTTGTGGGTTTTTTTTTTAACATATTTTCATATTATAAATTCAGAAGGAGGAAGAGAAGATAATTCACTATAAGAAATTTTACTGACTAAATGTTGTGTTGAGAAGCCCTGGATAACTGTCTCCTGGGAGTTATACAGTCTCATCTCTGGCGGGGAGAGAAGAATTAGCTCAGAATGGAGCCTGGAGCAATTAAAAAAACTACAACAGATCATGACTCTGACTATAGGAGAAATAATACTTGGATGAGAACCCTCCAGGTGATTCTCTTTAAATGGTGAACCCCCAGAATCTTGGGTCCCTCCTCTGTGCATGGCAGTCTCCCCCATTCACCTCTCCAGACTCAACTTGATTATTGTTTTCTCCTTCCCTAGTCCTCCTGCTACCACAGGGGGCACTCATAAGGTTCTGGGCTAAAATTGGGAGTTAAGTGATGCACAAAGTCAAGGTCTAGTCAGGAAAATAGAGATGATGCAAGGTATTTCAAACAGAGGGATTTAATACAGGGAACTACATAAGCATCAGAAGGCTGAAAGAGCAAAAAGGGACCCTAAAGTAACCCAGATATTAGCAACTGTAGAAAGCAGTTACTAAGCCTAGGGCTGGGGAAATAAAAAGGAAGGGGTAGGATCACTGGACTGTGGGAGCTCAGAGAAGAAGAGGCCCCTGGCAGCTGGTGTTCAGATCTCAGAGGGGTGCCCTCTGGCTTATGCCTGAACCTCAGACCAGGGGTGCTGTGGCTGGTTCTTAGACCTTAAGGGAGTCCAGTGTTGCTGAGTTTGAGAGCGTGCGTAGGAGCTGGAGTTTGAAGCCACTGCCGCCTTCTGGTGCTGGGAGGAATACTGACAAGAACTGGAAACAGAAAGAAGTCCATTCTTCCCCTCTTCCTCCTCCATTCTAGTAGAAATTGCTCAGAATTGAGGAGCAAAACAAGCTTAATGATCAGCCCTGGACCATCCTGGAGAGGAACATAGAAAACCCGGGTTTCACAGTAATAAGCAGACATCTGGACTTGCCCCTGGCAGCCTCTAGGCCAGGACTCGGCTGGTAGTAAGGAAAGCCCAGAGAAGGGGCTAGTGGAGCAATAGATGAGAGGCTCACTACAGCCCAGAACCCTGGCCTCGAGGCCCATTGCATGGTGTGGCTGAGGCTCATTTATAGAATCCTTAATTCCATCCATTGTGATTGGCTCAGAACTGAAGGAAGACCTAACTGTCAAGGAGGTAGAGGGTAAGTAATTGGAATAGATGCTAGGTACAGTATACATGTCACCCAGCTATACTGGGAGATGCATGAGAGAAGGCTTAGGGAGCAAAGCCTTGCCTGCCCCAGAATTCAGTATTAAGTGAGCAGTGGATGGGGTGGATAGAAGGAAGAGAGGGGAGGGGAGGGGAGGGAGATGAATGAAAGGGAGAGAGCAGGGCAGGCAGGAAGGAAGGAAAGAAAGGAGGGAGGGAGGGAAGGAAGGCAGGCAAATAAAGCCTTGCCCCAGCTCCCAGCTGAAGGGCCGTATCGAGGGAGAATAGAAGTAAGTATACAGCCTTTCCTGCCTGGCTCACCAAGAACTCTCTGCAGAGATTGTGATGCCAATAGTAAAGAACTTTGTCTTGATTTCTTCACTTAATAAAGATTCAGAAACAGTGGAGCACTGAGCTGCTACAGAAGGCGGAACCTAGTGCCGGCCGTGTTCTTTGGGCAGGGATCCCTGCATGGGGGCCCCTTGATTGCTCAGGGTGACTGCTCCCATCTCAGCAGCTTGTACCCAGGCCTGTCCCTGACTGTGGCCAGCTACCCACTGACTCAGCGCCCTTGACCTCACACTCTTGTTGATGGTTGCAGAACACCCTTCAGGCTGGGCATAGTAATAACCACTCTCACCCCTAAAATTTGTGAGAAAAAAAGCACCAGCTTAGTAGAAGAGTGGAAAAAGGACTTGAATAGACAGGTCACAGAAAGGTGAAACACAAATGGCTCTGAAACAAATGAAAAGATGCCCAACCTCACTCTTTTTTTTTATTGAGGTGTCATTGACATATGAAATTATATTAGTTTCAGGTGTACAACATAAGGAGTCAGTATTTGTATATCAGCCTCAATAAGAGAAATGCAAATTAGAAGCACCAGATTGCACAGATCAAAAAGTTTAACCTCATACATTCGTCTTGGGGTATAAAGTGGTAACTCCTCCGTAGGGAATGGTTTGGAAATATCTACCAAAACTGACCCAGCAGCAATTCCACTTCTAGGATTTTGTCATTCACATATACTTTCATACACGTGAAATGAAATGTTATACAAAAATATTTATTGTGACATTGTTTGTATTAGCAAAACTTAGAATGGACGTAATACCCATCAGAGGGAGTCAGGTAAATAAATTATGGTATATAAAGTCAGAAATTTCCACAGCCATTAAAAAGGATGAAGCAGCATTACGTGTACTTACATGGAACAATCCCCCATATATAAAACCTTAATAAAATAAGGAAATGAACAGTGTGTGTAGTGTTTGTGTTCAAAATAATACATGTTTCAAAATGAAGAGTTAAAAACCATTTTAAATATATATATATGTGTATGTATGTATTTGTATGTGTGCATGTGTATATATGGATATATATGTCTATGCTTCTGTGTGCAAAGAATATCTCTGGGAGTAGAAACAAGGAACTGGAAACAGACCTTCTAGGAAGAGGAATTGGGTGGACTGGACATGAGGTTGGGAGATGGAGATTTACTTTTCCTTGCTTACTCTTCGATACATTTGAATTTTATATTGTGCATTACCTGGTCAAAAAATAGATTAAAATCTGGGGGAAAAATCCATTCTAAGTCTTGTTGGGTGGACAGTCTTACTGGAGGGCAGGCCTTCTTCCACTGAGGGAGGGTTTATCCAGAGGATGGAAATTACTGGAAGGTATGTGCTTAAGAGAGTGGAATAGCTAGCCATGGCTGGCCCTTCTGGCTGACGCACCGGTGATGGTCAAAGTCAAGGCGGTCCACATTTCCTTAGCTCTCTCTGCTCCTATGTCCTCCACAGCCGGGCTTTCAGTGCTCTGGGTTCTCCTTCTCCAGAATGGAGCTCTTTGAGCACAGAAGCCAGTTCTTCCTGTCCAGTTTTACCCGCCTTTGACATTATGTCCAGTGCACGGAAAAATCTTCCACATTGGGAAACACCCTGAGGTCATGACTTATCTTTTTACGTGGAATTCCTGTATCTGTAACTGCAAGTCAGCCTTTTAATCTCTCCAGTATCCCTAGCACTTAACCCAGTGCCCTGTATGTAGTAGGAGCTCAGTAATGTTGAATGATGAGTCATAAAGATGATTAGTTTAAGATCAGATCCTTCCCAGCCCTTACAGCAAGAACGGAGCCAAATCTTCCCAAATGGAGCACAGGGCAGCCCCCTAGGGGAGGGAGGTGGAGGCTCTGCAATGAAAGATGCCAACAGCCAAGGTCAGACCTCCACCCAGGAGTGTCATGGGAGAGGGGACTGTCACGGTTCCATCACCACTTCAAGCTCCGTTGCTGGGACACAAGTTAGGAAGAACTGGGTAGATGTGACAGGTCAGATGGCGGGGGAGTCCAGATCCACGCCATAGAGCTGACTCGCGGAGACACACTGCCTTGTCCCTTTAGAGGAATCCGAGAAAGCGCATTACGGGCTGGTTCCACGCCCTGAGTTGACCCACACCGAGGCAGCATCTGGGAACTCTGCAAGGAGTCCAGAGTGTCATGTGTGCTCTGAGGTCACAAGCAGAACCACGCCAGAAACTGCGGCAACTGAGATCCCTTCCCTGGAGGCTGTCCCTTCCCTGGAGCCCGACAATTAATCCCATGTAAAGACTACCGGGAAGAGAGTAAACAGTGGGATGAGTTTCCTTGAAGGGTCCCAGCCTCCCGCCACTCCTGCTGGCTGGTCAGGAAGCTCAGAGGAGGCGGCGGGGAAGGGTGCTCACTCCTTATTAGTGACTACAGCTAATTACCATTAGTTAATTCCTAACATTCCTGGAGAGATCCAGGCTGCCTTTGCCTTGCACCTCCTCAGCTCCACTGCAACACAGCCCTGTCCTGTCTTCTCTGCCCCGTAGAAAACTGGTTCGAGGTGTTTGGTTCTGAGCAGATAGGCAAGGGAGGAAGAGCGCTTCCCTGTGAGCACCCCATGTGAGATTGCTGAATGTTTGCTCCCTGCAAAGGTTTGCATGGGATCAGGTACATCCAGGCTGCCCAAGTGAGCAGGGGTGCCAGAAGGGACCCTTGGAAGCGGGGGACAAATCCCGGCTTCTGCAGTACTAGCCTTGTTGTCCCAGGCAGACCCACCCTCAGGATCACGGGCTAGAGTCAGTAGCCTGAGAGGAACACAGTGTTCCTTTGGTCTTTAAGGCACAAAAACATCTTTCTCTGTAATCAGAAACGTGTCTGAGTCACTCTATATGTCAGGTAAATATCGTCATAAGCACCTCACTAAGGGTCTGTCGTATCTTGAGACATTTCCACAGTTTGCTAGAACGCTGCTTTCTGCTCCCAGTCCAGACAGGATGCCCCTTCTCCCCCTGCACCTGACTGCAGTGGTCTTTTAGTCTAACTTCAGTCTTTGTCTGTACCTTTCCTGGGGCAGGGGGAGGGGAAGATGATTTGAGGACTTGAATTTTACAGGGCTGTAATCTCTTTAAGAGTTGGAACGGGTCATCTGGTCCCATCGCCCATCAGAGGCAGCCATCCATACTATGAATGCTGACAGGGGTGCAAATCCCGGATGGGGAGGCTGTAAATGTCACAGGCTCCTTTTGGTAAGAGCCAAAATCTGCCTCTAACTTCCATCTCTTGGCCCCAGTTCTGTCTTCCGGAGTGACGTAAAACAAGCCTAATTAATTCTCTTTCCACGTGGCCTCATGGCCTTTTTCCAGGCTAAACTTTAACTTATCAGCATGCCCACCCTGAGGAGCCCTTCTAGACCCTCCTTGAAGTGGCTTCTGTGTGATCGTGTCACTTGTAAAACATGGTGCCTGGAATTGGTCAGCCTTGCTCGAGTCCACACTCATACGTGTGTGCTTTCTCTCACTCTCAGGCTGAACACACATCCCTCTCGCTAGCCCCTGTGTGCCCTGTGGCCTGAGGTGACAGCAGCAGCAGTGACCATGGCTACTGTCCAGAGCCATGCTTGCCCCATGCTTGCACATGGCCCCATAGCCTTACCCTCCTGCAGAGGAAAAGCAGCTATGATGTGGGGCTGCTCTGTGCCTCTCTGTTCACCCTCAGCAGAGCCCTGGGTCTCCAGTGTGTGTGGGTTTGATGGGAGGGCCCTATGGAGTCTTCTGTGTTTCTTTTCCCTCCCCAGAACAGTGACCTTGCCCCATGCCCCATCCCATGGAAGCCCTTGCCCCATCCCATGGAAGCGCTTGCCCTTGCCCCATCCCATGGAAGCGCTGATTTTTCTTCAGCAGAGAAGGGCCCCGGGCTCCCTGAGGCTGTGGCTGGCCGTTCCCTGTGCTGCCTTCACCTGGTGCTCAGGACCACCTAGGTGCTCTGTGCTACTGTGGGATGACCAGGCTGCTACCCCCGCCTCAAGCTGGCTGGCTGGAGGGGGGGGACATGTGGACGCTGCTGCCAGCAGCACATCCCCTGAGCTTAGACACTCTTCTTACCTCTGTTTCCCACAGCCTTCCTTACACCAGCACCTAGGAAGTGAAGATGCCTTTCCCGAATACCATTTATAAACGTTGGAGCCACATTTTTTCTGAACTCATCTCAGAGCTGTTTCGTGCTTCTGTCAAGTGCCTTTTGAAGAAGGCGAGCAGCAGCTCAGGTGGTTAAAGTCGGCACTAATGAGACCAAACCTCTGGGCTCAGTACCCTTAGAGAGAAACTACATCCTGGCCACTGACTGTGCCCACTGAGGATGGTGCATAGACAAGCCCTTTGCTCCGCAGTACCACCTGTGCTCAATCTGAACCCGTTCCTCAGCGTGGAGATGAGCAAAATACACTTTTGCAGACACAGTAAGTGGGAGCGGCGAGGTGAGAACAAAGGTGGCTCTGACAGGCAGGAACATTTCCTTCTTCCCGAGGGGCGGCTGGAGTGCCTAGCCCGCTGTTGCCCCCAAGAGCTCCGGGGGAGAGATGATGCTGCCGCCGCCGCCGGGAGCTTGGTTTTGTCGTTGCGTTCTTTGCTGAGAAATTTAAGTCAAGTAATTTGGAGTCATTTATCTAATAACTGCTTTAGGAAAAGAACGTGTCAGCCGGATCTGCTGACATCACCTTTTCAGAGGTTCACGTGATTTAGGCGTCACTCTCTTTCTCTTCCTTTCCAGCTCTCCCTGGTGTATTCCTTTAGTGGTGACAGGAAGCGGGATGACCGGAGTGGCTTTCCTGCTCTGCCGTCCTTTGCTAAAGTCTAGGTGTTCTCAGCCAGTACCTGCCAGGCGCCTCTTCTCCCAGGCACGCACACAAGTGTAGATGATGCTTCAGCTCTTCAACTGTGGGCACTTCTGTCCATTGGCTGCATGTCCCATGGGCTGGGAAGATAGAGGCCAGATGTACATACGTAGGGTTCCTTGATCAGGGATTTTGCAACAACTGTTATTTTTGATTACCTGTATTAGGGATTTGGGAGTCTTGTGACTGAGTACTCAGAAGTACTCATGTACCCATGTCTGTTTATTCATTGACCATTTTACCATGGATGCCCTGGTCCTAGTGACCTGGGAAGAAAGGAGCCGATTCACAGATTCTCAGACCTATTCCACCTCCAGTCCAGAAGAGGAATCTCCTTGCCGCCTGTCCTGCCTCTGCTGCCTTCCCCTGGATGGGGATGCTCAGAGTGTCCTGAGCTTGTTCCAGTGCTGGAGGGCTCCAGCTGCCAGAGTGTTTCTCTGCCTCCAGAGTGTCTCTCCCCCAACCAGCACCCCCTGTGGGGTGTGCACATGTCTCCTCATCCTGCTTCCAAAGGGTAGACTGTTCTATATTTGCAGGTACTTCTTTTCTCTTCTCCAGAGTCTCCGTGATTCCAGATAAACATTGCCAGGTCTGTCAACCCCTCCTCCCGTGACATGGATCCCAGGCCACCGCCATCCCATATGTATGTAGTTGGATTAGGAAACAAAACAAAAACCGTTAAGCTCATCCATTTTTATCCTAGTGCAATGTCAACTTACTAGTGTCAGCCCATCATCCCGGCTGGCCCAGGTGTTTGAGAATTTGTCTCTGTCTTCTGTGTTTCCCCAAGCCTTCCGTTATGTGCACGTTTGGAGGTGGAGCTGTAGAGCCAAACGTGGAGAGTTGGGGGCCCCGAGCGTGCACTTAGCCTTTGGGGGCACGTTCTCACAGGCCTCTGATGAAGGTTCAGACTGCTTGTGTGACATGTGTCAAGGCTGCCTGTCTAAACGCTGGGCACACAGTAGGTGCTTCATAAATGCCCAGGTGGGTGAGTGGTTGTCAGGGCGGTGCGACAGGGAGCCTACCCCACACTGCGCGCCGTCCCTTTGTTTGCGGGGAGCCGCTTCCCTAGGCAGTCTCCGCCGTGTTACGTTACGTGGTCATGAATGAACGATGAACAATAGCCCTAATCAGCCTGTTTAAAACAAAACACGTTAAGGAAGAGAAACAGCTGGGAAGCGTGATCCGACTTCGCAGCCTCTGGCCCCAGTGGCCGGAGTCGGGGGCGTGGCAGCAACGGCAAGGACGGTTTTCTCGGAAGCAGGTCCCCCACCTGCCCTGGAGAGAGAAGAAAATCTGTGTTTTCTCAGCTCCACCTTCTCCTCACGCTGTCAGGATAAGAAAAAGTGGCTCTGGTTTGTTCTCCCCACTTCCTCAGTTTCACGTGAAATGATTTTGCTTTATGGCAGCGAGTGCTTCAGTAAGCACCAGTCTGCGGGGCTTGTGCTGGGAGCGGGGGAAGGGTGAAGACTACAGCACAGGTTGGTTCCCTCAGAATGTGAAATTGACCGTGAACAACGCGAGTTATCAACGGCACGCTATTCGTGCCTGTTAAAATGTGCACACAGCGCCCAGCAAATGACTGTTGCTCAGGATGGCAGGAAGCCCTCTGAGGGCCGTCAGTCACCCCTTCCTCTCTGTCTCCCTGCTGGATGCCCTGTGCAGGCTCAGCCCATGGCCAGGATCAAATAACTGTGACTCTTACAATTTTAATAAAAGACCATCCAGGCACTGGGAACGTGCTCCTTTGTGGCCCCAGGCTAAATTAGGCAGCTGCCACCACGAGGGGTGTAAAATGTTCATCCAGGCTTTCTTTTCCCAGTTATTACAAGAATGGGGAGACTGAGGACCCCAGAGATGGGGTGACCAAGCAAGCTAGTGACGATGACGCCTAAAAATATGAACCTGATCCTTCCCACTTCCTGTTGCCTTAGCATCGTGAGTAGGGGGATGAAACAAGATTTGGAGGCGGAGGATTTAAAGGAAAGACACCACGCTAGGCGGTGGGGCTCTGGCGTGAGCCTTTCCCCGGTGTGCTCCGAGGCCAGTCAGGGCTTTGGAGCTGAGGCGGCCGAGCACACTCGGAGCCACGCGGTCACGAGTTCCAAGTGTGACCTGATGACCAGTTGGCTGTGAGACCTCAAGAAAGTTACTCTCCTCCTCTGATCCTTAGTATCCTTTTCTGTGAAGTGGAGCGAATAATACCTCCCTGAGAAGGTGTTTGTGAGGGTGTGGAGTGCAGCCAGCAAAGCACCTGGTGACCCGTAATGCTCACTGCTCGTCCATCCCCTCTGCTCGAGAGACAGCCCAGTCAGTGTGTGAACGACCGGTATGAGCTCTTCCCTCAGCCCTGTGCAGAGTGCCCTAGAACAGGGGTCCCAAAGGGTGACTCTTGGACCAGCAGAATCTACATCACTGGGGATCGTGGTAGAAATGCAAATCTTGGGCCCACCCAGACATCCTGGATCAGGAACTCTGGGGGATGGGACCTTGCATTCTAACATGCCCTCCCGGTGACTCTGATGTGGCTCGCGTTTGAGAACCAGTGCCCTAGAATTTCATGCTTCAATTTTGAACAAATTAGAACCACCTAGTTCTTCTTTCTCACGCGAGGGTGTGAAAGAGGCAGCTGAGCGTTTTTTGAAAGAACACCGAGGCCTCAAAACCTGGGTTTGAGGCCCTGGTTTATAAACGACTCGAAGGCAAGAAATGGTTATTCTAACACTAGATAGCAAAAGCCTGTTCTTTAGACCTTCTGTCCATATGCCCATGGGTTTGAAAATAGACCCAGCAGTGTACAGGCTTGGAAGCCTGGGCAGCTGTGCTCTTGCTGTGTATCCTTCAATAAGGTAGCCCTGGGCTTCCCTGGTGGTACAGCGGTTGAGAGTCCGCCTGCGGAGGCAGGGGACACGGGTTCGTGCCCCGGTCCGGGAAGATCCCGCATGCCGCTGAGCGGCTGGGCCCATGAGCCATGGCCGCTGAGCCTGCGCGTCCGGAGCCTGTGCTCCACAACGGGAGAGGCCACAACAGTGAGAGGCCCGCGTACCGCAAACAATAAATAAATGAATAAGGTAGCCCTTGGACAGGAAAAGGCTCCTGTCCTATAGCTTTATTAAGATGAAAGCTCTAAATTGAGCTGTGAAGGAAGGTCTGCAGGCTCAGGACCATTTGATGAACGGCTCCACAATATCTCCGGGCTGGGGCTCCTCGGGAAAATAAGTCTGAAAGAAAGCTACCAAGGCCCTTTTTCATTTCCCTGCATCAGATCTGAGTATTGTTAAAAATAAAGTGCTGTCAAGAGCAAGCAAGCAAGAGCAGGTCCTAGAGGCCCCTACAGAAGCAGGTGTTACTCCTTTGGATGTTATATATATCAGAGGACAGGTCCTGAGGGGAGGCTGGGACCATGGCTTTTACTAACTAGTAGGGTAGCGCATCAGTCTATTAACGTAAGGTATGGTCTCTCTGATGTGCACCAGCTGGTGTCAGCCCTGAGGGTACTGTCTGAGGCAGTGCTCAGGGTCAGTGAGAGGGAATGTGTTCTTTGGCCCCCAGCTCCATCAGTCACCACATCCTATGTCTCTGTCTTCTGCAGCATCCCCGAGAATCACCTCTTCATTCCATTTCCCTATTGCATATCCTCCGAGCCTGTCCATTCACAAAGGCCCGCTGTAGAGGTTGAAATTCATCAGTCTCACATTCGTCTTCACCCACATGGTGGTGTGGGCTGTTATATATGCACCTGCATCCCCAGGGTTATGGATGGATATGTTGGTGGCCCTTGATGATCATGATACATCCTTCACATTTGTGTTCTAGGCTCCAGCCAAGGCGAGTTTGTCTGGAGAGGTGAGACTTGTTTCCTTTGTAGCCTGATGGCTCTTAGGATGGGAAGCTCCTCTTTTTCCTTTCTTAGAATGGCTGTGAGTCGCTGAGTGACATTGCTGCTTCAGGGGCCAGAAGGTGAGAGTCTATCCGTCCAGCTGTAGGGACCCAAGAGCCAAGCTGAGAGGGTCAAGATGTCCTTCAACCCTCAGGAGAACTGTGGCTCAGCAAGGGGACGACTGAGCAGTGGGTCAGTGGGAGGGACAACGGGCCACAGGGCGTCAGAGCCTCTGGCTAGAAATCTTGCCTGAGTGGATGGAGGGAGGAAGCTAGGGCATTGTTAATGGTAGATAAATGACAGATAATTGTAGATAAAACTAAAGGACAGACTCAAGTCCTTCAGACTATTCTCCGGGTAGGATTCAGTCTGACACCCTGGCCTTGGGATGTGGACTCTGGGCCCCTTTGAGGCAATATAGCTTCAAGAAAGAACATTAGTATAGGTTAGTAATTTCTATCTCAAGGTGTTGTGAGGATTCACTAGGATTGTGTATTCTTGGGCTTCCCTGGTGGCGCAGTGGTTAAGAATCCGCCTGCCAATGCAGGGGACACGGGTTCAAGCCCTGGCCTGGGAAGGTCCCATGTGCCACAGAGCAACTAAGCCCGTGCGCCACAACTACTGAGCCTGCGCTCTAGAGCCCATGAGCCACAGCTACTGAAGCCCGCGTGCCTAGAGCCCGTGCCCCGCAACAAGAGAAGCCACCGCAATGAGAAGCCCACGCACCGCAACGAAGAGTAGCCCCCCCACTCGCTGCAACTAGAGAAAGCCCGCGCGCAGCAACAAAGACCCAACGCAGCCAAACATAGATAAACTAAAAAAAAAAAAAAAAAGATTGTGTATTCTTTGTAAACTACTCACATATGGATAGGGACTATGTTTCTGGTTGACTGGAAGCAAGGATGGGAAGAAGGCTTCACTGCAAAGTTTGTTCACATGCTGGTCACCAGCCATTTTCTTCTAAAAATGGTTAACAGCAGGATGTGGCCTTTAAAAAAGCCTTGTTAGGGCTTCCCTGGTGGCACAGTGGTTGGGAGTCCGCCTGCCGATGCAGGGGACACGAGTTCGTGCCCCGGTCCGGGAGGATCCCACGTGCCGCGGAGCGGCTGGGCCCGTGAGCCGTGGCCGCTGAGCCTGCGCGTCCGGAACCTGTGCTCTGCAGCGGGAGGGGCCGCAGCGGTGAGAGCCCCGCATACCAAAAAAAAAAAAAAAAAAAAGCCTTGTTAGAGCCAAGATGGCGGTCACAGGCTCAGCAGTATTGCCCATCCTGACAGCAGAGCAAGCCTTTGATGGGGTAATTGATAGCTCATACACAATTCAGCAACTCAGTTAACTCCTCTCCCATTAGGAAGGATTGATTTCTTCCCCAGGATAGGGATTTGTGCTGATTCAGCTGCTGAATACATCGGCATGGCTAAGAGAGTTCTCCTGGTTGTCCTCCTCAGAGGCCCCAGCAGAAGAAAGCATGATGAGAGGAGCCCAGTGTTCAGTCCCACACGTGGCAAGTCCTCCTGCCCCTAGGGAGGTGAGGGACTGAAGACCCAGCATCATATCAAAAAATGAATTGCATCCCACTACTGGGCATATACTTGAGAAAACCGTAATTCAAAAAGAGTCGTGTACCACAATGTTCACTGCAGCACTATTTACAATAGCCGGGACATGGAAGCAACCTAAGTGTCCATCGACAGATGAATGGATAAAGAAGATGTGGCACATATATACAATGGAATATTACTCAGCCATAAAAAGAAACGAAATTGAGTTATTTGTAGTGAGGTGGATGGCCCTAGAGTCTGTCATACAGAGTGAAGTTAAGTCAGAAAGAGAAAAACAAATACCGTATGCTAACACATATATATGGAATCGAAAAAAAAAATGGTTCTGATGAACCTAGGAGCAGGACAGGAATAAAGACACAGATGTAGAGAATGGACTTGAGGACACGGGGAGGGGGAAGGGGAAGCTGGGACGAAGTGAGAGAGTGGCATGGACATATATACACTACCAAATATAAAATAGAGAGCTAGTGGGAAGCAGCCATATAGCACAGGGAGATCAGCTCGGTGCTTTGCGACCACCTGGATGGGAGGGAGGGAGACACAGGAGGGAGGGGATTTGGGGATATATGTATACGTATAGCTGATTCACTTTTTTATAAAGCAGAAACTAACACACCATTGGAAAGCAATTATACTCCAATAAAGACATTAAAAATAAATGAATTGCATCTTCTTGCATCTTTTGTTTGAATACCTTGGGGCATATATCGCCTAGGACATTGCAGTAGAGTACTGCAAGCCTGTGATTTGCTAATGTTCCAAGAACACCTTTAAAAATTTTTATGACAACTTTATTGAGAAATAATTTACGCACAATAAAATAGATCCATTTAATGTATTTTCCAGTTGTATATAACCTGAAAAACTGTCCCATGATCAAGATGCAAAACATCTTCATCATCCCCAAAGATTCCTAGTGGCCCTTTGTAATCTATTTCTCCCTCTGCTCCAGCCCCAGGCAACCACTGACATGCTTTTTGTTACTATAAATCAGTTTGCATTTTTTATGCGTAGAATAATACAGCATGTATTATTTCGTTGATGGCTTCTTTCATTCAGCATAATTTTTTATTGTGGTAAATTATATGTATAACATAAAATTTACCATTTTAATTCTACAGTTCAGTGGTGTTAAGTATATTCACATTGCTATGCACCATCCATGTCTAGATCTTTTTTCCCCTTGCAAAACTGAAACTCTGTACCCATTAAACATTAACTCCCCATTCCTCCCAGCCCCTGGCAACCACCATTGTATTATGTGTCTCTGTGAATTTGACTACCCTAGGTACCTTATATAAGTGAAAATCTTGCAGTATTTGCCCTTTTGTTACTGGCTTATCTCATTTAGCATGATGTCTTCAAAGTTCACCCATGTCGTAGCACGTGTCAGAATTTCCTTTTTTGAGGCTGACTGATATTCTATTATATATGTAGACCACGTTTTGTGTATCCGTCTGTCAGTGGATGCTTGTTGCTTCTACCTTGGGACTGTTGGAAGCAGTGCTGCTATGAACTTGGGTGTACAAATACCTCTTCTTTCTTTTAATTCTTTTGGGTATATATGTGGTAATTCTGATTTTTTTTTTGAGGAACCTCCGTACTCTTCCACTGTGGCTGCACCATTTTACAACGTTACTTTTTAAACAATATTTTTCATTAGACCTGCTTCTTGTTCTGATTATCCCTTCACTTTCCAGAAACCCAGCTGGAGATATCCTTTGACTTCTCATGGCCCTGCATGATAACGGTCTTTTCCTTCAGTGTCCTGAACCTCTGCCTTTCTAGTCCTTTCCTACTGATGTAACTGCTCAGAGTGTCTCAGCCTTAATAACCTCAAGTGAAATTACATGGCTCACTTTCTATTAGCTACAGCCATTCCCCTGTGTCCTACCTGTCTCTCATTAGCTGTAGTTATTATACAACCCACCAATATCCCATTAACAATATCATGATACAGCCACCTATTAACTCCATATATTATACGCCTACCTTGGTCCTCTTAATTGACTTTATTGTGCTAAACATCCTACTTATATGCATTTTGCTGTATCTGTTAAATAATCTGTCCTATTAACTGTATACCCCGATCCTTTGCAACTGCTGTCTGACTCGCTAGCACACTGTTCTTAATATCTTCAGTGCTGCCTCGCTGTTCACCTGTTCAAAGTGTTCACCTGTTTGCATCTTGTTAGGTCCAGGTATCAAAAGCCCACCAGGAAGCTGCACATATCATTGACTCTGGGGTCCCAGCCGTAAATGAACAGCGTGTGCAGGGGGCTTCAGCCCTAAAGTAGGATCTTTTCCTTTGACCAGTACAGTACAGCCTACCAGTCTTTATAAGCCACATTAATGATGTGTGTGTGTGTATGCATGCATGGGTTTGAGGATGTGGGGATAAGGGAGTTTTCTGGACACGTGGGTTTGGAAAGCCTGGTGAGAAGGGACAACGTGGAAGAAGAAAACTTAGTAGGGAGAGGCCAGGGGGAGAGAGGGCCGAAGGATGAGATCCCTGTTCCTTTGGCAGGACAGAACCCTTTCTGATGCCATCATTTTTGTTAACGGTTGACAAGCCTGGATGACTGTGTATCACAGCAACCCTTGGCATGTTGCCAGAATGACAGTCCGTTTATTTCCAGTTTTATGATCCTGTGCTTCTCTGAGCCCTGATGAAGAGGGGCCTCTGCCCCAAGCACCCTGTCACGCTTGGGCCACATCTGCTTGGTTAGCAGCAGCCACAGTTGAAGAACAGAGCCAGGCACATAGCAACTGCTCGTCCAGTGTTGGTTGAATGCTGTGGAAGGGTGACTTGTGGAATCTCTCTTTTTGTTGTCATCACGTATCTTACTCCTGAGGTCAGGAAAGGAGACCGGGTTCTTGAACGCCATCTGGTACACACTGGGGCTACTGTCTGGAGGAACACTCATGCATTAAAAAGACCAATGAGCTGTGTGTACGTAAGAGAATTCTCAGGTAATCCTTTGACTTTCTGAAATACTTTTTAAAAGCACTACCAAACCTGTGATTTTATTTTATTTCACATGCTTTTATTTATTTTTGACCTCCAATGTGTAGACAGAGAAACTGAGATCCCGCTACGGTCTCCTAGTAGCGTCAGGATCACTGCTGTCTAGCTGCCTCTGTGCATGGCATGCAGTAACACAAGGGAGAATTTTCAGGGCCCAGCTGTGGTCCAGACTGAACACGTATATGCCTTACCCCTGGGCAGGGCTCCTTGCAGTTCTGTGTGCCGGGCAGAAGCTTTCACAGGGATGTCCCTTGACAGCCTCGGGGCCAAGCACAGCTGTGCCATGCCCCAGGCCCAGCTTTGTGTAAATGAAACATCCCCATTCTCCCACTTCCGCAGCCAGCCTCTGGTTTCTGTGTTTACCAAACACGTGCTGATGGCTTACCCTAAACACAGCTGAAGTCTGGGTTCGCCTCCTGCACCCGAAGCCCCCTCCCCTCTTCCTGCTCCCTGAGGCACCTGAGGACCAGGTGTTGAAAGGTCCCCTGGCATCTGTGTCTGAGCCACAGGGGTGAGGGATCTGAGGGTGCCTCCAGGCAGGATGGGTCTGTCTTGAAGCTTGAAAAAGTACCTGGCTGTACTGAGCTGAATAGCACCCACAAAATTCGTATGTACATAGAACCTCAGAATGTGGCTTCGTTTGGAAATAGGGTCTTTGCAGGTATAATTCGTTAAGGATCTTGAGAAAAAAATTATCCTGGATTTAGGGTGGACCCTATATCCAATGACTGGTCGTGTCCTTATTAGAGAAGAGGAGACAGGGAAGAAGGCTTCCATAAGCCAAGGAAGGCCTGGGGTCACCAGAAACTGGAAGAGGCAAGGAAGCATCCTCCCCCAGAGCGTTCAGACAGAGGGGAGCTCTGCCAACACCTTGATTTCAGACTTCTGGCCTCCAAAAGTGTGAGAGAATAAATTTCTCTTCTTTGAAGCCACTAAGTCTGTGGTAATTTGTTCCAGCAGGTATAGGAAACTCTTAGCCTGGCCGACTAGCAGACGGGAGGTGGGACTGCAGGACTGGTCCTAGAGCCAGGCTGTTGGGCCTCCTCTGCTGCCCTTTCTTCTCTTGCCTTCAGGGCCTGGGAAAACACTGTGCCAACCCAGTCCCAGGAGCAAGGGGAAGGCAGGAGTTAGGAGGAAGACCAGGGCTTGCTCTCCCTGTTGTCACTCTAATCTTGGTGCAGAAAGACTTCTGTACCCTCTCAATACCACTATTACATCACTACCTTTCTTTAGTGTTCCACCATGGGCCAGGCACCGTGCAGGTCTTTACATCATTTCACACAATTGTTGTATCTTAGCTCAGGCTGCCATCACAACATACCACAGACTGGGTGGCTTAAACAACAGACATTTATTTCTCTGGAAGCTGGAAAATCCAAGATCAAAGTTTTGTTGGTTGATGGTTTTGTTCTTGGTGAGGACTCTCTTCCTGACTTGCAGATGGCTGCCTTCTCTCTGTGTCCTTATAGGCCATAGAGAGAGAGGAAGCCAGGTCTCTGGTATCTCTTCTTATAAGGGCACTAATCCCATCATGAGAGCCCTACCCTCATGACCTCATCTCAACCTATTTACCTCCCAAAGGCCCCACCTCCAAGTACCATCACACTGAGGGTTAGGGCTTCAACATATGAATTGAGGAGTGAGTACACAATTCAGTCCGTGGCACCTTCTAAAGACACTATTCAGTAAGTTGCTCTATCCCTCCTAGTTTTACGTTTGAGATTCCTTAAGTGGCTCAAGGTCACACAGCTGGCAAGTGGCAGAGCCAGGATTTGAACTTGTGTCCAGTTCCACTTCAGCAACTGCACTTAACCACTATGCTATATTGACTGAACCTATGTCAGATTAATAATAGTAACTAATGGTTGACTTAGCAAGGAGAGAGCCTGCCAGAGTTATAATCACCCTCAGTGGCTTCCCTCCTCCTACTTCTGTCCCTACCCTGCCCGTCCCTCCCTGTGCAGTAGTCACATCACATGATCCCTGTTCCTTGGATGACCCCATTATGGTCACACGTCAAGTGGTCTCTCTGGTAGCTTGTCCCTGGTTCCTTTCCATCTGACATCTCTTGCTCATCCCCCATGGTGCAGTTTAAATGTGCTCTGTACACATCATTACCTAGCACACGTTACATGGCTTGTAAATCCCACCGGAGGGTGTTTGTCTTTTCCACACTGAAGTGAGAGCACCTTGGACACAGGACCAAATCTTTCTATTTTGGCATTCCACAGCACCTCTGGCTCCCCAGGCCCCCAGTGTTTGAATAAGTGAAACATGTAGAAGACATGGAGATCGTTAAGTAACAAGGAGCAGAGAGGGCTGTTATTTTTTAAAAAAGAAGAAAACAACGTCAGATATTCTAAGACAAGTACTTGTAGAAGGAACCACTAAAAGCTTTGACTTTTGAAACTGAATGTTTAACGTAGGCCCTCTTCTGTGTGCTGGCAGACGGCACTCAATTCAATATGACGGTCAATGTACATTTTTGAGATTTGCTATGGGTCTCATGGATGTTTCATCTTTTTTGATTATTAACTACGTTAGTCTTCTAAACATGTATTCTTTAAAAGCTTGTCCTGTTTCTCAACGTAATTTGCATGTGCTATAGTGCACCCCCTCATTTTATGCTGACCCATTCCCATTGGGGACATAGGGATCAACTTGCTGGTGTTCCAGTTAGTACAGACTTTCTAGGAGGCATGTGTCTTAACGCATAAACGGAGGCCCACGTTGTTTCCTGAGTTGCCTTCTCCAAAGGGGACAGTTTGGACCGGTGGGAGGTCCTGCCCCAGACATTCCTAACCATCCTCTTATCTCTGTCCTCCCCCTGCAGGCTGGCCGTGTGTGACCCTCTCTGTCCTGGGATTCCTGTACTGCTACTCCCACGTGGGCATTGCCTGGGCCCAGACATACTCCGTGAACTAATGGCGCTGGGCCCCGGTCAGCCCTTTTGGCTGGCTTCCAAGACAAATATTGCTTCACCCTGACCTTGCACCTCAAGGTAACCTCCAGGGGAGCAGTGCCTGATCTGCTCATCTTTTGTCGAAGTTACCTCACTCCAAGACTGGAAGCTTGAGCTCTCATAACTTTGGGAACTTAGAGATCATCTTCCCAGCCTTCCTGTTGAGTAAGCTGGGGTCCAAAGCAGTAAAGTGTCTTGCCTAGCTGCACATGGTGACGTGATCCAGAATCCAGTCCCAAGGGCCCTTTAGGTTCTTTCTCCTTTACCAAGAATGAAATGTAATAGACATTTCTTGACTGAGGCATAGAAATTCTCATTAGTGATAGGCCTGTCCTCCCCTGGGCGGTATTTCTGAAACATGTTGGGTCAGTGGCATTCGAGTGTCCCCTTCCCCATGTCCTGCAGTGTAGTCTGTAGAACCAGCCCTGGGTTCAGCTTCACACTTCAGCTCCTCAGCAGGGAGGTGACAAAGCCACAAAGCCAGGGAGGTGTTTCTAATTACCGGGTCAGAGAAGACTGAATGTGTTCTGTGGCATTGCAAGGAGTCAGTACCCAAGGAGAGCTGTTACTTGAGCGGATCTACATTTGGCTGCTTCTTCCCTAGATTTGCAGAGAAGTATAAACATGGCAGTTCCCCTACCTGACAGTTAACTCTTTCCCAATAAAGAAGCAGAATTTAAAAACCAAGGAATAGTGTATCACAGACAGGTGCTATCAGGCAAGTCATAGAGGGTAAAGATGACTTCCTGTGGTCTCTCCTCTCTTCACACAAGTCTCAGCAGTCATCTTCCCACTGAGCGGTTTACACTCTGTGGTTTACCTTGTTTTGTTTTGTTTCCAATAAAATGGAGCCTTTTGTATCACACAGGTAATTCATATTTTTGTAAAATTGTTTTGAATATTTTTTGAGGAAAATGTTTAAAATCAAAACACACGTACCTAATTCTGAATTATTCACTCTTCTGGAAAGATGCTGACAGGCCACTAATGGCCCCAAGTGGTAGATAATTCAGAATACTTCTGTGTGGCTTTGGATTTTTTTCTTCTGAGGGGGCAAGAGGGTAAGTGAAGCAGTTTCAAAATTTGAATCCAGAGTGTACCCAATTATGGGAAAATAGAACATCTCAAGCACATGAATTCATCGTCATTGAGTGAAAGGTGCACCTGGACCTGTTCTGGGCCCCGCTGTCTCCCGTTAGTCATTTGCTGTTGTCCTTGTGTCCGGGCTGTGGTTATTAGCTCAACGAGGTTTAAACTCCTGGTGCAGGACCATTTTGCCGACGTGCTTTCTTCCTAGCCACTCTGCTCGGAAGAGAGTTGGGAGGGGACCAGCCATGGATGCCAGGGAGGGGTACACACCGTGTTCGCTGCAGCAAAGGACAGAGGCTGGAGGGAGGCAGGCAGACCAGGGCAGCAGTCGCCTCGGCAGCTGCCTTGGTAAAGGACGGGGGGGGGGGGGGGGGGGGGCGGGGAGACAGGCAGGTGAGTCCAAGGTGCTGCGAAGTCTTAAGGTGGGGATGAAGTTGAGGAAGATTGAGCCGTCAAATGAACACAGTAAAACTTCATGGACTCTTAACACATTCAAGATTTGTGGTCAGCCAGAACCCTCTTGGCTGAAGTTTACAGGGGAAAAAGTAGTGTGAAGATGATTGCAGGGAAATGTCTAATGCATATGCGCATATACAAACAGTGCAGAATATTTTCAGCTCTTCAGAGACGCCATTTATATAAAAACAAATAGGCTTATTTGCTCGTTAAACTACATTGGAAGAGTCAGTGAATATATTTGAAAGTAACAGCCCTGAATTTCTTTCAAGCTATTCTGTGATTTAGAGTGGTTCTCAGGAATGAGTAAATGATTACTGTCTTTAGCTATATATTTGAGGCCTGGTTACACAATGTGTGGATTATCCAGGACCAGTGTTTTCTTTAACCTCTTGCTTTTCTCCAACTGTAATATGAAAATGATGTCTCTTTTCATGCACATGAGCTCAAATCTTGGAGTTCCTTTGAATGAGAGACTCCCGAGGTGTCTGAGCAGGCAGAGCAGTTCCAGCTGAGGTGCGTCCGATGCGTCACTTTCCATAGTTATCAGCCCTGGGCCACTTCAAGCACAGGGAAGGGAAACAGCTAGACAGATCCCAAGATCACTTCTCGCCCCAGGATCCTCCGACTCCAACCTAGCTCTGTGAGCAAACCGGAGGGCTCCGAGCATGATCGTCACGATGAGCCCCAAGGAGGCAGGTAAAACATCTGAAGGACAGCAAAATATTGGTCATTTTGACTAGTTCTTGGGACCGTGCAAGAAGACTGAGAAGTGTTTATTTCGTTATTTCCTCAGATTAATTTATTTGAGAAGTGACAGCAGAAGCCTTTTATTCTACTAAATCCTGCAGACTTAGAAAGAAAATATATCAGTCATATATATACTTGTATAATCTGCATATTGGGAGAACAGTAATTTAGTGGGAGGGGGTTTCCCCTTAGAGAAACTGAGACTGCTCGTTGCTTATTTAAGGGAACAATATAATTACTGATTAAGTATAACAAATTAACCATAATACAATGAGTTTCTTTTCTAGCACATGTACCAGAATACATCCATACAGAAAGGCCAACTGTGGAGAAACCAGATTACCTTGACGGTCCTGGCCTCTCTCAGTGCATGGTGAGATGCCTCTCTGAGGCCCTTCTTCAGGGTAACTGTTTTATTTTAAAACCAACCAACAAAATCCCTCTTTTTTATTGTTGAAACCCATTTGTCATCCAAAATGTAGTATCTGTTACTTGGCTCTGTGTTGCTTAGTCCTTTTGACTAATTATAAAAATCGTAGTCACAAAGAAAGATTTTTTTTTCATCGTTGAGGATATCTAAAGAGTACAATATGTTTAGTGCTTTGTTAGGTGGGACTTTTGAAATGAACATCAACCATTTGGAATTTAAAAAAATATCACCCTTAAAATAGTTTTATTATGCTCTTCTGCAATGTAAAAACATAATAGGGTGTGGGGAGAAAGTCATCAAAAATACTAGATTTATACTGTGGCCCTATGAAGTCAAGCAGAGGCCTGAATACGGCTTGCAGATCACAGATTCCTCATCCCTAAGTTGTACTGTCTATGAGAAGAAAAGCGCCATTTTTGAAATGTAGTCCGTTAGTATGAAATAAGAACTCGTGTTGGCAGTATCGTGGAGACTCTTGCCATGAGCGGGAAGCAATAGCTGTTCAAACCACAGCAGAACTGAAACAGTGCTGGTGTACAGGACTAGCTTAGGGACACGCGGTCCTCTACCTTAATGGCTTCTGTGACGATTAGTGAATTAAAGCACAGATCGGAACTCATACTGTTGACGCTGAGTCATTCCAAAAAGAAAGAGTAAAGTTTTTGACAGTATGTATGTTTTAAAAGGCAGCAAAGCACGAGTACACAAATGTTAATCCAAATTGTTCAAGAAAGATTAAAAAGTTCGGTTCTAGGTGGGAGGTCAGCTTCAGTTCTGTGTTCAATCAGTGTGTTGTACCACAATTTTCCAGTGATGCCAGGTTTGGAGGGCATCTCTGTACATTTGTATAGCAGATACAGCTCTATTTCAAGATCACATGGTGAAGCTCCTTCACAACCATTCTCTTGCTATGCAGTACTTTGACTGACACACAATCTCGGTGTCTCTAGAATTTTAAGTTCTCCGAAAACCGGAGTTACAGGTGCTATCCAAATGAGAGCTCCCCGGGCTCTTGAAAAGGACTAGAAAGTACCACCTTGTTCTGTCATCATCTTAGGTGCGAACACCCAATTCAATGCCCGGAAATTCTATAAAAGGCAAGGCAAAAGCAATCATGTATGATCATGTATAAAATAGTTTTATTACCATAATAAATAAAATTAAACTTTTTTTTTTAACAAATATCATTTGTGCTTGTTTAAAAATGTTGAGAAGGGAATATCAATGGAGGGGCCCACCTGTCCCTCTTACCATCCCCAGGCTGCAGTCACGCAGTGTTCTGTCAGCGTACTCAGCTGACCACACGAGTAGTCTCAGCTCGTTTGCACGTCTGTTGATTCATGCTCCTGTGGACAAAGTGACAGATGCAAAGGAAGAAGAAAAATCCAATGAAGGATTTGGCAGGACTCAATGGCAAGAGTGTTGATACAAGGAGGAGCCCCAGGATGACGAACTGCTCGTGAGTAGAAGTGTCCTCGCAGTGTCAGTGAGATGTCAGATGTGGGCAGTCTCCAACAGATGCACTAATACGGCGTCTGAATATTGAGAATACATTCATCGTGGGGGGGGGGGGGGGGCGGGTTTGCATCTTTCTTTGCATAAAAGCAGTTCATATCCTGATACAAGATCCGTGAACGTCTCATTGAACAACTAATGGATCTGTTGGCTGACTCAGAAGTCACAGATAAAGAGACAGTGGCTCTAAGGAAAGTTTAATGGTGGGCGGGGAGGGCACCCACCGGTCCGGCACCTGGAGTGTATTCAAGTCCAGTTCTAAAGGTTCCCGAATAAGTCTGATATGCTCGCATGAGAATGAAGTTTCATTTGAAACTAATTTAAGCAGGAGGCAAGTTCACATTGATTCTTTTGAACTGTGAGGGGGTGGAAATGAAAACATCTCAACATGAACATGATGGGTGAGAAAATGGTGCTGTCTCTGATGGCCGCAGCTACTGCTGGGAGGACAGTGAAATCTCGTCCAGTTGGAGGGCACGAGAGCTGGTGAAGGTAATTTTTATCGAAGCGAGAAAGAAGGCAGTACAATGATGGAGTGACAGAAGAGAGGCCGTCCAGGGGCCTGAGTGCGCCCTCAGTGGGCCTCCTCTTTAAGCAACACTACATGAGGAGGGAGGAGAGGAAAGAGTGTTGGCGGCTCCATCACAGTTGGAGTGCCATTCAAGGGTCTTAAGGCTAAACATCTTTATTGCAAAACACTGTACAACCTATGCATCGAGCGCACATCCACTTGTACGTCCACCAGGGCTCCTAAAATTTCCCAGAGGGTGCATGTGCTAACTGGTGGTCAGGGCAGCAAGGGGAGACGAGGCTCTTCCTACACCTACCTGGTTATTTCGAAGGCATTCATTCACTCCCCACAGGCTTGGGCACAAAGCTTAACAGCTGGCTTAATGCTTTCCCCTCCCACCTAAGGATTCAGGAGAGGAAGGTCGCTGGATGGGGTGGTGTGATGGGGTGCATTTTTACTCTGAGCTGTGCTAGCTAACTCCACTTCTGAAAGAGGATTCCAGGACCAGCAGCAGTGCAGAGGATGATCTAGAAGGCTGAGGGTAAAACAAGCCCAGGAATTGGAATAACAAGAAACGGGAACAGCCTTGAAATGCTAGGGCCCATGTTGCTGTAGCATCAGAGTTTTTAGAAGCCATTGGCTGCCTACCACGAGCTACAAACCCTTTGCCCACAGATTTAATCTGAGGTCCAGAATATAAAGAAAAGTCTTAGAAAGAATCAAGCCAGGGGGTGTGAGTGCGAGGGAAGGGGATGGATGAAGGTGGAGATACCAAGACTGTGAACTGGACCAAGGCTTCTCAACCAGATGGCTGCCTCCCATTACTTCCTATGGGACTCTCGTCATAGCCAGTGGGGGAGCCTTTGTAGGTATATGGAACGGGAGCAGTCATTGCTGGAGATGGCGCCTCCACCAAGAACAAGCACTCCATCTTGTTGACTGCCTTATTTCACCGACTCACCCCTCACTCCCACACCTCCAGCCAAGGTGGGGGCAGGGGTGGGAGTGGCCATGTTCAGCAACCAACCAAGTGGTAGGGGCAGGACCTCCTACTCTAAACAGCCTGTCTGTTAGGGTACTCTGGGAAATGGAACCTCCCTATGAATGACATTCAAGGTAAGGAACTGATGTAAGAGATCAAGTAACCAGCAATCACTCTGCAATGCTATAACGGCATGTCCCCTTCCCTCGAAAAGAAAAAAATAGCTCAGGTAAATCTACATCTCTCAGCGTAACTTTTCTAAAGTCTAAAGGTTGGGTCCAATACCCAAATACCTTTTGTTTCCCTAATCTCTCTTCAGCCACCAGATAACGGTTTATAAGTGGAAGGCTGAGTCAGTGGTATCTGAAGCTCGTGGTTCTTGCTTGGGAAGCCAGAGCGGCATCTGGGCAAGGGTGTAGGTAGGTAGTTAGTACGAAGCAGCCCACGGCCAAGTGCATGTCATAAAAATGCAAGGAAAGAAGGTTTGGCTCATTTAAAAATGTTTTGTTTTTGTTTTTTTCCCAGAGAAAACCATTATAGCAAAAATCCCTAAAATCCTTAAATCCTTAAGGGGAGAAGAATAAAAGCATATACAGCCATACCTGTGGTGCGCTGTCACCCCCAGGAGCATGGGTTGCAGGCCCTGCGACCCCAAGATGAGCAGATCCGGGTTTCTCATCACTAGCCCAGTTTGAATCCTAGGAGTTGATCAAGCAGTACATTCACGAAGCATTATTTTCCCCCCAAAACAGGTCTGGACTTCAAAGCCTCACACATTAGCATCTTTGCCCCTCAGAACCAGCTGGGGGGACATTTCTTAATAGACACCTGTACCCCTCAGGCAGAGCTGGAGGGAAGGGCCTGCGGGGTGCTGGGCAGGTGCTTCTGAAGTTGGATGTTGCAGTTATCAGGGCCCTCGCCCCGCCTTACAAGTGGTGAGTCCTAAACTCCGGAAGCAGGTTGATGAGCCTGTTTAAGGAATGGCACACTGGAACGATTCAGGGGCAGCTAGCAGATGATGGGAGTCCAGATATTTTAGAGCCTCAGCTCCGAAGACTAGTTGGCAGCTTCTCAAGTTAAAGAGGCTGAAAGCCCCACGGCTTACCCAGAGTCATTAACAGTCATGACTCTCGGCCCTGGGAAATTTCACTTCTTCTTTGTATGCTGCCATCTGAGGCTGAATCCAATAATGTCTCAGCCTCGGGAAGCATCGGAGCACCGCTGTAAGAGTCGCGGAAGAAGCTGCATGAGTGTGTGGGGCCTCTGGGGAAGGACCCTCACGTTGACCTTTCAGACTCTGCTCCCCAAGGCTGTCTGTGCCAACCCTGGCAGCCAGGAGAGGACAGCCGCACTCTTGTACAGACAACTGAGGTCCAAGTCCTGGGTCATGCCATGGCCACTGAGCAGGACTAAAGAGAGTGGGTAGGCTCAGACAGGAAGCTTTCAGAAACACTAGATATCTTTGGTAGGGCAGGCCCTGACCTGTCAGGTTCCCTTCAGTACTGAGGGACATCAACTTTGGGATCCAGAATCTCTACTGCAAAGCAATGCCAGGCAGAGGTGCTAAGGACGGGATTGCCACAGCATCACATGTGCAGAAGGTCAGTGCCCTAGACGATTCCATGCTGTCACTAATCATTCCAGATCACCTGCACTCCTAATTTCACTCTCTCAAAGCTGAGTTTTTAGAGCTGAACTTCCAATCTTACTTATCAATTTTTAGGGTCCTGACCCCTCTTCTCCACTTTGTCTGGGAGAGATCTCTTTCCTTTCTCAGACACCACTGAAAGGAGCCCAAGCACACGAATAACCTGAACCCAGGGGACTGTGAGGCAGTGGACAGTCCCGAGCATCATGGCATAGGGACCTGGATGGCCCATAGGTGGCTCCGTGATCATCATTCTAAGCTCAGACCTTCCTCGTGGACCACTGTCCCGCAGCCACCTCTCTCCATCACTTTACAGAGACAGTCTGGAAACTCCTGCCTCTTTCTCTTTTCCCAGCTCCTGAAGCCACTACAATCACAGCCCTGCAATCTCATGGTTTCTCTTGAAGTCCTACTGACTTTAGTATGAGATAAAGAGATTAGCTTAAAAATAAGGCCAAGCACGGCTCCCGAGTGTCCTAGAATGAACCCATGCCGTGGACAAAATACAAACTTCTCTAGGGCAATCCCAACAAGAGTCATAATAGAAACACAGCACTCGCTACAATCATTTTTCTGAGGTCATGTGTGTGTGTCTGCTTTGCTAATAAAGCAAATCTGGGCTCATCACCCTTCCTGCCGATGCCCCATACCCTGAGGAATGCCACAGGAACACTTGGGAAGAGGTCAAGAAGGAAAAGAAGCAAAGGGCCTGTGTGATGAGGCCAGTGGCATGGAGCGGAGCCAGAGATTCATCCGGGGCCTCCAGGGCCCTCCCCTTCCACTATCCTATAGGAGCAGGGTGCAGACCATAGCCCAGAGAACCTCTGGATCGCCACCGCCCCTCTCCAGCTCTTACACTTGGCTCATTTCTCTTGGGAAAGGAGACCTGAAGATTCCCGGCTCTAAGTGTCTACAGGAGGCACCCAAAGCACCTCAGCTGCTTTTCGGCCTTAACCGTCAGAGACAGAAAGTCGAAAGGCTCTACCCTCCCCTCCCTGTCCCTCAAGCTCCCCCTGTCCCGAGCTTGTTACAAATGACTACAGTAGGGAAATAGACGGTGACCTCAGACACAGGCTGTCCAAGGGCAGGGAATGCTGGGAACTCCCTGTGCCCACCACAGTCTCCGGCGGTCCTGGCGAAGGAGCCCAGCGTGGTAATATACACGAGGGGTTCTCGGTGCTCTCCCACCAATCCCCAATGGCTGCTGTTCTTTCCTGGTAGTTTTCATCTTTTACAAATATCATGGCAGTAAAAAATTTAAAATGGAGGAAAATACCCTCTAGATGGCGTGCCTCTTCTTCCAAAATTGTGCAAAGACGGTTCAGGTGCAGTTGCCATCTTGCAGGGTGGTGGCACAGTCCTCTTCCCGGATCTTCCCCCAGATAGAGAAAAGGAGAGAGCGTGCCTAAGCGACTGGTCCCACTTGGATTTTCTGTCGGGAAGAGGCTACTTTGAAAGTTGTTGGTCATGTAGGTGTGTGTGGTAGAGGTGATGTCTATAGGGCAGGAGGGTATAGGGTGTTTTGTCTTCGACTTGTTTTTTTTTTTTCTTTTTTCAGCAGACCTCTCAGCTCGCTCCAAAAATGTCCCTCTCTGATTCTGGGGACTGGGGCCTCGATATTTCAAACAGCTCCTGAGGAGACTGAGAGGATCTTCTGGAAGTTAATATCCTGAGTATCTCAGAGAGCTGGTTCTCAATGTTCGTCATTTTGGTGTTCAAGGCCTTGATGTCCTCCTTCAGCTCGTGTTTCACCTCCAGGACGGTGGCCTGCAGTGTCTGCTCAGGGATGGGGTAGAACGAATGCTTGACCTCGGCCAAGATGGGGCTCCGGTCCTGGGGGCTCCTGGCCTCGCCCACGCTGTCCAGACGCAGGTCGCTCTTGGTGATGCCGCTGTCACACGAGTCTGTCTTCTTGAGCGTGGCCTCACCACTCGCCTTTGTCCTCTCGGGGAGCGTCTCCATGGACTCGGCCTTGGACACCTTGCTCCAGTCCTCAGCCTTCCCACAGGAGTCCTTGAAGCGGGCCCAGCCCTTGCGCTTGGCCCAGTCACCCCCGCCGGCCTTGGGGCCCAGGCAGTCGGCCCCCGGCGGCGCCTGCAGCCTGGCGTGGTCCAGCCCTGTGGATGCGGCGGCCGCAGGGAAGGCCACGGGCGTGGCAGGGCTCTCGCGGACGGTGACGACGCTGGCCTTCACCAGGCCGTGGTGGGTGTGCTCGGTGAGGATGCTGCCCTTCTCCACATCCAGGTCGTCCAGGTCCCGGCCGCCCCTCTCCGCGGCCAGCCTGGCCTCCTTCTGCTGTCGGAACCTCTGGAAGAGCCGCCGGACAGGGTGGTCCGGCGGCAAGATCAGGGGGGCCTCGTTCTTCCGTTTCATGCGCTCTTCCTCCTCCCGTTTCACATCGCTGATCTTCCGGAACACGATCTGGAGGGAGACAGAATGACACGTCCTGTTAACCCAGCTGTGGCATCAGCGAAGCTCGGCCCCTCTGCCCATCACAGGCCTGGTGTCCTGCTCCAGCCTTAAGGGAGGGGGCTCACAGTCCAGTCACATCCCTGCAAGACCTCCAGGTCCTTGCTCAGTGACTGCCATCACTTTCCTTTGCTGACCCTCGTTCCCACCTCTCCAACAGCAAGGAATTGACTCCTGCTGTCATCCTCTTCAACAGAAACAAACCCCCAACCTCTCCATCTCTACAGGCCTAGAGGTTGGAGATGCCAAGTGGCCTCCTCCAAGGAGCCTGTCCTGGCCTCTGAGCCTGGGTCCCCTTTAACCCTTTCTGGCCTGCAATTCAGTATCACCTGGTAAGCTTTTCAAAAATCATTTCTCTGACCCCACCTCAGACCTACTGCACTAAAAGTCACCAGATGGGAAGCCCTTGAATCTGTAACTTAAAAGGCTCCCCCGGTGATTCTGATGCACTGAAGTTCTACACCACAGTCCAGGGCAAGAAAGTTCAGCCGAGTTCCCAGGCAGGGTGACGGCTAAGGCTGCCCTTGTCATCTGCAGATCTGGACCCTAAGTGAATGCAGTTGGCTGTGAAAAGTACACGCTGTTCTCACATAGAAGCCCTCCCTGTCGTGAGGGAGCTCACGGGAGAAGAAAGGCCCCGTGACCTTAATGTTACTTCGTGTATTTCTTACGACGACACTGTAAAGTCACAGGGACACATATTGTTATCCCCATTTTAGAGAAGAGGAGATCAAGGCTCAGAGTGGCTAAATGTCACATAACAGATAGGTCTCCTCCAAGACACTTGTGCTCAAGCAGTTAAGCCCCAGACCCATCCAACGTCCAACAAGTTCTTCCTGACGATGACAATGCTTCATGCAGTGGATGGACAGCAGCCAACAATACCGTCTCAAGACTCTGGATCTGAGTGCAGCGTAGGCCACATATTACAGGGTTTCCCTTGCGCCGACATCCGATTATGGGAAAGCCCTGTAATTTCTGACTTATGTTGCATGTAGCAGGTACACTCAGGGGCATGTCTGACTCATCCCATACCTGAACTTGTAAGAAAGAAGCAACCTGCAATAGGTCATTTTTTAAACTGTAAATGCTGGTTTGGGGACCAGAGGAATTGAGATCCTTGAGAAGTAGAGGAGAGGTCTGTGGGAGGGACAGGGGCAGCTTTTCCATCACAATCTGGACAGCCCTGTGTGGGCAGCCTCTGACCAGCCCAGAACCTGCCCCAGAGACTTGCTGCAGGACCCCCAGCTCTTGGGGAGGCACATGTGTTGGCATGCCCAGAGCCTGGGCTTTGGGGTCAGACAGAATTAAGTCCCAGCTCTGCCAATTAGTTGTGTGATCTCAACAGGTATCTTAACTTCTGAGTCTCTGTTTCCTCCTTCAAAAGTGGGAAAAATCCCTCCTTTTCCGACTTGATGGAAAGCCAACAGAAGAGTACTTATGTGAAAGCACTGGCTAACTGTGAACGCTAAAAATGAATCCTCCTGTCCCCACCGTTTCAAGGCCTTTTTGTTTTTTAACTTGTAGACACATGTAATATGTGACTAATTCTACCTCCTCCAGGAAGGCCCCGCCCCACCCCACCCGGGGCTCTCAGATGGCACCACTCATTAGGTTCTCAGATATGACCGACAACGTTGTCATTTTATATAAAGTGTCAATAAATACAGAGGAACCCAACAAACACTGAATTGTGTGCTTGGTGCCAGTGATCAATCAGCAGACTGGAGGCTCACCTGTCACGTGACTTCTCCATCAAAGCTTCTGTCACTGGATGACTTGACACTAACAGGTGGGAAGGACGGAGCAGCCGCCCCTCTTGCCACCTGGCTAAATCTTCAAGCCACATTACTTGGGTCCCAGTGAGTGGCTTTCTGACCTCCACTGGACAGCATTTCTCCCAGCCCTGCCCTTATCCATCTTCTGCCCTGCCCAGGGTTATGTAATCTCATAACCCTGTCTCCCCAGGTCCTTTTCAGCCATACCCCATGTGCTCCTGTAGTCTGGATCCTGCAGGTCCAAGCCATGGCACTCAGGAGAATCCCATCCACTCTGAAGAGGAACCTAACTGAAGGCATCATAGGGATGGAGGGATGATGATAAGTAGAGTGACCAGGACCTTTTCTGTCCTCCCAGTGCTCTGAGTTGGCAGTCTTCCACCTCCTTTCTCTGTTCTGGCAATGGACCCTGATCTCTAAGAGGAGTCCAAATCCTCCTCACACCAAGGCCCAACTCAAACAGCACCTCCTCCAGAAAGCCTTCTTTGATTCCATGGAGCTCTAAGTCATCCTCCCACCTCCCAACCTTAACGGCCCTTGCTGTGCTCACATCACTCTTCTGCCCTAATTACTATCTTGCGTCCACTTGTAGTAGTGATGCCATCTGTTGCCTCCCCTACTCACACCCCTTCTTAGAGAAGGGAGCGGGGGGCAAAGGGGATAAGAAAGGAAGGTGGGACAGAGAGGAGGAATGAGAAAAAGAGGGAGGAAGGGAGAACATATGACAATGTGAATACACCCCAGAGAGATGATGGCGTTTAGAGCCGACTGCTCTGGTCCTGCCTTTATTCTGAAGGACATCTGATTCTTATCAATATCCCCCTTTTTACTTGAGCTCGTTTGGGTGGGGTTCTATTCCTTGCAAGCAACGATTCCCAAACAAGATACCAGTTACTTACGTCCATACCTTATCCCCTCGGAAGGCTCTCTGCAGGTCTAGCACTGTACTTGGCGTGCCACATTGTGTCTTTTACTTTTTAAAGATTTATTACCTACCCTACGAGAGCAGGGATTGTCTGTTTTGTTCGCTATTTCCAGCACTTAGAAAGTACCTGGCACCTAGGGGGTCCTCGGTAAATATCTGTAGGATGGATGAAGAAAAAGAACAGATAAATATAAGCCAATGAATCAATGTTAGAATGTCTTAACCTGGAAAGATGCAATCACAGAGGTCATAATGTTATAAAAGGAAGGGATTGGCTCAGAACACACAGGGTCCTCTTAACAGCTCTCTCAACCTCAAAGGTCAGGCGGCCCTTGAGACCGGAAATGAGATGTTTCAAGACTAAAGAAAAGGAAGTACTTCTTCAGATATCGAGGAGTCAACCCCAAACTTCCTACACCAAGCGGTTGTACGGTGAAGTATGAAGTATACCAGTAGGCTCACAAATGCTTAGTATGCATCCATGGTGGGTATGTGTGACGGGAAATGGTAGCTCTTCCTTGAGGGCGTGGAAATACTGAGCTCTTCAATCCAAATGCCTCATGGGGGTCAGAATCCTGGACCAGGGGCCAGGGGCCTGGCCTGGGCAGCATATTCGGATGTTGTGGCCACATCATCAGTGGGGTCAGTTCAGCACTCACGGGCTGGGGCTCTCCTGGGGAGGGGACGTGGGTGTCTGGGTCTGTGCTGAGTCTTCTGAAGCTTCTTGGCTTTTCCTAAAGGGTCACCTTGTGTGCCTGGGGTAGCCCCACCTGAACATCACTGGCTCATCCAATGGGCAGGTAAACCAGGGAACATCCTTCTGCCCTGCAGAAATGCCTGAGCCTGCCTTTGAGAATCAGCAAGTAAAATTAGCATTCCCCCAAGGGGACCAGAGCTGATGTGGTCTAACAGCTTTTCTAGTCTGAGGTCTAGGCCTCTGCTTACTAGCTTCCGCTGATGTTTTGGAGAAGTCTTCATCTCCAGAGGCAGCTGTGACCAGGCATTTGACCAAGTATTTTAGATCTAAGGACAACTGCTCTTGAATTTTTCTTTTATGTAAACCTGGATCTTCCTGTGGAAGACAATCCGATGTCAATGGGAAGAGCCTGGACTAGGAATTGGAAGACGGGAGTGCTCATTTCAGCCCTGCTGGGCCCTGAGCAAGCCACCCCTTCGCACCCAGCGGGACAACCTCCTCCCTCAGCTCCCGGCAGAGTTGTGCCGGGTCTTCTTTCTTTCCATTTTCCTGTTACGTATTGGGCTTCAATGTAAGACTTCATCCCAGGAAAGGATTCTGTGGCCTGAACTATCATTATGAAAACCACTGGATGAGATCATCTCTAAAGTCCCTTTGAGAATGAACAATTAATGATTTTAATAATACAGTACTTTGTGTTGTGTTTTATAGCATATTCCACATACCCAAGTGCATCATCTCATTTAAGCTAAAGCTCCTGGGAGGTGTGCAAGGACTTCCTCCACAATCTGACAGTGGAGGAGACTGGGGTTTAGTTGGTAGGGTGGCCTGCTCAAGGTCACACAGCTAAGCAGAAACAGAACTTCAGGGTATTGGCCAGTGCTCTTGCCTTGACGTCACCTTTCTTCACATCAGCAGTCCGTAGACAGGGGCCACATCAACAGAGAGGTGCCAGGGTCTGTCTGGAGAGGTTATTACCAGGGACTCCCACTAATTACCCACTGGGGAGGTCCAGCCCTAGACACAGGCTAACACTGGTCCAGGCACCACTGATGGGATAGGTCTGGATCCTCCCTAGCCAGACAGAGTCCTGCCAGCCCACAGGGGTGCCTGATGTGTTGGGCATGGGAGACCCATGCTGAATGCTGAGCAGCTCGTGACTGATTGGATATGGGGAGACAGAGAATGCCCCAGGGCAGAGGTGGCTGCTGTGTCTCACTCATCTATCTCCACATTCCTCTGAAGGCTCAGCAAGCAATGGCCTAGAGCCTGGGAGGCCGTTAACAAACAGTTGTTGAGCTGAACTGAATTGACACCCGGCTCTTCAATCTGCAGGGCTTCTTGAGCAGTTATTTTCAAGTTTGTCTGAAAAAGTAATCCCACTGGAAGCTGAGGTGAGTCAGGACCATCGATTGCCTCTTCTGGGTTGCATTTAAGGAGGGCCCAGTCCCTCTTAAGCCCCCTTAAGACCAGACCAAGGGGAGGAGTCCCCTCAGGATCACTGAGCAACAGGGTCCCTGCAGCACATGTAGGGGGAAAGACAGCCCCGGGAGGGTAAGGGACCACCTAGAGTTCTGACAGCACAGAGAACGGGAGTCCAGTTGCTTAAAAGAGCTTAGACTGGGGAGTAAAAAGATTTACATAATGTCAGTTCTCAGTGGTTTGCATAAATAGAGACTGACGTATGAATCAGAGAAAACCATAGATAAACCAAAAGGGATTTATTTTGGTTTTAATTGAATTCAGACGCATGGCCCAAATCTGAAACACACAGAGAACAGTAGAAAGAACACAGGCTTACAGTGGTCCCAACTCTGCTGCTGACTGGCTGCTGTGTGACCTCGGGCAAGTCATGTCCTTGCTTGGCTGGACCAGAACAACAGTTCTCAAATCTAGCTGCACTTCAGAACCACCTGGAGGAGGTGTTGTTATCTACTGAGGGAGAATTTCCCGTGGCAGCGTCAGAAACTGGCATTTGCAACAAGATCCCAGGTGATTCTGACCCAGGCAGCCCAGGCCAGATCTGCTGACCAGGGACTCGGAACCCCAGGGCTGGTGACTGGTGAGATCACTGCCACTCTGCTGTCCTCCATGTGGGCACATGCTGAAGCACAAGGGGCTAAATGTGCCCGGAGTGGGGGGGGGGGGGGAGGGCGGAGTCAGTGGAGTCACGTGCAACATGAGCACAAGCTTTGGATCCCAGACAGACTTGGGATCATGGTCCCCAAGCCTCAGTTTCTTTGTAAAAGCAGATAAAGCTATTGATTTCATAGGGCTATCATGAGGATAAGGTTGGATAATATAAGTAAACTCTTAAGAAGAGTACCTGACATTTAATAGTTGCTGAGTAAATGTATTATGTATCATTCTTTGTGGGGACGACCCGTGAGATGATTCTAGAAGGATGAGCTGGAATTGGGAATAAAAGGTGAAAGATTTGGGCAAAGGGGCTCACACAGGGAGAAGCACATGTAATGACACAAAGGCAGAAAGGCCACCCACCAGGGAAAGATGTCTTTGTGGTAGTAGTCCCAGTGGGAGGGGCTGACTTTGTTACATTTTTGACTTTGTTAAATGTGTGCTATCTCATGACATCCTCATAGCAGCCCCAGCAGGTGGGGAAAGTCTTTATCCTCATTTTTTAAATGAAGAAACCAAGCTTAGAAAGGGTAGGTGACCACCTAAGGATACTCAGATAGTGGAGCTAAGATTCAAACCTCAGCCATCTGAGCCCCCATCCATGCCCACGTTCTAAGCCATTCTGCTAGGAAAATGCCTTGGTTTTAGGGAAAAGGGTGATCTTCTCTCACATACGTTAATAACCTCCATCCCTGCCCCACCACCTCTCTCCACTAGTTTCTCTTACTCCCAGTCCATCAGCAAGTTCTCTAAAGAATCCAGGGACAGAACTGTGAAGCAGAGAGATCAGGCCAAGGTGAGGGGAGAGGCCATGAAGCTGAGGCTCTCAGAGCTTTTAAGGAGAGGATTCACTAGGTACATTAGGACCTGTTAGTGTGGTCCTTTGATTTATCAGGATAGGGGTGTGACTTAGCGTGAGAGTCAGGCTTTGATTGGTCAAGGCAAGAAAGAGGAGCTGTAAGACACACGAGCTGAGTGTTTTGGTTCCTGGGAAGATCTTGCCTCCTTGCACAGTGGTGAGGTCACCAGTTACCCTCAGGGCACGGCACCGGGTAGGAGGAACAGGAATGCAGAGGTCCCAGTGGACTTTATCCATGAAGAATCTAGAGGTTAGAGGTCTTCTGCTCTCAAGTGACCTGGTCCAGTGGCTCTCAGAGTGCGGCTCACAGGCCAGTCCCTCCCACTACCATGCAACATCTGTACTTTCTTCTGGCATTAATCAAGAATGACCTTGTCCCTTAGGGACCATGACCATGATCCCTTAGTGACATCCCATGAGGAGTGGCATCATCTCATTCACTCTTGTAAGGGCCCCCACTGAGAACGAGAGGATCAGCAAGGTGTCTGTTGACAGACTGGCCTGTGTCTGAAAGACTCCTACAGATGCACCTGTTCCTGTCTTCAGGAAGATTCAAACCCAAGAGGAATGAGGATCTCTCCTTCTCAAAGCCACCAAGTGAAGGAGATACATCCCTTGTTTGCTGCTCAGAGAAGAGATGGCACTGCCGTGTGGGAGCCACTGGCCTCTGGCCTTTCACTAGGGCCATATTTGCCACTCTCTTCCTTGCTTTGTGCTCCCTCAGTGTAGGAGGCTGAATTACAGACACCAAAAGATACGTCCACCCGAACCTCAAAATGTGATGTTACTTGGCATAAGGGTCTTTGCAGATGTAACAAGGTAAGAATCTTAAGGTGAGATCATTCCGCATCAGGGTGGGCCCTAAATCCAAAGATAAGTGTCCTTCTTAGAGACAGAAAAGAGAAGACATGAAACACAGAGCAAAAGGTCACGTGAAGACAGAGGTAGATACTGGAGTTTTGTAGCTACAAGCCAAGAAATGCCAAGGATTGCTGACAGCAACCAAAAGCTAGAAGAGAGGCATGGAACGATTCTTTCTCAGAGCCTCCAGAAGGAGCCAACCCTACAGACAACTTGGTTTCAGACTTCTGTCCTCCACAACTGTGAGAGAATAAATTTCTCTTGTTTTAAGCCACCCAGATGGAGACAATTTGTAACGGCAGCCCTAGGACTCGGTTCCTTTACGGCTTCTTCTTCCTCCATCCCCTAAATGCAGTCCTCCCCCAAAGCCCTGCCCTTTGCTCTCTGTGCTCCATGAGGTCTTTCTGCTTCAATGCTCACCTCACCTTCATGCAGCTAAGAGCCAACAGAGGTGCTGACAAGACTGGTACAGATGCCCACCCTGCTGTGACCCTGAAGAAATTTCCTGATCTCTCTAAGCCTCAGTTGTCTTCTCAACAAAAATTCCTACTTCCAACCTTGCTGCAGTGATGCAGTGAAGTGACACTTGTGAGAAACCTCTCCCTCCCTTCACATTCACAAAGTAATGTTGCTTTTCACTCCAGTCCCAACTCTAAACCTGAATTTTCCCACACACAGCGTGGCTATATCGACGTCTCGTAGACCTTTCAACCTCTCCCAGCCAGAGCAGTCTCTCTTCCCACCCGTCTTTCCTCAGTGTGAGCCAAGTCACCAATCAAGCAGGAAGAAATGGGGCCAAATGTGGAGCTGGTGACACGCCTCCCCCATCAGAGTTGCTCCAGTGCTAAGACAGGTAGACCAGCGTTCAGCCTCCAACTCTCCCTCAACAACACCTCCCCCCTGTCTAGGGAAGCACTAATCATGACCTTTGAAATCAGGTTAACACTATCCCGTCTCATGATTCCATAGGAGAACTTAAGAAAGTGGAAGATGCAAAGAACTAGGACAAATAATCCTAAAATTTATATGGAACCACAAAAGACCCAGAATTGTCAAAGCAATCCTGAGGAAAAAGAACAAAGCTGGAGGCGTAGCCCTTCCAGACTTGAGACAATGCTACAAAGCTACAGTAATCGTGGTGTGGGCACAAAAACATACATATAGATCAATGGAACAGAATAGAGAGCCCAGAAACAAACCCACACACCTACAGTCAATCTACAACAGAGGAGGCAAGAGTATACAATGGAGAAAAGACAGGCTCTTCAGCAAGTGGTGTTGGGAAAGCTGGACAGCTACATGTAAATCAATAAAATTAGAATGTTCTCTCACACCATATATAAAAATAAACTCAAAATGGTTTAAAGACCTAAATATAAGACATGACATCATAAAACTCCTAGTGAGAACATAGACAAAACATTCTTGGGACATAAATTGTAGCAATATTTTCTTAGATAAGTCTCCCAAAGCAAAAGAAATAAGAGCAAAAATAAACAAATGGGACCTAATCAAACTTAAAACCTTTTCCCATTAAAGGAGATGATCAACGAAACGAAAAGACAACCTACAGAATAGGAGAAAATATTTGCAAATGAGGTGACCGACAAGGGCTTAATATCCAAAGAATACAAACAGCTCATACAACTCATTATAATAATAAAAGAAAAAAACCCTCAACCCATCAAAAAAACGGGCAGAAGACCTAAACAGACATTTCTCCAAAGAGGACAGATTTCTCCAAACAGGCACATGAAAAGATGCTCAACATCATTAATTATCAGAGAAGTGCAAATCAAAACCACAATGAGGTATCACCTCACACCTGTCAGAATGACTTCATCAAAAAGTCTCCAAGTTAAAAATGCTGGAGAGGGTGTGCAGAAAAGGGAACCCTCCTACACTTTTGGTGGGAATGTAAATTGGTGCAGCCACTATGGAAAACAGTATGGAGGTTCCTCAAAAAGTTAAAAATAGAGCTACCATATGATCCAGCAATCCCACTTCTGGGCATATACCCTGAGAAAACCATAATTCAAGAAGACACATGCACCCCAGTGTTCATAGCAGCACTATTTACACTAGCCAAGACATGGAAACAACCCAAGTGCCCATCAACAGATGACTGGTTTAAGAAGATGTGGCATACACCACACACACACACACACACACACACACACACACACACACGATGGAATATTACTCCATTAAAAAGAATGAAATATTCCCATTTGCAGTAACATGGATGGATCTAGAGAATATCACACTAAGTGAGGTAAGTCAGATAGAGAAAGACAAATATATGATATCACTTACATGTGGAATCTAAAAAATGAATCTATATACAAAATACAAACAGACTCACAGACAGAAAACAAACTTACGGTTGGTTAAAGGGGAAAGAGAGTGGGAGGGAGAAATTAGGAGTATGGGATTAACAGATACAAACTACTATACATAAAATAGATAAGCAACAAGGATTTACTGTGTAGCACAGGGAACTATATTCAATATCTTGTAGTAACCTATAATGGAAAATTATATATATATACATACACACACATCTGAATCACTTTGCTGTGCACCTGAAACTAACACAATATTGTAAATCAACTATAATAATCTAAAAAAAGGTGAAGATGAACTGCGACTTGCAGAAATCGAACCCACCAAATACTTCCCTGTCTGAGGGTTCAGCTCACTGCCCTCCACCCCCTTCAACCTTCTACTCCTGCACAATCCTGCTTATCATGGCTTTGGAAAGTTGGGACCAGGTTTATCTCCACCCTAGGCATAGTCTTCTGAATATTCCTTTTGCCTTCCGGCCTGGAAAACAGGGGAAAGGGTCTGTCCTGAAAACAGCAGCAAGGGGAGCCCAGCGTCGGGAGAGACAGGCGAGCGCTGAGACTTGACGTTTCATCACCACCTTACATCCGAGTCACTCTCCAGCGCTTCTCCCTTCCTCAGCTGAGCCTTCGACACAAGTAGCGGCTAACACCAACCAGGCATTCAACAAAGGACCAGATATTGGGCTAAGCACTTTGTACACATCTGTGACTCACTCCTCACAGCCACCTGGTGAAGCGGATACGGAAGTCATTCACCCAGGCAAGCCTGCACCTGATGTACTCTGGATTACCTCTGCAGTTTGTCCTTCTCACCGCCAAAAGAGGACAATAATCAAGGAAAGATCCATCCACCTCCCACCCCCAACATCTTCTGGTTGGCTGCATTCTCTTATTTTTTCTGGATTAAAGAATCGGATACAAAGCATGTATTTGCATAGTTGTAATTCCACTCTTAAAAATTGTCGCTTTCTACCAAAATGGACAAACAACTGAGAATTCTGAGAACTTCTATGTTACTGAAGAGTTGGCTCTGACATCACTGTCACTGTCCCTTGTGATCTGTGCCACCCTGTGGCATGTGACTGGGCCACTGTGACACTCATCGTTTCAGCCAGCAGATCATACCGTCCCACGCACAAAGCACTAGAGCAAAGAATTCGATTCAAGCAATTGTCTAGTTTTGAAACATGATGGTTAGAACAACTTCACTGGATTATTCTAGGGTTTGACTCTCCCAATAAATAATTTTCTGTTGCACTGTTAAAATTCCCATTTCTTATACTAGGATGCTGACTTTCAGAGCCATCAAATGCATGACCCCCAAGCGGGATGCCTTCCCACTGCTCCATCAGAGCACAGCCGCTCAGCTGCCAAGGAAACTTGCCGGTTCTGCCCTCCTTGAGAAAGTATCCACTACCGTCCCACTCACATCTGAACTCCAGACATTCATCACACCTGGGCTATACGGTGAAGTCTCCCACCCCCCTCACGGGGAGAGGTGAGAGGTGGTGTGGGAGAATCCCAGAGCGAGGACCAGTTCTCTCCCTGATGTGCACTCGGGTACATGTGCCTTCTCGCGAGCTCTCAGCAGAGCAGCCCTGAACGAAGCGATGGGACTCGTCTGGAGAGCTAGTCCCGTTTGCCCCTATCCCTGGGGGGGGTGTTTCAGTGATGGGGATGCGGTGGGGAGGAACTGGGAGCCCAGTTGGGAGGAATCTTGCATTCCCCACAGGGCCGTGCAGAAGCAAGAGCGCCTGGGTGGGGGTGGGGAGTAGAACGAGTGGTCTGGAGACGGGCTCCCCGGAGGTGGAGGGCTCTTAATGATAAGGGAGAGGGTTATTGGCTCCCTGAGCTTTTCCTTTTGAGGCCTAGTCCCCTCCCCTATGGAATATGGGGTGCATGTGTAAGAGGGGTGACTAGAGGGCGTCTCCTCCATCCTCACACTTGCATTCTCTGCTTGTGTAGCACTGCGTTACAGCGGGGTCTCTGCCCCAGTAGCTCCACTGCCTTCCTAGGCCAGGACAGAGGTCTCCCTGTCCCTGCTGAAGTGTGGGCACCATACCCCAGCTCTAGAGTCACGCCTGGTCCCACAATGACCACTGAGAGTCGGGGCTCACACAGGAGGGGTGCACAGGAGGGAGCAGCCTGGGCCACGTAGCAAGGTGAGCCCACCCAAGGGCTCAAGCAGCCTTCTCTGCAAACACCATCAGGAGTAGAGGAGGCCAGAGCTTGAGTCTGCGTTGTTTTCTCACAGAATCCTCTTCCAGCACTGTGTGTAGAGCCAGCTAACCATGTCTGAGTCATACCCCAGCCACAACTAGCTGAGAAACTTTCCTCTCTGAGCCTTATTTTCCTCATTTGCAAGCTGAAGACGCTAATGCTTGCTTTGGCTCTCAGGCAGCACTGGTGCAAGGTAGACTGCTGTACACACAAGCTACATCAGAGCTACATCTCAATTATTCCCCTGTAACCTCCCAGCAGGGGAGGCCATCTCCGAGCTTTGCCCCAGGGGCCACAAGAACCTTTCTCTTTGTGCAAAGCACAAAGGGCAGCAAGGTTTAAGAAATGACTGGGTAGGGCTTCCCTGGTGGCGCAGTGGTTGAGAGTCCACCTGCCGATGCAGGGGACATGGGTTCGTGCCCCGGCCGCTGAGCCTGCGCATCTGGAGCCTGTGCTCCGCAACGGGAGAGGCCACAACAGTGAGAGGCCCGCGTACAGCAAAAAAAATAAAAAAAAAAAAGAAATGACTGGGTAAGGGGGGTGGGGTGTTTGGACAATTGAAGGGAGGGAGACCAGGTAGAAAGCTGTGACTCTAGCTAACGACAGGTATGGAGGGAGTGACCCAGGGAAGCAGAGGAAAGGGCAGATGAAATGAAACATGGCTTGCTTCTAGACAGGCATGCCAGGTCATGGTACAAGAGAAATGGACATGATCTGAAAACTCTGAATCTCAACCTGTGGCCTCATCTACACCATGTTCCCAAGGGGCATTTGCAGCACTGTGGACATATCCAAGAAACACATGCTACCAATTCCTCTCCCACCCTAGGAAGCCGGATGAAACCATCTGTAAGCCATGAGGCTACCTTTAGTCCTATCAGAGGCAGTTTTAGTAGCTTGCCTGTCCATGCCTCCACTCCTAGGGGCCCCCCCTCACCCCACTGGCCTTTCAGGGAGAAGGGTCACAGTGGCCCCATTCTCAGAAGAAATCATTAGAGTAGAAGAAAACTTGGGGAGACCAGTCCTAAATGGCACCTCTTAGAGACTGAAGAGCTTTTAACCTCTCCCCACTTCTCATCAAAAGCTCCATCCTTGAAGCACATGGCCCAACTGTGTAACTCAGAGCTCCTTCACTTTGGCAATACCTTGTGGGAGGAAGCCTAGAGTCACCCACCTCCCCTGTCCCAGCAGTGGTTATCATCTGGGAAGAGGGCCAGAACCACCTGATGATCTTTTAAAAAATAGATGTCTATGAGAAATGGATAAATTCTTAGACACATACAATCTTCCAAGACTGAATCATGAAGAAATATAATCTGAATAGACCAATTATTAGTAAGGAGACTGAATCAGTAATTTAAAAAAAAAAAAAAAAAACTCCCAACAAACAAAAGTCCAGGACCAGATGGCTTTACAGGTGAGTTCTACAAACACTCAAAGAAGATTAAATACCTATCCTTCTCAAACTCTTCTGAAAAGTTTTACTAGGCCAGCATTACACTGATACCAAAACCAGAGAAGGACACCACACAAAAGGGAAATTACAGGCCAAAATCCCTGATGAACATAGGTGCAGAAATCCTCAACAAAATATTAGCAAACTGAATTCAACAACACATTAAAAGGATCGGACACCACGATCAACTGGGATTTATTCTATGGGTGCAAGGATGGTTCAATATTCACAACAATCAACGTGATACACCACATTAACAAAATGAAGAATAAAAATCATAGGCTCGTCTCAATAGATGCAGAAAAAGAATTTGGAAAAATTCAATATCCATTTATGATAAAACTCTGAACAAAGTGGTTATACATGGAATGTACCTCAACATAATAAAGTCCATATATGACAAACCCACAGCTAACATCCTACTCAAATGTGAAAAGCTGGAAGCTTTGCCCTTAAGATTGGAAAGATGACAAGGATGCCCATTTTTGCCATTTTTATTCAACATGGAATTGGAAGTCCTAGCCAGAGCAATTAGGCTGGAAAAAGAAATAAAAGGCACCCAAATTGGAACAGAAGAGGCAAAACTGTCACTATTTGTTTGTGGATAACATGATTTTATATAGAGAAAACCCTAAAGAATCCACCAAAAAAACTGTTAGAACTAATAAATGAATTCAGTTAAGTTTCAGGGTACAAAATCAACATATAAAAATCTGTCCCATTTTTATACACTAACAATGAACCATCATAAACTAAAATTAAGAAAACAATCTCATTTACAACTGTAAAAATATAAAGTACCTAGGAATAAATTAGAAGGTGAAAGATCTGTACACTGAAAACTGTAAGATATTAATGAAAGAAATTGAAGAAGACAAAAAAATGGAAAGATATACCATGCTCATGCATTGGAAGAGATAATATTGTAAAAATGCCCATATTACCCAAAGCAATCTACAGAATCAAAATTCCAATGGCATTTTTCACAGAAATAGAACAAAAAGTCTTAAAATTTATATGGAACCACTGAAGATCCCAAATAACCAAAGCAATCTTGAGAAAGAACTATAATCTGGAAGCATCACGTTTCCAGACTTCAAACTATATTACAAAGCTACAGTAATCAAAACAGTATGGTATTAGCATAAAAAGAGACACATAGATCAATGGAACAGAATAGAAAGCCCAGAAATAAACTCACACATATATGGCTAACTAATTTATGACAAAGGAGGCAAAAATGGAGAAGGATATCCTCTTCAATAACTGGTGTTGGGAAAATTGGACAGCTACATGCAAAAGAATTAAACTGGACCACTATCTTATACCATACACAAAAATTAACTCAAAATGAATTAAAGACTTGAATGTAAGACCAGAAACCATAAAATTCCTAGAAGAAAACATAGGTAGTAAGCTCCTTGACATCACACTTGGTGATATTTTTTTGAATCTGACTCCAAAGGCAATGGCCACAAAAGCAAAAATAAACAAATGGGACTACATCAAACTAAAAAGCTTATGTACAACAAAGGAAAAGATCAACAAAATAAAAAGGAAACCTACTGCATTGGAGAACATATTTGCAAATCACATATCTAAAAAGGAGTTAACATCCAAAACATATAAAGAACGCATACAGCTCAATAACAACAAAGCAAACAATCCAACTAAAAAGTAGGCAGAGGACCTGAATAGACATTTTTCCAAAGAAGACATACAGATGGCCATCAGGCACATGAAAAGATCTTCGACATCACTAATCATCAGAGAAATGCAAATCAAAACCACAATGAGCTATCATCTCACACCTGTCAGAATGGCTATTATCAAAAGGACAAGAAATAACATGTGTTAGCGATGATGTGGAGAAAAGGGAACCCTCGTGCTCTGTTGGTGGGAATGTAAATTAGTGCAGTCACTATGGAAACAATATGGAGGTTCCTCAAAAATTTCAAAATAGAACTATGATATGACGTAGGAATTCCACTTCTGAATACTTAGCCAAAGAAAATGAAAAAACTTGTTTGAAAAGATATACGCACTTCCAATGTTTGTAGCAGCATTATTTACAATAGCCAAGACATGGAAGCAGACTAAGTGCCCATCGATGGATGAACGGATAAAGAAGGTGCAGGAGATACACACACACACACACACACACACACACACACACACACACACACACACACAATGGAATACTACTCAGCCATAAAAAAGAATGAGATATTGCCATTTTTGACAACATGGATGGACCTTGAGGGTATTATGCTAAATGAAATAAATCAGAGGAAAACAAATACTTTATGAATTCACTTATATGTGGAACCTAAGAAACAAAACAAATGAACAAACAAAAAAACCTCATAGATACGGAGAACAGATTGGTAGTTGCCAAGGGGAGGGTATCGGGGAGTGGGTGAAACAGGTTAAGGGGATCAAGAGATACAAATTTTTAGTTATAAAATAAATCAGTCATGGGGATATAATGTGCAGCGTGGTGACTACAGTCAATAATACTATTGCAAATATTAAAGTTGCTCTCATCACACACACCAAAAAAATTCTGTAACTTTCTATGGTGACAGATGGTAACTAGACTTATTGCGGTGATCACTGCACAATGTATACAAATGTCAAATCATTATGTTGTACAGCTGAAACTAATGGAATGTTGTACGTCCATTATACTTTAATTTAAAAAATATGACAATTCTGGTGAATGCAATCTATAGATTCAGTACAATCCCAATGGCATTGTTACACACATAAAATAATACATCCTAAATTTCATATATATTCTCAAGGGATTTTGAATAGACAAAACTATCTTGAAAAAGGAGAACAAAGTTGGATGTCTCATACTTCCTGATATAAAATCTTACTACAGTGCTACAGTAATCAAAATAGAGTGGTACTGGCATAGGACAGACTTACAGAACAGTGAATGGAATAGAGAATCCTGAAATAAACCCTAAACCTATACAGTTAATTATTTTTGACAAAGGTTCCAAGGAAGGACAGTCTTTTCATCACATGATGCTGGGAGACCTGGATATCCATATGCAAAAGAACAAAGCTGGACCCTTTCCTTATACTGCATACAAAAATTAACTCACAGAGGATCAACGATCTAAATGTAAGAGGTAAAACCATAAAACTGAATTTTATTTTGGAAGAAAACATATGGAGAAATGTTTGTAATATTGATTTGGCAATGATTTCTTATCTATGAAACTGAAAGCATATGGAATAGAAGAAAAATAGGTAGATTAGACTTCATGAAAATTAAATACTTTTGTGCATCAAAGGATACAATCAAGAGAGTGAAAAGGCAACCCACAGAATGGGAGAAAATATCTGATAAGGATTTCATTCCAGAAATATATAAAGAACTCCTACAACTCAACAACAAAATACAAGCCATCCAACTAAAAAATGGGTAAATAACTTGAACAGACATTTCTCAAAGAAAACATACAAAGGACCAAAAAGCACATGAAAAGGTACTCAACAATACATGTCATAGGAAATGCAAATCAAAACCCTAATGAGATACGACTTCACACCCTTTAGGATGGTTTTTAATAAAAAAACAAAAACAGAAAATAACTAATTTTGACAGGGTATGGAGAAACTGGAACTCTCACACATTGCTGGCGGCAATATAAAATGCTGCAGCCTCTGTGGAAAACTGTTTGGCAGCTAACACAGAATTACTGTGTATTCCACTCCTAGATATATACCTAGAGGGATTGAAAGCAGGCACTTGAACAGATACCTGTACACCAGTGCTCAAAAGCAGTATTATTCACCATAGCCAAAGGGTGGAAACAACCCAAATGTCAATCAACAGATTAATGGATAAACAAAATGTGGTATATACATAAAATGGAATATTATTCAATCATTGAAAGGAATGAAGTTCTGACTCCTTCTAAAACATGGCTGAATCGTGAAGACATTATGCTAAGTGAAATTAACCAGGTACAAAAAGCCAGATATTATATGATTCCACTTATAAGATCCACTTATCTAGTATAAGCAAATCTATACAGACAAAAAGTACATTAGATGCTATGAGAGTTTTGGGGAATGGGAAATGGGAGTTATCACTTAACAGTTACTGAGTGTCTGTTTGTAATCATGAAAAAGTTTTGGAAATGAATGATGGTGATGGTCGCACAACCTTGTACATGTAATTAATGGCACTCAATTATATAGTTAAAAAATGAAATTTGGGCTTCCCTGGTGGCGCAGTGGTTGAGAGTCTGCCTGCCGATGCAGGGGACACGGGTTCGTGCCCCGGTCCGGGAGGATCCCACATGCCGTGGAGCGACTGGGACCGTGAGCCATGGCCGCTGGGCCTGCGCGTCCGGAGCCTGTGCTCCGCAACGGGAGAGGCCACAACAGTGAGAGGCCCGCGTACAGCAAAAAAAAAAAAATGAAATTAAAATGTCTATGCATCCTACCCCCTGCCCCAAACTTCACCTCTATTTGAGAACCAGTGACCTAAAAATAGACATATACTGGGAAATACAGCAAGACTGCCACGTAGGCATACAGTTCACTCTTGTTTAGAGGTCATGCACGTGTACACACAGACACACAGACACACACACGCACGCTCAGAAGACAAGATGTCCCTGCTCAGTGCCTGTGTACCAGCTGAACACAGGTAGCCCCTGACCCTCCTGACTACACCAGCCCTCTCTCCCTCTGTGCTTCCCTCCTGGACACCAGGCATCCCTATCCCCACTTCCCAGTTCCAAGTTCCATCTTGGACAGAGCCCGGAGATGCTGAATCTGAAGACAAAAATAACTCTGCCAGGGTGATTTATGTCTGTACTGTCTGAGCCTTCTGCCTGCAGGGCACGTGCAGGTGGGGAGAAGAGCCACGCCCTGTCCCCCAGGTAGGGAGGAGCTCTCAGGGGTCTGCAGCTGTAGGCACCCTAGAATGCATTCCATCCTAGGGATGGAATGGGGCCTGGATCATATAGCCCATTCCTCTGACACCAGAGAGGCCCCAGTGAATCACCCGTGGAGTTGGACCACCCCATCTGGCCCCTACCCCCGCCCCAGACCCTGTCAGGAGAGCAGCCGGGGCCCTCTGTGCTCAGTACTTCCTTTCTTAGACCTATCCTGAATCCCTCGCGCTGGTTTTAAACCTCATGTTGTGTCTTACAAAGAAATGACACCCTCCCAAAACCTCATTCCACAAGGAAACAGCTCTGATCAGCCATTCAAAAAGTCTTCATGCAGTGCCCACTGAATATGATGGGCGAGGTGGCTGGTCCACACTTAAGGAAAGCAAAAAGAACCCTCCCCTCGGGAGCTGATGGTCCGGTGCTTTCCTGGCCTGAGCTGATCTGAAGCAGCTGCATTTTACAGAAGGACCCACGGAGAATGAGACAGAGTGGGAGGGAGGCCAGGCCAGGGGCTTCTCCTTAGAATCCTACAGATGGTTTAGACCCTGTGTGCCTTTATCCTACTCGCACCATCCAGGGCAGCCCACCCTTTTTACGATGCTGGCACTCTTTACAGGTCGGCGCTGCTCTGTTCCTGAGCCGTGGATCGAGCCACTCTCCTAACGAGAGGGGGCAACTAACAGTTCCTGAGAGCAGCTCTGGCCTTGCCACTGAGGGTTCAAGGCCTTTGCTTACCTCATCCGGCTTCATCATGATGAGACGCCCCCTGATCTGCTGCTCTGCAGAATCTGCTCTGATGAAGAACCTTTCCACACCTGAGAGCAAAGCTCTCCGTTCACAGGTGTGGAGCGTGACTCAGAATGGCCACTGGCCATTCACTTGGGTTCTTGGTATTTAGGACATACCTGTCCCCTGAAGCCTGGATCTCTTCTAACCTCCCATAACACCTACTTGCTTTTGGTACGTGAGAGACTTGATGTATTTACCTGTCTATATATGTGCTTTGATTATCTCCTCATCCCATTGTCTCCACTCCCCCAGTTATAATACAAGTGTCCTTACTGAAACAAGCTCTGTTTTGTTCACTGTTGTGGTCCTAAAGCTAGAACAATGCCTGGCACACAGTAGGCATTTAAGGACTATTTGGTGACTGACTGACTGACAGACTTGGGCAAATCACTGAACTTCTCTGGTCTTTGGTTTTGTCTTTCTAACTTGGGAATAAAACTCTTTACTACAATCTATATATGAACACCAGGAGGGTGAAATTAGACAGTGCACCCCAGGGTGTGTGTGTGTGTGTGTGTGTGTGTGTATTAGTTATTATTGCTGATCAGCACCAAATCCACCCTCCATACTCTGCTTGGAAATGCTTGCACTGAGAGCCAGCCAACCATGTTTGCCAGACTCCCTGCCAGCTGGCTTGCAGTTAGGTTCTACCAATGGCAGGCCCTGGCAGGAGTGAAAGGCAGGAGGAGAAGAGACTTCCTCCTTGCTTTCTGCTCCTATACTTATGGCACCAGCAACAGTGGTTAACTTCAGCCCCACCCTCCAGCAGCGTCCGTGGTATTCCCTGCACAAGCTTTGCCATGCTTCCTCCAAGGCCCAGGCAGCAGCCCAGCTGTGTGCACAGTGCAGTCAGAGAACAATTCCATGGCTTTCCTCGTGAACTGAGCATCCCCAAGCCAAGCTCTGCCCGCAGAGCTCTGGGGACACGCCCTGGGGTATCTCTTCCTCAGGTGTCCCAGCACCAAACGTGCAGCACTCTTCCTCAGAGGTCTGACACCAGCTGCGTGGAGCGCCCCTTCCAGAAACTGGGGCCCTCTTCTGGCCTTCCAGGATTTAATAATGCTACTTTTTTCTGCCCCCATCCCTGGGAGGGGGTGCTGCTTCTTCTAATTATTAATCTCTGGGCATCCTCAACCTTTCCTTTTTGCTCTTTCACCAATTCCCTTATTTAAATCCTCTCTTAAAAATTAGTGTAGTTTCTATTCACAATAGCAGGACATGGAAGCAACCTTACCAACAGAGGAATGGATAAAGAAGATGTGGTGCATATATACAATGGAATATTACTCAGCCATAAAAAAGAACAAAATAATGCCATTTGCAGCAACATGGACAGACATAGAGATTGTCATACTGAGTGAAGTAAGTCAGACAGAGAAAGACAAATATCATGTGATATTGCTTGTATGTGGAATCTAAAAAAAGGCTACAAATGAACTTATCTACAAAAACAGAAACAGAGTTACAGATGTAGAAAATAAACTTATGGTTACTGCGGGGGAAGGAGTGGGGGAGGGATAAATTGGGAGATTGGGATTGACACATACACACTACTATATATAAAATAGATAACTAATAAGGACCTACTGTATAGCACAGGGAACTCTACTCAATACTCTGTAATGGCCTATATGGGAAAAGAATCTAAAAAAAAGAATGAATATATGTATTTGTATAACAGATTCACTTTGCTGTACACCTGAAACCAACACAACATTGTAAGTCAATTATACCCCAATAAAAATTAGTGTAGTTTTGGGCTTCCCTGGTGGCACAGTGGTTGAGAGTCCGCCTGCCGATGCAGGGTACACGGGTTCGTGCCCCGGTCCAGGAGGATCCCACATGCCGCGGAGCGGCTGGGCCCGTGAGCCATGGCCGCTGGGCCTGCGCGTCCGGAGCCTGTGCTCCGCAACGGAAGAGTCCACAATGGTGAGAGGCCCGCATATCGTGCAGAAAAAAATTAGTGTAGTTTCAAAAACAAGCAAACAACGCTTAACTATATGTTGCTTTCAAGAGATGTTACATAAAGATGAAAGGAAAAGGAAGGAAAGAGATATACTGTGTAAACAATAAAGCAAGCTGATGTGACAATACTAATATCAGACAAAAAGATGTTAAAGCAAGCAGCAGTATTAAACATAAATATTATATCCTCAGCAAAAAAGAAAAGAAAAAAATTAGTGTAGTTTCAATTTCCGTTTTCCTGATTGGACTATCACTGAGGAGGGAGCCTTGAAGGAAGAAGGTTCCAGTGGAAACCTCAGCACATATGAGAAGGAGAGGAACTTGAACCGCCACAGGATGACCCACAGCCCCTGTTTTATTCACCACAGGCTGCCACTGGGGGCTGGGGCAGGGGCCCTGGCTAATGTCACCTTTGCTGGTGCCATTAGCACTCTAGTCTCTCTCTCTGGAGCCTGTGAGGGCTACAGTCAAGGCCTTGACTTTCTCCTTGTTCTCTTAGCTACGAGCACTGAGGGTCCCCTCCCTCCCTCCTCTGTGCTCGGTCTATTCTCGTCATTTAAAGGACCTGTTGTTTCTAAAGCTTCCAGAGAATAGTGTGCACAGAGGCCTGTGCAGGGAAGGCAGAGGCAGGTTTTTACCCAAGTCTGTCTTAGAAATACTCCGTCTTTAGAGGAATCAACTGGCCAGCTGTGACCTTGGGTGAAGCAGTGTAATTCACCGCCATCTACTGAGCCCAGCCCAATGCTGAGCCTTTACCAGCCTTATCTTAACTCTCAACCACAAGCCCATCAAGTTGGAACTATTATCACCCCTCTTTAAAAGGTGAGGGACTCAGGCTCAGAGAGGGTTAAGTCCTCTGCTGACAGTTCACTCAATTAGTCTGCAGAACCATGACCAGAGCCCAAGTGGGCTGATATCCAAGCTTTGTCATCAGAGCCGAGATCCCTGCAGATTCCAGGGTGAAGGGACCTTGGGTAGGGCAGAGGTTCACGCTTCTCTGCTCTGGAAGTCACCAGGGCTCTGGAGAGAGCTGAGCACGTGGGAGCTAGTAGGACTTTTCTGGTAGACTGAACACAAGAAACATGGCAGGATACCTACTTGCACTGGGCTTGGAGCATATCCTGGGCTAAGCACTGAACACCCCTGAGGATTAATGAGATAATGCTAAAGTAGGACCAATGTCAATTACCCAGACCCTGTACTGCCTCCTACACTGGGATCAGGCTCCAGGCCTGGGGGCTGAGAAGTCAATTCAGCCCTCAGGGGTGCGCTCCTCTGCTTCTCTTGCAGCCCCCTAAGACCCTTTAGCCAAATGCAGACATAGGGTGTGTTTATTTCAATCCCAGATGACTCCTCATTCCTACAGGAGCAAATGCAATCATCTGTGTCCCAAACTGCACATTCACACAAAATTACAGACTGTACGCTGGTTCTGCGGCCACTCGCTGACACAGAGGGAGGGGGTTTGCCCTCCTTCTGGCCCATGGATCTGTGCTGAGCTCAGGGACCAGCTCCTTGCTAAAGGGGCCTGGCCATGCAATCTGCCAAAGGCCATCTTTTCCAAGGACTTTGATCTTGCTTCCATCAGACACACCCCTGCACCAGGCAAGCCTGTTTCCAGTACAGTAACGCACATCAATGCGTCTGGGAAAGTGATGTTTTAATTTTCAGGAAGCAGCTAATGCAAAATTAGGGGGCTTGTGGTGCATATCAAGTGGCGACATCACTTCCACCTCCTTTTCCTCTGCATGTGTTTCACACGATATCATTATAAGCACATGGTGCGTGGATAGGCAGCTTACAGATTGTATTTCTCTCCTCCTTTTGATAACCAGATGGCAGAAGTTGGTCCTGAATCCCACACAGGATAGGAAGGCTGGTTTGTTGGGTTGCAGAATCTGGCCTTCAGTTTTTCAACATTTCTCTGATGAAGCTTTCACTGTAGGAACAACTTTTGGCGTCTGAGCTGACCCAGAACGTCTGGACAATTTGTCATTCCCATCCCACGTCTATATCAGCCCACGAACTTGGAGCAGGGATGCCTGCAGTATTCTTGGCTTTTCTCAGGGAGAGGAGGCGATGGGAGCACAAGTGCTGCAAACTGGCCCCACTTGTCTGTTCTGACCACCGAGGGCTGGTGCCTCCCCCGGCTTAGCCTGTGGGAAATCCTCCGTGAGCAAGAAATGAGCCACAGGGTCCGGAGGAAGCAGGAGAAGTGGGCCTGGAGGATGCCTGCTCCCGCTCAGGGGGAATCAGGCATCCTAGAGGGACAGAGGCCCTAAGAGATGATAGACAGAACAGAGCACAGCAAGAGGGAGAGAAGAAGAGAAAGAGAAGAAGCCTTTGCAGAAGAGCTTCACGGAGAGGATAAAATAAGAAACAGCAAGAGAAACTGCAGAGAAGAGAGGGCACAGAGACATTAAACCCAAACCATGGAAGGGGAGAAGCAGGGGCCACAACCCCAGAGGGGACCCAGAATCATTTGATGACAGCGGCTGCCAGGTGCTGTGCGCTCCCTGTGCATCAGGCCTCGTTCTGACACTGTGCACACGTGATTTCAATGAATCCAGACAAGGTAGAAGGTAGCTGTTGTTGGCATCCCATTATACAGATGAGAAAGCTGAGGCCAAGAGAGGGTACACAGTGAGTGAGGGGCCAAGCCCAGGCTTGTCTGACACCCGAGGCTGTGGGCTGTAGCATCTACGTGCCTTCCAGCTCAAGCCCCCTCCAGGAGGCATGTGCAGCTGCTCCTTCCTCCTTGGTTCTCACTGGGAGTAGAAAACGCCTTTATTTGAAAATGGGACTCACTTTCCTTCTCGCCAGTCTTTCCCCTAGCCTACTGTGTAACAGACCCACGTGGGTAGGCTTCTGTCTTGTCAATGAAAAAATGTTGCCTGCCATATCAGTAAACAAAGGATGTTACAGCCATGAGCCATCAGCCACTATAGCTGCCTCCACGGTGCGCCCTGAGGGAACTCAGGATAGAAGCAGGATGCCCACCAATGGTATACCCTGAGGACACTCGGATGAGACAGCACTGGCCCCAGATAGCTGAGGTGCATATCAAAGGAATGATTTCAATGAGCCCAGACTTTCTCGCATCTTCCCTTACGTAGTAAAGCGCTAATTTCATTAATTTGAGATGTCTGGTTTTCTTTAATTAACAGTAATCTTTTGATACCTGGTCTTTGTTGCAAAAACTCCTATATATCCTGGCTCCTCCTTTGTCTCTTCTGAGCAGCCCCTTAGAGCTATCTGAGCTGCATCCCGGGCGTAAGTCACTCAGTTTTGTCTGCCAAATAAAACATTACTCTCAACTTTTAGGTTGTGCATTTTTTTCAGTCGATAGCCTCCAGGCCAGATGTCTACCTTCACTCTCTGCCTCTGTATTTTGGACCTTCTCCTCCCCAAAGCAGGTCTCTCTGACATATTTATAGCCAGTATAAAGAGAACAGTGTGCTCCCTGGGGTGGACATGTGGATTAAGGGAGATCTAATACAGCACGCGGCACGGCACTCGTGACGCCCAGTAATAAGTGCAGTTCCTGCCCTGAGTCCCCCTGGATTGAAGGTCTCACCTTCCTCATTCTGCGAATGTGGTCCTCCTGTGTCACTGATTCAGTGGGAAGGGCAGTCCTGCCACCGGGGCCAAAGGAGCTGTGTGTGGTCAGACCTGGGCACTGTGTGGACACAGAGCTGCTCAGACCAAGACTGGTAGAGGAATACCTTTGTATGTGACTGTGGGAATGGCCAAGAGAGAGCCCCACTTGGTGGAGAAGAAGCTTCCATAAGCCATCTTTGGGGCAGGAGTAGAATCCCCCCAACCCTCCTGTTAGGGAACTGATGACTGAAAGAGCCCACCTTGGCCAGGCATGATGAAAACCACTTGCCTGAGTTGCCTCACAACAGGAGGTCCCAGTAAGGAACAGGGTGCCGCCACCAAAAACTAACCAGGAGAACTCAAGAGGGGCCAAACGGAGGGAGGAGACGCTAGCCCATAATATTGTCCTGCCAACATTCCAGAATCTGTTGCACTGGAATCCATCTTGGCCGAGAGATGCGTGCACCACCAGGAAGGATGCTGAGTCAGACCAAATATGGGCACAAACAAGATAACTGGCCAGAGACAACCCAGAAACTATCCCCATTACCATAAAACCTGAGACTGCAAACCACGTGGCTGAGCAGTTCTCCTGGGTTTCGTTACCCTGCTTCTCTCTTCCCAGACGCCCCTTCCCAATAAAGTCTTTTGCTCCTTGGACAATTCATTTCCAAGAATTAGACAAGAGCCCACTCTGGGGGCTTTTGTCCCCCTTCCTGCAGCACTCCCCGCCTGGGGTCGGCCAATCCGCAGGCAGCAGGGGAAGTCACTCTGCATGACCAAAGGAGAAACGTGGGAACCAGAGAGGTTAGGATGGGAGGTGGCCAAAGAGTTTTACTGCCCACCACTGGCAGGATCCACAAATTCCTACGTGCCTTCCTCTGCGCCTCTCACCCATCCCCAATTGCCAGGGATATTTCAAAAGTATTTCATCGGTATACCACATTCTACACATGTTTTTTTTTCTGGATTAAAAAAAAAAAAGTCAATCTTATCAGATAAGTAGTCAGCAGCTGGGTTGCAACGTTCATCATCTATTTCATAAGTGTGTACACCGAGGCTCAGAGGTTATTTGGTTGATAATTGGTGGAGCTGGGATTCAAACCTAGGTGTGAGCCCACAAAGCCAGGCTTACTTCGCTTCCCTCCTGCCCAGCTGCCAAGGGCACAGCCACTCCTCAGTGGTGACTCCCTGATGGTCCCAGGTACCCCTCCTGGGGGGTGGTACCTAGGAGGAGCCCCCTCCCTGCTGCTGCCCCTTGAAAATCAGCCAGCCAACATGTGAGCCAATGAAGGCAAGTTGGGGGTGACAAGCCGCCGAAGATACCGCTCACAGGACACATCTATCATATCACACAGGCAGGTCTTAATTTGTTGCTGTTTACATATGTTATAAAAATCTCCTTGTTCACTGGTTGGCAAACTTTTTTCTGTAAAAGACCAGACAGTAAATATGTTCTGCTTTGCGGGCCATACTGTCTCTGTTGCAACTCTGCCATTGTAGTGCAAAAGCAGTCAGACAAAACGTAAATGAATGGGAGTGGATGTATTACAATAAAACCTTATTTACAAAAGCAAGTGGTGGGCCTGACTTGAGTCTGGTTTGCTAACTGCTGTCCTGGTCCATAACTTTGTCTTTTAATCGTTTTCTATGGTTTCTTGTCATACCAATATTTTTCACTTAGACGTGATCAAAATTTTCCATCTTTTTCATGTACAGTTTGTCCTGTAATCCATTCACTGTATAGGTAAGGAAACTAAGGCCCAGAGAGGGAGAGCTGGCTTACTAAGGTCACATAGTTACTCTGCAGCAGGGAGAGCTTTCTTCTCCTGTAAGATCCAAAGGCACCAGGGACTTCCCTGGCGGTCCAGTGGTTAAGACTTCGCCTTCCAATGCAGGGGACGCGGGTTCAATCCCTGGTCTAGAGCTGAGATCCCACATGCCTCGCGGCCAAAAAAACAGAAAACATAAAACAGAAGCAATATTGTAACAAATTCAATAAAGACTTTAAAAATGGTCCACATTAAAAAAAAAAAATCTTAAGAAAGAAAAAAGATCCTAAGGCACCAACTTTGGGATCAAACAGTCTTAGCTTCGAATTTTGCTACTTAGCCAAGGTTTCCTTTGTTTTTGAATACAACCCTTTCTTCTTCCTAGAGTTAATTATTATCTCAGACTTTTTAATTGGCCTCGTTGTCCATGAACCCATCACTAATTTATTTCCTATGTTCTAATACCTCCATTTAATGTCCATTAATAACATATCCCATGTATTTAAGTACATTAGTTCCATTTCTTACCCTTGGAGACAGGATCTCTGGAACCCTCAGTCCCTTTGCTCCAATTTGGTCTGGCTGATCTTTCTAGTCCTAGGATCTCCCTCCACTGCTGTCCTATGGCTGGATTTTCTCTTTTTTACTTTCCTCTTCATTTTGTAGGAGCCACTAGTGGCTCCACATGGGAAAAATGTCCTGAAAGTCATTTGAATCCCTGCATTCCTAAAAATGTCTTTATCTTCACCCTTGACTAACAGTTTGGGTACAGAATTCTGGGATAAGATATTTTCCATCACAATTTTGAAAGTATTGCTCCACTAGCTTTTGTATGTCAGCGTTGCTATTGAGATATCCACTCTGATTAACAGTCTTCTGAAAGTAACCTGTTACATCCCTCTGTAGGTTTTTAGGATTTATTTTTCAATCCCTTGAAGTTGTACAATTTCACAACAATATGCTTTGATGTGGACAAAGAGCTTCCTTCCTCAAAGAGCTGGACACCTGATGACCTTGAAACCTGAGGGTTCTTCTTCTTCAGTTCTGAAAAGTATTATTATATTATTTTCTTCAATAGTTTTTCTCGCCTCCATTTTTTTTTTTTTTTTTTTTGCGGTACGCAGGTCTCTCACTGTTGCGGCCTCTCCCGCTGCGGAGCACAGGCTCCGGACGCGCAGGCTCAGCGGGCACGGCTCACGGGCCCAGCCACTCCGCGGCATGTGGGATCCTCCCGGACCGGGGCACGAACCCGTGTCCCCTGCATCGGCAGACGGACTCTCAACCACTGCGCCACCAGGGAAGCCCTCTCTCCTCCATTTTTTAATCTTCTTTCTTTATGGAACTCCTATAAGTTGAAATGTGGGATTGATGGTTCAATTTTATCACCTTCCCCCCACCCCCTCTTTTCTCACTTTGTTTTCTTATTTTACCTTCTGAAAGATTTCCTACTTACCTTCCAGACTTATTTTGTTTAAAATTTTCTGCTACCCTATATTTTAAGACTCAAAAGTTCTTATTTACCTTTTGATTACTGCTTTTTTATAGCATTTTCTTTTTGATCCCTGAACTTATTCTACAGCTACCCGGTGGCATGAGGCTGAGGTATAGAGCTAGAGAGCTTACTGTGACCAGATAAAGACTTTAAATCAACCGCCTGGTTTTAGTGCTGCAGTTTATCTCTCCCCACCCCCATGGTGATTTGAACTTCTAAGACCAGAGCTTTTCTAGGGTTTCACAAGAGAAAAAAAAAAAAAAGGACTCCTTTCTCATCTTCAGCCCCTTTTGCATCTGGGCTGCAGCTTCCTCTGCTTTACTAAATCAGTTTCCATTCCTCCATCCACTATCTATCTGCTAAAAATTTATCTCAATTTTTTTTGTCCTTATGGGTTTCTTTATTTTTTAATTTCTTTAGCATAATTTCATTGGGTTTTCAGGAGAAAGAAGAAAAAATAAATGCCTATGCCCAATGCCCACTGTTTAACATAATTTTACTATTTTAATTTTTAAAGAGACCACTGGCAGCCCTTTCTAACTAACTTGGAAACCAGAAGCTATAAATTAAAATAGTAGATTTGGTTACATAAAAAACCCTCTGCATGACAGAAGACAACTTATGCAAAATTAGAGACAAATGACAAAATGGGAGAATATCTGTAATTTATATTATTACAAAAACTAGCATCTAAAAATTGATTTAAAAAATTCCAATTTTCAGAATGGACAAGGACATGAAGAGAGGTCACAGAAAAGGAAACTTAAATGACTCTAAGCATATGAAAAAAAGCCAAATCTCACTCATAATAAGAGATGTGTAAATTTAAACTATCCTGAGATACTTTTTTTTTTTTTTTTAATTATCAGAGAGGTAAAAATTCAGAAGTTTGGCAATCCACGTTGTGTGGGGAAGCCAGCGTTCTCATATATTGCTGGCAAAGTTTTTAATGTCTTTGAATATTAGTTTCCTCATCTGTAAAATGGAGCTAATAACAGTGCCTACCTACTTTATAGAATTATTATAAGGATTAAAAGAAATAATGTATGTAAAGTGCATAGCACATACATAACACACACTTAATGAATATTACCTATTAATATTATTAACATATACTTGATCATGTCCTTTTGTTTTTCTTCACTGATGCTTCTACAAAAGATAAGATTAAATGCTACCTTCCTAATTCTCTAATGAGATGTCTGAGGACAGAGACCATGTCTCATATTTCTGTGTCCCTCTCAGTTCCAGGCATCTTGCAGGGCACACAGCATCTGATTTTGACATATACCAGTCTATTCTTCGGCTAAACCTGTAATCTTGGGCTTGTGCTCTTAGTTTCTCATTTTGCTGTGAAATGGTCCAGCTCCAAAGCAGGAAGGCATAGGCCAGCAGCTAAGATGAACAACAGGAATGCAGGAGCCCGGCAGGAGGGTCATGTTCAGAGATGGAGCTCCAGGGCTGCAGTGCAGAGCGCTCCCCACCATCAGCAGACAACCCTGTGAGAGATGAGGCCCATCACTCTGCCATTGCCAAGACTGCCAATCACTGACGCCCAGCTTTCAGCTTAAGGAGGCAACGCCAGGGCAGGGAGAGGTGCCCTGGGCCAGGACAGACACCACAATGCAATCTCCCTGGGTCAAGGATGAGGGAAGCTTCTGGTGCCACCTGAGAACAAGTCTCAATGGCAGGGGCCCTTCCTGCCCCCTGCTGGGAAGCCTAAGGGAAGGGAGGGGCGAGGAGCAGTACAACAGGAGGATTCTTGACTTCCTGGCCATTTCAATGTTTAGATTATCATCCTCTTTTCCAATAACAGTCACTAAACCTCAAAGATTAGAGACCTCAGACCCCCCAAACACACACACACAGCCTTTCCGCCAGACTCACTCCCATTCCTCCTCTTTTGTTTCCCAGCAGCCAGGGCTCCTCTGATAACAAAGGCAGAGGAGCCTGGAGAGCAGTGCTTGAGTCAGAGGGACCTCAGGAGGTCACCTGGTCCAGTCCTTCGTCTTCAGGCCAGTGACCTTCTCAACCATTCAATGCAACGGGCATCACGCCTGGCATTATTAACAATATGACAACTGACATTTGCTCCCTGTTTACGGTTGACAGAAAGCTGGCACACACAGTGTCTCCTTTGGGATCACAGTGGCCCCGCAGTGTATGTGGGCCAAGTATTCTTACTTTCTGTAGATGACGACAGAGGCTGGGAGAAGCAAGGTCCCTGGCTCTTCCAACCCTAAATGCTACTTTTGTTCTTAAAGGGCCATAGAGTCAATTCTGTATTTAATCATCCAATGGTCAACTTCATTTACACACACAGCTCTGTCTGCTTTTATTTCAATCCAATTCCACTTGCTCATTTCTTCTCAGACATGGAGAACACCTTGTCAGGACCCTTTCTTCCTATACATACATTGCAAAATCAAGGACAGCAAATGATTCATTCAGAGAAGCCTTCTCCTTGCTAGGCTGCAAACTCAAGCTCTCTTTCCCTCCCCAGTGAGCAGAGGTCTGTGGGGCTGAAAGTGGGTTGGGGAGGGGCTTGGTCTGGGTTTTCCCAGGTGGAAGTGAGAGGAGGGGGAAAGCAGGGAGGTGGGGCAGCACCTGGTCTGGAGATGGGAATTTATCTCATCGGCATTGACAGTTTTAGAGAAAACCACAGACATCAACATCCCTCCCCTCTGCCTCCCTGCCAGCCCACGGTGGAGGGAAAAATAGAGGGCGCCTGCTGAGAAGGACCCGAAATAAGCAAGACCTGCCAGCCTCTCTGGGGAAAGGAACTGTCAGCTCAGGCCTTTGGTGAAAAAACCCTTTCTTCTAAGCTTCCAATCTGAAGTCTCCTGCAGCTGGCAGACTCTTCTCCACCTGAGGAGCTAACAAAGCTGGCAGAGAAGAATTACAGGCCTCTCAAGTCTCTCTTCCCTGGGGGTTTAACCTTCACCTCAAGAAATGCATGGAGGTCACAGGCCAGACAGAGAAAACGAAGTTCTTGGGGCATGGATTTTTGGTTAACCAAGCAGCATCCATCAGAGGGACAGTGACGGAGTCTTGGGGCTGGCTTCTGAGAGCTGGAAAGCCAAATTCTAGTGCCACTTGAGCCAGAGGTGTACCCGGGGAACTGAGGCCCAGACAGAGTCCATTTGGCTGCAATTTCCATAACCAAAAAAAAAAAAAAAAGGCTAAAACACCCTAATTTGATTGCTCTGAAGATATTCAATATAAGAGAAGGAAAGTGATCAGAAGACAAATCTCAGGCCTCCCAACCCTGAGGCTTCATTGCCTCTCCTCGGTCGTCCTCCCCCTGGGGATCCCCTTGCCCTGTAGTTCTGAGTCAGGGTCCTTTTCCCTGCCCACACTCACCCCCTTATGATCACCCCTCCTTACATCCTCCCTCCCAGGCTATACTGCATCTCTCCCCTATGCTGGAGGCTGCTAATTCCAATTCCAGCCCGTTCCTATGCCACGCCACCCCTAAACAACACTCCCCCCACAATAGTCATAATCACCAGCAGCATTACTGAATGCTTACTGAGAGCCAGAAGATGTGCCATCTGCTCTTTGCGTGTTATATTTTATTTAATCCTTACAATAACCCTAAGGTAGGTACTATCACTGGCCCCATTTTACAGATGAAGAAACTGAGACTTGGAGAGGTTAAGTGGTATAATTGAGACTCATATCCAGAGAACTGGGCCCCAGATCCTGTCTTTTCACCAATTAATTCTACTCCTCATTGTCACTATTTTCATTCATCCTGAAAATCTCCCCTTTTCGATGAAGCCTTCTGTAGAAACAGGAAGAGGTAAAGCCTCTTCCAGACTCACTCAGCCTTTGCCGCCATCAGCTTCACAAAATTCAGACACCACCGCTCACAGCCAGGACTGTGTCAGGCGGAGAATGTTCCCCGGAGGGCGTGATGATGCCCCTTCCTTACCCAAAGTCACGGGTGTACTCAGGGGATGCAAACAAAGCAAACAACCTTTAGTATTTGCCTGAGCAAAATGCAACGTGGAAAGTAAAATCTACCATAAAATAAGCAAAATATTTGAAAGTCAAACAAAAATGACCTTTGCTTTAGCCACTACTTGGGATTATGTGAGCCATGGCTGATGACTCAGAACGTGGGTGGTTGCTGCCGAATGATCCAATTAGAACCACAAACTGTCAAGGCTGGAAAGGACCTCAGTTCTCACTCTGTTCAACTTCTCTGTGTCACAAATGAGGAAACTGAGGCCCAGAGAGGGGTAGGCATGTCCTACAGGCCCCACAGCCAGGAGACAGCAGCGTGAACTGGGGACCGGCCAGCTCTCCTAAGTCTCAGACTGTCCCCTCTTATCAGGTGGGTGGAAGGCAATAAGAGCGCTTACTGGTAATATGTGCTAAGCACAGTGGCTAATTCTTACCGCAATGCCCAGGTAGATGCGATTGTTTTCATTTCACAGATGAGAAGACCGAGGCTCAAGGACACATCAGCACTAACGGAAGAGCCTGAGCATGGTTGGGGAGGGGGGCGGGGGTGTCCCTGATGGGCGCTTGCTCTTTTCCCTCTCTTACCTCTCACTTGACAAACAGTACTAAACCCGAGTGATGTCAGGACCACACAGAATGTTGGGTGTGAGGCAGAAAGCGTGGTCCCTCCTCTCTGGGAATTCAAGGTCCCGGAGAACGGCAGGTGTTAGGGGAGTGGGGAGGGAATATGTGTGGGGATGGGTACACGAGGGCACTGAGGTCCGCTTTCCATTTACACTGTTGTTGGACCAATATCTCAGAGGAGTCTGGTAGGTGTGGGCAAGGGCAGCCATGCCTAGAAGGGGCAGGAGGGAATGCCAGGTACTCAGTGGCCAAGCAGGGTCCCCCATGCCAGAAGTGAAGTGTCCATCCTTGTGCTCCCAGGACCGAGAAGCACAAGGCCTTAGCCTCCGCAGGGCGCGCAGAGAATCTTCCCGTAATGAGGTGGCAGGCATCCACTCTGGCTTGACCCAGACTTTGCTCCCAGAGAGAGCTACTTACATCAAGAACTGTTCAAGGACAGGGACAGCACAAGCAATTACTGGCAGTAAAACCCAAGCCCAGCTCTGCTCCACTCCCCTGTGCGTGTTTTATATGGTCAGTGAAGTGGCCACCTGAGCCGGGTTCTTGGCAAAGACCTTAGGTGTGAGTGGAACAGCCAGGAAGATGCTGGCTGCGCAGGGGAAAATTGACCATCTTCCCCAGGCAGCTGGGTTCATGCCCGAGCCCAGGGGCGGGCCATGGGCTCCAGATGTGGCCTGTCTGCAGGAGCATTTTCTAAGAAGCCCCTCCGTGCTAACAAAGATGAAAACTCCTACAGCCTGGCCATTCTTTCCCCTTCAGAGCCTATAAAAGGGCAATCAATGCATCTGCTCCTGGGGACAGAACAAATAAAAGGGGCCTTCCCTGTGCTCCCTGGAAATGTCAGATGAATCTATTCAAGCAGACACAATTTTCACAGAACTGCCAACGAGGCCTTCCTTTTGGCCTGCCACCCAGTCTGAAGTGTGCTCCAGCTACCTTACAGGCATGTAATTGGGGCACATGATGAGGCCGGACACAATGCAAACACGAACACACCTGTGCATGTAGCACAGATGCGTAAACACAGTGCAACGCGTGGAGCTGCATCACATGTGTTTACTAAAGCCCTCACTCTCCAGGCAAAGGACACCAATGCTGCGTGCCCACCATCGACCCCACTCCAGAAGCTGTTCATGCTGCCTTCAGACTGGATTGCTCTCTCCTTCCCCCATGCCCATTTCCACTGGTTCAAATGCTATCCCTGCAGCAAAGGCCTGAGGAATGCCACTTCTTCCAGGAAGCCTTCCTTGAGCCTCCCAGCCAGAAGTGCTCAACTCTTTTCTCAACATAGCTCCATCTCCATTCTGCTCTGATTATAAGCAACACTTTCTACCCTGAATTAGCCTTTGGTGTAAATGTCCAAATTCCCCCACTAACTTATCAGCCCCTCAGGGCAGGGTTCATGGCTGACTCACCTCAGCATCCCCACAGAGCTCAGCATGGTGCTTGGCACATGGCAGGAGCTCAGGAACTGTCTCTTGAATGAATGAACACAACCTTCTTACACGATACACATGAAGAGCACACAAGGAGAGCAGGAAGCTTTTTCAGTTACCCTCACCTATTTCACTCCTTTTCCTGTCCACCCCGGGTAGAAGAATTTTGTTTCTGTTTTTGTTTTCTCCAATGAATCGTTGAATTTCATTTCAAATTTGTGCAGTGAGTGGTAGCTGGCATTAGCAAAAAGGAAGCTTGTTGTCTGGGAGTCCAGTAGATGCTGCCTTCTCAAGGCTTGAAAAGTCAGCCATCTGCTCCCTCGGAGGGACTAAAAGGTCCCCTGTGATTCTTTGAGGAAAGAGCCAGGACTCTTGAGAGGATGGTGGAGTTGGAAAAGGTCGGGGGACGGGTGGGTGGCTGAGAGAAGGGACTCCCCAACCGACGGAGCTCTCCAGAGGCGGCCTCCATGTGCACAGTGATGGAGAGATAGGTAGGAAGGCGTTGGTCCTCCTGTGAGCTCCTAAGGGTCTGGCACTAAGACCGCATTACCCTGGAGCCGACAGGGGCTGTGGAGCTGTGCCCCCTCCTGCAGTGATGCACAATGCAGAGAGGCCTGCACACCTTATAGCACCCAGAGCACACATCACACGCGAGGACCCATGAGGTTTCCTCCATTCACGGAAACTTTCACCGTCTAGGAAACCTGAGCCTCTAAAGTAGGACATACCCTTTCTGTGCCTGGATGTGTAATGAAACAGTAAACATCCCTAGATCTTCCATGGACACAGTTACAGGTGATAGACAGTTTCATATTTACTGGCTCCACAAATTAACTCTTTAAACTTACTGATCACTCCCAGATTAGACAGAGTTCCTTTACTTTTGCAGGATTGCTGGAGTTCACCAAGGGGAAGGGTCCCCTCACACTCATTCTCAAGTGTACTCAGCCACTCAGGCACAAGTGCTGAGGCTACAGGCTGAAGTAAGAAGGGATTTGAACGGGATCAGGATAATTTGTGAGAAGGCTTCCTGCAAGGCTAGAACATTTGGTCTTATTGCAACATTCAGATTCCCAATTCCAAAGTGAAAAGTCTCCGTTTGGTTACTTTAACAGTCTCCAAACTCCTCCCACCAGCACGAGTCTTATTTCCCTGGGAGGAAGGACAAGCTGGGGGCGGTATCTGTGTTTGAGGCCTAAGATCAGGGGCTGTAGTACCTGGGAGGGGTGTGTGGACTAAGGGTACCCTGGTACTTCTCTCTCTTTTACACGTGAGGGAGACAGGCATAAATAACTCAAGATGATGAGGTCCAAGAGATAAAATTAACCACCCACTTTTTAGGTCCTAGCAAATCAAGGTTGGGGATTCAAGTTCTAGGTTCTCAAATCCCCCAAACCCCACTTCATTTTGTGGCCATGACCCTACACGGCCGTGTCATAAATGCAAGGGCAGTTGGATAAAAGAGTGGGAGACCATTATGGGTTGAACTTTGTCTTCCAAAATTCATCTGTTGAAATCCTAACCCCTAGAACCTCAGAATGCGGCCTTATTTGGAAATAGGGTCATTGCAGGTGTAATTAGTTAAGATGAGGTCCTACTGGAGTAGGATGGGCCTCTAATCCAATATGACAGGTGTCCTTATAAAAAGGGAAACTTTGGACACAGAGACAGACATACACACAGGGAGAATGCCATGCGAACATGAAGGCAGAGATCAGGGTGAGGCAGCAGAAGCCGAGGAACACCAAAGGATCCCACAAGCCACCACAAGCCTGGGGACAGGCCTGGAGCAGCCTCTTCTTCACAGAGCTCAAAAGGAGCCAATCCTGCTGACACCTTAATCTCAGACTTCAAGCCTTTGGGACTGTGAGACAATAATGCCTGCTGTTTAAGCCATCCTGGCTGTGGTACTTTGCTATGGCAGCTTTAGCAAATTAACATAGAGTCTTAAAACAGACCATTTGTGCTGATGAAGCTAAGTTAACTAAGGGTCAGAGCCACAATCCTATTAGTTTAAAATATAGATATATAGAGATAGAGATATATACACACATACATTCAGAAGCTAGAGATGGATGGATAGGTAGATAGATAGGTAGATAGATAGACAGATAGATAGATAGATAGATAAATGGATCCAACAGCTATACAGGCACTGTGCCTGGGCCCTCCCCCAGCTCAGTAGCTCTCCCACACGGGGCTGGGAGAGACTGTCCTCCTGTTTGGGGATGCATCACACAGGGAGACAATGGGCTCTACGCTGCACCATCACTATGTCAGTTGGTCCTCCTGAACACACTGTGGTCTAGATATTCTTATCCCCATTTTATAGAATAGAAAGATGAAGCTCAGAGAGGTTAAGTCTTTTGCCTAACACCACACGGCTAGTAAGTGGCAGGGCTGGGATTCATTCTCAAGTCTGCCTGGCCTCAAACATAGGCTCTTTTGTCACACCTGCTGTTTTGCACAAACCCTGCCCTCATGGATCCCATGTTAAAATAAGGGAGCTCGGCAGACTCAGCCAGGGATGCAGAGTGACCTAGAAAGGGAAGGTTAGGGACTTCTCTGGTGGTGCAGCAGTTAAGAATCTGCTTGCCAATGCAGGGGACGTGGGTTCGAGCCCTGGTCCGGGAAGATCCCACATGCTGCGGAGCAACTAAACCCGTGCGCCACAACTACTGAGCCTGCGCTCTAGAGCCCGTGAGCCACAACTACTGAAGCCCACGTGTCTAGAGCCCGTGCTCTGCAACAAGAGAAGCCACCACAACGAGAAGCCCGTGCACTGTAATGAAGAGTAGGCCCCGCTCGCCACAACTAGAGAAAGCCCGCACGTAGCAACGAAGACCCAATGCAGCCCAAAATAAATAAATACTTTTTTTTAAAAAAGGGAAGGTTTTGTCTTTACTCTCTATAATCCAGGCCAGCCCGCCCTCACTTCTGCAGCAACAGAGGATGATCAGGGGTCATCATGAAGTCCCTGCCCTCTGCTCCAAAATTCCAACCTGCTGCCCTTCAAAGTACCAGCTCTAAACACGCTGCCCATCTGGCCCCTCCTGGACTCTGCTCTTCTGCAGAGGTTCCAGCTCAGTCCTCCTCTCTGGTCCCAGAGTTTCCTTTTACCTGTGGAACTCACCCCTGGTCCACTCCTAGCCGAGCCAGCCTCTCCCTGGCTAGCCCTGGCCCCTCCGTGGGGAAGGGAGAGGAAGAAGCAAGGCACTATGGTTGATGCAAATGTCATCCTACCTGCAGTTAGAAATCTTGCTGGGCCATCACACCGGGGTTGCTACCTGGGACTCTGCTAAGATGTGAGTAAATCTTAAAGTCTTGAGGAGCTGGGGGGACTGGTGGACGTAGCCTCTTCAGGGCCCAGGCCTGGCTCCCCATCATCTCCCCAAACTGCACTCCCATTCCCAAGTCTCTCACAGGAGGAGGAAGAAGGAGAGAGGGAGAGAAGGAGATAGAGAGAGAGAGAGAGAGACTGACTTCCTGCTCTTTCCAGATCTGTTTGGCCCAGAATCTGTTCTTGGCAGTATGGTGAGTGAAGATTCGATGCTAGACCTACTTCGTTTTGACTTTTTCCTCAACTAGCTTGGCTGTCCATTCACCTAAAAACAATGCTGAAGGAAGCAGGAGGAGATGTCTAACTGTGTTGCTGCTGCCATAAATAACCTGGCTTCCAACTTTTCAGAAGACTCATTTTCGCTTTCTCTTAATGCTTGGGGCCCTCATGCTTTTGTCTTAAGCTCACTAAAGGGTCTGAGAGTTGCATATCCACATGAACAGGAATCTGCGAGCCCCAGAATGCTAGCCTGTGAGCCCCCGCCCAGTGCCAAGGCCTTGGAGAAGCTGTGAACAGTCTCCCTCTGCGTCCCAGCCGCAGAGCTGGTGGCCTCCCTTCTGCCTGGCTCACCCGGCACTTGCTCAGAGAGCTCTGTGCATCCTTTTCACTTCACCTTCTTCATCGGGAGGGTTGCTCTTATGCAGGCAATAATCCTTTACTTTGGTTTGCTCCTGTGTTTGCCAATTGATTTCACTCACCTTTAAAAAACGTTTTCTCCAACTCAATGCAAAAACCAACAGAATCGGGCTTCCCTGGTGGCGCAGTGGTTGAGAGTCTGCCTGCCAATGCAGGGGACACGGGTTCGAGCCCTGGTCTGGGAAGATCCCACGTGCCACGGAGCAACTGGGCCCGTGAGCCACAAATACTGAGCTCTGCGTGTCTGGAGCCTGTGCTCCGCAGCAAGAGAGGCCGCGACAGTGAGAGGCCCACGCACCGCGATGAAGAGTGGCCCCTGCTTGCCACAACTAGAGAAAGCCCTCGCACAGAAACGAAGACCCAACACAGCCAAAAATAAATAAATGAATAAATAAATTTATAAAAAAAAAAACCAACAGAATCGGCGGTGCTTTTTCAAATGCATAAAAGACAAGATAAATGATAACACTAGCAAGAAAATGAGGAGAGAAGGAAAACAAAGGTAGCAAATGAGATATAGCCGAAAACCGAACACAAAGTTCTAACAGATGCCATCAATCTAGTTCTGTGTCTCCTAGAGGCCAAAGCAAAGATGGCCATAGGACCAGGCAAGGATTGGAAGTTTCCAGACCTTAACTCACAAAGAGATCATCAAAGTCCCAAATCACTCTTTCAGCACTGAAGTTGCAGTTCTGTTCTGGCTTTGAGGAATGCAATCCATTCTCTCTTTCTTCTATAAACATTAAATGAGCATCTTCTAATTGCCAGGTCTGTAGGCTCTGGGGGTAAAATATATATCAAGATGTGATCCCTTTCCCTGATCTTCTTAAAGAAATAGACTTGCCTACCCAATTATCCTTGGCTTCGGTGGTGAGTTTTTGCCCAGAGGTGTGGGAGTTAGGGAAGTGGTTGGGGGAAGAACAGACCTTCTGTCTCAGCTTTACTCTCTTCTCAGCCGGCAACGTCTGGCCCTTCTTTCTATGCCCAGAGAACTTCTCCTCTTTCAAGTCCAACGCGAATGCCACCTCCTCCAGGAAGCCTTCTTATATATTTCCAGGCTAAAGTAATTGTTCCCACAGTTCATGACAATTGCTTCAATTTAGCACTTATTCATTTTTCCTTCTGACATAGACTTTTCTGCCTTTCCCTCTGGCCTGTCCTATTCATGTCTGAATTTTCAGGACACAGCCCAGGGCCAGGCCCATAAGCAGTAATCAGTATACACCTGCTTGCATTGCCTTAAAGCTAATCTATTTTCACGAAGTGGAAAGTTCAGAGGTCAAATACACAGAAGTTAACTTCATTCAGGACCAAGGTGGCTCTGGGTGGAACTAGCAGGAATTCAGCACCAACAAAGCAGACCGGTGTGCTGGGAGCCTCAGTGACCTCGAAGGGCTCAACCATTCTCCCACCACTCTGGGGGGTGGCTTCTCTTGATTGTCCTAAACAAAAGGGGGTGAATATTGATAACTGTCTCCAACCTACAGATCAATGTGCTGCCTGCACTGCTCCTGATGTGAGAAGTGAAGAGGCCTCTGTCTCGTGTCGGGTGCAGTGGGGAGGCATGCAGTTCACAGAAGGAGCTCTGGGCTGTGGAATTGCATGTGAGCTGTGATACAGCGTCTCTGTGCAATGGCTGAGGGCTGTGTGTGCTTAGCGTACATCACTTAGCCTCTCTGACTCTCAGTTTCTCATCTGTCAATAAGAAGAGTAAAGTCTATCTCGTGGAACTTTACGACAATCGTTATAAGGTAGATGAAAGTGTTTTAAATGAAACCTGCTTCGGGATAGGTGCTTGTTAAACATTTTCTTCTGTCCTTTCCCCCCGCCCCCGGCCTTTACCTGGGGTTGGGCTGTCTGTTTCTTACTTACCATATGACTTTAGGCAAATTTCTCAACCTAAAACTCAGTGCACTCATCAGCGAAATGGGCCGCCGAGGAGTAAATGTGATGATTCATGCAATGGGTTTGCTGCATTACACAAGGGGTCAGTATTACATGTTTATTACAGGGGTCAATATACATGCACACCCTAATTCGTGAATTATGGTCTTAATTCATCCATTCACTCCAATATGTAGCCCCGTGGCTCCAGTGTTCTAGGCTGTATTCTGGAGACACAATGAGGATCACCACACCGTTCCTGTCCTCAGAGAGGACGTGGTCTGTATCCTTTTTGTCTTCATCTGTTATGCGTTCCAGCTCCTCTCTACGCCATTTGTCTATCTAGGCGTCTCTCCTTTGGGGGGAACAACCCAGAAGGTAAGAAATGAACGCGGGTACTTAATTCAGGCAGTACCCGTACGAGGCTGATACATGATCCCACTTGCCAGTGGCACTGCTCTAAGAGGAGTCTCTTGGAATGTTCTGGGGTGCACGCTGTCTCCTCAGACAGAGGACTGGTTCCCGAAGGGATGCTCCATGGTGATGTCTGACCAGCACAGACTCTCTGTCGGAGGACTGTGTTAGTCCTGGAAGGAGGGCATGGAGAAGCCAGACCTCGGAGCAGGAAGACTCCAGATCAAGTCCACGGAAAAGGTCTGCCTTCACGGGAAGGCCCAACAGCAGTAAAGACCAGTAATGACTCAGTGAAAGTTCTAGAATAGAAACTCCCAGCTCTCCTCCATCAGGGGCCAGGACAGGCCTCCACCCACTCTGACAGGCTCAGGACCATTTCTGGAAGAACAGATGTGCTGCCTGCACCAGATGACTCACGCCCAGGCACTGAGCACGCCTCTGGCCACTCCCTGCCTGTGGACCAGGAGGGATGCGGAGCCCAGTTTTCTTTTGCTGAGCCTCGACTGTCAACAGCCAGATTTACAACAACTTACAATAAAAATCTTAATGGGATTAGTTTGACTTGGTTCGAGTTTGTATCACTGATCTCTTATAACAACCTCCCCGGGATTTTGCACCATAATCACTAGGGCATAATTTTCCTATCAAGAGTTAATTGTTATAGACAACCATGAGTCACCGTAATTTTTCAGGGCTGAGGAAAAGGGGCTTGAGGTTCTAACCCAACGTCAGCAACAATAATCATAAACACCAGCCCATGTGTGACTCTCTGCGGGGACTGGAGGAGACATGCTCTCTGAGGTATATAGCCAAACAACACAGCTTTTGGGGGCCCTGGGACAGGAGGAGTCCTCGGTGGGGTCTTTCTAGCCTCAGCACAGGCTGAGACCAGAGTAGCAGGACAGCTCTCCAGACAGAACTTCAGGAGATGCTGCAGGAGCCCTACTGCCCTGGTCTCAGGGGTCCAAAGGGAAGCAAATCCTGGGACAATGGGAATAGTCCCTCAGAGAAGGCCACCGGCAAGTTGACGCACCACGTTTCCTGGCATCTGTTTTCTAAGCATCCCCATCCCTGCTTAAAGATGTTCTGTTTGCAATGCTCAGGTGGGTTTTGATTTGAGAAAGTGTGTGACCCACAAAAAAAAAATCCAGATTTTTCTGAACCGCCCCCCCCAACAATTGTATGCTACTATTGAAGGCTTTACATTGTGGAATGATCTGCTGCAGGTTTCTTCAAACAGTGGGGTCTCCCTTACAGACATTTAAAATCGAATTTGCTTTCTGAACTCCAACTTGCATGGAAGTTTACCTTCCCCAGCATGTCTACTACGTTCACCGAGGCCTCCGTTCCCCACCTCCAGGTGTTTATGTGCTCCATGGGCACAGTGACCCACGGCCTCTACAACCAAGCTCCCTGAGGGCTCCTATTCTCCCCATTCCAGCCATGGAGATCATTAGGGCTCTGCAAAGAGTAGGTGCTGGGCACACAAGTTGATTGACGGACTGAGAACAACAAAAAAGATGAGTTCACATCTTTGGTTTGAGTTTTGTCTTCTATTTGACCACACACTAATTCATTTCTAAATTGCTTTATAAGTGGCTCCTCTTGGCCTCCCAGGGAGCCTCTGGGATTAGGTGTCCTCAGTTGCCCAGTGTGTTCTACAAGTATTCCCCAAAGGATTTTGAAGGGCCAGGCCCTCAGCTAGGGTCTGGGGTAAGAGAGGGAGGATCCAATTGCGGACCTGGGGACTGAATGCCTTGACTGGTGGTCACACCCAGAGGTGGGACATCTTGGGGATGTGATGGGATTCATCAGTCAAACCCTGATGGGTCAGCATATGAATGCACTTTAGTCCCCAGACTGCCCTCAGCAGGCCCCTGCTCTTCCCTCTCCTCAGGGATTCAGCTTTTGACAAGGTGAGGCGGGCCCTGCCCTAGGCTGAGGCTGACTGAACTTTCTCCCTCCCTCCTGGGCCTCACTTCACTCCCCGGACAGACCCTCAGCCTGTAGGGAGGTCCAGCTCCAGGCTGGGAACCCTCTTCTCTTTTAGAACTCACCGGAGAGCCCAGGTGCTGGGGTGGGGGGAGTAACACTGTGAAATGTGTATTTCCAGTTCTGCCTTGACCCTTCCCCATCCTGGAGGCCAGACTCTCAGGAAATGGATTTGCATCTCCCTGAGGAGACTTGGAGTAGCACGGTGATTCCCTTGATCAGTGCTCTCCACCCGAAATTTAAGCCAAGCCACAGATGTCACACATGTGAATTTTCTAGAACTACATTAAAAAAGTAAAAAGATAGTGATAAAACTAATTTTATATATTATATGTATAAAATATATAGGGGTGGGGGAGTGGGAGGTATAAACTATTGGCTATAAGATAGGTTCAAGGATGTATTGTACACCACGGGGAATATAGCCAATATTTTGTAATAACTGTAAACGGAAAGTAACCTTTAGAGATTATATAAAAATAAAAAAAATTAAAGAAATTTAAAAAAAGAATAAGGAAGAATAAAACAATGGAAACTAAACAAAAAACCCCACTAATTTTAATAATATGCAATTTAGCCTTATATGTCTAAAATATGATCATTTTTTAACATCTTTATAGGAGTATAATTGCTTTACAATGGTGTGTTAGTTTCTGCTGTGTAACAAAGTGAATCAGCTATACATATACATATATCCCCATATCTCCCCCTTCTTGCATCTCCCTCCCACCCTCCCTATCTCACCCTCTAGGTGGTCACAAAGCACTGAGCTGATCTCCCTGTGCCATGTGGCTGCTTCCCACTAGCTATTTTATATTTGGTAGCGTATATATGTCCATACCGCTCTCTCACTTCATGCCAGCTTACCCTTCCCCCTCCCTGTGTCCTCAAGTCCATTCTCTAATAAAGACGTCTGCGCCTTTATTCCTGTCCTGCCCTTAGGTTCTTCAGAACGTGTTTTTTTTTTTTTTTTTACGGAGTGAAGTAAGTCAGAAAGAGAAAAACAAATACCATACATTAACACATATATATCTAAAATATAAAATAATGATGTGATATTCTTTTTATTCATACTAAGTCTTCAAAATTCATTGTACTTTTTTTTTTTTTTTTTTGGTGGTACGCGGGCCTCTCACTGCTGTGGCCTCTCCCATTGCGGGGCACAGGCTCCGGACGTGCAGGCTCAGCGGCCATGGCTCACGGGCCCAGCCGCTCTGCGGCATGTGGGATCCTCCCGGACCCGGGCACGAACCCGTGTCCCCTGCCTGCACTGGCAGGAGGACTCTCAACCACTGCGCCACCAGGGAAGCCCTCCATTGTACTTTTTACACTACATATCCTGACCCATTAGGGTTTGACTGATGAATCCCATCACATCCCCGACATGTCCCAGCTCTGAGTGTGACCACCAGTCAAGGCATTCAGTCCCCAGGTCCGCAATTGTATCTTCCTTCTATCAGTCTTCACCATCTATATTTCAAGTGCTCAACATGTGCACATGGCTAGTGGCCCCACGTTACATAGTGTCATCCTAGAGCCAATGAACTGTGAAGAGGTGGTGAAGAGGGAGCCAGTCCTAAAGAGGCCCAGGGCCAGGAATAAAAGGGACCCAGGAGCCTGCAGGGACAAACACCTTGGACATTTCGATAGAAACAGAATCATTTTCAGGGTTCCCAACATGGTAAATGACGATTCCCAGATAAGCCCTCAGCTAAGACCCACCAAATGCCCTTGAACCATGTGATTTTGCCCACAACTGCATTGTCTAGTATGATAGGCATTCATACATGGCTCTTTAAATTTAAATTAATTTAAATAAAACTGAAAAGTCATTAGCTCAGTTACATTAACCACATTTCAAATGCTCAACAGTCACCTATGGCTAGGAGCAAGGTGCATGGAGCAGTGCAAATATGTTTCCATCATCACAGAAAGTTCTAAATGAACAGTGCTGGCCAGAACTTGGATCACTCCCTGAGAAATGGGGGAGTGGCCCCGAATCTCCTGAGTTGAACGTGCTGCCACTTGTAGTTATGGGGGCTTGAAATAAAACCTAAATTGATTTACAGAAAAATAAGGTCATTTTTCTTGCCTAACTGAATCTGTGGAATGAGATGCATAATTCTTTTAACTTTTAATAGACATTCTTTTTAACTCTTGGAGCATGTTGCTTTATTTGTAAATTTGGAAAGCAGTCCAATACTGCCTCACAAGATGTTATGAGGATCAAATGAGACAAAAAAGGTTAAATCCCCAACCCAAGGCCTGGCACATTGGGCTCCCTTCCCTCCCTCCATCTCCTCGTGTGTGTGTGTGTGTGTGTGTGTGTGTGTGTGTGTGTGTTTCCCCATCCCCTTTCCTCCACTCCTCTTGAATGGGGGAGTGGGCAGATTTTCAGCTCTCTGAAAGCGAGGGCCACACCACTGCCCTACCCTGAAGCCCCCATAGCAGGAGGGCCATGCTATGGCCAAAGAGGACTTGTGAGGAGGCAATTTGCAAACTGCCAAGTGGGTAGAATTAACAGGAGAAAACCACTTTACAGAAGGCAGAAAGAGCATCAAGGATTTGTAGAAGCAGTAAAATTAGTATGGTGAGCCAGAACTCCTGGAGAGAGTACAAGAAAATAAAGATGTGTGGGAAGGAAGAATTGGGGAGGGGAGAGAATTGAGGAATTCTTGGCATTCTTTTGACTAAAAAATGAGGTGAACCAAGAAGACAGCAGGGTTTAACCAAATAGAATTTCATGAAGGCTGACACTGCACTGGCTTGTCTAGACCATGCAACCCCCATCTCATAGGCAGTGATATCAGAGTGGGAATAAGCAGCTACAATTAAACAGTAAAGAAGGTGGAGTCACTCAAGGGCAGGTTAGCTGGGGGACAGTCTGGGGAAGAACACAGAACAATCTGTGCTAAAGAAAAGGGAAAAGTCATAAGGGTTATAATTTTAATTTTATCTAAATGGGTTCACTTGAACCTGATTGTTCAAAAGAGCTGGGAACAATACACATCTATTGTTTTTCTCACCAACTCTGGCCAAAAATGGCGTGTGTAATAAAGCATGTAGTGGCATCGCCACACTGTCTCACCTGTTTTCCTTGGCTGAATCCCTGCCTAAAGGGACGCTGGCTGGGAAAAGGTGGCAGATCTCACTCCTGACCAAGGAGAGGAGCAATTAGAGCAGCTGAGATGTTCTCTCTGCCCCTCACTGTTTGTCCAGAAAGTTGGGCCTCCTCAGGGGCTAGTGGGAGGAGAACAGAGTCAACAAAAACTGGGTGTCATAGAACAAGGATAAGCCCTGACACTGCTGTCATCTTGCCCTTCTGCAGCTGCTTCCTTTATCATTCTTGCAAGCCATACTACTGCCCCTGGTGCCTTAGAGCTAGGAGGACCCTAAGGGACCCAAGTTCAACCTGCTTTTTTATACCTAGGACTCAGTGGCCCAGAGAGCAGGAGGGAAGTGCTGGCTGTACACAGGAGCCTTGAGCTAAGGTGGGGAAGCCAGGCCAAGCCTCCTGGCTCAGCTCAAGAGCTCTCTCCACTGGATCTTGTGGCTTTTCCACCTGCCACTGGATTTGCACACACAATACATACCTGATGCTCTGGTGACTAAAAGCACCTAACTTTAACCAGCATGACCCAGGTCCTGCTGTCCTAGCTCTGACCGCCAGCCTGGTCATCAGAGTAATTTTTAATTCTAATGAAAATTCTTGAATGCAAGAGCTCAGGCTCACAAAGGCTGCGACCAGCTGTATAAGCGCTTGGTGGTTTGGGTTAATAAAATGTTTAGCTCTTATAAAATGCCTTTTCTCTTGAGGTGTTTTTTTTTTTTTTTTTAATTTTTTAATTTTTTGCGGTACATGGGCCTCTCACTGTTGTGGCCTCTCCCGTTGAGGAGCACAGGCTCTGGACGCGCAGGCTCAGCGGCCATGGCTCACGGGCCCAGCCGCTCCGCGGCACGTGAGATTTTCCCGGACTGGGACACGAACCCGTGTCCCCTGCATCGGCAGGCAGACTCTCAACCACTGCGCCACCAGGGAAGCCCGAGGTGTTTTTTGTTTGTTTGTTTTGTTTTTTTTATAATAATGAGATCCCTGACATGACTCTGAGACTTAAGTGCGTAGAAGTGGATGGCTGGAATAAAATTTAGACTCCGTGGATGAACACAATTGCCCCCAGGCAACAAGGCACAGAGAAGACTCTGTCTCAGCTCCTCCTTGCTTTCTGTGACATGTCAGAAGCTGCAGATAGAAGCTGTCAGAAGCCAGCTGCTACATCTGAGCTGTCCTTTTCCCTGTGGCTCCAGGGGAGACCACAAACCTGGCCCACCTTTTTGTCCTTAGGTTTCTAAGCTGACTCATGATCTGCTGAAGATTGCCTCTCCCTCATATCCCCTCACCCTTCCCTCCATGCCCAACAGTCCATGACCAAGCACTGAGAAAGTTCCAGTGGGTTCCCGCCCCAGACTCTATAAGGAGACTAATGCCCTGAGCTGGAGCCTCACAAGAGACCACGAGCTTCACAAAAACATAAAATGGAAAATCTGCTCTGAGGCCAAGGGATTGCACTTTAAACCCAAGCAGGCTCCCCACACCCCACTTGTGAACAGGGATAACAATCTAGGCTGTGCTGCTTCTTGAGGCGGAGTGAAAAAGGTGAGGATGGAAAGACACTTGCAAAAGATGAAGCCCTACAGAGAGAAAGGACTATTGATTTATCCCCAGAAGGGTTCCTGGGGCTCCAAGGGCTGTTCTGGCTTTAGAGTTTGCTGTTACGTGTGCTTATACATAGTCACCATATTCATATTTTACTCTCCCATTTTGCAGGGAGGCACCCACCTCCCCCCATTATTCTGGCCATCACAGATAGACTGCAGCTGTCTTGTTAATTGCTCTATCCTTAAGGCTGAGAGCAATGCCTGGCACATAGCAGAAGCCCACTGAATAGCCAGGGAATGAAGGAAAGCCGGAGCTCCCTGAGCGAAGGGATCAGTTTTCCTGTGCCCAGCGAGCGGGTAGCAGAGAAGCGCCTGGTTGGGTTGATAGCGCAGATGAATTCTGCACTCCACCACCCCTGCCTCTGTGTGTACCTGCCCCATGCTATCGCCTATATTCTTCAGAATGATAATAGAGGAACAGTATTCCTCGTAGCCACCTGAGTTCCTTGGGGTCTGATTCATCTTCCATCTCTTGGCTTGGCACAGTGTATGACTCGATACAAGTTGATGGAACGTATGATTACCCTTCTCTATGAATTTCTGAAATTCCCTATAATTGGGTCTAGTAAAATATAGTAATCTAAAGCCTGAGGGATGGAAGAAGAGAGATTCAGTTTACATGATGAACAGAGGACAGCTTCCCAGAAATTGGACTGTTCGTTTTAACCCCATATGTGTAGAGGAACAAAGGCATTCCTGGAAATATCTCATACTAGCCTGGCTGGGGTTAATGTACTGCCTGTTCCTGTCAGGCCTCCAAGGAGATAACTTATCCTGATAAAACCAACACCAATTTATGGAAATGTAAATAGACTTGTGAAGGGCATTCAACTGTAAGGGTAAAATTAATCAGTAAAGATGTTTGACCAAAGTACTTAAGTAAGCAGGGCAGATCAGACAGGAAACCCATTTGGCCTCACCCATATTGGGTATCTCTGAAGAACTCTCAAATCCCTTTCTTCCCTGAAAAAACAGAGATAACTTACATTTTTAAACTTAAAATTTAAAAACTATGTTATATATAATAAGGACCTACTGTATAGCATAGGGAATTCTACTCAATACTCTGCAATGACCTATATGGGAAAAGAATCTAAAAGAGTGGATATGTGTATATGTATAACTGATTCACTTTGCTGTACAGCAGAAACTAACACCACAATTGTAAGTCAACTATACTCCAATAAATATTTTTTTTAAATAATAAAAATAAAAAGCCTTGCACTTCTCTGTAAAACAAACAAACAAACAGAAAACAACTATGTTATACAGAATAAAAATATCACATCTCTCACCCTTTAGCCACCAGAAAAATGTTCTTTTGTGAGGAAGGTCACGGTAGTCATGGTCAATCATGGCAGTCAATGCTAACATCTCTGCGCTAGGAGTGATGGTGGCCCTCAGGGAGAGAAGCCCTCCTTTGTGGGTCCAGCCACTCCTCAGAGGTGGAGGAGAGGAAGGGAGGTAGGGTTTACTCTGTCCCCCAGAAAGCCCTCCCCAGGGAAACACAGAAAAAACTCTTTCCCAATGTATCTTTCCTTTAAAGTAAAGCTAATTGGTAACCTGATGACCTCACCAAAACAGAAAGCCCTTCTCATGACAGTCTGGGGACTGTCAGCCCATGTGCTAAGCAACAAAGAGAAAAATAAAAGCGAGGTGATTTTGCTCCCATGGCTCTTCTGGCTTCAGGTCCTGATTTCTTGAAGATTAAAAAGAAAAAAACAAACAAGAAATCAATAATTCTAGAACAAAGAAGACAAACAATGGAAGTTAGCCATGGGAGTGGAAAAGTCCAGCCCTCAGAAGGTTAACCAAGGGGCACTTGTGAGTCAAAGCACAGTTGGTTGGACAGCATCGGATGTCCTCATGTGGAAAGAAAGCCTGTGATCTGTCCATGCAGTGAGCTGAACACTCCTTGCCACACACCACACATGGGTATCCACAGCCTCTCACGTGGTCCCCACCATGGCTGGGAAAGAGTGTGGCCTGGGTTGTTCACATGGGAAGCCCAAGGTCACCAGCTTCCATGGGCCATCCATGATCCCATCTTTAGCAACGTGGTAATAGCTGTCAGTAATCATCACTCACTGAACAGACCTTATCTGATTTCATCCTCACGATTCTGTGAGTTTCATATTATAATCCCCAGTCTACAGGCAAGAAAAAATAAGACCCACAGAGGTTGGGTAACTTTTCCAAGGTGATTCTTTTATAAAATACAGTAGTTCTCAACCATGGCTGACTCTTAGACCCCCAAATCACAGTGCCCAGACTGCATGGTCAGCCAATTAAATCAGAATCTCTGGGGTAGAGTATTTTTTAAAGCTCCCTGGATGATTTCCAACGTGCAACCAAGGCTGGATAACCACGAATCTAGTCACTAGTAGGATCTGAATCTGATTCCAGGCCTCTGCTTACTTTTCTCTGCAATACTGCCAATCCTGAAGGAATAATCTAGAGATTTAAAAAAATTCATCAGATGGCTTTCCTACTGGACATACTGGGAGACCTGGGTTTCAGAAAAAGGAAATCCCATTTGACATCATGTTTACTTTCCTTATAAATAGGATTAAAAAAACAGGCTGAGGGCTAAGAGTCTTTCCCATACAACAGAGTGCATGGGCTTTGTGAACAGGATTTTCAGACATTCAAAATGCTTTTATTTTATCATCCAGTTCCACCATGTGCTTCTGGAAGGCTGAGCTGGAGATTGACTTCAGGGTCTCATGCTACCTTTTGGGGCCCACAGTGAGTGTTTCAACTCACGAAGGCATCCACGGCCCACCCCATGCTGATACCTCATCTGTTCAGACAGATAGGTCCTGCCTGCCAATTCCAACGAATGCTTCAGTTAATAGTTCTCATTTTCTAGGGCAAAATCATCAGGATTTAAACATCCTCCGATGACTGCCATGTGGAACAGAACATCCCATCTCCCTGACTTTTCCTGTCATAAGGAAATGATGGAAAATAATTTTCCATATTAAAGCGCCTGTTTTTCTGAGGACGAGGGCCACCATGGCCACTTTAGCTGAGACAGCTAGTTTGGGTTGTATAATAAAGGCTTGGATACTCAGAGCCTTCAGCCTGTCACTGCCATCTAATTAAACCTTTCCTCTTTACCCTATAAGATTATAGCTTATAACTGCCTTAAGGCGTCCCTCACAGTTCATCTCATGCAACTTCCATTCTCACTACTCACAGCCGCATAGCACAGACATGTTCTGGTGTCTGAATTACTTATGAAAGTATTTTTAAGCCCCTCAGTGTGACATGTTAGGTTCCATCTTACAGGGGAGTGTAGGGCACTCATTCGGTTTCCACACATTCATCCAAGGTACATTTACTGAGCATCCTACCTGTGCTAGACATGACCCAAGATTCTGGGTGAAAAACACCAAGTAAGGTCCAGCCTCTGACCTGAGCAAGTTTCTAGTCCAGCGGGGAAGCCTGATACATAAAAGGCAAATATAACCCAACGTGGTGGCTAAATGGTGGACCTGCCCATGGATCACTTAACTCAGCCGGGGAGGAGGGGATGAAGGGTGATTGGGGAAGGCCTCCTGAACAAAAGGAAATCTGAATGGAGGAAATCTTCACAGAGGCATCAAAGATGATCGGGAGCTTAATGACCAGTTGTAGAAGCTCACTTCTGCAGGGCAGCCAGGACTGCATTTCCCTCATTTAAATGTTTTAAGTCACCCTGAAGGCCCTTCACAAAATGGCTTTCCAGCTCCTTCTCCTGCCCAGTCCCCTGTGCTGAATCCCATACCACACCATTCCCCAACCAGGTCATATATTAATACATCCATATATTTCTGTTCTTGCTGGGCCTGTATTCTTTGTCAGGAATGCTCATTAGCCCTCTTGGCCCACTAAGCTCCTATGAATCCAACAAGGTCCAGCACAAATGTTACCTTCTCTGTGAAGATTTCCCCACCTCGGGGCAATCACAGCACTTGTGACATTATATTATAGTTATCTGTTTGCCTCTCTAGGCTATATGCTTCTAGAGGACAGGAACTGCCTCTTAATCATTCTCACATGCCCAGTGTTTGGTAGACAGGAGACATATCAATGCCTTCTTTTTGACGAAGGAATGAAGGAACAAAGCAACACATCAAAAATTCACATGCTGTGTGTGGTTAGGAAGGCCACAAAGTCTTTTCATGCTCTCTTGTAAGTTCCTTGTACTGCAAAAGAAACTATTCTGGCCAACAGAACACAGAGAAATGTGTATTTCAAAGGGGGAAAAGAAGTACATATTTCAATACTGAAGCCCTATTTTTGATCAGCAAAACCAAAGCAGATTCCCACAGGGTCTCCTTCACGGTAAGTATGTGATAGTTCCAACGTGCACACAGAGGCTTCCCTTACTCAAGAAGTCCATAGGACACAGGAGCACAGCCTCTGGTTAGCTTTTCGCTGTTGAGGACAAAATGGTGCAAGAGGTGTGTGCAGCTACAGGCATGGGAGCAAGCTGAGATATTGATAATCTTTAAAAAATATGTCTAGATGCTCTGCCACCAGATATACAAGAAATTATCCTGACTTCGAACAAAACAAGCTCCTTTCAATCAAAGCATGAGAAGGTCTGGTTCTTTGGAAATGACTTGACAAGGCTTCTCTGGACTCTAGCTTCTGCTGACATGTAAGAGCCAGGCACATTTTCATCCTCCCTCCAATGTTCGAAAGAGTACAGAAGACTGTCATGGGATAGAAAGCAGCAGAACATTTAAAAACAAAACCCTTCTGGGAACTTCCCTGGTGGTCGAGTGGTTAAGACGCCGCACTCCCAATGCAGGGGGCCTGGGTTCAATCCCTGGTCAGGGAACTAGGTCCCGCATGCTGCAACTAAAGATCCTGCATGCCACAATGAAGATCCCTCATGCAGCAATGAGGATCCCGCGTGCCGCAACTAAAGACCTGGCCCAGCCAAATAAATAAATAACTTAAAAAAATTAATAAATAAAAAATAAAAACAAAACCCTTTTGAAGCCTATCTCCTGTCCCGAGGGATTTTCACAGCTAATCCCACAGGGATCTTGGTGATCCTCCAAACAAGAGATTGATCTGAACCACAAAGCAAAGTGAAGCAACTGTGGCTGGACCACTAAAGGACAGCAAAGGAGGCCTGGAGGTTCTAATCCTATATTCTTTATGGTCAGAGACCACCTGCTTCACAGTCACCTGGTACCTGTTAAAAATGCACACTCATGGGGAACACCCAATATCTCCTGAATCTTAATTAATCTACTCTGGGGGCTGGCACAAGCGCTTACATTTTAAAAGAAGCTCTTCAGGAACTAAAGTTGGCTGACAACTTCTCTCAAACCATTAAGAACTGAGGCCTAAGGGTATGAAGACTCTTGGCACCCTTGTCCAAGTTCTGATGAGCTCTGTATTTCCAGACTGAGTTTGTGCCTTCTTTTTTGAGAACGTCAGCGCCTCAGTCCATGTGAAAGAGACTGTGTCTGTCCTTTCCAGTGCTTGGCACATAATGAATTCTCAATGAATGGTGGAGGGTGGAATAGGTGAATAGACTATACAGAGAGATCACATAGAAGGACAGGTGATTGCATAAATGCAACAATGAATGATGGAAACTATTGGAGAAATAATAGATTTCAATACAGCAATTACCAAACATGAACTTAGGGTGAGTTTTTTGCCTTGATGACATAGAAATCACAAATAAATTTCTCTCTGGACATTCCATGTCAGGCACTTAATTGAAATAGGGAAAGAAATAGTGTGGATCATTGGTCTGAAGTATGTACACAGGCATGTGCTATATGCATGTATACACACACACACACACACACACACACACACACACACCCCTAGGGATCTAGCGGTGCATTCAGTATTGATCAGTTCAGCAGAAAGACCCTTAGGTAGAAGGTGCAGCCTTTCTTGATGGCTTTGCTACTTAACCTCGGGGGCATAAACAGAGCCAGAAAATGTCTTGCTGGAAATGGAAATTTTAAAATCCATCCTGTATTTTAAAATTCCCCAGCATGCAGATAGAGAGGGGAATGGAATTTAGAGCACAAGGTACATTTATAAATCAAGAGATCAAATCAATCATAATAAATGGCTTCTTCTTTAGGTTTCCTTTCATTTTGTATTTGCCTATTCTTCCTGCTGCTGGTCTGAACTTTGGTTAAGAGAGTATCAAGAAAAAAAATCACCTATCTTTCCCCCATGCTTCAAAATCAAAGGGAAACTTCAGGTGGAAATACTCCAAATCTAGCATTAAGTGCTTTGGGCAATAGTGTCACCCTGACACGTGGCAACGGATGTTCAAACACAGTGTACATTGCCATGGGACCCTCCCAGCTTGTGAGCTATAATTCCCCCTTTCTCTCTACTCAAGAAAGCAAGTTGAAATACAAGTGAGTGAAATGGCATTACTATAAGTATAATCTTGAATGCAGTATAATTCTTTTAAAGTAAATCATCTGAAAACATTTGTAGTTGATTGTCATTAGTAATAAATTACTCGCAAAACACCGCATAGGGCTTCCCTGGTGGCGCAGTGGTTGAGAGTCCGCCTGCCGATGCAGGGGACACTGGTTCGTGTCCCGGTCCGGGAAGATCCCACATGCCGCGGAGCTGCTGGGCCCATGCGCCATGGCCACTGAGCCTGCGCGTCCGGAGCCTGTGCTCCGCGATGGGAGAGGCCACAACAGTGAGAGGCCCGCATACCGCAAAAAAAAAAAAAAAAAAAAAAAAAAAAAAAAAAAAAAATAACTTATTGGGAAAAAGAAATCAATCTGTCTTACTCAGTAATAGATGGAGTACTTGTTCCTCAGGGTGTGGAAAAAAATGAAAATTCCTAGCAAGCTGAGAAGACCCTTCCCCCTGGATAAATATCCTTTCAAAAGCATATTATCAGTGCTCTATAAATAGCTCTCAAAGTTTGCAAATGAAGAGTTAAGTCAACACCAGAGCATTGTAATGCTGTAGGTTGGCATATCACCTTGCTCGAGACTTATCCATTAGCTAAAGAATAGCTAAAGATTATCCATTGTCTTTTTGCCCACCCCACCCTCTTTTATAAACCACCCAGTGAAGGAATGGAGATTGGAGAGTCCCCCAGCCTCTGGCTGGGCCCTCCCTATTCATTCCTGCAGGCAGCTCTCAGTAAAGCCCAAAATCGTACTCTAAAATAAGGGTCAGTCGTCTTATTTTCCAGAGCAATTATGACACAAGGGTAAGATTAAAATAGTTACATCTGCAAAGTGCTAAGCATTGTACCTGGCCCATGGTAAGTGCTGTATAAGTGTTTGCTATTATGATGGTGACGAATCTCAAAGCTACAGCTGAGAACCATCACTGCCTGAGGCTAGGCAGGAAAATGAGACTTAATGTCCAAATTATTTTCTTTCTAAAAGGCAGGTGTTGCCAGTTTCCAAAGGGACATGGTCAGAGCTAAACCCCTGGGTGTCAAAGCATGGCTCATCTAATGCAGAAAGAGCTCTTGACTGGAAAGTATAAAAAAAGAGTGAAATGGCCTCAGCCATCCACCAGGTGACCTTGGGTACCTAGTGGCCTCCTGGCAAGTCATCTTTTTAAGGATAGCAAATGGCTTTGAGCTGAGAAGCAGTTGAGTGATAACCCTGTCTCATTCCCTACCTCTGACACCCTCCAATTTTGAGTGTATCTAGTAATCAGTGATGAAACTTGCCAATATTTCCCATGCTTTTCTAACCTGCAGTTCTTTTGGTGTCTTATGACTTTGAAGGAGAGTCAGGGGTGGGTAGGGGCAGGATGACTTTCTGAGAAGGCAGGAAGTCAGACATGGCAGCCAGCAAAAGTGTACTCAAACAGTCTGGATTCCTGGCCTGGCCTCAAGGGCTGCCTGGCCCTGCAGCAAGCTTCTTATCCAGGCACGAGCCCAGCACACCCTTGTGTTTCATACTTTTGCAAAGACACTTAAAGCAATTTGGGATGCTCGTGTCGCCTACTCATGCCCAATCGTAATCAAACCAAGTGGCTTTTCTGTTTTCAACCGTGACCTGCAATATATCCAACGACCATTATAACCCTCTCCTCTGGACACCATCCAGGCAGGTACCTGGACATTTAGCATACTTGTCCTGTCTTTTTAATTCTCCTCTTCCTTATTAAAGATGAGGATTCTGTTGTTTACAAGACAGCTGAATCTATGACAGAGAAGGGGCCAACTGATTAGAGAATAGGGAGAGAAGATTTGAGAGTTGTCTCTGCCCTGTTATTTTCTTGTGTTTTATCTTTCCAGCTAGACTGCAAGCTTTTTAAGCGTGGAAATGATGCTGAAATATGTCTAGCTCTTCCGTCACCTTCCCTAACTTCCTATGAAATGTTATTTGTAGTTACAGTAATAATGTGTACATAGCTCTTCGCATTTTATAAAAAGCTCTTACTCTTGGGGTCCAACTCTTTTTTGCCACTTACCCCAGAGACATTAAGAGACTTTCCCATGTCAATACTACCCAAAACAATTTACATATTACCACATTATCACATCACCAGGTAGGAGAGACAGAGCCAGCATCTGGACCCAGGTGGTGTGGCTTCAGAGCCTGCATACTTCACCATCACTGTACAGCCCCTCACCACGGTGGGCCCACTTCTCTTTTTATTCTATCACAAGACCTTCTCTCTCCATAGACAATTTATTTACAGAGTTTTAAAAAGTGAGTTACTGGAAGAAGAGGAACTCAAGGTCTTATTTCCAGTTACTGGAGAAATTTTATGAAAGAGGTAGGATTTCAGGAAATGCCATAAGCCCTTTGAAAAACTATGAATGGTGTAAATTCACATTAAATTACCTTTTCCAAAACACATACGTTGCTGTTCAAATACACAGCTGTCTTAGGGAGGCTCTGATGGACTTCTCAGGTAAAGTAACAGAGCTCTAGGTACATTTATTAAACCCACAAATCATTACCTGAGCAAACACCGGGCAAGTGAGAGAACCAATATACGAAAGTCAGCCCTGCCTGATTCTTCTTTTTTGCGGTACGCGGGCCTCTCACTGCTGTGGCCTCTCCCGTTGCGGAGCACAGGCTCCGGAGGCGCAGGCTCAGCGGCCATGGCTCACGGGCCCAGCCGCTCCGCAGCATGTGGGATCTTCCCGGACTGGGGCACGAACCCGTGTCCCCTGCATCGGCAGGCGGACTCTCAACCGCTGCGCCACCAGGGAAGCCCAGCCCTGCCTGATTCTTGCTCCCAGTTCAGCAGGTGCTTCACCACCCACGCCAAAGAGGCGAGATCACACCTTTTATTCTCAGCCACTTCTGATTTTCTGTGCAGAGCTGACTTGTGTCAGGTTGGAACAAATGAAGCAAATGAGTGCTCTCCTGTAGCCCGAGGCCCGGAGTACCAAAGAGGGAGGCAGCCCCTGGGCACCTCAGAATCATTTAGGAGCTCATCAGATCAGAGGGCGCTCAGGCCAGCTGTGGCCATCAGAGCACGGAAAACAGTGGCATATGCTCCTCCTACCATGAGGCCAGGGCCCCGAGAGGGGCTAGCTAGCTGAGGATAAATTCCCCTCCAGGAACTGTGTTCTAAGCCCCGCTCCCAATAGGCAGAATGAGGTAACCCTGTGTGGGCTCCTCTGGGATTCACCACCAGCTCCAGTATCAACCCAGTAGCCTCACATTCAGAAAGCAAGCAGTCCACGGACGGACCATCAACATGGCAGGAGAGGTACCTGGGGAGACAGCGCGTCAGACAAGAAAGGGGCATGATTTGTGCACAAGCACCAGGGTTCTCCCCAACCACTGGAGTCCACCCTGACCTCTGCCCTTATAGAGCTCCTACAGCAGGGCATCCTTGCCTTATACTCCGCCACAAGCCTGGCCATCTCATCTATTGTGTGTTCATGGCTCAAGGGCAGAGTTCTTCCCTCTAGCTGTCTTCTAGCACAGAACCTCCTTCAGTCTTCAGCACACAGGAGGCCCCAACACTTTCTGGATTAGGTGATGAGTCATTCAGAGCCCAGCTCATTCCCTGAGCTGAATCCTTCAGATGCCCAGGGCCCCTCAATCTGTTAGAGTTGAACAAACAAGCTCCTTCCTACTTGCTTTTGGTGACAGAAGAACCAGGAGATCAAATTATCAATTAAATGAAGCAAGCATAATGGAAAACAAAGTATCATTTGACAGGGCCTAATTTTTCCTTTCTTTCTTGCCTTAAGTTTTTGAGAGAATGTACTTCTTCCCCTTCCCAGAAAGCTGTGCAAATTGTGTATGGACTTTCTGAGTAGAACTCAGGTCAAATGAGCTTAAGTTTGGGAAACGTTCTGACTTAGAAAGAAGAAGCAAAGCTCATGGGAATTTGGCTAAGGGTTGGAATTTACCTGAAGGTTAATCCAAACTATGATGGGCGGCTATAAAGCAGCACAATGCTTGTCCAGTTATGTGCAGATGAAGTAGGGGATCTGGCAGCTGTCAAGAGGCTCCCTTCACCCTCAATTACTTTCCATACCGGCCTGTCACAAAGACTAAAAAAATCACACTATTAACAATTAATTGATAAGGTTCTGCATTAAAATTTATGTTTTAATGGGAGCAAGTTCAAGATATCACTATAGTTAGTAAAATGGCATTGCCTCCTGTGATAAGTAAGCCATACTGGCCGTGAGCATGTATCAGGGTTTTCCTGGGATTTTGAACTTTCTTGCCTAAGAGGAAGCCCTCATATGACTCACAATCAGGGAACAGGACACAGATGCTTCTGAGGAGAGCAGATTTGGGCAGGGCTGTGAAGAGAGAGACTGGGCTGGGGGATACAAATTCATTTGAGATACACAACAAAGAGGGGAAGATCATGGGAGGAGAGCGTAGGAGGACAAGTCAGCTGCTTCATTGTTCTGCCCTGTGCAGGGTCTGGTCATAAACACTTTTTATCTCCACAAAGTTAGTGCCTGGAGCACCTTCAACTAACCTTCCTATTTCTCACATTTCAGAAATCACACTCAGCTCCCCTAGAGTCAGTAACATATCAGTCCTGGCTCATGTAGCGCTGTCCATGGTGCTACTAGACAAGGTTCTGAAATCTTGCAACAAGGAATCATAGACTTAAAAGAACAAACAAACAAACAAAAACCTTCAAATATACATGACTGTCATTACTTATACTGCACTCAGTTCCAAAGAATGATGAACTTACAAAGCTGATGAACTGGGGGAGTCGTGGCAGGTGTCCCACTCCTCAGCTGGTCCCAACTACTCTCAGGCAGCCCCCACCTACAGAGACCTCGCTAGACGCTGTTTCTTCTTTGGGGGTCAGAACAATGGTTTCCTGAGCTTCTTAAACCTTCCCACCAAGATGTTCCAGAAAGGGCAGGAAGCAAGAGGGAAAAGAGAGGGACAGCTCAAGGCCCATCAAAAATGCAACATTTCTTTTATCTTACGTTTATCTTATAATTAGACAAAGTTTGCATCCTACTCCATAAAGCATCTGCTTTTATTCTTACATAATTCTCCCCCGACTCTGAAATTCCTGGGTACAGTGGATGCTTCAGGAAGCAGTATTTTTGGAGCAGAGGCAGGGACCTCTCCGGGTGGCTCAGCCTTCTTTTTTGCCATCTGAGCCACATGTGGGCAGATGCTAAGCCCTGTGTCAGAGAGCTGCAGGCCCTGGCTCTGTAATGGCCCGCCTGCTCTTGGGGCCTCTTAGGACCTGGAGAGGGTGCCCACTTAAACACAAAGTCTTAATAGTACCTGCCCTATAAGGCTGTTAGAAGGATTAAAGGAAGTAATACATATGAAATGCTCCATGCCAGGCACTCAAGAAATGTTAGCTATTAATATTAATATTTCTCTCCTCCTTGTATCTAGTTAGAAAAAGAAAAGATCATATCCTTTCCCTATTTACAGCCCTTTGGAGGCCCCTCAGGCTACAAGGCCCTCCACATGGGCCTCCACCAAACTCTCTGGCCTCATTTTCTGCTTCTTTCCCCGTCACTCATGCTTGGACTCCACCATTTAGTCTGGGATAATTTAAAGTCCCCATACTTCCCTGATCTTTCACACCTCTGGGTCTCGTATGTTCTGAGTGCTATCCCTGGAATGCCTACCATACAGCCTCCCAATCCACCTGTGACCCCCCTCACCTGATGAGACCCAAGGGAGACAGCACCCTGTCTGTGAGACGTCTCAGCCCCTCAAGCCTCCACGGACCTAGTGTGTGTCCCTGAGGCAGCACCCATCATGCTCTATCTCCATTATTTGTTATTTGTCCATCTCATCTTTCAGACGTCCTGCTCATCGCGGAGTAAGACTTCAGCTCTCTATGTATTTTCTGCACACAGAAGACACTCAACAAATGTTTGATGAATAAATGTGTGTATGTGGGCATGTGGGTGGGAGCATGTATAATGCTGGGATGGGGTGGTGGGTGCCACAGAAGATGAAGGATATACTTGCCCAGCACTACAGCCTGTAAACATGAACTGTCACACCCAGAGAGTAGGGATTCCATCTACACAAGTGGACTGGTCAATCCTCAACCCAGTGCTGTAGGATAAGAAGGCTGCCAGAAAGTTTCTATATTTCGACTGCAGTGGATACAGGGTTTTTGCTTGCCTATGAGTCTAACAATACTGTCTTCTCCCCACCAGCTGAGTGCACAGGTCCAGGGGACACACACACACACACACACACGCACACACACACGCCTTTCCTGACACTAGCCATTTCCTGTCACTTCAGTTTTGCCAAAACTGTTTCTTTACTCCTGCATGGGTGTTTTGTTCAAAGTTTTATATGTTTCATTATAGTCATTTTCATTATCTTATCCATTTTGCTTTCTGCAGGCTGCATTTCAAGTTATGACTGTTTTGCATTATTTTTACCTATTTTTTTTTTTTTTAGCCTTTAGATTTAAAAAAAAAGGGGGGATTCTCCTGAGGAAAGGGAGCAGCTCTAAGATTGTTCAGAACCGGGGTACAGAGGTTGCATACAGTCTGTGCCTTTGGGAATTCCCAGATTAATGGTAAAGACAGGAAACAAACCCTGAAAAAGAAGACATATCAATTCTTAAAAGGCACACAAAAATGAGCCCCAAATAGTCTCAAGCACCTCAGTACCCAGGTTGCAGGGGGATGAGTGAAGGAGGAGGTTAGACAGGCAGGGCAGAGTCAGGGAAGCAGTTTCTCAAACGGTCATGACTACCTCTCAGATTGTCTAGGCTGTAATTCTCAAAGTACTCGCACCTCCTTCCTGGGTTTTCCACACAGCATGGACAATCACTAGGCAAGATTATGAGGCTGGGCTGCTTGCTCACCCAAGAGCCTTCCCCCCCCCCACCCCGCACCAAGCATCACCATTTGAATTATATGATTCAGCACTTCCTAAAGGAGGCTGCAGCCACTTTCTGATACAGGACCAAAGCAAGGAGAGAAAGGAGTGGACAAAGCCAAGACGTGATCAGATCTTTTCTTTCCAGCCTCCCCATGCCCCAACATCTGGGTTTCTACCATTGAATTTAAGGTGGGAAGGAGGGAAAGAGGAAGGATGGTCACTGGGCAGCCAGCAACAAGCAACTGTGCTCAAGATGTTGGTGGAAAGTGGTCTCAGCTAAGTGGTTCAGTCACACAGAGAGCAAGGATGAGGGGAGACAGCCAAAGGGAGGAGACCAAGGGAAAGAAAGTCATCTGTTGCATAATGAGAAGATGGGCTTCTCATTATGCATTAAGGTATGCTTAATGAATGTTTTGATTGTTTTTCTTCAGTAACAAAAGGCTACATGCTTCTCTGCTATCTTACCTCTTGACATTTAGAATTATGGACATTAGTCCTTCACTCAAGTAGTATTAGGTCAGTTAATATTTATACTCCTCTACTCAGGGTGGAGACCTCTGACCTCTTCCCTTTTCTATAGGTATTTACTCTCCAGGTCATCTCATACTCATATCTCATCCAGTACTGTGGCTTTATATTAGATAGGTGGATAGGTAGATAGGTAGGTAGATAGATAGATAGCTCTCAAATTTATATAGCCAGTCCCTTTTTGATCTCTGATTCTGAGATCCTGATTCCACCCCCCCCATCCCTCACACTCCATCCTCTAAAAGTTTTCATCAACTTAGTCTCAACTCCATCCTTCCATTTAATTAGGCCAAAGGTCTTGCAGTTGTCTACCACTCTCTCTCATACTCCCACAGGAAAATCTGTTGTAGCAACCAACCACTTTTCCTCACACCTCTACTGCTACCATCCTGCACCAAGTCACCATTATTTCTTGTCTGAATTATTACAGTGTTTTCCTAACTGATCTCCCGGCTTCCATCCTTGTCCTATTCTGTTCTCAAAGTAGCTACCAGATTGATGTTTTCAAAATCTAAGTCAAAGCATATGACTCTCCTACTCAAAATCCTCCAACAGTTCCATCTGCCATAGAGTGAGGGTCAATGTCCACATATTGTCCTACAGGGATGAGTCTCCCACCTCCACCTCTCTGATTTCATCTCCAAACACTCTTCTCTCACCTATTCCACACAACAATATTGGTCTCTTTGCTTCCTCTTGGACACCCTAGGGCCTATGCACTTGTTGTTTCTTCTGTGTGGACCCTCTTTCCCAGATAACTACACAGCCTGCTCCCTCATATAATTTGAGTCTTTCCTCAAATGTTTCCTAAGCTGTGTGAAGGCTTCTCTGACCACCCTATATCAAGTGATTCGTGAAGGCACCAGTTTTGTTCACTGATATATGCCTGATACATAACACAGCCTGACATATCAAAGACACTCATTACATGCTTTTGAAGGATGAGCAAATCTAGCTAAGTTGGTCATATGATCCAAGTTGGGACATTTGACCTTTCTCTCCTGGGTCTGTGAATCCTGAGGAATGGGAGGAAGGAAACACCAACTGGAGTGTATCCATCCCAGCAGTGGTGCCCTGACAGTCTTGGCCTGGATACCTGGCCTGTCCTGGATCCATTTTTTTCTCAGACTGACTCTTCATCTATACCTTCAATTCTGTGAGCCACTCTACCTCTTTCCAATAAATTCTCTTTCTTTTTCAAATTAGCCAGTGTCATTTTCTGTTGTGTGAAAACTTAACAACTTTAATTGACGGGCCGTCTCATTTCCCGATTCTTGTTCTCTCCTGCTCTGGGTTCCCCAGCCACTCAGCAGAAGTGTTACACGTTCCATGAGAGTTCTAGTCAGACTAGTTTAGTTGTCTTGCTATCGACATTCTAAGAACTCCTCTCCCCTAAAATGTTATTTTTGTACTAAAAATAATACTAACAGGCTCCCATATTCCTTTATAGCTCTAAAGTGTAGGTTAACTCCTCATTTTACTGAAAAGAAAATGGAAGCCCAAGAACTGAAGTGGCAGAGTGTGTGAAAAGAGTCCAGAGTTTAGAGCTTGGCTGCTAAAGAAAGAACACAGAATTGAGAGGGAGAGTGGCCAAGTGTGTGCTCAAAAATGCTCATTCTCAGTCCTGGCAAGTGCTGGAACAGTAGAGTCAGTCATCTTCCTGCACAGTGTCTAGGACTGATCCCTTCCGCCTAAAGCATAGCTGCTGGAATACGACAGCCCCCGCGAGCAAATAGCTTGAGGTCCCCACTGGACTGCATCGCTTGCTTTCTTGCCTTTCCAAGGCCGTGTCTGGCCATGGAAAATCCTCAGAGATGATGCCCACCTGGCAGGACCCAAACCACCATGAGCTTTGTCTGTTGGGCTGATCCTGCACAATTTCTCTGACATCACCAGGCTTGTTTTCATTGGAAGGAGAGCAGCAGGGGTCAGGGAGAAAGAAATGCTGGTAAAAGCTCTTTAACAGTCCGGCATGAGTGCCCACTGATAGTATCTCTCAACTCTAACTGAAATCAGCCATAGGGCCTTAGCCAAAATGAATTTTCGGTCTAAGATTTCTGGAAGTTCAGAAGGCATCTTAACTGAATGACCAACAGTTGATCAGCACCCTGGACAGTGTCCTCCATGAGCCCAAAGAGGATGGACCCCTGAAACCAGCTCCAGGAGGCCAGGTCCTACACTCTGCAGGTGGAAGAGCCCAGCTGTTCCATCTTAGTGCCTGTCCTCAAGATCACCCCAGAATACCAGGAGGAAAAACAAACACATGAACACAAACAAACAAAAAATCTGCAGCAACTCCGTAGAGTAAATATCAGACTGCTGGAGGGATAAGAGCTAAATAAAGAAAGTAAAGCTTTCTGGAAAAGAGAGGCCTACCCAGGGCTTTGAAGGAAGGGAGGAGCTTGGTGTGATAGAGAGACGGGTACACAAGGCAGGAGGGTACAGACAGATAAAGACAAACCAGACAATCAAGTCCGACACACTGATTTCCGTCAATACATTTGAAGTGTTCCCCCATCACACCAGGAAATACCATCTCTGAAAAGAATGCCCAACCCTGTCTTCTTCAAATTATATTCAGTTATATTCTTCAAATAGTCTCAAAATCAACTCTCTGATAAAGCTCTTTTCATTCCCTCCTATCTTTTTCTAAAAATGGACTTTTACCTTCTAACAATGGTGACTATATTTAGACCTGATGAAATATTAGCCATGCTATGAGACCTCTCACTTTCAGCGCTGCTGTTCCTCTCCTGATTACTCAGCTCTATTGTTTCTGGGTGCATTTTTCCTTCCTTTATTCCTAGATCCTCAGTCCTACACTCTGCCAGAACTGTTCTCTTCTGGAAAGCTTTTAGAATTTTACTTACAGGCTGCCAATGTCTTATTTCCTTTGCCCTTTGTTATTTACCTGTCGGGATTTAATTAGGCGAATTAGAAATAGTCACCTCCCTTTCTCCCTACTTTGAGAAAAAGTCTCTGATTAAATTTTATGATTAAAAACTATTTTTCTTTATTCAAGAGTCTTTTGAGGAACCAAACTCAGGCTAGTGAGAGCCAAGACACACTCAGCATGTCTCTTTCATATGGTAATGACAGGGAGTGTGGACCAAGGGACGAAGAGCATTTCTGCAACAATGGACAAGAGGGAGGAATCCTAGATCATCAGGCAGAGCCAGTTCCAGAGGCCAAGACTGGGAAAGGTAAGCTGTCTCAAAACCAGAATTGAAGCAATGCCTTCAGTCACTCCTAATCAGAGTGATCAAGGTGTCTGCTTTCTCCCCATAAGATCAAGTCTCTAAAGGGACTAAATAACTTCCACCTGAAGGGACACGTGCTCATTTAAATTGGCCCACTGTGGGCTTTGATCACCTGTCATTGGGGCCCTTCAAATGGCTGGAGGGGGTGTTGCTCAGTGTGAGCAGGAGGGCTTTCTTTTTTTTTTTTTTTTTTTGCGGTACGCGGGCCTCTCATTGTTGTGGCCTCTCCCGTTGTGGAGCACAGGCTCCGGACGCGCAGGCTCAGCGGCCATGGCTCACGGGCCCAGCCGCTCCGCGACATGTGGGATCTTCCCGGACCGGGGCACGAACCCACGTCCCCTGCATCGGCAGGCGGACTCTCAACCACTGCGCCACCAGGGAAGCCCGGGAGAGCTTTCTGAATCATGTCACCACATGACTCACGATCATTAAGACGTAGAAAATAATAGAATCTTGCCAAACTTCCTCTTCACTTTGGCTTCTGTAAACACAGAGCCTACCAACAATGGGATGGATGAATTCATATTACTAAACCAAAACACACTGGTAAATATAACACGCTCAGTATAAACGGTGCAGGAAAATCCCCAAAGGCAAGAAGAGTGCAGAGGGACCAGGCCAAACAGATCCCTCCTTAGCAGTCTTGTTCCTCAGGACTTCTTGTACAGGCACGGGAGGAGGAAGGAGGAGGGACAGGGAAAACACAGCAGCTGTAAAAGATGGGGCCAGGCAGAAGTGAAGATTCAGGCCATCTTCCTTCCTGGGCCTTCAAGCCCTGGGCCTTGACACTAAGCTGCACCTAAGCAATTGTTCTACCCAAGCCCTGCTGCTGGGAAGCAGGCGTGAGGAGGATGGAGGTATGAGTGCTGAAGGCAAGGCCCTCACGGAGAGCCCTAGCCCACAGAGTGTGCATCCCAAACTTGTAAGCAGATAGGTTGGCGGTCCCCAGAGAGAGAGAACCAGGAATGGTTTTCTTGACATAAGAGAACCCGTTTTGGCCTAAGCCATTTTGTGAGCTGAGCTTGGCCACGATGCTTCCCCTTGAACAGGTCTCAGTAATTAACGATCTTAAAAGAACAAGGGAGCAGTGGTTAAGAATCCGCCTGCCAATGCCCAGGACATGGGTTCGAGCCCTGGTCTGGGAAGATCCCCCATGCCATGGAGCAACTAAACCCGTATGCCCTACTATTGAGCCTGTGCTCTAGAGCCCGTAAGCCACAACTACTGAGCCCGCATGCCACAACTACTGAAGCCTGTGTGCCTAGAGTCCATGCTCCGCAACAAGAGAAGCCACTGCAATAAGAAGCCTGCCACCACAACGAAGAGTAGCCCCCGCTCGCCGCAACTAGAGAAAGCCCGCACACAGCAACAGAGCCAACACAGCCAAAAATAAATAAAATAAATAAATAAGTAAGTAAATAGAACAAAGGAATGCAGGAACAGAGGAAAGGCCAAACAATAGTGCAGTGATAAAGCAGAGTCCTAATCCCTCCTCAAGGGATGTATATAATAATACATCTTTGAGTTCTACAGGAAATAAGGCTCCCACCCAGGTGGAAGATGGAATGATGATGTTGACCCCTGACTTCAATCAACTAAAGCTTGGACTCTGTGGACCTTGGTCCCAATTCTACTCTGAGTTCTCCTCTGCTTAAGCCCCTTCGTGAATATGCATGTACCCGTAGCCTAAAACTTCCCCAATTTTGCTGTTGGGGAAGACACTGCTTTGGGAATGATCCTCAGTGCTCTCCTTACTTGCTGCAAATAATAATAAATCCTTCCTTTTCCTATCTTTGGCTTGGTTGTGTCTTTTGGCTCGACACCCAAGAGGTGAACCTGAAACAGTAGGGAAGGGGGCAACCTTTAAAAGAATGAGAGCCATTGGGGATATGACACAAACTGGTTAGAACCAACTAGGTCCAAGACAGCAGAAGACTCCACTTCCAGTAAAACTTGAGCCTCATTATATGCTCATTGTAATACGTTAGCATGCTAAATGACACACCCTCAGGCACCAAGACAGTTCCGAGGTCGACCATAAAAAGGCCCCAAAGTGGGTGGGGCCCAGTTCCCGGAAATCCCCACCCCTTTCCCCAAATAGTTGGAATAATCCTTCCACTCATTAGCCTATGAAATTACCCAGCCCATAAAAAGTCACCACACCATATTTTGGGGCTGCTCTCACTTTCGAAGATGACCCCATGCCCTGGGGCTGCTCTCGCCTTTTGAGACAGACTGCATTCTTTCTATGGAATGTGTCTCTCTCTAAATCTACTTCTTGCCTATCACTTTGCCTCCCGCTGAATTCCTTCTGTGCTGAGACATAAAGAACCTGAGCCTTAGTAAGTCCTGACACCAGGTGAATGATTCTAATTAGAAGACCATGGGCTCAAGTCCCAATCTGGGTTTCGGCGGGGTTTGAGTCCCAACCTGAGGTGCGTGGTCTCAAGCCCAGTTTTCAGGTGACACATTGAGTGTGCAGCCAATATTCTGTGCGCCGGAGACCAGCCTTAGGTACCAGGTGGCAAGAGTCAACATTCTGCCAATCTGAAAGGACAGTCAGCCGGGGCACTTGGGGACCCCTGCAGTGACCGTCTGCATTAATTAACTTGACGTCAATGTGGAAGTGTTCTAAAGAACTGCATTAAAAGAACCTGTTGGGGCTTCCCTGGTGACGCAGTGGTTGAGAGTCCGCCTGCCCATGCAGGGGACGCGGGTTCGTGCCCCGGTCCGGGAGGATCCCACATGCCATGAAGTGGCTGGGCCCGTGAGCCATGGCCGCTGAGCCTGCGCATCTGGAGCCTGTGCTCCGCAGCGGGAGAGGCCACAACAGTGAGAGGCCCGCATACGGCAGAAAAAAAAAAAAAAAAAGGAGTAGAGTAGACAGGATTCCTGGCAGGCAAGATTTGGCTTAATTTGCCTGAGGTAAATTGATTACTGATAGTGCCCTCATAACTCCTGGAAGGAAGACAACTGGGTGAGCTGCCAGGGCTGAGTCAGGAAGTCACCTGCTGGAGCCCAGGGCAAGTGGGGATGACGCTACACAGACGCAGGCCTTCTCAGAAGCAACAAGTTAGGGCGCAGAAAGGCCGAGAGAACAAAAACAACGAAGAAAATGACAATGGGTCAAACCTAGTCACCATGAATTCTGAAGGAATTATTCTATTTCTGGGAATTTAGCTGGAACAAATCTTATTTTATTTCTGAGAATTTGGCTGGAGTAAATCTTAGCAAAAAGGGACCATTGGTTCAAGGAGACCTTTGGCCAAAGAGAGTTGTCATAAAAGGATTCCCTTCACTCAACCAGAAGTCCTTATGTACTAGTACCCATGGCTTTTCTCTCTATGTCCACACCTGAACCAGCTGGAGTCCAACAGAGGTAAAGTAGGATTCCTTATTTGAGAGTCCCATACCCTCCATTTCCTGTGGGCTCAACACCCAGACCCCTGAATCACTCGTAGTTTTCCTGGGCACACAGCAACGCTTGTGGGATTGGGTTGAATTACAGAGGGAGCATTGTGGTTCACGTCTTAGTCTGCTTCTGCTGCCTCAGGCACTTTCCCAATAAAGGACAGTAAATAAAGGCCCTGGCTAGGTCCCTAATGCCCTACCCTCCCAGCTCTCACCTGTGGATGAGGTCCCAGAGAAGCTGCCTGGAGGGTAATCATACCTGGAGCAGGTTTAATGAGTTGCGGGAGCCTAATGCAGAGGAAGAGGAAGGATAATGGACCTGAGAGATTCAAGTTATAGAAACAGATCAGTGCAGCTCAGTTCATGGTATGTCTGTGTCTGTGTGTATCTGATTGTCTGTGTTTTCAGGGGTGGAGGATACTACAAAAATACTTCAAAGCATTGTCAATGGCATTATTTATAGGTCCAGAAAATGTATTGCAGCAGGAAGGAAATAAGAGTGAAGATAGAGATTAAAGCACTGAGAAGAAATTAAGAGTCAAGGAAGGGAGCCATTTGTGAATGTTTCATGTGATACAGACGTTACTTCACAAAAGATGGGGGAGAAATGTGAACTTCTGGCCAAAGCAAGAGGCATGGAGGGTAGAGGAAAGAGATGAGAGCCTGGGGTTGGGGGCCTGCCCACCAGACAGCCCCTGCCATTTCCCTAGGTGGCAGGGAAGGCGCTGTGTAATTGGTTCCCCACCAGTTGTTCGGAGGCTGCTAATTAAGCAATTACAGTCAATCCGAGTGCCCTGGGAGAGGCTCTTGGGAGAAATGGTGGGAATACAGGCAAGATCAGCTTTCCAAGGAGGGCCAGGCCGCCTCATGGAAAGGCTTTGGGGTCAGATCTTTAGATAGCTCTCCCACTGGGGTAGAAAGAAATACTCCCAGTCACCGTCTCTACCTGGGCAGTCCTGGGGGAGAGGGACCGGGACTGTTCACTGGCCTGAGTAGGCCTGACAGCTTGGGGGTGCTGGTTACAACCAGGGGGGTGGAACCGAGAACCCTCAAGGCCTCGCAGGAAGCCAGGCTGCCGGCGTGGGAGTGAGGAATCGGGAAATCCAGCACAAGCGCCTGTTTTTAGGTGTGAGGACTGGTGCTAATGTAGCCTCTGGCCCGCCCATCAAGAGAGATCATTAAACAATTCAGCTTCAATAATCGAGAGCAGTTGTGAGTCTGCTGGTGACCAACCCAAACCTCAGAAAAGCAGAATCAGTCTCAAGAGTTGGAAGTGACCCTACTTATTCACCCCTAAAAGCTCGTATGCCTGCTATGTGCCAGGGCTGTGAGCAGAGCTGCCCCAGGATGACCCAGGGATCTCACCCTGCATTGTTTGGGCCGTGAGCCAGCTGAGACTGGGAGCGTCCCCTTCTCCCTGTGGGCAGGGTGGCGCTCAAGCGGTGCTTCCCAGGGGCGGGGGATCTCCATTCTGTTGGAGTGGGGTCTACAGCTTCTCTGGGTACCAGGCAGCTAGCTTCCCCAGACTACTCCTGTAATCCGCTAGCTACCCAGCTCCAGCCTGCCTGTGCCAAGGCCCTTCTAGGCCCTTCATTCCAGCCTGCTCTTTCCCTTACCGTCTGAGAGGGAAGATGCGTGAGCGGTGGGGTCCCTCCGCTGGAACGCAGACCCGGAATGGGCCCCAACACCTCTCTTTATGTCTCTCTTCTCTTACTGACCTTCAGCCCACGTAAGGCTGTTCCTTAACCCATGCCGTGTGACACTGTAGAATTGGTCCCAAACCCTAATGCAATGGTTCTCAAGATTTAGAGGCATTAGGATCACTACAGGAATGGAAATACAGGTTTCTGGATCCAGCTCCAGAGATCCTAAGTCAATAGATCTAGGGTAGGGCCAAGAATTTGCCTTTCCAACCAGGGACCACGCCTTGGGAACCACTGCCTAATGCCTGAGAGGTAAAGATCAGAGGGACCCAGCCTGTAACACACAGGTACCATTAATTACTGGGGATACAGCAGGGGAAAAAACTCTGAGAAGCAAATATCAAACAAAGATTGTATATTTAAAATTATAAATTGTTTAAGGCTACAAAGGAGAAAAAGGGTGCTGTGAGTAAAAGCCAACAGAAGGACTAACTTGCACTGGGAGCACGAGGGTCAGGGGAGGTCTCTGGGAGGAAATGCTTTATGGGGGCGTTGTATCCCCTCCATTTTCTGGGGAAACAGGATTTAAATAGTCTCCATTTTTTTAAAATATGGAAATTCGGGTATTGGTATATCCAAACTCTATTTCCAGATATCCATTTGCTCCTGAAAGCAGCTGAAAAGACCTTTGCTACGTAGGCCAGTTGAGAAACTACGGTCACCAGACTTAAATGCCATCTATCCGGGATAATGTGATGCGAGGCAGAATTGGTGCTAGAGCATGCCTTGGCTTTGCTCCCGGGCAGAGCTGGTTTCACTCTGTCAAGGGGCCACAGCTGCAAGGGCACAGAGGCCAGGTCCTGGGACGATGCACCGTGTGTAAGATACAGGAGGCTAATAGGACCCAACAAGCCATGCTCCTGAGTCCAGCTGGACTCTGTGGGGATGGAGGGGAAGGGTGGGAATTTGGGTTCTCTTACTGCATGATTTCCACTCCTTAATGCCCAATCTTGACCATCAAAAACAAAACAAAAACGCACATACACACACCACATTCAATGTGTCTCACAGACAGCCACTTTTCAAAGATCAGAAGGAGAAAGAAATCCTCGGTTAACGGAGGAGTTATTGAGCAACTATTATGTATAGAAGTACATATAATCCCCCAGACATAGTCCCCGCCCTTGAAATCCTTAGATTTGTTTTAGAGACAGCACGGTGCCTAGCACAGGGCAGCTCATTAGGAAGAAACTCAGTACTGGGGAATGGTAATAAAAACAACGAACAACAAAAACAATGTTATGGTATTGTGTAAATTATATAACCATAATCATAACTCTGCCAAAATATGTTGCTCCCCTAGGAGGGGAGCTTCCCAGGCCAAGATCAACAAACACAGGCCCTTCCAGGGGCCTTGTACCAAACCCTTGTACCAAAAACCCTCCTGGCCCACTCCAAGTGGACATCCACTCTGAGGTGCTTTTCTAACTGGAAGGCTGGGTCTGGCTTTGTGGAGACCTGTCCCCTTCCCCAACTGGGCTGTCTGACCCCCCCATGGCTCCTGTCACCCAGAGGCCTCCCTGCACTAGACCCCTTGAGCCAGGTCTGCCCCTCCTCAGCTTTCTTTAAAGTCTCAGGCCTGAAACCCTTACACTGTTCTGTTCCTACTGTCCCTGGCTTCAGCCTTCTAACATTTCCTGTTCACAGCCTCTCCTCACCCTACATTTGCTCTGCTTTGGCCTCCTTGCTCTGCCCGAGACTGAATTCTCCCTCTGGCTCTACTGCTTTCGGCAGCCAGGTCTCACCTGGCTCTGGAGGCTCAGCCCTGGACACCGTCCAGTCTCCCGTCCCACTCAAACGTCATCAGGGTTCCCACGAGGTTCACTTAGCCCCTCAAGAAGAACCCAAATAGGACAGGCCTCCAGTGCACCTGGCTGGGCAAGAAAGTTACCCACGGCAACCTCAGAGCCCAGGCAGGCACACCGCCTGTACACAGACAGGCAGACGGGATGTAGGGCACCAGGGAAGGCTTTTGGGAGTGTTTTCAACTGGGCTTTTAAATAAGAAGGGATGATACTGGATGGGCAGGTTTTCGCTAGGGCGAGAGAGGATACCTAGTATAGGGGGATTGAACAGCAAACAAAGGACAGCATGGGCAGTACTCAGAGAGCCCCAGAGAGCGTACTATGCTCAGAACCTCAGTGTCAGGGTGAGAAGGGACCTTCACCATCATCTCTCCGGCAGGCCCTCACCTCCCCACCCTGACTGTGGCCCCAGGGAGACCGCCTGTTTTCACCATCTGAGCCCTGGGTGATGGCAACCGTGAGCTGTCTCTACACAGAAGCACTCCCTCTCCACCCCAGGGATCAGCGTTCTTGGGCCTCTCAACATCCTCAGCCACTTAGGGAAGAACAGTGGACTCCGGGGTACAGGCCTGGGAAGATATAGATTCCTCATCCTTTCCCCTCTACATGTGTCAAGCAGAGCTGCCTACAGCCCTGCCACTCAAGTGTGTTCCTCAGTGTCCACAACCAGCAACGACAACATCAGCCGGGCGCTCGTTAGAAATGCAATTCTGACCCCTCCCCAGGGCCGCTGAATTAGAACCTGCATCTTAGCAAGACAGAAGCTGATTTGTGTGCGCATTAAAGATTGAGAGGCGCTAGTTTACAGCGCTAACCTGGGGAGGAAGCAGCTCCCCTCGGCCACCTCTGTCAGTGCAGTGTTCTCGGGGCCCTTGTTGGAGGTGGGGGGATCCAACGCAGGCACACACGGGCAGGTGGCCCAGTGGAAAGGACGTGGGATTTGGAGTTGGAGGATCTGAGTTCAAGTTCTATTTTACCACATACTCCTACATTTCCCTTGTTTGAGCCTCAGGTTTTGCATGGAGAAATAAGAGCATCAACCTCACCAAGTTACTGCAAGGATCAGATGAGATAAAATATGTGAAAGTAAAGTGGGTGCAGACGTTAAAACGGTGTGTGCACCACACGCAGAGACATGCACACGTGATAGATTTTGAAGCAGATGGTCACCCAGCCCATTGCTCCAACAGATTCAGCTACATGGAGGACATCCAAGGGCAGCAACAAGTAGGTCCTGACAAGTTCATCTGGGGCACAGAGGGAAAAATCAGACACAGCTTTGGGTCTGGTGGAAACTGAGCCGGGGACAAGGCTCAGGAATTGAACCTCTCCTCCTAAATCTTCAGTTTTGTAAGCCAGGTCATGGGAAAGGAATCATGGTCTTCGAATTGTACTTTAAAATCTCTTAAGCTGTAGGTGGCAGCTTTTTTGTCCTATTCACGGCCAGGCCAGGATGGGATTATGGGGAATCAAAGGATAAAGATGGGAATTACAAGTCAAGTAGGGACAGGTGATAGGGGATGTGATCTCAGAGGCCTCCTGCTAATGCTGCCTTGCTTAGGACATTAGTATCTATGCTCTCCAGAGCAGACAGGGTGGGCAGGTAGCCTTAGAATCCAAGTTTGGTAAGGCTGCTAAAAACATTAGAGTTCACTCAACTTTCTCATTTTACAATGAGCAAAACTGAGGTTAAGAACGTGCCCTAATGGTAAACTTGTGGTAGAACCCAGGTCCTGACAGCTAGTCCAGGCCACCAGGTACTTTCCCCAAGAGGTCCTGCTGCATTCAATCACTTAGGAGCCCCCAAAGGAAGAATGATGGGCGGTGGGTGGGTGATAAGCTGGCAGGAAGGAGTTTCCTGGGGAGAGCTTTATGGAAGAGGCATCTTTGAGTTGCGGCTCCAGAGAGGGGAGGGTTCTGACTGGGATCAATCCTCCCAGGACCTCTTTGATGGGACAAAGGCAAGCAATTGGGTGGGGGAGGAGAAGCGAGCAGTTGCCTGGGAGGGTCAGCTACTTGGATCAGGTGAGTTTGGGTTGAGGTGGAACGGGAGAGAGAGCAGGAATATGCGGACGCTGCTGGCCGGTGGGAAGTTCACAGTCACATTTATGAGACTGCACTGGGGGAAGCCCTGGGGAGGCTGTGCAGGGCCAGAGCCAGACAGACACCCACCTGCAGGTAAGGAAAGCGGTTTTAGTGGCCATATGACAAATGTCTAGAGAGAGATGGAGGCTGACTTACAATTCAACTCAGAGATTTTCAGCAAGAGTCAGGAGAAGGTGAGCGTGGAGTAGGATGACCAGTTTGCCTGGGACTGAGGAGTTTCTGAGAATGTGGAGCGTTAAATGCTGAAACCAGGATAGCCCCAGGCAAATTGAGATTACTTGTCACCCTGGCAGGGCGGGGAGGGCAGCCGGCCTGGCCTGAGGGCGCCTGCTGGAGAGACAGGTGGAGGAGAAAGCTGGCTGAGAACACGGGACCCCACCTGCGAACTTTAAACTTGAACCACAAAGGCAGGGTGAGTGGCAATTTAGTTGGGACTCTAGTAGCCTAAACTATTGTCTACTGAGTGCCAGGCCCTGGAGGAAGAAATGCAAGGAATAAAAATGCAAGGCCCCCAAATCCAGAGGAAAAATTAAATATGTGCTTAATCCTACATGAAACCATGAGTGACAGCTCCTCTAAAGGACAAACAAAATAGCAGAGGAGAGAGAGATTCTAGCTGGACGCAGACTGAGGGAAGAAGTGGGAAGAAGAATCCGAGTTGGGGTTTGAAGACTGGATTGGTTTGAAGGGAGGTGGTGAGGAAGGGTGAAGGACATCCTGAGGGAGAGGACACATGCAGAAGTAAGTACACTGCATGTTCTGTAACTTGTGGGGCTGGGCATCGGACAACAGCATGAAGATGCAACATGCATTGCAGCTGGAATATGAGCTTATATGAGATCCCTGGGCCTGGACTTTATTCTGAGACTGGAAAAATCCATCAAAGATTTTCAGAACAAGAAAACGACAGAGATCAGAGCTAGACGATCAACAAAGGGTTGTTCTTAACCATTTGCAGGGAAGGGGAGTCCATAACCCGCTTAGGTATTACTTACTGCACCTCATAACCTTTACCAGCAGGAAGTTCTCTCTAATGTCTAACACAAAGCTCTTTTCTGTGACCCTGATGCTTCCTGTGCTTTGTGAATCTCTGTGTCAAACCGAGAGTTCCACAGGGTTCAAAGGAGACACTACTCAAGAGAACGCAAAGGAAAATGATATTTTATTCTGGGACTTGAAGGATTAACCAAATACTGGGACTTTATTCCAAGAACCATGAACCATCCAGGAGAAGAAACACAACTTACACAAGACTATTCCTTACGACAAAAAAAATTCCTGTGCTGGAAATGTACTCAAGGAAGAGATGTAGGGAGAGGAGGAAAGGGGAGCAGAGGAGAAGGAAGGAAGAAGGAAGGATGAGGAGGTAAAAGTATAGAAAGAGGAAGAAGAGAAGGCAGATGAGGAAGAGGAAAGGGAGGCATACTGAGTTAAACGACACCCTTCCCCATCAAATATATCCAAGTCCTAAATCCCAGTACCAGTGAATGTGACTTTATTTGGAAAGAGGGTCTCAGCAGATGTAATTAACTTAAGGATCTCGAGATGTGATCATCCTGGATTTAGGGTGGGCCCTGAATAATCCAACGACTGGTGTCTTTATAAGTGAAAGGAGAGGGAGGTTTGATGCACAGAGGCCAAGGGCGAAGGCCATACAGAGGCAGAGATGGACGTTATGCCTCCACAAGCCAAGGGACGCCAGGAGCCACCAGAAGCTGGAAGAAGCAAGGAAGGATTCTCCCCCAGAGCCTTCAGAGGGAACTCGGCCCTGCTGACACCATTTCTGACCTCTTGGCTCCAGAAGTTGTGAGAGAATAAATTCCTGTTGTTTTAAGCCCTGCGGTGCGTGGTCACCTGTTACAGCAGCTGCTACAGCAAACTAATGCACTTGGGGATCCCCTGTGTGAGTGCGTGTTGGGAGATGGTGGGGAGGTACCAGTGTACCAACCTAGAGAAGCTTCTGGTCTGATGGTTTTCTTTACCCTGGGAAGCTCCAAGGAAATCTGAGACTGCTAGGCCATACAGGACATAGTCGTAAATAATAGTAGAGACATGCAGATAACGTGGAAACAAAGTCAACTACAATTGAAACTTGAAGTCCAAATGCCACTGACAGCCTAAGAAAGCCTGAGGCCAGGCTCCTCCGTGGGGCTGTCCTTGGCCTCAGTGACAGGAAGCGTCAACACGTGCCCTGGACGTTTGTTGTCAGTCTCAGGCCAGGGCCTCGGACGCACGTTTCCCACTGTTTCTATGGAGGAGCATCTTTTGTTTCCTGAACCAAAGCCTCAGGATCATAAATAACCCATGGTAAACCCACTGGGGGCTTGTAGGCATGAATTATTTGTAAATGCCATGAAAGGCCCCTGGCCTAGAAGGTCCTGCACCCAGAGTGCATTACATGCACGGGTCCTATTCTCCCCAGGCCCTTCCCCAGCCCTATAATCAGCCTATTGTACTTACAAAGGATTTGGGGCTCAAGCAAGTAGCCCCAAATGGGGACGTTTACCCTCCATAATGTACACATGTAGATGAATAACAATGGATCACCACATGGCTCATGACAGGGTTTCTGAGCTTACAGATGTCAGGTGAATCTTTACCGCTAATGCAAAGGAAGAAAAAAATACTTCCCTAGCCAAGCAAAGCAGACCCGACAACACCAGCTGGTGAAGGAACAAGATGCTTGGGGTGATTGGATCCAGGGAATGGTTGGTGGATTATCCAGCTCTCTTCTCCCTGGCTGCTTCCTTTAGGACTAGTATTTGACAGGAGGAAATGCTGCGTGTGAGCACGTGAGTACATACACATACATACACACACACACACACACACACACACACACACACACACACACACGGCAACAGCAACACTGCTGGCAGACAGCCCGCAAACCTCTAGCCATGGATGTGAGAAGGGCTCGCGTGCCCACGTGCAAACAGTGCCTGGCTCTGCAGAAGGAGACAGCAGCCAAAGCCCACACAGTGACAACGGGGCAGCTGCTTATGCTCTGGCCCCCTCTGTGAGCCCTGAGCACATGAGCGGTCACCAGCAGTGCGGAGCGCGGAGGAAGAAGCACAGAGCACCACGGGTGCTACCCCTGCACATGGCACGGGACGCAGCTGTGCTGTCAGGTGAGTTGGGCTGGGGGACATGGAGAAACACTGCTTGAAGTGACTGATGATAGACTCCAAGGAGTTTTGTCACTGGGACCGTAATTAGGAGCACCAGCCAGCAAGCCTTGTGCCCAAAGCATCCCCGTTCAGGTTCTAACCTGAGAGAAACGTCAGAGTGGAATTAGGAAGGTGCTGAAACACAAAGCCCAGGATGAAAAGCCTGGCAGCTTCTCAGCTGCCTCGACCTGCAGTGAAACAAACAGTGAAACAAAGCCGCTCTGCTGCTGGATTCATCTGGCCTTGAGGCAGAAGGGTTGAGAAAATTGAATTTGGAACGCCGGCTCTGCCCCGGGTTTTTCTTCCAGCCCAGCTCACAGTTCGGGGTTAGCAAAGGCATCTGCCTCCCTGCGTGAAATTTCAGCTGTGCACAGCAAGGACCGGGTTCCCCTCTTCAATAAATAATGCCTGCCAAATCCGCTCGTCCCCCTGCAACTCTCCAGTCACAGGTATCCTTTGCCTTTATTTCTCTCTCCCCTTTCTTTCCCTTAGCCCAATTCTTTCCCCACACCCTCACTGTCCTAGAGCAAAAGGAAGCGGCTTCCACTCAGAGTAAGTTTTCTGAGTCCTCCCCAGAGCCAAGTGAAAACCAAACAGAGAGGATGTCGGAGAAAGCAGCACCCTTCACACCCCACCCCCACCCCGAGCCTTACATAATCATTTCATCATCTCTTTTATGAAATCGAGTTCAAATTCCTATGGCAAAATTCCTCCAACTGCTTGAGAATGGGACTTCAGGGAAGGAAGTGTCACCAGTTTACTACATGGCCTGCTGCTAGCTAGAGCCCTGAGTAGTGTACTTTGTCAAGATTTTCAGTATTGTTTTAATTGAGATATAATTGACAAGTACCATTCTATTAGTTTCAGGTGTACAGCATAATGATTCAATATTTGTATATATCGTGAAATGATCATTGCAAGTCCAATTAACATCGGTCACCAAGGATTTTAAGTGATCTATGCCAATTCTTAACTCTGCAGGTGCTCTCTTCTTTTTCCATGTCATTCTCCCACCCGCTGCCATCTGCCATAGGATTTGTCCCAGGCTTGGGGAAGCCCTCTCCCTGTTTCAGTTACTGGGACCAGCTTCTCTTCTCCATGCATCCAGTTGGTTACAGAGGTCCAACACGGTTAGATGCACTACCACACCTCACCAACAGGAGGCGCCAAATGTATGATGTGCTCCAGCTGGAGGAGTGCAAGATTTTCCCTGCGATAATACAAACAAGTACCCTCTTTTAAAAATTCATACTCTGTGAACCAGAAGCTATTTCATGTCTGGTTTAAGCACTTGCGAGGAGTGTGCTGGGAAATGCAGCAGAACGCAGGAGCTGTCTGCAAATAGATCTCCGAGGAAAAAGGCACCATCCTCGGCATGCTGCCTGTAGCAAGGGGCTTCTTAAAAATTAAATCTGTTCTGGAAAATATGCAGGCTCTTGCTATTATAGGCAGCCCAGGGACAGTCAGGTGGATGTAAAAGCCTGGAAAGTAAAAAGGTTTGAGTTGCTGCTGGGTTCCTGTAACACTGCTGGGTACAGAAGAGATCGCAAGCTCACTCTAGACCCCGGAAAGCATCATATCCTAGTCCACTTCTCCTTGGGGTCTCTAGACACCTCTAGGAAAGAAGAATCCTGAAGCTGCCCTCGCCTGTAAGTCTGGGACAAATGCCCTTTTGAAGTCTTCAAGCAACCCCTTCATAGGTAAAACCAGGTGGAGTTATAGGAAAAAAGAAACAAAATTGAGGGGTGAGGAGACTGGCTAGTGGTTCCCTCAGCCGGCCCTCTCTTCTCGGATTCTTACGGAGTAGATTCACTATTTTCCCGTCATCCATGCAGCCATTTAACCAGCCATTTCTACGTGCTGTCCACCATGAGGCATGAAACCAAGCAGGACCCTGTGGGGCTCCCGGGCAAGGAAGCCCTTCTGTGTCCCCCGTTTCTTGTTTGTAGGGAATAGACTCCAGCCTCCATGACCTTCCCTGAGTCCCAAAGGGCAGATTCGAACAGTTGCTAATCAGGGAAGGGAGGGGATGCAGAGACAAGGGAGGAGTAGCCAAGAAACACTAGTGCAGCCTTGGGGCAGGTCCTGGTTCCACCTCAAGGGATACACATAACAATAGCTTCGAGCTCTTCTACAGAACTAAAACCCCCAACAAATGGAAGATGTCAGCATTCTTCATTCCAGAGAAGACCACCTGAGGCCAGATTAAAGGAGTGCAGGCCCTACACATACTCTGATCTTATCCGCAACCCCACCCTTGAACCATCGCTATAAAACTCCTCACCAGATCCTCCCAGGTTGGGACAAACAATTTTTCGGGGCACAAGCCCACTGTGCCCCCTTTGCCTGGCAAAGCTATAAAGCTCTTCTTTTCTACTTCACCCAAAACTCTGTCTCTGAGATTCGATTCAGCACCAGTGCCCAGAGGCTGAGTTTTTGGCATCAGGCATGGGGGGTACCCTCCATGGGGCATAGAGTTGCCTTCCATAAGACACAAGTGTACCCCCATAGGACTGGATTTCTCTCCCAGTCAGGTAAATTCCCACCTCCTCTCCATCAAGATCCAGCTCAAAGTTACCCCCTCAAAGCCTTTGCTAATTACTCCTGGGCTAGAGAGGGCTTAGACTCATGGTCCTCATATGCCTACTCTGACGTTAAGGCCTTTCCCCAGCCCTGGCTGTGTTCTGGGCCCCAGTGTGACTCTCCAGCCTGCCCAGCTGCGAATCTCCAGCCCAGCTGGCCACCCACTTGAGAGCTGAAGGTCATTCCTCTGGCCTTTCATGATGGTCTGGGACACGCTGCAGCTCTGGACGTCCCAGCCACAGACCATCACAAGGATTTTATGCCACCTCCGTGGTGCCAGAGCTGACCCACGTGCCAAAGAGAACTTGTCAGGAGGATCACTCTGCCTCCGATTTTCTGGTTTCTCTACTCCATCGTTAGATTATGTGACTCACCTGGATCCCCCTCCCCCTTCTCTGAACAAACAGCAAACCATCTAGCCCTGCGGTGCCTTCCAGGAGGCCGAGATGCCCTTAGGCCACAGCTCTCTAATGGAATTACACGGGAGACAGGCAGGGCGTGCTGCAGCCTCCAAAGCCCCGTGTGGCTGACAGGCTCCTCAGGGGAACTGAGGGCACAGGGACCAGTGCTGCTATCCCTGGATCTGGGACGTGGGGTTCACATTTAGAGGAGGGGCACAAAAGCAAGAGTACAGTCTTGGTGATTGCCAGACCTGGGCTCAAATTCTAGCCCCAATTAGCTTACTGGATCTAGGGCAAATTATTTAACCTAATTGGACCTCAGGTTGCCCTGCACGGAAATGAGATAATAACGCATAGAAAAGTTTTAGCGTGTACTTGGCTGGGAAACACTCAATATATGAGGGTGATTGTTATTATTTTATGCTGGCATCAGTGGTACCTACAGAGGCTGAGAGATCTCTATACCCAGGGCCTGGGGAAGAAAGAATGGGAAAGGGATGGTGTGGGATATATGGGCAAAGATTAGGAGGGAGAAAGGAGAGGTGTCTCTACAGATACCATCTTACAGTCAAGGCTTCAAAAATCTATAGCAATAACAAGAGAAAGGCACATGGCCAATAAGTTGATGGACTTGCATGTTCATTTGTTGGTTGGCTGGTTGGTCGGCGAGTCCGTTCATTCATTCATTCACTCATTCATTCATTCAACTATTGAATGCTTACTTTGTACTAAGCTCTAAGAGAATTGATCAGGACAGAGGCGAGTCGGGCAGACAAAGGCTCAGCCCTCAAGGAGCTTCTATATAGCAAGAGAGACACACAGAGTTAATTGGAAGTATAGCGAGAGCTACCAGGGAGATGACCAGTGCTTACTGGATCAAAAGGACACAGGGCCTCACCTATACCAGAGAGACTGAAGAGAAGCTATATGGAGTCCTGGCCTGACTGTGGATTTACTCTAGAAGTTTAAGTTAAGGAAGGGCAGGACAAGACCATTAAGCGACACTGGTAACAAGTAAATTACACCCAACAAAGTTTGCAGTGAGAGGCACCAAAATTGGGTAGCTCCGTGACACACATTCTACTAGAAACCATCTACATAGGCATCTGGGCTGGGATAGATTTGCGTGTGAGCTCCCGATGCCAGCATCCCAAGCTCCCTTGGAGGGGTTGAACTCACATTTGATTCCTTTATTCTAACATCTCTTAGAAGGTAGTTACCATTACGACAGGCAGCCTAGGTTCAAATCCTGACTTTCCACTGACTAAGAGCAGGGGCTGGAATAAAAACCTCCATGACTCACTGGCAAAATTTATAAGAACGAGCTCATAGCCAAAGAGAAAACTTTTCGGAGTAGGAAGAGCATTTAAATGGGAACAAGGAAGCTCAGACACATGGCAGATGAGGTAGGAACGTGAAATCTGACTGAGCCAATAAAATAACCAGAAAGTAACCTCCAAGGAGGGCCTTTGAGGCCAGGGCGAAAACACGTCTCAGCAGCCTTCTATTAGCGCATGTGCAGCTAAATTCTCTTTGATGACGTAAGGCTGGCTGCCCTCTAGAAAGCAATGGCTCCTGAACGCTTGTGGGGAGGTGAGGGAAGGCTGAGTTCAGGAGGATGTTCAGAAAGCAGGGAGCCTCCGCCAGCAACCTCTGCTGGGGCTTTACCGAGGACCCAGTGAGGGACACTCCCACTGCTGAGTCTCTTTGGCTTCTTGATGTTTCACCGACAAGACCTGTCCATTCTACAGGTCACTGACCGTCTGAGCCAGAAGAGAGATGAAAGATCATCTAGTTCCTGTTTCCCAAAGATGTTCTGCAAAACACTAGCTCTGATGGATGCTATTAAGTATATTAAAATAGATAATAAAAAGAAAGATAATAAATACTTATTGGTATAATTCAAAAAAGTGTTCAGGGGCCAAATAAATGTGAGAAACGTTGGGCTAAACATCTGAGACTTTGGGACGCCAACTTGCTCACCTGGGGACTGAGTCCATGGTCTGAGACTCATTAGCACCACCCTATTTATTATGAGTCAACCACACACTTCTAAGAAAATATTAGGAAGGTACGTCACTCTCCAAAGGACTGCATTGGCATGGCAGTCCTCTAAGGTAGGCTGGATCCTTTCTAACTTGTGGTAAACACACTGTGTCATAGGACATCAAGGATGATAAGAGTTAAGAGAAATTACAGCTTCCCTCCCCCACCACTGCCTCCACGTCGGGCTCTTCCAGTCCCTCCATCTATTCTGTCCTAGGAGGAAATCGGATCTGTGATGATGAGTCCAACAGCACCATTCTTTACCAAACCCCCCTGATGAACCACCTGGTCCTCTGGTGTTACCTGGGGGGCCCAGGCACAGATCTTGGAATCATCTGTCTGGGAGATTTCCAGGCGTTACAGTTTAGCCCCCACTCCCCTTTTAAAACATTTAGCACCTGACAGGGTCTCTGAATTCCCAGAAAAACTAAGCTCGTCCATAACAATAATGATAGCAACACATACATTGAGAACTTGCTTCGTCAAAGCACCTTTCTAAGGTACTATTACCACTCCTATGTTATCAATGAATGAATTGGGGCCCAGAGAGGTTAGGTAACTGGCCCAAGGTCACTAAAAGGACAGCCAGGATTTGAAGTATTTCAAGTCTTCTTGACTTGCCTCCATACGATTATTCTATGAGCCAAACTATTACAGTCCCTGCTCTCCTTCTTTGCTCTGCTGCCTCCACTCCTACCTATAATGGAAGAGAACTAACCCAGCTGTGTACCTACTACCTGCAAGGCACTGTGCCTGGCAACGTAATCACCCTTCCACAGCTACCCAGTGGGGTAGACAGGATGAATCCACAGAAGAGAAATAGTTGTACTTGTTCAAATTCCCACCCCCCCTGCTGCCCACACCTCCCCAGCTCACAAGTGGCTGAGCCCAGATGTGAATATCTTCCTTTAAAGCCTATACTTATTGTAGAACTTTATTACTACCTTGGAAATGGCTGGATATAGCCTGACCACCTGCAGTTTAAGCAGAGTTATACATAGTGAAGCATGGAGCCCTTTCATTATCTCCCACCCCCAGGATCATGATGGGTTTCTGCTATATGCTTTTGGGGGTACTAAGGAGTGTCCCCCAAAATCCACAGAGGGCCTCCCAGGTCCCTAACATCACTTCTGATCCTCTTGATGCAAAAGGACTTGGCTTTGGTTTATATTTTGTTGTCCAGAAAGAATTATGGTCTTATCACTCACATCATCTGTCCCCTTCCCACCCTTAATTCCAACACCCTGATTTTAAAATAACCTTTACAGCTTGACAGTTTAATAGATGATTTTAATTCTACAGAAGCCCTCCCTGTGGAAGAATGGCAAGGAAAATATGGGCTGTGTAGAGATCGTTTTGAAAACTTAGTTCTTCAGTGAGGAAGGGGATGTATTTCTAAGCACCTGGCTCTGTGGTGCTTTCTTTCCATCTTATCAGCCTTCCAGAAGAATTCGTTCAGGGAGAAAACTGAAAGCCTTTCCAATGCCACTTATACACAGAGCTCTCTCCAAACCTCCAATGCTTTGACCTCCTCTTCGCCAGAATAAAATGCCCTTTTGTTAAAGTGGGCTAGAAATGTACATATAGTATTCAAGACAATTCACTATGGCAACCTCAGTTTTAGAAAACTGGTGCTTTGAAACCACCAGTAACTACAGTCCCAACTCCCTCCCAAACTCACTATGTTGGGGCCTTATCAAGCTAAGAAAAATCCATCCTGGAACAAATTACTATATGCAAACACGATGCAAAACATACTTACAAACATAAAAATACTGGCTTTAAAAATAAAGCGCCCTACACAGAGAATGAGCTCCACCCAACTAACTACCTACATGCCAATTATCCCATGCACTGACTGCTGCTAATTACCTAACGGCTTGTCTGCAATACGTCATTTAATTGAGGTGCACTTCCTCTACTGTCCTGACAATGAGCAGGAGGACCAATCTCCTAGCCAGCACCTGGGAAGTGAGACCTCTTCCCCAGTCGTAAGGAGAGTAGAGCCCAGGTGAAACATGATTCAAGAAAGGGTCCGGTTATAAACAAAGAGGGGCAAAGCATGAACTCAGAACCTCCTGGACTGAAGGCGGAAGGTGAGGATGGGTGGCGGGGAAGAGAGGGAATAAATATGTAGCGAGTGGTTCCTATAGGCACTATGTCAACTTTTTTTGTTTTAATGCATATGATCTTCTCAATAAACCTAATTAGGAGGGATTTTTATTAGACCCTTTTCACAGATGAGGAAACTGAGGCTTAGAATAGTTCAGTAACTTGCACAAGGGCACACGGCTAATCAGGAGTCACACCAGGGTTCAAAACCAGGTCCTTAACTCCAAAGCGGGTACTCTTTTTAGTAAGTCACTAACATCACGGCCAAGCTGACCTGCTGGGCCATGCCTCCCCAGCACACCCACCAATGGTGCAGCTGTCACTCTGACGGGAAAACCTCTTATGTCTCGCAACCTGGGATATGACTGGGATTTACTGTACAATAAAGTATCCTCCAAGTGTTCTGAAGGATAGCAAAGGCCACTGGAGATATTTTGGAGACAATCTGTGCCACCCCTGAAAAGTCAACAGATGGGGAGAAAGCAGAAGCTGAAGAATGCCAGCATGGGAAAAGCTGAGAGCCACACTTAACCGAGGCCCACCACAGGATGCAATGCTGCTTATCAGGAAGATGGGGGCAGGTGCCGGTTTGGAATCTACCCCTTATGAGCTGGGTGGCCTTGGAAAAGTGATTCTCTTCTCCATGGGGTCCTAGCTGCTTCCTTTGAGAAGCGGGGTTGGTACTGTAATGTCATGAGGTTGTTCTGAGGATTTAATAAGCTGACATAAAACATACACTGACATTGTGACATATCTGGAGTTGGTAATAATGTTACTATTAATAGTGCACAAAGCTCCGATTGCCTGTAGGAAAATGCCCGGAGAGCCTGACATCCTAGGAAGCCGAGGGTCTGAGATGAGGAAGGTCCCACTTCCCCTTTTTTCATGAACAAGTACACGCCACATCCTCAGAAGAGAGGAGGATGCCGTGCTTTCCTTTTGGCAAAATACTGATGCCCTGGTGACTGACCTAACAGGTCAGAACAACCTCATTTTTCCCTCCTTGAATGGAACTAGCCAAGAGTGGGTGTGCGCCGACCTCACCACTGACAGGAGCTAAAGGGACAGTGAGGCCAGAGCAGCTGGCCCCTCCTTTCCTGCAAGAGGTGCAGAGAACCCTGGGATAACATCCACCCCACGGAACATTCTGCAGAGCGAGTACCCTGTATACACAAAGGCAGAAGCGTAAGATAAGAAAGAAGGGAGTGTCAAGTGGATGAAACAAAATAATAACTCACAGTTTAATTGAGCACATACTATGTTCTAGAACCTGTATGTAGGAGCTTTGCAAATATTATCTTATTTAATCCTCATAATTATCTTACAAGTAGACCTTTCCATCAGCCCCATTTTACAGATGGGGAAGCATTTAGAGCTTGCAGAAGCACTAAGTGGTAGAGCAGGATGCAGACTAAAGTCTCACCTGGCTCAGAGCCCACAGACAAGGAAAACCAAAGGTCAAAATGCTGCATCGGCCTTCAGGTTCTGCCTCCTTCATCCTTGCCTGTGACCTCAGGTGTCTTTGGAGGAAGGTAACAGGTCCTCCATGAGTTGGATCCCAAGAGCAGTGCCAAGGGCTGGGTGGTGCTCATACACATGGGTTCAGGGATAAGGGGGTGAGACTTGGAATACAGAGGCTAGGGTCAGCTATGAAGCTGTGAGAAGCAGGAAGAGACCTGGTCAAATGAGTCATTTCTGGCTCCGGCTCTTTCTTTACTATGACCTTTCTATAAAATGTCATATTTGTGAAATGAGGGTGGTGGTGAAATGGAGGAGAGACTGGATGTTCATTGAGGCACCTTCCAGCACAGAGTTCTTGCTGTGCGCTGGAGGACATCTACAGGACCGAACAACTCCCCAAACAGATGTCAAAGGCACTGTGTTCTCAGGAATCTTTGCAAATAACACACTTGATTTTGCCAAGATAGAAACAGCCGCAAGAATACACTTCATTTGGCCAGAAAAAAATAGCTACAAGAATGATTCATGCATGTAATGTTCTCATCTTCTATGCCCTATGTAACTAGGCATTAATTCGCAAAAGGACAAAATGAGAGACTACAATGAATATACCAAAATGCCTCTCTTTTTTTCCTCTTTATATAAAAGATCTCACTAAAATTCTCTCAGATCCATATCAGACTCATAGGCACTTGATATTGGAAGGACATTTGAAGATCAACTGATCTGACTCTCCACTGGATGGCTAAGTCCCCTCCACAGTGTCTCTGAGGGGTCTCCAGGGGATGCCTAAATACCTCCAGGACAAGAAACCAGATACCTATTGAATTCAATGGGCAGCTCCGATCTTTTTCGAGGTCCTTCTTATACTGTCTACAGCTTTGGTTCCACCTCTGCACCTTGTGGCCACACAGACTACGCCAAATGCTCCTCCACACAGTCCTTCAGAAACGTGGTCCCCGAGTCTTCTCTTCTGCAGAGCTGTCAATCATTCTGCACTTACAAAAACAATCTGACCGCTGACACACTGTTGTTTTTGTTGTCGTCCTTGTTTTTCTAAGACAGATTTACTTGATCCACAATTTTTCCAAGATGATTAGTCCTCCAAGTAACCCAAACTGTGCATTTTTTCCAACCTATATTATCAGCAACACTGAAGGCTGATCATAATCAACTTGCTTTCATAAAAAGAAGGAATCCATCAAAAAATAGACTTTAAGAGAATCCACTTGGCTAAAACTATCACCAGCAAGCGTTCCATGTTCACAGATAAACAGGGAAGAACTATGAATGCACATTTCTCCCCCACTACCCATTCCCCACTGGAATTTAAACGACCAGCTTTCCAATCACAGAACCATAAAAATCATCAATCATCGGCCACAACCTCACATCTTATGATGTGGATACTGAGGCCCAGCGATCCCATCTCTTTCTCCATGCCATCCCCGGATGTTTTTTTTTTTTTTTTTTTTTTGTGGTACGCGGGCCTCTCACTGTTGTGGCCTCTCCTGCCGCGGAGCACAGGCTCCGGACGTGCAGGCTCAGTGGCCATGGCTCACGGGCCCAGCCGCTCCACGGTATGTGGGATCTTCCCAGACCGGGGCACGAACCCGCGTCCCCTGCATTGGCAGGCGGACTCCCAACCACTGCGCCACCAGGGAAGCCCCCGGATGTTTTTATAATACCCCGTGCTGGGTTAGGCACTGGGGATACCAAGCCCTTGCCCTCCCAGGTCTCTGAGCAGGGACTCACAAGGCAGTGTAATTCAAGGAATGTAAAATAGGTAGAAGCACATTGGTGGGGTAACCCAATGACAGGCGTTTGGAACCTTGTACAAAAAACTTGGCAAAAGGCTGTTTCCTTTCTCTGCGCCTTTACTCAAGCTGCTCCTCCAAGTGTAACCCTCCTCTTTGTTTGGCAAACTGATCCTTTAAGACTCAGCTTAGGTATCACCACCCCCACCAATACTTTCTCCCTGACTCCCCCTTTATCTGCCCTTCTCCCTTATGATCCCGTTAACACCTTGTACGAATCACGCTCATTGTACGTAGCATCATGTACCACACTTAGCTTTCCCGTGTGGATTGTCTCCATTAGACTTGAGCTTCCTGAAGCTAGGGAACTTAGTTTTACTCAGTTTTATACATCTAGTCTGGTTCAGTTGGCATGTACTGGATTTGATGAACAAATAAACATTTCAGCAGACTCTTAAGGGTTAACAGGAATGTGTCACACACAGAAGAAGAGAAGAGAATTCCAGGTCAGGAAGCCCATGCAGAGAGACAGTGCTCTGAAAGGGCGTGGCATGTCTGCAGAGCTGTGTGGGCCATTCTCCCGGTGGGCGTTGGAGTGCTGGGGTTGGAGCTCGGGGGTTAAGTTCGGGCCAGATGTGAAAAACCACATAAGCCGTGCTGAAGTTTGCAGACATTATCCTGTAGTTAGGGTGGGTGCAAAAAGTCTTTATGGAGGCGAGTGACGTCATCCCATTAGTCTTTAAGGTCACATAAGTGGCCAAGGAGGAAGCACCGCATTGAGGAGAGACACAGGGAAGGAGGGTGTGTTTGGAGCCTATGGTTGCTTCAGAACAGGGGGAGACTCTGTATCAGGGGCACCGTGGTGCAGGAGCTCAGGAAGAGCCCTGAGGGGGGATGCAAAGTGTGGACCCAGGTTTGAGAGCATCAGTGGAACCAACAGGATCTGATGAGTAAACTGAGGCGTGGGAGACAGGGAAGAAGCATCAGTGTTGACGGCAGTGTTTCTAACCTGGAATCCCGGGGTGAGACAGACAATGTTAATAGAGACGGGCCACGAGAAGAGGAACAGTTTTGGCGGGGGGCAGATCGTGAGGTCATTCCTGGAAAGATTCCTATGACAATCCTCCCAGACGATGTCTATAGGTTGAGAGCTACTTCTTAACTAAAGGACATAAATGAAATGCAAGAAAATCAGTCATGAAAACCTCAAGAGTACAAGACATATTTTAATCCTCGCAGAGACAGAGCAATTCTGATGATTTGAGGGTGAAAGAAACAAGTTCAGATGAGAAATCTTCTGGTTTTAAAACTACAAATCATTTCTCAGTCCGTTAAATTGACAGTTGTATACAAAATATTCTCTAGACAATCAGATTCCATCTCTTATTTTCTGGACTCAACTGAATCATTTTCACATCTTTAAAAAAAATTCTTATTACCAGCTGGCTAATAGCCTCACACCATTTAGTGGGTCCTAGTCGCCAGGGAGAATTCACTTTATATTAATTAAGTGGTCCCGCTCAGCCATTTTATTGACTAACAACCTCATTTTTTACTCATCTTTTCAAAATGCTAGAAGGTCAGGATTTTACTGAGGAAAAGCCCACAGACACACTCATGAGCAAATCCCTTCTGCACCAAAATCAATCCATCTTTTAATCTAGCAATATCCTTTTCTCTCTCATTTCATAGCAAAAGCTCCAAAGAGCAAGCAACAAACGGAACCTCTACAGAATCAACTGCTCCACTGAAGTAAACAGCAAGAAGACTTTCCTGGCTCATGTGGTTATCCTAAGTGTACAGAGACTCTCTCTTGGTAGAAAAGAGACTGAGATTGCCAGCTTACCCTCTTCCTCAAGTTGTAGGTGAGAATGAGGTTCCGGGAGAAGGAGTGGGAGAAGGCTGTGTAGAATTCCAGCACTTTCTGCAGGGCGTCCCGCTTGATCACATGCAGGTCACAGTAGGTCAAGGCCCTGACGTTGGCACAGGACTGGGCAAGGGTGGCTTCCTTCCAGAACACGTCTCCAAACACGTCTCCCTTCCCTGAGGAGAGAAAATGGTGATGAGGAAAGTATCAGTAGGAGGTGTCTGGCTATCGGGGTTGGCTTCCCACTGTCTCCCAGAGTTGCTGTCCATTTGGCATCCCATGGCTTGGGCTCAGAAAAGGCAAAAATGGTTTTAATTTGGACCTTAGCAACATGCAATTTAAGAAACTTTAAAATACCATAGGATATATGTCAAAGTTCAACCAATAACTGTGGGTTCGTTTGTGATGTCCTGAACACCCTAACCAAAATGGGAGCCCCGTGTTATTCTTTATCACCCACGGTTTTCCGAAGCATCGATCATAGTCTGCAATTATATTATTTACTTGTTTTTTGTCTGTCTCCCAACATGAGCATTCCTGTGTCTCATCTCTCCACTAACACCCAGTGTCTGGCACACAGTAGGAGTTCTCACAATATCTGCTGGCAAAAGAGAAGTGAGGAAGGAAGGTGAACGGGGGGTCTACATTAGAGGGACTTAGAGGCACACACTAGGCTGCGATGGGGAGGGTGTGGACTCTTCATTGGAAGCTGAAGAACAGGCGGTGTCTCCCCCGTTTAGGATGACCTACATGGAAGGAGTCAGGCAAGAGTGGAGTTCCTCTTCTCCCACACTCTGTCCACTGCCCTGAGGTTTATGTTTGTGTGGCGCCTCATTCCCCATCCTCTCTCCCATACCTCCTTCCATGTTCCTCCCCTTGCCAAATGCCCTAATGGCGGTATAAAAAGATGGGCCCTATATAAGTGGCATCTCCAGGATCCTCTATACCTAGTATTCCACAAGACTATATTTAACAATATATTTAATAGTAAGTCAATGGAGTACTCATTCCACATAGCCATATTCTGGGTCAAACTCCTATCAATCTCCTCTAAATATCTGTTTTTCACACCTAGGGGTATTCTTCCTACCTTTCCCAGAATCCCATGTTTTAACATATGTCTAATGCAAAGCTTAATTCATTCCTGGCACAGCCTCTGGTTATAAATAGCTTGAAATGTTGTTTCTCTTGCTTTTAAATTTTCAGCACAGATAAACACAAATTTGAATCCCCAGGGAGCCAGAGAGGGGGGGGGTGTGTGTGGTTGGGGGAAGGAAACAATGCAACAAGGGTGAAAACCAATCTAACAACTCTCAAGGGAGTTGTCAGCCCATGCATCCAGAAAAGCCACACTCTGCAGCGAGAACCCAGGTACCCGCGACTCAGTGTGATCTACAGGGCAACTGTTTTCCTAATTCAGGCTAAGGAGGCAATTAGAGTTTTAAGCATCTGGACAGAACTTGACTTTTTCTCAAACACCAAAAAGTGTCCGCTCTAAGTACATAAGGTACTCCACGGGTACAGCCCTCTCTAAGCACCTCCACGACGTGAGCTGAAAAGCAAGTATACTGGACACATTACTCTATGTGTTGGTGAAATAATGTGTAGTTCTAATTTATGAAGACGGTTTCACCAACTCAATATGAGTAGGATACATGCTTGGGGTAGCATTTAGGTAAATATGCCTTTAAAACTGTGCTATTTAAATTCCCTTACCAGGTGTTTTTCAGCCATCTGTTATGAGTGGGCTAAAGTAGGGCAGGGGCCAGCGGATGGTAATGTTTCTCTCAGTGTGACACCACCTGGCTTCCATGGAGAGAGGTTCATTCAGTGTGTGCTCCCTAGCATGGAGCTCTCACCAAAAAGGCTGGCCAATTCATTCATACATATGGAGCATTCTATAACCCCTCTTTACTGCTCTGCAGTGCCTCTCACACCTTTCATAATTATGTAATCCTGTTCTCCTAGAGAATGCTCTTTATCTGACATGCAGTATGGTAAACAGTAAAAAAAAAAAAAAAAAAAAAAAATGGACCCTACACATATACTGCAGCTTACTTCAAGAGGCAAAGCCTAATTCCCTTTCCTTGAATCTGAACTCACTTTAGTCTCTTGCCTTCATCAATAGAATGTGGCAGAAATGATGTTGCAGGATTTTCAGGCAGGGTCATAAGAAGCCTTGTAACTTCTGCCTGTGTCTCTTGGAACACTTACTCTCAGGATGCTCCCTCTTGGACCCAACCACCATGTTTTGAGAAGAACAAACCACACAAGAGGTCACATAGAAGTGATCTGGGGACAGCCAGGCTCTGTCAGTCATGTAAGCAAGCCATCTTGGTCATCCAGCCCAGTCGAGCCTTCAGATGACTGTAGCCCCAGCCAATGCTGGACAGAAACCACGCGTGGGAAGTTCAAGGGAGAACGAGCCATCTGAGCCAAACAACCCACAGAATCATGAGAAACAATTACTTTCTTAAGCCACTAAATTTAGGAGCTGTTTGTTAAGCAGAAATAGATAACCAGAACAAACAGAATCATGGAATTCTAGGATGAGAGGCCCATGAGAAATTACTTAATGGTTTACCTAATATTCCAGCAGAACACTGAAAATCATCCCAGCTCTGAACCGGCACCCCACTTCCTTCCCTGAAATAACGAGATGAGAAAGAGCTAGAGGTGGCTCTAATGGGCAGGTTCTCTTAAGTGAGTGTTTTGCCCATCAGTGAGAAAATGCGGAATTTACAAGTTCTGCAGTCTCCTACTGTGATCAAATGTGGTATAACTAAGCCAGAACTATTGAGAGTAGACCATTGGTAATCTTGCCTAATTCTTATTAAGATTACTTCCTTTAAGCAACCTAAGCTTCCATCAATAGATGACTGAATAAAGAAGATCTGGTGTATGTGTGTATACATGTCACAAACACACAATGGAATACTACTCAGCCATAAAAAAGAATGAAATGTTGCCATTTGAAGCAACAGGGATGGACTTGGAGGGTATTATGTTAAGTGAAATAAGTCAAAGAAAAACGAATACTGTATGATATTACTTACATGTGGAATCTAAAAACAATACAACAAATTAGTGAATAAAACAAAAAAGAAGCAGACTCACAGATACAGAGAACAAACTAGTGGTTACTAGTGTGGGGAGAGGGAAGGCGGAGGGGGAATTTTGGGGTAAGGGAATAAGAGGTACAAACTATTAGGTATAAGCTAAGCTAAAAGGACATACTGTACAACATGGGGAATATAGCCAACATTTTCTAATAACTATAAATGGAATATAACCTTTAAAAATTGTCAATCACTACTCTGTATTCCCATAACATATAATATTGTATGTCAACTATACTTCAATTTAAAAAGCTATAGAGGATTGGTTCAAGGTGGCAGAGTAGAAGGATGTGCTCTCACTCCCTCATGTGAGAGCACTGGAATCACAACTAACTGCTGAACAATCATTGACAGGAAGACACTGGAACTCAACAAAAAAGATCCCCCACATCCAAAGACAAAGAAGAAGCCACAATGAGACGGTAGGAGGGGCGCAATCACAATAAAATCAAATCCCATAACTGCTGGGTGGGTGACTCACAAACTGGAGAACACTTATACCACAGAAGTTCACCCACTGGAGTGAAGCTTCTGTGCCCACGTCAGGCTTCCCAACCTGGGGGTCTGGCAACGGGAGGAGGAATTCCTACAGAATCAGACTTTGAAGGAGGAATTCCTACAGAATCAGACTTTGAAGGCTAGCAGGATTTGGTTGAAAGACTTCAACAGGACTGGGGGAAACAGAGACTCCACTCTTTGACGGCACACAAAAAGTAGTGTGTGCACCAGGACCAAGGGGAAGGAGCTGTGACCCTATAGGAGACTGAACCAGACCTACCTGCTAGTGTTGGTCTCCTGCAGACGCGGGGGTTGGCTCTGTCTCACCGTGAGGACAAGGACACTGGCAGCAGAAGTTCTGGGAAGTACTCCTTGGCATCAGCCCTCCCAGGGTCTGCCATTAGCCCCACCAAAGAGCCTGGGTAGGCTCCAGTGTTGGGTCACCTTAGGCCAAACAACCAACAGGAAGGGAACCCAGCCCAACCCAACAGCAGAGAAGCAGATTAAAGTTTTACTGAGTTCTGCCCACCAGAGCAACAGCCAGCTCTACTCACCACCAGTCCCTTCCATCAGGAAACTTGCACAAGCCTCTTAGATAGCCTCATCCAACAGAGGGCAGACAGCAGAAGCAAGAAGAACTACAATCCTGCAGCTAGTGGAACAAAAACCACATTCACAGAAAGACAGACAAAATGATAAGGCAGAGGGCTATGTACCAGATGAAGGAACAAGATAAAACCCCAGAAAAACAACTAAATGAAGTGGAGACAGAAAATCTTCCAGAAAAAGAATTCTGAATAATGATAGTGAAGATGATCCAGGACCTCGGAAAAAGAATGGAGGCAAAGATCGAGAAGATGCAAGAAATGTTTAACAAAGACCTAGAGGAATTAAAAAACAAACACCTAGAAAAATTAAAGAACAAACAAACAGAGATGAACAATAACATAACTGAAATGAAAACTACACTAAAAGGAAGCAATACCAGAATAACTGAGGCAGAAGAATGGGTAAGTGACCTGGAAGACAGCATGGTGGAATTCACTGCTGCAGAACAGAATAAAGAAGAAAGAATGAAAAGAAATGAAGACAGCCTAAGAGAACTCCGGGACAACATTAAACACAACAACATTCGCATTATACGGGTCCCAGAAGGAGAAGAAAGAAAGGACCCGAGAAACTATTTGAAGAGATTAGAGTTGAAAACTTCCCTAACATGGGAAAGGAAATAGCCACCCAAGTCCAGGAATCGCAGAGAGTCCCACACAGGATAAACCCAAGCAGAAACATGCTGGGACACATAGTAATCAAGCTGGCAAAGCTTAAAGACAAAGAAAAATTATGGAAAGCAGCAAGGGAAAATGACAAATAACATACAAGGGAACTCCCATAAGGTTAACAGCTGATTTCTCAGCAGAAACTCTATAAGCCAGAAGGGAGTGGCATGACATATTTAAAGTGATGAAAGGGAAGAATCTACAACCAAGATAACTCTACTCGGCAAGGATCTCATTCAGATTCGATGGAGAAATCAAAAGCTTTACAGACAAGCAAAAGCTAAGAGAATTCAGCACCACCAAACCAGCTCTACAACAAATGCTAAAGGAACTTCTCTAAGTGGGAAACTCAAGAGAAGAAAAGGACCTACAAAAACAAACCCAGAACAATTAAGAAAATGGTTATAGGAACATACATATCGATAATCACCTTAAACGTGCATGGATTAAATGCTCCAATCAAAAGACACAAGCTCGCTGAATGGATACAAAAACAAGAATCATATATATGCTGTCTACAAAAGACCCACTTCAGACCTAGGGACACATACAGACTGAAAGTGAGGGGATGGAAAAAGATATTCCATGCACATGGAAATAAAAAGAAACCTGGAGTAGCAATACCCATATCAGATAAAATAGACTTCAAAATAAAGAATGTTACAAGAGACAAGGAAGGACACTACACAATGATAAGGGATCAATCCAAGAAGAAGATATAACAATCATAAATATATATGCACCCAACATAGGACCACCTCAATACAGAAGGCAACTGCTAACAGCTACAGAAGAGGAAATCGACAGTAACACAATAATAGTGGGGGACTTTAACACCTCACTTACACCAATGGAAAGATCATCCAAAATGAAAATCAATAAGGAAACACAAGCTTTAAATGACACAATAGACCAGACAGATTTAACTGATATTTATAGGACATTCCATCCAAAAGCAGCAAATTACACTTTCTTCTCAGGTGCCCACGGAACATTCTCCAGGATAGATCACATCTTGGGTCACAAATCAAGCCTCAGTAAATTTAAGAAAATTGAAATTATATCAAGTATCTTTTCTGACCACAATGCTATGAGATTAGAAATCAATTACAGGGGAAAAAACACAAACAAATGGAGGCTAAACAATACGTTACTAAATAAGCAAGAGATCACTGAAGAAATCAAAGAGGAAATCAAAAAATACAATGAAAACACGACGATCCAAAAGCTATGGGATGCAGCAAAAGCAGTTCTAAGAGGGAAGTTTATAGCAGGATAAGCCTACCTCAAGAAAAACAAACATCTCAAATAAACAATCTAACCTTACACCTAAAGAACCTAGAGAAAGAAGAACAAACAAAACCCAAAGTGAGTAGAAGGAAAGAAATCATAAAGATCAGAGCAGAAATAAATGAAATAGAAGCAAAGAAAATAATAGTAAAGATCAATAAAACTAAAAGCTGGTTCTTTGAGAAGATAAACAAAATTGAGAAACCATTAGCAGACTCGTCAAGAAAAAGAGGGAGAGGACTCAAATCAATAAAATTAGAAATGAAAAAGGAGAAGTTACAACAGACACTGCAGAAATACAAAGCATCCTAAGAGACTACTGCAAGCAGCTCTATGCCAATAAAATGGACAACCTGGAAGAAATGGGCAAATTCTTAGAAAGGTGTAAGCTTCCAAGACAGAACCAGGAAGAAATACAAAATATAAATAGACCAATCACAAGTAGTGAAATTGAAACTGTGATTAAAAATCTTCCAACAAACCAAAGTACAGGAACAGATGGCTTCACAGGTGAATTCTATCAAACGTTTAGAGAAGAGCTAACACCCACCCTCCTCAAACTCTTCCAAAAAACTGCAGAGGAAGCAACACTTCCAAAGTCATTCTACAAGGCCACCATCACCCTGATACCAAAACCAGGCAAAGATACTACAAAAAAAGAAAATTACAGACCAATATCACTGATGAATATAGATGCAAAAATCTTCAACGAAATACTAGCAAACAGAATCCAACAACACATTAAAAGGATCATACACCATGATCAAGTGGGGTTTATCCCAGGCATGCAAGGATTCTTCAATATACGTGAATCAATCAACGTGATACACCATATTAACAAACTGGAGGATAAAAACCATATGATCATCTCAATAGATGCAGAAGAAGCTTTTGACAAAATTCATCACCGATTTATGATAAAAACCCTCCAGAAAAAAAAAAAAAAAAAAAAAAAAACCCTCCAGAAAGTGGGCATAGAGGGAACCTACCCTCAACATAATAAAGGCCATATACAACAAGCCCACAGCAAACATCATTCTCAAAGGTGAAAAACTGAAAGCATTTCCTCTAAGATCAGGAACAAGACAAGGATGTCCACTCTCACCACTATTATTCAACATAGTTTTGGAAGTCCTAGCCATGGCAATCAGAGAAGAAAAAGAAATAAAAGGAATCCAAATTGGAAAAGAAGAAGTAAAACTGTCACTGTTTGCAGATGACATGATACTATACACAGAGAATCCTAAAGATGCCACCAGAAAACTACTAGAGCTAATCAATGAATTTGGTAAAGTTGCAGGATACAAAATTAATGCACAGAAATCTCTTGCATTCATATACACTAATGATGAAAAATCTGAAAGAGAAATTAAGGAAACACTCCCATTTACCATTGCAATGAAAAGAATACTTAGGAATAAACCTACCTAGGGGGACAAAACATCTGCATGCAGAAAACTATAAGACACTGATGAAAGAAATTAAAGATGATACAAACAGTTGGAGAGATATACCATGTTCTTGGATTGGGAGAAACAATATTGTGAAAATCACTAAACTACCCAAAGCAATCTATCAATTCAATGCAATCCCTATCAAATTACCAATGGCATTTTTTACAGAACTAGAAACAAAAAAATTTTTAATTTGTATGGAGACACAAAAGACCCTGAATAGCCAAAGCAGCCTTGAGGGAAAAAAACAGAGCTGGAGGAATCAGACTCCCTGACTTCAGACTATACTACAAAGCTACAGTAATCAAGACAATATGGTACTGGCACAAAAACAGAAATAGAGATCAATGGAACAGGATAGAAAGCCCAGAGGTAAACCCATGCACCTATGGCCAACTAATCTATGACAAAGGAGGCAAGGATATACAATGCAGAAAAGACAGTCTCTTCAATAAATGGTGCTGGGAAAACTGGACAGCTGCATGTAAAATAATGAAATTAGAACACTCCCTAACACCATACACAAAAATAAATTCAAAATGGATTACAGACCTAAATGTAAGACCAGACACTTTAAAACTTTTAGAGGAAAACATAAGAAGAACATTCTATGAGATAAATCACAGCAAGATCTTTTTTGATCCACCTCCTAGAGTAATGGAAATAAAAACAAAAATAAACAAATGGGACCTAATGAAACTTAAAAGCTTTTGCACAGCAAAGGAAACTATAAACAAGACGAAAAGACAACCCTCAGAGTGGGAGAAAATATTTGCAAACGAATCAACGGACAAAGGATTAATCTCCAAAATATATAAACAGCTCATGCAGCTCAATATTAAAAAGACAAACAAGCCAATCCAAAGATGGGCAGAAGACCTAAATAGACATTTCTCCAAAGAAGACATACAGATGGTGAAGAAACACAAGAAAAGCTGCTGAACATCACTAATCATTAGAGAAATGCAAATCAAAACTACAATGAGGCATCGCCTCACTCCGGTTAGAATGGGCATCATCAGAAAATCTACAAACAACAAATGCTGGAGAGGGTGTGGAGAAAAGGGAACCCTCTTGCACTGTTGCTGGGAATGTAAGTTGCTACAGCCACTATGGAGAACAGTATGGAGGTTCTTGAAAAAACTAAAAATAGAATTACCATATGACCCAGCAATCCCACTACTGGGCATACAGCAAATACCATAATTCAAAAAGACACATGCACCCCAATATTCATTGCAGCACTATTTACAATAGTCAGGTCATGGAAGCAACCTAAATGCCCATCAACAGGCAAATGGATAAAGAAAATGTGGTATATATATACAATGGACTATTACTCAGCCATAAAAAGGAACAAAACTGAGTCATTTGTAGAGACTTGGATGGATTTAGAGACCGTCATACAGAGTAAAGTAAGTCAGAAAGAGAAAAACAAATATTGTATATTAACACATATATATGGAACCTAGAAAAATAGTACCGATGAACTGGTTTGCAGGGCAGAAATTGAGACACAGATGTAGAGAACAAACGTGTAGACACTAAGGGGTGAAAGTGGCGGGGGGCAGGGGATGGTAGTGTGATGAACTGGGAGATTGGGATTGACATGTATACAGTAATATGTATAAAATGGATGACTAATAAGAACCTGCTGTATAAAAAAATAAATAAAGTTCAAAAAAACGCTACAGAAAAAAAATGAGGGAAAATTGTTGAAGACATGAAGTGGGGAAATGTGGGTCAGTTAGCAATGTAGTCATTATGTTCCCATGTCATAAGAATGGACATAAAAAAAGACTCAATGGAAATATATCAAAATATTAACTGTGCTACCTGGGGATGGGGAGGTGGATTTACGAATTGTGATTTTCCTTATTTATGCTTTTACTCAATTAAAGTGTAATATCTTGTAATCAGAAAAAATATTACTTCATTTAAACAAAGCCCAACATGTGAACATTCTCAAATGAATTAGGAGTAGTCTTTCTAATTATAAAAGAACCCATAAAGTAAAATAATAGCCCCTCGTGTGCATTTAACATATGAGTTTACCTGTAAAAATTCAGTTTATAAACAACTCTTCAGGAGCATATCTACTGCATACAACAAAGGGCAAACATATTGTATTTGAAACACTCCAGGAAATAAATCAGTGCATCTTTAGAAATGACAATATTCCCACCGTGAAGAGTATTCCAATCAAAGGTTTTGACAGAAACAATAAATGGAGACTAGTTCCTACTACAAAAGGTAATTCAAGGTAAGATCATCATGATTAACTTGTAGGGTCTAGGAAGTCTCAGTGTTGTCATAACTTGCATTTGATTTTCAACCCAAATTGAAAATCATACAATCTTTCTTGCTGTCAAGGCAGCCTTTTTGGTATAAATGACCTGTTAGTGAGATTTAAGAATGTGGTGTCAGAGGACCTGTCAGATTCAAAACAAACCCAAGACTATTCTGGCAAATGAGAAATAAAGCTATGACACATATAACTTGGGAAAACCGTCAAAGGGAAGGACATAGAGCATTTGGCAGGCTGCTTGTAAGTTACACACATCGCTGGAATAATGACTTACCAGGTCAGGGTTACGAATCGGAGGCCAGGACAAACTCTGTAACCACACTCATCTCTTGTTCCCTAGTGTGAAATGATCGTTCGCCGAAGAACAAAAGGTACCCAAATGCACTCGGCAATCAGACTTCTTGAGACCCTCAGCTTTTTGATTTATTTATTACACTGAGGCGCTGGGTGCAGAATGTTAAAACCTAAGGTTCTAAGATTCTAAAAGACATTCTAAGTGGATATTCTGAGCTGGGGGGAAAAGAAAAAGGAAAAAAAGGGAGAGGGAATAAAGGAAAGGCAGTCTCATTAAAACTCCAAGCAAACATCCCTGTGATAATTAATCCTCCTGCCCTCCCACCCCCAATTATACGCAGCTTTCTTTACTGAGCCTCCACTTTTGCCACAGACATAAACAGCCCTCTGGGTACAAACGTGGGGCTGAGGAACATTCACAAAACAGAGGTGGGAGTTGGGACACAGGGATAAGGTGGCACCAGGAGAGAGGGAGGGGAGATCTCTGCAAGGAGTCCAGCACAGGAGGAAACAAACACCCTGCAGACAATTTGGCGTCATGAAGGGCAGAGGCTGCAACAGCCACTTGCAGAGGCTGAAGCGGGAAGGAAGATGGGAGTGGGGGGGTTGGGAGGGTTAAGAGGGGTGATTGGGGACAATTCAAGAGGTGCTGGGGACCTGAGAAGATCCACAGCCTACTGAATATTAAAGAGTTGCAAAAACGGACAACCGAGTTTAGAACACTCCAGAAAAAGCCCCGTTTTTAAAAGACTGGCTGTGAGTGAGCTTGGCGGACCAGAGGGGTCAGAGCAAAAATGAAACTCCAGCTGCTTCTCTTCACTACTCCCTATCATGTCCTCTTATAAAGACCACTCACAGTGGTATCCTGTATTAAGCAAAACATAATTCTGCAGTTAAAGTCATCATATGCTGCTAAAATCATCAGCCATTTCTAGGCCCACACCACTGACAAAGAACTGATTCGGTTACTCATGCAATTCTTGGCAGCCACTGTTCTGGGTGCTGAGGTATAGCAGTGGGATGACAGATGCAGTGGAGTTCAGAGAGACTCAGGTGATTCTAACATGTTAGGGGCTATGATGCGGAGAGTACAGGAGGGGTATCCGGCTCAAGCTCAGGCTTCCAGGAACACGTGGCGTCTGAGCTGAGACCTAAAGGATGAGTTCCAGTGAATCAGCGTAAAAACGTAGCACAGATGATTCCAGGGAGAGGGAACAGCACGTGCAAAGGCCCTGAGGCACAGGATATGTCCCTTTAGCAGGACTGAAAGCCATTCGGAAGCCTCTGGGTTCTCCAGGTTTTGGATTATCTGCTCCTTCACTTGCCTGCAGGGATGAGCGTGGACAGTATATTTTGTAATCCTTTGACAAAAATGCCTGGTCTCCTCATTCAGCTGCAAACTCATCTAAGCACCTTCCAGACTCTACAGTGAGCAGAGGTGCCAGGAATATAGACTGCAGTGAGGGCCATCCCTAGTGCCTTTATTCCTCCTCTCTGGGGCATCAGGAAGTCCTCTGCCCTCAAGCCATCTCGAGACTAGAGGGGCCTTGTCACTCACTGCATCAGGATGGTGAAATGTGGCTGCAGAGATCCTGGCATAGTCGAGGAAGGCTCTGAGGGAGAGCCATTCTCTCTCCTGGCCCTTGGGATAATTCTGCTTATGGGACATAACAAAGAAGCTGGATTAAACCCTCCAGGCAAGTCCTGAGCAGACTGTGCACACCCACTGAACTGGATAGTTGAGGGGGATGAGGCTCTCGACACAGGCTTCAGGGCCAGACAAGCTGGCTTCAAGCTCAGGTCCGCCTTGCTGGGTGCTGGAGCAGCCCCTGCCAGCCCCTCCCCCTCGCTCTCTGCCTCTAGTCACAGTGGGTTCTCAGATTCCCTCCAAGTCCGGCTCCCGGCTCACCTCCGGGCCGTCTCAGCACAGCCTCAGACATTCCGCCCTGCTCCTTGGTCTGGATAACTCCTTCTCATGCCTCGAACTACACCCACACCTCCTCTCTGACCCTTGACCAGAGCAGCTCCCCATTACGTGTGCCCCTGCACTCTGCAAACACTCTTCATCCCTGTCATTGCCGGGTCCCCAGCAGGGTCTTGGGCACACAGCTGGCGTTCAATGGTTGTTGGATGCATAAACAAAGCAAAGGCACTAGGCATCTTACTAACCTCTCCCAGTCTCAATTCACTCAGCTAGAAAATGTGGGTAATAATACCCGCCTCACAGGGCGATTTTAAGTATTACATGAAATAATGTGAACAAAGCACTTAGCACTGTGCTTGGAACAGAGTAGGTGCTCAAAAACTAGTAGTCACAGTGAAAGAAGAGTCCTCTATAACAGCCCTGGGAGGCAAATCCCACAGGGATCATCAGCCCCGTTTGAAAGAGAAGAGAGAGCTCCAGAGAGGTTTAAATGATTGTCCGTGACCCACCGGCTTTCCCCCCACTGCCATGCAGCCTCCACATTGGGAGAGGCCACGAAATGCTCCCAGTGCGTTGTCTTCTACATCCCCTCTCTCACGCAGCCTCCTCTTCAGTCAACATTTAGGGAGCTCTACCTGGGGCGGGCACCATGCTAGGTGATGGGAAAGAGGATAGATGAGGGACAGCCTTGACCTTAAGGAGCCATGGCCTAGGAATCCACATGTTCCCCAGAACCAATTCTCTCCTCTTATGGAAATAAAACCCATGCCTTATAGCTGGGCACAAAGATGACCAGAAGAAAGACTGCACTACAGCTAAATGTGGCCATTTGTCTGAGCTCTGGTAAAGGGGAGGGGTGCAGAGGGATGTGTGCCACCTCTAGGGTCATGCCCTGTCCTTCCCCTCTCCCTGCTTCCTCCTGGCTGGAACAAGATGTGAGCTCTCTTGGGCCAGGAAGCCAAGGTGACAACCTCGTTAGGATGAAGCAACAGGCTAGAAGGAGGTTGGGTGCCTGACACCATGAAGTCACCACTCCAGCCCTCTATGCCTGGACAGCTGGCGCCGTGAGAGAAAAACAAGTTTCTGTCTTGTGTAAGCTTCTATTATTTCGGGTTTTTGCTGGAGCAGCTGAATCCACATCCTAGCCAATTCAGGAGTCCACGGTCCACTGGGGCAGTACAGTGTGTTGGGTTCTGCGGGGGCAGGTATACACACATCTGATTTCTTCACCTGCTCCAGGAAAAAGCATGGGCTTCTGCACCTCTGAAGAATCGGATGGACATGACGATGGAGGCTCTGGCAGCACATTCAGAGAAAAAGCTACAACGACTTGAGCTAAACACCTTGGTGGTACCCACCCACCTCCCACACCAGCCCTGACTATGGACAGGGAACCAGGATCTGCTGAGGAGTCCCTGTGCATGAGGCCAGGCACTGGCCAGGGACCCCGTTTCAGGCATCCACCATGTACCTCGCCCCAAAGGTGCTAAAGTCCAGGCTTTCAAGCTAATTTTGGAATAGTTAACTCTCCCGCATGCGCTTATGGACATTTCCCTTGCATTATCTGAGACCATGGGGGACAGTAGCTAAGCAGAGTTCTGACACCTCATAAATTTTGCCTCCTCTTATCTGTAGTGAAACCACCAAGCCCTTCTTGTTCTCACTGGAAAAAAAAAAAAAGCTGCTGGCAGTCTGTGACCTCTGCTTCATCTGCTATAGTTTAGAGACATGAGAATGTACATCAAAGACAGACAGACATGGTGGAAATCTCATCCATTTGCCTTCCCATCCAAGCCATGAAGATCTACTACTAGGAATAAAGCCTTAGCTTTAAGTGCCAGATCGTATCGGATTGTGTTGTGATGTCAGGTGCTGAGCCAACATGTTTTACTGGATTTTTTTTGTTGACAGAGAAAGCAGGGAAGGAGATGCTCAGGAGGCGTGGCTCCAGGTGTGCAGTTCACCCCACTTCTCAGAGGGGCGTCTCCTTCTAGAAAGGTTTGGTCTCATATTAGGCTTTGTAGGAGAGTTCAGAGACGTTCAAGAAACATTTGTTTTCTTTTGAAGTTGGTACAGAGGAGAACAATTGTTCTGCTCTTCTGCAAACCATCTCTGTATTAGGGATGGGACCATGCTGTGGTTCAGCCACATATCTGGTTAATGAAACCCACACGAGAATCTGTAACGTCATACACCAGGTGCGATGTGAACTGCCTCTGATTCTCCCAGGCAGCTATGAGATTGGGAGTTCCCAAAGGTGGGGTTATGTCTCACCACCCTTCTGCACACAATTCAAACCAGTTCAGCAATTTGGCCTGACCTATTATGGATCAGGCAACGTTCCAGCAATTAAGGGAGATAGAACAAAAAGATAGGACATCATCTCTGCATTCAAGGGGCTTACAATATGAGACAAAACTTACATGTATGTAAGAGTGAAGTTAAAACAAACAAAAATGTAATACCAAGGTACGTGGGAGGCTAGTCTGGGCAGAACTAGAGAGATTTTATAGAGAAAAAGGGAACGGAGCTAGCCTTCTACAGTGAGGCAAGAGAATTCAGATACATGAAAGAGAAGGGAAATCCCTTCAAACAGCAGGGGGAAAGCTGGATGGTCAGGAATGAAGAGAGCTGGTTTGGGCTATGTTCTCCTTTCTTTCAGGGCTCAATTTCTTGGCTGTGTTATTTACACTGCCTCCATGCTCTGACTATCAAGGGGGGAATGATTTGTTCCATTCCTGATGTTTTCTGCCCAGAAGACAGCTTCAGGTGCACCACACTCCTGGCCTCCCTCGTGCCCTCATCTGATTGATGAGTTTGGGAGAAGACCCTGCATGTGTGCAGGCCAGCCCCTTCGCTCTCCTTGGGATCTGCCTGGCAGGAGCTTGTTCCCTCTGTCCCTCCTGCCACCAGAGATACAGGGCGGACCCTCACAGGGGTAGGCTTGTGCTGGTCAGCAACACAAGGGTGGGTCTAATCCTGGGGCTTAATATTGGGAAGCCTTCTTGGATGCAAATATAATGCATATTCTCTGATATTAGTTTTATCACAAAAATAAAAGGTGATAGTTTGACTGGTACCCATCTTACTTATTATCTCTCTCTTGGTTCAGAACTCTGGGAGAGATGTATGCAAATTATGAAGCACCCCTGAACCCAACTCCCACCCTCTTCATTTCTCAAGCTCCTCTAATCTTGCTTCTGACCCTATACTCACCATTACTCTCACCGTGGTCAGTAACTCTTTTCCTGTCAACAGCCTAAAAGATAGTTTTTAGTCCTCAACATATTAAAGCTCTTTGATTCTAAGATATACTTAAGTTGTTTAGCATTTTTTATCTCTGAAATCAGAAGGTGCCTTACAATCAATGATATGTCACAGTTTAACTGGCAGCATTGTTTCTCAGTGGGCCATAGAATACTGGTGTGTCTTATCATCCATGGCATCTTCTAGTCACTGAAATGTGGTTCTGTAGCGTTTGAGAATGCCCTTTTCTGCCCCTCCTTGGCTTCTGTGACATCCCACTCTCCTGGTCTCTCCCCGTCTGATGGCGGTCCATCTAGGACTCCTACATGTGTCCTATATTAACTGGTATTCCTTGGGGCTCTGCTCTAGACCTTGTTGCTTCTTACCCTCCTCTCTCTCCTCGAGTTTCCTTAGCCTCTCCCTTAGCTTCAGTTGTCACCCGGATCTCAGTGATCCCCAGGTTTATACCTCGAGCTTCGATCTCTCTTCCGAGTCCATAGAACCTCCCACTGGATACTTGCACTTAGCTCAAATCCACAGATTCAAAACTGGAACTGGTCCTGCTCCCAGGGAAACCTGCCCATCCTCCAGTGTTTCTCCTCCCTGTGAAAGTTGTCCAAGTCACTGCAGACTCTACCCTCTTGCTTGTCTCCATATTCAATAAATGACCAAGCTCTGATAATTTTATTTATCAGAGATCTCTTGGATCTGTCTACTTTTCTCCACTCCCACTGTTGTTAAGTCAGTTCAGGCCTCTCTCTTCTCTCAGCATCCTCCTCACTGGTCTCCCTGCCTGCTACCCATTCTCTTCACAGCAGCCAGGATGATCTTTCTAAACACAAATGCGATTTTGTGACTCTTCTCTTTTAAAGTCTTTGCAGATGCTGCCCCTCTGCCAGGGAACACTCTCTCTTTAATCCCCTATGCTCAGAACACCCCGCTCCCACACACCTGGTGGAATTCGGTTCATCATGGAAGTCTCAGCTCAGATACCACCTCTGTCAGGAAGCCTTCCTTGATTTCTTCTGGCTGGGCTGAATTAGATGCCTGTCTTATAAGCTCCCATAGCATCCTGTTCGTACTCTTATTACAACTCTTGGCACTCTATTTTATACGTGAAACTGCATATTCACTTGTCTGTTTCCCTGGTGAGACTGTTAGTTCTATGCCAGGAGTGTATGTTTGGTTCACTGTTGTATCTCCAAGACCCAGCACTACACCTGGCATTTTTATGGAATGAACTAATCAACAGATCAATGAAAAGATGGGTCTGAGTGGAATAATGTAAGGTGGGACAGGATTTGAAAGACTATGAATGACTTAGGATGGATGACTTTGAGGACAGGACTGGCCCCCAGTCCAAGTGCAAGAACCTTGGTGTCCTCAGGTGGCTACATTGTCAGCCTGGCTCCAGAAGGAATTTGCTGACCTGCTCAGAAAAACTCCTGTAATTCCCTCTGATCCAGCTTAGTGCTGAGCTGAAAATTTATGGACCTATTTAAAAAGAAGAAATAAAAATGATGGATGTTAGAAATTACCCTATGATACAAATGCTCTCCTTAACGGAATTTAAATTTCACCCCAATATGGGTCACCAGCCTTCCTCGTGGAGACTATACTGAGTCTGAGGAAACAATGTTGGCATAGCTATCTGAAGGGGGGCCCACACATAAATGGTTACATTAAAGCAGTGGCTTGGAAACATCATGACAATTCTCCTTCTGTTCTTCACAACTGCAGTTAGATAAAATTAAATTAGCCAAATGCCTCTCCACTAAGTGAACAGATCACAAATCTTCCACTGAAAGCAGGTGATAATTTTCCAGGATGGCTACAGATAAGAATTCAAAATTGACTTGATTTTTCCCCTTTTGTTTATAAAAGGATATGTGTGCATTGTATAAAATAAATGAAATATATTGAAAAAGTAGAAAATATTGGCTCTTAAGACCACCATGCAGAAAGCTTCAGTTAACGTGTTGGTACACTTTCCATCTTTCTTCCACTCATATGCATTTTTATGTAGTTACAGTTACTGCATATATAGTTATATATTCTGCTTTTTTCTCCACTTAACATTATATTTGAAACATTTTGCATTCCAATCAAACTTCTTATACCATCATCATAACAACTGCCCTGATTTACCATATTTTTTGATTTAACCAGTACCCTCTGTCTGGGCTCTAAAGTTATGAGAATTTCCTTTAGAAAGCTCTATTAACTCTGCACCTATTTTTTCTCCCCAGGTTCCTATTCTTTCCTCTGAATCCTAAATCTCTGTCTTGAGCCCTGGCTTCTTTTCCCAGTTCCAGACCTGCCTTTCTGAGTAGCTGTTAAACACTCCACTTGGATACCCCACTGGCCTTTAAACGCAACAAGTCAAACCGAGCTCACACCTTTCCCTCTCACCACCTCTTCCTCCTGACTGGTTTCTTTTGTTGCCGGTGCCTCCATCTCTCCACCCACCGGGGGTCAGTCCCCTCTCACCTCCCTGTATCTGCTCCCCACATCCTATTATTTACAACCTTTCAGACTCTCCTCCCAGAATGTCTCAGCCACCTGACCCTTCCATGCCAGCTTCAGCAAATACAGGTCACCCAGTTAAATCTGAATTTCAGATAAATGGGTACATTTTAGCAAACACATGCCCCATCAATATTTAGGAAATACTTCAGCTAAAAATTATTCTTTGTTTATATGAAATTCAAATTTAACTGGATATCTGTTTTATTTGGCAGCCCGACTCCTGTTTCGGTTTCTCCTGCCCACACCATAACACCTTTCATCCTTACTATAAGCCACAGTCACCTAATGGTCTCCTTGTCTCTATGTCAAATTCGTTAATTTTTGCAAATCACAGCTCTAACAGTGTCATACTTTACTCACCACCCTTGGTGGTTTCCCACTACCTAGTTCCTCAGGCTCACATTTAGAAACGTCAACAGGCTAGCCCAGATCTGCCTCTCCAGCCCACGTCCCACTGCTGCCCTTCAGGGTTCTCAGCTCCATATCCTGGAGGTTCCCCCTCTCCCGCTCTCTCTGGCTCTTCTTCCCCATCTCCCTTCCACCACCTCACTCAGGCCCTCATGATTTCTCACCTGAGCCTCCCTGTTAGCCTCCATGCCTCGATATTTGTGGAACCCAAATCTTCATGTCACTCCCATGTTTAAAACCCTCTCTGGGCCCCTCATCCCCCCAAGATAAAGTCCAGCCCCTTATTCTGGACCATGGGGCCCTTCACAGCCCAGCCTCTGCCTTTCAATTCAATTCAGCTCAATTCAGCAAACAGCCTCCAGTACCTTCCATGTGCTGGGCCATGCCAGAGATATGAAACCAAAGGACCTCAGCTCATAGGCGACAGATGAGTAAACATGCAATTGCGGCAGTGTGATGGTCTTAGCAGAACCACAGGAGGCCTTGGAGACTTAACCAGTTAGTGGCAACTCCTGCAGGGAGTTAGTGCAGAACTGGGGTTACAGTTACATCTCCAGTCCCAGGTCCAGGGCTCTTTCCACTACTCAGTGTAGCCTGGCAACAAAAACATCTGTCTTGCCCAATACGATGAACCAAAGCAAAACAAAAAGATACAAGATGATCTGAGATTAAAATATAAATTAAGTATTAAAATGCAAAACGCATAAAAGTTACTACAGGGATTCTAAATCACAGTGAAACAGGAGCATTTAAACACTGCACTTATAGGATGGAAACACAGAGAGATGGATCACACTCAAGCTGAGCCCTGATGAAAGCTCATCCCTCATTTACATTGGTCAACTAACACAGAACTGAGATAACAACTTACTTGCGGATGCTAAGAGTACCACTGGGGCAGGGACAGAATGAGGACCTGTGACTTTTTATTCTGATATCTATGAAAAACTAGAAGAAGATTACTTTTTAAAAAATCTAGGGCTTCCCTGGTGGCGCAGTGGTTGAGAGTCCGCCTGCCGATACAGGGGACACGGGTTCGTGCCCCGGTCCGGGAAGATCCCACATGCCGCGGAGCGGCTGGGCCCGTGAGCCATGGCCGCTAAGCCTGCGCGTCCGGAGCCTGTGCTCCGCAACGGGAGAGGCCACAACAGTGAGAGGCCCGCGTACCGCAAAAAGAAAAAAAAAAAAAAAAAAAAAAAATCTAATGAATAAAATGCACAGGCTAAAGGCTTGAATTTATTTCAAAGAGCCAAGAAACTAAATTAGAGAAGCCACGAAGTGATTTCTAAGAGAATTCCAAAAGGAGATTAGGAGGGTATCACCTCAAAAACCAGGCAGAGAACCTCAGAGGGAAAGGAGAACACAGGAGATCATCTAGTATATTCTCTGTCCTCAGGGGACGGCATAGCTTTCAATCCAGGAGAGAGATCGTATGTGTTTGTGGAACCATGTTTTTAAACTGCGGGCTGACAGCAGGTCAAGTAAGTAATTTAGTGGGTCATGACAGTCAATTTCTTTTTCAATGAAAGTGAATAGAATCTAGTAGAAAACACGAGGTTGCATTTCATGCAGCAAGAGTTCAGTGCTGAGTTTTATGTATAATTGTGTGTGTGCACATGTGTTTATTAGTTCATAATACAATATACATTGAGTCAGGAAAGTCTGAAAAACACTTTTCTAGAAAACTTTTATTAGAAAGGGTTTTATTTTTAACACATACTGAACACATTCAGTTATGAGTCCTGACCCTTTTCCTCATTTTTGGAGTCTGTGCTAAAATGAAACAGAGAATGGGGGTGGAATGTTAGAACTGGAAGGAGCAAACAAATGAGCAGAGTGTAAATGAGTGAACTGATAACAAGAGACTAGAGACCAAAGGAATGAGATGGATGAGTTCTGGGCTTTTTCCAAAAGCCTCCTGTTTTATGGTAACTAAGGATTCCCTGGCTGTTCTCACTGGAGCACTGGGTACACAGTAGCTGCTCAATAGTTACACGTCCTATAACCTTCTAGAAGCACCTGTATTCTCTCTGTGGTAACAGTTGCCAAGCAGTGTGACTGGTGCCTTTTAAATAATGTCAGTCTCCTCCTTGAGGAACTCCTTGCAGCAGCTCCTTGAAGGCCGGGCTCATATTCGATCCAGTGATGCATTCCCCACCTCTGTGACAGTTGCCCCAATAAATTTCAGTTGAATTGAACTGAAAGGCATCAAAGGACACTAAAGATCTAGTTCTAATAGCTATTGGATGCTTAAACCCTCTCTACAAGAACTAACTGATTTCAGTTCATTGAGCAGAAGGTACTCTAATTAGAGGAAAACAACAAAACTCTGAAGTTTCCAAGGGAAAAAGAGTGTGGACTCTCTTACACCTCTTGGCCCAGAGGTCAAGTTCATTCAAAGGGCCTGTGTTGTCCTTTTAAAGAATAAGAGTCTCTTGAAATGTCAAAGATTCTTTAGGACGTCAAGCTTGGACCTACTTTCTGGACCCAATCTGGCTCCTGGGGATACCCGCTTTTTCAAGTCTGGACAGCTTGAGGGCAGCAACCACTTTGAATCTGAAGCTGTTGAGCTATTGCAGAGGCCCCATCCATGCTGCTGGCTAGAGCTGGCAGGATGCCCAGGAGGGCCCGAGGCGGAGGGCTGGACTTGGAGAAGTAGTCAATTGACCAAATAAATCAAAGTTGAACCAAGCCCTGGTTGCTTCCCCACTAGAAGCCCAGGCTGAGGAGAAATGAGACGGGGCTGGGAAGTAATCATTTGCCTTCCTCACCCTCTGCAGCTCTTCCTACCTCCATGCCTAGGTGTCCAAACCCAACCCCCTAACAGTGCAGCTATTTAGCTTGGGGTGGGGGTGGGGGGAGCGTGGTGAGGTGTCAATAAGGAAGCCCTGAGCGTGAATATGTAAGGGAGATGGCACTGGTCTGAGGCTAGACTCCTTGGAAAGGCATATGGTGAGTTATCAGTGAAGGGAATGGGTGAAAGATGCCCTACACCAAAGGATCAAATTCAAATTCAAATAAGGAAAGCCCACTAGTCACTAGTGACTCTTCTTCCCAGCCAGGCAAATGTCCTGAGAGAGCCATCGCTAAAGGAAAATCCTCTTTATTGGGGACATTGATAGTATTAAAGGTAGAGATAAGTATCCTTTCCCTGCAGTGATACTAAAGCAATGGCTTTGCCCTTAATGTGTGCTGTTCCTTACACACAGTCAAATCTCATGTCTCTGTGGATGAGAAAGGCAAGGAACAGAATAATAATCCTGTCTGTAGAGTTCAGTGGACACTAGGAATCCAAAACTTATTTCGACAAACAGTTTCAGCCTCCATCCCCCACTGAATCTCTATCCCAGCCTCCCTCCCACCATCTGTCGGCACACACTGAAGGAATACAAAGCATCCTTGGGTTAACCTGAGTAGAATATAATCAAGAGGGCAAGTTGGCTCAGGGTCAGGGGAGAAAAGAGGCTGCATATCATATACTCTCAAATCAAGCAGGAACAAAGTTTAGGCCTTAGGAAAAAAAAATACTATCTATGTCTTGATACTTGGTTTGAATCTCAAGTCTAACTTCAGTTTAACAATGTCTCCCTGCCTCAGTTTCCTAAGAGAGCACACCCAAAGATTACAAAAAAAAAAAAAAAAAAGAAGCCCACAATGTCTAGCAGTGTCTGGCAACTGAATGGGCCAGCAAACTACATACTAACACTGGGAATGAAGTGACGCTAAATAGATCAGAGCAGAGGTTCTGGAGTCAGAGGGACCCCAGGATGCTGGCTCCATGGACCTCATCAGCTATGAAGACTTGGGAAACTTCCTCAACCTCTCTGAGTTGTCAGTGTCTCATCTAAAAAATGGGGATAATAAAACTACTTCATAGGGTTACTGTAAAGATGAACTGAGAATCTGTATGTAAAATGCCTGGTACAGAATAGATGACCATAAATGATGGGTATTATTATGAGGGCTTGCCCCCTCAGAGAGGTAAACATGCCCCCACTAAAGAGCGTTCTGCAGCTGCCTCAGGCAACCAGATGAATCTCTCAAAGGCCACTGATGCTCAAATACCAAATACCCACGTTCCCCCCATGTCATGCCTCCTCCCCCCACACTCCCTATTACAGTGCCTGGCACGCCGCCTCCCAAGTTTCCAAGTGAGGGATCTTGCAGTCCTCATTGACTTCCCTCTCCTCCCACAGCCAAACCATCATCAGGTGCTGTTGATTCTACTTCTTAAATATGTCAACTCCATTTGCTTCTCTCCCTCTGCCCGCCACAAATATTAGTTCGGGGCTCCACCAACTTGCCCCTAGATAACAGGTCTCCAGGCTCATCTCCCTACCCCGGCCTTCCCCCTTCAATTAACTCTGCAACTACAATTATCTTTCTAAAGTACAAATCTGATCGTGCCTCTCCCTTCCCTTCATCGGCTCCCCAAAATAAAATCCAAGTCCCTTAACATGGCTTCCAGAGCCTGCCATGATCTGCCTAGTGCTCAGAGCTCCCTTCCCAGACTCATCTCTCACCACACCCCTCCTTACACTGCGTGTTCCAGCCACACTGAGTACGCACACGTGTACAAATGAATCATGACTTTCTCTCTCTGCGGTGATCTCACACATGCTTTCCCCTCTGCATAGAATACTCCTTTGTCCCTTCCCTTCACCATGTTAATTCATATTCATTTTTTAGGTTTCAGCTTCGACGTCATTTCTTCCAGGAAGCCATCCCCAATACCTGAATCCCGGGTTAGATGTCCCTTCCACGGTATACAAATGTCTGCTAATTTGTTCACCTTTCCCCAGTAGAGCCCCTGTAGGACAAGATCCATTTCTTTCATTGAAACATCCCAAGTGCTTCAAACACTGCCTGGCACAAGACAGGCACTCAGATATCTGCTGGATAGATGAATGGATGCCAACCATTGGTCCTGCCCTGTGGAGCCACTTCTGGTTGAAGGCAGTAGGTAAACCAACCCCAGGTACCAGCAGGTTTCCATCCAGCAAAGGCAACACCTACCTAGAATGGCTACCACCTCATCATCCTGGATCACCTCCAGGGAGCCGGAGACCACAAAGCAGAGGCTGTCGACACTCTCTCCCGCGTGGTAGATGAGGTCTCCTGGGGCGCAGTGCACCGTCTGGAACTCCATGGCCAGTGCCCGCAGGCAGCCGTCGCTGGCCAGCCGGAAGGCCGGGTGCTCCTTGAACACCTTGCGGTTCAGGTGCACGCAGATGTCAGCTCTCATGTCCTTGGGGCAGATCTGCAGGACCTGGCCAAGCATGGGGAGAAAAAGCGTCAGGATCCTCGGTGTGGCCTCCAGCTCACTGCTTCGCAGGACGGAAGCAACACCCACTAGACTAGACCATACTTTTCAAGGCACCAATGGACAAGACAGCCACAGTGACCCCAAAATCTGTGCTAAATGCTCAGGACAGGGGCCTGAGTCGGGGGCTGGGAGTATGTTGGGACCCTTTAGACAGGAAATCCGGGAAGCCCTCTCTGAGGAGGTGACAATTAAGCTGACATCTACATAACGTGTCAGAAGGAGCCCTATGAAAGAACATTCCAGCGGAATAGCCAAGGTTGTGAGGAGACCTGAGCAATAGCCAGTGTGAATGACGGGAAAGGTGGGCATGGGAGATGAGGTTTCAGGAGAACGTCAAGCACAAGAGCATGTGGAGACTTTTAAACTATGAAAAGATCTTGATTATGATACTGAGTGTAATGGGGACACACCGGAAGACTTGGAACAGGGGAGTGACAGGGCATCCTCTATATTTTAAGACGATCATTGCAGCTCCAGAGTGGAGTTAGAGGGCCAACTGTAGGCTGGCAGGAGTGGAGCCAGGAATCGAGTTAGCTCACTCCTGCAGGTGTCTAGGTGAGCAGTGAGGGGACTTGGACTGGGATGCTGGCAGGGAAGCCAGTGAGAAGTAATCAAATTCCGAATGTATTCTGAAGATACAGCTGACATGGTCTGTTGATGGACTGAAGGTGGATGTGATTTGAAGAAAGATATTAAGTAATATTTACTGAGCACTTCCTACATGCCAGGCATTGCTAGGCACTTTGGAGTCATTCATTCATTTCACACACATCTATGGAATACCTTATTGTATGCCGGGAATCATTCTAAGCTCTGAGGATGTAGCGTGAACAAAACCCCCTGTCTTTGTGTGACTTACTATCTAGTGGGAGGGGACAAATAAAAAGCAAAATAAGTAAAATTTAGAGGTTAGGGCTATTTGCAAACAAAAAGCAAAATAAGTAACATTTAGCAGTAAGTGCTAAGGAGAACAGTGAAGAAAGAAAGCAGAGGGAAAGTCAGGAGAGTTGCGATTTTACGTTTTCAAGCTAATTGAAATCCTCACATAAACCCTATGATGTAAGTGCTATTATGGTACCATTTTACAGATGAGGAAACTGAAGTACAGGAAAGATCAATAACTTGCTCAAAGTTGCACAGCCAGGAAACTGCAGAGCTGGGCTCTCCAACTAGGTAGTCTGACTCCAGAGCCCAGTTTAGATACAAATCACTTCCTATATGATAAAGCTGCCCGAAACAAAAGGGCTTGTAATTTGACTCTCAGCGTCTCGGAACTCAAGGCAAAATGGGAACTGTAAGAGGCCATGGGGGTCTCATATTCCAAAGAAATAAAAATTTCTCAGCCTTTCCTATGGAGAGAAATATTCCTCTGGACTAAATTTTTGCAAGAAATCATTCAAAGCTCCTTACGTAGCAAGCACGAAGTAACACAAGAGGACACCTTCAAGTGTACTTTTCCAGAGAAGTCAGGAGTGTTCCTAAAATAATCCTTTCTCCTGTCCTAGGCTGTGAACAAAGCGGGGGGCATTAAATCAAACGTGTTAAGTGAAGACATTTCCTTGGGGTGCTGGTTACTTCCCCACCCCTGCTTCTCCGCCTCAGCACGGGACATTTGCCTCTGCATCTGGTGCTCACCTCCGAATTTGGAAGTCCCTCAGCCTCCTTCAAAACCCAGCTCAAATCTCACCTTGCCCAGGACAGCTCTGCTCCAATCCCACCCCTCTGCATGCCCCCATGCTCTGCACTGGAAAGAGGAGGTCAAACAGTTGAAATCCCAGTTCCTTCCTCTCCAAGTGACTTAACTGCTCTACACTTCAGTTTCTTCTGTAAAAAAGCATGCTGCTAATGTTGCCTTATGAGGATTCAATGAAATTATATATCTACCAGTACACATCCTCAGGACGGCACCTGGCCCTAGTAAGGGACTCAATAAACGCAGGTCCCCTCCTCTATGTGCCTCTGCGTTCTTGCCCTGGGGCTGTAGGATGTCAAGGAAGTGAGCATGCTTTCCGGGAGTGGGGATGGAGGACTGACTGAGGCAGAGGAAAACTCAGACAGCCAATGCTTAGGCAGAGTGCTCACTAAGTACTTCTCCTTCAGGTTCAGTAAAACAAGACTGCTGTAGAAATGCAGGTTTAAGTTGGATCCTCTTCTCTCCAAGCAGAACACCAGGGAGTGGGGAACGCTTGCTTGTCATGTCAAAACTGTGCCCCGTGGTTTGAAACAAAGATTTGTTCTCTAGGTGATTTCACCTTTAAATATTTCCTTTCCCCTGGGCTGGGCTTTGCTGGCAGAGTGTGGAGATAATGCTTTATTCGTGGGCACTGTTCCAGAGCCACGGGAAAGCACATGTGGAGAGGAGAGGGCACTTGGAGTGGAGAAATTACACTCTCACGGCCATCAGCATCTCCAGCATTCTTCTGTTGGCTTCACACTGGCGGGGGCTCCTGAACGTCTCTCTCTGAGGGGCGGTGTCAGCTCAAGACCCCGCAGCCTTCCCGGGCCACCTGCCCTTCTACTTGGTTTGAGGAGAGACCACTCTTGCTGATCTCTGAGGCTCTGAAGGCCCCAAGGAGCTGTCACCACAGAAGTTCATGGGGTCTCCCTGGGGGAGAGGAGGGGTGGGGGTTAGGATGAAGCATGGATGCGAGAACAGGCTTTAGGATCAAGCAGATCTGGATTCAAGTCCTGGCTTCCACATGTACTAGTCGTGTGGACTTGAAGCTGTGCTTCTTTCCCCAAGTCTTCTTCTTCTAACTTGAGTATAGAATTCTTCAGAGGAGTCCATGAGCTGCTGTGTGAAAGTCCTGGTACGATGCCCGTCGCGGGACAGGGCTCAATGCATGGGAGCTGCCATGTCTGACATTGCTATCACAGCAGAGCAGCGGGTCATCCTGAGGGAGGTTTTGAAGTCCAGGAGGTCAGAGCTAAAAGGGCCTTAGAGCTCAGCCTTATTCTTAAAAGTTATCTAGTTTCCATGTGTCACAGACAAGGAAACTGAGGCTCAGAGGGACCAATGATATGCTCAAGGTCATCAGATAATTACTGGTAACACCGGAGTTGCCCAGCACTCCCACCCTTCTATCGCACACACATCACCTGGTCATCATCGACCATTCTGACCTGGATTGGAGGGGAGGGAAACCAGAGAAGGGCTCAGAACCTTGGGACTGGCTTTCTCCCCAGGAGCTGCCTGCCAAGGAAAAGCGGCCACCCCAGGCTGGGCTGGGCTCTGCACTGAGTGTCACAATAGTCCCCCTTCCATCTGGATCAGGACGTGGGGCAAATCCCAGAGCCCTCCAGGGAGATAGCAGGGAGGGGAAGAGAGGGCCAGTGCTGATGGGTGCTGTCTTCCATGGGCAGCCACCCAGCCCAGACCTGCAGTGAGGGCAGGAAAGGGTTTCTTTCCCAACAACCAGATTTACAAAGGCATCCTGGCCCCTGGGAAAGGGAGCCCCAGGGCTGAGAGATCAAAGTTCCTTTCTGCTCCATCAGCTGCGAGGCACCCACAGAAGCTACAGGGACCTGGTTGAGACAGCAGAGCAGAAACAACAGGCACAGTGGTGCCAGGGGTTAGCAAAGCCAGGGATGAAGTCCCACCCAACCGATGACCTGCCTGTCTGAGAAATGAGGGCAACTTCACCTGGACTCATCCTTCTTCCCTCCAGTACATGTTTTGAATTAAAAACAACAACAAAAAAGTAACAGTAGGAAAAGCACAAGCTTTGAAGTCAGACAAAACTGGGTTCCAACCCTGACTGCCATTCTGAACTCTGTGACCAGGGGCAATTAATAAAATTAACTGGGTTGCTGTGTCCTCATCCCTTCAATAGAAATAAGAGCGGATGCCTCCCAGGGTCGTCATGAAGCCTAAGTGAAGCACGAATGCAGGGCCAGGCACGTGCAGTTGTGCAGTCAACATCTGCTCTTTTTTTTTTTTTTTTTTTTTGCGGTACACGGGCCTCTCACCATTGCGGCCTCTCCCACTGCGGAGCACAGGCCCCGGACGCGCAGACCCAGCGGCCATGGCCCATGGGCCCAGCCGCTCTGCAGCATGCGGGATACTCCCGGACTGGGGCACGAACCCGTGTCCCCTGCATCGGCAGGCGGACTCCCAACCACTGCGCCACTAGGGAAGCCCAAACATCTGCTCTTAATGCACCTTCAAGACAGGGTAGCTGGTTATTGTTATTATGGCAGATATTCAATAGAATCAAGGTATTGTTCCATTTGAGTTGGGATCAGTTAAATTTAGTTAAATTTCCCCAATTAAACTGTCAACTCTCAACTGACTCTTCCAATGGCGAAAGGCCAGGAGCATGGAGAGCTGATCCCCAAGGCAGCTGAATTTGGCTTTGAAGGTGTCATAAGGTATTTTTGCAATCGTGATATCGTTCTGTTTGCCTCATTCTAACAATGAAAGGTATCAGTATTCCCTGAGTACTTAAGGAATGGTGATTAAAGGGCGAAGTGCCATTAAAAAGACTTGAGAAGCAGAGAAAAACTAACCTCGGATTACATCTTTGCTCACAGAAAATATTACAAAGGAGATCATTCATAAATGATTAATTGAAAGTCCACTGTATCTTTTCTCTATTCTTTCCAGTACCACCAAATTTTCTTCACTTTATTGAAATGCATCTAGAATAATGCAACTCTTGGAGAATGATAGATATTTATTGCCATTTCCACTTTACAGGTGGGAAAACTGATGCCTAAAAAGGAGCCTAAGGGATGCTCTGGTTAAGTCAACTGCTTATTAAGGCACAAGCCCTTGGTCGGTATCTCCCAGGCTCGTCTAACTAATAGGACATTTGTTAAAAATGCAGATTTTCAATCGCCGCTCCACCCCATTCCTCCCCACAAAATTCTGATTCCAAAGATCTGGGATTGTGGCTGGGAATCTGTTTTTAACAGGGCCAAGACTAGAGTAAGGCAACAGCCTTGGACACAAAATTTAAGGAGATGCTAAAAACTCAGTCATCAAGATAAATCAGAGTTTAGGGCAATACTCTGAAAAATCAAAATTCATGCAAAAAATCCATGATGAACAAAACAGCGCAAGTTTGAATAAAGAGCGGATCAGCAGCAATGCTGTACCATCTTGGAGTCTGAGGTGAAAGGAAAATCAGTAACACTGGTCATCTCACCCTGGGTGGCCCTGATTCTTATCAGCATACCAGCCTGGGAAATCCTGTCCTAGACAGTTAGACTGTAAGTCCGTCTCTTCTCCAGGAGACACCCCTGCCTCTCCAATTTCTAAAATAATATCTCTTAATTGCCGGTTCTTGAGAAAGGCTGATCTGGAAGCAATCAAAATCTTTGGAGGTAGGACCTGGGATTCCAAAACTACACCCAGGAGAATTCAGATGCACAGTCAGGTGTGAGAAGCACTGCCCTAGGTGAGCCTCAGGTCTCCCTGGGAAAGCCGAGAGACAAGTGGTTTACCTGAGCCTGTCGCCTCCTTACCTTCTCTGTGTCGATGCCTCTGGACATGGACCAGGTAGACACGATGTAATCCATGACGCGCTCACTCAGTCCCTTGGGAACCTGGTAGAGCTTCAGGAAGTCCCGGACACTGTTGAGCATCTCATGATACCTGTTGGTGTTGGCGTACATCTGCTGGAAAATGGTTGTCACATTCCCGAAGATGGTGGCATACAGAAGTGCTAGAGAAGAGAGGTGGAGGAAAAATACACATCAGTGGTCCGTGAACTAGGGCCCAAGAATGCCCAGCTTGCTCAGAGCAGTCCAATGGTCAGAGCTGCCCACCCATTGGCAGATGCTTCTGACCTTCTCAGAAGAACCTCACCCCGTGAAGCCTCTGGGAGTGGACCCAAAGAAAGAGTCTGCAAACACCAGGCCACTAGGACAAACTTGTGGGAGGCAGGGCTAGGGTGGGGCAGCTGGCATGACTGGGGCCAGAAGTAGGAGACAGACAGCAGTGGGGGCTGGAGACAGGACAGCTGGACTGCTTCACTGTATACGTTTTTTCACAAAAAGCTTGAACCATGCCTGAAGCCATCAGTCAAATGTGTTCTTATGTGCTCTGGACCAGCCCAAATCCAAACCTATCAGCAAGTCATCTTTTTAAAGCCCTGCTATGTGCCAACTACACTACCTGCCAGAGACAAGATGGGGAACGTGCCACTCAGTCCTGGTTCTCACACAGCAGACAACATAGCAAACAGACTTTAAAAATGTAATCACAAATAATTAAATAATAGCAAGTCTGCCAACAGCATTGAAGGATGTTATATCTTTGCTTTGTATTTATTGTTAAGGTGCATGTCAACACAGCAATCCACTTCACTGCGATGTGGCTCCGGGGGAAAAAAGCATGGCTTTGATATGAACAGAATAAAATCAGGTCCCCTGGACATGTAACAAGCACCTACTACATGCTACTGCTGCTCCGCCTACATTAGTGGCATGAAGAAGGACCATTACGTCATCATAAAACCCCCCACTCTACACGTAACCCCCATTGGCCCTCGAATGCTAAGCTCAAGTGCTACCTCTTCCAGGAAGCCTCCCCAACACTCCTCCCCTCCATCTGTCCCCGTGAGGGTGACTGCAACTCCCCAGGCATACAGATCTTCCTCGATTTACGATAGGGTTACATTCCAATAAGCCCATCATAAATTGGAAATATCGTAAGTCGAAAATGCATTTAATACACCTAACCTACCAAACATCACAGCTTAGCCTAGTTACCTTAAACGTGCTCAGAACGCGAACATTAGCCTACAGTTGGGCAAAGTCGTGAAAAACAAAGCCTGTTGTATAATAAAGTGTTAAATATCATATGTAATTTATTGAATCCTGTATTAAAAGTGAAAAACAGAATGGTTGATCCTTGTGATCGCGTGGCTGACCAGGTGCTGCAGCTCACTGCCACTGCCCAGCATCACAAGAGCATATCATACTGCATATCACTAGCCCAGGAAAAGATCAAAATTCAAAATTGGAAGTACAGTCTCTACTGAAGGCATATCGGTTTCACACCATTATAAAGTCGAAAAATCCTAAGTCAGGGACTATCTGTATTTCCACTGAGCTCGTGTCATAGACACCATTTTGCAATCATATTCTTCTTTCTTTGCCTGTGCCCTTACATTAGGCTTGAAGGCTGGACTCAGCTTTTCCTTGCCATTGCAGCCGGGGGAGCTAACCCTATACGAGTACCCAATAAATATTTGTCATATTAGTGAATTTCACATGCTTTTGCTATGCCTGACTTTAAAAATGAGTTACTATATATTCACGGGCCCAGCCGCTCCGTGGCATGTGGGATCTTCCCAGACCGGGGCACGAACCCGTGTCCCCTGCATCGGCAGGCGGACTCTCAACCACTGCGCCACCAGGGAAGCCCCAAAATGAGTTACTACTCACATACAATGAACTGTACATGTTGACGTATACAATTTGATAAGCTTTGACGTACGTATACACCCATAAAACAATCACCACAATCCAGATAGATAGTAACATATCCATCACCGCTAAAAGTTTTGTCATGTGCATTTATAATCCCTCCCCCTCCGCCTCCCATCTCCAAGCAACTGATGTTTTCTGTCACCATAGATTAGCTTGCATTTTCAAGAATTTTATATAAATGTAATCAGACAGTATATATTCTTCTTAAACATCATCAAATACATTCATTTAAAATGTACAGTTCAATGGCTTTTAGTACATTTATAGAGCTGTGCAACCATTAGCACAATCTAAGTTTAGAATATTTTCATGCCCCCCCCCCAAAAGAAATTCCTATATCCATTTATCAGTCATTCCCCATTTCCTCCCTAATCCCCTAATCTTAGGCAACTGCAAATCCACTTTCTGTCCCTTTCGACTTCCCTATTCTGGATATTTCTTATAAATTAAATAATACATGTGGCTTCCTGTGAGTAGCTTCTTTCATTTAGCGTAACGTTTTCAAGGTTCATCCATGTTGTAGCATGCATCAGTACTTTATCCCTTTTTATCGTTGACTAATGTTCACAATATTATGGATAGTATGGATATTCCATATTTCATTCATTCATTCATCAGTTCATGGGCATTGGGGCCTTTCCACTGATGAATAATGCTGCTATGAACACTGCCGTGCAAGTTTTTGTATGAACATGTTTTCAATTCTCTTGGAGTAAAATTACTGTGTTATACGGTAACTATGTTTAACATTTTGAAGAACTGCCATAGTATTTTCCAAAGTAGCTGCACCATTTTACATTCCCACCAGTGGGGTATGAGGGTCCCAAATGTCTCCATAACCTTATCAACACTTGTTATTATCTGTCTTTTTGATTATTGTCATCCTAGTGAGTGTGAACTGCTATCTCTCTGTAGCTTTGCTTTGCATTTCTCACATGACTGATGATGTTAAACATCTTTTCATGTGCTTAATAACCATTGGCATGTCTTCTTGGAGAATGTCCACTCAAATCCTGTGCTCAGTTTTCAGTTGGGTTTGTCTTTTTATTATTGAGTTATAAGAGTTCTTTACATATTCTGGATATAAATCCTTTATCAGATACATGATTTGCAAATATTTTCTCACATCATGTCGGTTGTCTTTTCACTTCCTTGATGGTATGGTTTGCAGCATTAAAGTTTTTAGATTTGATGTAGTCTAATTATCTGTATTTTTTTTTGTTTCCTTTTCTGACTGGCTTATTCATTCAGCATAATTATTTTGAGATTTATCCATGTTGTTGCATATAGCAATAGTTATTTTTTTTTAAAAAAGTTTTATTTTAAAATAATTATAAATTCACAGAAAACTGTAAAGATAGTACAGAGCGATTCCATGTGTGTACCCCTTAGCCGGTTTCCTCACTGGTTACAGCTTATATAACTAGAGCGTAATATAAAACCCAGAAGATTCACATTGCCGTAAAGTGTATGTATAATTCTGTGTCACAGTGTCACATGCGTAGATTCATGTACTGAGTACCACATTCAAAATACAGAACTGTTCCGTCACCACAGCCATCCCCTTATACTACCCCTTTATAATCACTCCCCCCAGAAACCACTAATCTCTTCTCCTTTTTTAATAATTATGTCATTTCAAGAACATTATATAAATAGGATCATACAGTATGTGACCTTTTGAGACTGGCTTTTTCCACTTAGCAGAATGTCCAAGATCCATTCATACTGTTGCATGTATCCATAGTTTATTCCCTCTTACTGATGAATATAACCCATTGTATGGATACACCCCAATCATTTCTTTCAAATAATCTTACTCAGGCTTGGCTGACAATCTAAGGGAGGGAAAAATAATAAAGGCATAGCTCTAGAAGGAAGGGAAGGAAATCTTCGGTTAAATCTGCCCAGTAGCACTGGACACGGCTGCCTGGAAAACCGAGGACACGAATCCACCCAACAAGAATTGCAAACAAGGATGGGAAAGAGGACTGCCAGCTCTGGAAAGGCGCCAGGAGTGGTGCCAATCTGAACAAAAGGAACCAGATGAAAAGCAGAAGTCGTCAAGCCTGAATAACGCAGACACAGCTCTTCTAAGCTCAGAAATAACCTCACACAAGACGGGATCGAAGCTGCTCCTCCAGCCCAGTAATGCCACCGAGTGTTGTCAGCACCAGCCTTGTTCCCAGTGAGTCTGACCGTAACTCAACAAGCCTGCATGGTACTCCTGCCTCAGCTCTGTTTTCCAGTCCACAGTGAACCAGAAGTCAAGAATGCAGGGTAGAGGTGTCTTTTTTTAGAATGGCTGCCAAAAATTGATTGAATCTTAAGCTTCAAAAAATAGTTACACCAAATCAATACAGTAAGAATAGCTCTCTTGTCCATGATCTGAGAACCAGGCGCAGGTCTGAGACACTGGTGTGCTGGTCAGACAGTTAAGGCAGTGATGCCACGTCCATCATGTACAGCCCAGGGCTGCTCCCACCCTACTTTGTTTCTGAGGCATTCAGAAGGTTAAGGCTCCTCAGGAGGGCCTTATTCAATTATTATTACTATTATGAAATGTTATTATTATTAAAAACGGGTAATTCTGCTTTCAGTGTCCCTTCTCTAATTTTATGTGAAGTAGGGTTATATGCTCTGAATGTGTATATTTTATTTATTGATATCTATACATGAGGCATTATGCCTTTAAATACTCAAAACCTAACCGGAAGGGAAGACCTAAAGTCCATCTACGACTTTAACAGATATTTGAGTGTGGTATGGGGAGGGAGAGAGGGAGATTGTAACGTCGCTGTGTCACTGGCCATAACTGAACCCCACAGTGAAGAGGATGCCCTGGATGACTCTCAGTGTGGATTAGTTAGGTCCTTCCAAGTTGGGAAAGAAGTAAGAAGACCTTTACCAATGCCAAGGCAAAATGCTGATTTGAATAAGAGCAGGTTTCTTTATTTGAGTGGTTAAGAGTTAATACTGTATCACACCAAGAGCTCTGGGTCCTACCCAGAGAAAAATAAGACAGTATTCTCTGACCCTTAATTAGAAATTGCTGTATGGAATTTGGGGGGAAGGGTAGCAAAAGTTTTCATTTCTCTTTAGAAAATTTTGTGTTTCTTTTTGTATACATTATACATACACATCATTTAGATGGCCAAGACATTTTTTTAAATCCTTAGTCCTCTCAGCCTTCTTCCTTTTCAATTTCCTGTTCTGCAGAAGCAGCCACTTTCAATTAGCTGATTGCTCTTCTATTGATCGCCACATCTGAACATCACGCTCGAATCACTGTGTGCTGATGCTCCAGTTTCAGGCATCATCCACCCACCTCTGAGAATTTAGCTTCCTCCTACTACCCCATCCCTTACTTCCAATCTCATACTCAAACCCCACTCCTTTTCCCATTGCCCCATCCTCCCAGGATATTTATATCACCGTCTTGGTGAGACAATTATCTGTGCTTATATTATAACTAGATGAATGCTAGTCACATCTAAGTCATGTAATTACTTTTCATGTGATGACTGCAGTTACTTTTCCTTTCCTGCAATGTTTTCTAATAACAGACGTTGTCTTTTCATTTGCTTAGCTTACCTGTGGCTAATTTGACTCCAAACTCTCCCACAGATAAATAAGTTTCTTCTTAACATATTAAAACACATTAGTTGGTCTATCCACTCCATTTCCATAAAGAAGTCCTCCCTGGAGGCTTCTGAACTGATCTAATGCCAGCTGTCTCCACTCCAGTATCCTGGGAAGTCACTCCACTTATTCCAGTTAGAGCCCTCAATTTCTGCACCCCGTGTCTTCTGGTGTCTTGGTTTACTTGTTTCTGTTGGTTGAAGACATCCTCTAATAGCTTTCTGAGAAAGGCTATAAGGGAGCAAAAACCTCTGAGACCTAATATGTTGACTCGTACTCAGTTAATACCTTGTCTGGACGTAGAATTCTAGATTAGAAATCATTTCTTGCAGAATTTTGGAAGCATTGCCCATTGTCTTGCTGTTGAGAAGTCAAAAGCATTCAAATCCTTCATCTTTCACAGTAAACCTGTTTTTTTCTCTCTAGAAGCTCTTTTTCTCACAATGTTCTGCAAATTCATAAGGATGTACCTTTTGCTGTGGTTCAGTTTTCATCCATTGTGCTAGGCTTTCAATAAGTCCTTTCGACCCAAGAATTTATGCCCTTCATTTCAAGAACATCTTTCTGGGTTTATTTCATACTCTTTTCTCCCTTTATTCTTTTCTTAACTTTCCTCCAGCAGATCAAAGTGACAAGAAAAGGAAAAGAGAGGAGAGGTGAGAAAGAGTAGATGATCAGGGTGGTAATAGTAATCACGGGATGGAGTGAGGGAAGGATAAGCATTAATAAGGATACTTTTTATTTCTAGTCAGCTATCTTTCAGCATTTGGGATAAAATTCACAGTTTCTCAAAAGGCAAGAGAGAAGGGAAATTGAGAGACTGTTCTATTCTATGAACGCTAGATAGAAGGAAGCCCTAGTCAGAAGCAACACATTAAGAGCAATGGCAAAGGAAGTAGGCGTCGCAACCCCTAGGATCTTTGGTGGGACAGAAAGCAGATGGTCAAGGAGTGAGTCTGGAACTAAGAAGTGTGTTGAGCAGGAAGCCACAGGTCCTAAGCTCCTGGCTATTCTCTGCGACATGTAACTGGCTCTCTAGCTCCCCATTCTCCTCACAGCATCCTGGTCTTGAGAGCCATCTGTCACAATCCCCTCCCCCCTCCCATCTCTGTCTCTTTGGGACATCTACGACAGGTGCACCTAATCGTCCTGCTACCAAAAGGAAGTGAAGAAGGGAAGAGCCTGTCCTTTGGTTAGAAGGGCATCTCTGGAATTCCAGGTGACCAGCTTCTGCAGAGCTGTTAGACCCTCACCACCATACTTTTAATAATTGGTGGGTTAAACAGACTTGTGGGCTTCTCTAGGAAGTTGGTCATTATTCATAAAATTATTTCTGTTAGAAAATGCACCCCTCTAATAAACAACTTGCACAGGATAATGGACTCCTAAACTCAAGAAGAAAAATAAGTAAGTTGCCACTTCTGCAGTTGTATCAAAGCTTAGAGATAAAGAAAGAATATGAATCATTTTCCTTTTCATAATCATTTAAAAATCATTGCCCTCTGTTGGTAGTTTATGGGTCTATCTAAACTGACTTCGTTCAATGCCGAATTCCAGATAATAAACTGGAATTTAAAGAAGACTCTACCTTCAAACCTATGTTTGTTTCTGTACTCTTAATTCCCAGCAAAAGTTCATCAGGGCTTTTAAAACAGTTTGGGGGTCTTACCGCTAGTTTCTGATTCATTAGGTCTTGAGTGGGCCCTAGAGAATTTTTATTTCTAACAAGTTCCCAGGTGATACTGCTACAACTGAGACCTTTGAGAAGCATGCTACTAAGACTTTCTTTTATTGCAGTTCGTGTTTTAATTTACCATATGTCGTCAAACTCTATGGACATAAACATTGGTTTTGATTTCTTCTTTAGGTAAGCTGGTTAGATTATTCACTGATTTTCTTTTTAAGAGCAGGGATAGATCAAAAGAGTTGCTTATAGGGACCTCCCTGGCAGTGCAGTGGTTAAGAGTCCGTGCTTCCACTGCAGGGGACATGGGTTCGATCCCTGGTCAGGGAACTAAGATCCCGCATGCCGCACGGCCGGCCAAAAAAAAAAAAAAAAAAAAAGAGTCGCTTACCTATAAAAAGCCCATTTTCTGAATATAGACTATAACATTCTCTCTCCATCTCTCCCCTCGCCCCTTCTTTAACTCTACTCCCTCCCTGGCTACCCTGCACCCCAGGTTTCATAGGTACCCACAGGAAAAACTGAGGAAGTAGAAGCCCCTTCCAATCCCTGTTTTTAAACCAGACAGTACCTGAAATTCAATATCCATTAAGATTATGCCTCACTGCTGCTTATTTTAATGCTGCTTAATTTCTTCCTTTTTTTTTCTTTTGAAGAAAAAAAAGACGTTATATGAATTTCCCTTAAAACAAAATCACAAGTCTAATGATCCTAGTTCCCCATTTCGCAGCCATCTGATGAGAATGAAATGCTCGTTAAGTCAGGTAGCTACACTGGTGGGTTTGGGGGGAAGGTTATTAACACACCCAACATTGGCATTGAGAGCTCCAAGCAGTCCAGAGACACCCTCTCACTTCCAAGACATTAATGAGATACAGCAATTAGAGTCTAAAAAGGCAGAGAAGGAGCTCAGTAGTTGAATCTTCTGCTTCCCACATTAGGTGTAGCCCAGCAAATCCTGATCGGTGAACGCAGTGACTTGTGCACCCATCATATTATCTGATAAGGAAATAAAGATGCGGGCTACGGAGTTATACCCTCCTGGGTTCAAATTCCAGCTCAGTCACTTAGAGGCAAATTACTTTACTTCTTTGCCTTCCATTTCTGCTAGTCTGACAAAAGGAGAAACACCTGCTCACCTCCCTGGGTTGCTGGGGAAATGGGATACTGTGTGAAAGTGCCTGGAGTACAGAGCAGGAACATACAGACCCTAAATCTTATCTTCCCCTACAGCTCACTGTCCTGCAGTCAACTGTCAAGAATATGCACATCCAAGAGCAGTTCCTCAGGACAATAACCTGGAACACTAGCCTGAATGGGACTCTCGTCTTTCAATTGCATAGGTGGACTCAAAATTTATCATTACAGAAAAATATTGGAGTCCGGAAGAGAGATGTCTGAAACCAGCTCATCATGTACAAAAAGAGGCCTTCAAAGGAATCTCTAAAATCCATAAATGCTAAGAACTTTGACATACCAGCTGAAATACTGACTACTTAGTGATTTTGAATGAAGCCATCTGTGCATGAGGAAGGACTGAAGAATAAGGGTAAGCAGGGAGGGGGAACGGAACAAGGCCTGGGAACTAGATCTAGTCCTTGCTCCATGTCATCTGGCCCACATGACAGCAACACATCTGTTTCTGTTAATGTCGTCGTTTTGGCCTTTGCTGCCGTTATTGCGTTTGCTTTTTCTAACGTGATAATGATGGAGTGGGTGTGAGGATGTTTGTATTGGCATGGTAACTGGTGACTAACTTTCACAATCTTATTTCCTATGACTTGAAATCCATAGCTAATGAATCTCATTGTCTGGGAAGAAATGGGTAGTAACAATGGGAAGGAAAAGAAGTAACTGCTCATTGCCGTGCTAGCAGATCAAGCCAGCATACGAGAACTCAAGAAGTCCTGCTTTGGAGACTAAAAGCTGCAATTTGGAATCCTGGTTCCACTCCCAACCTCAGGGTGATCATTCACCCTCTCTAAATTTCATCATATGTAATGGAGTTAATAATTACCTTTTAGTTTATTTTTAAATAAGTGGTATAAGGTACATAAAATGCTTATCACAGTACCTGGTATATAATAAATGCTCAATAAGTAATAATAAGAATTAATTGCAGGATGGTGAAGAACTGTTTCTATGTTATCATTTCCTGGAAACGTTCCCTCACTGACTTAATCATCAGATGTTTTAATTCAACAAACGTCAACCCAGTACTCAGGTGAGTCATGTGCTATGCTGGGAAGCAACATGGCACAATGAAAATAGCTTGGGCTCCGAAGAGAAGAAACCCTGAGTTTGAATTATTGGCCCAGCCACTAATTCAAGTCTTAAGAGCCTCAGTTTCCTCATTTATGAAAGGGAGAGGGTAATCTCCACCTCTCAGGGTTTCTGTGAAGATCCAACGAATTAACATGACAAATACCAACCACAACGCTGGCATGGGGGTAGACCCGAAATAAATCTTAGTTTTCTTTCTTGAACCACCAAATGTTAACATCCCTCCATCAATCACCCCTGGACTCTAGTCTCCTCAGTCCTTGGCTTTGAGTGGGTACCTCTTCCTGAAATATATAGCTTGTGCTTTTCCTTAAACAGAAGACTTTACAGAGTGCAGGAACTTTGGTGGAGTCATTTCAGGGGCATATCCCTTTGCATTCCTTTGCAGGTGCTCAGTAAATGCAATTGACTAACAATTGAAGAGACTGTTCCAAAGAGGTGAGTTTGCCCAGGTTCAATTACACAAGGTAAGAAGAGTTCTAGATCCAAATACAATGTGGGTGGGCTTTTCTCACACAGTATCACCAATTCTCCAACACCTGCTGGGTGTCTTACAATTCGGCTCAATTCTGAGAGCATCAGATTCCAACAAGCTGAGGGCTCAGTCCCAAGACAGCCCTCTACTTCAGATGCCAACTGCAAGTCTAGGTTGTCACCTGTGCTTCTGATTGTCTGGTTATAGATCAAAGCTTCCCACAACCCCCTCTTTGGTTTGATTAATTTGCTAGAGTGGCTCAGAGAACTTAGGAAACCCTTTTACTCACTAGTTTACTGGTTTATCACAAAAGATATTAAGGGACAAGAATCAACAGCCAGATGAAGAGACACATAGGGTGAGGCTCCAAAGGGACTTCTGCCCCTCTGGAGTTTGGTGTCTAGCATGGTGACATGTGGAAACATTCTGGTTCACCAACCTGAAAGCTCTCAAAACCCATCCTTTTGAGTTTTTATGGAGGCTTCATTACATAGGCATGATTGATTAAATTATTGGCGACGGCACTCAATCTTCAGACTTTCTCCCCTCCCAGGAGGTCAGGGGTGGGACTAAAAGTTCTAAGCCTCTAATCGCGTGGTTGGCTCCACTGGCAACCAGGCCCCATCCTTTGATGGGACCCATAAGTCACGCATTAACACAACAAGAGACACCTTTACTGGTTCCATCACAGGAAATTCCAAGGGTTTTAGCTGTGCCAGAAATAGGGACAAAGACTAAATATATTTATATTTCTTATTATAAATCATAATATCACACAAGAGCTTCTCAAAGTTTGGTCTTGGACATGGGCATTTGGTAGAAATGCAAATTCTCAGGCCCACCCCAGACCTACTGGATCAGAATCTCTGGGAATGATGCCCAGGCATTTGTATTTTTTCAAACTCTTCAGGTGATGTTGATGCACCTTGAAGTTTGAGAAGCACTGCTTTAAATCATACTCATCCTCAGAATCTCCCTGTAAGTTTTAAGTTTAAGGCCTACCCGAAGGGAGGAGGATGGTCAGAGGCGAAAAAAACAGACAGTGGGCCAAACTGAGGAAGCACAAAGGAGCTATGAAGAAAGCTAACCTTACTCCATTGGACAGAACAATGGAAATAAAGCCAGGAGAGAATCAAAGAGCAATCCTACAGGCCAGTAATACCTTGATGCATGGGACACTGATGGATAGACTACACTCAGCTCTGAATTTCCTGCTAGAACTATGCCCTCATTCCTTCTCAAGTTGGACAGCTATTGCCCTGGGCACAGAAATCAGAGAATATAAAACACTCTTACATTCCCTATTTTATAACAAGAAAAGCCTGCAAACTCTCATTTAATATCTTGCTAAGAATAGCACAAATTCCTATACCACGTTAAAACTCTGCCGTGCTGGTGACTGTCACTTAACAAGCAAAATTCTTACAGGGGAGACAGAAGGTTATTTTCAGCTATTTCTCATCTGTCGAATAAAACAACAGCTCCCACCCCACGGTAACCCATTAACAATGCAGCCTGTGCCACCTCATTTCAACCAGTGTTTTAATAGCAACACAGATAAAGGCCCAGCAATTTCCACAGGGAATTACTTCTGCACATGAATCAAGAAGGTCAGATGCAGGTTGGAAAGGTCTCCAAATAATTTGCTACTTCACTTATTTCGTGCTTGCTGAGTTCTTGATCGCAAAGAGACGACCATTTAGGCAGTCATACCTGGCTAACGGCAGGCTGGCTTGCAGGTTTGCAAACCCAGGTCTTGCTTTACTTCACGATGAGAGCCCTATTTCTCCAACATGAGTCATCAAAAAGAATCTAATTAACAAAGCCATCTAAAATGACATCGTTTTTAAAGCCATTTAAGCAAGCATGTTAACTATCATTGGAAAATGACCCCAGTTAAGGTTATGTCTACTAAAGCTATAAGCTCACACAAAGCTCAAACATTTTTTTAAAATGCTGGTGTCATTTCAATGGCCTTTATTGTTTTTTATATCTTTATCAGTGTATAATTGCTTTACAATATTGTGTTAGTTTCTGTTGTACAACAAAGTGAATCAGCTATATGTATACATATATCAGACTTATCTTTTACATCTCAAAATGAAAAAAAAAAAACCTTTTCAGAAAGTACTACTATCACCACGGTGAACTAAGCTGGACGAGCACAATGACCACAGACAGGGCCTTTTAAAGAAATACCTCCTTCAATAATAATAAAAGAATTAAAATCACTTTTTCATTGTTGACTACTCTGATCTCAATACCTCCAGCATCTGCTGGTTTTCCTCCCTGAACCACCATCAGTCTCCTAATTTTTCAAAAGCAGAATTGGAGGTATTTAGTTGCTAAGTGACACGGTAGGTCATGGTACCTCTCTCCACATTGCCTCCAAAGTAATAATTACCCAGAATGATAGATCCCTCAGCTTTCTACTGACAAGAAGCAGAGAGTTGTAAACGACCATACCGGACAGAGCTGTCCTTTCCTGAGTCAGTGGTCCTAATCCCGACTCTGCTGTCTAATACTAGCTGTAAAGCAAGTGACTCCACCCCTTTGGACACAGGAGGCCCAAATACTTGTTTAATGAATGAATAAGTGAATGATAGTAACAGTGATGACAGCTGGTACTTATATGGTTTTTATGATGTAAGAGTTATTGTTTTTTGCATAAATGACGTATCTTAATGATAGATACTATTATTTTCTTCATTTTACTCATAAGGAACCTGAGTCAAGAATGTTTAAGCGACTTGCCCAAAGTCGCAAAGCTGGTAAGAGGCAGATGGAGGATTCACGCCCAGGCAGGCTGGTTCGGGAACTGACTCCACCACTGTACCAGATGCCTCTCTAAACACATGTCTGCTGTGCCAGATACTGTTCCAATGCTTCATTGATATTGAATATTTAAATCTCTTAACAGTCCTATGAGGTAGGACTGCATCAGCCTTAATTGCAGATGAGCCACAGAGAGGTTAAGTAACTTAGCCAAGGTCACACAGCTAGCAAGTATGAAGCTGAATTCAAACCCATGCAGTCTAATTACAAAGTCCATGCCCTGAACCTTTACACCAGAGTTTTTCAGCCTCAGCCCTACTGATGTGTTGGGCCAGCTAATTCTTTGCTGTGTGAAGCTGTCTTTTGTGTTACAGGATATTTAGCAGAATCTCTGGCCTCTACTCACTGATGCCAGTAGCACCTCCCAGTTGTGGCAATGAAAAATGTCTCCATACGTCCCTTGGCAGGCAAATTCACCTCCAGTTGAAAACCATTGCTCTACATTCTGCTGCATTTCCTTGAATAAATAAATCTGCCAAATGAGGGAGTCAGACAAGAAACAGGATGCATGGGATCTAAAGTCCCTCTGATCTCCAAAAAATGACCATGATTATGAATTCTGATTATAGAATTAGAAAGAAAACTTGAAGCGGATGATAACACACTAGGCCTACTCCTGATGATAAAAACGTGGCCTTTCTCACCTTCTTAGAGACATCAAGATAATTTCCAGTCTAATGATGATGTCCATAATGGACTCTGAGGACTTCTTATAAGCCCAGATATCTGTCTTCCACAAAGATTTTGATCAGGTACGAAATAATTCTCTTGCCAATACATACACCTTGAGTCTCTGTTACTTCCTTCCCACTAAGTCTGACACGTCATAGCAGTAGAGCTTTAGAGTCACACGACTGAGGGTTAAATGCCAGCTCTGCTACTTACTTGCTGTGTAATTTTGGGCAAAGCACTTGATCTTTCTGACCTCTGTCTTCCTCATCTGTAAACAGGGGATAACACCATCGGCCTTACAGTAGGATTTTGGTGAGGATTAAATGTGATGATGTACGTGAAGTGCTCCGCGCAGTACATGCCCAGTACAAGTCAGTTATTGCTATGTTATTATCATTCAAGATCCAACTCAAAATGTAAGTCTTCCAGAAGCATCCCAGATCTATCACATCCGACTTCCCCACTGTGCTCCCTAGTGTAACTAACATGTGAAATCAACAATACTCAGATGGGTCCTACCCACCGGGAACCACCATAAGCATGATTCTCAACCAGGGGCCATATGAGAATCACCAAAAAAAGACCTTTAAAAATTATAGTTTCCTAAAATTTAGTTATACTCAGGGGTAAAGTGGGGTAAGAAGAGGTGAGCAAGTAGAGGTTTTAAAACGTACCATGATTCTTATAGGCACCATTATCTCATCCCCATCTGTGAACCTCTAAATTTGTCTGTGAGTAACCACTAGATGCCTTGTTTTGAGAAAGTCTGGTTATGTTCAACTGTTTTAAAAATGTTTAAGGAAAAGAGTGTGACGTCTTTCTGAAACAGATTATAAAACACAGGCTTAGCCAAGAAGTACTTAGTGCTAACTGGGTACTGATGATTAAAAGAATAAAACAGGGGGAGTAGTTAATTGAAGAAATTAGTACTAAGTTGATAAATGAACTTTTTTCTTAGTTGAGGAGAAATAATCATAGGCTAGCTTGAGATTTTACAGAGACTAGGAAAATATCACAGTCTTTATTTTTTTCTCTTTTCTCACTTTAAAGAGGAAAGTTTAAGAAATAATGTGTAGAGAAAAAGATACTTTTAGGCCTTGAAATTAGCAAGGTCATTATGTTTCATGAAGAGAGATGGCTAAGGTGACTCATCAAGTGTCAGGGGGAGAAAACAGAGCCCTCACCAGGGCTTGGAACAGCCAAGCTTTAGTGTCTGCCGTGACACTTAGGACAGGCCAAGGGTCCTGGGCTTTCTGCCCTGAATCGCCGGGGCCGCAGGACAGTCAAGTTTACCCTGAGGGTAGGGAGGAAAATAAAATGTAAGCTTAGCAGTGGTGGATGTGTTGAGTTTAGGGAGGAGAAAAAACAACGCTCAACTTGTATTTAGCTTATTTAATAATGTATTTCCATACCTTGATAAATTTGTCCCCAAAACAGCAATCAGAAATTATTGAATTCTACTGTTCTGTTGATAGTGATGTTGTTAATAGAAAAGCCCCAAGTGGTGAATTCCTCTAGATTTCTGACTCAGTTTCACCACGGCATCACCACTGAACAGTTGACTTGGCAGAAGCTATCAGAGAGTCTAAGAACAGTCCTTAGAAAAACACAATCAGCCTTGAGAAAGTAGAAGAAATAACCCTCAGAGAATTCTGCTGGAGGGGCAAGGCCAAGGTTAGAAGGAAGCACGCGGGAAGGTGTTCCAGATGACAGAAATAACGTCTGCAAAGGAGCTGAAAGCAGGGACAGGGCAACATGGGCTAGAGAACAGGCGAGGTTATTTAGCTGCAACATAAATATATACATGAAAACAGAGTCTGCATCTAGCTGACCCCATTTGGGGAACTGAGCAAAGAAAGGCCTTCTGCATGAGAAGATGCCAGAACATCTTGAATTATTCTGATAAATGAGGGAGTGGGGATACCTGGAAAATTCCACGCAAAGGGAATAGTATGTCCAAGGCATACTATACCTTGATTTGAGAGAACAAATCTTGTCTGAGTAACTGCAAGTCTCTCAGCATGGCTGGTGCCTAGAATTCAAGGGTAGTGGTGGGGCAATCCTAAGGGAAGAGCTTGGGGTATGACAAGACCCACATCACGAAGGGTGTCCTCGGGTTTTTATCCCGAAGGCAATGGAACTCCTTATCTATACTTGCTATCTCCCACCCTGAGCTCAGCACAGACATGACCAACTGAAACAGCATCCCAGGATGTAGATGCTTCTCCGCTCATGGGTTTCAAGGGAGGGATCAGAGCAGCCCACGCATCGGCTGGCCTAAGGCCAAGGAAGACACTAACCGTTTCCATGTTTATGAGTGATCCATTGGTAATTTGGTTTGCCGAGACAGGGTCTCAATATCTGTTACAGAATTAACTTGCCATTTGCTAATTCTGATATAAAATGTTGGCTAGTAAAAGTTTTCAAATTACCACAGCGTCTGTAACTTTTGAAATATTTTCCAACTTAATTCAGCACAAGGCAAGGAGTTTCAGAAACATACTGAGTGAGGTCTACGTGTGCAGGTTAATTGGAAGATCAGCAGTAGACCCTCCTCCCCTCCCTTAGACATCTCTCCCCCGCAGGCATACACACAGAGCAGAGGTCCTGGCTCTGTGACAGCCCTCCACTTCTCTTCTAAAACTTAGATTCCAACTCTACTCGGAGGGGCTCTTCTGAGCCACTGACCCTCTGCATGGCCCCCCCCACCAAATCTGAAAGGAGGGATGCAAAGAACCCAAGAAGTGACAGGGCTGCCCTAGGAGGGTCACTACGACATTGCCATCAATATGAGGAAAAGGGAAGTTCGAAGGGGCCCAGGGCTTAGAAAGAGCAGATAAATAGTCTGTATTCTGCCCTGAGAGGCATGATCAAGACCTTGTGCTGCTCCCCAATGGGGCTCACTGGGTCGCCCTGAGGGACAAGTATGATCAGTCTCTGAGGGGGAGGAGTGTTCTATCACTGACACATTTAGAACTGCTAGCTCACGGTGATCATAGAAATATTCCAACTTGCAATTAGTATTTTAATTTTTTTTAAGTATTCATTTATTTTGGCTGTGCCGGGTCTTAGTTGCAGTAGATTGTGGCATACGGACTTCTTGGTTGCAGCAAACACGCGGGATCTAGTTCCCCGACCAGGGATCGAACCCTGGTCCCCTGCATTGGGAGTGGGGAGTCTTAACCACTGGACCACCAGGGAAGTCCCTGTATTTTAATATTTTAAAATTCTCACAGACAAACCACTAGTGTGGACCACTCCCACCCCCATCTCCCCCTTGGGACAGCCCTGCTCCTCCCTGGTCTCTGGTTACAGCATCTGGGCTGGGCTGTCAGAATGATCAAACTGAACCTCATTTGGCATTTGGTTATTCTGTTTAGAAATTTCAGATCTTGTGCCCATTCTGGAACTAAAAGCAGTACAACTACTTAACTGAAACTGAATGGGTTTTCAGACAATCACTTCAGTCCAATGGACAAACTTGATCTCTTCATTCATTTACTCCACAAACATTTGCCAAGCATCTCTTTTCTGGTAGGCCTGGCGCTAGTGCTCAGATACAACGTCTGATAAGACCTGGTCCCGTATGAACAAACAAATGAGCTGTGGTGTGGTCAGGGTGAGATCTAGACTGGAGGTGGCGGAAGCGGGCAGGGTGTGCAGCATGCCCAGAAAAGACTTTTGAAAGATAAATGGGAGCTAAGGGGTATGGCAGTGGAGTGGGGAAGGAAGGCTCCCAAGCAAAGGCAACTAGTTCAGCCCTGGGGCACCAGGTATGGATGGAGAGTGGTGAGAGAAGAGGCTGCATCAGTGGGCAGGGGCCAGGCCTAAGACTTATGCCCAGCCAAGACACTTGGATGTGCATTTAATCAAGACTTGCTCACCAAGCCACTAGCGTGTGCTATGAACCCATGGACATTTTCAGAGCTTCATTAAATATAATGAGGGGGGCTTCCCTGGTGGTGCAGTGGTTGAGAGTCCGCCTGCCGATGCAGGGGACATGGGTTCGTGCCCCAGTCTGGGAAGATCCCACATGCCACGGAGCGGCTGGGCCCGTGAGCCATGGCCGCTGAGCCTGTGCGTCCGGAGCCTGTGCTCCGCAACGGGAGAGGCCCCAGCAGTGAGAGGCCCGCGTACAGAAAAAAAAAAAAAATATATATATATATATATATATATATATATATATGTATATATATATATATACACACACATATATATAAACTGAGGGTACAGGGACTGCCCTTTGCAGAAGAATGTACACACACTCAGTTATTTCCACCATTTAACTCTTACTGCTTGGTTAAATCCACTGCAGATAATTAGCCAATCGTTCAAAGAACATGGATTGAATGACTGACTTCCTCACCCACCAACTCTCCTTCAACTTTTCTTATCAGTCCCATCACACAGGCTAAACATTTTGGTATCATTTCTGCATACGCCTTTCCTCACCCTTCTCAATTCCATTACCTGACATCTCTATTTCTTCTATGTGTCTGGCATCCACTTTTTCCATGCCATTCCTGCTGCTTCTTCTAGAACCAATCGTTTTCAAAAGGTCCACATTTCAACTGCTTCCCAAGCCCTGGTCCTCTCTTCAGTTCCTCCCAAACCACCTCAAATCCTGCCTCTACACTGCAGTAGCCATTTTTTCAAAGCATTCTTTTGGTCATATCAATCCCAGCTCCAAACTCAGGGGTTCCCCATCCAGTCCATCCTCCTAAGCATGGTGTCCAAGCATGTGGCACAACTGTAATAGGGAAGAACAAATCTGATTCCATATTAGATCTGTTTCTTTTACTTTAACTTCTTTATTCTATTGCTTTTGCTTTGAGTTAAGAATCTTGCCTAGGGACTTTCCTAGTGGCGCAGTCGTTAAGAATCCGCCTGCCAATGCAGAGGATAAGGGTTCGAGCCCTGGTCCGGGAAAATCCCATGTGCCGCGGAGCAGCTAAGCCCGTGTGCCACAACTCCTGAGCCTGCGCTCTAGAGACTACAAGCCACAACTACTGAGCCCGTGTGCCACAACTACTGAAGCCCACACACCTAGAGCCCGTGTTCTACAACAAAGAGAACCCACCACAGTGAGAAGCCCACATACCCCAACAAAGACCCAACTCAACCAATAAATAAATAAAATTCGAACACAAACCATTTAATTAAAAAAAAGCAATGTTGCCTATAGCCTAAAATATAGAGGATAGCCTATTCTCAGGGCTCTGACTTTTGAGTCCATTCATGTAGAGATAAAAAGTTGCAGAACAGAGAATAACACTTGTCTTGTTGGAGGTTTATGGGAACATCGTGACCTGATCTATCCAGACAGCTGCAAGAACAAAGGATTCCTACACCAATAAGTTTGCAACAACTAACCACACCCCTCCCTCGACTTGCCTTTAAAAATGCTTTGCTGAAACCCTTCAGTGAGTTCGGGGTTTTTGGGCACGAGCCACCCATCTCTTTGCATGGCCCTGCAATAAACCTTTCTCTGCTCCAAACTCTGACCTTTCGGTTGGTTTGGCCTCACAAAACTTGCATTCAGTAACACGACCTGCCTTTGCACACTTGTCTTCCACCACTCACAGTCACACAGCTATGCTTCAGACAACCCTTCCCTTCCAAGTGTGCACCCTGCATTGAGGACTGAGTCCACTGACATACAACCTGTGCAGTCACATGGACTCTGCCCTTAGAAGGTCCCCCACTTGGTTAAATGCTCTGCTGTCACTGATTTGAAATTCTTAATGACTATTGAACAAGGAGCCTTGCATTTCCATTTTGCACTGAGCCCCACAAATCATGATGCTGCCTGCTATATTCCTTTTTCTTTTTTGGGGGGGGTCATGCTGCATTTGGGATCTTAGTTCCCCGACCAGGGATCGAACCCGCGCCCCCTGCATTGGAAGCACATAGTCTTTTTATTTTTTATTTTTTTTGGAAGCACATAGTCTTAACCACTGGATCACCAGGGAAGTCCGATGCTGCCTGCTTTACATCCTTATCTTTAGTCATGTTGTTCTCTCCATGGAAAGACCTTTCCTACCTACTAGAACCTGACCCCACTTTCAAGGCCCAACTCAAATGTCATGAGGTCTTTGCCAGCCTCCCAGAGCCTGAAACAGACTCTCCACTGGGTTCCCAAAACACTTTTCTTTTACTCCTGTTTTAGCACTTGTCATACACAACTCACAATGTAGTTATTTGCAAACATTCCTCATCCTCCTTACTAAAAGGACAGGCAAACTTCTCTGAGATGGGGGTGGGAGGTACATTCTTTCACTTCTGTTGCTTCTCAGTACCTGGCACAGAGTAAACTCTCAATACATTATTGATGAACTGAATTTCACTCCCCATAATAACCCAGTGATTTCTTGGCCCCTAGTGCCTCTTCTCCCAATGGGCTGCTCGCAGCCCAGCCCAGTTCTGCAAACGGTGCTCACGGTAACATCTGGCCACCTCAGAGACTATGGTAATGTAAGAAGAGGCACTAGGCAGCCAATTACTTGAGGAGAGTGAAATGATTTTGTAACTAGTAAAGCACATGAAGTGCTGTTTGAGAGAACAGGAGAAAAAAAATCAACCCAAATTTGAAAGTTACTAGGCTAGCAAAATTTTCCACAGGAGAGAACTGACTCCCAGTTGTATGTAAAATTGCTCCTAAAGTAAGTGTTGCACTGGGATGCCCAGGAGGCTTCGTGAGGTTGAAGATCTCCACCCCAAACATAGCCAGTGGAACTCAGACGTGTTTTGCTCTGAGGACCATACTGCATCAAGGAAAGCTGAAACTACAACATGCACCCTCCCCGTATGTCACTTACAGCACATCTTAATCCAGTCATGTCTTTTTCTTGCTAAAAACCCTCCTTACTAGAGAATAGAGTCCAAACACCTTAGTATAGCCAACATTTCTTGAGAGCTTTCTTTGTGCCAAACACCACATCAAGTATTTTATAGAGATTGTTTCATAAATTCTTACAGACTTAGATAATAGATGCTGAGACAGGCTGGGACCTGGGACCTTTTGCTGCCGTGCTTGCACCTGGACAAACATCTCCTGGAGCAACAAAATACAAAGAAACTATAAGGGACTAAAAATAACTACGTGTATGTGCAGTTGGGGCAAATTATGGACAAAAAGATACAAAGAGACCAAAAACCCAACTGCCACTTCTGAAGAGCCCCCTGCACTCAACACTACCAAAGCGGGGAGCAAAACACCTAAGCCACGCCTCTGGCCCAACCCCTGGACCCGTCCCTACTCTCACCCCATATAAGGAACTGGCTCACCCCCCATTTGGGATGCGAGTGAGCAAGGGAACCTGTTACTTGTTCTTGCTCCTCCCTGGTGTAGCAGGGGCCCCAATAAAGCCTTGCCTGAATTTCTTGTCTGGTCTCTATTGATTAAGGAGGCCAAGAACCCTGGTCGCGAACAGTGCTATGATTATCCCTATTTGAAATATTTGAAAACTAAGATAAAGAGAGGTTAAGTAATTTGCCCCACATCACACAGGAACCACGTGGTGGAAGAAGATTCGAAGCAGTTCATCTTCGAAGCGCCTGAGCACTTCATCACTGCGCAGGCCCCTGCCCACCAGCCAGCCCCCTGTCTCGCACCTCTGCTCGTCTCCTGCCCCACACTGGCACCCGTCTGAGCATGTACAGTCCTCCGAGCTGCCTAGCTCTCCCACTCGGGCTTCCAAGCCTTTGTTCCCAGCATGTACATTATTCTGGTGAATGTGACCCTGTTATACTTTGGCTTCAAATTTGGGTCTCAGGCCTCCTTTCCACTTAAAAGACTGTGGAAAAAAAAGAGCTTTTATTTATGTGGATTACATCTATCACTATTCACCATGTTAGAAATTAAATCTGAGGAAATTAAAAATATTTGCTTATCCACTTGAAAAAAATAATAAACTCATACGTTAACATAGATAATATACGTGATGAAAATAACAATATTGTCCAAAACATTAAAAAATTAGTAAGAAGACTGTTACTGCTTTACATTTTTCCAAATCTTTTTAATGTCTGGCTTCAGAGATGACAGACTTTTTATACCTGCTTCTTCACTCAATCTTAAGTGATATGTTGTTTTGGTTGAAGTACATAAAGAAAATCCAGTTTCACACAGATATGTAGATGGAAGAGGGAAGACTATTTCAATAGCCTTTTCGGATAACTGAGAACATTGTTCTTTGACACTATCCTAAAATTCAACAAGTGGGAGTTTCTTACAATTTCATGTGGAGTCTGAAACCACATCAATAATATTATCATACTCTGTTACATTAATCCACTGGTCTTTCTTACTCTTTGAAAGGACCTTCTTCTCACGCGTGATTCTGATCATGAGCTGGTCATTTGGAAAATATGGGTTCCCCGAGTTATAAACCTCTTCCAAAAATCACATTTCTTTGTGCCGAACCGACATTTCACTAAAAAAGACCAAAAAAATCCTATTTGTTAATTACATCAATTCCATCAAACCATTCTTTGGAAACCGTCAAATTCATGGTGGCAGATACCAGTTTTTCACAATTCTAATTTTTGCTTGAAAGCTTTAATTTTATCATTGGCAACGAATACCGTCAGTTGTTTTCCTTGAAGTGACAGGCTCACCTCATTGATTTTCAAGAAAATGTCTGCCAAATACCCAAGTCTGAACAACCCTAGTTTGTCGGTTGTTCTCTCAAGTAAAAACGGTACTGAAAACAGCAGCTATTTCAGTTAGAAATTCAATTGCACAAAATCTTTTCCTTGAAACAGCCAAAGAATGTCAGTATGCAGAAGTGCTTTATGTATAATTCTCATTTTGTTACACAGGATATTAAAATATGTACTCAAGGGTCGAAATTTAATAAATTTAATCATTTTTGCTTCATCAAGCGCGTTCTTGAGTGAAACCAAATTTTTTGTTTAATGAGTGCACAGCAGTGAAAAATACAGTGACTACAAATACAATTTGGCACTCCCTTTATTCATGCTAAGGGGCTAGTGTTTCACACACCATTGCTTTTGTACCATCAGTCCACACATCAACACAGACAAACAACGTCTCGGTATTATTATGTACATAGTTTTGACCTCACAAACTCCCTGAAAAGCTCTTGGGGATCCCCATGGATACACAGATCACGCTTTGAGAACTATTGCCCTACACACCTTTCTAGAGCCATCGCAAATGTAACTTCCCTGAGAAATTTTACCACCTCTCCTTCTCTGTGCCACCACTGTGATTTGTATAAACTTCTGGCATAGTACTTATATTTTATTACATATAGTTAATTATATCTTCTTTCTCTCCTACAATTGTCAGTTCCTTTAGGGCAGAAACCATGTCTTATTTATCTTTGAATACTCAGCCCTTAACAGTATCAGGCACATAGTAGGTGTCTGATAAATATCTGTTAATGAATGAATGAATGAATGAATGACTTGTATGGCAGATTGTTATTTTCTAAAGATGGTTACAACAATACGTCCCATCACACACGCTCTTCTATAATCCTGCCACTTACTCATCAATAGGTCTGCTCCCTTCTCTTTTAACCTGGCAGGTCTTTGCGACTGCCTGTAAAAGCAGGTCTTTGTACAACCTATAAAGCTAGTAGAAGAGATGCTACGTGACTTCTGAGGCTAGGTCTTAAAAGCGCCATGCATTTCTCTCCTGACCTCTTGGGACACTAACACTTGGAACCCAGCCATCATACTGTGAGGATGTTCAAGCAGCTTGTGCAGAGGTCTACCTGGAAAGCAACCTGGATCACTGGCTCAAAGCCCCAGCCGAGTTCCCAGCCTACAGCCAGGGACCAATTTGTTGCCCATGTGAGTGAGCCATCTTGAAAGTGGATCATCCAGTCCCTATTTGAGCTGAGCCTACTGACAACCTAACAGAAATGAGACACGCTGGTGAACCGCTGCCCAGCTGCTGATGTATGAGCTAAATAAAAAATCATTTATTGTTTTAAATCACTAAGCTTTGAGTAATTTGTTATGCAGCAACAGATAACCAACACCCTATGTTTGTCAGCTCACAGACGACAGAAACTATGATTGACTTACTCTAGTATTCCCTACTACATGTGGCACAGGGCCTTGCATATTGTAGGTGTTCAAAATATATTTGTTGACCTGAAGCTAGCACCTTTTTTTGATGCCACATATCCAGTTAGATATAATCAGTATAATCATGGATCTTACACATGGGATGGTGAAAACATCTCATTCCTCCGGGACACAATTAGATACTACTCTACTCATTAGGAAATAACATGAAATGTAAAACACAAGGCATGAAACCCTGGTCTCCCTGTTTTTTCCATGAATTAGGCTACAGAGGGATTTTAAACAACAATTCCTAGAGAAATGTCTTCCTACCCACCTCCTCGTCAGCTCACATGAGAAGTGTCGATTAAGAAGTCAGATGAGAGAGGCCACAAAAGACAAGGAAGATAGAGAAAATGTTGGCATGGATTTACTTTTCTAACTTATTATTCTCATGATTTCAATTTTTAATCAACCGTGCTTAACTTATAGCTTAACATTACTAGCTAAACTGAGAAAGAAAAAACTGTATTACTCATTTTTATTTCTAATTTACAAACAGTACAAGAAATTACACATGACTTTTTTGTTCGTTTCAAGAAAAGACATACTTTATCTGAACGCATCAGTAGAAGGAAACCAAATAATGGCAATGGAAGTGACTGCGAAGAAATGGAGACCAAAGACTTCATGCTAGCTTTATTTTGAAGGATCATTCCTCATATACTAAGTTTGGGTTGGGTTTGTAGCCATGTTGGAGGATGACATGCTAGACCCAAAAGTGTGTTATTGGCAGAAATGTTCCAACTAGTGACTCCTTCAAAACTTCTTGGGCAGCAATTTACTCACAAAAGGCTAAAATAAAAGCTCAAACCTAAAAAGAATTCTTTGAAATAAAGCTCAAACCTAAAAAGAATTCTTTGAAATAAAAAAGCATTGCATTAGAAAGCCACAGAAGCAAATGTTCAATATTTTACTTATTAATGCTTTGTGCACTTCTACTAAAATAGCACCTCAGGTTGCTAAGACCAAAAAAACCTATGCAATTGATGAGACATTAGCGACAATCTGCAGCAGAGGTGTTTGTTTGGAAACATGAATCTTTGGCAAAGAAGGTAGCTCCACTACCACTTTCAAATGACTCCACAGATTAACATACCAGGCTAATGATATGGAAGACCAACTCATAGACCAAATAAAGCAAGTGAAGTATTTTTCATTGCAACCTGACTTGTGCAATGATATGGCTAATATGGCAATCTTTCAGTACAGATGTAATTTGAACACGATGGTGATATGAAGGAAGAATCTTTTTAAAAAAATTTTTTTCGTGCTCATTGTCAAAGGACACAACTAGCTTTCAAATGTATAAAGCTAAAAAGAATTACACTGTCAACAGGTGTGGTCTGGAGTTTCAGTTTTGTGTACAAGTATGTTCTGACAGCACAGTTGCAATGATAGGAAAACATTCTGGAGTGAGTACCCATATTAATAAACTTACACCAGAATGTACATTAATGCACTTCTGCCTTCGTTGAGAAAGACTGGCTTCAAAAATAAGTCAGCTAAACTAAACATTGTACTTAGTGACGTAGTAAAGATAGTAAATTACGTAAAGGTCAATGAGTTAAATTCACGGTGACTCTGAATGAATAAGAAGGTGGCTAATCATAAACGACAGTACTGCATGTTGATGGGTGATGGTTATCGAGAGGAAAAGCTCTCTCAACGATGTCTGCAGTGCGGAATAAACTCTTAGTGTTTTGCAAGGTAAGAAATCCGCTTGGTCCCAACTTCGTAAAGATATGAATTAGGGCCAGACTTGTTTATTTGCCTGTCCTTGCTATTTTAATGATCTTAATACTTTCATGTACGGGAGAAACAATGTTTTTCAATGGCAGATAAAATTGAAGACCTAAAACAAAAGCTAGATGCTTAAAAGAACACTTTCCACATTTACACCACGTTCCAGAATTTAACAGTTATCAGTGAAAGAGGTGATGATATTGATACAGCACATCTGCCGAAAGTTATCGCCAAATATTTTCTGAATTTGATAGAATGTTTTGAATCTATTTTCCTAGATTTATGCATAAAAAGTTCTATGGATTCATTTTTCATCAAAAGATAATTTAAAGTTAACTAATTATTTTTGGAACTGCCTACTGATGAAGACCCAAAAGTGAATTTTGAAAACACAGCACTACTTGCCTCGTTTTAGATAAAAACTGAAAATGAATAAAATAAAATAACAATAAAATAAAGGAGTCAATTCTCCAAGAAGTCATAACAGTTCTTAATGTGTATACACCTAATAACAGAGTGTCAAACTACACAAGGCAAAAACTGATAGAGCTGCAAGGAGAAACAGATGAATCCACTGTCATAATTGGGAATGTTAATATCCCTCTATCAGAAATAAGGAGATACAGCAGGAATGAAATCAGTAAGGACCCAGCTGAACTCAACACCACCGATCAACTGGATATAATGGACATCTATGGACTACTTTATCCAACAAGCTCACACAGAATGTTCGCCAAGACAGACCACATTCTCGGCCATAAAACACACTTTCACAAACTGAAAAGAATAGAAATCATACAGTGTCTGCTCTCAGACCACAATGGAATTACACTAGAAATCAATAAAAGAAAGACAACTGGAAAATGCCAGAAAGAACAATCTAATCATCAACAATCTACCTTAATTCAGCATGCTTTTGTTGAGTGTCTGCTACATGGCATGTCCCCAGGGGCGAGGACCACGGCTGTATCCTTGGTGCACTCATTCCCTGACTCTATGATCTCTATCAGTATTTATAGAGTAAATAAGTAAGGTTTTAGGAAAATACTAAAACTTACCTGGAGTTCATAATCTACTGGTGAAGAAGGGTGAGGGTAGGGTGCCTGAGACCCTGACAATGATAGCATATTCCATACGTGCTCTGAGATCTAGATATTGCTACAGGAACACTGAGGAGGCAGTCCTTATCAGTGCCTGATTTGTCACTTTTGTTTTATTGTGTTACATCCTTTGTCTGTTTCTCCTTGTATTATATCGTGAGTTCCTGTGTCTAGGTTATCTTCTACATAGTGCAGTGTATGTAAACGGGAGCTTAATAAAGGATTCTTGATGAAATAATGACACCTACCATCACTTACTGAGCTCCTCCCATCTTCACAAACATTTTCTCAATTAATCCTACAATAGCCTATGAGGCAGATGTTATCTCCATTTCATAGATAAGAAGGTAGAAGCGGACTTCCCTGGCGGTCCAGTGGTTAAAACTCCACACTTCCAATGCAGAGAGTGTGGGTTCGATCCCTGGTCAGGGAACTAAGATCCCACATGCTGCGCGGTAAGTAAGTAAATTAAGTAAGTAAGTAAATAAATAAATAAAATTTTTTAAAAAAAGAAGGCAGAAGCACAAATGGGCTAACATATCCAAAATAACCAGCTAAGGTGATGACTGGCTTGTGAACCCAGATCCCACTGACCGCAAAGCCATGCTCTTAGCTAGCACTATGTTCTGGATCTGCCGTTTGTGGTATGATCGTAAGAAGATGATTTAATACATCCTATCTCCAGTTCGTCTTTGGCAAAATGGCATAACTCATTCTCGCCTATTTCATTGGGATGAGGGCAGTTGTGATGTTCAAATGTAGGCTGTAATGTATAAATAAGGTATTAAAATAATTACTTGTTTACTACATGGCAAATGCTCCTTTACCTTAGAGACTGTCATTCATCTTTGATCTTCCCGGTTCTCCACCTAGAGCCTTGAAATACAGCAGTATTTGTTAATGTTTGTTGCAGGACAAAATTACAAGTTAAGGAGAGAATGCATATTCATGAAGGATTTTGCCAGCTGCTGTTTTTTAAAGGTTAGAACTGAATTTTGTGATTGAAAAAAGTAAATTTATATTCTACCCTGGTTTAAGAAACTAGCTCTTTGATGGTGAATATGTTTCCCACTAGACTTTAAGTCGCCACATGTCACCTCGGCAGGCCTGGGGCAGACTTGGCAAAGGTGCTGCCCAGGCTCTGTGCCTACACAGCTTGGTCAAGAGGGCTAGTTAATTGCTCACTGGGCTCTGCACACAAAGGTACATTTTGCAAAGCTGCTTTTTGCACGTCGTCAGTTGGAAATGTAACTCTCAGAGTGTAAGTCATTTTACTTTGTATGTATTCAGAGTGACTGCAGAATTGCTTTAGCAGATAATTTCATGGTGAGAAGGAAAATACTTCATAGATATTCTCAACTGAAATCCTAAAAGCTGTACTGGAGGTTGTCAGCTCTCTTCTTTTGATAGCTGTGCTCCCTTTAGAAAGAAGGAAAAGGAAAAATAACCTTAAAGTTCTCCTTCCCATGAGGTGTAAGATGCCGTGCCCCCTACATTGTTTGACCTTTTCGAATTGACTCTTTTACAGCTGGCTTTATTGTCTCAAATGAGTTGGGCCGATGTGAGGTTCTATCTTTATTATTTTCACTTCCTTCTCTGTGGGCAGCATTACTAACTCCATAGGGAACCACCTTGTGCAGTCGTGGGTGTGAGGACAGGAGAATAGGGGTAGATGGCGTCCCATAAACCCATTGTTGTAAGTAGAAAACAGCTCGGAGCACAGCTGATGATGGGTCTGGAGAGTCTCCACAGGTTAAGAAATAAAAATAGTACCATATGCCCTCTTCTTAGTTTTCTAGTTCAGTGCTTCTCAAGCTATCTCTGGTAAAGAATTCATTTTTAATTTTTTCAAATATCCAATCTATCTCAGATTAATACTTGTGTCAAAATGTAATAAGTTAAATTTAGAAAAGTTAAATTTTAAAAAGATGAATAAAATACAAGCCCCAATTTTAAAATCTGATTCAGACATAAATGTATATTTCAGTAAACGTATTCAGAACAAACACCAAGAAAAAGGAAAGAATTACAGACACTGCACATTTTTAATTTGACGTGTATACAGAGGTGATTAATATAGAAAATTCCTATTACACTTGTACTTCTGTCACTCCATAATCATAATTAAACAAAGTTACAAGTGAAATAGCAGTTCTTCATACTAAATGCCTATATGCACACTTTGAATGAACAGCATGCATATATGAGCTTGCTTCTTCCTTGCTAATTGATCTAATCTAGGTGGGATTGACAACAGTGCTATTCTCAGGGGACAGATGATAGAGCCAGAAGTGATTCCATCAAGGACACAAGCCATGGTTCAGGCACTCAACGGAAGTGTGCTGAATTAGAGCAGGCTGTTGGTGACTAGACTGTCCTTTCAGAACTGTGGTTCTGGGAACTACTCATCCATGTCAGTGATCCCCAGGGCTCTACTCCCAGGTAGGGGCCAGATCTTTATGACGGCAGCAGCTAATCCTCTGAGCCATCATCCTCAGCTAAACCCCATTGTTCAAGAGTGGAGGCTTTCAGAAATGATTTACAATGTCTTTCTGAGTAACAATGAATCTTTATTACTGAAGAGTGGAATAAAACTGCTCCCAGGAGGAAGGAATAGGTTCTCCTCCTACGGGGTCTGGAGATGGGAAAAGAAGGCCAGCATGAACGTGTGTATGGGTTATGTAACTAGGTATTTTCTGAAGGGCATTCAAGGTCATTGAGGATCCAGCCCTGCATTTCCCTTTAGGGCGGTGGGACTGAAACTCGGCTCTCTGGATGCTCTGATCAATAAAGAACCCCAGTCTAAGGAGGTGTGAGCTCAAGGTGGAGGGAAGCCTCTCTTCTACGGTTCTGATAACGTATCTCTGGCCCTATACTGTAGTGCCCCACTCAGCCAAACAAAAAGCCTGCAGTTCACTAGACCCACAGACCTCAGAGAGCATTCAGTGGATACCTTTGTTACCCAACTACTCACGTCCTTGATTAAATTTCATTGATATGTACTGTACCTTCCCTGAGGTGAGCTCTGGTAGGAACAATCTTTTTCTTATAATAGTGCTATTTTAGTGCCCTTTACAGTTTAGTACCCTGTGTGGCTGCCCAGCTGGCTGCCTTATCATGTGGCCATGAGTTTTACCCCCCAAAGTCTATTCTCAATAGAGCAGCCAGGCTGACCTCTTAAAATCCAAGTCAGTCTTTACAACTCTTCATTTCATCAGAATGAAAGCCGAAGTCCTTATGGTGACCTTCTATCTGCCCCCCTCCCATGTCCCCAGCCTCATTCTCGCACCCTGGCATCCTTGCTATTTCCTGAAGACACTCTTCTGCCTCATGGTCTTTGCACCGGCTGTTACCCGCACAGAAGGCTCTTTACCAAAATAACCGTATTGTTAACTCCACACCCCTTTTAAGTCTTTGCTCAATGGTGCATTTTCAAAAAGGCTTCTCATGCTCGCTTCGGCATGAGGATTAGCTTCTGCTGTCATATACTAAAACCGGAACGATACAGAGAAGATTAACATGGCCCCTGCGCAAGGATGACACTCAAATTCGTGAAGCGTTCCATAGTTTTACATAGAGACGGTCATACAGAATGAAACAAATCAGAAAGAGAAAAACAAACATCGTATAATATTGTTTATTGTGGAATCTAGAAAAATGATACAGATGAACTTACTTGCAAAGCTGAAGTAGAGACATAGAGAATGAACTTGTGGATACCACGGGGGGATGGGGGGTGGGATGAACTGGGAGATTGGGATTGACGTATATATACTACTATGTATAAAATTGATAACTAATGAGGGCCTACTGTATAGCACAGGGAGCTCTGCTCGGTGCTCTGTGGTGACTTAAATGGAAGGAAATCTAAAAAGGAGGGGATACATGTATGCGTGTGACTGATTCACTTTGCTGTACAGCGGAAATTAACATTGTAAAGCAACTATACTCCAATAAAAATTTTTTAAAAAGTCATCAATAAATCCAAAGTCATCTTAAAAAAACAAAAAGGTTTCTCAAAGAGGTTGTAACATTACAACCCACTCCCAACCCTCCCTTTGGCACTTGCAATTTTCTTTACCAAACTCTATAATACCCACCCCCCAGGCCTGACAGGATTTATTGCCTTCTAACCAACACACAAAATTACTCAGTTTATCAAACACTCATGTAGCCCTTATTATTATTATAGCCCTTTAGAAAGAACTAATTTAAAACTTTGATTATATGCATTGATTATTTTCTGACTCCTTTCTCTAGCATATCAGTTCCATAAGGGCAGGAATTTTTAAAAATTTACTACTGTATTTCTGGTGCTTAGAACAGTACCTAGCAAATTATGGGCTCTTTTTTTTTTTTTTGCGGTACGTGGGCCTCTCACTGTTGTGGCCTCTCCCGTTGCGGAGCACAGGCTCCGGACGCGCAGGCTCAGCGGCCATGGCTCACGGCCCAGCCGCTCCGCGGCACGTGGGATCCTCCCGCACTGGGACATGAACCCGTGTCCATTGCATCGGCAGGTGGACTCTCAACAACTGCACCACCAGGGAAGCCCAAATCATGGGTTCTTAATAAATATTTGTTAATAAATGAATGATTCTCCCATTACTTCTTTTCACAGAACCATCCTTGAGTTTCCTTTAAACATCTCAAGCTCTGGTGTTTCTCTCCCCTTGCATGTGCCACTTCTGCTCCCTGGAATGCTTTGTCCCCCTCACCCATGCCACAAACTCCACCCATCCTTTAATTTCATTTAACTTCATCACTGCCCGTGAGAACTTTCTCTTGACCATGTACAGACATAGTCAAGAGCTCCTTTCTCAGTGTAGCCAGATCAAACCAAGGATGCTTTCCCGAAGAAACTTAGTTCTGGCAAATAAATCATCTGTGTCTGCCTGGACATTTTCTCAGAGGGTCAGGGCACAGGACTGATACCTGAGTTTCAAGCACAGGGCGGGTTGGAAAACACCAATGATAAAAAAACACTTGCCTAGAGCATATTTTATCCCTATCCATTGGATAGGAGTAAACCCGATTCTGTATTGAATAGGAGAGGAGAGAGAAGGAAGAGGAGAGACCAGCTGCTTACACCATCCATGCCATCCATGTCCTCAAAAAAGCAAATTAAAAGACATTGAAAAATAAACAACTAAGGTTAAAAAAAGAGTAGACAATGATTTCCCATGGAGAGTTTGGAAAATGGCAAGGTCAATCCAAGATAGCTGAGGTGTTCAGACCACAATCTGTCTCCAGTGACTCTACAGAAATGCAATTCCTTTTTTCTCTTGACCTCTTAGACAATCCTAAAATATTTAATAAGTGTCATTTTCCTCCTCTGGTACTCTCAGGCAGTTTGAGAGTGTCGTTTCAGAACTCCAAAAGACCAATAAAACTGCCCAGGCTTGACCAGAACTGAGATTCTTAGGAAGGGCAACACCATCAAGCTTCAATTAAGGGATGCCCTCAGGTAACCAACCCTGGTTTCAGATTTCCAGAAATAATTATTTGAATTCTCAGGCACAGTCTCTTCAAAAGCTACTAAAGAGCTTTATAAATACCTACTTATTATGGTCCCTCAATTCTATATAAATTTGACCAAGTATTTGAGAAAGCATGACTTTGCCATTAAGATACCCTGCAAACACAGACCTCTCCAAACACAGGCCAACTATTTGCTTTGTGTCTTATCCAAGGAAAAACTGTTGCCAACTGCTAATTGATTATTTTATTCGGCTTAAGTTCAAGTGTATGAATATATAGGGTCTTGGATAACTCAAGGCTGCATAGGGTTAGAAGACAAGTCCTTTTCTTTATCCTCATCCATCATCCACCTGCATTTATTTTCAGAAAGTATATTCCCATTTTTGAGTTTCCAGAAATAAATTTTTTTCTAGGCATAATTTCTTTGAAAGCTTTCGTGAGCTTTGTAAATTACCAACCTCCCAAGGAGGGTTTAAATCAGCTTAAAACAGAACGGAGAGAGGAAGTTGAGTTTGGTCTCAGCCAGGCTACCAGGTACTTTCTATCACATATAATGCAGGAAGCTGCAGAGAGCTCTGAACCGATGCCTGAGTGTGCTGGCTGGGCCGAGGCTCAGGGCCTGACATGCACAAGCAGACAAAGTCTGACAGCTGAGATGCCCATACTTCCTCTATAGTATCCTGGACAAGGGTCATCGAGAGGCAATATTTCCCCTCTTAGAGAGCTTCCGACTCTGCTTCTTCTGTTCCCGACTACCTCAAGTGTTGGAAAAACTTCCCCCCCGGTTCTTCTCCATTGGGCAAAACTGTACCTTCTGGGGATATGCGGTTTGAATCCATTCTTTCTTTTACATGAAATCCCTCAGATATGCAGTGCAGCGCTGTCTAACAGAACTTTCTGCAGAGATGGAAATCTGTGTGTTGTCCAATATGATAACTACTTGCCACATGTGGCTACTGAGCCCTTGAAATGTGCAGGTGTAACTGAAGAACTAATTTTTAAATTTCTATTTAATTTTAATTACTTTAAATAGCCACGTGTGGTTCACAGCTATCATACTGAACAGTGAGAACTGAGACATTTTTCATGAATCTCTTTACCAAAAATCTTCCCTTTTCCGGGTAAATAGCCCTTGTTTCTTCAACATTTTCTCAACCAAAATGCCTTCCAGAACCTTCTCCCTGTAGTCAGCCCTCTCTGGATATGTCCTGATTTGCCAAATTCCTACAATGTACTAAAGCAGAGAACTCCTGGTGAGGTTGGCCCTTTATCTGATTCTGCTCAGATGTTTGAAAATCCTCTCCTTGAAACCTACCTAGCCAGCACATTTTTGGCATATACTCAGCCCTCAATAACTATTGAGGGCTGAGTATATGAGCCCTCAATAACTAGCCTTCTTGAAAGAAAGTAACTGTTATCTGGGGGCAGAATTAAATCTCCAGGTAAGCACCTCCCTTCAGAGATCACAAGTGACGCTCATAGTGAGAGAAAGTTAAATTCTCTATCCTTGGCTTCTCACTGAGCCCTGGAGGGCACTCAGAAGGGGTTGCAGATATCATTCTATATACTGAAATGTCTTATATATTATACAGCACATCGAATATCAGAAAATTACGATTGCGATACTCTTTAGACAAATCATTAAACGGGCGTTGCATTTCTACAAAAAAAGATATGTATAAATTGAATTTGAGAAACAAATCATTTCAGAGATTCTTTATCACCTTTGTGAATTGTTCTGCAAAGAGCCAGCAGATCCCTAAACATCTTAGCTTTGCGTTTCTCTTCTCCTTCCTCTAGATTGTATACATGATCCATACACAGTCCCCAGAAAGGATTAAGAGAGGGCTGTTTTCAGGAATTGGGGTAAATACACTTACTCGCAAAGACCTTTCTCAAAGTGAATAATCACCCTTAATAGAGCTGAGAATTACTGAATCTATTGTGTTTATGAATCAGATTTCTAAAGTGGGGCACAGGGCTTCCCGGGTGGCGCAGTGGTTGAGAGTCCGCCTGCCAATGCAGGGGACACGGGTTTGTGCCCCGGTCCCGGAGGATCCCACATGCCGCGGAGCGGCTGGGCCCGTGAGCCATGGCCGCTGAGCCTGCGCGTCCGGAGCCTGTGCTCTGCGACGGGAGAGGCCACAACAGTGAGAGGCCCGCGTACCGCAAAAAAAAAAAAAAAAAAAGTGGGTCACAACCTCAGCATTACCTTACTGGACAGAAAGAATTCATTACATAGCCACCTAACAGGGCTGACAGGGAGCCCCTCACCCCAGCCCTTGGAGGGCTTCTGAACATGAGCGGTAAAGCTTTCTGAAAACAGATGGGGAGAATGGGGCTAAGACAGAAGAGAGAACTAGGCTGATCATCTTCAACAAAGTGCCTAAAAACTCTTACTCATAGAATGCCTTTCATTTCTTCCAATAAGTAATCCTTTACCAAATTTTATGTATGCAAATCCTTTCTCTGTGGCTCAAGAAAAAAATAACTACTCTTTCACATGTCGGCACAAACAAACTGAGGTCTCTTTGATCTCTCTTAAGCCTCTTAGTAATCCTGAAAAGTCTTTAGGCACAGAGTTCAGCCTCTTTTTCTGTAAGGCCAAGTATTAATTTTAACACATTCGGTAAAAGCACAAAGGCCATTAAATATACCCACATGCGCCAGAGCTCGTGAGGTATAATTAAATTTTAACAAGAACAATAAACTGCGAGAATTCAAGGGAAATGTTACTTTCTTAACACTTATCCTTGCAATAAAGGATTTTTTTTCCAGTTATTTTTTTTTATTGGAGTATAATTGCTTTACAATGGTGTGTTAGTTTCTGCTTTATAAAAAAGTGAATCAGTTATACATATACATATGTTCCCATATCTCTTCCCTCTTGCATCTCCCTCCCTCCCACCCTCCCTATCCCATCCCTCCAGGCTGTCACAAAGCACTGAGCTGATCTCCCTGTGCTATGCGGTTGCTTCCCACTAGCTATCTACCTTACGTTTGGTAGCGTGTATATGTCCATGCCTCTCTCTCGCTTTGTCACAGCTTACCCTTCCCCCTCTCCATATCCTCAAGTCCGTTCTCTAGTAGGTCTGTGTCTTTATTCCTGTCTTACTTCTAGGTTCTTCATGACATTTTTTTTCTTAAATTCCATATATATGTGTTAGCATATGGTATTTGTATTTCTCTTTCTGACTTACTTCACTATGTATGACAGACCCTAGGTCTATCCACCTCATTACAAATAGCTCAATTTCATTTCTTTTTATGGCTGAGTAATATTCCATTGTATATATGTGCCACATTTTCTTTATCCATTCATCCGATGATGGACACTTAGGTTGTTTCTATCTCTGGGCTATTGTAAATAGAGCTGCAATGAACATTTTGGTACATGACTCTTTTTGAATTATGGTTTTCTCAGGGTATATGCCCAGTAGTGGGATAAGTCTTTTACCTAAATGATGATTATCTCTGGGTTAAGGTCTTGGAAGGCATCTACTGCAAGGTGCAAGAATGTCTTCCAGTCAGTGCTGGAGAAGGGTATATGAGAACCTGGGAGGAAGACAGAAGAGAAGCCAAATCCCCCTCTTGTTGGAAGATACCAGGGTCCAAAAGTGATGGAACATAAAAACAAAACCACTGAGTGCCTGTGAAAAGCTCGTGTAATAATAGTTTGAAACTTAAGAGAACTAGATCAAAGTGAATAGTTAGGAGGGAAAATGTGGATGGTCTTGATTAGTGCTTTTCACAGTCCCTTTATTTAGGAGTGGGGAAGGGGTGGAAAAGGCAGCTAGCTGTACAAGGCTGTGGGCCCCCCAAACTGGCCCTGACTTCAGCAAGAACAGCTCCTTGTAAAAATCTGATTTCTCTATTTGGTTTCCGTGGAGGCTTTCATATTTTAAAAGATAAAGAAATTTTGCAAGCCCCTTAGCTAAATGTCCATCCCCCATACAACTTACAGGGAGGAGAGCAGGGTTTCACTTACAGTGTAGAGGGTAGGTTCGTACTCAGGGACACAGGTAATAGAACCGAACGATGCTATTCCCTTTTTTTTTTTTTTTTTTGCTATTCTCATCTTTAATTACTTGTGTTGAAGTCTAATTCGTTTTTAAGAGATGGCACAGAAGTTGTGTAAACGTTACTAAGAGTAAACATTAAGCCTGCCAGGAAATTACCTTAAATCCCAGAAGAACGCTAATGCATTTTGCCAGAGTCCAAGTCATAGGCAATTCTCATCTGTCAGCGCCATTCAATTTACTGTAGAGCAAAAGAGTTCTACCCCCTCATCCTTCCTTTCCAACAGTCCCTTTAGTCCTTTTCAAAAAGGACCCTAGACTATGGCCATACTAAACTGATCTCCATTATGAACTTGTAAAACATGTACCAGACACAGTACTTGTACAGTGAAAATAAAGATTAAAAAGATACACTGGCTGCCTTTGAGGAGTTGAGGTCTAATAGGAGAGACAGGTACATGAATTGCAGTGTGGGAAGACAAAGAAAGGGATGAAGATTCAGGGGCTGAATGGACAGCCAGGCAGACAGGCTGGCTGCTGAAGGCAACAAGTGAAGCAATTAAGTGTATCCCGGGGAGGCAGAAAAAGCTTGACTCACTGCCTCAGGTCAGGACCCTCATCATTTCTTATCTAGACAATTATAATAGCCTCCTAAATGGGTCTCCCTGCCTCTAAGCTTAATTCATCTATTCTATCCCGCTCTCTACCTGACCTGCTTAAAATTCTTCAATGACACAGCCAACTGCAGAGCCAACACCGCTTACAATGACTTACAGCAGTCTTCATTATCAAAATCCTGCCCATCTCTCTGGCTTCTTTTCTTCTAAACTCAAGGTCACATAAAAGTTCTTGGAGGTCCCCAAAGGCTCTGTGCTCTCAAATATATCTGGGCCTTTGCACAAGGTATTTCTTCTGTCTACAACATCTTTCTTATCTCAATCTGGCTAATTCCCATTTGTTCTTGGAGACTCAATTCCCCTACAAAGCTTTTCTGGACCGTCCCTAGACTAGGACAGTGCCCCATCCTCAGTGTTCCCAGAATGCCATGTACTTAGCCCGAGTAGAACATTTTCCACACTGCTTGCATTTGTCACTGCGTTTTATCTGCTTAATCCCCCAAACTCAGATTGTGAATTCCTTAAGGACAGTAAGTTCATTATCTTTGTACCACCAAAGGTCACGTAGCACCTGGTGCATAATAGGGGTTCAGTGAATGTTTTGAGTTCAATAAAATATTGACCTAGAGGCTCATGACATAGAAGGGAAAAAAATCAGTAAAAGGAAAAGGAAAAACGTTAAATGGTTTTTTGGTCACTTCTGGTTGGGGCACCAGAATGAAGTCGCTTAACTGATCTGAAACAGGATTCTCACTTGACACTAATGATTAAGAGGGCACACGAGGTAGTGGGAAGTACAAAAGCCTTACAATCAACCACAGCTTCAGTTGAATCCTTTGCCTTAGCACTTACTGGTTGTGTGACTTGGGTAAAGTTACATAGCCCCTTGATGTCTCAGTCTCCACATCTGAAAATGGGGATAATAACAGTCCGTATGTGATAGGGTTATTGAGAGGATTAAATGAGCCTGGAAAGCACTTTGAACAGTGTCTGCCACATACTCAGCAACTGATAAACACCAGATATTGTTACTGTCATTGTTATTAGTTTGCGAGAATACTTTGTGAAGAGCTAAACAAGTTCCTATTATCTTAACGATGAAATAGCGTTTTCACAAAGTCTTTCCAAGTTTACAGTAAGGAAAGTCCCCAGAGGGCTATAAGACAGCACAGCTGTATATCAAATGTGACTTCAGTTTTAAAGTGATGTTCTACTCAAGTTCAGTTGGAAATATTCTGTGTATCTTTTAAAACTTTTTCGTTTTTTTTTTTTTTTTTTTTTTTTTTTTTTTTTTTTTTTTTTTTTGCGGTACGCGGGCCTCTCACTGTTGTGGCCTCTCCCGCCGCGGAGCACAGGCTCCGGACGCGCAGGCTCAGCGGCCATGGCTCACGGGCCCGGCCGCTCCGCGGCATGTGGGATCCTCCCGGACCGGGGCACGAACCCGCGTCCCCTGCATCGGCAGGCGGACTCTCAACCACTGCGCCACCAGGGAAGCCCAACTTTTTAGTTTTTTAAAACTGTCTTTTAAAGATAGACTTTAAAGAAAAATAATCTGTATTTATAGCAGAAGGAATTGACTTAGCACTCAGGCTGGATTCTATCTTCTCTGGAACAAATGAAGGATTTCTTGACTGTCTGTCTACAGGGGGATCTGGCTGGAATAAGGGAGTGGCCCCAGGATCCATGAGCAAGCTAACTAGTGCTGGGAGAGGGAGGAGTGTGTGTGTGTGTGTCTGTGTGTGTGTGCGTGCACGCACATGCACACGCACGTGCATACTCTAATGTTTTCTTAATGTTTTCTCCAGGAAATGTCTGATCACATATTTACTTTTCTCAGTCTATGACAGCATGGATCATAGAATAGATGTCTTTCATCCATAGCATTAGCTGAATTACAGTGCTTTTCTTCCAGTAAAGGCAAAGTACACACCTTAGATAACGGCTCTGGAGTTGTTTTTCTCTCAAAAAAGTAGCCTAGATCTGAGAAAACAAAAACATAGCAACCATTCTCCTGAACATTTCCAGGCTTTTAGAGGGTTAAATGAAAGGCAAGGAAAAGAAAATACATTGTGAGAAAAAAGAAAGATGGAGAAGAAAACAAGGGGAAAAAGCCCCATGAAAACCAGAACTGGCTGGGGCAACTCATGGTTTCGGTACACATGCCTGGGGCAAGGCAAGAGAGGTACTTAGCTGTGATGAGGCTCTCCTCTGCACCCAGTTAGGAAAGGTGAGATGGAAATGGTAACATCACACCAGGTGGGCCTGGATGAGACTTCTGGAAGCACCTGCTTCTAGAATTTTGCAAACAGGGCTTGCAAAAGCAAGTCTTAAGTCTTCTCCAGGGACTAGGAAAGTTAAAGTCTGTTTTCAAAGGATGGTCTAAAGGCAAGGGGATGGTCTGAGTCAAAGTATTCAAAGTGTTCTGAGGGGGTATCATTTTGGACACAAAGGAATATCTCCTAAACTACAGCTGCCTCCCTGCTACTGTTGAAATAACAAAACTCAAACAAGTCACAAGATCATCCAAACCATCAGGAGGAAGGATGCCATGGTTTACACCACTAGTAAGCATGCTTCTAACGAGGTCAGACTCGAGATTTGGAATCTTATGTTGGCCTGTTACCTTTCTCCCCTTAAATGGGCACCAGGCCAGCTGTCCTACAATGTGGGCCAGTAAACAGAAAGGTGGTCAAGCAAAACAGAGCCTTAGCATCTGCAAAAATCTGTCCCTGTTACTTAAAAAACGATTCAAAGCCTGAGCCCCCAAGTGGTCAGTCATTAATGGGATCACAAATGGGGCTGTTTCCTGCTTGATACCATTCAAGAATTTAAGAGATTCATTAGCTTATGCCTCACCTTCCTCCTAACTACTCTCATTTTAGTTAAATGTATTTATACCTGTCTTCTTCTAAAAGGGAGCCACAGTGGTTTGATATCATTAATACTACAACAGACCAGCCTCCAAGGCTCACTGTAAAACCCAGAGAATGTAAGCTCACAGCTAGTTCCTTCCAGCCCTAAGCCTCTGGGATCCTCTGCATTGTAAAGACAGTAAAGTCTGATTTTTAGAACATGAGTTGGGCTAGGAAAAATCATAATTAATTGAGAGATGGTGACTTTTACTACCCTATAAATCTGGATTAAATGTAGATGCTCTTAAGACTGCTTAAGAAATTTACATTTCTCTCCACCACCCACTGTGACAACTTAACCAACCTTCTGGGACAGGAGGAAAAGGTAACTGGGCCACAAGGATCCAGATTCTTGAATCTTTGTTGGAATAATAGCGGCTAATATATCTTACACCTCAAGTCTTCCACAATCTCTTCTCTTAGATTAATACAGGGAAAACTGTCCACTAATAGACTTTTCCCCCTGTATATATCAAGAGGCTGTCTTTTTTCCTAAGAACCAATGAATCAACAGGAGCAAGTGACCCTTGGGTACTGTAACTACTACTGGAATCTAAGCACAAGTAGGGAGGGGCAGAGGGTTCAGAGGCAGGGACTTGATGTCTTTAAACCCCCATGTACACTCTGGTGGGGATTAAGAAATACATGTGGATGACAGGGTGTGAGAAAATCCTGAAAACTTCTGAAAAACAGGTTTTAAATTGGGTACAACATGAGCTCCCTCTTTAACAAACTCCTGCAAAGAAATACCCGTTTGAGTGCCCTAATTCCACTGACAGCAGGCTGGCTGTTGACACTGACCCAACATGCACCCACACAGTAAATCTAACATACGTGCAAACTTGACTTTGTATCCACCAGCTCTGGATTTCACATTTGCTCCGTTAGCCAAAAACAGCATGAGGGCAGAAGAGTACCTTGTTTTCTCCCCTACCATGACCAGGCCCATCTACAGAAAACATAGTGTCTTAATTATCTTGATAAGACACTAAATTATTCCTTGCAAATAATAATATTGTACAGCACTCCATCTTAATAAAACCCAAAACATAAAAAGTGTTGTCTAAAAAAAACTGAACTCTTCATTTATATACATGAAGAAGGTTTTTCTAGGTTGGCAGATGGACAAGGAACACAGATGGAGAGGGAATGAGCTAACAAACGGACAGGATGAAAAGTACCTATCATATACCAGACAAAAGTATGATACCTTTAATGAGGTGATGCTCCAGGGATGATGGGGGAATTCAAATTCAACTAATATTTACTGAGTGGCTATACTTCCTTTAATCATGACATTTATTAGTCATAATCACCCTTGTGTGGTGTCACTATTTTCAGATTCAGGTGACAAAATAGCTGGAGTTTAAGTAAGGCAGGCTGAAAAACGCCTCAGTGACGATAGGGTAGACAACCCTGATAGACTGCAAGAAGTCTAGGGAGTTGCTGTTTTCCAGCTGGGTACGGGTGCCGTTGCCACCCACATTCCCTCACGCATCTAGTAACAAGCCAACAAGCCAGAGTTAAGGAGAACGCAGTTTTTCCTCTAAAATGCCTTAAGTGAAACAAATACAGAATGTGCCTACAAAATATTCAAAATCATCCAACATAGACCCATCACCAGACCTGCAGAAGGCTGGGAGAGCTCTCTGCAAAGAAGTGAGAAAAACAGATGCTATTACATCGACTGTGTGGTGTACAGCTCTGCTCCTTCTCAGGTTGAATTAATGAGCTTTCAAGAAACACAGGAGTGGCATTTCTAGACCACTGGACAATTACGATTGACCATTAATGGTGCTAACAGTGCTCAGGGCTCCATGAGGCTGAGCACCCACCTTCAGCAAATGGACCCCCTGGAGCAACCCGCTGTATAATTCATTAGCAAACCAAACACTAATACGCTCACCTCTTTAGAAGATGGAAGGATCAAGCAGACCATGTGACAAACATTTACGTTTACTCTCCCCCTAGTCTTGCCGAATGCTGATCTTCCCATTTTGTAACTCCACTCTGGTATCTGTTCTCAGCAGGTCTTTGGGTTAGAATTCTTTTGTATCCACAATAAAATCTCCCAGCACCTGACATACTGGGGATGAACTGCCCTTAAGTGGACATTATTTGGCCCCTATGTGTTCTTATATCTTGGTCCACACTAATGTAGGCCTGGGGAGGCCAAGGCTAATTAAAAATAACCAAATGGAGGACCTTCAAGATGGCAGAGGAGTAAGATTGGAGACCACCCTCCTCCCCACAAATACATCAAAAATACATCTACGTGTGGAACAACTCCTACAGAACACCTACTGAACACTGGCAGAAGACCTCAGACTTCCCAAAAGGCAAGAAACTCTCCAGGTACCTGGATAGGGAAAAAGAAAAAAGAAAAAAACAGACAAAAGAATAGGGATGGGACCTGCACCTCTGGGAGGGAGCTGTGAAGGAGGAAAGGTTTCCACACACTAGGAATCCCATTCACTGGCGGAGATGGGGGGTAGCGGGGGGGGAAGCTTTGGAGCCACAGAGGAGAGCGCAGCGACGGGATGCACAGGACAAAGCAGAGGGATTCCCACACAGAGGATCGGTGCCAACCAGCACTCACCAGCCAGAGAGGCTTGTCTGGTCACCCTCTGGGACGGGTGGGGCTGGGAGCTAAGGCTCGGGCTTCAGAGATCAGATCCCAGGGAGAGGACTGGGGTTGGCTGCGTGAACACAGCCTGATGTGGACCAGTGTGCCACAGCTAGCCGGGAGGGAGACTGGGTAAAAGTCTGGACCTGCCTAAGAGGCAAGAGACCATTGTTTCCTGGTGCGCAAGGAGAGTGGATGCAGAGCACCGCCTAAACGAGCTCCAGAGACAGGCACAAGCCCCGGCTATCAAGGCGGACACCAGAGATGGGCACGAGATGCTAAGGCTGCTGCTCCTGCCACCAAGAAGCCTGTGCGTGAGCACAGGTCACTATCCACACTTCCCCTCCTGGGAGGCTGTGCAGTCTGCCACTGCCAGGGTCCCATGATCCAGGGACAACTTCCCCAGGAGAACACACGGTGCACCTCAGGCTGGTGCAATGTCACGCCGGCCTCTCGGCCACTGCAGGCTGGCCCCGCATTCCATGCCCCTCTCTCCCCCGGCCTGAGTGAGCCAGAGCCCCCGAATCAGCTGTTCCTTTGACCCCGTCCTGTCTGGACAGGGAGCAGACACCAAAGGGTGACCTACACGCAGAGGCGGGGCCAAATCCAAAGCTGAACCCCAGGAGCTGTGCAAACAAAGAAGAGAAGGGAAATTTCTCCCAGCAGCCTCAGGAGCAGCGGATTAAATCTCCACATCAACTTGATGTACCCTGCATCTGTGGAATACGTGAATAGACAACGAATCATGCCAAAATTGAGGTGGTGGACTTTGGGAGCAACTGCACACTTGGGGATTGCTGTATGTGACTGACTAGTTTCTGATTTTTATGTTTATCTTAGTACAGTTTTTAGTGCTTGTTATCATTAGTGGTTTTGTTTATTGGTTTGGTTGCTCTCCTATTTTTAAATTTTAATAATTTTTAAAAATTTTTTATTTTAATAACTTTATTTTATTTTATATAGTTCTTTTTTCTTCTCCCTTTTCTTCTGAGCCATGTGGCTGACAGGGTCTTGGTGCTCCGGCTAGGTGTCAGGCCTCAGCCTCTGAGGTGGGAGAGCCGAGTTCAGGACACTGGACCACCAGAGACCTCCTAGCCCCACGTAATATCAACTGGCAAGAGCTCTCCATCTCAATGCTAAGACCCAGCTCCACTCAACGACCAGTAAGCTCCAGTGCTGGACACACCATGCCAAACAACTAACAAGACAGGAACACAACCCCACCTAGGAGCAGAAAGGCTGCCTAAAATCATAGTAAGTTCATAGACACCCCAAAACACACCACTGGATGCAGTCCTGCCCACCAGAAAGACAAGATCCAGCCTCATCCATCGGAAAACAGGCAACAGTCCCCTCCACAAGAAAGCCTACACAACCCACTGAACGAAACTTAGCCACCGGGGTCAGACACCAAAAACAATGGGAACTACAAACATGCAGCCTGTGAAAAGGAGACCCCAAATGCAGCAAGTTAAGCAAAATGAGAAGACAGAGAAATACGCAGCAGATGAAGGATCAAAGTAAAAACCCACCAGACAAAACAAATGAAGAGGAAATAGGCAGACTACCTGAAAAAGAATTCTGAGTAAGGATAGTAGAGATGATCCAAAATCTTGTAAATAGAATGGAGAAAATACAAGAAACATTTAAAAAGGACCTAGAAGAACTAAAGTGCAAACAAACGATGATGAAAAACACAATAAATGAAATTTAAAATTCTCTAGAAGGAATCAATAGCAGAATAACTGAGGGAGAAGAACAGATAAGTGACCTGGAAGATGAAATAGTGGAAATAACTACCACAGAGCAGAATAAATAAAAAAGAATGGAAAGAATTGAGGACAGTCTCAGAGACCTCTGGGACAAACCTAAAATTCGAATTATAGGGGTCCAAGAAAAAGAAGAAAAAAAGAAAGGGACTGAGAAAATATTTGAGGAGATTATAGTTGAAAACTTCCCTAATATGGGAAAGAAAATAGTCAATCAAGTCCAGGAAGCACAGAGTCCCATAGAGCATAAAGCCAAGGAGAAACACACCAAGACACATATTAATCAAACTATCAAAAATTAAATACAAAGAAAAAATATTAAAAACAGTAAGGGAAGAGCAACAAATAACATACAAGGGGATCCCCATAAGGTTAACAGCTGATCTTTCAGCAGAAACTCTTCCAGCCAGAAGGGGGTGGCAGGACATAGTTAAAGTGATGAAAGGGAAAAACCTACAAACAAGATAACTCTACCCAGGAAGGATCTCATTCAGATTCGAAGGAGAAATTAAATCCTTTACAGACAAACAAAAGTCAAGAGATTCAGCACCACCCAACCAGCTTTACAACAAATACTAAAGGAACTTCTCTAGTCAGGAAACACAAGACAAGGAAAGACCTACAATAACAAACCCAAATCAATTAAGAAAATGGTAATAGGAACATACATATCGATAACTACCTTAAATGTAAATGGAATAAATGCTCCAACAAAAAGACATAGACTGGCTGAATGGATACAAAAACAACACCCATATATATGCTGTCTACAAGAGACCCACTTCAGATCTAGGCACACATACAGACTGAAACTGAGGGGTTGGAAAAAGATATTCCATGCAAATGGAAATCAGAAGAAAGCTGGAGTAGCAATTCTCATATCAGATAAAACAGACTTTAAAATAAAGACTATTACAAGAGACAAAGAAGGACACTACATAATGATCAAGGGATCAATCCAAGAAGAAGATATAACAATCATAAATATTTATGCACCCGACATAGGAGCACCTCAATACATAAGGGAAATGCTAACAGCCACAAAAGGGAAAATCGACAGTAACATAATCATAGTGGGGGACTTTAACACCCCACTTTCACCAATGTACAGATCATCCAAACTGAAAATAAATAAGAAAACACAAGTTTTAAATGACACAGTAAACAAGATGGACTTAATTGATATTTATAGGACATTGCATCCAAAAACAACAGAATACACTTGCTTCTCAAGTGCTCATGGAATATTCTCCAGGATAGATCATATTTGGTTCATAAATCAAGTCTTGGTAAATTTAAGAAAATTGAAATCGTATCAAGTATCTTTTCTGACCACAACACTATGAGACTAGATATCAATTACAGGAAAAAGTCTGTAAAAAATACAAATACATGGAGGCTAAACAATACACTACTTAATAACCAAGAGATCACTGAAGAAATCAAAGAGGAAATTAAAAAATACCTAGAAACAAACGACAATGAAAACACAACAGCCCAAAACCTATGGGATGCAGCAAAAGCAGTTCTAGGAGGGAAGTTTATACCAATAAAATCCTACCTCAAGAAACAAGAAAAAACTAAAACAAACAACCTAACCATATACCTAAAGCAATTAGAGAAAGAAGAACAAAAAACCCCCAAAGTTACAAGAAGGAAAGAAATCATAAAGATCAGATCAGAAATAAATGAAAAAGAAATGAAGGAAATGATAGCAAAGATCAATAAAACTAAAAGCTGGTTCTTTGAGAAGTTAAACAAAATTGATAAACCATTAGCCACACTCATCAAGAAAAAAAGGGAGAAGACTCAAACCAACAGAAGTAGAAATGAAAAAGAGGAAGTAACAACTGACACTGCAGAAATACAAAGGATCATGGGATATTACTACAAGCAACTCTATGCCAACAAAATGGACAACCTGGAAGAAATGGACAAATTCTTAGAAAAGTACAACCTTCCGAGACTGAACCAGGAAAAAAGAGAAAATATAAACAGACCAATCACAAGCGCTGAAATTGAGACTGTGATTAAAAATCTTCCAACAAACAAAAGCCCAGGACCAGATGGCTTCACAGGCGAATTCTATGAAACATTTAAAGAAGAGTTAACACCTATCCTTCTCAAACTCTTCCAAAATATAGCAGAGGGAGGAACACTCCCAAACTCATTCCATGAGCTCCCCATCACCCTGATACCAAAACCAGACAAAGATGTCACAAAAAAAGAAAACTACAGGACAATATCACTGATGAACGTAGATGCAAAAATCCTCAACAAAATACTAGGAAACAGAATCCAACAGCACATTAAAAGGATCATACACCATGATCAAGTGGGGTTTAACACAGGAATGCAAAGATTCTTCAATATGCACAAATCAATCAATATGATAAACCATATTAACAAATTGAAGGATAAAAAATATGATAATCTCAACAGATGCAGAGAAAGCTTTTGACAAAATTCAACACCCATTTATGATAAAAACCTTCCAGAAAGTAGGCCTAGAGGGAACTTACCTCAACATAATAAAGGCCATATATGACAAACCCACAGCCAACATCGTCCTCAATGGTGAAAACCTGAAACCGTTTCCACTAAGATCAGCAATAAGACAAGGTTGCCCACTCTCACCACTTTTATTCAACATAGTTTTGGAAGTTTTAGCCACAGCAATCAGAGAAGAAAAAGAAATAAAAGGAATACAAATCGGAAAAGAAGAAGTAAAACGTCACGGTTTGCAGATGACATGATACTCTACATAGAGAATCCTAAAGAGGCTACCAGAAAACTACTAGAGCTAATCAATGAATTTCATAAAGCAGCAGGACACAAAAGTAATGCACAGAAATCTCTTGCATTCCTATACACTAATGATGAAAAATCTGAAAGAGAAATTAAGGAAACAGTCCCATTTATCACCGCAGCAAAAAGAATAAAATACCTAGGCATAAACCTAGGGAGACAAAAAACCTGTATGCAGAAAACTATAAGACACTGATGAAAGAAATTAAAGATGATACAAACCGATGGAGAGATATACCATGTTCTTGGATTGGAAGAATCAGCATTGTGAAAATGACTATACTACCCAAAGCAATGTACAGATTCATTGAAATCCCTATCAAACTACCAATGGCATTTTTCACAGCACTAGAACAAACAATCACACAATTTGTATGGAAACAGAAAAGACCCCGAATAGCCAAAGCAATCTTGAGAAAGAAAAACAGAGCTGGAGGAATCAGGTTCTGGGACTTTAGACTATACTACAAAGCTACAGTTATCAAGACAGTATGGTAGTGGCACAAAAACAGAAAGATAGATCAATGGAACAGGATAGAGAGCCCAGAGATAAACCCATGCACATATGGTCACCTTATCTTTGATAGAGGAGGCAAGAATATACAAGGGAGAAAAGACAGCCTCTTCAATAAGCGGTGCTGGGAAAACTGGACAGCTGCATGTAAAAGAATGAAATTAGAACACTCCCTAACACCATACAGAAAAATAAACTCAAAATGGATTAAAGACTTAAATGTAATGTCAGACACTATAAAACTCTTAGAGGAAAACATAGGCAGAACACTCTATGACATAAATCACAATAGGATCCTTTTTGACCCACCTCTTACAGAAATGGAAATAGAAACAAAAATAAACAAATGGGACCTAATGAAATTTAAAAGCTTTTGCACAGCAAAGGTAACCATAAACAAGACGAAAGACAACCCTCAGAATGGTAGAAAATATTAGCAAAAGAAGCAACTGACAAAGGATTAATCTCTAAAATATACAAGTAGCTCATGCAGCTCAATATCAAAAAAACAAAGAACCCAATCCAAAAATGGGTCGAAGACCTAAATACACATTTCTCCTAAGAAGTTATACAGATAGCCAACAAACACATGAAAGGATGCTCAACATCACTAATCATTAGAGAAATGCAAATCAAAACTACAATGAGGTATCACCTCACACCAGTCAGAATGGCCATCATCAAAAAATCTACAAACAATAAATGCTGGAGAGGGTGTGGAGAAAAGGGAACCCTCCTGCACTGTTGGTGGGAATGTAAATTGATACAGCCACTATGGAGAACAGTATGGAGGTTCCTTAAAAAACTAAAAATAGAACTACCATACGACCCAGCAATCCCACTACTGGGCATATACTCAGAGAAAACCATAATTCAAAAAGAGTCATGTACCACATTGTTCACTGCAGCACTATTTACAATAGCCAGGACATGGAAGCAACCTAAGTGTCCATCGACAGATCAGTGGATAAAGAAGATGTGGCACATATATATAATGGAATATTACTCAGTCATAAAAAGAAACGATATTGAGTTATTTGTAGTGAGGTAGATGGACATAGAGTCTGTCATACAGAGTGAAGTAAGTCAGAAAGAGAAAAACAAATACCATATGCTAACACATATATATGGAATCTAAAAAAAAAAAAACAAAGGTTCTGAAGAACGTAGCGGCAGGACAGGAATAAAGATGCAGACATAAAGAATAGACTTGAGGACATGGGGAGGTGGAAGGGTAAGCTGGGATGAAGTGAGAGAGTGGCATTGACATATATACACTACCAAATGTAAAGCAGATAGCTAGTAATAAGCAGCCCCGTAGCACAGGGAGATCAGCTCCGTGCTTTGTGACCACCTAGAAGGGGTGGTATAGGGAGGGTGGGAGGCAGATGCAAGAGGGAGGGGATATGGGGATATATGTATACATATAGCTGATTCACTTTGTTATACAGCAGAAAGAAATACAACATTGTAGAGCAATTATACTCCAATAAAGATTTTTAAAAAAGAAAAAAAAGGGAACAACAAAAAAAAAAACCAAATGACTGACAGTATTTACCAGAGTCACAGGATCACGTTCATTTAATGCATGTTTGTGTATGAAACATTAATATTCCATTAACATATATTAAAATTACTAATATATATAATATACAATTAATAATTATTTATAATTATATTAATATATAATATATTGTTAATATGTTATATATTTTTACTATATTATATAATTAATACGTATTAACATTTACTCTATTAATATTCACATTTACTGTCAGCGATGAAAGGCAGCTGTTTACTGTCTGTAATCATATTTTGTTCTAGAAGCCTATCTACCACAGTGTAACCTATTTTGTCCCCTTTTAAAGCACAGACATACTAAGGAGGCAACTTGCCTCCCATCTCTATCTCACATACATTTCTCCTTCAGAAACTGTCAGCTGCCTTGTCCAGGTGAATAGCAACCGACTCTAAGTAAGAAGTGATATGATCCATTTGGCTTACAGTCAGTATATAATCTAGATAATTGTTTTCCCAACAGGCGATGATTTAATGATGAGATCACAAAGGAGAACTTCTGCTGAACCTGTTTTTATCAATCTCCTTCAGCAGCATCAGATGCCTTTAGGGATTTCTATCAAGCCAAGTTGCAATTTCCTTTTGGCTTTAGCTGGCTTTTGTTCAAATCAACCTGCTGGGGCCAGGGAAAAAAAACACTTTGGTGATAATTAAGATGATGTATGTGAAAGTTCCTAACACTGTGTCTGGGGTAAAATCGACATTGAAATATATGTTTCCGCCTTTCTTCCATCTCTCACCTTGCAGGTAGATTGTTGTTTTATTTATTTTGCTAATGCAGGAAAATGGATGGGAATGAGAAGACTTCGAAAGCATTTGTGTGGGCTAGCAAATACAGGCATTTGTTACATGGAGAACAAGTTTAGCAGCCCTTGGAGTTACCATCATGGCTTTTCCAAACTACATCCCTACCTGTTTGATTCAATTCAGCAAACATCTATAAGCACTTATACATGCCAGAACTGTGCTGGGGGTATAAGGATGAACAAGCATGGCTCCTGCCCCATGTGCTGACAAAACCACAAGAAGGCAACTTCCACATGCACATTTGGAGAGATGCAGGGAACAAAAATGAGTGAATCCCTACTCTCCAGGACAAGAGTTTAATTAATATAATCAAAGCATAATGAGACTAATTGTAGCATGCATATATTGCCAGTTAACCCACAAATCTCCAATATTCCCACAAATTTAAAAATTACAGCCTTTTCCACAATTGCAGGAAGGCAAAGGCAGTGTCAACAAGAAAGGCAAGTTCTTTCCATATTTTTTGTGGGGAAGTCAAAAGACATCCCTGCCCCTTGAAATCTGCCTATGAGATAGGTACTAGATTTCAAAGCAAGGTGACAAAATCTCATCATTTATGTGCAGAGTAACACCCAATCCAAAAGTTAAAATGGCCTGTTGTTCAATGTCATGGCTAAAGAGCAAAATTCGGGCAACACTGAAGAAGCACAATGAATGCCTCCATTCATTAGGGTCAAGTTACTCTCACTGCAAATCATAATCACTGGTTAGAAGTTTCATTATGATCACTAGTGCCTATTAGGAAATTATACTATACTTAAATTTAAATTTCATCTTCTAACATCTCCTACAGGGACCTAACTTAAGTCAAGTTTTCATGCAATAGTTCTTGTAATACATGAACCTACCACTCCTTTTTCCATTTTTTAGAAGATTTCTGCCATCTTCCCAGTGGTCAAGATGACCAGGAATAAAGGTAGGTAGAACATAGCCAGTCCCCAAACTCTAGGTTACAGGTCATGGTTGAAGAGTAGAAAACTGAATGATAGACTTGGCCAGATCCTGGAAGGCAACTATCCTTGAAGATGAATAAGAGTTATAATCTCTGGGTAATAACCTGAAGGACGTTAAAAGTTGATAATGTCCACCTATGTGGTTAAGAATTGTTGAGTCAGGAATGCCACAGTTATAGGTTCTTGGAAGGTAGAGGCCATATCTTATGACTCTTAATACCTTCTAATCAGGCTTAGCAAGGTACCTTACAGATAGTAGACATTCAATAAGTATTTGTTGAATTTAATTACTCAATACATGATTTCTCCTGCCTATAATTTTACACCTAGAAGATGATATGACATAAAGAACTTGGGACATGAACAATACAAATCTTCTAAGGCTCATGTCTCTCTCATTGGCTGGTTGGTCACACGCCTGCTTTCTCCTGACCCTTGTCTTAATGAATTCAATTCAACACGATAAGCATTTAAGTTGGGTTCTGTCAAGATTCATCAGTCCATATTAACCACCCTTTCGTGCAAGAGTGAGTGATCGTTAGTGCTGAGAGTGATCTTCAGCATCCCAATGTATTAATCAGCTCTGGCCACCAAAACAAATGCCAAAGACTGGGTGGCTCAAAGAACAGAAATTTATTTTCTCATAGTTCTGGAGGTTGGATAGTCCAAGATCAAAGTCCAGCAAAGTTCAGTTCCTGGTGAGGGCTCTCTTCCTGGTTTGCAGATGGCCACCTTCTTGCTGTGTGCTCACATGGCATTTCCTCAGTGCATGCACGTGAAGAAAGATAATGATCGCTTGTCCTCTTTTTATAAAACTACCAGTTCTATCAGATTAGTACCCCATCCTTATGACCTCATATAACTATCTCCTAAGAGTCCTATCTACAAATGCGGTCACATGGGGGATAAGGTTTCAGCATATGAATTTTGGGGGTACACAATTCAGTCCATATCATTCCACCTCTGGTCCTGCAAAATTCATGTTCTTCTTGCATGCAAAATACATTAATTACATCCCAACAGCCCCCTAAGTCTTAACTCATTCCAGCATCAACTCTAAAGTCTAAAAGTCCAAAGTCTCACCAAAATATCATCTAAATCAGATATGAGTGGGAGCTGAGATACAATTCATCCTAAGGAAAAATTTATCTCCAGCTCTGAACCTATGCAACCAGACAAGGTATGTGCTTCCCAAACACAGTTGTGGGACGGGCATAGGACAGACATTCCCATTCCAAAAGGAAGAAATCAGAAAAAAGAAAGGGGTGATGGGTCCCAAGCAAGTCCAAAACCTAGTAAGGCAAATTCCATGAGCTGTTGAGGCCCAAGAATAATCCTCTTTGGTTTGATACTCTGCCCTTCAGCCTCACTGGGGTGGCAGCATCAGCCTCACAGCTCTAGTTGTGGGTTCTACTCCTGAGGATCTGCTAAGCCAGGTCCTGCCCCCAAGTTTCTGGGAGGCCCTGCCCCCATGGTTCTACAGAACATCCCACCCCGAATGCTTTAGGCAGAAGCCATCTGGCCTGGTGAAACTGAGGTGGTGGCCCTGGTGACCTCTGAATTGCCTTCAGGGTCATTTTTCTTCTTGAAGGACAGCACACATTCACAGCCAAATAGCTCTATCATCCTGTCAGCTCTATCATCCTGTCTTCAAATTCAAGAAGTCCAACAGCCCTCCTTCATTTTGCCCCATATCTGTCCCCTTTGGTTCAAACTGGTGGTGTTTCTCCTCATATAATCCCCAAAACTCTTTACTGAGTAACGGTCCAGCCATACTCTTTATCTTCTCTTCAAATTCTTTCTCGTGTTTTGCAATGTGGATAGGCTGAGAATTTTCTAAATCTTCAACTTATGGCCCCTTTATTCTTAACAATTCCTTCCTAAATTCATCTCTCTGCTTTTGCGTTTTACTATAAGCAGTCAGGAAGAATAAAACACTTCCATATTTTGCTTGGAAATCTCCTCAGCCAAATATCCAGTTTCATTGCCTGCAATTTCTATCTTCCACGAAACACTAGAACACAGTTAATTTTTTGCCATTTTATGACAAGGAATGCCTTTCCTCCAGTTTCCAATAACAATAAAAATAATAATAAACCCACCCTGGGAGTATTCTCTGTACTGGGGAAGGAAGCTGAACACACGTCAGAAGGAGGAAAGCAAAGCATTCATGCACGGGCCCGTCCAAGGAAGAAGGGCTTTCAGAAAAGAAAGAAGACAAAAAGTCAAGGAAGACATCAGCAGCAAAGGGGTAAAGCAAGCCATGCATTTTTTACCTAAAAGCATTTGCAGCAGGATTGAATGCAGCCAAAGAGATGAACTGCTGAATTGAAAGTGCGCTCCAAAGATGGGAGGGCATATCACCCCTTGTACAGCTCTGCAGGCTCGGCCTGGGCAAAGCAGGGACTCCGGAAGGACTTTGGGGCACCAGCTCAGGTCTGACACAGCAGCCCCAACAGCAAACCAAGAGGCAGAACAAGGCCACTCTAATATCAGTGACTTGCAATGAGTCAAAGCCCCAATAACAGCCTTTCATGCGAGGAAAGGGAAAATGGGCTCTGCTTGTCAGCATCCAGGAGCAGAGCAAAAGCCCACATTCTAAAGCTTGTTCCAGATGCCCCTTCCATCTCTTGAGAGCCCAATGGCCTACAATAGCCACGTTCAGTGTCTCCTTTCACTCCCAAAGAGGTCATTTCAGATCCAGGGAGTGAGAGGCAGCTCTCCGCCTTCTAACGCCTACCAAGTCTGGCTTCTTGCTCACCTATGGGGCTATTCAAAGTCAGTCTTCCTGGCTCGTGGATTCTCATAAGACAAAGCCATGTGCTGTCTGCTCTAGGACACAGAGAAGGGAGTCAACGCAGGCCTCTCTCTGGTCATGGCGCTGCCAGCCTTTGGGCATCTGTGACTCTTGAGCCCAAGGAGCTCCCTGTTACCAGAGGCTATGTTGCCTCCTCCTTCTAAGTGTTCACAGTCTGATGTGTCCAGGTACCTCATTTGGTACTTTCTCTAATCCTGAGCTAAGACATAACTACAACAGTTAAAAGAATCTGTTTCCAGCAGCCCATCGATGAGGCAAGAAAGCTACGCTCTCTAAATAAAAGTCACCGGCCTGTGAAGTGAAGTGAGCACTGGATTTTGTGAGTCAAGAACTAGATTGGCATCCTAGCTTTTCCATTTATTAGGTGGGTGACTTTGAGAAGCCACATTACCTCTCTGACCATCAGTGGCATCAATCGGGGATTACAAGACCCACTCCAAAATCAGTAACTATTTACTGAGTGCCCGCTACTGTGTGTCAGAAGTCGTGCTAAATGCTAAGGATGTTCTGGTGAACAAATCAGCCTTGGCCTTTGCCCTCACACAGCTTAAAGTCTAGTGGGGGAGAAAGAAACTATCAGTAAATAAACAAATATGTAATTACAAATTAGATGTGGTCAGAAGGGTTAAAAAAACAGTGTGTTAGAAAGCAAGATGGGGTAGGGGACGGACTTTCTTCCAGCCAGAGAGTGGGAAAAAAAGCATCTGAGGGGAGGGATGAGGGATGAGGAAAAGCCAGCTAAGGCAACAGTAGAGAAGGGGAGTTCCAGGCCAAAGGAACATCACTGGCAATGGCTCAGAGGGAAGGAAGGGCTTGGCATGTTCAAGAGCTCAAAAAAGCTCAGGTGTTTGGAGCTGGGAGCTTGGGAACAAGGAAAGACTGTGAGGCAGAAGGCTGGGGAGGTGGCTGGCTGAGCGAGGTAACTCCTGGAAGACCCAGTGTTGCGCTGAGCACAGAGTAGGCCCTCAATTAATATGGGCTGCAGTGTTCACTGCAGCGCTATTTACAGTAGCCAAGACATGGAAGCAACCTAAATGTCCATTGACAGATGAATGGATAAAGAAGATGTGGCACATATACACAATGGAAGATTACTCAGACATAAAAAAGAATGAAATAATGCCACTTGCAGAAGCAAGAATGGACTTAGAAATTATCATACTAAGTGAAGTAAGTCAGAAAGAGAAACACAAGTATCATATGATATCACTTATTCGTGGAATCTAAAGAAATGATAAAAATGAACTTATTTATAAAACAGAAATAGACTAACAGACTTAGAAAACAAACTTAAGGTTACCAGAGGGGACAGTAAGGGGGAGGGAGATAAATTAGGAGTTTGGGATTAACATATACACACTACTATACATAAAATAGGTAAACAACAAGGACCTACTGTATAGCATAGGGAACTATACTCAATGTCTTTTAATAACCTATAATGGAAAAGAATCTGAAAAAGAATACGTATGTGTTGTATATATATATATATATATATATATACACACACATATATAACTGAATCATATATAACTGAACATATAACTGAATATATATTTATACAACTGAATCACTTCGCTGTACACTTGCAACTAACACAACATTGTCAATTAACTATTACCTCAATAAATAATAATACGGGCTCCATATAAATGCTTTGTTTGGCTGGTAGAGTAGATTTAATTTATAATCTAAGTGATTTCTAAGAACCCTTCTATTTCAATGATTCTAGTCCATAATTTGCTGAGAAAAAAAAGCCACTAAAACATTCATTTTGCCACGGTAACATTTGTCAGTTGTGATAGAAAAGAGCAAGGGATCTGCAGTGAGACGGACCTAGATCCAGCCCACAGCTCTGCCACTTGCCACGTGAACTTCTGTTCCTTTCTGAGTCTCAGTTTCCTTTTCTGGCAAATAGAGATAATACCTAGCTGGCAGGGCCTTTGTGGCTTTAAAAAAGATCACATGGAAAATGCCCTAGCCCTGTGTATGGAGCACAATAGGCACAAAGTAACAAGAGGCCAAGTTTGGAAGGTGGCCCACGTTTGGGATGTAGCAAAGCCCTTCCTTGCCAGGCCTGCTCTCCAAAGGCCTGGCCACCAACACAGAGGACAAATAGAGCTAGGGCTCGCCATGAGAGACCAACTCCACTGAGCTCACCAGTGTCCAAAATTTTCCAATGGACGTCAAATCTCCCAGGGACTCTGTCCTACAGGAGAACAAGAGGACCAAGAGCTCCTGGCTGGGCAAGGGCACCAGAGACCAGGGAACCCCACAGAGCCCAGACTCAGCCTCACTGGGTAGAACTAACTAGAGAAGTATTCACCTTCAAGAGCTCACAAAGCTACAACTGTCCCTAGCCCTGTGTCAGAGAAATACAATTTGGGGGAGATTTCTCAGCTTTTGCCATCACCCTCACTCACATCTTTTTTGCTAGATGGATCCATTGTTTGTTATTCCTGTCTTTCTGATCAATACCCTTGTTAAATTCTGCCTACAGACTCAAACCATCCTGGTTAAAGTCAGCCCAATTCTCCTTTGCCACTTGTGAATTCTTTGTATAGCATTTCAATTCTTCTTCTAGGACAGTGATAAGTCTGAATCCATAACATTTTAATTTCCCTAGCAATAAAGGGATTTATCCAGTTAAAGATGAGACCAAAGTCTTAGCTGGTGGTGTAATGCGTTTGATATTCTTGATAAAATAACCAAGGATCAAAAATCACATTATTCCAGAAATGTGCTACTCTCATTTATATGACTCTGTGTTAAGTAGGAAAAATTCAGCAAATGATCCATTATCAGAAGAAAGGAGCCTTTATATTTGGAAACCATACATTAACTTGAAATCCGCAAACCTGATTTTATATAACACAATAATGGAGTGTCCTTCCAATCACTATTTATTATCAAGTCATAATGAGAAAGCTTTTATTTCATTTCACAGAATAACAAAAATAGAGGGGGGAGCCCATTAATTTACAAATAAGGAAACTGAGGCTCAGCTAATTCATCTAGTCCAGGAGGAGGGGAGAATAATCAGGGCTGGATTCCAATATGATCAACAACAAGGGAAAGGAAAGGGACTTGGGCAATCCACAACCATTGCAGAATGAATGGGATGACGGCAGAGCTTATATCTGGTAGGCCTGGAGACCAGACTGGCAACTGGTGGGTGTCCACCAGTCCCAACCAGTGACAACTGAGTGTATCATCGACCTGGCACCAGCCCATTCAGGTGCAAGTTGCACCTCATATCAGCCTATACATGTATGAGTACAGGGAATCGAGCAATTATCCATAGCCCTGGCTTTCGTATTATGACAATCCCACGGAGAGGAAGTAGTAACTCAAACAACAGACTTTTAGCTAACGCTAGAAATACCTGGGGACCACCCCTAACCTACCCTTTGCAATTTCTTTCTCTTGAAAAGGCTGCCCTCCTTATTCATTTTGACCTAACTACACCTGGATACAAATATTTAGTGATGAAGGAGAAAAAGAACAAAGGTAACAAATGTGGGGAAGTTTGGGAAGTCTCCTCTCAAGAGCATCACCTGAAGAATTATCCACCTCCGTACTGGTCCACAGCCCAGGCCAGTGATATCATCAGCCCTGGGCCAAGGCACCCACTGAGAGCGAGAGGAAGGAAACACAATAAGGACGGGTAGAAACCGCAGCAAGGTGACCAAGACTTTGATCCTCTCAGTCAGTGTTTAAACAAAGATTTTAAAAGAAAAGAGATACGAACCCACACTTCCTCAAACCTCTCCTTAACTGTGTGAGCTTCTAAGCAGAGTTGATTCTCCTCCCCAACCCCCCAAATATACCTCCCCTGTGCTGGCCAATGGCTCCACCAAAGGTGTGAGCACAGTGGCTGAGGCTGCAGGCAGCACCCAGGAAGAAGAGGGAGATCCAGGCTCTAGATGTCTGTGGATTTTTCAGGATGTGAGCTTGACTGTGTTCTCCCTTTTTAGGCTGGAAACTAAACACAAGACATAGAGCAGATGACGGTACCAAGAATATTGTTTAGGGACCTCCGTGGAGGTCCAGTGGTTAAGACTCCACGTTTCCAATGCAAGGGGTACGGGTTCGATCCCTGGTTGGGGAACTAAGATCCCACATGCTGTGTGGCGCAGCCCCCCCCCAAAATATATATATACATACACACACACACACACACATTGTTTAGCCAGAGATGGAAGCTGCTCCACTGGCAACACGGAGAGCAAGCTCAGCCTCAGTAAACCTCATGGGATGTTCAGGGGCCCCTGCCCTCCTCACCTACCTGCTGTTTTTCTGTGACAGAGCCTCATGGCTCAGCTGGAAATGCTGATGAGACTTTCACACATGGTCTATGGGGTTGAGTTCTGCTGTAATCTACTTTTCCCCTTAGTATTTTCTCCCTCAGTGAGTCATCTACCTGCCAGTATTTGAACTATAGTTAGATACCTCATTTATTTTCCAAAAATGATTTCACGAGCTTAAAAAAATCAGGCAATTATCTTGCTCTTAGTCTAATATGCCTCTTGGCTGGCAGCTGACCTCATGCCCCAGGCAATGGTACTGATATTCTGGAGTCATCCCTGCCTCTTCCCCTATATGTCTCTTCACCCTCAACATCAAGACACTTTCACATATTCCTCCTCACTGAATCTTGAGTTCTCAACTGAGTCCGTTATAGAGCAAGAGCTCCAAACTCTATGGGCAGCTGCCATCTAAAAACCCTATTTTTCATATTTAGCTAGAGTCAAAATTTTTCATCAAACTCATTCTTAGCATGAGTATCGACCAGTCTTTAGAGAGGCTTGCTGTGAGGGGTGTTTCACGTAGCTCTCACAAACCAGAGACTGGCTACAGTAATCCCCATTCCTACTCCTCCAGGAGATCCGGAAACACCCCCTCGAAGGAACCGAACGTCTGCTGCTTCTCTGCTCTTTGAATGGGTGTTCAGGGAAGATTTCTGCTGCCCATCCTCCAACCCAGACCTGTTTTCCCCACTGACCTCTGAGGCAGCCTACCTGGGTAGGGGTGGGGGGCAGTGAGAAAGCTAAGCCGGATGAAACACCGAAGTCCCTGAACACAGATGGATGCAAGGATCTTTGCCTGGCCTCTTCCTCCTTCCCTGGCTCTGTCAGCCATGTGGACAAATCACCCACTCGGGCACATTCTCCCTGTAGAATTCTAATTTCTCTTTGCTTAAGCTTTTGCAGTGATCACCAGACAGTCACCCCTCACCCAAGATCCCCTGCTAGAACTTCCAGCAAGAGAAATTGCTCTTTGGGATGGTTTATACTCAGGCCTGGTGTTTGCTCTGGGGGTGCTCACCTAGTAGGTCTAATAATGAAAGTCTTAAATCTAAATTCTGTAACAGCATCATAGACGCACCCTCAGTTGAGAAGCCCCAGCTTGAGCCTGCATTAGTTTGCTAGGGCAGCCATAACAAAGCACCACGGACTGAGCGGCTTAAATACAGACATTTAGTTCTTCACAGTTCTGGAGGTGAGAAGTCTGACATCAAGGTGTCAGAAGAGTTGGTTCTTCTGAGGCACCTTTCCTCGCTTTGTAGCTGGATCAATCTGTGTTGTTATCCCTCTGTGTGAGTCTGTGTCCTCATTTCCTCTTCTTATAAGGAACCCTGTCCTATTAGATTAGGGCCCACCCTAATGACCTTATTTTAATTTAATTACCTCCTTAAAGATTCTCTCTCTAAATACAGTCACACTCTAAGATACTGGGGCTTAGGATTCAACATATGAATCTTGTGGGGACACAATTCAGCCCATAACAGAGTCTTCCATTCGAAGTATGGTCCACAGGCCAGGAGCAGCAACATCACCTGAGAGCACTGGAGAAAGGCAGAGCTGTGAACTTCATGCCAGGTGATCTGTACGTACATTTACAACCAAGAAGCACTGGCTTAGGGCACATTTGGGTCAGTAAGTTACTGTGCACACCAATAACTACATTTAATATTTTTTACAGTGAAAGGCTTTACTCTGTTAAAAGAATTTCCATCATGTAGGAGCAGAAAAAAGGAATATACCTGAAGAAAACGAAAACATTAATTTGAAAAGATATATGCACCCCAATGTTCACAGCAGATTTATGGTAGCCAAAATATGGAAGCAACCTAAGTGTTTGTCAACAGATGACTGGATAAAGAAGATGTGAGACATATATATTGGAATATTACTCGGCCATAAAAAATGAAATTTCACCATTTGCAACAACATGGATGACCCTGGAGAGTATTATGTTTAGTGAAGTCAGACAGAGAAAGGAAATTACTGTATGTTTTCAGTTACATGTGGAATCTAAAAAATAAAATGACAAATGAATATAACAAAAGAGAAACAGGCTCATAGATACAGAGAACAAACTAGTAGTTACCAGCAGGGAGAAGGGTTCAGAGAGGAGAGACGTAGGGGAAGAGGATGAAGAGGTACAAACTACTAGGTGTAAAATACATAAGATACAAGGATGTAATGTACAGCACAGGGAATATAACCAATATTTTATAAGAAATTTAAACGGAGTATAATCTATAAAACTATTAGATCATTATGTACACCTGAAACTAATATAACATTGTAAATCAACTATACTTCAGTTTTTAGAAAAGGAATAAATGAGGGTCCTAAGTCCTTACCAGCACTCCAGAAATCATACCATGAGAATGGATGCCTATTTTGTTTATGCATGAGGCCAGACCTTCGGATGAAACCAAGTATATCACCCAGGGGTGTGAGCCTAAGATCAAGAAGATTTGCCTGGATATTTTCAATAGTTAGGTACAGGACTGGGAAGTGTTTCTTCATGCTTTACCTTAAACACCCATGAGCATCCACTTATGTGACAGGTACACTATGCTAGGCCTTGGGCATAAAAACAGAAATAAGACCCAGTCCCTGCTCTTGTGGGAAAGGCAACATTAAAGAAACACTCAGGAAAACAGAGGAGAGGTCCTTCTCCCAACCTGGGGAAGCCTCAGCTCACAGCTGATTGGCTGAGCCAATAAAATGTATAACATGATAGGAGTATCCCCTTCCTCCACTCATATACCCTGGAGCCAATGTGCTGTCAAGAAAACCAAATACTAATGGAATCTGTCCTGTCCTGGAAGGTGGGAGAAGGAACTTTCAGGCCATGCATGTTGAGTTCGGTTGTGGTGACTTAGGCTGGAAGGTTCACAAAGGGAGCAGCCAGCAATACCTATTTCCCACAAAAGTAAGGAATGGCCAAGAGAACTTCCTTGAATCCACGTAGAGCTTCCAAAAAAGGAAATTCTAAGTTCAGATATGCCAAGGGATAGAGAGGCCTGATCTGATTTACCTGGTGACCCTATCAGTGCATCCACCGAGCTCTCGCCCTTTACCTAGCAGAGTCCTGGGCACGTACTCTCCCACTGCAGAGCTGTGTGTGCCAGGTCTGGACCACGTTTTCCTATGACAGCTCATTAATTTGGTCCTCACAATAACATTTCAAGGTCGTTTATCATTATCCCGTTTTGCACCTGAAACAGAACTCAACGAGTTTAGATAACTTGCCCTAGGTCGCGTAGTTTTTAAGCACAGAAACAGTATCAGAGCCAGATCTAAATCTGTTAACAACTTACTCAAACTCAAAGCTGATAATCTTTCCAGAACGTTGTTCTGCAAACAAAATGATCTTAGGTTCTAGGGTAGCGGGAAGAAGGTTTTAAGAAAGGCAGCCTCTTATTCATCAGAAGTTGTTTATTTGATGCCTAAAGGTTCACAGTGTACACAGAAGGCCACAGTTAAGCCTTGTAACTCATAAATGCTATTTCTCTTATAAATGCTATATAAGAGATATATCTCTTATAAATGCTAATAAATGCATTTTATGTAATAAAGAAAGACTCTGGAAAGCCGTCCCATTCCTTCCAGATGGGATGGAAGCTAGGTGTGTGGGTTGCCCTGCTGGTCCCTCCCCAGCTTCCTCCCCGCTAGTCACGTTTCCCAGAGTGGGGAGGAGAAGGGCACAGCTCAGAATCTCTGTTCTTCAAAATGGAACAAGGCCCCTCTCCTGCTTTTCCCCAACCCCTTAAAACAGATACTTTTTATTTTGAAATTTAGCCTTTGGGGCAAACCACAATCAAATAAGATGGGGGAATTCCCATTTTGACCCTTATTGTTATTCTCCTTCTCAGGCAGCTGATAGATGCACACGCTAAATATGAATCCAAGAAGGATGTTAAAGGCCATATTTGGTTTTTTTTTAATGCATATATACCAATAAAATTCAATGGGGAGAGAACAGTTTTTTGAACAAATGGTGCTGGGACCGCTGGATATTCACATACAAAAGAATGAAGTTGGATCCCTTTCTCATACCATACAGAAGAATTACTCAAAATGGATCATAGACCAAACAATAAGAGCTAAAACTATTAAACTCTTAGAAAAAAATATAGGTGTATATATTTATGACCTTCAGTTAGGCAAAGCCTTCTTAATTATGACACCTAATGCACAAGTAAGAAAAAATAAATCAATTGGATTATATGAAAACTAAAAACCTTTGTGCTGCAGAAAATACCATCAAGCAAGTGAAAACATAACCCACAGAAGAGAAGAAAATATCTGCGAATCATATATCTGATAAGGGATTTGTATCCAGAACATAGAACTCTTACAACTCAGTAATTTAAAAGGCAACTTAACTGCAAAACAGGCAAAGGAACTGAGTAGATTTTTCTTCAAAAAAAGATATACCAATGGTCAATAAATACATGAATAGTTGCTCAACTTCATTAATCATCAAGGAAATGCAAATCAAAATCACAATGAGATACCACTTGACACCGCTGGAATGGTGATACTCAAAAAGGCAAGTGTTGGTGATGATACGGAGACAGAGGACCCTATTAAACTTCTGGCAGGAATGTAAAATGGTGCAAATGCTTTGGGAAACAGTGTGGCAGTCCTCAAAATGTTAAACATAGAGTTACCATATGACCCATCAATTCCACTCCTAGGTATATACCTCAAAGAATTGGAAACATATGTCTACTCCAAAACTTGTCCATCAATGGCATAGCAGCATTTTTCATAATAGCCAAATAAAGTGTAAACAGCTTGTATGTCCATCAACTGATGAAAGGGTAAATAAGATGTGGCATATCCACACAACAGAATATTATTCAGCAACAAAAAGAAATGAAGTCCTGATACATGCTACAACATGAATGAACTTTGAAAACATTATTCTAAGTGAAAAAAAAGCCAGTCAGAAAAGCCACATACTGTACGGTTTAGTTCATATAAAATGACCAGAATAGGCAAAAATATATATATATATATGTGTATGTATAATATATACACACACACACACACATACACATATACACACATATATATGGGGGTAGAAGGGAGAGAGGAGATTAGTAATAGCCCTATTAATCTAATCAGGGCTAGAAGATGTGGGGAGAAATAGGAAGTGACTGCAAATGGGTATGGGGTTTCTTTTGAAGGTTACGAAAATGTTTTAAAATTAATAGTGCAGATGGTTTCACCACTCAGTGAATACTGTAAAAACTGTTGTACACTTTAAATGTGTGAATTGTATGGTATGTGAGTTTTATTTCAATAAAGCATATGTTCATGTGTGCATACATATGCATAATACATACACATACCTTTATATGTATAAAATGTCATATAAAACCTGGGCAATATCAAGAATGGAATGAAGCACCTACAGGTGCTCTGCTTCAGCCTGGCATATGGGGCTGTGTGCCAGAGGTAGACTGAAAAGCAACTAGATGCTGCTGCTTTCTAAAAAAACAACTTTACTGAGGTATAATTTATATGTGACAAAATGTCCCCATTTGAAGTTTACAGTTTGATGAGTTTTGACAAATGTAACCACCAACACAATCAAGATAGGGAACATTTTTATTAGCCCCCAGAGCTCCCTTGTGCATCTTTATCTATGCCCTAATGCCCAGCCCCAGGCAACTGCTGATCTGCTTTAGGTCATTATAAGATAGCTTTGCCTTTTCTATAATTTCCCATAAATTAAATCATACAGTGTGTACTACTTTGGATCTGGCTTTTAAACAAACTCAGCTTAATGTATGTGATATTCAACCTGTGCCTCTCTAGTTCATTGCTTTTTTTATTGCCGATAGTATTACCTCATATGAATATACTACAATTTGTTTATCCATTCATCTGTTCATGAACATTTGGGATTTTCTGATTTGGTTTTTTATGAACATTAATGTACAAGTTTTGTGTGGACATATGTTTTCAATGCTTTTTGGTAAATTCATAGGAGTGGAAACACTGGGCATTATGGTAAGTATATGTTTAACTTCATAAGAAACTGACAAACTGATTCCCAAAATGTTCATACCATTTTGCACACCCACCAGCAATAAATGAGGGTTGAAGTCTTTTTAATTTTAGTCATCCTAGTGGGTATCTCATCGATTTTAAATTGCATTTCCTTCATGACTAAATGGAGCATCTTTTCATGTGCCTTTTGGCCATTCATATATCTGCTCTTGTGAAGTGTCTGTCCAAGTCTTTTGCCTATTTAAAAAATTGAATTGACTTTTTATTACTGAGTTGTATGAGTTCTTCATATATTCTGGATTCAAATCCTTTATCAGCTATGTTACCCTACTCTGTGGCTAGAAATTTCATTTTCTTAATGGTGTCTTTTCTTAATAGCGTTTCTGATGAGATCCAACGTGTTCACTTTTTTCTTTTATGTGCACTAAGAAATCTTTGCCTACCCCACAGCTGCAAAGATTTCCTATGATTTCTGTAAGTTTCAGTTTTAATTTTTATATTTATTTCAAGTTAATTTTTGTTTCTAGTGTGAATCGAGGGTTGAGGTGCATTTCTGAATATGATTAACAAGCTTTTAGCACCATTTTTTGAAAAGACTATTTCCCCAATTGAAATACTTTCTTAGCACCTTTTCAAAACTACAAGGATCTTCATGCTTCCCTTGTATAAACCACACACACTTCCCTCCCACTCTCCTCCCATCCTCCCTTCCTTAACCCCTGGCAACCACTAGTCTGTTCTCCATTTCTATCATTTTGTTGTTTCAAGAATGTTATATAAACAGAATCATAAAGTATATCACCTTTTGAGGTTGGCTTTTTACTCTTTTGTATTTACCCACATATGATGTTCTTCCCTCACTTATGGGGATCTAAGTTTCACTGATATTAGTCACCTTAAGAACTTGCATTTCAGGTCTGCTGGTGAAGAATTTTGTCGGCACTGTTTCCCTGAAAAAGTTTTCATTTCATGTTTATTCCCGAAGGATATTTTTACTGTATATAGAGGTCTAGGTTAATAGCTTATTTGGTGGTTGTTTTTATTTCAGCACTTTAAAGATGACATTTCTTTTTCTTCTGCTGAAAAAGTTTCTGGCAAGAAGTATGTGGACAGTGTTATCTTTGTTCCTCTGTAAGTAACGTTTTTATGTCTGTATGCAATATTTTTCTAGCTGTTCTTAAAATTTTGTATTTATAAACTGGTTTCAGTAATTTGGGCAGTAATTCCTTTGGTGTCATCTTCTTTTGTGTTTATGCTGATTGGGGACTGTTGAGCTGCTTAGATATGTGAGCTTATAATTTTCATAAAATTTAGAAAATTTTTAGCCATTGTTCCTCTGATTTTTTTTTACTCTCCTCCCTTTCTGGGACTCCAATTACATGCATATTTATAATAGCTCTTGTGAAGGAATTGCCTGCTAATTCCATCTTCTCTGCCATTTTGACCCTCTTTCTATTGATATTAAATGATCTTTCTCTTAATTATGGACTTTTCTTGCTATAATGCATGTCTAATAATTTTGGATTGGATACTGAAAATTGTGTCTTTTATGCTATTGAATGTTGGATTTTATTGTCTTCTTTAATGAGTGTTGGGCTATGTTCCCGTAGGTAGTTAATTTACTCACATATCAGCTTGATCCTTTAAGTTTTATTAAAACTTTATTAAGCAGAGTTTACTCTAGGACTCATTTAATCCTATTACTAAGCTGTGACTCTTTGGGGTCTCTTTTGGAATGCCCTTAATGTTCATCAAGGATCCTCCACCCTGGCCGATTAGACCTCACACTTCTACTAACCCTGTATTACCTCTAGGAATTATTCAACTTACAGGTACTCAGTCATTCTTCACTGGCCTCATGCAGTTTCACCCTACAGTTAGTACTCAGAGGTAGCTGCAAGAGGACCTCTAGGCAGATCCTGAGAATTTTCTATATAGCACGTTCCAGCCACCTCAGCCTCCCCAAAATCTAATTTCTATCTCTTAAACTCTGTGATACAACCATACTACGCTTGAGTCGGTACTGTGGTCCAGAAAGTGCCTCTAGACAGAAAACTAATACTATCCTAGGGCTCACCTCATTTGTTTCTCTTCTCTGAGGGGTCAGAGAACTGCACTGCCTGTTGTCTGGTATCTGAAGAGTTGTTACATAGATTTTGTCCGGTTTTTCTAGTTTTTTCAGTAGGAGAACAAATCCAGTCCCAGTTACTCCCTCACATATGGAAGTAGAAGTAACTGATGCCATGAATAGACAGCTAGTGGGAAGCAGCCGCATAGCACAGGGAGATCAGCTCGGTGCTTTGTGACCGCCTAGAGGGGTGGGATAGGGAGGGTGGGATAGGGAGGGTGGGAGGGAGATGCAAGAGGGAGGAGATATGGGAACGTATGTATATGTATAGCTGATTCACTTTGTTACAAAGCAGAAACTAACACACCGTTGTAAAGCAATTATACTCCAAAAAAGATGTTAAAAAGAAAAGACCTAGTGTTGCGCCTCCTTCCCACCCCACCCCTAAAACTGTCTCTGTGGTATTCAACATCCAAGATGTGATTTAGGTCTGATGGTTTCCTCTGAACCCAGAACACGGTGGGCTTCCCCAGCACCAGGGTTGGGATGAAAAAGCACGGGGTACTCTCCCAGGCAAGATTTTCAGCTCCCTTTTCCCATTGTAAGCAATGTCATCCAAAGCCCTCCTCAAAGCCCTATTTTAAATATACTCACATCTCTGCTAATAGTTGCAGCCTCTATTAGTCAGCTAGCTTTTCCCCAGTGTTCTTATCCTGGTCCCAGCATCTTACTAGTCACAACTCATTAGTGGACATGCTGTGTCTCAAATCTTAGTTCCTTTCCTTTCTTAGTATCCATTGTCAAGGTGAAGATATCTGACAGGGGGATGAGAACTGGCCCATTACAGAGTGACCCTAATATCACCGTGGTCCTCAATGATATTTATATATTCTTCCTACGGTAGTTGCCTGTTTCTCTCCCTACTCAGCACCAACCTGCTACATAGTTGTGAGATCCTTAGGCTTGAGGGTACATAACCATCTTCACCTCAACTCATCATTCCTCCACACCATCCTTCCTTAGAATGAGTAACACTGCCTTTGGATTCTGGTACCAGCTCTGCCACTTATTAGCTAGGTAGCCCTAGGCAATTTACTTACTCCCTTTGAGCTTGTGTTCATACTTTGGTATACGGATAATACATTCTGTGTACCTTTTATGGTTATTTTAAGGGTTAAGCAAGGCAATCCATGTAAAGTACTATGCCTGGGCCACAGCAAATGCTTAATAAATGTTAGTTATGATGGTGATGATTAAAGCTAGCTTTTCCATCTACTCTATACGCCATCCCTCTGCCCAACCTATTACAATTATTCTTTAACTACCAGTTAAGCGGCTTCAATCTCCCTTCACTTCCGCTTCTAAACATTCCCAGATTTCCCCTATTTTACAAAAAAAAAAAAAAGGAGTATGTTCTTTTCTTCCCCTTCCCAGCTCTTCATAAACATGGCTTATCAATTCTCTCAGTTTTCTACCACCTCATTCTTAACTCCCTTTAATCCAGCTTTTATCCGCCAACACTTTTAATCTCTTCTAAAAATCACCAGCGACCTCTGAGCCACATTAAGCAGCCTTTTTTTTTCCCCCCCGGTACGTGGGCCTCTTACTGTTGTGGCCTCTCCCGTTGCGGAGCACAGGCTCCGGACGCACGGGCTCAGCTGCTCCGCGGCATGTGGGATCTTCCCGGACCGGGGCACGAACCCGTGTCCCCTGCATCGGCAGGCAGACTCTCAACCACTGCGCCACCAGGGAAGCCCAAGCAGCCTTTTATAAGGCCTACTAGTCTGTGGTCTTTCTACAGCTTTGGAAAGAATTGCCCATTCTCTTCTTTGGCTACCAGAACCACTGAATTGCCCTTTTCACTTCCTACCTGAGGTAGGTTGAATCACTGGTCTTACGTCTTCATTCTCCTGAGCAATTTTATTATCTACACCACTACAATGGTCTTATGGTGGATGTAATGAAATTGCCTACTCCTTGTGTTTGGACTTGACCGTGTGACTTATTTGAAAAGTGAGATATTAGAAAGTTTACCATGAACGAAGGCTTGAAACGTACTTGCATAGTTGGGATTTCCCTCTTGTGCCCCTGCCTTTTGCCATGAGAAGAACATGCCATTGGTTCAAAGTCGTAAAAAGAAAAGACAAAAATAATATATGAAATGGTTATGGAGAAATTACTCCAGATACAGCTGACAGCAGATAATCATAAAAAGACTGGTGATCATAAAAGATTCAAATCAAAGAATTTAAAAATTCAGAGATAGACCAATAACCACAAAAGACACTGAGACAGTAGTAAAAAGTTTAGATAAAACATTAGTAAATGCAGTTCAGATAAGCAGAATTGATAGCCTCTGATTCATTTTTTTAAGCTTCCAGGAGATTCTAATGTGCAGCCATGTTTAAGTGTCACTCATACAAACCACTTGTGAGGGTTTTATTTCCCTGGCTGGGGAGTGGGTTACGCCTCAGCATGTAATCTAATTCTGCCCAATGAGTCACAAAAGAAAGTCTGCTGAGCACAGAGGTAGAACCTTTTGGGGAAAGTTTCCTCACTTTTAAAAGGAGTCAGGGCTTCCCTGGTGGCGCAGTGGTTGAGAGTCCGCCTGCCAATGCAGGGGACATGGGTTCGTGCCCCGGTCAGGGAAGATCCCACATGCCGCGGAGCGGCTGGGCCCGTGAGCCATGGCCGCTGGGCCTGTGCGTCTGGAGCCTTGCTCCACAACGGGAGAGGCCACAACAGTGAGAGGCCCACGTACCGCAAAAAAAAAAAAAAAAAAAAAAGGAGTCAAAGAAAAATGTTGTCTTCTACTTCTGCTGGGCACTGTAGTACCTGCATGTGAACCCTGGAACTCTGGCAGAGGGAAATGTCAACGTGGAATGTGCCAGAGCTGAAAGACGGAAGGAAACTGATGCTGCCACTGAGCCAGCACGTGTGCAGGAGATCTACGTTAAGGTATCTAATAATGTGAGATAATAAATTTTCCCAATGTTTAAGCCAATTGGAGTTAGAAATTTCTATCTATAGCCAAAAGCATCCTAACTGATGACCAAGTAGGATTTATCACAGAAAAGTAAGAATTGGTCAGTATTAGAAAACCTAGCAAACATGCTACACTTTCATCTATATATACTAAAAAAAAAACTCTCCCAAAGGTCCTATGGAAACACGAACAAGGATATTCATCACAGCCACTGTTTGTGGTACCAAACCACGGGAAGTAACCTAAGTCCATCACTAGGGGACTGGATAAGTAAAATGTAGTTTTGTATAACGTTTGCATTCTCTGCAGAATCACATCAGAAGTAATAGATTTCCATCATATCATTAAAAGTTTTCCAATTAATTTTTTAAAATTATATATATTTATATGTAGCAGTATAGATATAATGCCAAAGACCACAGTGTTGAATGAAACAAACAAAAAAAACCATGATAGCACAATAACTTTCATGTAAATTAAACACATACACACACCCCAACATACACACAATATCTGCTATGTTTCTCAAGGATGTGCATATCTCTAGATATACAAATAGAAGGTAAAATGGGAGTTAAAGTGAAAAGAGCAATAATAATCAAAAAGAGGACATTGGGAAGGAACCCAAGGGTTCACCAACAGATGAATGGATAAAGAAGATGTGGCACATATATACAATGGAATATTACTCAGCCATAAAAAGAAATGAAACTGAGTTATTTGTAGTGAGGTGGATGGACCTAGAGTCTGTCATACAGAGTGAAGTAAGTCAGAAAGAGAAAAATAAATACCGTATGCTAACACATATATATGGAATCTAAAAACAAACAAAATGGTTCTGAAGAACCAAGGGGCAGGACAGGAATAAAGATGCAGACATAGAGAATGGACTTGAGGACACGGGGAGGGGGAAAGGTAAGCTGGGACGAAGTGAGAGAGTGGCATGGACTTATATATACTACCAAATGTAAAACTGATAGCTAGTGAGAAGCAGCTGCATAGCACAAGGAGATCAGCTCGGTGCTTTGTGACCACCTAGATGGGTGGGATAGGGAGGGTGGGATGGAGACGCAAGAAGGAGGAGATGTGGGGATGTACGTATATGTATAGCTGATTTACTCTGTTATAAAGCAGAAACTAACACACCATTGTAAAGCAATTATACTCCAATAAAGATGTTAAAATAAATAAAATTTTTTTAAAAAAAGGACCTTGACAGACCAAGGGTGAGAGTGTCCCTTTCTCTGGGGAGTATGAGTAACTCAATTCTCTCTACCTGAGATAAGGGGAAGGAGAGAGGAGGAGAGGGAAGAGGGAGGATGAAGGGGAATGAAGGAAGGAAGGGGAACGAATACCTGTCAATGTAATTCACATTAACAGACAGAAATAAAACATAGATTCTTCTCAAGAGATACAGAAGCAGCATTCAATAAAACTTACCATGAATTACTCTTAAAAACCCAAGGTTAGGAAAGCACTGCTTTAACCCGAAAAGGGCATCTATCCAAAACCTAGAATCAACATTATTCTCGATCGTAAAACCTTAAAAGCTTTGCCTTTAAAGTCAAGAACAAAAGAAGAAAGCCTAATATGACTACTACTGTTGAATATTATATAGAATGTCCCCAAAATTCAATAAAAACAAAGAGCGATGATGATTAGAACATGAGTTAAAATTGTACATGTAGATTATATATTTATCTACATAGAAAACACAAGAAAATCATCAGAAAATATTACAATAGGAGGATGCTGGATATAAAATATACATGCAAAAATTAATAGCATTATTTTGAGAAGCAATATCAATTATAAAATTTAATAAGAAAAGAGAGAACATTCACAATAGAACTAAACAGTGTAAAACATCTAGGAATAAACCTAATAAAAATGTGTAGAACATTTATGGAGAAAATTATCAAATCTATATCATAAGAAATCTGTTTAAATTCTTGAATAAATGGGGAAATAATATATTATGGTAAGACTCAATATTATTAAAACATTAAGCAAATTCCCAAGAGTTTTTAGGGCAATTTATTTTAAAATTTCAATACAAGAATAACAGTATATGAATAATTAAGATAATTTTTTAAAGAATAGCAAAGAAGGGACTTCCCTGGTGGTGCAGTGGTTAAGAATCCGCCTGCCAGTACAGGGGACATGGGTTCAAGCCCTGGTCCAGGAAGATCCCACATGCCGCGGAGCAACTAAGCCTGTGCACCACAACTACTGAGCCTGCGCTCTAGAGCCCACATGCCACAACTACTGAGCCCACGTGCCACAACTACTGAAGCCCGTGTGCCTAGAGCCTGTGCGCCTAGAGCCCGTGCTCCGCAACAAGAGAAGCCACTGCAATGAGAAGCCCGTGCACCCCAAAGAAGGGTAGCCCCCACGAGCCGCAACTAGAGAAAGGCTGTGCGCAGCAACGAAGACCCAATGCAGCCAAAAATAAATAAGTAAAAAAAAAAGAACAGCAAAGAAGAAAACTGAACTACTTACTGGTCAAAACATATTCAACATCTACATTAAAGTAGATGTTTATGCCATGATAGACAAATAGAATGGTAGATCAGATTAAAGAACCCTGGAAACAACTCTCTTTGACATCTCAAATTTAATAAGCACAAAATTGAACCCCTCATCTATCCTTCCTGCCCCCAATCCTAAACCTTTTCTTCCCCCATCTTCCCCTTTTCCATTGACAAACACTCTTTGGAATCTCATTGCTTACGACGACGGGAGGAAAAGTGGTTTTGCCCATTTCCCTAAGATTCAATTCTTCACTCCTCCATAGACGGGGATGGACCAAGACTTATTTCCTGAAATTATACTAAAATAGCCAGGGGTAAATGGACCTGTAAGGAAAACTGAAATCTCTTCATTGTTCTTCTTTTTCCCTACAACTACAGAGGTCCCCTGAGCTCCGCCCCCCATCTCTGAAGGGCCTTTGATTTTATGGGCTTCTCTTGAGAACCATGAAAATGCAGCAGCATTTAATGTCCACAAACAAAAGAAATCATTGGGATCTGTATTCTTTCAAGGAGCACTGAAGCAGCAAGGAACACAAACTACCGGGCTCTTTGTGGGGCTGCAAAGGACATCTAGTTTTCTCATGGAATCCTTTAGTGCCCTTATTGTAACTTAGCACCATTACACCCCTCTAAGCCCATGGCCAAATGCAGGTATAATTTGCTCGACCTCCAGTGGGTCAGTATAAAAATCAACTCAAAATGGATTAAGTATACCAGCTTGTCCTCTCCACCCCTCCTTCCCCAGCACTTAACCCTAGTTCTCAGCTTGAGTTAACCACTTCCCAAATAATTTGGTGATTCCTCTTTCCCAAGGGAAATTCTAAGTCAATTTAGGGTGCAGCTTTCCCCCGAACTGAAAAAAAAAAAAGCAAATACCACCAAGCCTGACTTCCACAGCTCACCAGTCAGGATAAATAACTTGCTTGCAGGATGTGCTATTTGTCACCAGAGGCAGAAGGATGCTTTCTAGATGTTCAGCTATGCCATCCCTAATTAGAGGTGTAATTGATCTGCTCATTTGTGTGGAAAAGAAAAGAGAAGGGAGCAAGCGCAGGGGCTTAGCAGGAGGGCAGAAGATGGGCTGCAGAATCTGAAGCAGGACACTGACTATAGTGACAAAGGGAGCGTCATCAGTACCTAAATCAAACAGAAAAGTGGTTCTGAGGCCCAGCTTCCTTGGGGGCATGAAGGAAACAGCAACCTCAGGAAGTGAACAGGCCATCAAAGTCTTTAGCTAGCAGGACGTGAGATGCCCCATTTCCACACCGGCATCAACACACACCAGCTTCACTGGCAACAGTACTGACAATGAGGGGACCCCATTACCACCCAAAACATCCTCCCCAAATTTGTGCCCATTTTCTCACTGCACTATTGCATACAAATTATTCAATTCATGTGTTCTGCAAATAACTGAACAACTTCTACATGCTTATTGCTATATTAACCTTCTGAGGAACATATACAAGATATCTATAGCCTAAGTACTCATAGCACACCCACCAATGGGAATAGTTACTGCTTACTTTATTTTCACTGAAGCATAGTTGATTTAAGTATTACTTAGTTCCAGGTGTACCACATAGTAATTCAATATTTTTATAGATTATACTCCACTGTTATTATGAACAGTGACTGTATTTCCCTATGCTATACAAAATATCCTTGTTGCTCACCTATTTTATACATAGTAGTTTGTATCTCTCAATCCCATACCCCTATCTTGCCCTCCCCCACTTCCCTCTCCCCACTGGTAACCAGTACTTTGTTCTCTATAACTGTTAAGTCTGTTTCTGTTTTGTTTTACATACATTCGCTTTATTTTTTAGATTCCACATATGAGTGATAACAAATGGTATTTGTCTTTCTCTGTCTGACTTATTTCACTTAGCATAATACTCCATAGGTTCATCCATGTTGTTGCAAATGGCAACAGTTCATTCTTTTTTATGCCTGAGTAATATCCCATTGTATATACTACAGCTTCTTTATCCATTCATCTGTTGATAGATACTTAGGCTGCTTCCAACTTTATAGTTGCTTGGCAACTATAAATAATGCTGCTCTTAACATTGGGGTGCATGTATCTTTTCAAATTAATGTTTTCATTTTATTCAGATATATACCCAGAAGTGGAACTCCTAGATCATATGATAATTCTCTCTCTAGTTTTTTAGGAATTTCCATACTGACTGCACCAATTTCCATTCCCACAGTGTACAAAGATTCCCCTTCTCCACATCCTTGCCAACATTTGTTATTTGTGGTCTTTTGATGATAGCCATTCCGAGCATCTTTTCATGTGCCTGTTGGCCATCTGTATGTCTTCTTTGGAAAAATGTCTATTTGGATCTTCTGCCCCCTTTTTTAATCAGGCTTTTTTTTTTTATGGTATTGAATTGTATGAGTTACTTATACATTTTGGATATTAACCTTTTATTGGTCATATCATTTGCAAATATTCTCTCCCATTCAGTAGATTGTCTTTCATTTTGTTGATGGTTTCCTTTGCTGTGCAAAAGCTTTTAAGTAATTAGGACTAATTTGTTTTATTTGTTTTTTGCTTTTATTTGATTTGCCTTAGGAGACAGATTCAAAAGAACTTTTGCTCCAATTTACGTCAAAGAGCATTATGCTTATGCTCTCTTCTAGGAGTTTTATGATTTCTGGTTTTACATTTAGGTCTTTAATCCACTTTGAGTTTATTTTTGTATATGGTGCTAGAGAATGTTCTAATCTCATTCTTTTACATGTAAGTGTCCAGTTTTCCCAGCACCACTTATTTTTTTTTTTTTTTGAATTTTATTATTTTTTTTATACAGCAGGTTCTTATTAGTCATCAATTTTATACACATCACTGTATACATGTCAATCCCAATTTCCCAATTCATCCCACCCTCCCACCCCCTATGCTTTCCCCTTTTGGTGTCCATATGTTTGTTCTCTACATCTGTGTCTCTATTTCTGCCCTGCAAACTGGTTCATCTGTACCATTTTTCTAGGTTCCACATATATGCGTTAATATACGATATTTGTTTTTCTCTTCCTGACTTACCTCACTCTGTATGACAGTCTCTAGATCCATCCACGTCTCTACAAATGACCCAATTTCGTTCCTTTTTATGCCCAGCACCACCTATTGAAGAGACTGTTTTATCTCCATTGTATAATCTTGCCTACTTTGTTGTAGATTAATTGACCATAGGTATATGGGTTTATTTCTGGGTTCTCTATTCTATCCCACTGAACTATATGTGTGTTTTTGTGCCAGTACCATGCTGTTTTGATTAGTGTAGCTTTGTAGTGTAGTCTGAAGTCTGGGAGCATGATACCTCCGGCTGTGTTCTTTTTTCTTAAGATTGCTTTGGCAATTTGAGGTCGTTTGTGGTTCCACATAAATTTTAGGATTATTTGTTCTAGCTCTGCAAAAAAATGTCATGGGTATTTTATAGGGATTGCACTAAATCTGTAGACTGTTTTGGGTAGTATAGACTTTTTAACAATATTAAGTCTTCCAATCCAAGAACATAGGATATCTTTCCATTTCTTTGTATTATTTTCAAATTCCGTTATTGGTGTTTTATGGTTTTCAGAGTATAGGTCTTTCACGTCCTTGGTTAAGTTTATTCCTGGGTATTTGATTAATTTAATGTGATTTTAAATGGGACTGTTATCCTGCTTTCTCCTTCTGATAGTTCATTATTAATGTATAGAAAAGCAATGGATTTCTGTATGTTAATCCTGTATTCTACAACTTTGCTGAATTCATTTATCAGCTCTAATAGTTTTTTTGGTGGAGACTTTAGGGTTTTCTACATATAGTATCATGTCATCTGCAAATAGTGACAGTTTTACTTCTTCCCTTCAAATTTGGATGCCTTTTATTTTTTTTTCTTATCTGACTGCTGTGGTTAGGACATCCAATACTGTGTTAAGTAGAAGTGGTGAAAGTGGGCATTCTTGATCTGTTCCTGATTTTAGAGGAAAGGCTTCTAGCTTCTCACCATTGCATATGATTTTAGCTGTGAGTTTGTCATAAATGGCCTTTACTATTTTGAGATTTGTTCCCTCTATACCAACTTGATGAGTTTTTATCCTGAATGGATGTTGAATTTTGTCAAATGCTTTTTCTGTGTCTATTGAGATGATCATGTGATTTTCATCCTTCCTTTTTTTAAGTGGTATATCATACTGATTCATTTGTGAATACTGAAGCATCCTTGCATCCCTGGAATAAATCCCACTTGATCCTGGTGTATGAGCCTTTTTACATATTGTTGAATTCAGTTAGCTAATATTTTGATGAGGATTTTTGCATCTATATTTATCAGAGATATTGGCCTGTAATTTTCTCTTTTTGTAGTGTCTTTGTCTGGTTTTGGTATCAGGATAATGGTTGCCTTGTAGAATGAATTTGGGAGTGTTCCTGCCTCTTCAATTTTTTGCAATAGTTTGAGAAGGACAGGTATTATATCTTCTTCATATGTTTGATGGAATTCACCTGTGATGCCATCCAGTCTTCGACTTTTGTTTGCTTGGAGTTTTTGTATTACAAATTCAATTTTACTACTAGTGATCCACCTGTTCAGATTATCTATTTCTTCCTGATTCAGTCTTGAAAGGTTGTATGTTTCTAGAAATTTGTCTATTTCTTCTAGTTCTATTTGTTGGCATATACCTATTTGTAGTATTCATTCATGGCTGTTTGTATTTCTGTGGTATTGGCTGTTATTTCTCCTCTTTCATTTCATATTTTGTTTATTTGGGTCTTCCCTCTTTTCTTCATGAACCTAGCTAAAGGTTTATCAATTTTCTTGACCTTTTCAAGAAACCAGCTCTTGGTTTAATTAATCTTTTTATTAATATTTTCTTTTTTGATCTCTATTTTATTTATTTCCTCTCTGGTCTTTATTATTTCCTTCATTCTGCTGACTTCAGGCTTTGTTTGTTCTTCTTCTAATTCCTTTAGATGGTAGGTTAGGTTGTCTGAAATTTTTCTTTTTTTTTTTTTGAGGTAAGCTTGTATCACTATAAACTTTGCTCTTAGAATTGCTTTTATTATATCCCATAGATTTTTGGAAAGTTGTGTTTCCATTGTCATTTTTATCAGTATTTTCTGATTTCCTCTTTGACTTCTTCATTGACCCATTGGTTTTTTAGTAGCATGTTGTTTATTATCCACAATGTGCTTGTGCTTTTCACATTTTTCTTATTGCAATTGATTTCTAGTTTCATACTTCTGTGGCCAGAAAAAAATGCTTGATATAATTTCTATCCTCTTAAATTTGTTGTAACTTGATTTGTAGCCTAGCATGTTATCTATCCTGGAGAATATTCCATGTGCACTTGAAAAGAACGTGTATCCTGCTGTTTTTGGATGGAATGTCCCGTAGATACCTATTAAGTCTAACTGGTCTATTGTGTCATTTAAGCCCACTGTTTTTTTTATTGATTTCCTATCTGGATGATCTGTCCATTGATGTAAGTGGGATATTAAAAGTCCCCTACTGTTATAGAATTATTGTCAGTTTCTCCCTTTATGTCTGTTAATATTTTATTTACATATTTAGTTGCTCAAGTATCGGGTACATAGGTTAACGAGTACAATATCCTCTTCTATTGATCCCTTTATCATTAAATAATGCCCTTCTTTGTGTTTTGTTATAGATTTTGTTTTAAAGTCTATTTTGTCTTATATGAGTATTGCTACCCCTGATTTATTACCATTTCTGTTTGCATGAAACATCTTTTTCCATCCTCTCACTTTCAGTCTGTGTGTCTTTAGCTCTGAGGTGAGTCTCTCATAAGCAGCAAATAGATGAGTCTTGTTTTTTTATCCACTCAGCAACCTTACATCTCTTGACTGGAGCATTCAGTCCACTGATATTCAAAGTAATTATTGATAAGTATATACTTACTGCCATTATATTATTTGTCTTCCAATTGTTTTTAGTTATTCTGTTTTTTTCTTATTTTTGTTTCTTCCCTTATGGTTTAGTGATTTTCTTCAGTGGTATGGTTGTGTTCCTTTCTCTCTAGTTGTTGTGTATCTATTGTAGGTTTTCATTTGTGGTTACCATGCAGTTCATATACATTGACCTATAAGCATATCTACTTGTTTTAAACTGGTAGTCATTTAAGTTCAAACATGTTCTAAAAGATCTACATTTTTTTACTCTCTTCCCCATATTTTGTGATGTTGCATTTCATATCTTCATGTTTATCCCTTTACTAATTACTGTAGTCATAATTGATTTTATATTTTTTGTCTTTTAATCTTCATACTATATTATTTAAGTGGTTGATCCTCAGCCTTTACTACATATTGGCCCTTACTAGTGGAATTTTTTCTTTCCTATAGGTTCATACTACGTGTTATACCTTTTCTTTTCCTTTTCCTGTTATACCTTTTTTCTCTAAGGGTCTTCTTAGAGAAGACCCTTTAACATTTCTTTTAGGGTAGGTTTAGTATTGATGAACTCTTTTAGTTTGTCTGAGAAGTTCTTTATCTCTCCTTCAATCTGAAATGATAATATTGCTGGGTAGAGTATCTTAGGTTGCTGGTTTTTCCCTTTCAGCACTTTGAATATATAATGCCATTCCCTTCTGGCCTGTAAAGTTTCTGCAGAGAAATCAGCTAAGAGCTTTAAGAGGGTTCCCTTGTATATGACTCTTTGACTTTCTCTTGTTGCCTTTATAATTCTCTTTAACTTTTGCCATTTTAATTATGTGTCTTGGTGTGGGTCTGTTTGGGTTCATCTTGTTTGGGACCCTCTGTGCTTCCTCTACCTGGATATCTGTTTCCTTCTTCAGCTTTGGGAACTTTTCAGCCATAATTTCATCAAATATATTTGACTCTCTTCTCTTTTCTCTTTCTGGAACCCCTATAATGTGACTGTTGATACACTTGATGGTATCCAGAGATCCCTTAAACTGCTTTAACTTTTAAAGAAATACTTCTTTTTGCTCTTCTGATTGGGTGATTTCCATTATTCTATCTTCCAGACCATTTATGCCTTCTTCTGTAACACCTAATCTGCTGTTAATCCCCTCTAGTGTATTTTTCATTTCAGTTATTGAATTCTTCATTTCTGATTGGGTCTCCTTTTTATATTTTCTAGTTCCTTGTTAAAATTCTCACTGTGTTCATCCATTCTCTTCCCTAATTCAGCTAGTATTCCTATTACTAATGCTTTGAATTTTTTATCTGGTAAATTGTTTACTTCTTTTTCATTCTTTTTCAGGGATTTTTCTCTTGTTCTCTCAATTGAAACTAATTTCTCTGCCTTTTCATTTTGCTTAACTTTCTCTGTCGCTATGAAATTAGGTGAAACAGTTCTATACTGTGGTTTTGAAGGACTGTCCTTATGTGAGAGCATTCCGACACAGTCTGCACATGCTCAGTGGTTTTGGTGGGATAGCTGGATTTGATGTGAACACAGGTCACATCTCTCCTCAGGGAGTGCTGGAAGCTATCACCTTGGTAGGAGGTGGGCCTGGAAATGGAGGGGCTAGATACAGTGCCAGGTGTGAGTCGGGGCTTCTCTGCTCAGTGGCCAATCACTGCCCTACTAGGGGTGGGGGCAGGTCTCAAGCTGCTGGAGCAGAAGCCCTGAGGGTTGAGTCCAGGCTGGTTCCATTCCCTTTAAGTGTGTGCTCTCCCCACTTCCAGCACTGGCACCCTCACCCCAGAGCAGTGCTGGAGTGAGAGAGGCCTGTGTGGGCTTTTGGCATGGCTCTGGACGTGGGCTGTGGTGGCCTGGCCAGAGACAGATATCGGGTCTGCTTCTGATCCAGTGCTGGTTTAAGCCCGAGTAACTCAGGTCTGCATCTTTGTCCCTCACAGCTGAGCTCTCTCCTTGGCCTCTGCCACCATCATCCTGGCTTGGAGCTGTGCTGCAGGGCAGGCTGGGCATGCAATATGTGGCTCAAACCACTCACTCCCCAGGGAAGATCTCCCTCCATGTAACCTCCTTTTCCTCTGAGTCCCCTCCATGGGGCACAGGTCCCAACATGATCCCTTCTCTTCCCTTCCTATCCGATTCTGTGTGGATCTTTTTTACAGCCTTAGTTGTACAGGAGTGTTTCTGTCAGTTTCCAGTTAATTTTCAGAGAGAACTTTTCCACATATAGATGTATTTTTGATGTGTTTATGGAGGGAGGTGAGTTCCACATCCTCCTACTCTGCCATCTTGATCTCCTCCCTCTAGTTACTACTTATTTTTCTGTTTCTCCATCAGGATGGCAGGGACCTTGTCTATCTTGCTCATCACAGTACTCCCAATAAGAGACTGCCTGGAATACAGGTGGTACCAAATAAATGAGTGAATGAATAGTCCCTTTCCTCCTGTCACTGACAATATAAGCCAAACATACAAATGCACAGAAATAAATTAAATGCATAAATAATGAAGTCACTTAATTCTGTTTCTGAATTATAAATCTGGTAAATGAATTCAATATTGTACTTAGTTATTTCTGTATGCTGGCGTCTTTGGGCTTTATGGAATCTCTAGCTGAAAGAACTCCTTTAGATATTGTTAAAACAAGCAGTGCCCCCAAAGGGTGGTTTTACTAGCCATGTGTACTTACGGATGAACCTATCAAGCAAATAAGCAATATTCTTACAAAACAGCGATTGGGCAAAGCCCATCCCCATGTGAAGACGAGAGAAAGAAGTTAAATTCCTATTGAGGAAGGCCTCAGGATAGATTCAGAGAGTTAGTTCTGGAAGGAATTATCTTATGCCACCAACCAAGAACACATCTGACCTCATTCCTCAGATTTTTGATTCCTCAAGATCAAAAATCACCCTCAAGATTCTTGAGTGCTGAGACCTGGGCTTGCAGAGACCAGAGCAGGCTCACATGGCAAACCCAGTGGCACCTCCATTACTCCAAAGCATGAAACATTCAAGGTTAGAAGGGGAACTTGCTGACTCCTTTGCTGTGAGTCAGAGAAGCTTTTGGTGCGATTGTGAGCAGCCAAGATGGGGAAGAAAACACAAACGTAAGGAGGATGAGGAGTAAGAGGGAGAATCATTCCCATTTCAGGCTGCATCTGCTTTGCTGGAAAATTGCTAAGGTGTTTCTCTTTGTTTAGAAGGAAGAAGTCAATGCTTGTATCTAATTTCCATCCTAATTAGAAGCCACATCAGGCAGAATCTCTAAAGCTTTTCAGCCCTGAAAAGAAAAAGCATCACCACATTATCACTCTGCAAAATGGAGTCATTAATATCCAGTAAAACACAGAAACTGTGAAAAGGACTGTTAAGCACGCAGCCACTAACATTTAGCAGGAATGAGTAATAAATTCTGCTAGCAGTGCTGGGGGTTAAAATGAATAAATCCTGCCCTAAAAAATAAAGTCACCTAATCTTCTCCCTAAATTACAAATCCAATAGACCAGAAACAAGCGCTAGGTATGAAGTTGCCGGGGGGAGGGAGCATTTAGCAAAACCTTCAATCGGAGTCTAGGCCTTTTCAGAGAAATGAATGTAAACGAATTCAGTCATAGGTGGTAAGCTCAGTGCTTTAGAGCAGTGAATGTGTGCTAATGAAGACAAAGGGTGTCATCAGGGATTTGCTTCCGACAGAGAAAAGCTCTTCTTTCCTGGCTGATACATGGGAGCCTAACCAAGTCAGCCTGTCTCCTGCATGTTGGTGCTTGATCACCAGAGACCAGACCAGATCTGGGGATGAAGGAGTTTCTCTACAAACCCTCTCTTGGCCCTAGAACAACGCAAAGCACACAACCTGGCAGTTGTAAGCCTTCCTCAAGGATGAGGCACACTGTGTCCTGTTATGAATGACACTGGGATTCTAGAATCAGAAGCTAGGATTGAATCCTGAGCCCATCACTTACTAGCTGTGCATCCTTGAGCAAGCTGCTTAATCTATTTTCATTCCAGCCAGGCTGTCTTCGAGTGCACAAAAATTAATTGCATACCCCATAGTGTCATTGAGAGTATTCAAGGCAGCCATGAGAACAGCGTTGTGGGGTATAAGGAAAGAGCTATACAAATTCATAGGCTTATGATATTCTGTCTTGGCCAGCCCAGTTTCATCAATTCCAAGCAAGTCTGATTGAATTTGGACTATTCAGGAAAAGGAAACAAAACCTAGTACAGAGTCTGAAATAAAGAGATTCAAGTGATATTCATTGCACTGATGAATGACTACTGGACAAGGTTCATCAAAGGATTAAATACAGATGGTTAGACCAAGGGCCTGAGTTAGATCTGGTCTGATGCAAACCTCTTCATCCAAGCCCAGGCTCTGGACGCTGATCTATCAGCCTCTATCAGTTCTGCAGCCACTAACAGCTCTAAGCTTTGCCCTTGGATACCTACATCAGATCTAGGGAGAGTTATGGACAGAAAAAGAAACTGGGGAGCAGCAAAGAGAAGACAGAGAAATTGTTGCACCCACAAGCACGTGCATGCATAGAGCCAAGGCCATTACCCTTTAAAGGGCCATTACTCTTTGAAAAGGACAGAGCCTTCAACAAGCCTCACTCTAATGCCAGGCAAGGACCATGCCTGGCCATCTTCAGCTTCAACAGTATCAAGTCCAACAACATGGCATCTACAGCAAAGGCAGCCTCCTTCTCAAGAGCTACTTGAGAGGGCTCCCCTCCCCCCCCCCCAAGAACATCAGTACCTGTAGAGCACCTGAGGGTTCACAAAGCACTCTTGCACCTATCACCTTATGAGCCCAAGAACATCAGTACCTGTAGAGCACCTGAGGGTTCACAAAGCACTCTTGCACCTATCACCTTATGAGCCTCAAGAATCCTGAGGTAGGTAGAAAAGTTCTTCCCAGCTCTATTACATAGATGAAGAATCTAAAGTTCAGGGAGATTATGTGTCTTTGCCCAAGGGCACACAAGTTGTAAGTCATGGAGGTGGGCCCTCAAGTCTCTGGACTGATCTCTCCTTAACCTCAGGGTCACTCCCACTGCTGGTGGGGGAAGAGCGGCAGCAGCCAGGAAGCCTGCTCACCACCCTCCATCCCTCCCCTCACTCCTCAGGCCTGGCCTGGAGCCATGTTTGCATCAGGGAGGTAGCCACTCCCCGAGCAAGGCTGTGCTGGGCAGAGCTTCAGATGTCTGTTCACAAACTGTCCTGCTCTCTGCCAGGTGTTCACGCCAGTTTGTACCACAATTCCTGAGCTGAGGCCGAATGACATCTTCGGATGAGGGTCTTTCATCCCTTCCAGAGGAGACCCCAGGCAGAGGGCAAAAGGTCTGTCACTGGCCTATTGTGAGTGTACTTCACTCTTCTAGGACAAGCTCAGGATGAAAGTTCCCGTACTTGGCCCCAGACAGTTACTCAAACCTCTGAAGGGCAATTTCTCAGTTTAATTGAGTATCTGAAGCCAACACCATTTCCTATTTGCCTTCAGGTGGCATTACTGAGCGCAAACCAAGACTGAAGAATAAACTCTCACCGTTAGCCCCTGTCCCTTTCCCCCAGTCACACTTACCATTCCCTGATGCCTGGAACCCAACCTCAAACCAGGCTCATTGTTTTGGCAAATGCAGTACCCTCTGCCAGGTACAGCCTTTCTCCACTTTCTGCTTGAGGAGATACGTATTCAGGCAGAAAGGCAATCATTTCTGGTCCTCTTCATTTTTATATGGACCCGTATTTCCATCCAGTACCATTTTCTTTTTAGTCTGAAGGACTTCTGTTTACATTTTTTATAGTGCTTCTCTATTGGTAATAAATTTTTTCAGATTTTGTATGTCTTAAATGTCTTCATTTCACCATTATTTTTGAAAGATATTTTTGCTAGATATAGAATTCTAGGCTGGTAGGGCTTCCCTCCTTCCTTCCCTCCTCCCTTCCTTTCCCTACTTTAAAGATGGTGCTCCATTGTCTTCTACCTGCATTGTTTCCAGTGAGAAATCTGATATCTCTGTTCCTTAGTATACAGCACATTTTTCTCTCTGGTTGCTCTTAAGAGTTTCTTTTTATCAGTGATCTTGAACAATTTGATTATGCTGTGCCTCGGTGTAGGTTGTTTCCCCCCATATTTCTGGTGCATGGGATTTCCTGGGTTCTTGGATCTGTGAATTCATAGTTTTCACCAAGTTTGGAAATCTTTCAGCCATTATTTCTTCAAATATTGCTTTTGTCCTCCCATCCTTTTCAAGGACTCCAGTTATGTGTATATTAGCCCCCTGAAGTTCTGCCATAGCTCACTGATGCTCTGTTCATTTTTTTAAGTTCTTTTCTCTCTGAGTTTCATTGTGGATAGCTTTTATTGCTATATCGTAAAGTTCATTAACCTTTTCTTCTGCAGTGTCTACTTCTGCCATTAATCCTATCTAGTGCATTTTTTTTTTAACCTCAGACATTGTACTTTTCAACTCTAGAAGCCTGATCTGGATCCAAAAAAAAAAAAGAAATCTTCCATGTCTCAACTTTTGTAACTTAAGGAATACAGTTAGAATAACTAATTTAGTGTCTTTGTCTACCAATGCTAACATCTGCATCAGTTCTGGGTCAGTTTTGATTAACTGATTTTTCTTCTTATCATGCATTGTATTTTCTTCCTTCTTTGTCTAACTGGTAATTTTTTATTGCATGCCAGACTTTGTGAATTTGAGCTTTCTGGGTGCTGGTATTTTTGTATACCTATAATATATTCTTGAGACTTGTTCTGGGACACAGTTTAGTCACTTGGAAACAGTTTGATCCTTGCAGGTCTTGCTTTTGAGATTTGCTAGGCTGGACGAAGGCAGTGTTTAGTCTAAAGGTAATTATTCCCCACTACCGAGGAAAGAATCTCCTGAAAACTCAACCCAATGCCTACGAATTCAGGCTGGCTGGCGGGAATAGTCACTGTTCTCGGCCCTGTGTGAGCACCGAGCACTATTTTATTCTTTTGGCTAGTCCTTTCCCTAGTCTTGGGTAGTTTCTTCCTTGGCATGCACTAATTAGTGGTCTCCTGAAGACTTGAGGGAGACACTCGGCATATCTCCAGAGTTCTCCTCTGTGCAGCCATCTTCTGTTGGACACTCTATTCTGTGAAATCTCGCTACCTTGGTCTGCCCCAGACTCTCAGCTCCATCTCCTCAGGCTCTGCCTCTACCTGGGTTTCCCCTGCCTGCACCCATGGCCTGGAAATTCTCCCAAGGCAGTAAGCTGGGGGAATCACATGGTTAACCTCATTTACTTCCTGTGTCTCAAGGATCACCATCCTTCATTGCTTGATGCCCAATATCTTTAAAAGTACTGTTTCAGGGCTTCCCTTGTGGTGCAGTGGTTAGGAGTCCGCCTGACAAAGCAGGGAACATGGGTTCGAGCCCTGGTCCAGGAAGATCCCACATGCCACAGAGCAACTAAGCCCACGAGCCACAACTACTGAGCCTGCACTCTAGAGCATGCAAGCTGCAACTGCTGGGCCCGTGTGCCACAACTGCTGAAGCCTGCATGCCTGGAGCTTGTGCTCTGCAACGAGAGGCCACTGCAATGAGAAGCCCGCGCACTGCAACAAAGAGTGGCCCCCGCTTGCCGCAACTAGAGAAAGCCTGCGCGCAGCAACGAAGACCTAATGCAGACAAAAATAAATAAATAAAATAAATTTATAAAAGTATTGTTTCATCTGTTTTGTTTGTTTTATTTTGTTTTCAGGAAAGAGGGTAAACCCAACATTGTTACTCAATCTTGACCCAATCAATCACACTGTATATTCACACTCAGTTTATGTGTCTATCATTCCACTGGACACTGAGCTCCTTAAAGATAGGGTCTGTGCTTTATTCACCTTCATATCTTAACACATGCCTGGCACAGTAATTGACAAAGGTTAATGCAGTATCACAGAGGTATGCTACTTTTGCCATTGCTTCGAACACAATGGGGAATGGCATGGGTGATCCATAGGACACTAATAGCATCTCAGGGTTGAAAGAGACTACATAGGTCTTCTGTTTTATCCCTTTATGAAACAGGAAGTCCTCTAATACATCCCTAACAAGGCATCAGAAGCTGATATGTTGGTTAGGTAGGGAAGGAAGATGAGAGATGAGGTACCATATCTCATCTGCTCACAGGATGCAATAGAAGGCCCCTCTGGTTCATAATTATCTCCCCACACACCTATTATCAACAGAGATCTGGAGTCAAAGACATCAGGACCACCCAATGTAGGGCAGAAGTTGAGAGCAGAAGACAGGGTAGAGATAGTTATCAGAGAAGAGATATGGCCCAAACCAAAGAAAAAGGCTCTTTGGAGCAGGCTGTTGAAAAGGAAGAAGGCAGGGGCTCCTCATTGCCTGGCTTCATATTCCTCCTTGGTTCTCACATTGTTCCAACTTAGCAGGACCATCTCTTTGCCTTCATTTCTCCAAGAGAGCTAAATCACACGCAGGCTCACTCATGGGCACACACACCCCCTAAACCTCATCGTGCAACTGAGATTTAAATAGACAGATCATCAGACAAGCAATCCGAAAGACAACCAACATTACCCAGGATCTCTGGTGGCTGTAAATACTGCAGACGGCCACCAGAGATCCTGGGTAATGCAGGTTGTCAACAACTGTTACTGGTACTGCTTATCATGAGTTAGGGTGTGTGAGAAGAAACCTAACGTGAGCTACGACAAGGAGCTTTTATACCAACAATCTCCATAAATCCTTCCCATCCCTGGACCTTAGTTAAGACAGGACCATGCTCCCTCATTTTACATACAGGAACCACAATCCAAAGTGATTAAATGACAAAGTCTAGAACTAGTCTTCCCAGTCCTTAATTCTAAGATCTTAGTCTCAACTACCCCAGATCAGAGGTAACTGATGAAGTTGGTGTCATCAATATACGGGATCTTTCTGAAATGTTACCTGACAAATCCCTGCCATGAAAAACAGAAACCCTAGAGAAAACCTAACCAGTAACCAGGCTGTGGGCGGTTGCCTTCAAACTCCTAAGCAGTTCAGGGGTAAAGCTGTGATAAACATAAGCTCAAAGACTGCCCCCATAAAGACTGGAGATTTTTCTTCTTTCATTTCTCCTGTCTCCACCTTGGACAGACTGGCTGAGGAGCAGAATTTGGCAAGCAAGCAAACAGAATAAGGAAAGAATAGGGTCCTAGGTCCTAGAACCTCAGCTAAATCTCTGAAGAATGTAGTTTATTCTACATATGAACCAAAGATCTACGGTTAAAAATGAAGGCCTCTTCCAGAAAGCTCAGTTGAACCTGCCTAGCAACCTGATATGGAGACAGTTCAGGTTCCTGCCTCTGCCATCCCAGGGTCAAGTTCAGCTTTCTCTAGGAGAACTCACGCTGATCTGATACATAAAGAAAGAAGATAAGAAGGAAGAACAGAGGGGATGACGAAGCAGGGAAATAGGGAGGAGGAAAGAACAGGAACAAAAGAGGAAAAGAAGGGAAAATAAGAAAAAGGAAGAAGGCAGACTTTGCTTTCCTATTCCTATTACTCCATGGAGGGGATAAAAACTCCATGGTTTTGGATAATGGGATAATAACAAAATCCCATCTTTTTCTGGGTTCTTCTATCAAAGAAGATCCTATTTTTCTAAGCAATAGAATAGGATCCCCCCCTCAGACCATGTCCCCGCAACATTTTTAAACAAGCTTGTTTGGTTTTGGCAAACAAACCCTTGCCCATAACCAGTCCACACGTTTCAGTGCAATGATCTTCTTCAAGAAGGAGCATTCCGTGGCCCTAGGGTTTGTACAGTCACAGTCGGATCAGAAATGAGTTCTGGTTAAGCCAGCACCATGGCGACTAACACCTAGATGACTCAAAGGCAACCTGACCACTGTGATGGAGAGCACAGACAGGGGTTGGTCCTTAAGCCAGCCAATAAGGGCCAATAAGAGAAAGAGGTCAGCCAGTTGTGCTTCCTTCAGCAGAAAAGAGAAGTGGAAATCTTCTTATCTGGGAGCAGATGAAGCTACATGAACTGAACACAAAACTGGGCAGGCAAGAAGACTGTAGAAGGTCTGGCTTAAACATCTTGAAACCTAAGACAAATAATTACCCATTCTATCTGGGTTGGTTATAATCTCATCAGGACATTAGAGATTAGGGATCCGCTTTAGGGACTGCCTTCCATCTCAAACACTCTGTGGTGCCCTTCACGGGGAGCCAAGGAGATCAATTGTTCTCTCCCAGACATGCGATGATGACACCCCAGTCCTCCATCTGGGGTTCCTGCAGGCTCCGCTGGAGTAGGAAATCAGACAAGAGCCCTTCTATGATCTTCTAATGAGACAAGAGCATTTACTGAGATATTCATTGCTCTGACTATGGTTTTCTCTTCCTTGCTCCAAGTAGGTATAGGCCTTGCGTGCACACCTGCCTTTGCAGGTATGAGGGGGGAGGGGCGGTGTACTTAGGAGAGCAAAAAGCAAATCTTGCCTTTAAATACCTTTTCCTGGGCTTTTGTTTCCTGCCATTCTGAGGACTTTCAGGGGGTCAAGTCACAGAGGGAGCTAAGAGGTAGAAAACAGAGAGGGAGAGCCACTGCTCCAAGACCAGAAGAGCCCTCTCTTCTTAGAGCCTGCACCAGTCTGCAGGCTCTAAGAAGAGAGGGTTTCCTCAGGACCTGGAATGACAATGGGGCTGGTGGGAGTGGCTGCGTAGTGACTGGTCAGGCCCACCTCTCAGCTGGCTCTCACAGTAACACCTGGCTGAGTCTAACATCTTTCTAGATACCTCTAAGCCACTACATCCTTTTTTTCCTCCCTGCGGACTGTGTTACTTTTTGAAAAATACTCAAGATATGTCTACCATTGGCAAAGGCTTGGAAATCTCCTCTGTTAAACAGATATGTTTGTAGAAGCCATCTCTTGTCCATGGATCTGACCTGCCTGCTGATTGTCACTTGTTGATAATACCACTTTCTAAGGACCACAATATTTCCTTGTACAAATGCAATGTGTCATCCACTGAACTGTTCATCTGGCAAGGGCAGAAAATGCACCCTCTATTTCTTTTATTCAAAACAATACATATTTATAAACCTCAGCCCCATGGAAGGTACAGAAACATTAAGAGGCATGGTTTTTCCTCCCGTCTTTCCATCTTGAGAAACTTGTTAAGAAACAACACAGCCTGCAGGTGAGCAGTAGATGCAAATAGTATTGACTTTAGGTACCATGGGTGTTCAGAGGAGGAGGATTTGGTGATGCCCAGAAGTGAGCTGGCAGGACTCAGTGGGCACAGTACCCACTGTGAAACAGGCCATGTGCCAGGTGTGTGACTTTGATCTCATTAGAACTATAAGACCCCTGAGGAGAGTCCTGGCTACCCCCTTTTACAGTTGGGGAAACCAATGCCTCATGAAAAATGAAATGTGTAGCCAGTTCTAGATGACTCCAGAATTCACACTCTTTCTCCTACAGCACAGTGTCGTACCCCAGAGAGACTCCTGGAGGGGACATTCAGGTGGTAGGTAATTAGAACCTGGACTCGGGTGGAGGCAGAAAGTATGGAGAAGATAAAGGTGCCAGAAGTCTCTGCAGAGAGCTATCTACCTGCCTGGATGGATGCAAGAGGAGGAAGAAAGATGGAGCTGAAGATGCTCAGACTTTGGGATGTGTGCGGCACCTTACAGGGTTTTCAGTCAGTCTCACCGATTTCCTTGCCCAGATTAGCCCCAAATATCTGACCATGATCCTAATTTTGGGAACCCGATACCTAGAACAGCCATTCTCAAAATGTGACCAGGCAAAATGGCCATCATTTAAAAATCTACAAATAACAAATTCTGGAGAGGGTGTGGAGAAAAGGGAACCCTCCTACACTCTTGGTGGGAATGTAAATTGATGCAGCCACTATGGAGAACAGTATGGAGGTTCCTCAAAAAACTAAAAATAGAGTTGCCATATGATCCAGCAATCCCACTCCTGGGCATTTATCCGATTAAAACTGTAATTCGAAAAGATACATGCACTCCTATATTCACTGCAGCACTATTTACAACAGCCAGGACTTGGAAGCAACCTAAATGTCTATCAACGGAGAAATGGATAAAGAAGATGTGGTACAATATACAATGGAACATCACTCAGCCACATACAAAGGAACAAAACTGTGTCATTTGCAGAGATGTGGATGGACCTAGAGACTGTCATACAGAGTGAAGTAAGTCAGAAAAACAAATATCGGATATTAATGCATATATGTTGAATCTAGAAAAATGGTATAGATGATCTTATTTGCAAAGCAGAAATAGGGACACAGACATAAAGAATAAACATAGGGATACCAAGGGGGAAGGGGGATGGGATGAACTGGGAGATGGGGATTGACATATGTACACTACTATGTATAAAATAGATTACTAATGAGAACCTACTGTATAGCACAGGGAACTCTACCTGGTGCTCTGTGGCGACCTAAATGGGAAGGAAATCCAAAAAAGGGGATATATGTGTATGTATGGCTGATTCACTTTGCTATACAGCAGAAACTGACAACAGCAGTGTAAAGCTACTATAGTCCAATAAAATAAATAAATAAATATGTTCCTAGCAGCACTGTTTACAATAGCCAAGACATGGAAACAACCTAAATGTCCATCAACAGAAGAATAAAGAAGACGTGGTACCTATATACAATGGAATACTACTCAGCTGTAGAAAAGAATGAAATAATGCCATTTGCAGCAACATGGACAGACCTAGAGATTATCATGCTAAGTGAAGTAAGTCAGAAAGATAAAGGCAAATACCGTATCACTTATATGTAGAACCTAAAATGTGACACAAATGAACTTATCTACGAAACAGAAACAGACTCATAGACATAGAGAACAGATTTGTAACGTACCACTACTACTAACTGGTGGGCCAGGTCCTGTACTAGGCGGTTTATACCTGTAATCTCATTTGATCTTTGCAACAAGACTTTAAGGTAAGAAACTCGTCCCCATTTTGCAGATGAGGAAAATGGAGGTACAGAGAGGTTGAGGAGCTTGCTCACGGTCACACAGGTATCAGGTGAGCAGAACAGGATTCAAGCCCAGGTCTGCCAAATGCTAAGGCCCAGGCTGTTAACCACTAACCTGCTCTTTAAAAAAATCAATACTGCAAAGTCATACATGATAAAGTTTGATTTTTTAATAGAAGTAGATGAGATCCACCATGAAGGAGGCAACTTCAGGATAAAAGGGTAGTAAATAAGTATAATTCTTTAACCCTAAGCACCTGTTGCCCGCCAGGCACTGCCCTGTGCCCAGGGAATTCAGCAGTAAACAAGACAGACTTTTTTCCTTCCCTATAAGGAGCTTACAGAAGGGAGGACAGACCTTAAACAGATAATTACACAAATATAAAGCAGTTCAAAAATACAGCGACGTCTGGATGGGAATCCAGTTTGCTTGGAACAGTCCCCATTGATGTACCAAGAGAGCTGGGAGGACAAGAGCTCATGCGGTACAAGCCCTCTCTGTGCTCCTGTCAGATCCTAGCTGGGCCTGTGTAGACAGTCTGAGCAGAAACGCACTTAAAAATTCCTCCGTTTCTTTATTTTTCAGCCAGAGCCATCTCTGGACTACTGACTCTAGAGAAGCCAAGATTACCGTTTTGTTTGAGAGGACAAATACGGTTTGTGAGGCCTGGTGGGCTAGGGAAGGCCGTGGGAGGTGAGAAGCACTTGGGCATGTTTGCTCTGCATAGAGAACTTCTGTAATAGGACTCTGGGCAGAAGCAGGAATAATAACCAGGCCGGTGGGTGGTACCAAGGTGGGTTGATGCAGTTAGCCACACTCCTCGCTGTGGTGTACAAACACTGGGCCAAGGTCATGATGGAGAGAGGAGATAGCGTGAATGGCTCACACAAGTCGCCTCTCCATGGGGCTAATAGAAGGGCCATGGTCACTGTCATAGCCGTTGATTAAAGGAACAGCAGAATTTCCTCACTGATGGGCTTTTTTTTTTTTTTTTTAACTGCAGCTAGTTCTTTGCTCTCCATTATTCCCACCCTCCTCCTCAACCTAGCCAGATAGAAAGAAGCCAGCTTCATGCCTGTTACAGTCAGGCACAGCTCACATTACCTGAGCAAAAATAAAGCATGCACACTGCCTTCAAGGCCTTTAGTAGGGAAGCTGCATATAACGGTACGTACGCTATTAATGGCCTAATCTAACTGGGAACCTGTGTGCCAGCAGCTCCCAGATCTCTATCTCTGGGCCAAACCTCTCTCCTTAGCCCCAGCCCCGTGTGTCAATTCTCTACTCACATCTCTTGGATAGCTCAAACTCAACATATTTAACCCAAACTCACCATCTACCTCTTAGCAGGGCTCCCACCCCCGCTTCCACACCCAGCCCACCTCCATCAAACCAGCCAACCACTAGTCTCAAAACCTGAGCCCCAACCCTTTCTCAGACAATCCATCACCTGGTCCTATTCGTTCCACCTTGAAAATCTATCCAGGCCCTTCTCACTTCCCTCCATCTCCACTGCCATCGTCAGAGCCCACCAGGCTCTCCCCCAGACAACTACACTACCCTCCTTTCAGGACTCTGCCTCATTCCACCTGCAGCCTCTGGTTCAACCTCCACATGGGTGGTCGAGTTGGGTGACCATGTGCAGGATGGGTGGAAGAGGGAAAAGAAGTGGAGGTCAAATCAGGAGGCTCTTGCAGTATTTCCACGATGGGGCCAGGACTGGGGTGTGGTAACGAGAACCAGCAGAGTGGGTGGACACTGCGTTCTTGTGGAGGTGACTCTACGGGCTTTCCAGGGAGGAGTGACACAGGAAGAGAGAGGAAAGGCCAGGGACTGAGGTAGGGGCTTGGTATCTGGGGGTATCGTGGTGCTATTAAGAGAATTAAGAAAATCAGGAGGAAGAGTGGCTTTGCAGGTTCGGGTCAACCCTGCTGACCCTGAGATGGTGAAGAACAGTTTCACACAGTGCCTCTTGCCCCATGCATGTGTCTCATGTGAGGGGATAATGGTCACTTGGATGATGAGCTACTTGGGGCCAGGACCCCATCTCCTATGACTTGCAATCCCTGACCTCTGAATGTCACTTCTTCTTCTCAAAATGAGAAAATAAGAGGCCTTTCCCTGCCTCTTCTACCCAGCTTCATACATTGTATCATTGCAGCCCAGGCCACCTAGACCCACTTGTCCTACAAACTGGCATTCCTTGTCTGTGAGCTACCCATATTTGCTGGTTGTTTTGTTTAAATGTCTTCTAAGCCCACTACATGAGGTCTTCCCAAGCAGGCAGGACCCCTGACTCTGCCCCTTCTGGCTGCTTAAGATCCATGGTACACCCAGATGGATAGACGTCCCCATATCCAAATTATACAGAGCCTTCTTCAACACCCACATCAAACACGGCATTGTACATGACTAAATCCCTGCTTCCCGGGTAATGATAATGCCAAACCTCTGAGAAGCTCCCTGCCATTCACGCGGTGTCCTCACAGGCCTGCTCTCATAGCCACAAGAGCTATTTCTTCTGGAAAGTCATTTCTCATTCTCCAAAGTCCTGTAGCCCTTTCTCCAGAGACTTTTTACAGCATTTATCACACCTACTTTGACTGAGAGTTAAATAACTCTCAGTAATAACCACCAGATGATAAGCTCCTTGAGGGTGGCCTCAGAGTGATTCATCACCGCGATCCCCACGGCCTGGCCCAGCCCTGGAACTCAGAACTCCACACATTCATGTGATCAATGAAGAATAAAGGAAAGTACCGTCCACACAGACAGCTCTCCGTGTGGGTTTTAAAACCTGACTGATGCTTAGAGGCTTGGAAACAATGCTGCCAGGTAGAGACAAAATGATACTACAATGCAACTATAGTTCAGAGGAGTACATCGCGGGGCGATTGTGCAAGGTTCCTGTGTCACCCCTACTGATAGCACCGACGGCTCGGTGTACGCACAGGGAAGGCAACAAAGCCCTTGGGGCCAGAGTCTTCTCCCCGTAGCCCGATCCACGGAGAGAAGGGCACCATGTGACTTCCTATGCATTGGGGTAGGATCAACTCCAAGACAAACACCAACGAGGTCCTGGAAAGAAGAAACACAGAGGAAGGCAGAGAGTAGACTGTTTGCAGCCGGAGGGCCAGGGAGCCACACCAGGCCTTCCGGAGCTGCTGTTTCCACCGTCTAGGAGTTCACGGTCAGGCCAGAGGGCGCCTGCTGCAGCATGGACACAGCCGAAGCCAGAGTAACAGATCTAACTGGCCCTTCTCACCGTGGGTTCCTGGGCCTTGAAGTGCTTGCAAAGGCCTGTCACCACAGCTGCTGAGCTTAACAGTAGTGACACACAGGCCCCACTCCATTGCCCCTTCTCTTCACCCTAGAAGAGACAATCCCTTCTATTCCTAGTAACTTCAAGGAAGCCAGTTTGGGGCATCAGGGTTGGAGTGGGGTAGGGTGGGAGGGGCAGATGAGGAGTTTTAGAAAAACTGCTTCCCCCGTGCTTCTATCCACGTCAGCAGAAGCCAGCCCTGCGTTGGATGTAGGAGATCAGGAAGGAGGGGTCTTCTTCCCTGAAGCAGTTTCTTCTACAACTAACAAAGGGTCAGGGCCCTGCCTGGTTTCAGAGGCTGGGATCCGGATGCCGCTGGGACAGGCCCCAGGTGAGAGGCTACGACCCCCGAGGGTCTTTGACCTCACAGCCAACCACCCCGGCACCGCCTTCAGCTCTGAGCAAAGCACAGGCCCAAAACCTGGCTGAGGAGGGAGCGAGAATCTCTCCTTCACAACCCCGCGAAGCTGCCGGGGAAACACCAAAGGCCCAGACTCATTTAGGAAGAGGAGAATGAGAGAGAGCAGTGAGAAAGAAAGGCAAAAAGCCAGAAGGAAGGAATGCAACACTTGGGGACACAACATATGAGTGTGGTCATTTCCGCAGGCAGGAGGAGGGGGCCACGGTGGGTGAGGAATACAAGTGTGGATAAGCCTGGACCCCAGGACCTGAGACCTTGCAGCAAAGCCCTAGGGCCCCAAATAAGAAAAGCAAATGGGTAGTGATTTCAGAAGAGCATAGATCTAAGCACTTAGACTCCCAACCTCAGGCATTTGGAGGACAGAGGCGAGCCTTCCCTTTTCCAACCACTGCCACCTCTCAGCCAGTGCTGAGGGCTGGCCTCCCCAAGGGTGCTGGGCACCTTCCAAGGTGCACATATGGGTGGCCCAGAGGGGTGGGGGGCCCCGGGGAGACTGTGACGAACAGACCCTTTGGAAACATCAACCACGAGCACAGGAACCAGTTTGGGCCTCACAAGGAGGGGCAAGATCCACACGTGGTGAGGGGCTGGGGGGTGAGTCTTAGGATCGGACCGACTGTTCCTTTAGTAAAAGAATCCCGTAAAGACAGAGCATTTCTTCAGTTTTGCCCCAGAGGAGCTCAAGCAAAGGGCACTGCAGGAAAAGGAACAAATAATGATGCTGCTGTGCTGTTGACCACGGTGTCTCTCCACCCCCGGGTGACCCCCGGGCCCTCGCACACGGTGGCGGCGGGGAGGGGGAGGGATGCCGAGAGGGAAGTTTTGGCTTCAGGAGCCGTGCTCACCCATCATCACTGCCAGCCAGCCGGCTGTTCCCCATTGTTGCTGCCCGGCCGCCCACAGACCCTCCATATGGCTGCAAGTGGCTTTTGGGCATTGTGAAAATGTCGCATCTACCTGCCTGGCTGGGAAGGAAGCCCCACAGCAGGTAGGAGTGCAGAGGCACGCTCTGTCCCCAGCCCCAGGCAGGGACATGGCCAAGAAGTGCCCAGCTCTTTAATATTTTTGGAATCCCTCCATCTCCTTCCTTCCACATTATCACTGCCTTAGCTCACGTCACCCACATTTCTCCACTGAAATAATACAAAAACATCCTGTCATTTCTGCCTCTGGTCTTGTTGCCCCCCAATCCATTGTCCGGTGGTAAAATGCCCCAGTGAACATCTCTGGACAGTCCCTCCTGCCCTCAGTCTAAAGTGCAAGTTCTTTAGCATTTAATGCCCTTTAACATTAACCCCTACTTTCTGCTGGAGCTTTGATGCTTACCAGGTGCTCTCTTTCCCACTACATTTCCGCTATGTGAACTCATTTCATTCTCTTCAAATGCTCTCTCTTCTTTGGATGGCCTCCATGCCCTCCCATCTCTCTTTTTTTTTTTTTCACCCAGCTGAGTCTAGCTGGCCTTCAGGTCACAGTAAACATCCATTGTTCCTTCGGCCCTAAGACTGGTTTAGGTAATCTCTACCCATGTCTTCCCTTAGAGCTCTAATCATAGGACTTCTCACCTGCATTTCAGTGATCCCCCTTCTACTGTCATCTCTTTGCAACTTTATTTATTGTTTTATTTATTCTCAGCCTCTAGCTGCTCAACCTTTTGATTGAGCAATCAAATGAATAAAATATCCTTGTCAGTCACAGGCAGTAAATCGGCAGTCTCTCCGGGAAGACTCAGGAAGGGCTGATAGCACCACAGGACGATGGCAAGCCTCCGGAAGCACAATTAGGCAAAAGCACTTGTCTTTCCTTGAATAGCTCAGCGATATTCCCACCACCCACTCTAAGCACAGACGGTGGCTGCAGTATATATTTCATTACAGCAGCAAATAGCAAAAATTGTCATTGATATGCAGGCTGAGAGTAAAGAAAGGTCTATTTGGTTACCTGGAAATACCTAGGTATTTGTGTCTTGGCACACAGTAGGCATTCAATAGTAGTATAGAAAAAATGGAATGCCATAACCAAGAGATTAAGGCCCTGTTTACCTCCTGTTTAGAGTAACATACACAAGTCAACCCTTGAGGTTTTTCCCTCCCTTAGTTCTGAACTAAGTTACAGAGTAAATCTCAAATTTACCCCAAGTATCTGCCTCGCTCAGGAAGGGAGAGATGGGGGTTACTTTCCTGTCTCCAGGTGGTAAATCACAGAGGCACGGAAAAGGAGAACTGCTCCTTGGGGGCAGACATTGAAGTGGGCCCAGCATCAACGCTTGTCTCTCCTCATCTCCACCCCTAAGAGGGAGACAGCCAGCCAAGATGCCCAGCCTGAGGACCTTGAGCTGCAGTCAGCATGGTAAGGCCTGTAGCCCTTCAGTAGATCTCTTGTTCTGTGATCGCTTTACGTACCTGGAAACATGCACCTATAAGCGCAATTCACGGCCTCTAAGGAACCTGGGAATGTAGCAGGCAGCGGCAAAGCCATGTCAAGTACTTTTCTCACTAATATGCATGATTAAGGTCATTAAGTTATGAATGTGAGAACATTCAACTGGAGGTCATTTAAATAATGAGATAACTGCTTTGCAAAAAGCCTGATTAAAGGGGGAAAGTAGCAGCTGAGTAAGTCCTGCAAAGTGGTGACCTCGCAGAAGCCTCCACGCTGTACAAGACAGCATCCTTCTCAGGCTCTGTCCCCGCTGGTCCCATGACCCTCTCTCCTCAGGCCTCCCCTCTCCCCATCCCCACCATGCAAGGGCTCCATCTTTACTGGACTCAAAGCTGGGGAGGGAGGGTTGATAAACTCAGTGGAAAATATGGAGAAATTTCTCTTTGGGGCACTGTTATTTATCTCAAAGGCCAATGGTATGAATAAGTGAATAACGCCTGCCATTTCACAACAAGAGGAGAAGGCTCTGGGGGCAGGGTGCATGGGGGCAGGCCACCTTCTCTCAGTTCATGGGCCTCTGTACCTTTTTTTTTTTTTTTTTTTTTGCGGTACACGGGCCTCTCACTGCTGTGGCCTCTCCCGTTGAGGAGCACAGGCTCCAGACGCACAGGCTCAGTGGCCATGGCTCACGGGCCCAGCCACTCCGCGGCATGTGGGATCTTCCCAGACCGGGGCACGAACCCGTGTCCCCTGCATCGGCAGGCGGACTCTCAACCACTGCGCCACCAGGGAAGCCCTGTACCCTTTTTGAAAGTGACCTGGGGTCAGACAACTTTTTGCTCACTAGGCAATACCCACATCTCTACCTGGGTTGGGGACACAGAGGAGGAGGAAGAGGAATAATAACAGTGATTAATAACTCCAGCCCTATTTATTTGGTACTGACTCTGTGTCAAGCCCCCTCTCAGGGATTTCACAGACATTACATCTACACCTCACCACCACCCTGCCAAGTAGACATTATCATCTCCATTTTGCAGATGAGGAAACTGAAGCTCAGAAGATAACCCTTGGCTTTGGGAACTTCCCAGAGCCACACGGAGAGTGAGCAGCTAAGGCAACGCAAGGAGAAGAGAAGAACATCTCTATTGCCTATTTTCATCAGAGGGTCTCCGTCACTTTGCCCTCCCTCACGATTCCCCACACCTTCAGCCCCTTAGAGAGGCAGAAGCAGGGGCAAAGAGTCAGCACAGAGGGAACAAAGAGCCACACCCTGAAAGATGCCTGTACCGCCAGGATCTGGCACAGGGTAGGTCTGAGCACCTGCAGCTGGAGTCTGTGAATCCCAGCTCCTCCACTTCCCAGCTGATTTGAGGCAAATGACTTACCACCTTTCTGTGCCTCTATTTTCATATCTGTAAAATGGGAATGATGGTAACAGTCCCATCTCATAGCATTGTGAGGTTTAAATGAGTCATTAGGAGTTAAGAAACACTGGTCTATAGTAAGTGTTCAGTAAAGCTGAACAGCTCTTAATATCATCGTCAGCAATGTCATTATCCTGACTGTTCCAAACATAGAAAAGCAAGACATCCCGGTACGGAGCTTCCAGACACAGAGCACTAGAGGCTTGTGGTCAATTGTCCTCCCTTATATTGACCATGGTGCAAGTAGCCAACACAGACCCCTCCCCAAAGCAGAGCACTGGTCCTCCTCTACAGTCAATCGGTCTTCAGTTCCTGACATGTGGCCCTGAGGCCAGTGAACTCAGACTACTGCTAATAATAAACAGTTCACACTGAGAGTTTCGAGCAAGAGAGCTCTTTGTGAGGCTCACGACTTTCATCTCAGTGAAAAAAGAACAAGGTGGAACTGGCCCAGCCACTCCTTGGTCTCAGTGGGGTTCCCAAAGGGGCAGCTGTGGGGTGCCCAGGGGACACCTCGGAACATTTCGATGTAAGCTCTGGTTCTTCCACTCAGTAGCTGTGTCATGGGAGAAAGTCGGTAAGCCACTCCGAGCCTCACTTTCTCAACTGTGTTACTACGAGGATTAAGTGGCATAATGTATACAATACACTCTGTCTACTGCAAAGCAGTGTATCAGTGTGGGGAACTAGAATTCCTATTTTCATTCTTCCCGAATCAAACCCACTAACTCCAGTGTAAGCATCTACTTCCCTCAAATCAAGCCTCACCTCCACACTCCTCTCAACCTCTCTCTGTCTCAGCTGGTTTCAGGGTCCCGGGGTGCAGCTGGCTAAAGGGGCAATGCGGGCGAGAGAGGCACAGTCAGGTCTGAGCTCCCGGAGACAGGAATCCCTCCCAGGTGCTATTTCCAGCTGGGCCGGCTGTGGAAAGGTCAGCATGTGACCTCATGCTAGTCCCCTCCCTGCCCCAGGCCTCCTGCTCAGCTTCTAAGCCTGGGGATTAGAAACGGCCAAGTCTCCAGGGCCAAGCCGACTGTGAGAAGCGGGTCTGTGATTGAATACGGGGCGGGGAGAGCAGCTGCCAGCTTTGGCTGCCAGAGCATCGTGGCAGACCTGGTGCCAGGGGACCCGATGACAAGATGCTGCTGGGTCAGACAGCCCTGTTCAACACCACGTGCCCCCTCCCAGACTCAGGTAACGCTCCGGAGCCTCCCCTGGAGAGCAATGCTGATTGCCGTTCCACCCAGTGACCATCTCGGTTCCAGCTTGCAGCAGTATCCCAGAAAAATTAAGATAGTTTCAGAGCCATTTCCCATGTCTCCTTTTACCAATGGGAAAAAGAGACATTCAGTGGGTGAAATTCACAAAGCAGTGTTTCTAAGTATCCTATCCATAATAAAGTTGTGAATTTATGAGCTGCGTCTTGCTATCAATTCAGCACTTTTGGCACATTCACTCTGATTCTCTGAGAGATTTAGGAAGCTTCCCTGTAAGTTTCAGAAGTAGTCGGAGGCGGGAGTGTCACCAGAGTATGTACTGCTATTACACAATAGAACGTGAAGGAATAATTAAGTGGCTCAGAACACCCTCAAACTGATGACATGTCGATCAAATTCATGGATGACTTGAGGCAAAGGAGGTAATAACCATAATAACTATAATCTACAAGTAACGGGTAGATTAAAGATCACCATCCTTAAACATGGGAAAAGCGCAAGCAGCAAAAGAAAAAATCAGAAAACCTGGACTTCATGAAATTAAAAACTTTGTGCAAAGGACACCGTCAAGAAGATGGAAGGGCAATCCACAGAATGAAAGAATACATTTGTGAATCATATATCTGACAATCAAATAATCAAAAATAAATCTAAAATTGTAATTTGGTCAAAGCTGCATCCAAGCACACGGGGGCATAAAGGCTGGAATTTACATGCGAGGCTCCAGGAGCCACTCAGATGCGAGTGGTGTGGGGAACTAACGGTGCTTTCCAGGGTTGAGACCTCCAAGTAGTCAGGGAACAAAGGCCCTCCTATAGCGTCAAGAAGTTGTACCCCAGTGGGGAAGGGTTCACCCTACTGGTAGTCATGGAGTTGGGTCCAAAAAGCCAATTGTAAAAGCAAAGAATGGTAGAAATGTGGTTTCTCCATACACAGATGCTTGCCAAGCACAAGATTGTCTAGGAACTTGGGATAAGGTGAGATTCTGTGAGAAAGCAGGAGAGAGAGAGAGAGAGAGAGGACAGCATATACGGTGTCTTCTATCCCAAACTAAGAGCATCCAAGTCAGGGTTTAAGAAAAGAAACCGGAATTAAAGGAAAAAAATTTTTAAAGCAAGACAAATGAAAGTGTTCTATCACTGGCAACATAAATGTGATCCTGTTCTGTCTTGGTGCCAGAGTTTAGCACAGGTGGGAGGAGGGCATTTCACCCGCACCGGAGCAAAACCCAGAGCTCCTGCGTGTCACTGCTGGTGACATGGAATGAGTAACATCTGCGCTTTGGCAGAGAAAAAGATCCACAGCTCAGCAGGGTGGAGGTCGTAACTGGGGAACCATGTCGTAAGTGACAGGAGGGAGCAAGGAAGGAAAATGGATACCACGTACCAGGTGGAAGCAGAAGGCGTCTACAGTCACTCCTGAGTGATCATAAGACATCATTCATACCTCTTAAACCATGAGCTAGGTTCTAATGACCTTGCTGAAAAGGGATAGAAAAAGAAATTGTTGTTTTGTTCCTACTAGAGCGATGCTGTCCCATGACTATATCCCCAGATTTGTGCAGCCAAGGAAAATGGGGAGACATACTTGGATAAATATCAGGTCATGGACTTGGCCCCAAAAAGCCAACTAGAAAAGCAGAAGATGGTAGAAACATAGTTCACAGTAGAACCTATGGAATAACTTAGGATTTCTAGCTGGTGCCAGTGAATTTTAATTAACAGTATCATGTAGTAGTCAAAAATACAGATTTGAAATAAGAGCAGGCTAAAGAGATGTTGAGATGCGGTGAGGCGTGATGCAAAGTGCTCAAACCTTGGAGGATTGGGGGTTTTGGAGACTTAAGTCCTTTTCTTGCTCTGCCACTAACTCGTTGAGTCACCTCCTCTCTCTGGGCCTCACCTTTTCAGCTGCATGATGACGCTGTTAGAACAGATGGTCTCTAAGACCCCTTCTAGTTCTGATGCTCTTTCAATCTATAAATGTGGTTTCACATGAGGAAAGCAATGGTCCCGCTCAGTTCTGCTCTAGTCAAACTATAGGCAGACAACCGAGTTTGTGTCCTCATACGAGAGACACAAAAAATCATTATTATCTAGATGGAGAAAGTTCTCACAACCACAGAGAAGAAGTTGGTTTTATCTGTCTTGAAGAAGTGAAGCCTCAAAGCAGACATAATAGTTCTCCAATGTTTGAAGCACTGTTGTGTAAAACAAAAGCTAGATTTCTCCCACAAAGTCCCAGGAGCAAAGAGCCAAGTACAAGGGGTGAAATCCACAGGGAGGGAATTTTAGCTTTATATAAGAGGGAAATTCTCACCCTTGAGCTTATCTGGAAGTGGAATGGCCCCATCCTGGGGGCATTCAAACTTCCGGCAAGAGATTCAAGAATCTAACCGGTAGATGACCTCAACTGATGACACCTGAGGTCCTTCTCAATTCCAAAATTCTGTAAGTACCCACGAGATAACTGGAGATCTGGTTAATTATCACAGAAAAAGGATGGCTGATTATCCATATGTCTTCACCATTTCTAAGTGGTTGGCACACAGTAGGGGGTTAATAAATATTTGTGAAAGGGAGGGAGGGAGGGACGGAGAGAAGCAAAGACCAAAGGCCCAGATCACACATTCCACCGTGTGCTCAGAAATCCGCCTCCCGTCTATGTGTTAAGATGCTGGGTTCCAGCCAAGGCCTCCAGTGTCTGCCTGTGAGCTCAGCTCAGTGTAATTAAACACCTGAGTTTCCTAGGAGGGATGGAATTAAAAAGACTGCCAGAGGAGAACCTGTGGCTTCTGCTTCTTCCCTGCCTTTCCGCTTGCTTTGTGGCAGGGTCAGGCCTGACAGGTAATCCCGTGGCCCGAGAGCTCCCCCTGCTTTGTGCTGTCTCTGCAGAGCTGCAGTCAGCCTGCTGTTCTCCGTTAAGCTGTGCATTTGTGCCTTGCTTTGCAGGGACCCTTTAGAGTTTCTGCTGTTTCTCCAATGGGTGCATTCTCTTTCCTTCATCCCTAACCCGGGGAGCTCGGAGAAGGGGGCCTGGCCCTCAGTTCTGCAGTTATGTTTAGGAAGAGGGACCCCCTCCCCTGTTCTAGCTTTGCCACCCCCATTCCAGCCCAGCCCAGCCCTTCTTCCCATCCCTAAGGAGGAACAAAGGGTCACCCTGCTGCACAGGCGTTAGTGCTACAAGCAGGGCACTGCAGTTCTACAGAACTCACTGGCAGTTTTTCACAGATTTGATTTTCTTTCTCAGCCTCCTGCTCTGATTTTGCTCTTCCTACCAAGACCTCTCTCCTTGCCAAGCTTTCTTGCGGTGACAGTGGGTTTTTATCACCATGTAGCTATGATTCAGAGCCAGACCTCTAGCTGACAAGAACTAAAATTATTCTCTCTCACACACGCACAGAGGACCACAATGGGGAAAAGTGAAAGTGGAAACATTTTTCAAGTTTGCAAAGTCACTATCAGGTGAGGATTTATGGAGTGAGCCCTGACAGCTCCTCGTTTTGCAGCATCCTCACCAGAAGATTTCTGTCTTGATGTCTAGTTCCACCAACAAACCATTGTCAAGCTCTTCCATATGCAAAGCATTGTGCTACCCTAATTCCATTACCGCCTTTGAACACAACACCTCCTCCTCCTCTAAAACCCCAGCCAATGTCCTTGGCTGAACTGTTAAGCAAAACATGCAGACTAAAGGTGCTGGGAGAATGGCATCACCATCAACCAACCTGCCATCTATGGCTCCAGGCTGAGCACCAGACGGAAACATTCTGAAAGGGAAGACCCTTTACTTTCATTTACGCCAGCGCATCATCCCCATTTTACAAATGAAGAAACGGGCTGAGGAATTAAGTACCTTGCTCACTTTACTATTAAGTTGTGGAACCAAGGATTCGTACCCATGCTTATCTCTTTTGGTCCCATGGACTGTCTCTGTCATAATGATTTCAGAAATTAAAATTATGTTCCTGACCTAATGTCTTTTGCACGTGCAGCTTGACAGGTTTTGATGGCAGTGAAGATTAGCTTTCAGAAACCATCCTCCTTATCTAGTCTCCTCTCTGGTAGCATCAATTCAAAAGGGAGCTGTCCAGGAAAAGGGGGCGGTCTTTGATGGAGACAAGCTGACCAATACCGTGGCTGCGGCACCTTTAGTCTGAGTGATAGAATGCAGAAATCACTGGTGGTATCCTCCAAGTAAAAAGATAAAATCTGCAAGCCAGTGATGTTTTTTCTAAATGACAGACTAAAAGATTGAGATCTGGTGTTCAAATACTTCAGCAGCTTAGCCTTACTGCTACTTGTTGCAATCCCTGTCTCTTGGCATGTGATGGACTGTCGGAGGTGGTGACCAAGCACCAGCCTCCTGCAGGAAGGAATCTAAGAGGCTGACAAGCCAGGAGGCACACAGCGGGCGCTTAGCCCCGCTCAGATCAGCACGCCTCTCTTTCCACTGTCCTACTTGGCAGGAAGTGCTGCTTTCCCTGCAGCCTTCTGCTCCACGGCCATGGTCATGGGTGGCAGTGCAGACTGGCGGACAGACAATGAGCTTGGGATTAGAAATCTAGGTTTCAATTCTGACTCTACCAGTCATAATAAGGTTGACCCAGGGGAAGATAATTGAACTCTTCGAGCCTCGGTTCCCTCACCTGTAATACTGGAATAATAACACCTGTGACACAGCAGTGTCAGGAGACCTAATGAAGAATATGTATAACGCGTCCTACACGTAGCATATGCTCACTAAGATCATTATTAGTGCTACGCTTGCCTCTCCACCTGTACGTCACACAAATCCTACCCATTATTCACTGGCTGAGTAAAATCTCCTTAATGCCACTCTTACCACCACTTTATAGAAATGATCACAGTCTCCCAGAAGTCTGAAAGCACAAACTGGCTCCACTTATGCCACGAACATTCACTGCTTCCCAGCTTCACATGGTCTCTCCTGTTCGCATTAGTATTTCCCGAACTAGATCGCAAGCAAATCGAGGAAGGGATGATGTCTTATTTTAACTCCTTTACCGCATTCATTCAATATTTACTGAGCCCACTGTGGACCAGGTAATGGCCCACACAGCCCCCAACCCCAGGCAGCTGAAGTCTGACTGGGGAGACATCTGCAAAAAAGATGCAATGAGAAAAATCTTGGGAAGGGCCGGGCCCAGAGCTCTTCCCAAATAAACGGGGTCTATACTCCCTGTCCCCGCTCCTTGACCCCTGACTGTGTGAGGGGCCCCTGCACATGTTTCCATAACAACCTGTCCTTTCCTTAGTAGAGACTCATCTCACGTCACAGCCATTTCTTATTTACTGATCTGGTCCCCCGCAGCAGACCATAAGCACCATGAGGGCAGGGCTTACATCTCTCTCATTCAATGCTCCATCCTCAGTACTCATGACGCCTGGCACACGGAAGACACTCAAGAAATGTTTGTTAACCAAATAAAGAGGTTCTCAGACTCGATTGACTGAGGTTCTGGGGAATTGGCAGGTAAATCTAATGTATGTCTTCTTAGGGACCATACTTATTCATGTATATTTTAGAAAACATTTCCCTGGTGGGCTTTCCTCCCCTCACCAATTTTACTGTTCTTTTTTTTTTCCCGGTACGCGGGCCTCTCACTGTTGTGGCCTCTCCCGTTGCGGAGCACAGGCTCCAGATGCGCAGGCTCAGCGGCCATGGCTCACGGGCCCAGCCGCTCCGCGGCATGTGGGATTTTCCCGGACCGGGGCACGAACCTGTGTCCCCTGCATCGGCAGGCAGACTTTCAACCACTGCGCCACCAGGGAAGCCCTCCCCTCACCAATTTTAAAGAAGGAAAGGAACATGATTTTCTCTGTATGATTTTGCCCCAGCTGTCTGTAGCTGTCAGCCTAGCATTTGAGAACCACAATAAAGGCTGGATAAAAAGCAGCTGAAGAGGTGTGAAACTTGATTAGTCAAGTTCCTTGCTGAAAATAGAGGTAAACCACTCTTCATCCACCTTCACCTCTTCTCATCAAGCTCTGAGGACATCCCACAAAGGAGCCAGGTGCCACAGTCTACTGGCATAACTTGTGATCCATGGCTACCAGCACCAACTGCTACCATGGTGATCTGGAAGTGCAGGGAAAGCACTGAGCTGGGAGTGATGACACGGGCTTGAGCCCAGCTTTACTTCTAACTAGCTGTGTGACCTTTGGCAAGCTACTCCACAATTTCCTTATCCCAAAAAAACAGAATACTACCTGTCCCATGGAGTATTGAGAAATTCAAAGGAGACAATAGACATAGAAACAAAAGACTTGTCTACAGCAACATCTCCACAGGATAGCTCCCACTTGGATGAAAATTACATTTGAAAAGAGAAAGAGGATTTTGCAAATGACATGGGAATCCAAAAGGTCAGAGACAATACCCCTCATCCAGTTGGCTTCCCACTGTCAGAATTTCCTAACATCTAAGACTATTGTTGTAAACGCTTCTGCCCAGTGCAGTAACCCAGCTACGAACAAGTAATCCAGTATCTTCCCATAACACACAGTCAGATATTTTTGTCACCATAATTGTCATTTACAATAACAGACAAAGCTTCCAGGGAAAGCACGCCCTCTCTGCAATCCTTCCACAGCCCCCTTCTCTAACTCTTTTCCCTGCCCCCAACAACACACACACTGAAGAGAACACTTTCCCCTACCCAACATTCCAACATAAATCAGCAAGGGAAGCAACAAAGTGAAACTCAGATAAAACTGGGTTCAAAACCCGGTTCAGCCACCTCTTACACTGTGACCTCAGATAAGTTACTTTGTGTTTCTGAACCTCAGTTTTCTTACCTGCAAAACAGGAATAATAAAGCCCATATATGAGGTTGTTGAGTAGAGTTCCCAGCATGGCATCGGCATATCTTGGTGCTCAGCGCATGACTGTTTCTAGTCCCTTCTCTCCTCCAGGGAGAGGCACTACCACTCCATGTGGTACCATTTCCCACCCAGTGAAAATCCTGCCAGTCAGGATTGGAAAGTGATGCTTCCCGACCACACAAATGACTTTCTCCTCCTTTAAGAGCTTCCCCTAACTGGCTCTGCAGTCAGGCCAATTTTTTTTTTTTTTTTTTTTAGAGAAGCTTTGTATCTAGGGAACCTCACATCCAGATATACACATTTTAATGGCCTGTACATTAAACACTGCAAGGCACCTGATATTTTATGCAAGTTCAAATCTGTGTAAAGTAGAGCATACCCAAAGGACTAACAAATGACTGAGAAGCATCATACTTTGATGAGTCCTAGAAATGTAGTACAAGAGAGGGAATGGGGGTGTGGGGTGCGGCCAGGGAGAGAACTACCATTGTTTGAACACCCCATGTGTGAAGCACTGTGCTAGGCACATGGCATCATTTCATTTTTTCAGCCTGCAAATATGATCAGGGAGGGGTTGGCATCTCCATTTTCAGCGGAGGAAACGGCCAAGGTTCAAAGCATTAATCAAGAGTAGAGTTCTAGGCAACTAGAGATGATCATACTAAGTGAAGTGAGTCAGAAAGAGAAAGACAAATCTCATATGCTATCACTTACGTGTGGAATCTCAAATATGACACAAATGAACCTATCTACAAAACAGAGACAAATTCAGACACAGAGAACAGACTTGTGGTTGCTAAGGGGGGAGAGGGGGAAGGAGGGGGATGGACTGGGAGTTTAGGGTTGGTAGACGCAAGCTATCACATATAGAGTGGATAAACAACAAGGTCCTAATGTTTAGCCCAGGGAACTATACTGAATATCCTGTGATAAACCATAATGGAAGAGAAAATAGAAAAAGAATGTATATATGTGTATAACTGAGTCACTTTGCTATACAGCAGAGACTGTTACATTGTAAATCAACCATACTTCAATTTAAAAAAAAAATTTTTTTTTTTTTTTTTTTTTACAAAGTGGAGTTCTAAAGAACTGGCCAGTTCTAAAGCCTGTGCTCTTCCCCACATTCCAACAGTATGTGTCCAGGCACAAAGGAGAAGTGGAAGGGCAGGGAGACCCACAGGTCCTGCCCTCTGGGAGCCTAGAGTTTCACAGGAGCCAGTCAGAAATACACGTGAGGGCTTCCCTGGTGGCGCAGTGGTTGAGAGTCCGCCTGCCGATACAGGGGACATGGGTTCGTGCCCCGGTCCGGGAGGATCCCACATGCCGTGGAGCGGCTGGGCCCGTGAGCCACGGCCGCTGAGCCTGCGCGTACGGAGCCTGTACTCCGCAATGGGAGAGGCCACAACAGTGAGAGGCCCAGAGCAGTGTGACTCCAAGTGCAAGTAAGTAAACCCAAAGCAGGATCTTTCAGCCCTAAAAGTATGGAGACAATGAAGGGCTGAGAACCGGGAGGGAGTAACCAGAGACGGTCTTCTGGAGGAGAGGCGGCAGGACTACAGAGGACAGAAAGTAGCCTGAGGTTGTGTTAAAGATGGGGAGACCCACCTGAAATGCAGAATGGCAGCCAGAACTTTTTAAAAAATCAGGTTCTAAAGAAAAATAAGCTGGTTTGCTGGCTAGGAAAAAAACTCTAAGAATAAATGAGAAATGAATAGTTATTTCTGCCATAGTGTTCTGGACACCGCCCCATATCCCAAAATAAACATAAGCCCAAAATGAAATTAAACAGCATCCCCATGCTCCTGAGAAGGGAGCAGCAATCATTTTTTTTTCTAAGAACAGGAAGGAAAAAAATTAACGGAGATGAGCAAGAAATAATCGCTATTAACAATAAAATCACGACACCTGAATGTAGATTTTCAACTTTTCAAAGAGCTATCCTACGTCATTATCTCATTTAGTTCTCACTTCAACTAGGTGAGATGGTCAGGAGAGCTTCTTACCCCTAATCCACAGGAAATGAAAGGGTACAACCTAAAGCAGAGAGCAGATCTAAGACTTGAACACAAATCTCTCAACTAACAATTCAGGGATGAAGCTCCAACAGGGCCTGCCTGTCATGGAGAGCTAATGTTTGCTGGTATCAACTGAGAGGAGATGAGGAGAGGGAGAAAAGCTGAGGTAGACACACACTGCTGGTCATCCCTCACTAACTGTTCTCCTTGTATATATTACTGTATTCCTACCTGGATACATGACCACCCAGAAGAAGACTACATTTCCCAGCCTCCTTTGCAGCTAGGTGTGCCGCCAGGTTACCAAGCACCAGCCAATGCGATATGAACAAAGGCAATATGTACAACTTCCTAGTCTTGTTCTCAAAAGGAAAGAGTTCAGCCAGTCTTCCCCTTCCGCTTCTTTCTGTTTTCTGGAAAAAGAATATATGGCCAAAGCTGGAACGGCCATATGGGATCCCAATATGGAAGGCATGTATTTAAGACAGCAGAGAAACCTGGTCTCTGAGGACTGCAGAGCAGCCAGACCAGCCCCAAGCTTTTAGGAAACATAAACCCTGCTGATGTTACTATTACTGTGTCTCTGTCCAGTAACAGAACCTGTACCCTAACTAATAAAGATGTTTTGCCAGTGTCACTGAATATCACTTCTAAAACTCCAGAACCTTCTCAATTGTTTGGATTCAACAAGACCATACGTATTTATTGAGTCTGTTATGTGTTTGAAGTCTCCTAAGAGTATCTTTACAGCCTCCAGGGAGATGTGCCCAGTCATTTTGGAAAAAACAGTATACTGGCACAGAATGCGAAAAGGCATATTCAGCAAAGGTGAATGAAAAGAAATAAGAATGGTTAAACAAAATCCTGAAGGAGGCAGGGAAAAGCTTGCAAATAATAATCTAAGCTGAAAGGGGGCCACAAAGCATACTGCATGGGGGTCAGGTGGTAGGGTCAAAGGTGCGGGGTGCAGGTCACTAGTGTCCCTTCCCTCCAAGAAAGGAGCTGATATAAGGAAACCCTAGGGCTGAGCCCAGTTACTCTCTTAGAGCTCCCAGCCCCCCACCCGGGGGAGGGAGTAGGGGAACTTGACTGAAGCACAGATCAGGATGAGATCCGGCCCAGCACAAGAATTAGAAGGGGCTGCTGTGGACTAAATAGATACTCACAAGGGTCCCTTCAGCACTGACATTCTGCTCTGGATTTAAGGAGCTGAGATGGGGGAGGAAAAAAAAAATATTCAAAGAGACAGGTGTTGTGCAGTGCTGGGGGGTGGAGAGTGTCTGCCATTATCAGAGAGAAAGGAAACAAATGTGGCTTAATTATAATGACAGGATGACAGCAATGACATTATGAGGAGAGAACAGGAAAAGCACAAAGACCATATTAAGAAAATGGGAACTGTCACTTCACCATCAAATTCTCCCTGGAGAGTATCCCCCAGACAGGGTCATGTCCCTAACCTGAGAAGGATACCCCCAGATAAAGGGACTCTCCCCCACCCCCAGCAATCCCTCCCTCTTGGAAGAGGTCCCTCAAAGGCCCCGGCAAGGCTCAGGCCACAGGGCAGGTTTCACCTCCAGGCCTCAGTCACTGGCTGGTGGGCAGCAGGGCCACCATCTCTGTCATACTCACAGCCCCGACCACCACTAGACCACTGACTCCTGGCAGGGACACCCACAGGTCCAGTCTCTGACCCTCAGAGTCCATCAAGGGAAGCACTCAGTATTTGCCTGCTGAGTGGGGGCATCCTCTCCCAGGTGACACACTGAGGGCCAGAGTGGCCCTGTGTTTCTCTCAGCATCACCAACACACAGGCGGACCAGATGTGCAAAAGAGGGAATCTACCCATCACACCTCAGGGTGAGCCCTTGCTGGAGATCACCAAAGACCCACGCGAGGACGGCAGCAGGGGCAGGGCTGGCTTGCCCCCGACCCAGGTCAAGACCCCAGAGTGGAAGTCAGACATACAACCAGGCATTTGGAGACACCATAGATCATCTACACCCAGAGATGATCACAAATGTTCATTTTAGCCAAGTCTTCACCTCTTCCTATTGCAGTTTTCTTTTTTTAAATCAGAAATGAGAAAGGTGGGCAAGCTTGAAAATATTTAGTTTTCCAGCTTCCTGGCATCCTCTGGGGAATTAGCCAAGTTATAAGAAGATATTCAGTAACAGAGCACGGAGAGGAGAAGCAACAGAGGCTTCTGGATAATCTATAATATGGTTAATACAGGGCAACAGAATAGTCAAGAAATACTATTACTAATGCATGGAAAATTCGATGCAAAGAGGAGAAAATCACAATGTTACCAGTACTTCAAAGTCCATTGGCTTTGTGTCTCTCTACTCTCCTTGAGGAATGCTGGCCTGACTGATGGAGGGATGGGGAGGGAGAGGCACTGACCACTTGGCGTAAATGCAGGCTGCGGTCAGTGCTCTCTGTTGCCCGAGATCCTACTTCTGGGGTTATCCAACCCCGGGAACCATGCAGTAAGGATGCAAGCGTGCACATGTGCATACAGGCAAAGTAAGATAAAAGAGAACCCCATAAGTCTAATAAAACATCAGCAGCTGTCCTGAACAAAGGTTCGGAATGTGAGTTTACAAGGATAATTACCACCACATTACACAGAATGCAATAACTCTGTTGTTAGCACCAGAATTTGTCCGATGTCACGCGAAAAGGGGAAGAGCTGTAACTGTAAGTGACAGGTGGCTGAAAAAACGGTTGGTTTCTGAAGCACCTGGTCCCCTGAGTCTGTACCGTAATCTTGTTCTTAAAACAACAATAGGCAAGAGTACAAACACTTTCCACTGCAGAAACTGCCAGTTTGTTCAAATTTATGGAAAGAATTTTCAAAGTGTGAGTGTGCCAGTGTTCTCAGCCCACGCCACCACAGGTGGGCACCGTGGGGAGAGCAGGGCTTGTGATTCAGGGAGTTCTGAACACAAATCCTGTCTGCCCTGCTTACCAGCCCCGTATTCTGGGGAAAGCAGTTAACTTCTCTGAGCTTCCATTTCCTTGTAAGATGGACTTAATAATCTCTAAAGGCGTAGAGTTGCTGCGAACAGTAGCTGTACGTAAAGTACTTATCATGGCACCTGGCAAATAGCAAGGGATCAGGGGATGGGGTGACGATTAAGCTGACTTGCCTACCTAAATGTCATACTTCGCTGCATAATGCAGAGGTGACCGCCTGCGTATTACACTTTTTTAAAAAAAGAAATGGAAACATCACAAAGCTCTGAGAAGGTGGGGAGAGAAAAGAGGTGATGATTATTGTTTGCATTTTCCTTAGAGACCACAGCCAGGAAATTACGCTCTCCAGAGGAGAATGGTTTTGGAAAAACAGCTTATCCTCATATGCCACCAGAGCTGTTTTCTTTTTCTTTTCTTCCAGGTAGAAAGCTGCAGGGAAGTCTCCTCATATTTGAAAGCCTTTGGGGAGCTCATGAAATGGAGCCCATTTCCTAACCGACCACCCCTAGCAAATTTTCTGTAGCGCATATAACGCAGTATTTCGACTGACAGGGCGTCTCATCTTGCCCTCTAAGAGACAGAAATTGTGCACGGTGCATCTGGTTGTTTACTGCTGCCCCAAGGCTCACAAGATGCTGCGAGCACAGCCTAGAAAACTGGAGACGTTAAGGCTGAAATAGTTCTAGAAAGCAAAGGTCTTAAATCCTTTTACATGACATGAGAAAGCACCTCAGGTTCTAATTAAGCTAAAGCAATTAGCCACCCACAGATACTTAACGCTGCTTCCCATGGTCAGGCAATCATCTCTATTAAAACCTATTTTAAAGAAAGGAGCAGACCCAAAAGCTCCACCAGCACACACTTCCCACAAATCAATTATGTCTTAGACACACTGAGTAAACACTCAGAGGCAAGCTCCGGGCCTGGAAGAGGGGGCTTTTAGGAAAAGATGGCATCAGACCTGACGAGGTAATTGCACAAAAGGAGGCGGCAAGCAGAAAATGGGACACTTGGTGGTAACAAAATCCACTTGCAGAGGGGGACACTGGGTCGCAGATGGGTTGGAAAAAGCAAGACCAACTGAAGCCTCAGTTTCCCTGGCCTTAGAATTCCCTGGTTGGCGTAACAAGGCATCAACACCACCCTGAAGGAGCACATCAAGCAGAAGGGTTTCTGCCTGCGTGTGACCAGACTACCGTCCAAACTGATGCTGCACAGGACTGTCCTCTCCCACGTCACAATGTGGCATGGAAGCACCAACAGGGTGCATCCGGCAGGTTCACAGTGAGTCAGTCCACTCAAGTTCATGTGCTTTCCCCAGTCCAGTTAGGTCTAGTCAGTACTCCCTAAGTCTCCCTTTAGTGAGGGGAGTTCATTGTTGCTTCCAGCCCAAGGCTGTTTCCAGACTTGGCAACAGCAACAGCGACACAATGGTCAATGTTAAGTGTTTGAAAATTAAGTACAGCCATCCCTCTGTCCACAGGGAATTGTTTCCAGGACGAATAGGTTTGCAGATACCAAAACCCACGGATATTTAAGTCCCTTATATAAAATGGCATAGTATTTGCATATAACCTATACACATCGCCCCATATACTTTAAATGATCTCTAGATTACTTTTAATACCTAATGCAATGTAAATGCTATGTAAATAGTTGTAAATACAATGTAAATGCTATGCAAACAGTTGCCGGCATGCCACAAATTCAAGTTTTGGGAACTTTCTGGAATTTTCTTTTTAATATTTTCAATCCCTGGTTGGTTCCATCTGGGGATGCAGAATCCATGCATACAGAGGACCAACTGTACCTTCCTCAAGAACTAGGGTTGTTTCTGGTTTTCAGTCAAGTTAATCCAAAAACCCATTACTTCTCAACTGAACAAGAGACTTTTTTCTTTCCCGTAGATTTTTTTTTTCTTTTGGATTTAGAAAATTTCTCAATCATCAAGCAGACACCAAAAATGCTGATCTAGATAAGCACTGTCCAACAGAAATAAGGTTTAAAATTTTCCTAGGAGCCACATTAAAAAAAGCAAAAAGATATATGAAACTTTTGTTAGAATATTTTATTTAACCTACTCTAACAAAAATATTACTGTATAATCAATACAAGATTATTAGTGAGATATTTCAGATTTTGTTTTCATACTTTCTTCTTCTAGTACCATATTGGACGGTGCAGATCTAGAGCTATCTTTAAATTGACATGGAAAGGCTTCCACAATTCACTGCTCTATGAACAAGGAGTTTACCAAGATGTATAGCATGATCTCATTTTAACTATAAAAATCTGTTTCTGTGTGTTCAGATATGGATAGACAATAATCTGTAACACCAAAAGGTGATAGCAGTTATCTCTAAGAAGTAGAATTATGTATGGTTGGTCATTATTTTCTACGTTGTGCTCTTTTGTATTTTCTAAATTTCTTTGCAGTAAACATGTACTGCTTAAATTATCAGGAAAACTATAAAGCCAGCCTTTAAAAAAAAAAATCTCTCCCTTATTTTAAGCTATACCACTCTGATCCTGCTGGCACTGTAGCCATTATCCTATTTCCAGCTAACAGAAAGGATGGACAAACATAACATCCCCTGCCCCTTGCGCCAGCCACTGGCATACTTACAACCAATCATCATGATGGCCACTGCAAAGATCTTCTCGATGTCTGTGGATGGGGCGATGTTCCCAAAGCCCACACTGGTGAGGCTGGTCATGGTGAAATACAACGAGGAGATGTACACGGAGTTCTTGCTGGGACCCCCTTCCCATTTCCCTGAGCCGGACCCGTTAAACTGGTAAGGGGTGCCAATGTCCATTGCCAGCTGGTAGAGCCAGCTGTTGTTGCGGATGGTCTTTGTGTCCTCGTCAAAGATCTCATAGTCCCCGATGCTGTACCAAATGCAGGCCATCCAGTGAGCAGCCAGCCCGAACACACACACCAGCAGGACCAGCACGGCTGCTCCATATTCAATGTAGTGGTCCAGCTTCCGGGCCACTCGTCCCAGACGGAGCAGCCGGACAACCTTCAGAGAGCTGAACAGGCTGCTGATGCCCTGGAAGAAGAGAAGCACAGGGTCAGGGCCAAGAAACAATGATACTAACAACTCCTTCCCTCCACTCACCAGGGCTGGTCTTTCAGCACAGGTATTCCCTGAGTTGCAATATAAGGCAACCTTTAAAACGTTGTTTCAAAGTAAGTCATAATATGGAGAAATGCTCATATATTTGTATACTTATGCACAATATAATTAGAAGTTTTTCCAAGGTATATGGAAGGGAGATTTCTATTAGCTTTTTTCGTTTTTTACTTCCTTTAAAAAGCAAATAAAAAAATAAGACAAATAAAATTGGAATTTTATTCTAATTATACTGTGTGCAAGTATACAAATACATATGAGCATTTTTCCATATCATTACTTACTTTAAAATAATATTAAGCCCTCCAGAAAGTAGGCATAGAGGGAACTTTCCTCAACATAATAAAGGCCATATATGACAAACCCACAGCCACATCATCCTCAATGGTGAAAAACTGAAACCATTTCCACTAAGGCCAGGAACAAGACAAGGTTGCCCACTCTCACCACTCTTATTCAAGATAGTTTTGGAAGCTTTAGCCACAGCAATCAGAGAAGAAAAAGAAATAAAAGGAATCCAAACTAGAAAAGAAGAAGTAAAGCTGTCACTGTTTGCAGATGACATGATACTATACATAGAGAATCCTAAAGATGCTACCAGAACACTTCTAGAGCTAATCAATGAATCTGGTAAAGTAGCAGGATGCAAAATTAATGCACAGAAATCTCTAGGATTACTATACACTAATGATGAAAAATTGAAAGTGAAATTAAGGAAACACTCCCATTTACCATTGCAACAAAAAGAATAAAATATCTAGGAATAAACCTACCTAAGGAGACAAAAGACCTGTATGCAGAAAATTATAAGACACTGTTGAAAGAAATTAAAGACAATACAAATAAATGGAGAGATATACCATGTTCTTAGATTGGAAGAATCAACATTGTGAAAATGACTCTATTACCCAAAGCAATCCACAGATTCAATGCAATCCCTATCAAACTACCACTGGCATTTTTCACAGAACTAGAACAAAAAAATTTTACAATGTGTATGGAAACACAAAACACCCCAAATAGCCAAAGCAATCTTGAGAAAGAAAACTGGAGCTGAAGGAATCAGGATCCCTGACTTCAGACTATACTACAAAGCTACAGTAATCAAGACAGTATGGTATTGGCACATAAACAGAAATACGGCTCAATGAAACAGGATAGAAAGTCCAGAGATACACCCACGCACCTATGGTCAACTTATCTTTGATAAAGGAGGCAAGAATATACAGTGGAAAAAAGACAGTCTCTTCAATAAGTGGTGCTGGGAAAAGTGGACAGCTACATGTAAAAGAATGAAATTAGAATACTCCCTAACACCATACATAAAAATAAACTCAAAATGTATTAAAGACCTAAATGTAAGGCCAGACACCATCAAACTCTTAGAGGAAAACAAAGGCAGAACACTATGACATAAATCACAGTAAGATCCTTTCTGACCCACCTCCTAGAGAAATGGAAATAAAAACAAAAATAAACAAATGGGACCTAATGAAACTTCAAAGCTTCTGCATAGCAAAGGAAACTATAAACAAGACGAAAAGACAACCCTCAGAATGGGAGAAAATATTTGCAAATGAAGCAACTGACAAAGGATTAATCTCCAAAATTTACAAGCAGCTCATGCAGCTCAATATTAAAAAAACAAACAACCCAATCCAAAACTGGGCAGAAGACCTAAATAGACATTTCTCCAAAGAAGATATACAGACTGCCAACAAACACATGAAAGAATGCTCAACATCATTAATCATTAGAGAAATGCAAATCAAAACTACAATGAGGTATCATCTCACACTGGTCAGAATGGCCATCATCAAAAAATCTAGAAACAATAAATGCTGGAGAGAGTGTGGAGAAAAGGGGACACTCTTGCATTACTGGTGGGAATGTGAATTGGTACAGCCACTATGGAGAACAGTATGGAGGTTCCTTGAAAAACTACAAATAGAACTACCATATGACCCAGCAATCCCACTACTGGGCATATACCCTGAGAAAACCATAATTCAAAAAGAGTCATGTACCAAAATGTTCACTGCAGCTCTATTTACAATAGCCCAGAGATGGAAACAACCTAAGTGTCCATCATCGGATGAATGGATAAAGAAGATGTGGCACATATATACAATGGAATATTACTCAGCCATAAAAAGGAATGAAACGGAGGTATTTGTAGTGATGTGGATGGACCCAGAGACTGTCATACAGAGTGAAGTAAGTCAGAAAGAGTAAAACAAATACTGTATGCTAACACATATATATGGAATCTAAAAGAAGAAGAAAAAATGGTCATGAAGAACCTAGGGGCAAGATGGGAATAAAGATGCAGACCTACTAGAGAATAGACTTGAGGATACGGGGAGGGGGAAGGGTAAGCTGGGACAAAGTGAGAGAGTGGCATGGACATATATACACTACTAAATGTAAAATAGATACCTAGTGGGAAGCAGCTGCATAGCACAGGGAGATCAGCTCAGTGCTTTGTGACCACCTAGAGGGGTGGGATAGGGCAGGTGGGAGGGAGGGAGACGCAAGATGGAGGAGATATGGGGCAATATGTATATGTATAGCTGATTCAGTTTGTTATAAAGCAGAAACTAACACACCATTGTAAAGCAATTATACTCCAATAAAGATGTTAAAAATAAATAAATAAAATAATATTAAGGGTTGTGTAACGTTTCATATTAAGTAATGAAATATTTTAAGAGTTGCATATTTATTTCATATTGTATATTTCACTCTAATTATATTGTGCATACATATATAAATATTTATGTGTTGAAAAACAGGAAACACATGGAAAAACATAAAACTTTAACAGTGGTTACTGGTGCACTATCAAGTTATGGAATTACAGGCAATTTTTGTTATATTTGTATATAGTTTTGTTACGCTTATATATATTTACTTTACAATGACAAAAAAATAGTTTTTAAGATAAAAATAAAGAAACAGCTGAGAAGAATAAAGAACTGAGATTCTGTTTTCTCAGGAAAGTTACAAATTCTTGGAAGGCTACATCACTTCCCTCAGGCCAGGGATACAATCAGACACAATGTACTTAATCACAGTCAATCAAAGAATCTCAGAGCCAGAAGAAGCCTGATTTCACTTGGTCAAGCCTCCTCCTTCCAGTCCCACCCGGACAGGTCTATTCTCCGAATAGTAGTTCTCTAGGGAATAGCACTGTGGTAGGGGCAGGAATACCAGTGTAGAAATCTGTAAAATGGGGTCTGACGCCCAGGTAAGCCACTAACTTCCTATGTGACTGTGGACCTCTTAGTTCCCTTGTCTAGACAATGTGGGAGGTGGACTGGAAGAGCTCTACATCTTCTCCAAATGCTCATGTACTTTTATCTCCAAAGGGAACTGAAACATATTACAGAAGCTGTACATTCAAAACCTCAAAACTCCTATTCCAAAGTGATTCCAAGGTGTAGGGAAAGGAGATTTCCATTAAACTTTTCCTACTTCTATTAAAAAGCAAACAAACAAGCAAATGGCATAAAGACATTTCTTTGAACTAAGACTTCAGTCTCCCTTACGTAGCAAAAATGCAGCAGCAGAATAATTCCCTTCACCAGGTAGAATGAATGACTTTTCACTATCCTGAGGACTGGACAGTTTCCAGGTCACTGCTATTCTCTTTTGTCCTCCATACCCTTAATGACAACCCCCAAGGGTTAGGATACGTCACAGGCAGAAGGAAAACGTGTAAATGCTTTATAGTGAGTCTGTGTCAGAGGCTCACCAAGGCTGCTTTCTTCTCCTGGGCACATAGCTAACCACATTTCCCAGCCTCTTTCCATCTGGGTGGGTCTCTGGAACTAGTTCTGGTCAGTGGAATGTGAGGTGAAATGAATGTCACTTCCAAGCCAAGACAGCTAAAAGTTAAGTGTGCTTTCTCTACAAGCTTTTTCTTTCCCCTGACATGTGTTCCTTGAGGCCGAGTACTGAAGATGGTGGATGTACAGCATGGAAGGGGCCTGGATACCTGGAAGACTATGTGGAACATCCCCCCACAAATCATCTTGAAACCTATTGTGATGTCAATAAAAAAAGGAACCTCTGAAGTAAGCCACTGAAACTTTTGGGGATATTTGTTACAACAGCTATCATTAGCTGTCTCTGACAAATGAACACACAAACCATATGGAGCATAGCCTTGGCAATAAAAACCACAGATCAGGTTACCACAAATTATTTCACTGAGGTAGGGGTGAAGGAGGTAGGATTTATTGCCCTTTAAAAAAAGAACAAACAAACGGGGACTTCACTAGTGGCACAGTGATTAAGAATCCGCCTGCAGGCTTCCCTGGTGGTGCAGTGGTTGAGAGTCCACCTGCTGATGCAGGGGACACCGGTTCGTGCCCCGGTCTGGGAAGATCCCACATGCCGCAGAGCAGCTGGGCCCGTGAGCCATGGCCGCTGAGCCTGCACGTCCAGAGCCTGTGCTCCGCAACGGAAGAGGCCACAACAGTGAGAGACCTGCTAAAAAAAAAAAAAAAAAAGAAGAAGAAGAATCCGCCTGCCAATGCAGGGCACATGGGTTCGATCCCTGGTCCGGAAAGATCCCACATGCCACAAAGCAACTAGGCCCATGCACCACAACTACAGAGCCTGAGCTCTAGAGCATGCGAGCCCCAACTGCTGGGCCCATGTGCCACAACTACTGAAGCCCACGCACCTAGATACCCATGCTCTGCAATAAGAGAAGCCCGCGCACCACAACGAAGAGTAGCCCCCCACTCGCCACAACTAGAGAAAGCCCGCGCGCAGCAACAAAGACCTAACTCAGCCAAAAATAAAATAAAAATTAAAAAAAAAACAAATAACAGTTTTGTAGCCATAAAACTCACAAGAGAAATAATCATTTCTGCCCCAACATACACCTGCAAACAGATAATAATGGGTTTTTCTAGGCCAAGGGACTACATCCCCAGGGTCGGTTCATCCAAACTGCTAACTATGACGAAGTTTACCGTTGGCATGTCCAGTATTCATCCCCTGGATCCCCTTTACCCTCCATGTGCTTTTCTCAAAAATCTGCCAAGAGAAAATCCTCATATTAAGGTGTAAAAGACGGATGAGGGTACATGGATATCCTCTCTCCACAGAGTATTTGCATTTTATCAGAGGGAAACCAGCTTCCAATTGTGGAATTAAAAGCGCCCACAGCCTGGAAGAAGGAGATATTCTGGGAGGCAAAGGAGCCTTTTTGTTGACTCAGAAATCAAACACATATAAGCAGCCACTTATTCGCCACCTCCTCATAAGGAGTTTCCTGAAATCATCTTTGAAAGCAGTTCTACTCTGAAGGAGAACTTATTACCCAGGGCAAAATGACTCCTCGCCATTTTTTCCTCACTCATATTCAACCCAAAGCAACATTTATGGAGAACCGACTATGTACTCCGTGTGCTAATGCTACAGGGAAGAGATTAAAATGGTGCTGTCTTTGTCTTCTTGCTCACTATTGCATCTTCAGTGCCTGGCATGTGGAGGATGCTTGATAGAAAGAAAGGAGAGAGGAAGCAAAAGCCTAATAACTAATATGATTAGTGAAGAGATACTTCTACCTAATAGTCACAGAACTTGAGAGCTGAGAGGGAGCCTAGAAATCATCTAGTCCTGCTCCTCTGAGCCCAGCAAAGTCTTCTAGAGCTCCCTTAAGGAATGGTCATTAAGCCTCTCCTTGAACTCTCCCGTACCTCTTGAAGATCCCATTCTGTGGCAGGCATTCACACAGATGAACAACTGGGTCCCATCACCTTTCACATCTCCCTTACACTCCATCCGCACTTCATCCTTCTTCCCTTCTCCATCCCTTCCCAGTGGCCACCACATCACATGCAACTACTACCCAAAGGCTGTGCTATCCTCTAGCCATATACTCCAGACAACACAAGCATCCCAGACAGTGGATGCATACTGGCATCTCTGTGCCTGCTCCCTCAGCCCAGAACGCCCAGGTCCCCAATTTCTGCCAGCTGGTACACTAGTTATCCTTCAGTTCAGGTCTGCCACTACCTCCACCCTACAGACTTCTATGACCACCCCGGAGTCACAACCGATCCCTCACCCCTCCATGTGTCCACGGTATTCTGTATTCATCACTTTGCATTAAAGTTTCCTATACCCGGTTCCCCAACTACATTAGAACTACATCTTCCTGAAGGTAGAAGCCATTTGTTTTTCATTTTAGAAGCTTCTTATATTGGGTTGAATAGTGTTCCTCCCCAAATTCAAGTCTTTCCCAGAACCCCAGAATGTAACCTTATGTGGAAATAGGACCACAAGTGCAGGTATAGTTAGTTAAGACGAGGTCATATTGGAATATGGTGGACCCAGAATCCAGTATGACAGGTGTCCTTATAAGACAAACACAGAAAGACACGTGTGACTATGAATGCAGAGGTTGGAGTGATATGTCTTCAAGCCAAGGAATGCCAAGGATTACCAGCAACACCAGAAGCTAAGAGAAAGGCATGGAACAGATTCTCTTCTAGAGCCTTCAAAGAGAGGATGGCCTAGCTGACACCTTGATTTTAGATGTCTAGCCTCCAGAGCTGTGAGAAAATAAATTTCTGCTGTATTAAGCCACCCAGTTCGTGGTAATTTGTCACAGCAGCCCTAGGAAACTAATATATCTATACAAGGTTTAAAACCAGCATCTTCTCAGAGAGGGTCTCAAATGTTTTCTAAACTAAATTGAAGAGTTTGGCTTATGAGAGAATTCTTTCTCATTTTAACGAGCTTCTGGAACAATATAAAATAAGCACTTCCTCATTGTGTTATCTGTATATACACAGATGCTCTATTACACGGTTTTGCATCAGTTCCCTCTTATTGCACTAACAGTTGGAATTCTAGCTGTTTAAAAGCATTTCAAGCTATTAATTTGCTTTTTTTGCCTTATTTGCCTGAAGTTCAGTGGATTAGATAAATAGAATATTCCAAACGTTTTTAAAATTTTAGTACGCTAAAAATATGACAGCACCATATGGTAGAGAATCACATTGCCCCAGGGACTTCTTATATCAGAAGTCCTGCCTCACATTTAGATAGTTCCAGAGAGTTCTTTAGCAAACCCTTAAAGTTATGAAGAACCAAGGATTTCAAGCTAGGTCCACATGGCTGTAGGACAGTGAGAACCTGGGCTGGTGAGCCTCACCATTGAAGGCCAACAAGTACAATTGGAAGGAAGCCTTCTGAAATCTCAATTAGCTCAGTTGTAGTGATCTTGATGTTATTCAGATTGAAATGGACATTTGGTAATGATCAGATTCATTTGTGTGTGAACTATCAAGTTTTGCCTACTTACCCAGGCCAAATTATTTCGTTAACTTGGGCTATACCTTGCCTCAACCAGCCATATTCACCAATCTTCTGCTCTTTTTTTTTTTCCTGTCGTACACATGAAACTAACACTGTCACAGACTGATGACAAAGTGTTATTGAAAAGAACAACTCAGTCTTTCGGGTTCCTGAAAAGTTTCCCCAGGCTTCCAAGTCTGTGTGGTGACACATAGCATCCATAGCAAATTCTGCAGGTACACTCTTTTTTTTGATTGCTTTCAACCTCACATTACTCAAAATTATTCTTCTCCCACATCCTCCTCCAGCTAAAGTTCTCCTTCATATGCTTCCTCAGAGTCCTCTAGAACCTATCCTCATGCATAGAGAAATTCCCAGCCTCAGGATTTTCATGGATTGTTCCCACCACCTTCCTGCTTTAGTTGAAACTGGCTCTCCCAAGCACCTTGCTTTTCCCCATCCCGGAGTTAGGAGTAGGGAGTTTCAAACTCCACACTTGCATCTTCCCGATAAGAGTTGTTTGACACGCAAAAAAAAAAAAAGAAAAAGAAACTCGCCTTCTTTAAGATTCATGCCATCCAGCAATACCACCTCCTCATTATTGTCATCTGATTATTAATAGTTAACATCTATTGAATGCTTACAAATATGCCAGAACTTGGGCTTCATCTTTTATTAATTATCCTATTTATCAACTTCTCTGTCCCTCCCTTTCATCACCTGGCTGCCAGCCCATCTCCTGCTATCAGCATGGGAAACTTTAATGTTCATGGGGAAAAAATCATTCAACACTCCAGTCTCTCTACTCCCAGTGACCTTCAACCCCCCCCCAACCCTTTCCTGGGCCTTGTCATCACTGGGAACCGCTCCATCTCTGAAATCTTACACACCAGCATTCAACACAATGACTACACACTTCCATTCCTCCCACTTTCTCCTTTATCCCATCCAACCTGCTCTTGGGCTTCTCTTTCATATCTCTACCACCATCTTTTTTTTCCCAACCATCAGCTGTCTCCAGATTTCACCACCTTTTGCATCATACTCGACCCTGTTACATCACTTCAAGTACCCTCCTCCAACCCTCACAATCTCTCTCCTTGCCCTCCCGCCCCATTTGCACTGCCAAACCCAGCAGCACAGGGACTGGGCTATCATTTCCATTCTCAGCTAAGTCCCCAGATGCTTCTCACCCATCCTTCTCCTCTTCCATCGAGCAACCCCCTCTCCCATTCCCATCAACAGCTATTCCAAATCTTCACTACTCTCTTCAAGATCCCACCTGACCCGTGCCTTCTTATTCTCAGCCAACATTATCTCCCCATTCAGAGAGAGAGCAGAGGCCATGAGTGTCAATTCTCGTCTACATTCCACCTTCACAAACACGAGCATTTGCACCATCCTTCCACACTGGACCAAAACTCACTCCTCACCCACCCAGGAACATCATCCCATCAACCATTCACCCTTCCCTCTATTCCCTTCCTTTGTCTTTAAATCTCCCCTTCACAGACTCATTTCTCTTGACTATAATCCTACTACCGTCTCTAGTCCTATGCAACTCTCCAGATATATTAACTCTCCTTCTCTTCCTGAAACCATAATCAACACACAATGGCTCAGTTTCCTCATTTCCCAACCCACTGTACTCAAATGTCCACTCGCACCACTTCCCAGAATCTACTGTCTCAAAGGTCACCAGTCACCTTCTAGTTGTCATACCTTCAGCGTTTGATACCTGTAATGGGCATTTGACATTCTTCATGGCCACACAGGGTCTACACTGTCTGCCTATGTTTGGGGAATCACCATCTTACAAAATAGAGCTCACCTCCCACCCAGAAGTTGAAGACACCATAAACCTTCCTCTGCAGCTTCCTTTGCAGCTAATGGGCAAGCACATGACCTAGAACCTGCCCATCAGAGACACCCACCCCAGTTGCTGGATGGTATCCAACGGAGGAACTGTGCGGGACGCCTTTTGCAAGAGCATGGCAGCATCACCCAGTTTCCAGAGGCTGCAGGAGCAATTCTGGAATTGATACCCAGGGTCCACTGATGTGCTGTCAGCACTGCACGTTTCGAGTCCATGTCCAGTATCAACAGCAGTGGTGTGTTCACTGGACCAGCTCTGCTATATGATCTGGGGCATCGTTCCTAGCAGCACAGCCTCCAAATGTTTTCTGTACCTAACATCCTTTTTTTTTTTTTTCCTCAAGTTCTAGAATTTATATACCAGTGCTATTCTCAATAGACACAAACTGAAAATCACTCATATTGTAATACACATTGGAATAAATTAATTAATAGTTAAATGTTTACACTATGGAATCCTATGCAACAGTGGCAAAGCATGATCACAACAACAGGCAACCATATAGGTATATTCACAAACAACATAAGGAATAAAAAAGCCCAATCCAAAAGTGGTTATCCTGTGTCATAACTGAATAACCTTTTTCCTCCTTACATTAGCCAGACTTGAACCCTGACTACTACCACAATGTGGGATGGACTTGCCTCCCTTAGTTCTCACAACACGTCTTTTTTTTTTTTTTAAACATCTTTATTGGAGTATAATTGCTTTACAGTGGTGTGTTAGTTTCTGCTTTATAATAATAATTCCCCAAAGCATTGCTCTTGGCCTTCTTCTCTTCGCAATATACCCCTTTCCCTGGGCAGCTGCATCCATTAATGTGGCTTTAACCACCATCTATATACTAACTACCTATAAATCCATCTTTCCAAACCAGACATTTCTCCTGACCTTAAGACCCCTATGGGCATGTCACTGGCATACCCCATGGCTTCCTCAGTCTGACATGTCTAACCCTCAGCCCAGCTCCTATTCCCCAGCCTGGAGAATGTGCCCAAGGTATACCGTCTCCCAAGTGAAAAACTAGATGTCTTCATCTTAGCTATGCAAACTTTCAATCCAGTGTTCTTTTCACAAGGGTGATGTTAAGGCATATCAGTATTCCAATGCATAATTTGCTGCCATTTGGATAAAAATAGAAAAATATTTTCTTGTCTGTACACATAATATCTATGGAACTATACATAAGATACTAGAAACACTGATGGTCCCAGGAAGGGTGGTGATTCTTCATTGTAATATCCTTTTGAATGTTATACCATGTGAATGTTTGTTTATCCAAAAATTTTAAAACTTAAATTATAAAAATAATTAAATACAAGTTTTAAAATATGACCTGCTTAGAACCATTCAATGGCTTTCATTGTCTTCTGAATAAAATTCCATTCGTTTAGCAAAAAACAAATGCCTTTGTAATTTGGTCTTGGACAGCTTCATCATTCACTGCTTCCCTCCCAGGCTGTTCCTTCAGACTCAAGCACTATTCCCCTGGTTCTCTGCCTGGCAAACCCTTACCCATCCTTAAGGACAGTTCTCAATACCCCAGTGGTAGGATGAGTCCCATATTTATTACTAAAATTGTGACTGTATCAAGTTTAAAAGTAGTTCACCTTTTAAAATAAATATTAGAGTGAACTCAAATTTATCCCAATAATAGTATTACTCTCTTGTTTGAATTCTAATTTGCTTTCTTGACCCGCAGGAAAAGGAGTATAGGCACGGTGGCACCCTAGAAACTGTGGATCTGATGTCACATTCAGGAACATAATCCACTGAGTGTCCGTGATGGTTAATTGTATGTGTCCGCTTGACTGGGACACAGGGTGCCCAGATATTTGGTTAAACATTATTCTGGGTGTGTCTGTGAGGGTGATTCTGGAGTGAGATGAATCAACAACTGCCCCTAGTGTGGGCAGGCCTCGTCCAATCCACTGGAGGCCTGAATTGAGCTAAAAGTCGGATAAGGGAGAATTCATGCTCTCTGACTGCTTTCAAGCTGGGATATCAGTCTTCTCCTGCACTCAGACTAAAAGTTAACCACGTCTCCTGGGTCTCCAGCTTGCAAATGGTGGATTATGGGGCTTCTCAGCTCCACAATCACCATAAGCCAATAATCCTGATCATAGATGGTGATAATATTTATTTTTATATATTTATAATATATATACATCCTACTGGTTGTTTCTCTGTAGGTCCCTGACTAATACAGGGTCTTAGTGGGAGAAAGGTTGAGAACTGCTAGTCTAACATATAACACAGTCATCTCTCCCATGATGCCTTTCCTGATACCCAAAGGCAGAGTTCAACATGCCCTGCACTGGATTCCCGTGACTGGTCCTTGATTCATTCTTCCAACAAATACTTACTGAGCACCTATAATATGAAGCAAACATGGTTTCAAACACTGATAATAGATCAGTGATGAGCTAGACCAATATCCTCACCCTTCTGGCATTTTCATTCAATTGGGAAAGACACACAATGAGCAAAATAAGTAAAATAAATGGTATGTTATATGTTATGACAATAAGATGAAAAACTAGCAGGAAATGAAAATAAGGAGTGCCAGGAAGAGGGGGTGACACTCAGTGTTAAATACGGCTGTGAAGGAAAACTTCACTGAGATCTTGGCATTTAAGTAACAGTTAGTGGAGATGAGAATTTGAGCCACCAGAGCATCTAAGGGAAGCATGCTCCAGACAGAGGGAGCAGCAAGTACCACATGTTCCGGGGTAGGAGGGTCTCATGGTCTTTATATTAGGTTAGCAGGCCCTTGAGATCAGGAAACACACCTTTCATGAGAGTAATAGTTAATTATTTTAATTTAATGAAAATAGCAATTTATTGAGTACTTACTAAGTGCCAGACACAGTAAGTGCTTTACAAGCATTATCTCATTTAAACCTCTTAATCTTGTGAGGTAGGTATATTATATATCCAATTTACAGATGAAGAAACCGATAGAATCGTTTGTCCAGAATCACACAGGTAGAAAGTAGCAGAGCTGCAATCTGAACGCTGACCAACTGACTCCCAAGAGTATGCTTTTAACCCTCTGCTCTAAAGACTCCACCTTTAATTTCCCGTCTTTTGAGTTCTAGCACCTTGCAGATGTTCAATAAGTGTTTGTTGAATGGAAACTCACCCTGAGACTTCCTCCAAGGAGAAGTGACAGTAGTAAGTCTAGAGGTCTGTTATAAGGATTTACTACTTTATTAACAGAGCTTGGTTTGTTTGTTATCTTTAAAACAGAGATGACTTCAAGAGTAAATGTTCCATGACGATCCCACCACTCTGAGAACTGCAGGTCCATTTTAACTGCATAATGGAATAAACTGGCTTACCAGATCTTATTGGAGGTTACTCCCTGAAGCTTAAATATAACTTGCTTCCCTTTCATTGCTTCAACATTTTACTTTAGTCTCATTTAATTTGATTCAGTCATTTCCTGAAAACTTAGTACAGGAAGATATAGCCCAGAGCTACCAGTGATACAAAACCAAGGCAGACGCAATCCCCTGCCCTCACAGTGCCTACGATCAGACCAGAGAGAAGACTACAGCCTGCAAATGACACAGCCTGAAAACACAGACTGCAATGTGGCAGCAAACACAAGTTAGCTGCCACTATAACGACTGAAAGAGCACAAGTCTGGGGGTGGTGCATAAACGGAATCTGTTTCTAGTTCACCTAACAGGTCTGTGGACCATATGCAGGGGAAGGATGTGGTTAGGAAGTGTAAGGGAGCTTTTAGCCAGAAATGGGATAGCTTGCAACCTTCCATTCGTTTAATCCAATAATGTATCCAAAAGGCATATCTGCAGTCTTCTTAGAAAACAATCACTGAAGGAAGTTTAGAAATTTCGCTTAAAACCATCCACTTTCCTTCTGTTTACAATTCAAACCATAAAATAAACTATGTATTTAGGTGTGATATTATACCATCAGGCTCTTTTCCTTTCTAGAGGCTCCAAAAATGGAAATCTTTATCACTGGCCAAATAAAATCCAAAGGATATAGTATACAGAATCTGGTTTTATCAAGCCGTGTCTCTGTCTTTCTCAGAATAGCAATCTCAGGTTTTCTTCTTGCAGGGAAGTGAAATGAATCCAAGTAGCCTAGACTGTACTTTCTCTCCTATGAAGGAAGCAATAAAATTATGTTGTGTCTGCAAGTCTGATATCGCTGCAGAATCAGCCATGCCCTCAATCTGCTTTAGGCTGATTTAAATTATCAGAGAATTTAAGTCAAAGCAATGGCACAGGTGAAAATCCCAGTGACTTCCAGGAGGGTCATGTCTGTAGGAGTTTTCAGCACTGGGGCCCAAGTAGCGCACTGGTTCACAAATCATTGTCTGGCCAGAGCTCTTGACAGGAAACAACACTGATATTATGAAAGCATCGTCTTAACTAGTAACATGTGAAGACTCGGTTGGGCCTCCAGACCACAGGTGATAACACTAATTCATGGAGAGGAGAGGTGCAGATCATTCCCTATGCAATCTAATTTGGCTTAAAAGACACCCTCCTTCCCCAGACATGATCCACTTCATTCTCATCTTCACCCAAAACCAAGCTTCAAAAAGACCCCAGAAGACCCCAAAAGCTATAAAGTAGCCCCCAAATGTATAGCCTCATGACAAGCACTAGGAACGTGGGGTATGGCCTTGAGGCCTCCAGCAGGGTGGTGAGGAGGGATGACTCATGCAGCTGGTTTAGATGTGGGAAAGGTTCCTGAGGTTTGGGGAGCCCGGCAGAGCAAACAGCAGGCCAGTAGCCCACACACCCAGGTTGTAACTGTGAGAACTGGGGCAGGTGTGATGTATTCCCAGAGCTCAGGAACTAGCTCACCTGCATTGAGCAAGCACAAGCCCCAGGGCACAGAGCATTCCAGGACAAGAGCTACACAAGCTGCTGGGCACACTTCTAAGGGACCACAGGGAACTCAAAGAAGGGTCCCTGGCGCAGGCTACGGGGTCGGCTTAGCCCCAGGACACTTCTCGATGTTACTGACACACAGGGCACTGAGAAAGGGATGGGGAGAAACAGAAGACTCTCAGATGACAGCATGGTCCTAAATTCGGGGATTCCTAGGTTTAAGGTAATAAGAACTCCCTTTTGGCTAGAAGAAGGGTCTGTGCTTCGCCTCTAATATTGTTCATGGTTTTAACTGTCCCATCTTCACAACAGATTGAAAGCCCTCAAGGGCTATTCCTCCATGCAGCCTCAGCAGTGAGTGGTGATGGGATCATTCTAGACTCTTCCATCCCATGAAGCAATGACAGACACAGAGCTTCACTCTACTAACATCTGGCCCTCTGAGAGTAAGTCTCTGTAGGAATATTGTAAGGAAAAACTATGGCTCCTTAAAGAGGCTTCTGGTAAGTATAGAGCTCCAAACTTTATGGAAGCAGGTGGAAGTAAGTAAAGATAATCACCATTCTGTGTGGTTAAACTAATCAGCAACTACAACTTTGGGGAAAAAGAGAAGCCACAGAGAAAAGAAATTATTTTCTCATTAGGAAAAAAAAAAAAAGGCCACCATGAGGAGGTCCCATGTACACGCAAAGCCACATATAGGACTCAGGCTTGGGGCCAGGCCCTGCTTCTGCCGTGCTCTTACTAACTCTGTGACCCTAGTAGGTTACTCAACCTCTCTGAGCCTCATTTCTTCACCTGTAAAGCGGAGGAAATGCATTTACACAGGGTTAATGCTCACAGAAGTATTAGCTGTTGTTGTCGTTACTCAAGAAATGGTCGGCTTGCTTTTCTTCAGCTGTAAAAATTCAGCCAAAGAAAGAAGAAAAAGACAGGCTTCCCTGGTGGCGCAGTGGTTGAGAGTCCGCCTGCCCCGGTCCAGGAAGATCCCACATGCTGCGGAGCGGCTGGGCCCGTGAGCCATGGCCGCTGAGCCTGCGCGCGTCAGCAGTGAGTGGCCTGTGCTCCACAACGGGAGAGGCAGAGCCCCAGGGGTAAGTGAAAGTCAGTCTCGCCTTATGTTGGGCTGCAACCTGCAAGCTTTGTAACAGCCCAGCCTCAAGACCGAAGAAAGAGCCCAGAGACAGCAAAAGAGACATCAATGTATTACCGGACAAGGGACTCTTACGCAGGCTGATGCAGAAGGTCCTGAACAACACCACATCACACACAGCAGGCAGCAGGCAGAACATGGCAGCATTGCAGGCTAGCATTTATAGGGGAAGTGACGTTTAGGTTGGCTCATCAGTTACCAGGGAAACCAGCAGCTGGGGCTCCTCCCTCACAGCCCCTCAGGTTAACGACCAACACAAGGGCAGATGTCTTCCCTTAATAAGCTAGCAGGTGGACCTGTTCTGGCCTAAGCATTAGAACAATCGCTAGCTGGGGTGGGGACAAGCAGGCTCATGTGAGTAGGGTGCAGATGAAGCGGGGACTGGGTCAGAGGGCATACAAAGAGCAAGAGGACAGCCATGTTGAGTGGCCTGGCCATACACCTGATAAGGATATGAAAGCCCGAGGATATCTGGAAAACTAATAGAACACAACTTACACCTAGGTATTTGTATTTCTAAATGCGCTTTAAAGATCTAGCACTCTGACTACAATGATTAGAAATTATTAAAATAACAAACATGCCACCTAGAAGTTGATTGCGATGGAAAAGTAGTGTGTAGACCCTGACCTGTCAACCCCATGCTGCTAAGTCATAACAAATAACCACAATAATTCATTAAGCACTTGCAATGCGCCAAGCCTATAGGATAAATAGTATAATTCTCTCCATTTTATATAAATGTATGGACTTTTTATGAATTAACTGATGGACAAGCAACCATGGGGAATGATGAGCTGCAATCAGATTTTAAAAACAAGCAATAAAATCAAACCCTTCCGCGGCTGTTCCAAAGACACAACGAGCCTGCTCTTTTCCTCCATTCACTCAGGAAGTCCTCCCCCAAAGCCAACTTGGCTATAGTAGGAGAGACTGATGATTGCCACCTTCTCTTCTAGCAGCGAGTAGGCTGTGTGTATATACAGCAAGTAGCAGAATGAAAAAGTAAAAAACAAAAGCAGTGGTAGAATGAAAAGATGATGCTCCTTCAATCACCTGAAAACCAATGACACGAAAAAGCTTAGATTGGAACTGTGCTGTATTTGTACAGACTGAGGACTCTGGGCTCTTAAAAGGTGACCAACCTGCAGACAGGCAGGATGGCATCCCAGCACTACCCAGGGCAGCACCTCATGCAAGTTCCTTGGAGATCCCGTAACTAGGGGTTCCCCACACATAACAGTCCCAGTGACAGGAAACTGGCTCCAGTTCTTTAAGTGCTGTTTATTATTCAAATCACTTCGCCAAAGCCACTGATGCCCAGAGAGGGGAAGAGACTAACCCAAAGGCCAGTGGCCAAGCTGGGGCCATTTTGCAGGTCTTCCAACTCTCAGCTGGTACACAGAGCTATAGTGAGGCTACAGCAAAAAAATTCATAGGGACATCTTTTGGAAAATTAAAATCTAAAGCTCTACAAGTGAGTGCTGGTGGCACTGTTGATATTATTTATAAATGGTTTTTAAAGTCATGATGCATTTAGAGACAGTAATTTAAGTCCCTTCCTGGTGATCGTAGGACAGTCCCATATTTATACAGAAAAGAGCTCTCAGCTGCAAAGGCCTCCAGGCAAGTGAACAGAGCCACGGTTCTCCAGCCCAGAAAGCAGATGGCCAAAGGAAGCTGCCACAGGGCGGGACCACTAAATGGCCCAAACCTAAATGCAGGACATAAGCCTCACTCAGGAGTTCTGGGATGACAGAAGTTTGGATCAGGAGGGGACCCCAGGGATCACAGAGCTCACATCCACCATCTTACAGATAAAAAAACAAAGGTGCAGGGAGAGCTCACTGTATCCATGAAACAAGGATTCCCCATTCTCCCCTCCCCAGAAATCTCAGATTTACTTCTCTCTCTAACATACCCTATCCCCTTCCCTGTTTCACTTTTCTCCAGAGCATTTATAGTATTTCCTCCTTACCTGTGGGGGTACATTCCAAGACCGCTAGTGAATGCCAGAAACTGAGGATAGAACCAAACCCTATCCAGTTGATCCCTGAACAATGCAGGGGTTAGGGGTGTCAATCCCCCGAGCAGTCGAAAATCTGTGTATATCTTTATGGTTAGCCTTCCACATCCACTGTTCCGCACTGGTGGATTCAACCAATTGTGGATTGGGTAGAACCATAGTATTTATTTTTAAAAATCTGCATATAAATAGACCCACACAGTTCAAACCCATGCTGATCAAGAGTGAACTCTATATACTATATTTTTTCCTATACAAGCATGGCTGTGATAAAGTTTAATTTATAAATGAGGCACAGTAAGAATATCCAAATTGCCAGCATAATGACTCTTGTATTCGGGGGCCATTATTAAGTAAAATAAGGGTTACTTGAACACAAGCACTGGGATACCATGATGCTACGACAGCCAATCTTGTAACTGACGTAGCTACCAAGTGAGTAACGGACAAAGGGATGATCCATGTCCAGGGTGAGACAGAGCAGGATGGCTGGAGATTTCATCACACCACTCAGAACAGCACACAATTTAGAACTTAAACATCTTGTTTCTTTCTGGAATTTTCCATTTAATATTTTGGGACCACAGTTGACCGAGGGTATTTGAAACCATGGAAAACAAAACCACAGATAAGGGGTAGGGGTGGAGGGGACTACTGTATAGGCTTTGCATTTTATATATTATAGGCTTTACGCTTGTTTATTGCCTGCCCCCCATACTACGAGGTAAACACCACGCTGAGGAGCTCTGCTGTATCCTCAGCACCTAGAACACTGCAACAAGCTCTCAGTAATGATCGGTCGAATGGATGGATACATCGCATCCACCTAGCACTTAAGAGTTTACAAAGTATTTCCATGAACATTATCCCTTGGTTTTCATTAAATAACTGAAAATGTCTTAGAGGAATCACAACATGAAGGTCAGACTTTATATCTCCCCCTGGTGTTGGAGCAGGTCCTAGTGGCCTGAGGCAGGGCTTGTACTTTCCTGGGGGAATTAGGGAGCACTGGGCCGGAAAGCAGCCCCAGCATACCTGCCCGTCCTGGAAGCCAGGGAGCAGACCAGTCTTCCTGAGGGAGGCAAGATGCCCTTCCCCTCACTGCTGAAAGCCTGGAGGCAAAACCATGTTTTAGAATTGTAAATCCTTTTCCATTTGCTTCACTCAGGACCAAAACTAGGACACTAGTTTGTGAAGTGGACAATCGCTGGAACACTGCTGGCTTTAGAAACTCCTGTAATACTCATCCAGCTTTTAGATGCGGAGTACATGGCACTGCCTTCCCCGGGGCATCCACTTCAGCCCAAAAGACAGATCTCACAATAAACAAGGGAGTATCACGTCCCCAGATTTGTGTTTTATTCTCCACCTGGATTATTCTCAGCCATGTGTCTAAAACCTCTACCATTTTTCAATAAAAACCAGCTCAAACAATACCTCTTCATGGAAGCCTGGTCTGAATCTCCCCTTCTCCTGCCCCTCCGCCCCTCTCTGTAATCAATCTCTTCTCACTGAATTCCCACAGCATTTGGTACCATTATTACAACATTTATCATGTCCTACCTTTTACCAAAGGTTTTTCTATCTTGACCTCCTATTACATATATAAACACTTTCTTAGCAACAGAACACGTTCCTTTCACCTAGATATGTCCCTAAGGCATCCAGCACAGACCCAGCACATGGCCGACATACAGTAATTGATTCCTGAATGATCATGAACATGTGATTAGCTATTGGGAGGAACACGACAAGTTATAGCTAAAACCCTACCCTTATCCTCAGGCCTGCATCCATCCAGGGCTCTCTGACTGAATTTGACCTACCTGTTTCTACCATCTTACACTAGTTTTATCAAATGACTCTCCCGCACAAAAAGCCATTTGTTGGTATTATAAACTGATTGCTTCTTTGAGAATGTACTACCCTCAAATCATATCAAGAACCTTCAAAGGTTATTTCTCAATAATCCTTTTACTGGACATTAATAGATGAAAAAAAAATCTAAATGACAGGGCCTCCCTGGTGGCGCAGTGGTTGAGAGTCCGCCTGCCGATGCAGGGGACACGGGTTCGTGCCCCGGTCCGGGAAGATCCCACGTGCCGCGGAGCGGCTGGGCCCGTGAGCCATGGTCGCTGAGCCTGCGCGTCCGGAGCCTGTATTCCGCAACGGGAGAGGGAACAACAGTGAGGGGCCCGCATACCGTAAAAAAAAAAAAAAAAAAAAAAAAATCTAAAAGACAGAAAACACCCATTCCAGAACGCTGGATGTTATCTTTGGCTTGGTTCCTCCTTGTCTCTCATTCCCCACATACAGACAATCATGCAGTTCTATTACTTGTGCCTCTACCTGTTTCCAGAACCAGTCCAACTTTCTCCATCCTCATCGACAGGGTCGTCTGTCACCTGGATTGCTGCCCCAGCTGCCCTGACTGGCCCTTTGCCTCCAAGCCCACCCCGATCTAATTCATCCTCCACGCTGCAACCCCATTTTTCTCTCTAAAAAGCAATTCTGGTCACACTCCTCTCCTGCTCAGGCTCTTCAACGCCCTCATGATACACAGTCCATGCTCCCCAGTGGAGCACGCAAGTCCCTGGTGATCTGGCCCCTACCTGCCCCTCCTGCCTTCTCTCTCCCCTCCTCACACACCTACACTCCAGCCACACTGAACAACCTGAATTCCTCAGACACACCAGCTCTGTCTTACCGCCTTCCCTTCACATAGGCTGGTCACCCTGCCTGAAACGATGTCTCCTCTCACCGTCCTCTTCTCCCTTTTCACCCGGTCAATTCCCTCCTTATCCTTCATTTTAAGACTCTTCCCTGAGCTCCCAGCCAAGGCAGCCTGCTGCCAAGCATCCAGACGGCAACCCCGTGTACTCACACTGTGTGCTATCACAGCCAGCTTACCTGTCCCCCCACTTGCCTCCCATACATGACTTAGCTTCTTGATGGCAGGGCCCCTGTCAATTTCAACACCAAATCCCCAGAACCTACTTGGCCCTGTGCCTGGTGCTAACAGGAACTCCACAAATAACTATGAAATGACGTTGGAAATTAGATCAGCCTCTGAGGAGGCAGCTTCTGAACAAGGGTGAGACCATTACCCCCCATATCCACAGCTCAATCCCTACCCCCATTCACACCACTGGAATGCTGAAAAGCAAATTTAAAACAAATCTAAATGCTCCTTAAAATAAATGAAAGACAAAATAAGCTATATATGTTATGTTCACTGAGACACTACTGGTCAAAGTGAAGAAACGGGGACAACCTACATATCCAACAATAGAAAAAATAAAAGAATAAAAATAAATTTACATTAACTTTGGAAAACTTATACAATTATCAGAAGAATATACTGTAAAATAAAATAAATAAGGGATCTGGGGTCAGAAATCCTGACTTTACTTGCTTGCTATCTGTGTGACCTTGAGTTTATCACTTAATCACCAAGTCTCCATCTTATCACATGGGTTGTTGTGATAATAAAACAAGACAATGGATGTAAGGGCATTTTTACATTTTTAAAACACTATACAAATACAAGCTCGTTCAAATTATAATTATGATGACTATTACAGAAAAATATTTACAACACAAAGTGAGAAAAGCTGTGTACAAACATGTGTACGACCATGTAAATTACATGTACATTTAGCTAAAGACTGGAAGGAAATGAGCAGAAATGAAAAAGTAGTGGATTAGGGCAGGGGTCAGCAAACATTTTCTGTAAAGGGCCACACAGTAAATAGTTCAGGCTTTGGAAGCCATACAGTCTGTCACAACTACTCAGCTCTGCCCATGTTAGCCCAAAGCAGCCAAAAATAATACATTAACAAATGAGCATGACTATGTTCCAATAAACTTTATTTATCAACACTGAAATTTGAATTTCATGTCATTTCACATATCGCAAAATATCATTCTTCTCTGCTGGCTTTTTTCAACCATTTAAAAATGTAAAAACTATTCTTAGCTCACAGGCAATACAAAAACAGGTGGTGGGCAGGATTTGGCCAGATGGTGACAATTTGCTGATCCCCAGGTTAGGGTGATATATAGTGAACTATTTTCTTTTAATATAATTTTCTTTAATATTGTTACATGATTTTTATATTTAAAGGGAAAAAAAAGAACGATACCATGAATTCCCTGGGGTCTGCCAGAGCCATTAAAAACTGACCACCCTCAAATTCAAACATGAGTCAGCTGGACCTCATTTCCTCTGTGAACCCATGTCCCATAACAAGCCATCACAGCCCCAGAAGTCTAGCCTCATCTCTCCTTGGAGACTCTCATACAAGACTTGCTGATTCCTTAGCTTTGGCATTTCAAGTTCCCGTCTAAGGTCTTAACCCAAATCTGACTGAAACCAAGCAGGACCCTGTGGGGCACGGAAGCCTTTCTGTGTCCCTCATTTCCTGTTTGTAGGGAATAGACTCCAGCCTCCATGACCTTCCCTGAGTTCCAAAGAGCAGATTTGAACAGTTGCTAATCAGGGAAGGGAGGGGATGCAGAGACAAGAGAGGAGTAGCCAAGAAACACTACTGCAGCTTTGGGGCAGGGCCCCTCAAGGGATACACATAACAATATCTTCGAGCTCTTCTACAGAACTAAAACCCCAACAAATGGAAGTTGTTAGCATTCTTCATTCCAGAGAAGACCACCTGAGGCCAGATTAAAGAAACGCAGGCCCTACACATACTCTGATCCTTATCAGCAACCCTGCCCTTGAACCACTGCTATAAAACTCCTCACCAAATCCCCCTGGGTTGGGACATACAGTTTTTGAGGGCACAAGCCCACTGTGTCCCCCTTTGCCTGGCAAAGCAATAAAGCTCTTCTTTTCTACTTCACCCAAAACTCTGTCTCCGATATTCGATTCAGCACTGGTGCACAGAGGCCGAGTTTTCAACATCATGACCAATTTCTTCAAGACCAAACTCTAGGCTCACCTTCTCCAAGGAGTCTTCCCTGAGTGACCACAATCCAAATAGGTCACTCTTTTGCTTTATTATGTAATTTGACTATAGATTTTTTTTTTTTTTTTACATTGTTCCCAATTGTTACATCCCAGTGTGTTTTCCCTCCCAACAAGATACTAAGATCAAGGGCAGGACCCATGCCTTCTGCTACTTTTCCACCTCCCATAGAGCTTCCTAGAGGACTTCACAAATGTTAGTTGAATAAATGGTGAGAAGAGAACCCAGCCAATGAATGGGGTGCATCAGCAAATGGTCCAGGTTTCTGCTGTTGAGTTTAGTTAACGATATGATTAGCGCTCTCGGCAGATCTTCCACAACGAGCCGTATCGCCCATTGTAATTGTTCATCTGGTCATTAGAGTGGCACATTCCAAGCTGCTGCAAAAGTAATTATATTCTGTTCACAGAACCACTCACCTCAATTATAGGCCTCAGCATCAACATTATGAGATAACACTATATAAAGATGCTCTGAATCATTCGGCTGGGCATAGGGAGGATTTTTTAAAGAAAGAATGGTGAAGCCTGTGAAGCCTGCTTTAATCAAATACAGTATTCTTCTGAAATCAGAAGTCAGTGAGGAAAAGATTATCAAGCTACACAGACACAGAACAAGAATGAAAACAGATGTGATGAAATAAAGTTTGTATTTTAAGGCAAGATGAGAAAAAATTAAACATAAAATTTTTCTCTGCCCCTTTGGGCCTCTTCCTTTCCTGCTACTGTGAGTTGTGTACCTGCATTATGCATTGAACAGACCTGTGCAACAGCAGAAATACCTGCTCAACCATAAAGATCAATTTTTCTTCTTCTGGTGCCAACCGCATAACTCTTTAGAAGAACATTCTTTTCTTAATCTTATAAGGGGTCATGATGACCCACCATTCACCTTGTATGTGCAGACATCTTTGGTGAACTTTATGTACAATGCCAATATATCATTTCCCTTAAAAATAGTGATTGGTGCAGAACAGACTGGGTCAGACACTGGGGAGATACAGGGCTGCGTCTAACGGAAGTTCTTAGCTTAAATACGTAGTTATGACCATATTAATGTTACTAGCTATATCATTACTTCTATTCTGCCTATTTTACAAGATTATTGTTTCCTGCATTACCAGATGTATGACTGAGGCTTCAAAAAAGTAAGGATGACGAAGCGACTTGAAATGATCAACCAAATATATAGTTCTATAAGATCAAGGACTGTAATAGTTTAACTCTGGATAAGGGAGGAAGCAACAAGAGGGAACCATTTCCTGGACCATAACAGACTAGTAAGACAGACAGTCCAGAGGCTTTTGGCTAGTAAAAAGCCAAAAGGGCCTCGTCCACTAACAGCGCATTGAATGACTGTCAATGAAATCCTCATCTGACCTGGGAATGAGCATTCCTAGTGCCAAGGGGCAAACTGGTCATGAAATGCCTCCCAAACCTTGGTCCAAATTAAGGCCAAAAGGGAGGGGATTATAAAATAATGAATGCTGCCCACCAGCCAGTTCTACAAGAATCAAGTCGTTAGCCACTACAGTCACTGACCTACAACACACCCTGAAAGGAATTAAGGGTGAAGATCAGAATGAGGCATGGGAAAACTGGCAAAACTTGTCCTCAGATAGTTAGATATCTGCAGGAGAAAATTTTATGAACCCCGTTTCTTGCATCTTCCCATATTCAGAAAAGCACTAAAACCATTAACCAAGATGTCTGTTCCTCATGAATAGTAGGAACCTTCTGCCAAGATGTGTGCTTGACTGCATGTACCCCTTAGGGAAAATCACATATATACTGGCCTCCGCCATTATCTCTTAGGAACAGTTCTCAGAGCTCTCTGAGAGACAGTCTTCCAGGTTAAAATCCTCAGGTTGGCTCAAGTAAAATTTTTCATTTCTTTCTCATGTTGATCATTAATTTTTTTGTCAACAGATGTATAAGCAGGAGGTGAGTTTCTTCCCTTGTGCATGTACCCCTACCTCCAGGTAACAGAACCCCTAGAGAGCGCCACCTACTGCTCATCATGGGGAGTGTAAGTGGGAAGCTGACAGCTGCTATTTCTCACTTCTCAGCAGTTGAGATATCTCAAGGGAGGGCCCTAAACAAGTACCCAAAATGTCTCCAGTTCCTTGTACTAGCTGCTACATACTGGACTAATAACTAGTGTGCCAAATACTGTGCGAAATGCTTTACATGCATCATCTCATTTTATCTTCACAGTAACTCCATGAAATTAGTACATTTATCCTCATTTCAATAAAGATGCAGGAACAGCTGACACTAGTTTAAGAGGTCTACTTATTCAGTGGCCCCAATGTACCAGGAACTGTGCACTGGGGACCCAACATTAAGCAAATCAGACAAGCTCTACGTTCATGGAGTTTACCTTCTAGTGGGAGAGGCAAAAAAAAAAAAAAAAAAAAAAAGGTTTAACAAAATAATATCTAAATATGTAAAGTTCTATAAAGGACATAAGTTGGTTACATGGAGAAAGGACCATTTCTAACGAAAGGGAAAGGGGAGTTTCCCCAGATAGCCTCCGCCTAAACAAAAAGTGAGAATATCTGCAGACTCAAACAGCACACTCCAGACTCCAGAGGGTTGGGAACGAGGCCACTCTGATCTCAGGACTATTACAGAAATCCCATGAGAAGACCCCTTGTGCAACGTAAAAAGAGGGAGAAACATATGCCCGTGCAAATCCAGAAAATCTGGAAAAACATACAAAGGGAAGTACATATAGGGTTTGTAAAGCACGGGATCCAGTGGAAAAAGTGAAATGGAAACCCTTGCATTAACGTACATCAAAGAGAACGTTCTTGATGATTTAATGTACCATCTGAACCTGGTACATGTAATTTATGCATCAGGGCAGGACTGCTGTGATGATGCTACTAGATGCTGTGACATCTGCTTGTAACTTGTTGGATTAAACTGTCTGGCAGAAGCAGTTTCTTTCCAGACATTCTGCTGGTCACAGTCCTTGGGGTTAATGGGATAAGCTTTCCTCAGGCATAGAAATGGAATAAATGGGATATTAGTAATGGGATAAAGACAAGTAGATTATGCTTTTTCTGTAATGGTGTTATTTTATTAAAAGATCAAAGCATTATTGTAACTATTGACTAGTTATTATATAGGCCGTTCAGGGAAAGGGCAAAAGCAACAATAGCTACCTTGGTTCAAGCAGAATAGCTCCCCAACTGATTCAGGCACCCTCCCCTGTACTCTCTTGAATGAAATCAGCTATATGCCATACACTGTATATGCTATATATACACTATATATATATATACACACACACATACACATACACACACTAGATGCCTTGGTCTTCCTTCTCCTCTCATCACCTCCCCTCTCCCCCAGCACCCACTCCCAGGGCCGTATCTGAGGCTTTTCCACTTCACCAGGTTATACTAATTTCTAAAACCTCAAACATTGCCATACTCACCTCTGGCCACAAACCATTCCAGCTCCGTCATACCTTTATTCCTACTTCACCAGTCCTTGAAACACATCAAATGCACTCTAACTCTTTCTTTTTACTGTGGTCCATAACTCTTTAATGATGCAACTTCCTTCCCCATGTACCTTGACCTTATTTATCCATCAGTCCATCCAACAGATATTTATGGGGTCCTTACTATGTGTGACCTGGGCATGGGAATATGGGGTCACACGTGCACATAGTAAGGACTGGCCACTTTTTTCTGGAGCTTACAGCTTTGGGGAGGAAACTAATAAGACTCATAGTACAGGGAGGAGATGAGACCATAGGGACATCTAAACTAGAAAAGAGATGAAAGTTCAGCATTCCCATTGCCCTCAAACAGTCATCTTTAATATCCAGCCATTTGTCTTTCTACTCCATGCTCCCAAAAGTCCACTAACCTTGGATATTTGGGATCAATCCAAAAATTCACTCTTAGAGAAAAATCACACAAACATGCTGATTGTTCTTACTGCAAACTTAAGGTTTCTAATCTCAGTCTAGCCTGAAGCTAAGACTGCCAGGTACAGTTGTTCAGGTTGCATACTTCACAACCCTCCAGGGTACCATTCACATAGACTATTATGAGAATATTGGTGTCTCTAGTCTTGTGCTGTATGTAAGCCAGACAACTATATGCACCGGTCCTAATCATAGCAGTAATTTTACGTGATTTTTTGTTTGTTTGTTTGTTCATTGGTCAGCTCCTTCTCTGTTATTACAGCTATTCTGAACTTCCATACCCAATTCCAAAAGTTAACTCAGCTTAAATTTGACCCAGATAATCAAATTTATCAAATACCAACTCCCTCAAATTCCATCTCCTACACCTATAATTATATCTATATCTGTAGCCACCTTTGCCTCTTTTTTAGAGGCTTAGAGAAATTCTTTCCCTCCCTCCAGGCACAAACCAGTTTCCAGAAATAGAAATTCCTCACCCCAGGTCTCCACTTTCTCACCACTCAAGTTTAATCTGGGGCAAGCTGGCATCCACCTTCAGGACCTCACTTGGACTCACCGTATGACTTCTATCAGATCTACTGTTAGCTTTTTTAGTCCTGTGTATCTGATCTCCCTGTAATATGTACCATTGTTGACAATCATGTCTTTCTTAAAATTCTCTCTTCCCTGGCTTCTATGACAACTCTCTCTTAGTTTTTCTCAGTATTTTTCTGGAAATGTCTTGCATCTGTCCCTCTCTCTCCGTTTCTACAGCACTCATCTTCTCTTGCATGGGTTTCTCCAACAGCATTTCAGCTGGTCCCCTGGCTCAGGTGTAACCCCCTTCAATCTGGCCTCCATAAGGAGAAATCTTCCATTCTTTTAAAATTCTAACCTAATTCTATCTCCTCCATGCATGAAATCCTTCAGTGGCTTTCCAGTACCTACAAGCAAAGTTCAAATTAGGGTGGAACTCAGTGTGGTATTCAAGGCCCTCTCTAACCTGGTACCAGTCAACCTCCTACATCTTCTCTCTTCATAATTGACCTCTTCTGCTCCCAGCTCCAGATACATTGGACTACTTGCAGTTTTCCTATGGGCCATGCTTTCTCTTGCCTTCATAACTTAACATAAAATGCTTTCTCTGCCAGAAATGTTCTTCACCACCAGCAATACTGTGTTAAATTTATTATTTAATTTTTATATAGATAAAAGAATTATTTAGATATACATGCTACATGAAAACAACAAACCACTGCCCATTCTAAGAACTAGAACATTACCAATTCCATTGCAACTACCTATGTGCTTCTTCCCAACCTTCTTCGGAAGTAACTACTATCATAAATTTTAGATTATTTATTCTCTTGCTTTACGCAAAAATTTACTGAGGCCTAATGAATTTTTGCATGTTCATCAAACCATCACCACAGTCAAGATAATAAACATATTCATCACCCCAAAAGTTTCCTTTTGTAATCTCCCACTCTACAGCCTAATCTGCTTTCTCCCAATATCAATTAGTTCGCATTTTCTAGAATTTTTATATAAATGAAATCATACAGTATATATTCTGGCTTCTTTCACTCAGCAAAAATATTTTGAAATTCATATGTGTTGTTGCATATATCGATAGTTCATTCCTTTATGTTTCTAGGTAGTATTCTATTGCATGAATGTGCCATAGTTTGCTTATGCATTACCTATTGATGGACTTTTGGACTGTCCAATTAAACAAAACACAAATAAAGCTACCAAAAAGATTTGTGTACAAACTTTATATGGTCATATGCTGTATTTTCTCTTTGGCAAGTGAAAGTTGAATAGCTGGGTCATATAATAGGTGTATTATTTAACTTTTTAAGAAACTTCCAAACTGTTTTCCAAAATGATTGTTCTAGTTTACGTAAATTTCTACCAGCAGTGTGTGAGAATTCCAGGTCCTCCACATCTTCATCAACACTTGGTATGATCAGTCCTTAGTTTTAGCTATTTTATAGGTGTGTAATGATATTATAGTTTTAGTTTCATTTCCTGATAACTAATGATGCTGAGCAACTTTTCAAATGCTAATTTGCCATCTTTATATCTACTTTGATCAAATGTATGTTAAAAGTCTTTGCCTGCATTTATTTGGTGTTTGTTTTATTATTATTGAGTTTTAAGAGTTCTCTCTATATTTTGGTACAAATCCTTTATTAGATATGTGACTTGCAAACGTTTCTTCCCAGAATATGGCTTATCTTTCCATTCTCTTAACAGCATCTTTCAAAAAGCAATTTTTTTCACATGATTTTTTCCCCTCTGTGTTTTATTATGGATTGTTTCTACCAGAATATCCTTAAGATTACTAATCTTTTCTTCTATATTTTCTATCCTACTGTTAAGTCCATCCAACATATTTTTTTTATTTCAGATATAGTAGTTTTCATCTCTAGAAATTTTATTTTTATTTTTTACAGTACGTCCTTGTTGGTTATCTATTTTAAATATAGCGGTGTGTATAGGTCGATCCCAAACTCCCAATCTATCCCTCCCTCCCCCCGCCCCGTAACCATAAGTTCATTCTCAAAGTCTGTGCCATCTCTAGAAATTTAATGCGGGTCTTTTTATATTTTTCATGACTCCACTTAACATGCTCAGTCTTTTCTCCTTTCTTAAACTTATGGAATACAATTATAATAATTGCTTTAATGCCTTATCTGCTAACTTTGTCATCTGTATCATTTCTGGGTCGGTTTTGATTAACTGAATTTTCTTTTCACCATACATCATATTTTTCTATTTCTTTGCATGATTGGTAATTTTTTATTTGATGCCAGACATTGTAAATTTACCTCATTTGATGCTGGATATTTTTATATTCCTATAAATATTACTTAGCTTTGTTCTGGGACACCATTAAGTTATTTGGATATACTTTGGTCTCTTCAGGCCTTGCTTTTTAAAGATTTGTTAGGCATGGCCAGAGCAGTGCTTATGCTGTGGCTAATATTTTCTCTTTCTCTCTATTTTCCCCCTTCCTTCCTTCCTTCCTTCCTTCCTTTCTTCCCTCTCCCTCCCTCTCTCTCTCTCTCTCTCTCTCTCCCTCCCTCTCTCTCCCTCTCTATCTCTCCCTCTCTCCCACACACACATACATCTAATAAGTATAGGGATCCCTAAATACTAAGTTACTTAGCTTTGCTTGTTCTTGAGCTTTATAAACATAATAATTACACCTTATGCATTCTCCTGAGTTTTGCTCTGATTTTAGTAAACATTATAGTTTTAACATTCAGTCATGTTACTGCAAATAACTGAAATTTATTCATTTTTACCACTGAGTAATTTTCCATTGGGTGAATATACAATATATGTGTCTACTTTCCCATTGATGGAGACTTGGGTTGTTTTCAGGTTTTTACTCTTAGAAGCAATGCTGCTACGAACATCCTTGAACATGTCACTTGATGCACCTTTGCATGAGATTCTAGGGATTTTAGGATTCTATAGTAGTCCTGCTGAATTTTATACGGTGCCATCACATTCTTGCCACTTGATGTCATAAAACTTCTTAAATTTCGTGAGCTATCGAGTATGTAAGAGTATCTCACTGCATAGTTATTTCTACTTTTCTAGTTACATAAGAGGTAGAGCATCACTTCCTATACTGTTGACCATTTGTGTTTCCTCTTCTAACACCTATTCATGCATTTTGCCTTTTTCTTATTGCTTTGTTGAACTTTTAAAAATATATATTCTGAATACTTGTACTTTAATAATTATGTTTTGCATGGATCTCTCAACTGGTAACTTGTCTTTTATTTTCCTCATGCTGTCTTTGCTGAATAGAAATTCTCAATTTTAATGTGGTCGAACATATCAAACTTCTATGGTTACCTTTTTTATAAAACTTTTATCGTTAACTTTTTTAAAGAAATTCTTTGCTGTCCAAAGAGGATAGGGGTTTTCCATATATTGTTCTAAAAGTTGTAAAGTTTTGCCTTTTACATTTAAGTCAACAATTTATCCAGCATTTATTTTTATGTGTGGTATGAGAAAAAGAACCAATATCATTTTGCACACACAAATAATCAAACATCCAAGAGCTACTTATTTCCCCAGGGACTTGCAGTGCCACCTTGGTTCATTATCAGATTTCCCTTTGTGTTGGCCTAAGTTCCAGCAGCCAATGTGTCTATCTTGCATCAATATTACATTGTCCCAACTGTCCCGTTATTATGAGAGAGTCTGGATATCTGTTAGAGAATATCCTCCCACTAAATTTTTCTTCTTTCGTTTCTTCCCAACCCTTACACTATTTCTTCTTTTTCTCTTACTGTACTAGTAAGGATTTCCACTACAATGTTGACTTGAAGCTGTGTTGGTCAGCAGGTTTGCCCTGATTTAAAAAAAAAATGCTTTGTAAATGTCCCCATTAGAATGATGTTTTCAGAGGTTTTTAGTACATATTCTCTACCAGATTAAGAATGTTCTCTTCTATTTCTAAGACGCTAAGAGTTTTGATCATGAATGGGTGCTGGCTTTTAATAAACTACCTTTTCTGCATCTTTAATATGTACCGTATTGCTTATCTCCATTTATCCATTAATGTGATGAATTAGACTTATAAATTTTCTAGTAGTAAACCACCTATGCGTTCTTGGAACAAAACTGACTTGTGAAATAACTACCCTTTCTGTACAGTACAGCATTATATTTACCCTTTTTTGGGTATGAATTTTGCATTCACATTCATGAATGAGTTTGGCCTGTAATTTTACTTTCCCACACCACCCTTGTGTGTTTTGGTACTGTGATTTAACTGGCCTTACAGAATAAATTAGGAGAATTATCCTTTCTCTATTCTCTGAAAAACTTTAAAATTAGACTACCATGATATGTATCTTGAAAGTCCAGTCTCTATAAAATCTATAAAATCACCTGGTATTGGTGTTTTCTCTATTAGAAGTTTATTAAAAAACACTCAAAGTATTAATTGTTATAAGACAATTCAGGTTTTCTATATTTTTTATTTAGTCAATTTTAAACCCCCTTCCCCAGACTTGTATTATTTTATCCAAGTTTTCAAACGTATTGTTATAAGTCCCCAACTTCCCCTTACTCTTCTCTACATTTCTATTACATCTGTAGACATGCCTTATTTTTACTTTTTTGTTTGCGTCCTCTCTTATTTTCCGGATTAATCTCAGCAAAGTTTTGTTAATTTTGTGAGTCTCTTCAAAGAACCAACTTTTCACATTGGTGATCTTACCTTTGTATTTCTGTTTTCATCTTTATTATCTTTCTTCTACTTTTTAAAGATTTATTCACTTGTTTTTCACTATCTTGAGTGCTTATTTCATTATTTTTTAATCTTCCTTCTTTACTAATAGAAGCATTTTATATTTTAAATTGCCATGTAAGTAATATCTTAGCTTCACCCTACAAGTTTGGATACATAGTAGTTTTATCATTTTATAGGCCTAAATATTTTCTGATCTCCATATTAGTTCGTCTGTAACCAATAAGTTATTCAGAGCATTGTGTACTTGAACCCGCTCACACATGCTCAAGTGAGCAATTGTTAATTTTTCAGGAAGTCTGAGAGCTAGTTGTTAAAACACAGCTACTATTAAAAATAAAATTATAGGGCTTCCCTGGTGGCGCAGTGGTTGGGGGTCCGCCTGCCAATGCAGGGGGCGCGGGTTCACGCCCCGGTCTGGAAGGATCCCACGTGCCGCGGAGCGGCTGGGCCCACGGGCTGTGGCCGCTGAGCCTGCACGTCCAGAGTCTGTGCTCTGCAGCAGGAGAGGCCACAGCAGTGAGAGGCCCGTGTACCGCAAAAAAAATAAGATAAACTTATATAAACAAAAGTAAATTATATTAAAAGCAAATGTAATAACTACTCAAAGGATATTGCTTTTGATTTTACTCCACTTTACTATTGTCCATGCTCTCAAAGTTCTTACTTTTACTGTGTCAGGATAGTGAAAATATTATATAATGATGTACTACTCTACATTTCTTCCCAAATGACATTCAGTGCTCTTGTGTTGGTAGCTTTAAATCAGCTATGGAGGAAATATTTATACCATGGATATTAGTAAACTTAACAAATCAGGATATTTTTTTCCTTTGGCTAGTGAGATGTTAAATAATTATTCATTTTTATATTTGTTTTCTAATATATATTATTTTATAGTTTAAAGGAGCTTTAAATAGGCTACATACTGTCTTCTATTTAAGCCCACTCCTCCAAGGTGGGGAAACTTAACAAAACTGCTAGGTACATAGAAATAAAAACACCAAATTAGGCAAAATGAGGTGACAGAGGAACATGTCCCAAAAGAAGGAACAAGATAAAACCCCAGAAGAAAAATTAAGTGAAGTGGAGATAGGCAATCTACCTGAGAAAGAATTCAAGGTAATAATCGAAAAATTATCAGAGAACTTGGGAGAAGAATGGATGAAAACAGTGAGAAGTTTAAGAAAGAGTTAGAAAAGATAAGGAAGAACCAAACAGAGCTGAAGAGTACAATAACTGAAATGAAAAATACACAAGAAGGAATCAACAGTAAATTAAATGATACAGAGGAATTGATCAGCAAGCTGTAAGACAGAGTATTGCAGGGGTCCCCAATCCCCGGGCTGTAGATCAGTACCAGTCCGCAGCCTGTTAGGAACCGGGCCACACAGCAGGAGGTGAGCCGCAGGCGAATGAGCAAAGCTTCATCTGCTGCTCCCCATCACTCATATTACTGCCTGAACCATTGCTCACATTATCGCCTGAACCAACGCTTCCATTACCGCCTGAACCATCCCCCACATTCATTGCTTGCATCACCACCTGAACCATCCCTCCCCCTGCCCCCTGTCTGTGGAAAAATTATCTTCCACGAAACCAGTCCCTGGTGTCAAAAAGTTTGGGGACTGCTGGGGTAATGGAAATCACTAAGCTGAATAGAAAAGAGAATAAAAAGAAATGGGGACAGTTTAAGAGACCTCTGGGACAACATCAAACATACTAACATTCACATTATTGGGGTCCCAGTAAGATAAGAAAGAGAGAAAGGGGCAGATAGCATATTTGAAGACAATAATAGCCAAAAACTTCACTAACCTGAGAAAGGAAACAGACATCCAGAACCAGGAAACACAGAAAGTCTCAAACAGGATCAACCAAAAAAGGACCACACCAAGACACATTGTATTTAAAATGGGGGAAATTAAAAATAAAGAGAGAATAATAAGGAGCAAGGGAAAAGCAACATATTATGTACAAGAGGACTTCCATAAGGCTATAAGCTGACTTTTTAGTAAACACTCTGCAGGTCAGAAGGGAGTGGCTTGACATATTTAAAGTGATGAAAGAGAAAAAACCTACAACCAAGAATACTCTACCTGGCAAAGCTTTCATTCAGATTTGATGGAGAAATCAAAAGTGTTACAGACAAGCAAAAACTAAGAGTTCAGCACCATCAAACCAGCTTCACAAGAAACGATAAAGGGACTTCTCTAAGTGTAAAAGAATAGCCACAACTAGAAACGTGAACATTATGAAGGAAAAAGCTCATCAGTAAAAACAAATATACAGTAAAGGTAGTATATCAACCATATACAAAGTTAGTAGGAAGCTTAAAAGACAAAAGTAGTAAATTATCTCTATCCACAATAAGCAGTTAAAGGATACACAAAACAAAAAGATGTAAAATATGATATCAAAAACAATAATGATGAGGGGAGGTGAGTAAAATGTGGCTTATTAAAATGCATTTGAAATGAAGATATCCAAAACTTAAAATAATCATATACAAACATATAGATATATGAACCTCAAAACCACAAACCAAAAATCTACAATAGACAAACACACAAAAAAGAGAAAGAAATCCAAACATATAACACTAAAGATAGTCATCAAATCAAAAGGGAAGAAAACAAAAGAAGGAACAAAAAAGAAATACAAAAACAACCCCCAAACAATGAACAAAATGGCAATAAGTAAATATCTATTAATAATTATTTTAAATGTAAATGGAATAAATTCTCTGATCAAAAGACATAGAGTAGCTGAATGGATACAAAAGCAAGACCCATATGTATGCTGTCTACAAGAGACCCACTTCAGAGCTAAAGACACACACAGACTGAAAGTGAAGGGATGGAAAAGGGTATTCTATGTAAATGAAAATGAAAAGAAAGCCAGGGTAGCAATACTTATCTCAGACAAAATAGACTTTAAAATAAAAACTGTTACAAGAGACAAAGAGGAACATTACATAATGATCAAGAGATCAATCCAACAAGAAGATATAACAATTGTAAATATACATGAACCCAACATAGAAGCACCTCAATGCATAAAGCAAATATTAATGAACATAAAAGGAGAAGCTGACAGTAACGCAATAATAGTAGGGAACTTTTACATCCCACTTACATGAATGGACAGATCCTCCAGACAGAAAATCAACAAGGAAGCACTGGCCTTAAATGACATGTTAGACCAAATGGACTATATATATGTGTGTGTATGTGTATATATATAACATTCCATCCAAAAGCAGCAGAATACACATTCTTTTCAACTGCATTCTCTATCCTGGAACATTCTCCAGGATAGATCATGTGATAGGCCACAAAATAAGCCTTGGTAAATTTAAGAAAACTGAAATCATATCAAGCATCTTTTCCAACCACATTATAAGACTAGAAATCAACTAAGAGAAAAAAAAAACACAAAAAACAACTATATTGAGGCAAAACAATATGCTACAGAACAACCAATAGATCACTGAAGAAATAAAAGAAATTTTAAAAATTCCTGGAGACAAATGAAAACAAAAACATGATGATCCAAAAATCTATGGGATGTAGCAAAAGCAATTTTAAGAGCAAAAGCAATACAAGCTTACCTAAGGAAATAAGAAAAATCTCAAATAAACAACCTAACCTTACACCTAAAGGAATTAGAAATGGAAGAACAAACAAAATCCAAATTTACAAGAAGGAAAGAAATCATAAAGATCAGAGCAGAAATAAATTATATAGAGACTAAAAAAAATAGAAAAGATCAACAAAACTAAGAGCTCATTCTTTTGAAAAGGAAAATTGATAAACTTTTAGCCAGACTCATAAAGAAAAAAAGGAGAGAGGGCACAAATCAATAAAATCAGAAGTGAAAAAGAGAAGTTACAACTCATACCACAGAAATACAAAGGATCATAAGAGATTACTACAAACAACCATATGCCAATAAAATGGACAACCCAGAAGAAATGGACAAATTCCTAGAAGGTACAATCTCCCAAGACTGAACCAGGAAGAAATAGAAAATATGAACAGACCGATCACTAGTACTGAACTTGAAACTGTGATTTTAAAACTCCCAACAAACAAAAGTTCAGGGCTGGATGGCTTCACAGGTGAATTCTATAAAACATTTAGAGAAGATTTAACATTTATCCTTTTCAAACTATTCCAAAAAATTGCAGAGGAACGAATGCTTCTGAACTCATTTTATGAGGCCAGCATCACCCTGATACCAAAACCAGGCAAAGATACCACAAAAAAAGAAAATTACAGGCCAATATCAATGATGAACATAGATGCAAAAATCTTCAACAAAATATTAGCAAACTGCATCCAACAATACATTAAAAGGATCAAACACCACGATCAAGTAGGATTTAACCCAGGGGATTCCCACAAAGGGGATATAGAGGGAACATACCTCAACATAATAAATGCCACATATGACAAGCCTATGGCTAACATCATACTTAATGGTGAAAAGCTGAAAGCATTTCCTTTAAGATCAAGAACAAGACAAGGATGTCCACTCTCACCACTTTTTTTTTTTGGCTGCATTGAGTCTTTGTTGCTGTGCACAGGCTTTCTCTAGTTATGGCGAGCAGGGGCTACTCTTCACTGCGGTGCATGCGCTTCTCACTGTGATGACTTTCTCTTGTTGCGAAGCACAGGCTCTGGGTGCATGGGCTTGGTAGTTGTGGCATGAGGGTTCAGCAGTTGTGGCACATGGGCTCTAGGGCATAGGCTCAGTAGTTGTAGAGCACTGGCTTAGTTGATCTGCGGCATGTGGGATCTTCCCGGACCAGGGCTCAAACCCATGTCCCCTGGATTGGTAGGTGGATTCTTAACTACTGCACCACCAGGGAAGCCCACCACTTTTATTCAACATAGTCTTGGAAGTGCTAGCCACAGCAATCAGACAAGAAAAAGAAATAAAAGGAATACAAATTGGAAAGAAAGAAGTAAAACTGTCGCTGTTTCAGATGACATGATACTATATATAAAAAAGCCTAAAGACGCCACCAACAAACTACTAGAGCTCATCAATGAATCTGGTAAAGTTTCAAGACAAAATTAATATATAGAAATCTTTTGCATTTCTAAACACTAACAATGAACTATCAGAAAGAGAAATTAAGCAAATAATCCCATTTAACATTGCAGAAAAAAGAATAAAATACCTAGGAATAAACCTGCCTAAGGAGGTAAATGACCTGTGCTCAGGAAACTATAAGACACTGATGAAAGAAATGGAAGACGACACAAACAGATGGAAAGATATACCATGTTCTTGGATTAGAAGAATCATTATTGTGAAAACAACTATACTACCCAAAGCAATCTACAGATTCAATGTAATCCCTATCAAAATACCAAGGACATTTTTCACAGAACTAGAACTAATAATTTTAAAATTTCTGTGCAAACATAAATGACCGTGAATAGCCAAAACAACTTTGAAAAAAATAACAGAGCTGGAGGTATCATGCTCCCTGACTTTACACTACACTATAAAGCTACAGTAATTGAAACAGTATGGTGCTGGCACAAAAACAGACACATAGATCAATGGAACAGAATAGAGAGTCCAGAAATAAACCCACATGCCTATGGTCAATTAATCCACAAAAAAGGAGGCAAGATTACACAATGGAGAAAAGACAGTCTCTTCAATAAGTGGTGCTGGGGAAACTGCACAGCTACATGTAAAAGAATGAGACTAGAACATTTCCTCACATCCTATGCAAAAATAAGCTCAAAATGGATTAAAGACCTAAAACAATACAACTCCTAGAAGGGAATATAAGCAGATAGATATAGGCTGATTGATATAAATTATATCAGTATTTTGAGGGATCTGTCTCCTAAGGACAAGGAAACAAAAACAAAAATAAATAAATGAGACCTAATTAAACTTAAAAGTTTTTGCACAGCAAAGGAAACCACTGACAAAATGAAAAGGCAACCTACTGACTAGGAGAAAATATTTGCAAATGATATGACCAATAAGTAGTTAATATCTAAAGTATATAAATAGCTGATATAACTCAATAACAACAAAAAAACAAACAACCCAATTTAAAAATGGGCAGAAGACTTGAATAGACACTTTTTCAAAGAAGTCATATAGATGGCCAACAGGCACATGAAAATATGTTCAACATCCCTAATCATCAGATAAATGTAAATCAAAACCACAATGAGATATCAACCTCACACCTGTCAGAATGGCTATCATTAAAAAGACCATAAATAACAAATGTTGGCAAGGATGTGAATAAAAGCGAACCCACGTGCCCTGTCGGTGGGAATGTAATTTGGTGGAGCCACTGTGGAAAACAGTACAGAGCTTCCACAAAAAAAATTAAAAATAGAACTACCATATGGATCCAGCAATTCCACCCCTGGGTATACAACCAAAGAAAATGAAAACACTAATTCAAAAAGATACATAGGGCTTCCCTGGTGGCGCAGTGGTTGAGAGTCCGCCTGCCGATGCAGGGGACACAGGTTCGTGCCCTGGCCCGGGAAGATCCTGCATGCCACGGAGCGGCTAGGCCCGTGAGCCATGGCCACTGAGCCTGTGCGTCCGGAGCCTGTGCTCCGCAATGGGAGAGGCCACAACAGTGAGAAGCCCGCGTACCGCAAAAAAAAAAAAAAAAAAAAGATACATATACCTCAATGTTCATAGCAGCATTATTTACAATAGACAAGATATGAAAGTAACCTAAGTGTCCATCAACAGATGAGTAGGATAAAGATGTCATATATATATGTATATATATATACATATATATGTATATATATTATGGAATATTACTCAGCCATAAAAAAAGAATGCAATGTTGCCATTTGCAACAACATGGAGGGTGTTATGCTTAGTGAGATAAGCCAGACAGAGAAAGACAAATACTCTAACTTATCACTTATATGTGGAATCTAAAAAATAAAACAAATGAACAAATATAACAAAACATAAACAGACTCACAGATACAAAGAACAAACTAGTGATTACCAGTGGGGAGGGGGAACGGGGAGCAGCACAGATGTGGATAGGCAATTTAGAGGTACAAATGACTATGTATACAATAAACAAGCTACAAGGATATAGTATACAGCACAGGGAATATAGCCAATATTGTATAACTTTAAATGGAGTATATAATCTATTAAAATTTTGAATCACTATGTTGAACACCTGCAACAAATATAATATTATAAATAAATTATACCTCAGTAAATATAATATTATATTTATATATTAATATATAATATATTATATATAACTATATATAATTATATATATATTATATATATAATATATATATTATATATATAATATATATAATATATATATTATATATATAATATATTAATATATGTTATTTATATATATTTATATATATTATAATATTATAAATAAACTATACCTCAGTAAACAAATCTTAATAAAAACTGATCCTTAAGTGTGAAATAAACTTTTTAAAAATGCTATATACTAAGAGAAATGGTAGGTTTAGTGTCCATCCAACCTATTACTGGGTTCAACAAATAGATGTGATCACAAGCATGTGGTAGTTCACATTCAAGGTAAAGAGAAGGTACAGACAAGACCTTAAAAATCCACTCAGGTGCAGATGCAGATGACCTTATGTAGGCTCTCTAAGTTCTCTTTATGCACTATTGGCTCATGCTCCCTACCCAATCATAAAGCAGTTTTTTCCTATTTTTTCCAAAATACCACCCACCAAGTTCTAATAATAACGTCATACATTTGAATAGTGCTTGATGGATTACAAAGCATTTTTATACACAGTATCTCTCAATATTAGCAAAGACCTCATGAGGCAGGTATTATCAGCTAGAAGACTGTCTCCCATTTTGTGTCTGAGACTTGCAGACCAGATTGTTTCCTCATAGCTTTTGTTAATTTAGACTCCAATTCCAACCCGCTCCACCTCTGTAATTTCAGACTAAGGAGTTTTAATCTTTTTGTTGGTCCTCATCTGGAAACCTCTCCATCTCTAGTGATTTTCAGTTGCCCTAAAGTTACTTTTTAAAAGGCTTATTTATACTGTGGGAGAAAAGAAAAGATAAAACCCTGCTTTTAACAAAGAAGCTATCAAAATTGGCAAGCTAGTTTGTTTTCTGATGAAGACGGTCACTGTAAGAGGCAGTAAAATGAGAAATTGATTTTTAAAATTCTTTTTTCGCTGCAGTAGAAAATTATCATTAGAGTAACAATCATTTCAGCTACAGAACACAATGAAATTGTATTTACTTCATCAGGAAAGGTCTATATCTGCCCAGCAAGGGGCCATTAAAGTCAGAGGGCTGAGTGCATTCACAGCAGTAATGAATGCAGGTGTTCTTCAAGCAACAATAAATTTTAGCCTAAAATCTTAAGGAAAATCTCTATGGAAAACCTTGTCTTGCTACTGACTTTTGTCTCATCTCTCTCAAAATATATTTAAACAGGCTGCCTGCCTCCCATTTACTTAGTCCTCTACCCTTTGACATCTGATATCCATCGTCTACCTTATCTTCCCTCTTACATGTCACAGCGATGCCTAATCATCAACTTTAATGACTCTTCCTGATTTTCTAGCACCCACAGGCATATGGTTTCCATATCAATCCTTTCAGTCCAACTTCTCTCCAAACTTCTATTTCATTCTGACTTCTGGACATCTCAATGCGGAAATCACAGGGGCACTTCAAACCCAATATATCCAAAAGAGAAATAACATTAATTGAATATATTTATTTCAGGTGTATGCTCAATAACATAACTAAAAATGGAATCACTTTCTTTGCCTGTGGCTCTTAGACTTATTTTCCTTGTATCTGTATTCCTTTTCTACTAATGGAATCACCATCTTCTGAGACAGACACTCTTTTCTCTCTCTCAACTCCATATCCTAATCAACCACCAAAGCATGTCAATTGAACCTATGAAGCAAAACTCCTATCCATACATCCATCCATTCATTTATCCCTTCTTCTCTATTCAAATTTAAATGTCTCCAATACTGTCAAGTCATTATTTTTTCTTCATAGTGCCAAGTTTGTTTTATTTTGACTATTCTATAGCAAGCGTAATGAAAAATTTTAAAGGTAAAAAAAAAAAGATAGTTAACTACACAGTTAACATTCCCTTCCAGTGTAGGCCCAGTATACATAATTTTATACAATTTAACTATAGTAAACATTTAATTTTAAAGCCTGTCTTGATTATAAGAATCACATTCATATTTATCCATGTCAGTCTTTGTAGCTATCTTTAAATGAAAATATCATATTTCATCCAAATGATGTATTAAACATTTCACTATTATGAGACTCTTAGGTTGTTTCCAGTGTTACATGTTTAGAGATAATGCTGCAGGAATATTCACACACATGGGATTTTTTTCTTCCTTTGAATTACTTCCAATGAATATTTTAAAGAGTGAGTTAGGTCCAAAAGTTTACATTAATATATTTTTTCTAGCCATCTATTACTACATTATTTTCCCAAAGATTCATAACCATTTTCAAAGTATTAGTTTGTCAGCTTCACCACAACCTTTCAAGAATGAGCACTATGTTGGCTTAAGTGTGAAGTTCATGATGACTAGTAAGTGTATAAGGTTGTGCAACCAACACCACAATACAGCTTTACTACATTTCTAGTATCCTCCAAATTTCGGTTCATTCACCAGTTGAACATTTGGGTTGTTTCCAGGTTTTCAGTTATTATTAAAAATTCTGTTATGAACATTTACATACATGTTTTTGTGTGAGCATATGCTTTTACATACCATAGGTAGACAACTAGGAGTGGAATTTCTCAGGTGTGTGGTGAATTTATGTTTAATGTTTTAGAAATTGTCCAAATACTTTTTAAAGTGACTACATCATTTTACATTCCTACCAGCAGTGTTTAAGAATTCCAGTTTCAAAACATCTTCATCAACACTTGATACTGTCTTTTTTATTATGATGGATGAGTAGACATATCTTATGTTTGTTTTAATTTGTATTTCCCTAGTGGTTAATGATTTTAAGGATCTTTAGTCATGCTTATTAGCCATTGTATACCTTCTTTGGTGAAAAGTCTTTTCAAATCTTTTGCCAATTTTTAAATGGATTGTTTAATTGAATTGTAAGAGTTCTTTATATATCCTAGGTACAAGTACTTTATTGGTTATATGATCTGCAAATATTTCTTCCAGTATGTAACTTGTATTTTCACATTCTTAATGGTGTCTTTTGAAACACAAATGTTTTTAATTTTGATAAGGTTAAATTTATCCATTTTTTCTATGTATTGTACTTTTGGTATTGTATCTAAGAATTCTTTGCCTAACGCAAGGTGGCAAAGATTTTCTCCTATGTTTTCTTCTAGAACTTTTATAGCTTTAGCTTTTACATTTGGAGCTATGATTCATTTTGAGTTAATTTTGGTATATGGTTTGAGGAAGGGATAAGGATACCTGATGGCCTCAGCACCATCCGTGGAAAAGATTATCCCTTTTCCCAGTGAACTGTTTTAGCACCTTTGTTGAAACACAGGTGATCATAAATGTAAAGTTTATTTCTAGATTCCAAATTCTACTCTACTGATCTATATGTCTATCCTTGTGCTAATTCCATACTTTCTTGGTACCTATGGCATTATAGCAAGTTTTGAATTCAATTAGTGTAAGTCATCCAACTTTTATTCTTTTTGATATTATTGTAAATAAAACTGGTTTCTTAATTTCATTTTTTGGATTTTTTATTGCTAGCGTATAAGAATAGCATTGATTTTTGTATATTGATCTTGCATCCTATTATCTTGTTAAATTTGTTTATTAATTTTGGTAATTTGTAGATTCCTTGCTATTCTACACACAGAATCATTTCATCTGCAGATAAAGATAGCTTTACTTCTTCCTCTCCAATCTGAATGCCTTTAACTTCCTCCCTTCCTCCCATCCATCCTTCCTTTTCTTCTATTTCTTCCTTCCTTCCTTTCTTCCTTCCTTCCTACCCTCCTTCCCTCCTTCCTTCCTTTGTTTCTTTCTTCCAAATCTTAGGGGTAAAACATCTAGTTTTTCACCACTGTGATGTTAGCTGTGGGTATTTCATAGATGCTCTTTATCAGGTTGAGGGAGTACCTTTCTACTCCTCGTGTACTGAGAGTCTTTATCATGGTTGGGTGTTGGATTTCTTTAATGCCTTCTCTGCATCTATTAAGATGATCATGTGGCCTCTGTACATTATTCTATTAAAATGGTAATATTACATTAATTAATTTTTGGATGTTAAAACCATACATTCCTGAGATAAATTCCTTTTGGTCATGGTGAATAACTATTTTTATATGTTGCCAGATTTGGCTTGTTAATATTTTGTTGAGAAGGTTTGTGTTTATGTTCATAAGACATATTGGTCTGTTGTTTTCTTATATCTTACATTGTCTTTGTTATTAAAGTATTATTAGTCTCATAGAGTGTTCTCTGTTTGTTTGATGTGTTCCCTCTTTTTCCATTTTTAAAGAGTTTTGTGCTATTATTGTCATACATATCACATCTATATATGTTATACACTCAACAATACATGATTATAATTCTTCATTCAATCTTGTGTCTTTTAAGGAAGTTAGGAGAAGAAATGATAAAGGGGTACATTTAATAGTCTTTGAATACATGTATTTACTATTCTTATGTCCTTCTTTTCTTCCTGGGGATTCAAGTTAAATCTAATGCCATTTCCTTTCATCCTGAAGGACTTCATTTAATATATCTTATAAAGCATGTCTGCTAGCAACCAATTCTTCCATTCTTTGTTTATTGGGAATGTTTTTACTTTACTTTCATTTGTGAAGGATAATTTTGATTTATATAGGCTCCTTGGTTGAATTTGGTTCAATAGAATTTTGCTTTTATTTTTATCACTTGGAATATGTCATTTCATTGTTTTCTGGCCTCCATTGTTTCAGATGAGAAGTAGGCCTTTAATTGTATCAATAAGCCTATTAGCAATTTTTTCTTTCAGACTTCACAATTTTCACTTTGTCTTTTACTACATAAATGTTTCTTCATTCTTCTCTCTGTTCTCTGTTCAGATTAGATCTTTTCTATTAATTATCTTCAGGTTCACTTATGTTTCTTCTTCCATCTTAAATCTGTTGTTTAGTCTCTCTAGTGAATTTTTTGTATTTCAGTTACTATACTTTTCAGTTCCAGAATTCTTATTTAATTCTGTGTTATAATTTCTGGCTCCTTATTTGTTGAATCATTATTTTCATACTCTCCTTTAATTCTTTAAATAGTTCCATTCAGTTCTTTGAACATGCATATAGCTTCTTTGAAGTCTTGGTCTGCTAAATCCAATATTTGAGGACACTGAGACGCAGTTTCCATTGACCGCTTTTTTTTTCCTAAGTATGGAAAACACTTTACTTTTTCTTTGTATGCTTAACATATTTTGTTGAAAACTGGATATTATAGATAATAGAATCAGAATCATAGTAACTCTGGATACCGATTTTCCACCCTTGAAGGTTACTGTTGTTTGTTTGTTTATACCTTGCCTGAGGGAAATCTGTGAATTCTGTCTCCCTCACTGTGTGTGGTCATGTTGCCTCTGTTAAGTTGTATTTCTTTTAACTTTTATTTTTAAGACTGGATTCTTAGGAGCCACTCCTGTGTCTACTGTCTACATAGTTTGGATGTCAGTCAATGATAGGGCAAAGGATGTGATCAAACACCTCAAGCCAATAAGGCTTCCTTCCTCTGCCAGTGAATATACATGTAGGTAGGGGAGTCCATTCAAAGTTCACATTGTTTAAATCTGCATAGTATTTTGCTTGCTGTTAGGCCTTTATTGTCTCCTCTGCATGTGCAAACAACCTCAATTGTCCAGGAGTATGTGGATAGTTTGGGCCCTCTCTGGTCTTTGCTATATCCCAGTCAGAAATATGCTTGCATTAATCACAGCTGTAACCTCAAGCTACTAGAGATGGTGGCCTTCCCCATTCACCCTACCACTGAGACTGTCACTTCCATGACAATGCTGATAGGTGTGGGCATCATCAGTTAATCCAAATCAAATGAATCCCCTTTGACTGCAGCAGTACAGCTGTGGGTCCTCGAGAGCCTGCCTTGCCCTGGTAGAAGCACCATGCCAACAGAGCTGTGGGGGAAGGAGAGGATATTAGAGGACCTCCAAGTGAAAAGGTCACAAACTGTCACTATTCTTACCTGAAGTTCTGCAGGTTTTTAAGTATAAATGCTTCTCAGATTATTGTATAACTTAGGCCAATTTCTAGAGCACTGAAATTGTTATTTTTGCCAATTTTGTCAAGTTTTAGAGCTATCTTTTAGGGAGAGAATTTGCCAACCTCCTCATTTAGCCACAGGTAGCCTGTATTTTTAATTTCTCATTTTTGTTTCATTTAGCATTTTTAATTATTATAAAGGTTGAACTTTTTTATTTGTGTTTCCCATTGAGTGAATTTTCCACTCTCCAATTTTGCTCTTATTCATCTTTCTCATCTCTGTGAACAATTATTATAGATATTAAATCTTTGCCTATATATTTGAGGTATTAATCAATTATTTTTCTTATATTATCTTTTCTTGTTAAATATTCTTTGTTTATTTCACTCATCTCTCTTTTTTAAAAAAATATTTATTTATTTATTTGGCTGCCTTGGTCTTAGTTGTAGCACGCAGGCTTCTCTCTAGCTGTGGTACATGAGCTCAGTAGTTGTAGCACATGGGCTCTGTAGTTGTAGCATGTGGCACGTCTAGTTGTGGCACGCAGGCTCTCTAGTCATAGTGCACGGGATCTCTAGTTGTGGTGTGCGGGCTCTAGAGCACAGGCTTAGTTGTCCCACAGCATGTTCCCCGACTAGGGACTGAACCCATGTCCCCTGCATTAGAAGGCGGATTCTTAACCACTGGACCACTAGGGAAGTCCTTATATTATCTTTATAATTTTTCCTCAGAGGCTTTTTATTTCAAGTTTTAGAGTGTTTTCTGGTGGTTAAACCTGAGAATGTTTCCCAGTTACACTTTACTAAAACCAGTTTTAGTGGCTTCTCAACAATCCCCCAATCTCTCACCTCCAGCCAACTTTATACAGTACTTTTTTTATACAAACAAAATATTCATTGTTTAATGAATTAAATTATTTGTAATAGGAAATTGAAATAAAAGGCAAAATTAGTGAAATCAAATTGAAGAATATAATACAGTTTTATTTATTATATTTATTGCACTATCCTTTGCATTTGACAAAGTAACACCAGGAGGTTCTAGCAGAATAATAAACGAAGACATTTGTAATTTGGCAATATAATTAACATATCCCAAAATGTTAAATTATTTCAGAAATTTGGATTAGATATGCTCTGTCCACCTCTTCCATCTCATTTTCCCTTGAAATGGCTTCCTTCATGGTTGGCAAGCTTTAGTCCAGGCTTCATCTGAAACGGTTGCTGAATGAGTACCACATGAAATTGGTAGCTGGACAAGGGATAGGAGCTCAAGTGGAAACCTGATCCCCATTTGCAGGTCAAGGCAGCCATAATGGAGAGGACGAGGTGGGGCCCCACAAGGATCTTCACACTGATAACAGGGCTTGCTGCTTGAGGTAATCAGCCTATAGCTAACTTACCCTATCATTGGATTTCCGGGCAGCATGCTGATGACAGCTCAATACCCCTACCCTCCAGTGCACTACCAGGAAGCAATCCACCTAGGAGGCTGTTGGGATAAATGTCTTGTGAGCTAAGAAGCTATAACATTACAAATGCATATTGAAGGAAGATGATACAGAAATGGCATGTGCAAACAAACAGATGGGTCAGCAGGAACCTCAGAGAAAAGAAAAGAAAAGAAAGGAATAATGTACAGTTTTATGATACAGTCTTGGCTGAAAGAGATTCTGACTGTTGCAGCTGAATTATCTGGTCATGAAAAAGGTATTAGCAGTAGTAGGCAGAGACAGCCCATCCAGCTCTCTACTCTAATCGTAGGCTCTCCATAGGGAGATGGCACCCAATATACATTGAGAAGCAACAACATAAGAAGCTATGAGAACAGGCATCATGATGTATTGGGTTGGCCCAAAAGTTCATTTGGGTTTTTTGTAACGTCTTATGGAAAAATCTGAACAAACTTTTTGGCCAGCCCAATATTAGGCAGTGTGTGTGTGTGTGTGTGTGTAGGCATGTATATGTACACACACACACACACACACATATATATATATATATTACATGGCAGATATTGTCAACTGAATTTTACATGTAAAGATAAGGAAGCTTAGTTATAACTGCTACTCTTGTCCTCTAGTTCCAAGGCCTATGTGTTTCCACTATGACAATTTTTCTAAATCTTCATTAGGTGTCTTAAAACTGTGAAGATTTCATTAACATCCAATTGCTGGAACAGTTATACCCCTCTTTCTAAATAATCCTTTGGCTTTCAGGAATAAATTTTTCATGAATGGGGTAACATGTGCTATAGTCATTCAGGTAAGATTTTTCCCACTCAAGGCAGACAGTGTTTATAGCATATTTAGGCCAGATGGAAACAGGCAAGGAATCTAACCCAGGTCTTATTCTACACATCAACCATGTTGGACTACATGCCAAGGAACTGATTGCCAAAAAGAAAGCTAAGCGTTAGAGATATGATTGCTGTAGGAACTACGTCTAGTCCAAGGGACTCCTTAGCCCGTGAATGAGTCATAAGAGAAACAAACAAACAAAAATGAATCATCCCTTATCATGCCACGGCTATCTGAAGAAAATCACCAGCCTGAAAAAGAACAGCCAGTGTTTGGCTTTCTTAATAATTAAGTAGGAGTGACTGTGTGGCTATTCCAAGTGACTTGGGTCATTAATATGGGGGAAACTTTTTCAATATAAAAATCTCTTGGCTGGCTAGCTATAAATACTATCTCAACTAGGAGTGACATAAGCCGAAACCAGATTCTCCTTCTCTATAAATATGTTCAAATTGCCCAAAGTCCATCTACACTGTCAAAGTGAAGCAGAAATGGGGCCAAGATTTCAGTGACTCAGGCAAAGTTTCCTGAGACATTTTTTCCTCCACATCAGAATCATTTCCTTTGTTCCAACTGCCTTCATTTCCCACTTTGTTCTAGAAGCGAAGACTGTTTGGGGACAGAGCAAGGAGCTGAAATTTTCAAGGTATGATGGGGAGTGAGGGGGAAGGGAAATCCATATGTGAGAACACATGCATGTATGAACATGCATGTGTAAGTCTGGTGTGTAGGTTGGGGAAGAGTCGTAGTCTGAAAGAAGATGTCAAAAATAAAGATCATATCAGTTACAAGGAAAAGCTCAGGAACCAATCAGGCAAGAACTAGAAAATTGGTCTAGAAGTTAAGAAATCTGATCCTTAGTCCCACCCGCAATAAGGCTTTGAACAAGTCAATTGTTCCTGACCTCTGCCTTCCTTTTTCATAAAGTTTTCAACATCCACACAGGGATGTTGAAAATAAAATTAAATAACAGATAGGAAAAGGATGTGAAAAGTAATAAAAAGCTTTATTATTGCGAGACAGGCCAAGAACTGTTTAAAAATTCAGATGAACCTAAAATAAACTAAGCACAGTAACTCAGGCCAGCACCATTGCAATAAGCCATCACCTGGGAAAGTCATCTCCTGATAGTGGGATAAATATTTAGAAGTAACACATTTGAAAGTGTTGCCCCAAGACATAATAAATGGTCATAATGATTAATTTGGGGAATGAGAACTTCGAATTGGATTCTGTGAGAACAGAGGACCTATAAGCACTTTATACAAATATTTCTGTTTAATATATGAGGCTCAGCAGGGAAGCAATGCCCATGTTCTAGTAGAGTGAAAAAATCAGATTCTTATTCTAGGATAAAAACAAAATAAAATAGGAGCTATGCTTTATGTTGTGCTGCCTGCTTGAAATTAGACTTGACAACATTCAATAAAGCAAGTAAATTTCATTTGCCAAATGGCAGTGCTCTCCCACTAGCTGTGTGTGTCTCTATCACGCCTTGGAGACGGACATGCCTAGTAGGATGAACATAAAAGATGGTCAACGTATCTCCTTAGGTTTTAGCAACAACCAGGGGAGATGCAGAATAAGTGTAGCAAGGTGTCCAACAGGAAATGAAAACTTAGGGAGCTCCGTTTCTTTTTCCTTTTTCTTTTTTTTCACAAGAGAGGTGCTACTGTCATGCATTTTAGATTGCTTTTCCAGGAATGAACTGGGCCAAACAGTCGCATTTTCACAACCTCTGTAAGTGCTCCTGGGATCCTGGGCCAGCTCACCAACAGTAAAAGAAAACACAGTGAGGCCAAGCTTCGTGGTTTTTCAATGCATCCTCCCCATACGAGGGCCACTCTCTAGGATTCCTAGAGATGTGAACTTGTGCTGTGAGTGAAATCTTTGACAAACGTCTAATGTGTTTATGAAACAAAAACAAAGGTAAAAGACACCAAATACTAATTTTGTAAACAGAAACAGACATCAAAACCAGTCTGTGAATTTTACTATAGCCATGAGCTGAGATTTGCTCCCCAGCTGGCATATATGCAACAAATCCAATATTAGAGTCTATCCATTTAGATACTTAAATATTGGGTTGACTGTGACATCTACGTAGCCAGCCACAACAAGGGCATGTCCTCCAAAATATCGAGTGAACAGAGCCATATACCTCATATGCCCCAGTGCCTCCTAAAATCAGGCTATTAATAAAGGTTTGATTTGAGGTTGAGGAACAAAAAAGAAAAAAAAAACTGCAAAGAAATTGTGATCTAGAGCATCTTATATATCGCACTTCAGGAGATTGAAAACAGTCAAACTTCTCAAATGCTGTGAAAACCATGGGGCTACTAGGATAATCTGTAGATATCTGATACCTATGGCTGGACATAACTCATCCTACCTGAAAAATCTTTGGTAATTTACCTGAAGAGTCACTTACTCTGTTTTCTACTCTCACGTTTTGCTGTTTGGCTTTTATAAGGGGCACTCTGTAACTAGCCCAGTTTATTTTTAAAGCTTCTAAGTACTTTCTCTTCCCCAGTCCCTACTATTTCTTCTGTGCCACTGCGGAAAAGCTGTTGTGTTATGAACACATGGCCCTGCTCTGTATATCCAGCTGCCTGGGAAAATGCTCAGCTCATCTATATTTAATGTGTCTTTCCTGCTGATCCTTCAGGGTGCAAATCTCCCCCACCACATCTAATAAGCATGATGGATTATATTCAGTTTAGCTAATGCCAGCCTATAACTAATTACAGCAGCATCCTCAAAGCAGGCTGGAGTTACAGCCTTGTCAGAATGTCCTTTATAAACAGCCTGTTTCTGGGGATTTACACAGCAAGTATAGGTGAATTCAATCGTAAATATGAGAAGAGGGTATAATGACTAAGCAGCCAACACTAGGAGCTTTGAGACCTAACTATTAAGGGAAGGAGGACTGTGGATCCTTGGAGTAAATGAAGAAGAATGAACATTGCAACATTCCAGAGGGGCCAGCTGACCATTTACTCATGTCATACTAAGTGTTATGCCAGGGAAATCTGGCAGCCAGCAGGCTGCTCACACGTCAAGAAAAGACTCACAATGACGTGGACAAGCTACTGTTTCACCATTCCAAGTGTGACCCTGGGCAAGGTACCCTCTCTGAACATTAGGTATCCCGTTGGAAGATGGGGTGGCAGCAGAGTTTGGTGGAAAGAACACTGACTCAGTAGTCAGACAGATGTGGATTCCAAACCTGGCTCCACCTCTGGGGGCTCTATGAGAGAGGAAGCTACTTAGCCTTTCTAAGCCTTGGTTTCCTCATCAGCAAAACAGAAATAATCACAACTACCCTGCACAACTGGGAGGATGCAGAGTGAAAATGTTTATGAAGCACTGGCACAGTGCCCAACACATATTAGGAGCTCAGTAGGTGATAACTATTATTGGTTCCAAGATCCATATTCCAACCATTTTGATTATGAGAAACAAAAATGAGATTTCATGTGGAAAAAAGCTATGGTATGGTAAAAACTTGAAGTGCTTAAAGCGCTATAATATGGAGTTTAGTTAGAATTCTACAATAACCTGGACAACCTATATTTTGTTATACCAACATGGATTATGGGAAAACAGGCAAGATAACTATGTGGGATGCTCCCCAAAAGTCCTTGCTCTGGCCCCTACTGCAAGCAGCTTTGGGCAGGAAAGAGCTCTCTGCAGGAGGCACCCCTTTGTCTTGTCACTAACCTTAAAGCAGGTACCCCCATGCTCTACTCACCTCTGGTCCTAGCACACCTTTCAGATCTTTCAATCACATAATACCTTGTCTAACCGGTTGGTTCTTTCTGTAGATCACAGAAGTAGAAATGAAGAATAAGTAATTAACAGATGACTAGATCTCTTCCCTAGCTTCCAGTTCAGTAATCTCGCGAACAAACTGTGAACAAGACAGCATCTACGAGCCTGCACGACAAGCCTGCACACAGTGGGGGACGGCGATGACTCTGACCCCCTATATCAATGATTAACTGAGATTACTTCCCTTTTTCCCTTTAAAAATTTTCATGGCTAAGCAGAATCTTCGGAGGTGTTTTTTGGGGAACACTGAGTCCACCATCTCCCCAGAGTTCCAGCGTTCTGATTAAAAGCAACTTTCCTGTCAACTCTCCTACACTGTTGGTGGGAATGTAAGTTCGTGCAGCCACTATGGAAAACAGTATGGAGGTTCCTCTGAAAACTAAAAATGATCCAGAAATTCCACTCCTGGGAATATACCTGGACAAAACTGTAATTCAAAAAGATACATGTACCCCTATGTTCACAGCAGCACTATTCACAATAGCCAAGACATGGAAACAACCTAAATGTCCGTCGACAGATGAATGGATAAAGAAGATGTGGTACATATATACAATGGAGTACTACTCAGCCATGAAAAAGAATGAAATAATGCCATTTGCAGCAACATGAATGAACTAGAGATTATCATACTAAGTGAAGTAAGGAAGAGAAAGAGAAATACCATATGATATCACTTATATGTGGAATCTAAAATATGGCACAAATGAACCTATCTACAAAACAGAAATAGACTCATAGACAGAGAACAGACTTGTGGTTGTCAAGCGGAAGAGGGGGCAGGAGAGGGATGGACTGAGAATTTGGGGTTGGTAGATGCAAACTGTTACATTTAGAATGGATAAACAACAAGGTCCTGGTGCATAGCACAGGGAACTGTATTCAGTGTCCTGTGATGAACCATAATGGAAAAGAATATTAAAAAAGAATGTCTGTATGTGTATAACTAAGTCACTTTGCTGTACAGCAGAGATTGGCACAACGTTGTAAATCAACTCTACTTCAATTTAAAAAGAAAGCAACTTTCATTTCTACCAACATTTGCCTCTCTTGAGTATCGATTTTTGAGCGGCAAGCAGCAGGACCTGATTCAGTAACACTACTGGACAGGATGATATAAAATCAATTCCCATTGCTGGAGTTAAAGTCTAGGACGAACGTTGTGTGTACCGTAATCAAAAGGCTACCCTAGGGCTTCCCTGGTGGCACAGTGGTTGAGAGTCCACCTGCCGATGCAGGGGACGCGGCTTCGTGCCCCGGTCCGGGAAGATCCCACATGCCGTGGAGCGGCTAGGCCCGTGAGCCATGGCTGCTGAGCCTGCGCGTCTAGAGCCTGTGCTCCACAACGGGAGAGGCCACAACAGTGAGTGGCGCGCATACCGAAAAATAAAAAAAGGCTACCCTAAGTTCAGAGCCCTTCACGATCCAGCCCCACTCCACCTTTCAAACCTCATCTCCCAATTCGTTCCTCACACACTATGCTCTTGTCCTCTACAGGGCAGCTCCCCGGGCCCTGAACACACCATGCTGCTCATACTCCAGACTGTGGCTGTCCTAGAGGGTCTGTCTTTACTCCTACCTCCTGATACTACGTTTCCCCTGGTTAAACTTCCTCATCTTCGGCATTCCTGACCCCTCTCTAAGAGGGACCAGCCTCAAGACATGCTTCCTCAGATGGTCCTCAACCAACACAGGCCATCTTTTATTCTGGGACACCTCTGCTTCCTCTGAAAAGTTTAAAAATCTAAACATATTCTATATGCTTTCCACATTTGAAGCTCTACTTAGTAAACTATGGCTCAAGGAGCTCTATTATCAATATTAGCTAAATCATATCAACAGATGTCAAAGGTAGGCTAAGCCCCACCCTGATATGTTATGACATTCAAGTCCTTAGTGGACTGTTGGCATCACAATTTAGAATCATCCTCGCTACATCAGTGGAGGAAAATCTGCTTGGTTACAGTGTCATCTGTCAAAACCAGACTTCTCCCTTAAGGCACAGGCCATCTGCCACCTCCGCCATGAAATCCCCCCGTGTCCATCTAACAATGCCTTCCTCTGCACTCTCAGAGCACTTTGCAAGGACCTCTGCATCCACTTGTTCACTTTCCCAACATTTGAGGGTGCATTTAACTTATGTAAGGGGCTCTTGGGCAACTAAAGATTCAAGGTCCCCCTGACCTACCAGCAGAGGTTGATGCAAATACCAACCACTGGATCAACAAATTGGTGAAGAGCAGGCACTTGAAATCCAACAGTGAGAATGTCAGCTCCACTCCTTAACAAACTGTCACTCTAAGCGTCAATCTCCTCTCCTTTAAAATGGGAGTAAGACTCCTTCGTTGAGTTGTGAAGATAAAATGAACTGGATGATGAGTATAATCAGTTAGCCCAGCACATGCCTGGCACATGGTAAGTGCCCAAGAAGTAGTAGCTATTTTATGGTGTAATTGTTCTTATCACCACTACAAGACAAAGAGATGTGTGCAGTGGAGCAAGGCACAAAGAGCAAAGGCAGCAAGGACTCACTCTGCTTTGTTTGCTCACCTTGCCTCTCTGAAGCTCAGTAAGTGTTCCTTGATTCAAATTTGGAGGGGTGGTGAAGAACTCAGGGAAGACAAGGCTGAGAGAGAGAAGGGGAGCCAAGGTAGCCAGTAGGTCAAAGTTCAAAGACATTCCAAGATGGAGGAAAACAGGGAAGAAGCAGATAAGGCCTGGAAGATTAGTGAGGCCACTACCAGCCCGACAGGAAAGTTTCCAAGTGGTCTGAGGCGACTCCAAATGCTAGTCAGGAGCTGGGCTGGCTACAGAAAAAACCAGCTGAGGAGGGTGTTAAAATGAGTTTCAGAACTCAGATTCAATAGATTGGGGTAGAGCCTGAGAATATGTATTTTCAACAGGCAACCTAGGTGATTTTTAAAAACTTTTTGTTAGAGTATAGTTGATTTACAATGCTGTGCTAGTTTCGGGTGTACAGCAAAGTGATTCAGCTATATGTAGCTATTCTTTTTCAGATTATTTTCCATGATAGGTTATTACAAGATATTGAGTATAGTTCCCTGTGCTCTACAGTGGGACTTCTTGTTACCTATTTTATATTTAGGAGTGTGTATATGTTAATCCCAAACTCCTCATTTATCCCTCCCTCCCCCTTTCCCCTTTGGTAACCATGAGTTTGTTTTCTATGACTGTGACTTTCTGTTTTGGAAATAAGTTCATTTGTATCAGTTTTTTAGATTCCACATGTAAGTGGTATCATATGATATTTCTTTGTCTGACTCACTTCACTTAGTATGATAATCTCTAGGTCCGTCCATGTTGCTGCAAATGGCATTATTTCATTCTTTTTACAGCTGAGTAATATTCTGTTATATATATACACCACATGTTCTTTACCCATTCATCTGTGGATGGACATTTAGAACAAGCAACCTAGGTGATTTTAATGTGCAGTCACGTTATACCCAGCACCAAAAAGCAGAATGAGCCCTCAGCACTGCCTTTCTGATGTGGCCTTTAGAGCTGGCTCTGTGCAAAATCTCTCCAGCAATTGGAGCCTCTCGTTTTTAGCCAAGGCTCCATAAGGGGCTGAGTGTGAATGATCATCAGGTGGTTCAAGTCTGTAACCTCAAGAATAAAGATGAGCTTCACAATAGCAATACTTCCTGAAGCCAAGCATTCTTGTGGGGTTAGTAATTGGTTTTAGATCATTTCCAAGGCTAACAACAACAACAAAAATAATAATAGCAGTACGAGTTACCAAGTGCCAGCAATGTGCCAGGCACTGCACTAGTCTATATGTTATCTAATTTAACCTCCTCAACCTCCTGCAAGATAGACACTGCCCTCATTAAAGGTAAGAAAACCAAGGTTCAAAGAGGATACCTAATGTGCCCAAGGCCACATAGCTAGTAACAGACAGAATCAAGCAGGCATTAGTTCGTGATAAAAGGTGCTGCTGTTTGACTGAATGACAATTCTCTCTGCCAATCTCAGGCCACCCCTTTTCTGCAGACCTGGCTTGAAACCATCCACCTGAAGAAATTATATTTTTTTCTAAAATTCTCAAAGCACTAAACACAGAGCTCCATTTCTGGTGCTATTCAATCCATAACCAGTGAATAAACACAAGTGAGGTAGTACGTTTCTGTCATACCTTTTGCCAAAGAGCACAAAACACATTCATATTTACTACCTCATCTGTTCTAGTGGTTGCTTTCAAAACACACACACACACACACACACACACACACACACACACACACTTTTATTGGATTGAGACATAAATAAGGGGTTCTGTAAAACATCTGAAATGACATCTTTTACAAGGTCCCATTCTTTCCTCTAAGTGTTACCTTGCTGTTTGTTGCTGTCTCTATTGAAATAGAATCTTTTCATTTTTATACATCCGTTTCAAAGAAGTCTGGTTATACAAAAACGTAACTAAAAAAAGGAATTCTCCTCTATGGCTTAGCACTCTTTATCTTCTATTTTTTTCATTATGCTTCACTTTAATGTGGTTTCATCTCTCTTTCCTAAATAGCCCCAAATGGTCTGCCAATCTGTTTGCAACACACCTAAACCTACACTCACTATTGGCACTGCTTTCATGGGTACATCTTTGGACCATTGGGACCATCTCCAGCACCGCCATCCATGTCTCTGAGGCAGGCTATGCTTTGAAAAACTCTAGGCTGGGCCCTCGCCGCCCATGGCTGGGGTCTGACCATGGAGTACACATTCTTCTCTCTTACTCACCGAAGTTTATGAGAGATCAGGCCCCCACCTCTACCCTCACAATTATAATGATTGAAAACTCATGCACTATTTTGATTTAAGTTACTTGGCTTAATATGAAAACATATAAGTAACAAGGAAAAACAACAACAAAAAAAGTCAAAGAACTGTTAAGTAGCCTAGTGGGAGAGATGTTTTCTTTAAGTTTTTTTTTTTTTAATTGAGTTATAGTTGACTTACAATGTTGTGTTAATTTCTGCTGTACAGCAAAGTGATTCAGTTATATACATACACTTTTTTCATAGTCTTGTCCATTACGGTTTATCACAGGATATTGATTATAGTTCCCTGTGCTATACAGTAGGACCTTGTTATTTATCCATTCTATATATAATAGTTTGCAGCTGCTAACCCCAAACTCCCACTCCATCCCCCCACCCCCCTCCCCCTTGGCAACCACAAGTCTATTTTCTATGTCTGTTTCTGTTTTGTAGATAAGTTCATTTGTGTCATATTTTAAATTCCACATAGAAGTGATAGCATATGGTATTTGTCTTTCTCCTTCTGACTTACTTCACTTAGTATGGTAAGAGAGATGATTTTTTAAGGGACTTTTCTTGATCATCTCATACCACTCACTACGGAGTATCTCATTCAACCTAGAAGGAGTGCTTCTCATACGCTCTACTTTCCAATATGCGGACAGTGACATTCATGTAGTCAATTAATAAGCACTGAGTACCATGTCTGCCTTCAAAAGTTTTCAACATATTAAGAAGGTAACAGCGCACACACACACACACACACACACACAGAGAGAAACTACTGCTTCTTAAAGGAAAGCTTAGTCTTTAGTTCTTACAAAAGCCTCTGCTATCAGTCAATGCTCACTTGTCTCCTAGCCAGCACCCTGAGACACACCTCAGCTAATCCCCAAACCTTATATCTTATCCACAGAGCTTTCCTGTGCTTGAAGGAATATGTTTGACACTAACTCTCCAAGAAGTTTGCATTCTCATAAACTTTTAGTAGAGTTTACACATTTTTTGGACTCCTTTTTCTATATATTGTGGCTATGCCATGCTGTTGTTGGTAAAGGCTGGATAATCCAATAGAAGTCACAATCATCTAAGCCAAATAGGGTCCCTAGTCTGCAGTGAACTCGAGGTTAAGTCATCATCCAAACATGTAGTAATTCTGGAACCTCAACTGAGAAAACAAGATTTGTTCTGTCCCTTACTGGCTATGTGCTTCCCAGCAATGGCACCAACCTCTCTGTGTCTTGGACTCCATCAATAGTCAGAAGGTAATACATATACAAAACCCTGTACTTATAAAGGTTTTGTGAGATTCAAAGCAAAGATGTAAAAATATAGAACACTATAGAAATATTAAGTAACTACATTAGTGTTAGGAAAGAAAGTCTCTTCTATAGAGTATTAGGGGGGAAAGGCTCTTCTAAACTTTAAAAGGCAATGAAAGAATTAAATGCAAATTTTAATTAACTCAAAACACAGAACTGCCAACATTCTCCTATAAACATAGTATACCCATTCATGAGCAGCTGATATCAATCACATTCAAATGATGATACCACCAATTATTAAGCATTCTAGTTAAAATAAAAACATACTTTCTGCAGACTTTTTTCCCTTACTAGCCTGAACTGTGCGATCTTGATTCACTCCTTCATTGTTTCCTTCGTTCTGTCAATATCTCAGTGCCTGTTATGTGCCAGAAACTGTGCTAAGTGCCACAAATCACAAAAGAACAAGACACAATCCCTTTTCTCCAGTCAAATTGTCTGACCATAATTAAGCATGTAACAAAATGATACAACAATAACATAAAGATATTTTGGTTTGTGTGTGCAAGGAATAGTGCGGGAATGTACAAAAGGAAGGGACCATGTCAGCCTGGAAAAGTCTTCATGGAGAAGATGCTATCTCTGCAGGGTCTTAAAGAATGGGCTCCCTTCCAAGGTCTTGCTAAGGAAAAGCACAAGGTTCAACAAAAGGGAGAAGAAACCCATAGCATGAAGCCATGGATCTGACTAGCCAGATGTGTAATCCAAACCACTTTGAAACCATGAGGCAGGCCTGGGGATAGCCTAAACTCTTATTTTTTTACAATCAAGACCCTTCACAATCTAGCTTCTACGTAACCTTTCCATGTTGTACCCTAGCTGATGTATAGCAGACTGGTTGAAAGTGTCTTCTAGACTCAAACAAGCCTGTATTCAAATTCCACGAGTAGTGCTACCTTAGGCAAATGACTAACCTCTCCAAGCCTCACTTTCCTCATATGTAAAATGGGATGATGACATGTCAAATTCATAAGATTCTTGTGAGGGGTTCAAGAGATAAAGTGTGTCATTTACTAAACATTTATTAAGTTCTCAAAAGAGATTTATTATTGTAGCCAAGACTGCTAATTGTCTCTCCAATACACATTTCCCCTTCCTACTATACTAGGAAGTATATTGTTGAGGAACAATGTACCAAGCTAAAAATTACACTTCCTTCCCTTACAGAGAGGAATAACAATAGGACATGATTCTGACCAATGAGATATAAGCAGAAGTCATTGGACAGACTTCCAAAAAACCCCTTAAAAGGAGAACAGTTTCAGGCCACACATGCTCTTTTGCCTTTTGCCATTATTCCTTTTTCCTACTTGGAACATGACCTTGATGGTTAGAGCTAGAGCAGCCATCCTGTGCCCACATGGGAAGACCAAGAGAATCACAGAAATCTCAGCCCAGACAAACTTAGGTCACTGAATCCATACTACCAATTGTCTACCAACAGATTTGTAATGGTGGGAGAAAAAGTAAACCCCCTATTTCCAGGCCTGTTGTTTAGATTTTCTGTCACTGTTAGCCAAATTAAAAAAATACACACACACACACACACACACACACACACACACACCTTCTAAGAAACTGAAGTTAGTTTTAACAGGATTAAGACATGTTTCCTGAAATTAAAATAAACACAACTACCTAAACAGTTCCAAAATACCTTACCCAAACCCCTTATACCCAGATGGTTTCAGAATTCGGAGAGTTAATAGAGTCCATATACTGTGTACGACGAAATACGCCTGAGTAGGGTTGGGTAGCACCCTATCCTCAAGCACATGAACATTTCTGCAGAGAGACATCTGAGCGTTTAGACTAAGTGGGATACATGAAGACCATAAGTAGTACCTATCAGTTCGGGGCAGGTTTCTCCAAGTACATTCAGGTCAGTGGAGATTCTGCAGTGAATAAGGTTATGAAAACTCAATTTTCACAGCCTTTGGGTTTTGGAATTATGGATAATGCACAGTGAATCTGTAGTACAAGACAGAATTTAGCTATAATCCACATCTAAATAATATTCTATGAGGGTTGTATAGTATCAATTTGGACTACTTTAACAAAGTACCATAGACTGGGTGGCTTATCAACAACAGAAATTTATTCCCCAAAGTTCTGGAGGATGGAAGTCCAAGATCAGGTTGCCAGCATGGTGGAAATCTAGTGAGGACTCTCTTCCAGATTGAAGATAACTGATTTCTCATTGCATCCTTGCACAATGGAAAGAGAACTAGCTAGCTCTCTAGAGCCTCTTCTTATATAAAGATACTAATCTCACTCATGAGGGCTCCACTCTCATGATCTAATTACCTCCCAAAGGTCCCACCTCTAAATACCATCACATCAACATATGAATTTGGGGAAGGGGACAAAAAAGTCAATCCATTGAAAATATAAAAATATAACACAACTGGCTCAGAGAAAGCAGAAAAGGTGTCTAAAGTGAAGAATATCTGAGCTAAGCCATGAAGAATGATTAAGTTTTTGAGAGACAGACATGGGAATTAGAAAGAAATACATGGGCAAGACCTCAATAGCACTGGGGGAGGAATAGGAAGATGGCAGAATTCGTCTCTCCTCACAAGTACATCAAGAATACATCTGAGCTTTCCTGGTGGTGCAGTGGTTGAGAGTCCGCCTGCTGATGTAGGGGACACGGGTTCATGCCCCGGTCCAGGAAGATCCCACATGCCGCGGAGCGCCTAGGCTCGTGAGCCATGGCCGCTGAGCCTGCACGTCCAGAGCCTGTGCTCCACAACGGGAGGGGCCACAACAGTGAGAGGCCCGCGTACCACACACACACAAAAAAAGAATACATCTACAAATGGAACAATTCTCATAGAGCACCCGCTGAACATTAGTGGAAGACTTCGGACACCTAAAAAGACAAGAAAAAACCCCCTCACAACCAGGTAGGACAAGAGAAAGAAAAGAGGAATCACAAAAGGGATCAGCAACCCTGGCAGGAAGCTGAAGGTGAACAGAGGTCCCTGCACTCAGAAAAACCCCCTCAGGGTGGGGAAATCAGCTGGGACAGAAAGGGACCTTCAGGGGATCAAAGGAGAACACAGCAGACGTCTGTGGAAGGCAGGATAAAATAAGAACTGCACACATGGTCTGTACCACAGCCCTGCGCACCCCAGCCTGAGTCGTGCGTCTCCTGTTGCAGAGGGTGGCTGGGTGCTAGACAGTAGGGTTTGGAGTATGCAACCAGGGAGGGGACAGCTGTTGGCTGTGAAAAAACAGCCTGAAGAGACAGGAGTAAGGAGCTCCACAACCAGTAAAGTCTGCGGAAAACGCCAGGGACACCATAAAAGCAAGGCGTCACTGTTGAGTGTCATGCAAGGAGTGGGGATGCCATTGCAACCCCTTTCCCCACCCGCCAGCTTCTTCGGCCTCTAGGGGCAATGGAAGGGGTACCTATCTGGGCAGGACTGCCCGCCCCTCAAGTCAAGGCCTCCTCCGCCCATGTGGGCTCCAGGGTCCTGAGCACTGCCCATCCCAAAGCCACCTTGAGAATCAGCCCTGGGTGCCTCTGCCTGAGTCAGGAATCTGACAGTGCTGGCAGGGGCTGAATCCCAAAGTGTGGGGTTAAGAGAGCGGATCCAGGGAGAAGACTGCTGCTGGCTGCTCAGATACAAAAGAGGGGATGGGAGTGAGGGGCTCCGCAGCTGGGAATGCCCCTAGAGGAAGTGTGGTCTACCGAGGAAACGAGGCACCATAGCTGAGTGGCGTGCAAGAGGCGGGGCCACCGGTACCCCCACACACCGGCCCCTGCCTCAGCGGGCTCTGGGAGGGACTTCCCACCAGAGTGAGTGTGCCCCAGTCTGTTGTAACTGCCTGCTGGTCTACTCCGCCACAGGCAATTCCCACACACCCCAGCTGCGGCCGCCATACCCCTCCCCAGCCAGAGTAAGTGTGCACCAATCAGCCGCTGCTTTCGCTCCCTCTTGCCTGGGTGAGGAGCAGACGCCTAAGGGTGGCACACACAAAGAGGGGGGGCTAAAACCAAAGCCGAGCCCTGGGGCGGTTGACTAAGGAAGATGAATGGAAATCTTTCCTTGCAGCTGCACAAGTCACGGATTAAAACCCCACGATCGGCTTGGTAAATCCTACATCTGTGGAATATCTGAAGAGGTGAATGTTCCCACAACTGAAAATGGTCTACGTCAGCAGCAGTGGACTTTAGGGGCAAGCACACGTGGGAGTTGGGCCAGGTCAGAGTTTGAGCTGTTCCCACAGTGCCCACAGCAGGTCCAAGATCCACCTGGAGGCACAGGAGGGCCTGCTGGGGAGGTGGGGGTTGGCTGTGTCTCATTGTGGGAGCAAGAACACTGCAAGAGGAGGCCCCAGGAAAAGATTCTTAGCACCGTTATTCTTTTCTTCTTTGTTTCATTTTGTTCAGTTGTTGCTGGTGTGGTTTTCATTATATGTTATTTTTTATGTTTTTTAAAAAAATGTTTTAAATACATCTTTTTAAAGTTTTTTCTATTTTTACTTTACTTTGTTGTTGCTTTGTGGTTTTTTTCTTGTTTTTGTCTTTTATTTTTTTAATTTTTTTAAGTTTTTAATTTTTTTATCATTTTTATGTGGCTGTTTTATGTTTTCTTTGCCTTTTCTTTTTAGTTTGCTTTCTGTTTTGATTTATTTTTCATTTCTCTTTTTATTAGTTTAGTCCTTATTGATTGTTCTCATTTTTGAGTTCTTTTGTTTGTTTGTTCTCTTGTTTTGTTTTGTTTTTCTTCTCTGTCTGTTCCTTTGTTTCTCTTAGTTTGGTTTTGCTTTTGTTGTTATCATTTGCTTGGATCTGGTGTATCTGTTTGTTTTCTTTCTTCTTTTTTATTTTCTGTGTACGTTGTGTTGTTGTTGCTGTTGGTTTGTTTTTGTCTTTGCTTTGTCTGGTGTATCTGTTTGTTTTCTTTTCTTTTTTTTTTTTCTTTCTTTTTACTCTAGCCAAGCTGCGCAGCTTGTGGGCTCTTTGTTCCCTGGCCAGGGGTCAGGCCTGAGCCTCTGGGGTGGGAGTACTGAGCTCAGGACGCTGGCCCACCAGAGAATTCCCAGGCCTAGGGAATATTAATTGGTGTTCACGTTCCCGGAAGTATCCATATCAACACCAAAACGCAGGCCCACACAACTGCCTGCAGGCTCCAGTGCTAGACATCAAACAACCAGCAAGACAGGAACACAGCCCCACCTATCAGCAGACAGGCTGCCTAAAGTCATACTAAGCCCACAGACACCCCAAAAACACCACCTGATGCGGCCCTGTTCATCACAGGGAAAAGACTCAGCTCCACCCACCAGAGTGTGCAGGCATCAATCCCTCCCACCAGGAAGCCTACACAAGCCCCTGAACCAACCTCACCCACCAGGGGGCAGACAACAGAAGCAAGAGGAACTACTACCCTGCAGCCTCTGGAAAGGAGACCATAAACACAGTAAATTAGACAAACTGAAAAGACAGAGAAATATGTTGCAGATGAAGGAGTAAGGTAAAAACCCACAAGACCAAAGAAATGAACAGGAAATAGGCAATCTACCTGAAAAAGAATTCAGAGTAATGATAGTAAAGATGATCCAAGATCTCAGAAATAGAACAGAGGCCCAGGTCAAGAAGATACAAGAGATGTTTAACAAGGACCTACAAGAACTAAAGAACAAACAATCAGTGATGAACAACACAATAACTGAACTTAAAAACACACCAGAAGGAATCAATAGCAGAATAATTGAGGCAGAAAACAGATAAGTGAGCTGGAATATAGGATGGTGGAAATAAATTCCATGGACCAGAATAAAGAAAAGAATGGAAAGAAATGAGGACAGTCTCAGAGACCTCTGGGACAACATTAAACGCACCAATATTCGAATTATAGGGGTCCCAGAAGAAGAAGAGAAAGAGAAAGTGTCTGAGAAAATATTTGAAGAGATTATAGTCAAAAACTTCCCTGGCATAGAAAAGGAAATAGTCAGTCAAGTGCAGAAAGCACAGAGAGTCCCATACAGGATAAACCCAAGGAGAAACATGCTGAGACACATATTAATCAAACTATCAAAAATTAAATACAAAGAAAAAATATTAAAAGCAGCAAGGGAAAAGCAACAAATAATATACAAAGGAATCCCCGTAAGGTTATCAGCTGATCTTTCAGCAGAAACTCTACAGGACAGAAGGGAATGGCAGGATATATTTTAAATGATGAAAGGGAAAAAAACTACAACCAAGATTACTCTACCTAGCAATGATCTCATTCAGATTTGACAGAGAAATCAAAAGCTTTACAGACAAGCAAAGGCTAAGAGAACTCGGCACCACCAAACCAGCTTTACAGCAAATGCTAAAGGAACTTCTCTAGGCAGGAAACACAAGATAAGCAAAAGACTTACAAAAACAAACCCAAAACAATTAAGAAAATGGTAATAAGAACATACATATCAATAACTATCTTAAATGTAAATGGATTAAAGGCCCCAACCAAAAGACACAGACTGGTTAAATAGATACAAAAATAAGACCTACATATATGCTGTCTACAAGACACCTACTTCAGACCTAGGGACACATACAACTGAAAGTGAGGGGATGGAAAAAGATATTCTTTGCAAATGGAAATCAAAAGAAAGCTGGAGTAGCAATGCTCACATCAGACAAAACAGACTTTAAAATAAAGACTGTTACAGGAGACAAGGAAGGACACTATATATAATGATCAAGGGATCAATCCAAGAAGATATAACAATTGTAAATATTTATCCACCCAACATAGGAGCAACTCAATACATAAGGCAAATGCTAAAGATGTAAAAGGGGAAATCGACAGTAACACAATAGTGAGGTATTTTCACCCTTCACTTACACCAATGGATAGGTCATCCAGACAGAAAATTATTAAGGAAATGCAAGCCTTAAAAGACACATTAGACCAGATAGCCTTAATTGACATTTATAGGACACTGCATCCAAAAGCAACAGAATACACCTTCTTCTCAAGTGCACACGGAACATTCTTCAGGATAGATCACATCTTGGTTCACAAATCAAGCCTTGGTAAATTTAAGAAAATTGAAATCATATCAATCTCAAGCCTTGGTAAACTTAAGAAAACTGAAATCATATCAATCATCTTTTCCAACAACAACGCTATGAGATTATAAGTCAATTACAGGAAAAAAAACTGTAAAAAACAGAAACACATGGAGGCTAAACAATATGCTATTAAATAACCAAGAGATCACTGAAGAAATAAAAAAATATCTAGAAACAAATGACGATGAAAACACGATGACCCAAAACCTATGGGATGCAGCGGAAGCAGTTCTAAGAGGGAAGTTTATAGCAGTACAATACTATCTCAAGAAATAAGAAAAATCTCAAATAAACAACTTAACCTTACACCTAAAGCAACTAGAGAAAGAATAACAAACAAAACCCAAAGTTAGCCGAAGGAAAATCATAAAGAACAGAGCAGAAATAAATGAAATAGAAGTGAAGAAAACAATAGCAAAGATCAATGAAACTAGAAGCTGTTTCTTTGAGAAGATAAACAAAATTGATAAACCATTAGCCAGACTCATCAGGAAAAAAAGGGAGAGGACTTAATAAAATTAGAAATGGAAAAGGAGGTTAAGGTTACAATTGACACCACAGAAATACAAAGGATCATAAGAGACTACTACAAATAAATACGTACCAATAAAATGGACAACCTGGAAGAAATGGACAAATTCTTAGAAAAGTACAACCTTCCAAGACTGAACGCAGAAGAAATAGAAAATACAAACAGACCAATCACAAGTAATGAAATTGAAATGGTGATTTAAAATCTTCCAGCAAAAAGAAGTCCAGGGCCAGACAGCTTCACAATCAAATTCTATCAAACATTTAAAGAAGAGCTAACACCCATCCTTCTCAAACTCTTCCAAAAAATTACAGAGGGAGGAATTCTCCTAAACTCATTGTACGAGGCCACCATCACCCTGATACCAAAAGATATTACAAAAAAAGAAAAGTACAGGCCAATATCACTGATACATAGACGCAAAAATCCTCAACAAAATACTAGCAAACCGAATCCAACAGCACATTAAAAGGATCATATACCATGATCAAGTTGAATTTATCCCAGGGATGTAAGAATTCTTCAATATATATAAATCAATCAATGTGATACACCATATTAACAAACTGAAGAATAAAAACCATATGATCATCTCAATAGTTGCAGAAGGGCTTTCCTGGTGGCACAGTGGTTGAGAGTCCACCTGCCGATGCAGGGGGCACGGGTTTGTGCCCCAGTCCGGGAAGATCCCACATGCTGCAGAGCGGCTGGGCCCATGAGCCATGGCCGCTGAGCCTGCATGTCCGGAGCCTGTGCTCTGCAACGGGAGAGGCCACGACAGTGAGAGGCCCATGTACAGAAAAAAAAAAAAAAAAAAAAAAGCTGCAGAAAAAGCTTTTGACAAAATTCGACACCAATTTATGATAAAAACTCTCCAGAAAGTGGGCATAGAGGGAACCTAGCTCAACATAATAAAAGCCATATATGACAAACTGACAGCAAACATCATTCTCAATGGTGAAAAACTGAAAGCATTTCCTCTAAGATCAAGAAAACAGTGTCCACTCTCACCAGTATTATTCAACATAGTTTTGGAAGTCCTAGCCACAGCAATCAGAGAAGAAAAAGAAATCGAAGGAATCCATATTGGAAAAGAAGTAAAATTGTCACTGTTTGCAGAGGACATGAACCTATATATAGAAAATCCTAAAGATGCTACCAGAAAACTACTAGAGCTAATCAATGAATTCAGTAAAGTTGCAGGATATGAAATTAATACACAGAAATCTCTTGCATTCCTATACATTACCAACAAAAGATCAGAAAGAGAAATTAAGGAAACAATCCCATTTACCATTGCAACAAAAAGAATAAAATACCTAGGAATAAACGTACCTAAGGGGGCAAAACACCTGTATACAGAAACCTATAAGATATTGATGAAAGAAATCAAAGACAACACAAACAGATGGAGAGATATACCATGATTTTGGATTAGAAGAATCAACATTGTGAAAATGACTATACTACCCAAAGCAATCTACAGATTCAGTGCAATCCGTATCAAATTACCAATGGCATTTTTCACAGAATTAGAACAAAAAAACTGTACAATTTGTATGGAGACACAAATTACCCCGAATAGCCAAAGGAATCTTGAGAAAGAAAAATGGAGCTGGAGGAATCAGGCTCCCTGACTTAAGGCTATACTACAAAGCTACAGTAATCGAGACAGTATGGTACTGGCACAAAAACAGAAATATAGATCAATGGAACAGGATAGAAAGCCCAGAGATAAACCCACGCACTTATGGTCACCTAATCTATGACAAAGGAGGCAAGAATATACAATGGAGAAAAGACAGCCTCTTCAATAAGTCGTGCTGGGAAAACTGGACAGCTACATTTAAAAGAATGAAATTAGAACACTCCCTAACACCATACACAAAAATAAACTCAAAATGGATTAGAGACCTAAATGTAAGTCAAGAAACTATAAAACTCTTACAGGAAAACATAAGCAGAACAGTCTTTGACATAAATTGCAGCAAAATCTTCTTTGACCCACTCCCTACAGTAATGAAAGTAAAAAACAAAAATAAACAAATGGGACCTAATTAAACTTAAAAGCTTTTGCACAGCAAAGGAAACCATGAACAAGATGAAAAGACAACACTCATAATGAGAGAAAATATTTGCAAATGTAGGAACTTTGTAGGACAAAGGATTAATCTCTAAAATATACAAAGAGCTCATGCAGCTCAACATCAAAAAAACAAACAACCCAATCAAAAAATGGGTGAAAGACCTAAATAGACATTTCTCCAAAGAAGACATATAGATGGGCAACAAACACATGAAAAGATGCTCAACATCACTAATGACAAGAAAAATGTAAATCAAAGCTACAATGAGGTATCACCTCACACCAGTCAGAATGGCCATCATCAAAAAATCTACAAACAATAAATGCTGGAGAACGTGTAGAGAAAAGGCAACCCTCTTGCACTGTTGGTGGGAATGTAAATTGATACAGCCACTATGGAGAACAGTGTAGAGGTTCCTTAAAAAATTAAAAACAGAACTACCATATGACCCAGTAATCCCACTACTGGGCATATACCCAGAGAGAACCATAATTCAAAAAGACACATGCACCCCAATGTTCATTGCAGCACTATTTACAATAGCCAGGACATGGAAGCAACCTAAATGTCCATCAACAGAGGAATGGATAAAGAAGAAGTGGTACATATGTGCAATGGAATATTACTCAGCCATAAAAATGAACGAAATTGGTTCATTTGCAGAGACCTTGATGGACCCAGAGACTGCCATACAGAGTGAAGTAAGTCAGAAAGAGAAAAACAATATCATATTTTAACACATATATGTGGAATCCAGAAAAATGGTATAGATGATCTTATTTGCAAAGCAGAAATAGAGACACAGATGTAGAGAACAAACGTATGGAGACCAAGGAGGGAGGGGGTGTAGGATGAATTGGGAGACTGGGATTGACAGATATACACTATTGATACTCTGTATAAAATAGATAACTGATGAGAACATGCTGTATAGCACAGGGAACTCTAGTCAGTGCTCTGTGGTGACCTAAATGGGAAGGAAATCCAAAAGAGAGGGGAATATATGTATATGTGTAGCTGGTTCACTTTGCTGTACAACAACTAACACAACATTGTAAGGCAACTATACTCCAATAAAAATTAATTTTATAAAAGACCTCAATAGCATTGTCCTCTGGCCCCTGATCAAGAACAGATAAATATTAATAACTAAAATAAGAGTAAAACTAACATTCACTCAGAGATTTTAGTATACCAGGCACTGCTCTACTCACTTCACTTGGATTAACTCATTTAATCCTCACCTCAATCCCATGAGGTAGGTATAATCTTTATCATAATACTTCAGATGAGAAACTGTGTACAAAGAAGTTAAATATAACTGCTCCAGGTCATATGGCTAGTAAAAGGCAGAAGCTGGATTCAAACCCAGACAGTCTGAATGATAGTCCTAATAAAAGCTCAGTGGAACTCCAATTCTGACCTATCTATTTAGCAATTTAAACAATTAATATCTGGTGTTGGTGAGGTGTGAGAAAATTAGCACAAACCTTTGTCAACTTGTACAATCTTACTGATAGGTAATCTGGTGGCATATATCAAAAGCCTTTAAAATGTGTATTCCCACTGTCCTAATAATTCTACTTTTAATAATTTTCCCAAAGAAATAATCAGGGGCTCTGGTAATAGTGGAATAAGAAATTTAGACAAACTCTCTCACTGAAAACAACTACAAACCCTGGATAAACTTTTTTTTAAAAATCAGCTTGAATGCATCAGTAAGCTAGCAAGGCAGTGAAGAATTATGGAGGCAAATCCAGAAGATGATGGAACTGCAAAGAGTGAGTCCACCATTTGAAATGGTTTTCCCCTGGAGTATTTGCCAGTTCTGTAGAGTCAGCTAAGAGGCTAAAGATCTGAGCATTGCTTTTGACAGCCTCTTGGATTTAAGAGAACAAAAGTAAAAGTCTGGAGGCTACCAAAGAAAAGGGCCCTGGTAATCCTGCTTTGGGATGGAACCACAGTGGCTATTGTTCAGAACAAAGTAAGCCAGAGAAAGTTTTGAAATACAGCTTCAAATGGCCTCAATACTCGGATTTATATTCAAGCGAGTCTGGATGCTAGTAGTCTTACAGTTACCTGCAAGAAGCAAATTTTGATATTCTCTGGAGGAAAATAATGCCATCCTAGGACCCACAATATTTTATAACTTTTCACGTAGAATGTCCACTACACAGTCAAAAATAACCAGGCACAGGAAGAGATGAAACAATATGTAAGGAAATTAAGAGAAGCAATAGAATACAACAGGACAAAACCCACACAGACTCCAGATTATAGAGTTATTGAATACAGAAACATTAAGATAATTATCCTTAATGTATTTAACAGGATAAAAGGCAAGATCAAGAATTTCAGCAGAAAACTAGAAACTATAAAATAAGGTAATGGCAATTCTAACATTAAAAAATACAATAACCAAAATTATGAATGCAATAGAAGGTTTTAAAAGTAATTAGGCAAAGCTAAAGAGTGAATTAGGAAACTGGGAAATAAATCAGGAAAAAAAATATGCAGAATAAAACATGGAAAGACAAAACGTTAGAAAATACAAAAGCAAGTAGAAGAGACGGGGATTCAGTGAGAAGGGTTAACATATGTGTGCTGGGAATTCCAGAGTGGAGGAAAGATAAACTAGAAATAAAGTTATAAAGAGGTAGTGGCTGAAAATTCCTTAAAATTGATCCAAAAAAAAGAAAAAAAAAGCTCAATCCATAATAGGGATAAGCCAAGTTTGGCCAGTTGCCTATTTTGATATGGCCTGTGAATTAAGAATGGTTTTTACATTTTTAAAGGGTCATAAAAGAATAAGAGAAGGAGGAGAGACCATATGTGGCCCACACAGCCTAAAATTTGTATCTGTTTCTTTACAGAAAATGTTTGTGACATCTGAGCCACAGATTCAAGAATCCCTATGAACCCCATATGCTCCTCTAAATCCACACTCATGCTCAGTAGCCCAGGTTGTCATGAGAAGGAGATTGGAGGGAGAAGAAAGGAAAGTGAGATTGGGGTATTTATTCCCACAGCTGTCTCCTAGGTCACATAGGTTGCTTGCATCCCTTGACCAAAACTGACAGTTCCTGTAAAGTGGCTTTCTCCATATTGTCTCTCTGTTTCCAGCTTTTAGTAAAAGTTCCTCTTACTCCTTCATACTTGGGGTGGTAAAGACTCTGAACTCTAATCCTAATCCAGCCTCCTGCTATTACTAGCTCCAGGTCTACACTATCTCCCACTGTTTTGCTATATGTTGTCCAATGCCTTTGTCAATCACCCCTTCATTAATTATCTCTTACCCACAAGGTCCCCAACAGATGCTGGCCATACCTAGGTATATCATAATAAAACTGCTAGAAGGAGAAGGAAAAGGGGGTGGGGAAAAGGAAAGGGAAAAGGAGAGGGAGAAGAAGAAGGGGAGAAGAAGAAAAAAAGGAAACAAAAAGAAAGTATCTTAAAAGCAACCACATGACAAAAGACAGAATTCCTACAATGAAACAACAATTAGCCCAAGAGCTGAATTCTTAGAAAATAATAGAAGTCAAATGATTATGGAAAAATATATCCAAATAACCAAAAGAAAGTAATTTCCAATTTAGAATTCAATATCCAATGCAAACATCTTTAAAGAATTAAAGCAACGTAAAGATATTTTCAGACAAACAAACCTCAAGGAAATTTGTCACCAGCAGACTAAATTAAATACTAAAGGGTATTCTCTGGCTAGAAGGAAAAACTTACCAGATGGAAGCTAGGAGATGGTGGAAGCAATAAGGAACAATGAAAGGGATAACAGATATAAATGAGTACTGGCTGCAAAAAACAACAGTGAAAATACATATAGAATATATATACACTTAACAACAGCTCATAAGTTAAAAAGATGGTAAAAGAATCTAAAGTGTTTTAAAATCCTTGCAACATCTGGGAAGAGGCATAAATATTAATTTATCATAATTAGAAAAATCATGGTGTATTTTTCAGGGTACCCACTAAAAGAATAGTTAAAGAAAATAAAAGATTAATAGAGGGTTGGAATAACACAAAATTACCAATCCCAAACGAGGATAATAAATGAGATGAAAAAAGAAACAAAGAAAGATGGGACAAAAAAGAGCAAAATAAGACAGAATATACAAACCAAAATATCACATTAATTAAAGGCAATTAATTAAATCCTTCAAATTAAAGGCAAATGTACCAGACCGGATTAAAAGTAAGCTGCTTAGAAGATGTATGTCTAAAAATAAAAATATAGCAGGGTTTCTGTTAAACAAAGGAAAAAATATACCATGTAAACACTAAAAACAACTGAAAAAGCTGGTATAGCTCTATTAATATTGTACAAAGTAGACTTCAAAGGAAAATTATTATTAGACATACACATTTCATAATGTTAAAAGGCTCAAAGCACCAGAAATATTTTTTTAAATTCCAAATTTTTAAAACAAAGTTGTTTATTTGAAAATATTTAATAATAAAGCTAATAACCTCTGGCAATACTAATTATCCAATATCAGGAATTAACCAATTATCCAATTAACCAAAAGCAGGAATCAAGAATGAAAAAAGAGACATCACTACATGTCCTATAGACATTAAAAGATAAAAGGATATTATTTATGAACAACTGTACCCTAATAACTTTTGCAAATTGAAACTTATTAGAAAATTTTCTAGAAAAATATAGTTTACAAAACTGAGTCCAGAAGTAACAGAAAATTTGAATGGGTCTTTGATTATTAAACCTATAATTGAAAAACTGCTCTGAAAAAGAAATCCAGGCCCAGATTGCCTCATTGGTAAATTCTACCAAATATTTCAGGAAGAAATAAAACCAATGTTAAAATTCATTACAAAACTACATTAATTTACACAGTATTGGTGCAGGAATATATAGACAAATCAAGAGAAAAGAACTGAGGTCAGAAAAAGTTCCATGCCTATATAGATGCTTGATATGCTAAAGACTGGACTACAGACAAACGAAGAAAGAATAGTATTTTCAAATGTCAACCAAATATCCATACCCATATGGAGATCAAGAATGAACTTGATCTCTATCTTACACCATCCATAATAATCAGTTTCAAGTGGATTGCAGTTCTAATTTTGAATGGAAAACAATAAAACTTTTGGAAGATAATAAGAAAATATCTTCATGAACTTGGGAGTACGAAATTTAAACAAGCCACAAAGGCACATAAAAAGGTTGATAAATTTTTCTAATAAAATTAAGAACTTCTGCTCATGAAAAGACACCAGTAAGAGAGGAAACAGGAAAGCCATACAGTGGGGGAAAATATTTACAGCACATAAACTGCACATATCCAGACTATATAAAGAACTTCTACAAATCACTTCTGTTGAAAGAAAATCTATTACATATGGAAAAAGAGACACACAGGCACTTCACAAAAGAGGATAACTAAAAATGAAAACACCCAACTAAAATTTATAAAAAGATGCTAAACCTTTTCAGGCATTAGGAAAATACAAATAAAAACTACAATGAGAAACCACTACAAGTTCACAAAATTAACTAGAAGTAAACAAATTGAAAAGTAAGAAAGCAAAGTAGTGGAATTCTCAAACATTATAACCACTTAGTACAACCACTTTGGACAACTGTTTGGCAGTATTTACTAACAATACACATAATACCTATGACCCAACAAGTCCACTCTTTCCAATAGAAATGCATGTACTAGAGTGTGAATAAGAATATTCATCAAATGAAAACATAAATAACCTAAATGCATGTCAACAGTACATTATATTAATAAACTGAAGTATATTCATACAATCGATTACATGCAACAATGACAATTAACTAACTATTGATACACTCAAAACACGCCTAACTCTCCCAACAGTGGTACTAAACAAAATACATAAGACAACATAAAAGAATATATTATTGTCTTATTTCATTTCTGTAAAGTTCAGAAATAGGCAAGAGTAAATTAGGGTTAAAATAGTGGCTACTTTGGTGTGGTGGGGAGGAAGAAGTGATTAGGATATATGAGGGATGTCTGAGGTGTTGATAATGATCTATTTCTTGACCTTGATGACGGCCACATCATGCCTACTTTGTAAGAATTCATCAAGAAGCATATTTCTACTTTGAGTACTTTCCTATGTATGTTGTACTGTACAATAAAAAAAGAATAAGAAAATGAATAATCAGGAATGTGATACAGATTTATTTACAAAGATATTCTCTGTGGCTTGTTTATTATGATTAAAAAAGTAAAAAAAAAAAAAAAAAAGGAGGAGAGATTACCTAGATGTCAAACACTAATTAAATTATGATATGTCCATACAACAGACTATCATTTAATTACTTAAATTCATGTTGTAAAAGAATATTTAATGTCATAGAAAGATAAAACCTATTGTTTAGATAATAAAATGGGTTGTAACTCACTACACAGAGTTTAATTCCATTTTAATAAAATATATGTAAACATATATATGCATATATTCCAAGGAAAAAAAAGACTTCAAACAATATATACCAAAATGTTAACAATGAGAGAAAATTATAGGTGATCTTTATTTCTTCATCTATATTTTCTAAATTTTTACAGGTAACATGTAAAAAAATTGAAATAAAAGAATTCTTTTTCTGAAAATTGTCCAGAGGCTTTCAGATTTAGCTAATAGTCTGGCTTCCCATGGAAGCACATCCTTGAAACAGAATATTTCTCCTCTGAAGCCTGAAGCACTCTTTCTTAAAAGCTAACATATGTGGACTCCAGAGTTAAACATCACAATATAACATAGGAAGAAATCATAAGCTGTCTGCACAGCTCCACCTCAGACCACCAGTGTTCTCATCAGTTAGAGCCAGATCATGGACTTCCTATTGCTTTTTACAGTTTCACTTAAGTTAAGAAAGTTACTAATAAGTGACTAGTCCAGCTAATTTTTCACTAACATTTGTCTTACTTCACAAATAGAGACCAAACCAAAAAAAAAAAATTTTTTTAATCTCCTATTTCTTTCAGCCCCACGTGCAATGCCTTGTGCTTAGTTTTTCCCAATCTCATATGGTCCTTTTCCTTTCCCCAACATCAGAGTTCCACCCCTCTTCCAGTCACTTCCCAAATAGTCCCCCCCGCCCCGCACCATAGGAAGCCTTCTGCAATCCACGTAACCCAAACTCTGTAATAGGTACAGAGTTTCAGCACATAGGAGTCCAGAAGGGCCTTTCAGCAGGTCATTCCTCCTGTGCTACAACTTCATCTTCCAGCGGCTTCTATAACTTTCAATATTCTCACTTCCTACCTCTCTGAATACTTTCCTCTGCCTGTATTTAAATGTATGAGGAAGAAGAAAAACTAGTAAAGAACATCTGTTTTTTATAAAAGGAATCAAATGCCACCTCTCACCCATTAGGATGTCTGCTCACACCTGTTAAGATGGCTATATACAGAAAATAGCAATTGTTGGCAAGGATGAGAAGAAATTGGAACCCTTATGTATTGGTGGTGGGAATGTAAAATGGTGCAGCCTCTGTGGAAAACAGTATAGCAGTTTCCCAAAAAATTAAACATAGAAGTACCATATGATCCAGCAATTCTACTTCTGGGTATATAGCAAAAGAACTGAAAGCAGGGACTTGAGTAGATATTTGTACCCCCATGTTCACAGTAGCATTATTCAAAATAGCCAAAAAGTGAAAGCAACCCAAGTTCCATTGACAGATGAATGCATTAAAATATGGTATATCTGTACAATGAAATATTATTCAGCCATTAAAAAGGAAATTCTGACACATGCTATGACATGGATTAACCTTGGAGACATTAAGTGAAAAAAGCCAATCACAAAGAGACAGCTACTGCATGATTCCAATATGAGGTACTTAGAGTAGTCAAACTCATAGAGACAGAAAGAAGAATGGTAGTTACCCGAGGCTAGGGGGAGAGGGAATAGGGAGTTATTGTTTAATAGGTACAGAGTTTCAATGCTGCAAGGTGCAAAGAGTTCTGTGGATGAATGGTAGTGAAGGTAGCACAACAATGTGAATGGACTAGTGCTACTGAATTGTACACTTAAAAATGGTTAAGATGGTGAATTTTATGTTGTGTATATTTTACCACAATTAATTTTTTTTGGTCATGGTTGCACAACTCTGTGAATATACTAAAAACCACTGAATTGTACACTTTAAAGGTTGAATTCTATGGTATATGAATTATATCTCAACCTGTCACAAAAGGAAAAAAGGAATCAAATAGGAATTCTAGAATTGAAAACTATATTTGACATTACGAACTATTTGGATGGGTTTAACAGAATACTGGTCAAAACAGAAGATAGAATTCACGCATTAGAAAATAAGTCAACAAAAATTAGTCAGCTCGAATCAGCAGATAGAAAAAAGAACAGAACAAAACATAAGAGACATGTAGAATATAGTCAAACAATCCTAAAATTGATATAATTGGAGTCCTAAAAGGAAAGAAGAGCGAGAATAGAGCAGAAGTATTATACGAAGATAGAAGAGCTAAGATTTTTCCGAAAATTATAACAGTCATCAATCCACAACTTCATGAAGCTCAGCAAATATGAAGCAAGATAAAAAATAAAAAAAAGAAAGAAAGAAAAAACAGCCCACCTAGGAACTTAAGAGTCAAAATGTTGAAAACAAAAAATAAAGAGGAATTTTTAAAAGAAGTCTCAGGGGGGAAAAAAATTACGTTCAGGAGAATAATAATAGAATGGCATCTGAATTCTCATCAGAAGCAATAACATATTTAAACTGCTCAAAGGTAAAAGTAAAAAGTAAACCTTTTATGTTCAATAATTTTATGCCCAGGAAAAATATGGCAGAATAAAGATATTTCAAATAAATGATTAAAAAGTTCATCACCAAAAGAAGTGCACTATGGAAAAAAACTGGGAGATCTTTAGGCTGAAAGAAAAATGATCCCAGAAGTAAACATGAAATAAGGGAAGAGTAAAAAAAATGCATGAATACAAATACAACAGATATTGACTATTTAAAGCAATAATGATAACAAAGACTCGTAGGGTTATAACAAAAATAACACAAAGGGCAAGAAGGAGGTGAAATAAAATTAAACTGTTTTAAAGATCTTATGTTGTTTGAAAAGTGGTAAAAGTACTAATTTAAATAGCTTTTAATATGTGTTGAAGGCAACTGTAATCTCTACAGTAAGCACAAAAAGAAAACTACAAAAAGATACAACTAAAAAACTGAAAGGGGACTTCCCTAGTGGCACTGTGGTTAAGAATATGCCTGCTAATGCAGGGGACACGGCTTCGATCCCTGGTCCGGGAAGATCCCACATGCCACGCAGCAACTAAGCCCGTGCACCACAACTACTGAGCCTGCACTCTAGAGCCCGCATGCTGCAACTACTGAAGCCCACGTGCCTAGAGCCCATGCTCTGAAACTAGAGAAGCCACCACAATGAGAAGCCCATGCACCACAACGAAGACTAGCCCCCACTCGCCGCAACTAGAGAAAGCCCAAGTGCAACAACAAAGACCAATGCAGCCAAAAATAAATAAAAAAAATTTTTTTAAGCCTTTAAAGGCTTCCCTGGTGGTGCAGTGGTTAAGAATCCACCTGCCAATGCAGGGGACACGGGTTCAATCCCTGGTCCAGGAGGATCCCACATGCCATGGAGCAACTAGGCCCAGGCGCCACAACTGCTGAGCCTGTGCTCTAGGGCCCACGAGCCACAACTACTGAAGCCCACATGCCTAGAGTTCATGCTCCACAGGAGAGGCCACCGCAATGAGAAGCCTGCACACTGCAATGAAGAGTAACCCCCACTCGCTGCAACTAGAGAAAGCCTGCACGCAGCAATGAAGACCCAACACAGCCAAAATAAAATTAATTAATTAATTAATTAATATATATAAAAGAATGGTACATGCACATTTAAAAAAAAAGTCTTTAAAAAAATACTGAAAGAAAATCAAATGGAATAATAAACAAATACTTGGTTAATCCAAAGAAGGTAGAAAAGGAGGAATAAAGGAACCTAAAAACAGGTATGAGAAATAGAAAACAAATAGCAAGATGGTAAACTAAAACCCAATGATAGCAACACTTATGATAAAAAATAAGCGGACTAAATATTCCAACTATCAATATAAGGCAAATACTGATGGACCAGATTTTCAAAAAATAAAAAGACCCAATCCTTTGCTATTTATTTACAAAAAAATCCTTTAAACATAAGGACACAAGAAACTTAAAGGAAAGGGATGGAAAAAGGCATGCAATGGAAACACTATCTAAAAAAAAGTTGATGTCTATATTAATATCAGACAAACATAAATGCATTATAATGCATTTTAAAATGCATTATAATAAAAATGCATAATGTATATAATGCATTATTAAATAAAAATGGGAATATTTCATAATAACAAGAGGATCCATTCACAGGAAGACACAACAATCCTACATGTGTATGCATATAGCAGCATAGCTCTAAAAATATATGAAGCAAAAATCAATAGAACTGAGAAGAGAAATAAACAATTTCACAATCACAGTTGAAGATTTTACAAACCTCTCTCCATAAGTGGTAGAACAAGCAGACAAAAGTTAGTAATAATATAGACAATTTTTAAAACTATTAATCTACCTGACCTAATTAGCATATAGAGAATACAACACTCAACAACTGCAAAATACATTTTTGTAAATTCATAAAAAATATTTACCAAAATAGACCAGATACTGAGCCATAAAGCAAGTCTTAACAAAATTCAAAGAATTAAAATCATATATTTTCTTACTACTAAGGAATTAATCTAGAAGTCAATAATAAAATGATAACTAGAAAACTATCAAATATTTAGAAATTAGGCGACACACTTTTTTTTTTTTTTTTTTTCGTACGCGGGCCTTTCACTGCTGTGGCCTCTCCCGTTGCGGAGCACAGGCTCCGGACGTGCAGGCCCAGCGGCCATGGCTCACATACCCAGCCGCTGCGCGGTATGTAGGATCTTCCCGGACCGGGGCACGAACCCGTGTCCCCTGCATCAGCAGGCGGACTCTCAACCACTGCGCCACCAGGGAAGCCCTAGGCCACGCACTTTTAAATAAAAGAAACCACAGTGGAAATAAGAAAGTATATTGAACTTAAATAATGGGATTATGACATTAAAATTTCTGGGATGCCTTTGAAAAGTCTTTAGAGGATAAAATAGCTTTAAATTCATATATTAAATCTTTGCTTGAATGATCAAAGATTTCATCCCAGTAAGCTAGGAGGAGAAACAGACTAAATCCAAACAAAATGTACAAAAAAGGAAAATAAGAATGAGAGCAAAAATCAATGAAACAGAAAACAATTAGCTAAGTCAAAAGTTGGTTCTTTTAAAAGATTAATAAAATTAACAAAACACTACCACAACTGACCATAAACTGACCAAATGAGATAAGATTCAAATGACCAATGAAGAATGGAGAAAATCACTGTAGATCCAACAAACATTTAAAAAAGAATAATTGTATATTATATATAACTTCTTGCCAAAAACTTTGGCACACTAGATGAAATGGTTAAATCTTCAACAATGCAAAACCGACACAAGAAAAAAAAAAAAGAATATCTGAATAGTCCTATATCTGCTAAAGAAATTGAAATCATAATTTAAAATCTTCCCACAGAGAAAATTTCAGAGCCACACAGCTTCACTGATGAATTATTTAAGGAATAAGTACTACCAATGTTACAAAAATTCTTTCAGAGACAGTGGAAGAGGGTACACGCCCCTGTGTATCACCCCTGACAAGGACATCACAAAGAAAAAAAAAAATGAAAGGCCAATATCTCTCATGAACATAGATACAACATTGCTAAATATTAGAAAATCATATACAATTATATAAAAGAAGACAATCTCTCATGGCCAAGTAGGAGTTATTCCAGGAATGCATGGCTAATACAACATTCAAAAGTCAATCAACATAACTCACCACATGAACAAAAGTAAGGAGAAAAAAACATACCATTTCAATAAATGCATAAAAGGTATTTGGTAAAATTTAAAACCTGTTAATGATAAAAATTCTCATAAAACTAGGAATGTAAGAGACCTTTCTTAACCTAATAAGGAGTATTCGCAAACTAAAAACAATTAGTCAACTAAATACTTAATGATGAAATACTGAACATATTCTCCTGAAGACAAGGATGTCTATTATCTCCACTTCCATTCATTTCATTGGAGATCCTAGCCAGCACTAATTCAAGAAAAAGAAATAAAAGGTAAAGATTTTGGAAAATAAATAAATAAATTTTTTTATTCACAAAGGCATAATTGTGTATATAAAAATCCAAAAGAACCTACAAAATATTCACATTAATAAGCACATTTGGCAACTTTGCTGCAAAGTCGGTAAATAAAATGGTTTATACTAACAATAAACAATTAAAAACAAGAAGTTTTAAAATCCCACTGACAAAGCACCAAAAACATCAGGTATCTAGGAATAAGTTTAACAAAAACAAACAAAAAAAAGTGTGTAAGACCTTGACACTGAAAACTACAAGATATTGCTAAGAGAAATTAAAGAAGACCTAAACATATGGCTGGTCAATGGTCATGAACTGGAAAACTCAATATTAAGATTTTCATTCTCTCCAAATTGGTTTTTAGATTCAATATAATCCCACTCAAAATCCCTACAGGTCTTTTATTTTTTTTTTATTTTTTGCTTTGGGTGGAAATTGACTCTACGTTTTAGTGTATGTACAAAGATCCTAGAATAGACATAGCAGTCTTGAAGAAAAAGAACAAAGGCAGTAACTGATTAATATTTACTATTATGCTATGCCAATTAACACAGTGTAGTACTGATGTTAAGAATAGACAAATAAACCAGTGGAACATCATAGGGTCCAAAAATAACCCTAAACATGCACAATCACTTGAAATATGACCAAGGCTCAGCACCGTGGTGGAGGTATCAGCCTGATTGCAGGAGGATCAACAGAACAAGAGGAGGGGAAGTGGAGACACTCGTCATTTCCCTCTCATTCACACCACCGTTGTCTGGGTGCACTTCTAAAAATCAAAATCAATCATAAGATCATCTAATGAAAACCCTCTATGGTTTCTTTTTGCCCACATAACAAAATGCAAACTCCTTGGCAAGACCCTGGGATTCTATATCACTGGATCTTGCCTCCTACTCTCAGCTTTCTTCTGTCCCCCAATGCTGACTCTCTGCTTTGGACATAATGAATGCCTTGCTAGTCCCCAAGAGCGCTTCCCTCTGCACACGATCTCTCCTCTTACAAGACTGCCCTCCTTACTCCTCACCAGACTAACCCCAGTCATCTCCTCCCAGGAAGCCTTCCTAGATTCTCTCGATAGGCTAAATGCTCCTCGACAGTAAGACATAACACCCTGAGCTGACCCCTCTCACATCCTCTATTGGTGTTTATTATCAGTGGTCCCCACTAGACTGGGAGAAAATTGAAGAGTTGTATCCCGATCCCCTACCACCTAAGTCAATAAGTTTTCTTTAAAGAAGGAACACCCTAAACAAGATTCCAAGAAAAGTTGGTGGAGAATTAAGAGTAGAACTTGGGTTGGCCAAAAAGGAGCCTGGGAGAAAACAGACAATGTGAGAGCAGAGGGGAATCAGGCACATCAGCTGAGTCTATTTTGCTCCAAAGTTCAATGCTTTTGGAGCTTCATTAAGTTTTTACATTTTTTTTTAAACTCTGGAATCACAGTCTCATAGTAAATCACTGCTTCCAGGAAGCCACCCAGGATCAACTTCCTCCCATTAAAAATGCCCCCCAGCCACTTCCCTGGTCCCCACACACACACCTAGGGTGATCTTGATTCAGGTGACTGTGTAGGGTACAGTGCCTACAGCCTGCTCTTCTGTTTGAAGCCTCTGCTTGAACAAGAGGCATGGAACCTCCACAATCCTTGACACAATCGTTGAGCTCACAGCTCCTGTAAGCTCAAGTCAGGAAGAAGACTGATTTTTTTAAATTAAACTAAGAGGAAAATTTCTATGCCGGCTTGCTCTCACAGGTGAGAGGAGAGAGATGACAATATTGCCAGCATTGGGACAGTAGTGACATTGATAACATCACTGAAGTCTGACCTCAGCCACCGGGCACTGCTGACAAGTCCCGATCGTCAGAAGAGAAACACACCCAAGAAAAACACTTCCTCCCACGAATGAGACACTTAGATGAAAATTACAGGGTGTCTGGTTTTGTCCTCTTTTTGCCAAAATAAATGTATGGTAGAAATACTCAGCACAAACAGAAAAGATAGAAATGCCAAGGAAAACAGTATGAAATGTGAGGATACTATAATACAATTTCATTTTTCTGTCTGTTGTATTACTAGACATAATAACTTGAGTTAAACGTTTTCGGTTTTTACCCAGGACATACCACAGGCTGCTGAGATGGGCTGGTCGGCATGCCAGTGTCTCAGCTCCTCCCCACTCTCCATGTCCAAGGGATCACAGAAGGAGGAAATCCCAGGACCAGACCTGTGCTGATCAAGCTTAAATAACCAATGCTATCAGCAGTGGGGTTTTTTACTTTCTATTATGAAATAATAAACTATGGTACATACATACAATGGAATATTATTCAAAAATAAAAAGAAATATGCTCTCTGATAGCCCCCCAAATATACAGAAGAACCTTAAGTACTTATTTCTAAGTGAAAGAAGCCAATCTGAAAAGGCTACATACTGTATGAGTCCAACATTAGGACATTCCGGAAAAGGCAAAATGATGGAGACAGTAAATAGATCAGTAGTTGCCAAGAGTGAGCAGGGAGGGAGGGATGAATAGGTGGAGCACGGAGGATCTTTAGGGCAGTGAATCTACTCTGTGTGATACACAATGGTAGACACATGTCATTCTCCATTTGTCAAAAACCCATAGAATGTATACTGCAAAGAGTGACCCTTAATGGAAACTACAGACTTTCGCTGATAATAATGCATCAGTATTGGCCATAATAAGCATACGGCCCTCATGCAAGATGTTGATAATAGGGAAACTGCGGGTGGCAAAGGTGGTCTTTCTACTCTACTCTATTCTCTGTAAACCTAAAACTGCTCTGAAAAATAACTGCTATGACAAGACACGGGGACTGCCTGTATTGCTGGAAGTCCAGGAAAGAAAAGTCCTGGTCATCTCATGACTTGCAGCCGGACAGCAGACGCGTCACCTGTGTGAGAACTCAAACGGTATCCATCTACCTAAATAGAAGCCACAGGTAAGGCCTGAAAACTATAAATCAGTAGGATGAGCAAGGTACATGGGTCCAATTTGCTTTCAGCATCAGTGATGAGGAAATCATAGGTAACAGTGATCCTAGTAGAACCCAGAGGGGTGCCCATCTGCCAAGGAGAGAGAAGCAGGGCGGGCAACCAGCCTGTGGAGTCACTTCCGACCCCATGCTCACTGTCCGGCCCTACACACATGCACCAGCGACCTCAGCTTAGGGTCACTCAGGCTGACCGCCCAAACCTCTCACCCCTCAGCTGCGGAGGTCGGCGTGGGGGTGGCGGGGGAGGCGCTGTGTGGAAGGGGCCAGACCAGGGAAGGACTCAGAGAGAGGGACTTGAGGAATGAAACACACAGCGTGGCTCACTCTGTCTCCAAATTTCTGATGAGGCAGCATGAGTGGCAGGGTAAAGCACAGATCTAGCAGTCAGGAGACCAGAGTCCAGTTTCAACTCCCTGGACAAGCTGGTCCTTTCCCCTCATCTGCAAAGCAGGGGTAATACCTGCCCTAGAGCCACTGAAGGTTACAGCTGAAACGCACCATCCTACAGGTGAGGTAAGTCCAAGGAGATGAAATGACTAGCTGACAAACCGCCTTCCTCCCAGTTCAGTGCGGGGGGGGGGGGGGGGGGCGGTTTACCACCACAGATCTAAAACAGAGATAATCTGTGCAACAAAGAATATGATCAATAATATGTTAATAACTTTGTATGGGGACAGATGGTTACTAGACTTAGCACAGGTGAACGTTCTGTAATGTTTGCAAATGTCAAGTCACTATGGAATATACCTGAAACTAACATGATGTTGTACATCAACCACATTTCGATAATAAAAAAGATAATCTGGGTGGAAGTATTTTGGAAAGTTAGATGCACTAGATAAAGGGAAGCTGCTGATCTTTCCATCAGCACATCTAGTCCTGTTCTGCTCTGGCTGAGCATCTTCTGTGTGCTCTTGGCAAGTGTCAGCTGTGACCACCACTAGCCAGTGGTGTTGCTGTCCGAGGTTGCAGAGTCAGGGAAAGAAGGAAGCTCTCGGCCCCAAGGCACCAAAATTGTGACCTGGGAGGTGGCACAGTTGGCTCCGTTCTCCTCTTTGCACTTCCATACTCCAATGGCCATAAACAATAAGGTCTCCTTAGGAGAGGGAATATGTTTTGTGACTAATAATTCCATACTTAAGGCATGAAGCATACCAGGCCAAAATCCGCTAAGTGCTTGAAAGAGACCCATTTGACTTTTGCTTCGGCATACCCCTTCCGAGCTTTTGTCCACTCCGTTTTCAGACCTTTTGTCCTCTCACCAGCTTAACTAATATGCAAACATTTTCACGAACTGCCTCCAAAACGGATGATTACCAACAGACTGGAGAATGACGAAAATGTAGGCCATCTACATAAGCGAACCAAGCTGGCCAAAAGGGATCATCCGTGTGGCTTAAATCATGGAGATGGGCTACATCCACAAGGCTGAGTTCACAATTGTTGGCTTTCGCAATCGAACCTAATTTCTTGACCCAAGGCTGGGGAGGGTCCGATCCTTTCACTCTAAGAGCCCCCACCCCAACACCCATGCCCACACCCTAAACCCCCCCACACACACAGATGGCAAAGCCCCCGCTGCTCATTCCCCTCTTCCCTGGTGGTCTCCACTGAGACACAATTCCATTGGCGTAATTAGGAAGACACCAGAGAGGGGGCAGCTCCATGTAATTTTTATGAGAAATGAATCAATAATTTCCTATTTCTCCCCACGCTCTCTTAGAGGAAGGGCCTAGAGCCGAGGGAGCTGCAACATTAGAGGAGCAACCTCACAGCAGAGTGTGGATAAGAAGACAGCATATGGTGAATGTAGACAACAGATAGGTGCCCTTCACAGGCTCCCCAACCTCCTCTTAGCCCCACCAGCCCTTCATGCCCACTGATTTAATGATGCCTTTTAACAAAAAGGCCTGTACCTGGAAAATGGTGCTGGGTCCGTACCTTGGTGAGTATCTTAACCTGCCCTTCTCATCACCAACCCAGCTGCCTTGGGGAAAATGCAGCTGCCCACCTCCCCGTACCTAATACCCAACCTCCCACTCACGACAACCAAAAACTATCAGGTGAGCCACACACATCAGGAGCTTCTTGGTCAGTTTCGACTCAACAGTATCCTTCAGTGTTTGGTCCCTGTTTTATCAAATCTGTCACTATTAGAACAGAGAAGAGTCAGAAGGTGACTCATCGCTGTGACCATATGATTTGCTACACCATCCTGAGTGAGCCATATCCCCTGGGTTATTTGTGAGTCAAGAGGGTTAAACCACATGATACTTCAACTGGGCTCTGATCTCCAATAGGTCTACTCATCATAACCTGCTAAATGTCCCCATCCTACCCCACTTTCCTCCAACTCCCACAAAAGGTAGGAGGTCAGGGGGCTGGGTCTCTCATTTTTATAGTCAGTCTGGAGGTGAGACTAACACAAAAGAGATTTTAGAACTCACCAGATTTTGCAGCCGGCAGGGAACTCAAAATCTACCACCCAAATGCCACGCCTTCAGGCAGGTAAGGTAGTATCATCCCTAAGATGTAGCTAGGAAAACTGTAACCCAGAAAGGCTAAATGACATGCACAAGGTTCCCAGCTGTCTTAAGAGGTGAGAACAAGAGGACCAGCAGGCAAATCTTCACTTTCCTCGTGTTTCCCCAACTCCACCACAGTTGTCGTGGAAAGGCATTATTTCAGATGTGAGCCAAAGCTTTAAAAGGAGCTACTAAATATAAAAACAAGACTTTCCAGAAGCAAATCATAGCTAGAATCCCCTAATATTCATATTATTATTTATCATCAAGAAATGGTAGTAAGAGCTTTGATGCTAAACCCTTTGCCAACTAGAAAGCTACAGAGGAATTATGATTTTCCTACCTACAATCTATTTCATGAATCTGGAAATCAGAAACCACATCAGGGTATTCACAGTTAATGGCAAAGGAATTCCAGCCCAACATACACAGAGCCTAGGAAGAAGCTCTCTGCTCTGCTAACCTACTAGGTAATCTTGACACATTCACATATGTGTTTACAGCTCTGCCAGTGTTTAATAAGAAACTGTGGAAGCCAAAGAACTGTTCTATTTATCTGTAAAATTTTAATGCCATTGCTATAAATAGCTAATGGCTTATTTTAAAAACTCAATCACTTTTTTTAAAGTTAAATTTCATTTCCCATATGTGTATAAGAAGCTCTTTTAGGTTGAAATCATCAGTTGAATTCTCTAAGCCAAAATGATCATATTTTCCTCACTAACTAACATAAAAATTTCTAGAAATGTGCTCACAGTGAAAAATATCATTCCCAACATGTACTAAAATTCACATTTAAGAATCCCAACATTCACTTTAGGGACGACTTTTCTCTTGTAAATGATCAGTCTCGACTCATTTAATCTCCCTAAAAAATCCACACAAGCCACTCAGAGAATTATTCCTTGGGATTTTAAAGTCTATTAAAACACACCACACAGATGAAAGCAGGGGTTGTTCTGAGTCTGGAGCATCTGAACCTCAGCTCCTCTTCACTGGAGAGAAAAGTAGTAGGTAGTTGGGTCCTCACAGAGGAAGGGGCTGGAGTCCTTGCCCACTGCTGGTACTGATCTGAAGGCAGAGAGGCATCATTATGCCACCAGCAAGACATCTAGTCACTGGCAGGTTTTGTTATCCTGGCAGGAAGCTGGCTGTTCCCTCCAACTCTCTCAAGGCTGAGTCCCACTAGCCATTTAGCCCTGAGAGTGTATCTGGCCTCAACTCAGCCTCCCGATGGCTTCCTGATGACCCACCCAGTTAGCAGTCCAGCTGGATAGAGACCTCTGGGACCCTCTGTAACCTGAGGCAATGAGGGCCGCTGCTATCTGAGGCTGAAGACTTACCAGGTGTACTGCCATCTAAAGTGTCAACTGAAGAGTAGGAAAAAGGAAGAACAATTTCCATAGAACACTTAAACTAGATTAAGAACCTGACATTTTCCTTTGCCACGACGTTACATCCTTGCTTTTTCGAAGGAGAAAATCATTGTAACCAGCCCAGTGGCCCCTTCCTGCTGCAACATGTCCTAGGCACCCATTCAGTGACTGTTTAAGCATGTCTTGATTCCAGCACATTTACAGAGCATTCATCTTCTTTTAATTCCTTCCATGGCCTGTAGGACTAACAACCCACAGCAGGGTAATCCAGCAGCAGTACTCCTCTTAGCCACAAGAGGCAGGCTTAACCACAGACTGACTACCTCAGCAAATTTAGGCAATGGAGAGCATGGACAATTGAACGCCATTGGTCACCTCCAAAACTCATTTCAGCAAAGAAACAACTCATTCTTTCCCAACATTTACCAAAAAAGAAAGAAAGAAGGAAAGAGAATGAGAAAAAACGCAAGCAAACTTGGAGGAGAGTACCATCCCTGTTGCCAAGAGTTAATTAGCTTTCAAACAGCCAAAGGTCAGCAGTAGATAATAGAAAAGTCCCCATAATGAGAGTAATCAGTAGGTAGGCATTCAGCAATTGTATACCAAGTGAAAGATTCATCAATGCAATGGCAATGCATGCCTGCTTCTGCAGCCCCACCACCCAAGCCAGTGGCTTGCACTCCACATGGAATAAGAAGGAAGCCTCTGGTCTCCTCCACATCCATCCACTGACATGCAGGGCCTCCAAACCTCCAAAGGACAAAAACACCAGGCGAGGATATCAATCAAGCATCATGCTCCCTATGTTCCAGACATCAGTCATGCTAGTTCCCACCCATTTAATTACTCTTCTGTTGACCACCCACAATTAATTTAAAGACATGACAACAAGGTCTGAGATTTGAGGGATGTACCTGACTCTCTCTCCCCTCCAGGAGTGGTGGAATCTGATCAGCAAAACCAATCTTCCCTGGATCACCCATAAAGGCACTAACCTCATCCACGTTCTCAAAAGCGTTGATGACATCATATGGCAAACAGGACAGAAGGTCAATCACAAACCACGTCTTCAGATAGTTCATGCGGATGAGTTTGGGGTCGGAAATCACCTCCCCAGCTGGTCCAACAAAAGTGGTATGAAAATTCAGCACAATGTCCACCAGAAAGATAACATCCACGATGCTATCCACAACCAGCCAGGCCACGTTGTTCTGCCTGGTTTTAAAGGAGACATTATAAGGGACCAGGATGGCTGTATAGAAGGTTAAGATCAAGATGATCCAATCCCACGTGGTCTTGAAAACACAATAATGTAAGATGATGTGAGGGGGAGTCTTTGGTGCCTCTTGCTTGTATTGGGGAAGGATGTCTGAGCCCAGCTGCAGAACCTGTACAGAAAAAAATGTCCAAGAGAGAACTAAGTTAGGATTTCACTGTCAGCATCAAACCAGTCAGTATCTGTCAGAGCCGAATACTCATAACACTCCAGACGGATCATTAGATGCAAGAACAGGTACCAAAGGACTATGGCAGAATGGAATTGAACATTGTAATATAATCAATCATATGAAACAATAAAACACTGTTATTCAGCTTACTGTGAGCCAATCATTGTACTAAGTACTCCACATACAAGTATTATCTCACTTAATTCTAAACACAACCTTGTTTTATTAGCCAATTATTATTCTGTGTGACAAGTGAGAAACTGAGGCGCAAGAGAATTAAGCAACTTGGTTCCTGAAGTCAAGATGGTGGTGGGGGAGGACGCAGAGTTCATGTCTCCCCACAACTAGGGCACCTGCCAGATGCTGGTGGGGGACCTCAATGCCCAAGGAGATAGGAGGAACCCCCAAGCAACCTGGTAGGACGTGGAAGGGAGCGAGGGGGGAGGAGAAGTGGAGGCTGGGCAGGACAGGTGCCCCTGAGGGGTGGCTGGGAGAGGGGAGGGATTCCCACACCTGGAGGGACGCTCGGGGGCTCAGAGGATGGGGGGTGGGGTGCACCTAGCATTTCACCTGTCCAATCAGGCTCGGGAAACCTGCTGGGGCCTGGGCCAGGTCCTCTGCCCTTCGAGGCCCCCTCCGGGCCACGTCCGTCCTTGGGGCATAGAGGTGGGGGTAGGGAGGAAGAAGAGAAGAGGTGGGCGAGAGGGGCGCTCTAGGACCAGGGAATCAGGGGAAGCACCACGGGTGTTTCCCCCACTGACTCGGCCCAGGAAGCCTGTTGGGTTTCCAGGTCTGGTCCTCTGCCTTCCAGGGCCCCCTCTGGCCTCATGAGCCCTAGGGGCATAGGAGGGAGGGAGGGAGGGGAAGAAGAAGAGAGGCCAACAGGGAGGGGCCCTTCAGGATCAGAGGATGGGGTCAAACACGTCTAGCCTGCTGGGGTCCTGGATCTGGTCCTCTGCCATTCAAGGCCAGAGGCACTCCTGGGCCCCTCCTGCTACACTGAGCTTAAGTCCCCCCCAGCCCCCCCCCCACCGCCCAATGGGGCCTTTTCCAGCCCTGTGGGTCCTAAGCATAGGCCCCTTCCCACCACCTAAACCCTGCCCCTGCCTGAGCCCCACCCCTCACAGCCAGGGACTTTTCCAGCTTTTTTTTCCCCTCCTCTTTTTTACTATTATACTTCTGTTTTACCTTCCAGCTGTTGTTTCACCTGCATTTTTACTTTTTTTATTCTTTCTAACATATCTGTTAGTTTTCTAATCTCATTTTATTTTTGACCCTTTGTTATTCTTCTGCTCCTGTTTTCTTTTTTTGCTGCCCCGTGCAGCTTGCAGGATCTTGGTTCACGAGCTGGAGGTCAGGCCTGAGCTCCTGTGGTGGGAACTCCGAGTCCGAACCATTGGACTAACAGAGAACCTCAGATCCCAGGGAATATTCATAGGAGTGAGGTCTCCTGGAGGTCCTCATCTCAGCACAAAGACCCAGCTCTACCCAGCAGCCTACAAACTCTACTGCTCGAAGCCTCAGGCCAAACAACCAGTATGACAGGAACACAATCCCACCCATCAAAAAACAAATGAGATGACAAAAAACTATGTCACAGATGAAGGAGCAAGGTAAAAACCTAAAAGACCAAATAAATGAAGAGGAAATAGGCAACATACCTGAAAAAGAATTCAGAGTAATGACAGTAAAGATGATCCAGAATCTTAGAAATAGAATGGAGGCACAGATTGAGAAAATAGAAGAAATGTTTAACAAAGATCTAGAAGAACTAAAGAACAAACAGATATGAACAACACAATAACTAAAATGAAAAATACACTAGAAGGAATCAATAGCAAAATAACTGAGGCAAAAGAACAAGTAAGTGAGCTGGAAGACAGAATGGTGGAAATAACTGCCTAGGAGCAGAATAGAGAAAAAAGAATTGAATACAGTCTCAGAGACCTCTGGGACAACATTAAACGTGCCAACATTCAAATTATAGTGGTCCCAGAAGAGGAAGAGGAAAAGAAAAGGTCTGAGAAAACATTAAAAGAGACTATAGTGAAAAACTTCCCTAACATGGGAAAGGAAACAGTCACCCAACTCCAGGAAGTGCAGAAAGTCCCATACAGGATAAACCCTAGGAGAAACACACCAAGACACATATTAATCAAAATAACAAAAATTAAATTCAAAGAAAAAATATTAAAAGCAAAAAGGGAAAAGCAAAAAATAACATATAAAGGAATCCCCATAAGGTTATCAGCTGACTTTTCAGCAGAAACTGCAGGCCAGAAGGGAGTTGCAGGATATACTTAAAGTGACAAAAGAGAAAAAGCTACAACCAATATTACTCTACCCAGCAAGGGTCTCATTCAGATTCGATGGAGAAATCAAAATCTTTATAGACAAAGCAAAAGCTAAGAGAATTCAGCACCACCAAACCAGCTTTACAACAAATGCTAAAGGAACTTAATCTAGGCAAGAAACACAAGAGAAGAAAAGACCCACAAAAACAAACCCAAAACAATTAAGAAAACGGTAATAGGAACATACATATCCATAATAACCTTGAATGTAAATGGATTAAATGCCCCAACAAAAAGACATAGACTGGCTGAACAGATAAAAAACAAGACCCATATATATGCTGTCTACAAGCGACCCACTTCAGACCTAGAGACTACAGATTGAAAGTGAAGGGATGGAAAAAGATATTCCATGCAAATGGAAATCAAAAGAAAGCTGGAGTAGCAATACTCATATCAGATAAAATAGACTTTGAAATAAAGACTGTTATAAGAGATAAGGAAGGACACTACATAATGATCGAGGGATCAATCCAAGAAGAAGACGTAACAATTATAAATATTTTTGCACCCAACATAGGAGCACCTCAATACATAAGGCAAATGCTAACAACCATAAAAGGGGAAATCAACAGTAACACAATAATAGTAGAGGACTTTTAACACCCCACTTACACCAATGGACAGATCATCCAAACAGAAAATAAATAAGGATGGGCTTTCCTGGTGGTGCAGTGGTTGAGAGTCCGCCTGCTGATGCAGGGGACATGGGTTCGTGCCTCGGTCTGGGAAGACCCCACATGCCGCAGAGAAGCTAGGCCCGTGAGCCATGGCCACTGAGCCTGTGCGTCCGGAGCCTGTGCTCCGCAACGGGAGAGGCCACAACTGTGAGAGGCTCACATACCACAAAAAAAAAAAAAAAAGAAAAGAAAAGAAATAAGGAAATAGAAGCTTTAAATGACACAACAGATCAGATGGATTTAATTGACATTTATAGGACATTCTACTCAAAAGTGGCAGAATACACTTTCTTTTCAAGTGCACACAGAACACTTTCCATGATAGACATATCTTGGGTCACAAATCAAGCTTTGGTAAATTTTTAAAAATTGAAATCATATCAAGCAGCTTTTCCAACTACAATGCTATGAGACTGGAAATCAATTACAGGAAAAAAAACTGTAAAAAATGCAAATACATGGCAGCTAAACAGTGCACTACTAAATAACTAAGATATCACTGAAGAAATCAAAGAAAAATTTTTAAAAATACACAGAAATAAGTGACAACAAAAACAGAATGACCCCAAACCTATGGACACAGCAAAAACAGTTCTAAGAGGGAAGTTTATAGTAACGAAATCTCACCTCAAGAAACAAGAAAAACCTCAAATAAACAATCTAACCTTACAACTAAAGCAACTAGAGAAAGAACAAAGAAAACCCAAAGTCAGTAGAAGGAAAAAAATCATAAAGATCAGAGCAGAAATAAATGAAATAGAAATGAAGAAAACAATAGCAAAGATCAATAAAACTAAAAGTTTGTTCTTTGAGAAGATAAACAAAATTGATAAACCTTTAGCCAGACTCATCAAGAAAAAAGGGGAGAGGACACAAATCAATAAAATTAGAAAAGAAAAAGGAGAAATCACAACTGACACCACAGAAATACAAAGGATTATAAGAGACTACTACAAACAATTACATGCAAATAAAATGGACAACCACAAAGAATTGGACAAATTCTTGGAAAGGTACAATTTTCCAAGACAGAACCAGGAAGAATTAGAAAATATAAACAGACCTATCACAAGTAATGAAACTGAAACTGTAATTAAAATCTTCCAACAAACAATAGTCCAGGACCAGACAGCTTCACAGGTGAATTCTATCAAACATTTGGAGAAGAGCTAACACCTATCCTTCTCAAACTCTACCAAGACAATTGCAGAAGGAAGAACACTCCCAAATTCATTCTACAAGGCCACCATCACCCTGACACCAAAACCAGACACAGATATCACAAAAAAAGAAAATTACAGACCAATATCACTGATGAATATAGATACAAAAATCCTCAACAAAATACTAGCAAATAGAATCCAACAACATATTAAAAGGATCACACATCATGATCAAGTGGGATTTATCCTAGGGAGGCAAGGATTTTTCAAAATACACAAATCAATCAATGTGATGCACCATATTAACAAATTAAGGAGTAAAAAACATATGATCATCTCAATAGATGCAGAAAAAGCTTTTGACAAAATTCAACACCCATTTGTGATAAAAACTCTCCAGAAAGTGGACATAGAGGGATCCTACCTCAACATAATAAAAGTCATATATGACAAACCCACAGCAAACATTATTCGCAATGGTGAAAGACTGAAAGCATTTCCACTAACATCAGGAACAAGACAAGAATGTCCACTCTCACCACTCTTATTCAACATAGTTTTGGAAGTCCTAGCCATAGCAATCAGGGAAGAAAAGGAAATAAAAGGAATACAAATTGGAAAAGAAGAAGTAAAATGGTCACTGTTTGCAGATAACATGATACTATACATAGAGAATCCTAAAAATGCCACCAGAATACTACTAGAACTATTCAATGAATTTGGTAAGTTGCAGGATACAAAACTAATGCACAGAAATCTCTGGCATTCCTATACACTAACAACAAAAAATAAGAAAGAGAAATTAAGGAAACAATCCCATTTATCATTGAAATGAAAAGAATAAAATACCTAGGAATAAACCTACCTAAGGAAGCAAAAAACTTGTACTCAGAAAACTATAAAACACTGATGAAAGAAATCAAAGATGAAATAAACAGATGAAGAAATATACCATGTTCTTGGATTGGAAAAATCAATATTGTAAAAATGACTATACTACCCAAAGCAATCTACAGATTCAATGCAATCCCTATCGAACTACCAATGGCATTCTTCACAGAATTAGAACAAAAAATTGTACAACTTGTATGGAAACACAAAAGACCCCGAATAGACAAAGCAATCTTGAGAAAGAAAAATGGAGCTGGAGGAATCAGGTTCCCCATCTTCAAACTATACTACAAAGCTACAGTAATCATGACAGTATGGTAGTGGCACAAAAACAGAAATACACGTCAATGGAACAGGACAGAAAGCCCAGAGATAAATCCACATACATATGGTCACCTAATTTATGACAAAGGAGGCAAGAATATACAATGGAGAAAAGACAGCCTCTTCAATAAGTGGTGCTGGGAAACCTGGACAGCTACATGTAAAAGAATGAAATTAGAACACTACCTAACACCATATAAAAAAATAAACTCAAAATGGATTAAAGACCTAAATGCAAGACCGGACACTATAAAACTCTTAGAGGAAAACATAGGCAGAATACTCTTTGACATAAATCACAGCAAGATCTTTTTTGACCCACTCCCTACAGTAATGAAAATAAAAATAAAAATAAACAAATGGGACCTAATGAGACTTAAAAGCTTTTTCACAGCAAAGGTTAACCGTAAACAAGATGAAAAGACAACCCTCATAATGAGAGGAAATATTTGCAAACGAAGCAACTGACAAAGGATTAATCTCCAAACTATACATACAACTCATGCAGCTCAACATCAAAAAAAGAAACAACCCAATCAAAAAACGGGTGGAAGACCTAAATAGACATTTCTCCAAAGAAGACATACAGATGGCCAACAAACACATGAAAAGATGCTCAACATCACTAATGATTAGAGAAACAAATCATTTTTGTTTCTCTAATCATTAAACAAATCATTTTTGTTTCTCTAATCATTAAACAAATCAAAGCTATGATGAGGTATCACCTCATATCAAAAAGTCTACAAACAATAAATGCTGGAGAGGGTGCAGAGAAAAGGGGACCCTCTTACACTGTTGGTGGGAATGTAAATTGATACAGCCACTATAGAGAAAAGTACAAAGGTTCCTTAAAAAAACTAAAAATAGAACTACCATATGACCCAGCAATCCCACTACTGGATGTATACCCTGAGAAACCATAATTCAAAAGGACACATGTACCCCAGTGTTCACTGCAGCACTATTTACAATAGCCAGGACATGTAAACGACCTAAATGTCCAACGATAGATGAATGGATAAAGAAGATGTGGTACATATACACAAAGGAATATTACTCAGCCATAAAAAGGAATGAAATTGAGTCATTTGTAGAGATGTGGATGGACCTACAGTCTGTCATACAGAGTGAAGTAAGCCAGAAAGAGAAAAACAAATATCGTACATTAACACATATATGTGGAATCTCGAAAAATGGTACATATACAGATGAACCTATTTGTAGGGCAGGAATACAGATGTAGGTGTAGGGAACCAACATGTGGACAGGGTGTGGGGAAGGGGAGGGTGGGACGAATTGGGAGATTAGGTTCGACATAAATACACTACCATGTGTAAAATAGATAGCTAGTGGGAACCTGCTGTATAGCACAAGGAGCTCAGCTTGGTGCTCTGTGATGACTTAGATGGGTGGGATGGGGGTTGGTGGGAGGCAGGTCCAAGAGAGAGGAAATAGAGGATATACATATAGCTGATTCACTTCATTGTATGGCAAAAACTAACACAACATTAGAAAGCAAGTTTACTCCAGTAAAATAAAATAAAGTAAAATAAAATAAAATAATTCACTCTACTGAAAAAAGAAAAGCAACTTGACTCAACAAATATTGATTGCTCAGTGCCAGGAATTGTTCTAGATAGTGGGCACACAGCAATGAAGGAAACAGCATGATTCCTGCTCTCAGAAATCATGGAACTCAGTCTAGTAGACAAATAAAAATAATTTCAAATTGTAAGAAGAGCTAAATAAGATGATGGGGGAGGGGCACACAGTGTTTTGACAGAATGTGACTTGAGAAGTAAGAGGAGAGTGTTTGAACTAAAACCTCAATGAAAGCAAGACACCAGCCATTCAAACTTTGATGAAAAAATTATTCAAGGTAGAGAGGATAACTGGTGTAATGACCCCAAGGTAGGACAAGTTTGATATTTTCAGAAAGAGAAAAAAGTCAGGTGTGACTAAAGCCATGAAGGGGGAAAGGATGCTAGTTGACCTCAGAGGGGAAGCAGAAACCAGACCACACAGGCCCTAGTGGGCCACGGCGAGGTGTCGGATTTTATTCTCAGTATAACTGGAGGGTCTTAAGTACGCAAATAATAATCTGATGCATGTTTTTGAAAGGTTACCCTGGCTGCTGTGTAGATAATGAATTGAGGCAAAGGATTAGTGGGAAGAACAGCATCAGGGAACTTATTATAAAAGCCTGGGAAGAAGGGTGATGGAGAAAAGTAGTCCAATTTTGGATAGAGCTTTGAAGTAAAACCAACTGGACTTGCTATTGGCTAAAAAGTGAAGAAAGGGGAGCAGTGAACGGTACTCATTACTTTATTCCCAAAACACAGCATGGTGGCTGGCCCAGAGCAGTCACTACAGGATGATTTCTAAGTGAATGACTGAACTTCAAGGTCACACAGCTAGCAAAAGATGGAACAAGGATCCCAAACTAGGTCTAGCTGAATTAAAAACACATGCTGTCCCATATCAAGGTTATATTTCTCTAAATAACAGACTTTTAAGGAAGCAGACTTAGCGAACGATGAAGTGCAGAGAAGCTTGGCTCCAAGAAAGTATCATGGATGGTTTTCACCCTCTACAGTCAAAGGCATAAAGCTCTGCTTTTAGAGGCCAGGCCAAGCTGGAAGGGACCCACCCCACCCAATCCCACCCCAGCTGCTCCTCTGTGCCACTTATAGGTTTCTATAAACCCCTAGGTGAAACTTCCTCTAGTGTCATGGGAACTTCTCTTTTTCCTCTAGAGGTAAAGACCCCTTAGTGAATATGAAATAATCTGAATATCCCTGGTCCCCCTAGGGTTGGCCCCAGGCCTTAAAGGTGAGCAAAAGAAAGCTATAAGTTCACAGAGGGCTCAGTGTGCAGGTTGGGTATGGGAACTATTTCCACCATTCCCACCAATGTGCAGAGCTCTTCAAGAACTGGGATCTAAATTTCTCCCCCCATGAAAAGGAATTTATACAAGTATGATTAAGGACACTTGGGCCCTGAGATCTCAGGTAGGAAAAGTGATTGACCTGTAAGAATAAAACAAATAAAAGTAAACTGAATGAGACTTCTGCTTCCAGAAAGATGGAATAGACATACTTTTCCCTATTCCTCCCTCTAAGTACCTCTGAAAGCCCTGGATGTTATATATAAAGTAAACATAGGAAGACTCTGAAAGGTGAAGAAAGGAAAGCAAACTGGCTAGGAATAATACAGTGGTGAATTCTCTGGGTTTTCTTTTTGCTTCATATATTCCTAGACTTGGAGCAACCTGGAAACACCAATGAGTGCAGACAAAAAGAGTCCCAACAAAAGCCCACTCTCTCTAGCAGAAGAACTGGGAAGGGGACAGCCTCAAAAGGTAGAAAACTTTAGATAATAACCACTCTACCATGTCCAAACACTACAGAAAAAGCTGTGAACCAACTCCCATCCAGGTCAGCAAAGCCTGCTAGAAAGCCTAGATCTCCCCCTTCTTGAGGCTGTAATGATGCACCCAGCCTCCACCTCTTTCCTACTGGAGTATTACCAAAGAAGTCCCAGTAGGGAGCCTGGACTTCCTTTCACCTCCCCCCAGCAGTAATGAGGCCCCCCACCCCACAATGCAGAGAGGTATCAATGTAACCTTAGTGGGGAGCTATAACTCTTTTTCTTACCCATCAGTAACAAGGAGCCCCATTAAGTTTCAATGGAGGCTGAGTTGGAAACCTGGACTTCTACCCAACCTGGCAGAAATGAGGGGATACCTATTTCTCCTCTGCCACATCTGTGTCAAAAGTAGTCACTTAAAGCTAAAGATTTAAATAAGATCCAGAGGCTCATAATATCCAAAAATGCCCATTTCAACAAAAAGTCAGTCATTATACCAAGAACCAAGAAAACATCACACTGCCTGAAGAACAGAAAATCAATTTTTCAGAGGAAAGAATCAGTGAACTTAAAGACAAAACAATAGAAATTACCCAAACTAAACAACAGACACAGAAAGGCACACTGCATAATGATAAAAAGGTCAATTCTCCAAGAAGATATAGAAATCCTAATGTATATGCACCAAACAAAAGAGCTCCAAGTATACATGAAGCAAAAACTGATTGAGGGCTTCCCTGGTGGTGCAGTGGTTGATAGTCCGCCTGCCGATGCAGGGGACACGGGTTCATGCCCCAGTCCGGGAAGATCCCACATGCCACGGAGCGGCTGGGCCCGTGAGCCATGGCCACTGAGCCTGTGCTCCGCAACAGGAGAGGCCACAGCAGTGAGAGGCCCACGTACCGCAAAAAAAAAAAAAAAAAAAAAAAAAAAAACTGATTGGAAGGTGAAATAGACAAACCCTAAACACTCCTCTCTCAACCTTTGATAGAACAACTAGAAAGAAAGTAAGCAAGGATATAGAAGAACTCAATGACAACATTAACCAACAGGATTTAATCAACATTTATAAAATACTCCACCCAACAAGAGCAGAATGCACATTCTTTTCAAGTGCACTGGAACATTATCCAGGATAGATGATATACTAGTCCATAAAACAAACCTTGACAAATTTAACAGAATTTAAATCACACAAGGTATATTCTCTGACTATAATGGAATCAAACTAGAAATCAATAACAGAAAGATAACAGGAAAATATCCAAATACTTGGAAACTAAATATCCAAATAATATAATTCTAAATAATCCATGAGCTAAAGAAGAAGATGCAAGGGAAATTTAAAAATACATTGAACTCAGTGAAAATGAGAATACAACATATCAAAATTTGTGGGATGCTGCTAAAGCAGTACTAAAAGGGAAATTTATAGCACTAAATATTTGCATAAGGAAAAAGAAGGTCTCAAATCAATAATGTGCAGTCTCAAATCAAGAACCTATAAAAGAGCAAAATAAAACTAAATTAGCAAGCAGAAGGAAGGAAATAATAAGAGCAGAAATCAGTGAAGTTGAAAACAGGAAAACAATAGAGAAAATCAATGGTTTTAAAAAATCAATAAAATAAAATAAAATCGAAATCCTATAGCAAGACTGAAAAAGAAAAAAAAGACAGAAAGGAACTTCCCAGGTGGTCCAGTGGTAAAGAATCCATCTTGCAATGCGGGGGATGCGGGTTCAATCCCTGGTCAGGGAACTAAGATCCCACATGCCGCAGGCCAACTAAGCCCAGACGCCACAACTACTGAGCTCACACACCTCAGCTAGAGAGCCTGCCTGCTGCAAACTACGGAGCCTGTGCTCTGGAGACCACGCGCCACAGCTACACAGCCCACACGCCCTGGAGCCTGCACGCCACAACTAGAGAAGAGAAAACCCACATGCCACAAGTAGAGAGAAGCCCATGCACCACAACGAAGAGCCTGTGCGCCACAATGAAAGATCCCAAGTGCCAGCAACTGGAACCTGACGCAGCCAAAAATAAGTTAAATAAATAAATAAATCTTAAAAAAAAAAAAAGACGACAGAAAAGCTACAAATTACTAATATCAGGAATGAAACAGGAGATACAACTATAAACTGTAGATACCCAAAAGATAATAGGGAATGCTACAAACAACTCTACATATATAAATTTTACTACTTAAGATGAAATGGTCCTCGAAAAACACAAACTACCACAATTCATAGCCCCATAAACTGTAAGAAAAGTGAATTCATAATTTTAAGACTCCCAAAAGAAATCTCCAGGCCCAGATGGTTTTAATGGATAATGGTATCAAAATCTAACAAAGACTTTATAACAATTCTATACAATCTCTTCCAGAAAATAAAAGTAGAAGGAACACTTCTCAATTCATTTTGTGAAGCTAGTATTACCCTGATTCCAAATCCAGACAAAGACAGTACAAAAAACCAAAAAAGACAACTACAGAACAGTATCTCTCATAAATATAGGTGCAAAAATTCTTAACAAATAGTAACAAATAGAATTCAGTGATATATACAAAGAATGACCAAGTGGGGTATATTCCAAGGGTGGAAAGCTAATTCAATACTGAAAAATGAATCAATGTAATAGAAAAAGCATTTGACAAAATTCAACATCTATTCATGATAAAAACTCAGAAATAAATGGAAATAGAGGGAAACTTCTTCAACTTGATAAAGAGCATCTATAAAAAACCTACAGCTAACATCATATTTAATGGTCAAAGACTGAAAGTTTTCTCAACATCAAGAACAAGGCAAAGTATCACCTTTCACTACTCTTATTCCATATAGTACTGCCACTGCAATAGGCAAAAAGAAAAGAAAAAAAGAGAGAAAAAGAAAAGGAATAAAAGGCATTCAGATCAGGAAGGAAGAAATAAAAATATCCCGATTTGCAAATGACATAATGGGGTACATAGACTATTCCAAGGAATCTACATACTAACTCCTAGAATAAGTGAGTTCAACAAGGTCACACAAGATAAACATACAAAAATCATTGTATTTCTGTATACTAGAAATGAAGACCAAAGTTATACAGCACCATTTATAATCACTAAAAAAAAATACTTAAGTATAGGTATAATAAAACATGCACAGAACTTGGATGCCAAAAACAAAAAAACATGTTGATAAAAGAGATCAAAGAGGATATCAATAAATGGAGACACATAAATTAGAAGACTCAACGTACTAAAGACTTCCATTCTCTCCAAATTGATATAGGTTTAGCATTAATTCCTACCTAAATGCCAGCAAGAGTTTTTATAGATATATATGAGATGATTCTAAAATTTATATGGAAAGGCAAAAAAAACAGGAATAGCCTAAACGATTTTGGATAAGAAGAATAAAGTGGGAGGAATCAGTCTAGCCAATTTCAAGACTTGGTATACAGCACAGTAATTAAGACAGTGTGATATTGATAGAAAAATAGACTCACAGGTTAATAGAACAGAATAGAGAACACAGAAATAGACCCACACAAATGCCCAACTGATTTTTGACAGTGGTGCAAAAAGCAATTCAGTGGAGGAAAGACAGCCTTTTCAACAAATGATGCTGGAGAAAAGGACATTCACAGGCAAAAAAAAAAAAAAAATGAACCTCAATATAAGGCTTATACCTTATATAAAAATTATCTCAAAATGGATTGCAGTCTTAAATGTAAAACATAAAACTTTCAGAAAAAGACAGAAGAAAATCTTCAGGACCTAGGGCTAGGCAAAGTGTTCTTAGACTTGAAACCGAAGCACAATCCATGAAAGAAAAAAACTGATAAACTGAACACTACCAAGCTTTAAAACTTTTGCTCTGCAAAAGACTCTGTTAGAAGGATGGAAAGACAAGCTATGACTTGGAGGAAATATTTGCAAATCACATATCCAATAAAGAAATAGGATCTAGGATATATAATCTCAAAACTCAACAATAAAAAACAATCAGAAATGAAGAAAAGGTATGAATGGATATTTCACCCAAGAGGATACACAGATGGCAAATAAGTACGTGAAAAGATGTTCACATCATTAGCCATCAGGGAACTGCAATGAGATATCACTATGCACCTATCAGAATAGCCAAACTAAAAAATAGTGACAACATCAAATGCTGACGAGACTGCACATAAACTAGACTTCTCATATATTGCTAATACAAATGTAAAATGACAGCCACTCCAGAAAAGAGTTTGGCAGTTTATTAAACAACTAAGTATGCAACAGCAGTTACACTCCTGGGCATTTATCCCAGAAAAGTGAAAATTTATATTCATGCAAAAACTTGTACATGAATGCTCACAGAAAGTTTATCTGTAATATTAAAAATCAGAATTGGCCCAGATGTCCTTAAACCGATGAATGGTTAAACAATCTGTGGCACATCCATACCATAGACCAGGGGTCCGCAACAGCCCCCACCCCACCCCGGGCCACACAGCAGGAGGTGAGCGGTGGGCGAGTTAGGGAAACTTCATATGCCGCTCCCCATCGCTCGCATTACCGCGTGAACCATCCCCTCTCCCCAGGTCCGTGGAAAAACTGTCTTCCATGAAACCGGTCCCTGGTGCCCAAAAGGTTGGGGACCGCTGCCATAGACTACTACTCTGCAAGAAAAAGGTGTCAACTACTGATACATTCAACAACCTACATGAATCTCCAGAGGTTTACAAAACCAGTCCCCAAAGACAACACAGTACATGATTCCATTTATATAACATCCTTGAAATGACAAAATTATAGAAATAGAGAACAAATCAGTGGTTGCCAGGGGTTTAACTCCTTAAAAGGCAGGAAGGGTGTGGCCATAAAAAGGCAACATGAAGTATTCTCATGGTGATGGAAATGTTCTGTATCTTGACTGCACCCATGTCAATATCCTGGTTGTGATACTGTACTGTAGTTTTGCATGAAGTTACCATCAGTAGAAACTGAGTAAAGAGCACATGGGATCTCTTTGTATTATTTCTTAAAACTGCATGTGAACCTACAGTTACCTCAAAATAAGAAATTTAATTTTTTAAAAAATCAACTGAATATAGATGAATCACAAGCATTGTAAGAAAGGAGTCCTGGGCACTGAGCTAAGGGAAAGGCAGGGGAAAGGGAGGTGAGTTAACTTAGGGGTTTAATACAGTATGTTTGCAAAATACAGTGATAAGACCATTCAGCAAGAAGTCAAAAGAATCCACAAGTAAGCAGTCGCCTGCTGACTGCACACCAGAGTCGCTTGGAACTCCAAGAAGGAAATGTACTTTTAGAGAAAAATGGCTGTTCCTGTAACAGTTTGATTTAATCCATAATTATTCCCAGGTGGATTTCCCATTCTGATGCTTTCCAGGACACTATTAGGCCCGCTTGAGTAAGGCCTGAGTCAACAGTGTCTTCATACCTCCCAACAATGCCAGGCTGACCCAGAGACTCTCCCTCTGCTGCTATTCCAACATGTGTTCAATGGGTCTAGACAGAGGTGCTAGGATAGACAGGGAGGGATGTTAGAACTTGTATTCAGTTTCCTCTTCCCATCTCTGAGATGCAGCCTTTCACATTGCAAACACAGGACATCTACATTCTGCAAGGAGGCTTGGAAGCTAGGACATTTGATGAGGATAAATGTGACACATTCTCTTTCCAAATCTTTATGTTAAAAGCTATGAATTTTTCCCCTAAGGCCAAGCTTTTATAGTCTGACTTGAGATCCTATGTATTTCACTCTGATACGAACTCTTTAGCAATTATATGGAAAACAGAAGATGGAAATTCCAAGGAGTGAGTTCTTCATTACAGAAAATCAAGATTCTTAAGAAAACTTGCCAGACCAAAAGAGTATTTTGCATCCAGTTAACTATCTGACACCAATAGTCTTTTCAGAGCGTAATGAAAAATGACTTTCTGATATTTATCAGAAAGATTCCTGTGAGACTCACCCACCTTCCTCCACAGAAATGTGTACAGGAATGGATTCAGACCAGAACAACAGGTAACAGCACGGCTCTGATGAGCTCCATGACTGCCACCCTCAGGAGAAAAAGCTTTCTCAGAATCATTCAGAATATTCTCTGTCCTCCAAAGGGAGAAGTCTCTGGGTGCAGATTCAAAAGAGATGGGATACCGATCTTATATCCAGCCATAACAAGTTTGCTCAATGTTAGATGCTCAGTGACGCTTCAAAACTTTGCAGAGAAACAGCTTCAGCAGAAGTGGAGACAGGAGAATGACCTGGTGCAGTGGTCCCGGTGACCACTGCAGGGTCAGTTCTCTCCCCCACCACTTTTCTATGCTTAACAGCATGAGCAGGTGCTTCTAGATTCTTCCATCTGATAAGTCTCGTAAAATGGAATCTCCCCAAGGCAGACAGCTCACAGCCCTTCCAGAACGCATTTCCTAAGCGTGGGCTTGCGTCTGTCCTACACGTCCAATCAGACAGCAGTTCCCCCAAACGCAGGTACCACTTCTCCTAGTGTAATGTTAGTTCACACTTTCCCCATCCCTCCCCCTACAACACCCAGGCTCTGCCCAGAGAAAGGGCTCATTATAAGCCATTACTGATGGAGCCAAAGAATGCTCATCTTGAAGACTGATTCTGGAAGGAAAATAGAGTGAAGGCTTTTCCCTAAATGAAGAACAGGGAGATCAGGCTGATTATCACATTCCTCTAGCACTTTTACTTCCAAAGTCCTCTACTGTACTTCTGAATCCTTATGTTCACCCTGTGAGGGTGTTCTACAGATGGGAAAATGTAGGTTCCGTGCGGCGAAGTGACTCATCCTGAGTCATACCAGGGGTGAGTAAGCAGAGAGCTGTGAGTACAAGCCAGGCCGCCAGCTCCAAGCCCCCGAGTCTTTTCATGAATCTATTTGTACAGCCCGAAATGCCTTTCACAGAACACTGACATACGTCATCACATCTCACGCAACCTCATGAGACGGGAAGGCTGGTATTTTTCTTATTTTATAGACTGGGAAAATAAATGCAGAGAGTAAATGATTTGCTCATAGTCACATAGCAGATGACAAAACAGGACCATAAGCTCAAGTTCAGTTTCCTGATTCAGTGCTTTTCTTCTGTTGTATACTGACTCTTCATAAACTATTGATTCTCCATAGGACTTCTGAATGATGGCAACATGCCACCTGTCGTCGAAGGTACCATCTCCCATTACAGACCTTCTCCAGGACTTCCCAATTAAAGTCCTGAACCAGCCACACTGGCCAGAGCCTGTCTCCCTGAAGAGTAACTACCTTAGTCCCCAAGCCACACCGAGCTAGATTAAGAAAGAAGCAGGGGGCTTCCCTGGTGGCGCAGTGGTTGAGAGTCCGCCTGCCGATGCAGGGGACACGGGTTCGTGTCCCGGTCCGGGAAGATCCCACATGCCGCGGAGCGGCTGGACCCGTGAGCCATGGCCGCTGAGCCTGTACGTCCAGAGCCTGTGCTCCGCAACGGGAGAGGCCACAACAGTGAGAGGCCCGTGTACCGCAAAAAAAAAAAGAAGCAGGACCAAACTACACTTACCCTGAAACCTTTCTGTGTCAAATGAATGTCACCATGCAAAGTGATTTTTGCTGAAATGGATGAGAGATCATAATATCTCACTCTAAGCTCTTATGTGCTCCTCTGCTACACCTCACTCTTAGCTCAAGTTTTTACCTAATGAATTGCTGAAAAAAATAGAACCAGTCTTCGAATGGTCATGTATCTATAAATCAGTCTCCACCCTCATCCACCTGCCTCCTTCCTGTTTCTACAGAGGAAGTGCCTTCTTCCTATCAAAGGCCAATTCCTCTCATGTGTTTTGAATCTCATTCTCCTCCCCCTCCTTAAGTGCTTTACACCCGCCATGATTCCCCCTCTTTTCTTCCCATCAACCTCTCCTTGGACACAGGATCATTCCATCAGCATCTTTAGACATCAATCAAAGGCCCTTTTTTGCTCAGCTCCTTTTGCTCTTCCCCCTTTATGACCAGATTTTTTGAAAGAGTAACCTAAACACGATGGCTCCACATTCTCCCCTCCAGTCACCTTCAACACACCCCAACCTGACCACTGCCTCCACTCTCTAATCAAATAGCTATTGTCAAGGTCACCAACAAACTCAGTGTTGCTAAATCCAATGGACGTTTCCATCCTGATCTAACTCATGCTCTCCGGAGCTGTTTACAGATTTTCACACTTCTTCCTTCTTGAAACACTCTCCTTGCTTGGCTTTCTTAATGCCACTCTCTCCTGCTACGGTACCACAAAGTGTGCAGCTGATATCTCCCTTCGAGAAAACCTCCAGAACTAACCCACCAGGGAGTTCTGCTGCTTCTACCACCAAATACATCTGAGTCAGGATCCAGTCACCATTTTCCAACTTACTTCTACAACTCCATCCAGTGCACCACCCCTCTCACTGCAGCACAGCAGTAGCTTCCTAACCTCACCCCACTTCCATTCTGGCCCCCCGTCAAGTTCATACACCATATAGCAACTCAGATCTGATCATAGCACTTCCCTGATCAAAACCCTCCCACTTCTTACATTGAACTTCAAACAACATCAACAGTCTTGCTGTAATTTACCTGCCCCTGGCAATTTCCAACCCCATCTAAGCCCTTCATCCCCACACCAACCACTCGACCCCATTGCTTTCTGAAAAAAAATACCAAAGCTCTTTACCCACCCGAGGGGAGCTCAAAATGCCCCTCCTCTACTCTCCACATGGATGGTTCTTCCCAACCTTTGGGTCTCAGTGTCAGCGTCATCTCTTCATAGAGGCCGTCCCTGACCACCTTCTGAAACAGACTCTCTACCACCTCCCTTCCTCTGGTGACTTCTATCACATCACCAGGGCTGTTCCTCTTACAGCGTTTATTCAGTTGTTCACAGATGTCTCTCTAGATTGTAGGTTCCGTGAGGGCACAAGCTTGTCTTCTTACCACCACATACTCTGTCCTTAGCACAGTGTCTGGCACGTAGTAAGTGCTTAACAAAACCACGTGCAGAAGTGAATGAATGACTGAACAAATAAAGCCAAAGAAAAGGCTAGAAAAGAAGACTCAAATAAAAGTATAATTCTTGACAAAAATGTAGTATCAAGAATGTTCTACAAACACGATAATAACCATGATATAGAAAAGAGAGAATGTGTTATATCTTAGGGCCATATTCCTATTATATGTACTGTCATGAAGAAAAAAAAATAAAAACCAGAGTCCACATATACCATTTAACATCACGAAAGTTTCCAGCAGGTGCCCTTCCCCAGAAGTATTATGGCACTGGTTGTCATTTATTGAGTGCTTACTGTATGCCCTACCCTGAGCTAGTAAGCCCTTTACATAGTCTTGCATTTAATCCTCACAAGTCTGTGAGGTACATATTATTATCATCCCTATTTTACAATGAAGAAACTGAAGCTTGGGGAAATAAAGTAACTTGTCCAAGGCCACAAAAGTTTTAAACAGTGCAGCCAGTGTCGAAAACGTTGTCAAGTTTAACTCCAAGTTCCATGCTTTTAACTGCTATGCTCTCATGCCAGGTTCTTGGCTGAGCACTTTATGTACAAAATACAATTTAATCCTTACAATAACCACGTGAGGTAGATATTAGTCTTTATTTTATAGGTAAGAAAAATGATCCCAAGGAAGCTATGTTGCCCAAAACCACAAAGCGAATTAAGTGGTGAAGCTGAGATTCAAACCCAAATCTGATTTGAAAGCCCAAAGTCATTAACCAAAAGAAATATAATGCAATTTTAAACTTTTTAATAACCACATTAAAAAAAGTAAAAGGAAACAGATCAAATGAACTATAATATTCAACCCAATAATTGAACCCAATATATCCAAAATATTATCACTTCAACATGTAATCAATATAGGAAATTATTAGTGAGATATTTTACATTCCTTTTATCATAGTGATTTAAATCCAGTAAGTATAGTGTAACTTACTACCCCTCTCAATTCAGATGAACCACACCCAAGCTGTTCCATATAGCCACATACGGCCACCACACTGGACAACACAAGTCTAAACCATGACATTACACTGCATTGTAAGAATGTCCCCAACTAACTTAAACAAATGTAGGCAAGGCTCTCAAAAGCAGATGTGGAATGGATAAACTAAGCACACACCAGACAAGCAAAAAAACAGATTAAAAAACGTGAATCACAAACGTGTGTACACGTTAACTGTCTGCGAGTTGGGGTGGGGGGGTGGTGAGAAGGGAGGACGTCAGGTAACAAAGAGGTGGCTGGGGAGAGCATCAGAGACAGGGTGGCAAACACAGCAAGTCAATCAAGATACAGCTCTTGCAGGCTGAACCCGGCCAAGCCCCGGCCTGGAATCCCTAGTCTTGATTTCACAGCCGATCAACCTTTTTTAAAAAATTTATTTTATTGACGTATAGTTGATTTACAATGTTGTGGTAATTTCTGCTGTAGAGCAAAGTGATTCAGTTATACATAGAGATACATTCTTTTTCATATTCTTTTCCATTATGGTTTATCATGGGGTATTGAATATAGTTCCCTGTGCTATACAGGAGGACCTTGTTCTTTGTCCATTCAATATATAATAGTTTGCATTTGCTAATTCCAAACTCCCAATCCATCCCTCCTCCAGCCCCCTTCCCCCTGGCAACCACAAGTCTGTTCTCTGTGTCTGCGAATCTGTTTCTGTTTCGTAGATAAGTTCGTTTGTGTCGTATTTTAGATTCCACATAGAAGTGATACAGCTGATCAATCTTAAGCAAGGCAAGGCCTCCATGCCTCAGTTTCCTCACCTGAAAAATGAAGAATTTTTTTTTTTTTGCGGTTCACGGGCCTCTCACTGTTGTGGCCTCTCCTGTTGTGGAGCACAGGCTCAAGACGCGCAGGCCCAGCCGCTCCGCGGCATGTGGGATCTTCCTGGACTGGGGCACAAACCCGTGTCCCCTGCATCAGCAGGCAGACTCTCAACCACTACGCCACCAGGGAAGCCCGAAGATTGTTGCACAAATTTAAAAAAAGACTGGTTCAGGAAATTCTCAGTGAGAATCAGGAAGGCTCCAACTCATGCAGTACATCCTTTTTACCTGAATGTTTTGGCTTTCTCAAGGATCGGGGACCAAGAATGACAGAACTAAAATGGCCTGGGAAGAAAGGGAGACTGATAAAATATATCTGTTTGGGGAAAAAAAGGACAAAATGGCTTCACAGACCCTATCAATGCTATGGACACTTATGGTCTCCTAATAAAAAGATCCATGGACACTTGGACCCAAAAGTTACCCACAAGGATACAAAGATTCCACAGTTTAGAAGAGAGATGTGCAAACATACTATGAAGATATAATGCAACAAGTGGTAAGAGACCGTGGATAGAAGTACTTTAAGAGCAGAGGGAGGGCTTCCCTAGTGGCACAGTGGTTAAGAATCCACCTGCCAATGCAGGGGACACGGGTTCCAGCCCTGGTCTGGGAAGATCCCACATTCTGCGGAGCAACTAAGCCCGTGAGCCACAACTGCTGAGTCCACGTGCCACAACTACTAAAGTTGTGCGCCTAGAGCCCGTGCTCTACAACAAGGGAAGCCACTGCAATGAGAAATCCATGCACCGCAGTGAAGAGTAGCCCCTGCTCACAGCAACTAGAGAAAGCCTGCGCAGCAACGAAGACCCAATGCAGCCAAAAATAAATGAATAAATTTTTTTAAAAAGAGCAGAGGGAAAGAGACAGCAAACTGACTTAGGTCATCAGGAAAGGCTTGGGTGTGAGGTGACTGTCCTGTATCCCTTGAAGGATGGGCCGCAGACAGACAAAACTCAGGGCATTTCCAGCAGGCAGTATGTACAAGCTGGGAAGGGTGAAGGAGGTGGTATAAGAGCTCAGCGTGGAAGGAGCCCAGTGTACTGAGGCAGCGGGATTTTTTGCCTTTTGTTGCGGCTGTTGTTTGCACTTGGGAGGGTGGGGGGCGGGATCTAGGGAGGCCAATATTGAGAAACGAAGCTGAATATAAGGGAGGGGAGGGCAAGCCTTGACATGCCCTTTACACCAAGGTAAGAACTGTAAGTAAGGGAGGTGCCTAATCAAATTGCTCTGTGCGAGGGTACCTGAGCATCGGTGTGGAAGAAGGACCAGAGGAGACAAGCCTGGAGGCACAGGGAGACCTGCTACGTGATGCTGCACAACGCCAGGAAAGAGAGGATGTGGACTTGAACCAGGGAGCAGCACGGGACAGAGATAACGCGCCAACTCTAAGGTCTCCCTGGGAGCCTGAAAACCTGGCCAGTCCACCATGGCCAGGAGGGCCCCCAACAAGAGTCAGAGGACCCAGCCGTCTCAAGACCACCATCTCATGGGGAATGTCAGCATCATCACCTTGGATGATGGCAGAAGAAATCAGAGTCAAACACAGAGAACTTCCTCTTTCAGGGAAGCCCAGAGCGGGTACTCACCACTTTGCCCACCAAACTGGCTTTATTCCTCATTTAAGGCCACAGATAGAGCACCTCCACGAACAGCACCATCACCATCACCATCATCTCCCACGACTGCCTCAAACATCCTGCCCTGTGAGTGAAGAGAAACCTCGCTTCCCTAAACCCCTCACTCGAGGCATAACCTCTCCCTCTTATACGTGTGTCTCTTTCCCTTTCCCCAAGTACAGCTCCAAAAATCTCCCCTGTTTAGAAACAACATGGGTTTTTTGTGACCACAGAGTGAGGACAGAGTGTGTTCCCGCCAGAAAAAGCATATTCAAACAAAAAGGGAGAGCTGGATGTTAACAAGGCCCTAGCCACAAAATAAAACCTGATTTGGGGCTTCAGACATCTGAGCTAAACAACTGCATAATTCTTGTCATAAACACCCTTCTCCATAAACCAGGCAGGCTCTATTTTTAGAACTTTTTCCATGATGCACTTGCTCTTTAATGGAAGAGATAAAGGCAGTGGGAAGCAATTAAAAGTATTAACCCATATACTTTATGTCACAGTACCAACCCACGATACCTCCACAAATATCAGCCCAGAGTGAAATGCAATCACGCAACGATCTTTGTTTTCTTCCTATTTTGCTGAGGAGTACTTCAGTGGTATTCTTTTAACTTTTTATTTTGAATTCTTCAGCTACAGTTTTAAAATTCAAGTTTTTGAGAATTATGATGAGGTGATGAGGTGGAGTCATGGAAACGTGGCTTTCATCATCAAATCAGCTACAAATAGTTGTCCATTATCCATGATCAAGGCAGTCAACTTTCAGGAGGGGAGGAAGAGGTTAAATGTGGAAGGGAATCAATATTTACTAAACTAAGGGCTTGCATCCTTCTTCCTTCGTTCATTTAACGAACATTTATCAAGCACTTACTACGTGTTGGTACTGTGTTCAGTGGTAGGCGTGTGGAATAAACAAGAGAGATACTGCCCCTGCCTTCATGGACCTTTCATCTGTTGGAGGAAGCCAATGTTAAACAACAGCCTTCCCAGGGGCCTGAGTGCTCAAAGAGGAAACTGCCCAGGCCAAGGAGGGCTTCTGAAAGGGAGGCCTACCTGGCCTGAGGTGGGGCAGGGGCAGTTGGGAAGGCCTCACGGGGGAGGTCTGATGTCTACATTGGGACTTGAAGGAAGGATGGGTAGGAACGATGCCAGTCAAGAGACACAGCAAGAGCTGCAGGCAGAGGAAGGGCATTTCCAAGGTCCAGGGGAGAGTGTGACAAGTGTGAATGCCACCTGGCTGACACTGAGAGTGAGCGGAGAGCTAGCAGATCAGGCTGGAGAGGTGAGTTAGGTCTTGTAAGTCACAATGTAAATTTTAAATTTATCCAAAGAAGTAACAAGACGACGTTAAAGGAATTTTAAGCAGGGAGAAATAAGATCGGGCTTGTCTTTTAAAGCATCACAAATCCTCACGACAGTCTTTCAGGGTAGGTAGTATCTTTATTTAATGAGGATGAGGAAAGATGAGTGAGGCTAAGTAACTTTTATAAAGTCACACAGCTGGAATGTACTGGAGTTTTGGACAGGACTCGGGTCAGTCTGACTCCAAATCCCCTTCTCTTTCCACTACATCATCCTGTCTCTAAGGGGGAAAAAAAAAAATAAACCCTGCAGACAATCCTTAAACGTCATTTCAGCTGTTCATTTACAACTTTTTTTTAATCAAAATCAAGTGTAGAGTTGATCCCTGGCATTGCTGAACATTTGAGTTTTCCCCTGCCTGCTTGAATAAACCAAACGGCCCTCCTAGGAAAAAAGAAAAGAATCCCCCCATAAGACTTCAGCCCTTAGACAAGAGAGCACTGACTAGAAGGAACCTCATGGCCCTGAGGGCACGTAGAGCCACCAAGCCCAGGCTGCCCTTCAAAGCTCGACGGCAATGGCAAGGCCATTAGTCCAGCCACACTTCAAAGCTCACCTTCCACGTGCCATCAAGTGGTCACCCAAAACACCTCCAGAAATGACACTTACTACCAGGCACAGCCTACGGCATATTGAGTTAGTTGAGAGTGTTTAAAAAGACTCTTTGCAAGAGGCAAAATGAGCTCCAAACCCAGGTACTTGTGGCAGAAGCTCCTGTTGCCAAGTTACTTTCCTATGCAGAGCAATAGAATGGGGTGTTGCTGGTGAGACGCCACTGAGTGTTGTCACTTTTCCCTGAGTCCGAAGAGTCAAATGAAGTCAACAACCAAAGAGGAAAAAAAAAAAAAAAAAGCGGGCAGGAAATCTCCAGTCACATAGAGCCTGTTTCTCAGAAAAAACGCCTTTGCTCACATACCTCCTGGCAGCTTCTACTGGTGATTCTGGTCTGTGGGACAAAAAAACTAGGGACCCTGACACTAGCTCAGACTGGACATACCCACCTTCCGCTCTCCCTCAGCAGAGCACAGCATACCTGCTTGTCACCTGGGAATGTGGACAGTAAGCCCAGCTGTACACATGTTCAGTAAGTAAACGTGAGCTCTCCGCATCTCTGTCCAGCTGCCTGCGGAGGTGGCTGGTGCTGGGCCGGCTCGTGCTCCTCATGCCTCTGCTACTGATGGGCAGCAGCACTTTCACGCATGTAAGGAAGGCAGCCTCTATATTTATCAGACCAAATCCTTGTGCAGGTCAGTAAAAAAAAAAGATGATCTTCCCTTAAAAATTAATTGAAACGTTAAAACTTAAGATTAAGTAAAACAGTTGATAGCAATTAATATTGGTAATGGTGAGAGAAGAAAGAAACTGGCAGTGTAAACCAGTACAACCTTGTTGTGTGAACTTTGGCAGTTCCTACCCAGTTTGAAACGTTTGTACCCTCTGTCTCCTTAATTCCACTTCTAGTAATCTATTATATTCATACTAGCACAAGCATTTAGAGAATTACCAATCAATAGAGTGGACTGAGTAAATATGGTAAGCTGTCCATTCACACCAAACACATTGAGATGCTGTTTAAAAATGTAAACAAACATTTAAAAAGAAATAAAGTTCAAAATCTTAGGTGCCAGAACCGTAACAGGAATGCAAAACCAAAGCAGCCAGTAGGAACTGAAACCAAACAGTCCAGGAGTTTTTCAGAAACAGGGGTTGTTAGAGCTGGGTGTGCACTGGAGGGGACAGGAAGGGAACCCATATGCTTTTGCTGGGGTGACAAGGGGCTGCCCTAACAAAGAGACATGGAACAGGAAGTCTCTACCCATATCTCAGAGACATAAAAAAGAAACTGGTCATCTGTCCAGACTTTTGGGTAGAAAAAGGATGATCTGTAAGAGATCAGAACCCCAAGTATGTGCCATATACGAGTGTGGAACCAAACTCACGCTGTTGACATAGTTGGGAGCCCCAGGGCTAAAAACATTTACAGGAAAGTTGGTCTGATCCAGGTGAAAATTTATGAATATGGCACAGGCAAACTCAACCACCACATCTAGATGCCTCATCAACTGGGGACCCACTGGACTCCCACCAAAAACTCAGATTGTACATGAGCTCACTACAAGAGGAAAGTAAACACCAAAAGAGAGGATTTAAAGTAAGCTGACATTTCTAAAGCAATAAAAAAGGAAGAGATGTTAACAGAACTCAGTTAGAAAACAGGCAAGAGACATGAACTGGCATTTCACCAGCTGGAAATGTGGTTGTAAAACAAGCTCATGAAAAGATGTTCAACATCTTTAGCCATTACTAAAATGCAAATTAAGACCACAATGAGCTATCACTACGTACTTATTAAAACGGTTAAAATAAAAAAGAGTGACAATGCCGAATGCTGGCAAGGATATAGATAAACTGGCTGTTTCATACATTACTGGAGGGAATGTAAAATGATACAACCAACTGCAATTGGCAAATAGTTTGGCAGCTTCTTATGAAACTAAATATACACTTACATGTATATACAAAGGCACACACATGCACAAATGAGTGCATGTAAAGGCTGCTGAAATCTGAATATGATCTTTAGTTTAACAATATTCTACACATGTTGATTTCCTGTAGTTATATGCTTTACTGTATACTATTATACTGTAGTTATATAAGATGCTACCGTTGAGGGAAGCTGAGTGGAGAGTAGAGAACACCCTCTGTACCAGTTTTGCAACTTCCCGTGAGTCTATAATAATTTCAAAATAGAAAGCTTTCAAAAATCAATGTTGAGTGTAAAACACAAGTCATAAAATATCACAATATGATATCATTTGTGCAAATATATTTTTAAAAACCCCACAATCACAGTATATGTGTTTTAGGGATAAATATATAAGTAATAAAAAATATCAAAACATCAATAGCAAGGAGACACACAACTTCAGGGTAGTGATTACCTCTGGGAATAAGTTCTAAGAGGACCTCAACTTTACCTGTAATATTTTATTTTATTTATTTATTTTTTGGCCATGCTGAGTGGCTTGCAGGATCTTAGTTCTCCGACCAGGGATCAAACCCAGGCCCATGGCAGGGAAATCGCCAAGTCCACTGGACCACCAGGGGATTCCCCTGTAATATTTTAATTTTTAAAAAAGAATTTGAAGTGAGAAATTGTCAGCATGTACTATATAAACAGAATAAGTAAATGAATGCTTGTTAAACTACTCTCTACTACTCTGAATATTTTAAAGGTTTCTAAATTAAAACCAAAAATACACATACAAGGAGGTTTACTGGAGCATTATCTTTAATAACCAAAGACTGGTAACAATCTAATTATGTATCAACAAGGGGACAGCTAAATAGTGTCGGATATAGTCATGCAATGACTACATTGCAACCATTAAAAAACAATGAAGGGGATATATGCTCTTAGGAAAATATCCCAAATATACTAGTAGGTGGGAAAAAAAGCAGATTGGAAAATAATATATATAATAGTATGACAACATTTTTGTTAAAAAAAATCAACATAAATATATATGAACACTTGTTCATATGTAGTTTACTAAACACATACACTGTTTAAAAATGGTTACTTCCAAGAAACAGTGGATGTTTCACCTTTTATTTTATATACCTCTATGTATGAAAATCCAATAAAGAATCTGTTTTATTTCTGAAAATTGAGAAATTTTGCTTACTGAGATATAATTGACAGGTAACATCCTATTAGTTTCAGGTGTACAACATAATGACTCATTATTTGTACACATTGCAAAATGATCTCCACCATAAGGCTACTTAACATCCATCACCACATGTAGCTAACAATTTTTTTTCTTGTAATGAGAACTTTTAACTACTCTCTTAGCAACTTTTGAATAAACAATACAGTATTACTAACTATAGGCACCATTCTTTACATTACTTCACCAGAACTTACTTACTTTATAATTGGTATTTTGTACCCTTTGACTCCCTTCACCAATTTCACTTGCCCTCACTCCCTGCCTCTGGCATCCACCAATCTGTTCTCTAATCTATGAGACCAGGAGTTTATTTTGTTTTGCCTTGTTTTATTTCCACATAAAAATAAGATCATACAGTATTTGTCTTTCTCTGTCTGACATACTTCATTTAGCATAATGCCCTCGAGGTCCATCCATGTCATTGCAAATAGCAAGATTTCCTTCTCTTGAGAAAAATTTTAAAAGCAATATAAAGAACGAAAAATTAAAATTTAATATTAAACTAACATTACTGAGCATTTACTATATACCAAAGTGTTTGTTCACATTCAGAACCTCCTTTACTCTTCATAAGTACATATTATTCTCAATTGAACTCAATTTCTCCATTTGAAGAAAAGAAAGAGAAAGAAATGGAAGTTCTTAGCAGTGAAATGACTTGCCTGAAACCACACGGTAAGTTGTCAAGTGGGCAGTAACATTTGATGCTGTTTCAGCCCACTACGCCTGTCACCTACATGAAAAACAGCAGCACCTACGGCATTTACCCGATCTCCTTACAGTGAGATGCTGAGTGTCATGAGCTGTGAGCTGTGATGTGGCTGAATGGGTGTGCTTGCACTCCAGCCATCACAAACGCACAGCTCAGATTTTATCTGGACCTGCGTCCCTCATAGGGAAGAGTGAGAAGATGTGACAGGAAAAGATGGTTTCTCGTCCATATCTTCCCCCCAGCCTATCCATGAAGAGAGAAGCTGGCAGCAAAAAGTTGTCCCAGCCAGACCAAAACCCAAAACCCAGGATCACTCCCGCATGAAGACCACAGAGTCTCTCATACACCGACCATGACTTTTCCTTCCTATAAAGGCAGAAAGAGAGAAGCTGGTGGCAGATGTAGATCCTGCTTGAAGAAAGGATTCCCTGCCCTGCTGTGGAGTGTGCAGTTAGGTGACAGCCTCCTGTTGGCAGGGACAGAAACCTGAGCTTCCCAGGGAGGCACCTGCCAATAACTGAGCAAGAAGGTGGTTGATCTTAGTGGGAATGCTTTCAGCTTTTCACCATTGAGGATGATGTTGGCTGTGGGTTTGTCATATATAGCCTTTATTATGTTGAGGAAAGTTCCCTCTATGCCTACTTTCTGGAGGGTTTTTATCATAAATGGGTGTTGAACTTTGTCGAAAGCTTTTTCTGCATCTATTGAGATGACCATATGGTTCTTCTCCTTCAATTTGTTAATATGGTGTATCACATTGATTGATTTGCGTATATTGAAGAATCCTTGCATTCCTAGAATAAACCCCACTTGATCATGGTGTATGATCCTTTTAATGTGCTGTTGGATTCTGTTTGCTAGTATTTTGTTGAGGATTTTTGCATCTAGGTTCATCAGTGATAATGGCCTGTAGTTTTCTTTTTTGTGACATCCTTGTCTGGTTTTGGTATCAGGGTGATGGTGACCTCGTAGAATGAGTTTGGGAGTATTCCTCCCTCTGCTATATTTTGGAAGAGTTTGAGAAGCATAGGTGTTAGCTCTTCTCTAAATGTTTGATACAATTCGACTGTGAAGCCATCTGGTCCTGGGCTTTGGTTTGTTGGAAGATTTTTAATCACAGTTTCAGGAACAAGACAAGGTTGCCCACTCTCACCACTCTTATTCAACATAGTTTTGGAAGTTCTAGCCACAGCAATCAGACAAGAAAAGAAAATAAAAGGAATCCAAATCAGAAAAGAAGAAGTAAAGCTGTCACTGTTTACAGATGACATGATACTATACATAGAGAATCCTAAAGATGCCACCAGAAAACTACTAGAGCTAATCAATGAATTTGGTAAAGTAGCAGGATACAAAATTAATGCACAGAAGTCTCTGGCATTCCTATACACTAATGATGAAAAATCTGAAAGTGAAATCAAGAAAACACTCCCATTTACCATTGCAACAAAAAGAATAAAATACCTAGGAATAAACCTACCTAAGGAGACAAAAGACCTGTATGCAGAAAATTATAAGACACTGATGAAAGAAATTAAAGATGATACAAATAGATGGAGAGATATACCATGTTCTTGGATAGGAAGAATCAAAATTGTGAAAATGACTCTACTACCCAAAGCAATCTACAGATTCAATGCAATCCCTATCAAACTACCACTGGCATTTTTCACAGAACTAGAACAAAAAATTTCACAATTTGTATGGAAACACAAAAGACCCCGAATAGCCAAAGCAATCTTGAGAACGAAAAACGGAGCTGGAGGAATCAGGCTCCCTGACTTCAGATTATACTACAAAGTTACAGTAATCAAGACAGTATGGTACTGGCACAAAAACAGAAAGATAGATCAATGGAACAGGATAGAAAGCCCGGAGATAAACCCACACACATATGGTCACCTAATCTTTGATAAAGGAGGCAGGAATGTACAGTGGAGAAAGGACAGCCTCTGCAATAAGTGATGCTGGGAAAACTGGACAGGTACATGTAAAAGTATGAGATTAGATCACTCCCTAACACCATACACAAAAATAAGCTCAAAATGGATTAAAGACCTAAATGTAAGGCCAGAAACTATCAAACTCTTAGAGGAAAACATAGGAAGAACACTCTATGACATAAATCACAGAAAGATCTTCTTTGACCCACCTCATGGGACCTAATGAAACTTCAAAGCTTTTGCATAGCAAAGGAAACCATAACCAAGACCAAAACACAACCCTCAGAATGGGAGAAAATATTTGCAAATGAAGCAACTGACAAAGGATTAATCTCCAAAATTTATAGGCAGCTCATGCAGCTCAATAACAAAAAAACAAACAACCCAATCCACAAATGGGCAGAAGACCTAAATAGACATTTCTCCAAAGAAGATATACAGACTGCCAACAAATACATGAAAGAATGCTCAACATCATTAATCATTAGAGAAATGCAAATCAAAACTACAATGAGGTATCATCTCACACCGGTCAGAATGGCCATCATCAAAAAATCTAGAAACAATAAATGCTGGAGAGGGTGTGGAGAAAAGGGAACACTCTTGCATTACTGGTGGGAATGTGAATTGGTACAGCCACTATGGAGAACAGTATGGAGGTTCCTTGAAAAACTACAAATAGAACTACCATATGACCCAGCAATCCCACTACTGGGCATATACCCTGAGAAAACCATAATTCAAAAAGAGTCATGTACCAAAATGTTCATTGCAGCTGTATTTACAATAGCCAGGAGATGGGAACAACCTAAGTGTCCATCATCGGATGAATGGATGAAGAAGATGTGGCACATATATACAATGGAATATTACTCAGCCATAAAAAGGAATGAAACTGAGGTATTTGTAGTGATGTGGATGGATCCAGAGACTGTCATACAGAGTGAAGTAAGTCAGAAAGAGAAAGACAAATACTGTATGCTAACACATATATATGGAATTTAAGGGGAAAAATTGTCATGAAGAACCTAGGGGTAAGACAGGAATAAAGACACAGACCTACTAGAGAATGGACTTGAGGATATGAGGAGGGGGAAGGGTAAGCTGTGACAAAGCGAGAGAGGGGCATGGACATATATACACTACCAAACGTAAAACAAATAGCTAGTGGGAAGCAGCCGCATAGCACAGGGAGATCAGCTCGGTGCTTTGTGACCACCTAGAGGGGTGGGATAGGGAGGGTGGGAGGGAGGGAGACGCAAGAGGGAAGAGATATGGGAACATATGTGTATGTATACAGATTCACTTTGTTATAAAGTGGAAACTAACAGAAACTAACACACCATTGTAAAGCAATTATACTCCAATAAAGACGTAAAAAAAAATTATATATATATATACAGAAATACAGAAAAAAAAAAAAAAAAAAAGGAGGAGGTGGTTGAGGAGCCCGGCCCTTCCTATTCTGTGTGGGGCTGCTCTACTGCCTTCTCTGCTGCAGAGCTCCCTGTCAGGCTGGCAGAGCCTCAATCGGATCTGCACTGTGTCTGATGCCCTCCCTGCCCAATGCTGCTTCCTCCCCCTTTTCTTTCACAGATGTTACGCAGTATCTGAATCCCAGAGAACTCAACCTGTGAAAAGGGTCCTCTAGCCTGGTCTATGTACTGACATAAGATTTTTTTTCATTGAAGTATAGTTACTTTACAATGTTGTGTTAGTTTCTGGTGTATAGCAAAATGATTCATTTCATATATATATATATATATATATATATATATATGTTTTCATGTTCTTTTCCATTATGGTTTATTACAGGATATTGAATATAGTCCCATGTGCTATACAGTAGGACCTTGTTGTTTATCTATTTTATATATAGTAGTTTGTATCTGCTAATCCCAACCTCCTAATTTATCCCTCCCCCTCCTTCCCCTTTGGTAACCCTAAGTTTGTTTTCTATGTCTGTGAGTCTATTTCTGTTTGTAAATAAGTTCATTTGTATATTTGAGATTCCACATATAAGTGATATCATATGATATTTGTCTTTCTCTGTCTGACTCACTTCACTTAGTATGATAATCTCTAGGTCCATCCATGTTGCTGCAAATGGCATTATTTCATTCTTTTATGGCTGAATAGTATTCCATTATAAATATGTATACCACATCTTCTTTATCCATTCATCTGTTGATGGATATTTAGGTTGCTTCCATGTCTTGGCTATTGCAAATGGTGCTGCCATGAACATTAGGGTGCATGTATGACATGGGATATATTTAAGATCTGAAAATAAACTGGCCCTCCAAAAGAACAAGTGCTCACACTAGCCTGAGGAAAGAGGATGGAGTGCTGAAGAATAGCAAGATGAAGCGGACTTGGTGTCCCATCCTGAGATGAGAGAGACCATGGTCCCCTATCATGTCTAAAGCTGGAAGGTATGGTAACCCTAGTATAAGCAGTAGCAGAGGGCTGGGAAGAAGAGACAGTGCTCAGAAGGAAGTGCCCCAGATGGGAAACAGGTTGGGTTTGGAGTCACATAAACCTGGTTCTCAATCCAGAGTCCACCACTTACTGCCAGGTGAACCACAAACAAGTTAATGAACTTCCCTGTGCCCCAGTTTCCCCCTCTATAACACTGCTCCAAGATGTCTAGGGGATTAAAGGAGAAGATGAGCAGCACAGATCCTGGCACACAGTACATGCTTCCTTCTTTTCTAGAATCAGTCCAGGAGGGAGACAAGAGGACTCATGTGAGGACGAAAGCCAAATTGCCTGAGTTCAAACAGGGATATAAGGTGGCCTTGAAAATCACATGTGCAACCCATTGAAAGGCAAAACTGCTATTCCCAGCCACTTGTGTGTTGCATCAATTTTTTTCCTGGAGGTGGGAGAGGTTTCAATGAGGTGTCCATACTCTTACTCAATCTCCATTTGATCAACGACATTTACCAGTGAGAAAACTCAGCAGGACACTGGCTGTAAGCTTTAGACAGGGAAAAGATTTTTCTCTGTTGAACACTTAGTAGCCAACTTCCAATTTCTCGTGCAGGTTGTAAGAAGCTTGGAAATTGTCATTCCATCCTAACAAGTAAAAAGCTGTACAAACTGAAAAATCAACAACTCTTCTTAGTTCCACACAAGAGGTGAGGTCAGAGGACAAACTATTGTACCAAAAATTGGAGAGACAGACAGGTGAATACAGAGAATCACAACTTGCCAAAGAAACCCAGAAGCAGAAACCTCCACAAGAACTAGTACCGGACAGGAAAGTCTAAAGGTTATGTAACTAGCAAACTGCTGCAGGCTCAGCATGGACAAACCTGAGAGTTAAGAATTCTAGGGGGACCCAGTCATGGGCAGGGGTCTCGCACATTTGTGAGTTTTACTTCCAGGAGCTCCACCAGATTCTCACAGTAAAAATCAGAGAAAAGTATCCCCATGCTCCTGGAAAGAGGAATCGAAAAGTAACCATTTTTAAAAACACCACAGCACTCTGTTCCTCTTAAAAAGGCCTGCCCTCCGGAGAAACTAGTTAACCAGAGCCTAATTTGGGGGGTTTTATGAGAGCCTAACTCACCTGAGTACAGAAAAATACCCAACTGCTCTAGCTTCTGGCATATGGAAAGAGAAATACACCACTGCAGGCCATGCTGCCTCATCTTGTTTGGTCTAAATGGGGAACTAACTCAGAAGCACTTGTTAAGTCCATAGCCCAGGGGCATAGGCTCACTAAAATACTGTGACCTAATCATGGGACTATAGAATGATTCCTCTCCCCCCCCACCCCAGACATCTTATACCACACTAACGGCCTATTTACCCTAGTTCCTTTTACCCAGTACATCATGTCCAGATTTCAACAGAAAGTTGCAAGGCATAGTAAAAGGCAAAAAACACAGTTTGAAGAGACACAGCCAGACCTAGATATGGCAGGGATGCTGGAATTATCAGACCAGAAATTTTTAAAACTATGATTCATATGCTAAGGGCTCTAACGGTTAAAATAGAGAGCATGCAAGAACAGACAGACGATGTAAGCTGAGATGGAAATTCTAAGAAAGAACCAAAAAGAAATGCCAGAGATCAAAAATACTATAACAGAAACAAAGAATGCCTTTGATGGGCTCCTTAGTGCACAGGACACGGCAGAGGAGTGAATTTCTGAGCTTGAGGACATGTCAATAGAGACCTCCAAAACTGAAAAGCAAAGAGAAAAGGACCAAAAAGTAAAATAAAATAAAACAGAATGTCCAAGGGCTGTGGGACAACTATAAAAGGTATAACACACATGGAATAGGAATACCAGAGGAGAAGAAACAAAGAAATGGAAGAAATATTTTAAGCAATAATGACTGATAACTTTCCCAAATTCATGTCAGACACCAAACCACAGATACAGGAAGCTCAGAAAACACCAAGCAGTATAAGTGAAAAGAAAAGAAAAAACACTTAGGCACAGCATATTCAAACTGCAGAAAATCAAATAAAAATTCCTGAAAGAGTCTGGAGGGGGAAAAAAAAACCCAAAACCTAACCTATTAGGAACGAAGATAAGAATTACATCCTAAATCTCCTCAGAAACCGCACAAACAAGAAGAGAGTAGAGTGAAATATTTAAAGTGTTGAGAAAACAAACACCAACCTAGAATTCTGTACCCTGCAAAATTATCTTTCAAAAGTGAAGGATAAATAAAGATGTCTCAGATAAAAATTGAGGGAATTTGTTGCCAGCAGAAATGCCTTGCAAGAAATTTATAAAGAAGTTCTTCAGAGAGAAAGAAAATGATATAGGTCAGAAACTTGGATCTACTTAATGAAAAAGAGGAACACTGGAGAAGGAATAAGGGAAGGTAAAAGAAAAACTTTTGTTTTTCTTATTCTTAAAATATTTTTTTTTATTTTTTAAAATTTTTGGCTGCAATGGGTCTTTGCTACTGCGCGCGGGCTTTCTCTAGTTGCGGTGAGCAGGCGCTACTCTTTGTTGTGGTGCATAGGCTTCTCGCTGAGGTGGCTTCTCTTGTTGTGGAGCACGGGCTCTAGGTACACAGGCTTCAGTAGTTGTGGCACACGGGCTCAGTAGTTGTGGCTCGCAGGCTCTAGAGCTCAGGCTCAGTAGTTGTGGCGCACAGGCTTAGTTGCTCTGTGGCATGTGGGATCTTCCCGGACCAGGGCTTGAACCCGTATTCCTTGCATTGGCAGGCGGATTCTTAACCACTGCGCCACCAGGGAAGTCCCAATTTTTCTTATTCTTAATTGATCTAACAGATAACAGTTTGTTCAAAACAACAGCAACAATGTATTTGATACTGTATACCTATATACACTTATGTATGCTTATGAATAAGTGAAATGAATCACAGCAATGGCACAATGGACAGGACAGAGGAATTGGGAGTATTTTATTACAAGGTACTTGCACTACGTACAGTATTACAGTCAGCCCTCTAAATCCGTGGGTTCTGCATCTGTGGATTCAACCAAGCGCAGATCAAAAAATTCCAGAAAGTGCCAAAAAGCAAAACTTGAATTTGTTGCACACCAGCAACTATCTACATAACATTTACATTATATTTACGACTATTTACATAGTGTTTGCATTGTATTAGGTATTATAAGCAATCTAGAGATAATTTAAAGTATATGAGAGGGCTTCCCTGGTGGCGCAGTGGTTGAGAGTCCGCCTGCTGATGCAGGGGACACGGGTTCGTGCCCCAGTCTGGGAGGATCCCACGTGCCGCAGAGCGGCTGGGACCGTGAGCCATGGCCACTGAGCCTGCGCGTCTGGAGCCTGCGCGTCTGGAGCCTGCGCTCTGCAGCAGGAGAGGCCACAACAGTAAGAGGCCCGCGTACCGCCAAAAAAAAAAAAAAAAGTATATGAGAGGATGTGAATAATTTATATGCAAACACCATGCCATTTTATATAAAAGACTTGGGCATCCATGGATTTTGGTACCTGTGGGGGGTCCTGGAACATATCCCCCTTTGGATACCTAGGGACCACTGTATTTGAAAGTGGACTTGGATTACTTGTAAATGTATACTCCAAACTCTAGGGAAACCACTAAAAAAATGTAAAAAAAAGTATAATATGCTAAGGAAGGAGAAAATATAGAATCATATAAAATGCTCAGTTAAAACCACAAAAGGCAGAAAAAGAGTGGAAGACAAAATAGGAACACAGAACAAGGGCAACAAATAAAGACCAGCAACAAATATGGTAAATATTAATCCAACTATATCAATAATCACTTTAAATGTCAGTGGTCTAAATAGGCCAATTAAGACACAGATTGTCAAAGTGGATCAAGAAACAGCATCCAATTATACGTTGTCGACAAGAAACCCACTTCAAATATAAACGCACATGTAGATTAAAATAAAAGGATGAAGAAAGATTTAACATACTCATGCTAAGCAAAAGAAAGTGGGAGTTGCAATACTCATTCCTGACAGACCAGACTTCACAGCAAGAAAAGTTATCAGGGATAAAGAATGGTATTATGTAATGATAAAGGAGTCAATTTTTCAAGAAGACATAACAGTCCTTAATGAGTATGCAGCAAACAACAGAGCATTAAAATACATGAGGCAAAAATTGATAGAACTACAAGGAGAATAGATGAATCCACTATTACAGCTGGAGACATCAACACCCCCTAATGGAAACGTGCAGTTCCAGCAGGCAAAAAGTCAGTAAGGATGTTGTGGAGCTCAACAACACCATCAATCAATTGGATATAATGGACATCTATGAACTACTTCATCCAACGGTAGCAGAATATACATTCTTCTCAAGCTCACATGGAACATTCACCAAGATAGACCACATACTGGGCCATAAAACACACCTTAACAAATTTAACAGTATAGAAATCATACAGTGTCTGCTCTCAGATCACAACGGAATTAAACCAGAAATCAATAACAGAAAGACAGTTGTAAAATCCCCAAATACTTGGAGATAAAACAACACACTTCTATATAACACCTGGGACCAAAGAACAAATCTCAAGAGAAATTTTTAAATATTTTGAACAAAATGAAAATGAAAACACAACCTATCAAAATTTGTGGGATGCAGTGAAAGCAGTGCTTAAAGGGAAATTTATAGGATTGAATGCATGCATTAGTAAAGGAGAACGATCAAAAATCAATAAACTAAGCTTCCACCTTACAAAGCTAGAAAAAGAAGAGCAAATTCATTCCAAACTAAACAGAAGAAAAAATTAAAAATTAGAGTAGAAATCAGTGAAACTGGAAACAGAAAACCATTAGAGAAAATCCACAAACCAAAAGTTGGTTCTTTGAAAAGATCAATAAAATCTATAAGCCTCTAGCCAGGTTAATTAAAATTTAGCAGCCCCTGGGATGGGACCCAGATGTCTGCCTCATATTGCCAATCAATGAGCCACTACTCACGCCAGACAGTTAGACAAAAACACTAACATCATTTCCTTTCTTTCATCCATTCGATCAATTAAGGAAAAAAAAAAAAACACTTGCTACTGATGAGCATCTACTATGTGCTGGACACTGTTTTAAATGTTTGGGATATACCAGTGAACAATAAACACAATACACAATAAGTAAACTGTATAGTATATTGGAAGCCGTTAAGTGGAGCATAACGTAGAGCAGGTTAAGGAGAGGATTAAGAGTTAATGAGTATTTCTTATTTTGTTATTAATGTTCGTATATATATATATATATATATATATATATATATACACACTATAGTGTGTATGTGTGTGTGTATATATATATAGAGAGAGTATATAGTGTATATATAAGGCAAATGCTTTTATTTTCTTCCCTCTCTTATCTCCTTATTATCTAACATAAGATGTTAAGAGTTAAGTTTACATCACACTGTTTCAGTTACAGGGTATCAAGGAGTGGCGATCTCACCAGAGGACTTTGCATCCTCTTCTGGGGAAAGGGCTGGTATGTTTTGGTAATATGCAACATAACTGGATCATGTTAGGTGGGAGTATGACTTTGTTATTATCTTTATTTGGAGATTAAGTATGGTTTAAGGAAATGTATACGGGTGCCGAACTGACAAGGATTAAACTGTAATGGTTAGTTTCATGTGTCCACTTGGCTAGGCCATGGTACCTAGTTGTTCAATCAAACACTAAGTGCTTCTGTGAAGGTATTTTGTAGATGTGATTAACATCTACAATCAGCTGACTTGCAGGAAAGGAGATTATACTCCATAATCTGGGTGGTCCTCATCTAATCAGTTGAAAGGCTTTAAGAGCAAAACTGAGGTTTCCCTGAGAAGAAATTCCATGTGGGACTTCAGCACCAACCAGCTCCTCCCAAGGGTTTCCAGTTGGCCAAGCTGCCCCACGAACTCTGGACTTCCCCAGTCCCCACAAAAGCACCTCCTTACAATCAATCCCTTAACATACAAATATCCTACCAGTTCTTGTATCTCTGGCAGAGGTAGCCACATAGAGAAAATGACATCTGAGCAAAGACTTGCAGCTGGTGAAGAAATAGAACACAAAAGTCTGGGGGAAGAGCAAGCCTGGTGTATAAGCAAGGAATGTGGCTGGATAAGACTGAGCAAGCTGGAGACAGTAGGAGAGGAGGGAACATCATTAACCAAAAGAAGCAGCAGGGACAGAGAAAGTGCAGGCTGTGAGCTGAAGGGTCTCTTTTATTATTCTTTCTATCACAAGGTGAGCCCACATCATGACAAAAACGATGCTGCCATCATCCAAGGATCTCACCTTCTCTAACACGACACAAATGAATGCCCCCCTTCCCACTGCTGGCAGAAGCTTTTGGCTGCTATAAGGACATCTTCTGCAGTCAACCCATTCAACATTCGGTGCACATATGCAGAGCACCCACTGTCAGCTGCACCGTGCTGGGAGTTTCTCCCTCGGGGATATGGAAGCCAAGAGGCAGGTCAGAAAGTGCCCTGTCATCTCAGCACAGATCAGGAACTGACTGGCCACCACCAGGCAGAGAGACAGCTAACGCTGTCATCTTTGGGTAAGATGGAAATTTGCTACATGGAAAGTATAATGCTCTTAATTGGTCCTACCCTGGTCTAGTTGAAAAAAAAAAAAAAAAAAAAAAGACCAGGCACCAACAAAGGGAGATAACAGTGATTTGGATGCAGGACCACCAAAGACAGATAATAATAATTTGGGTGCATTAAGCCTGATCAAACATCTTGTCCAGGCTTCCAAGCCTCTCACTTGTGCCAGCAAAAGGGAGAATACCATCACCATGAGTTTTCCTTACTACAAAGGTTATGGAAACAGCAATAATTTTAAGTATATTTATTAACCTGGAAAGATGTTCATAACTTTATAAAATGAAGAAAAGGCAATACAACCCACCTTAAACATACACCTTGATTCTTAGATACATCTCGACTTCATTAATGTGAAAAAATGTATTTCTTAGGCTTCTTAAATGCATAAAAGAGTTAAGGCATGTCCACAATAATTATAACAATGTTATCTGGTTAGTGGGATTCTAGGTGATTTTTATTTTCTTCCTCTTTGCTTCCTGTATCTTCTTTTCCTATAATAGTATGTATTGCTCAAATAACAAAATTGTTTATGATTTATAAGTAAAACCCCCTTCACGTATACAGCACTTGTAGCTCCTTCCCTACTCCTTGAAAAGAGTCAGATGACAACTGTAATCTCAACCAATTTTGAATGGAGTTGTTTGCAGTTCCCTTTACATATGTGAGAGTACACAACTAACAGGAGTTAGATCACTTACCCAAAGTCACACGTGGTGGTGTATAGCCCAGCCAAGACAAGAGTCTGGGGTCCTGAAGGTCCCTTCCAAGCCATCACACTCACTGTGGACCATTTTCTCAGTCCAGGGACCCCACGGAAGTGAGTGAAGGTTAAGCTGAGCTAAACCCTTGCCCTTACCTCGGCCAGGCGGGAGTGCTTGTGGACGTTCTCGCCTTTTTGCACGCTGGGAGCCAGCTGCTGCAGGACACCCCTGCTGCTTGTCAGTGCTCTGGTCAGCCGAGCAAACTTCCCCCAGCCTGGAGCATGTGGAAGACAGGAGAGACAGGTTCAACCAGGTCCTGAAGGTGCTCGGACATTCATACCACGAGTTACCCTGTCAGAAGCAGACGCCCACCCTCCATGTCCTCCTGCACATCCACAAGTCACTCAGCCATCCTCGTAATCAAGATTTGCTGATCAAAAAAGTACCTAGGGCTTCCCTGGTAGCGCAGTGGTTGACAGTCTGCCTGCTGATGCAGGGCACACGGGTTCGTGCCCCGGTCCGGGAAGATCCCACATGCCGCGGAGCGGCTGTGCCCGTGAGCCATGGCCACTGAGCCTGCGCGTCCAGAGCCTGTGCTCTGCAGCAGGAGGGGCTGCAGCAGTGAGAGGCCCGCGTACGGCAAAAAAAAAAAAAAAAAAGCAAAGCCCCTAAACTTGCTCAAATCTGTGCAGTGATGCACTTTTCCCTTGTACTTTCACTTGACCCTAATCATAGCTTGGTGAAGCAGGTATGGCAGGTATTAGCACTGTTTTACAACTAGGGAAATCGAGGCACAGAGTGCCTAGGTAGCTAAGAGTCTAGAACCCAGATCTCCCCACTCTGGCCCAAGGCTTTTCTGCCAGACAACACCAGGCAGTCAAGATGTTTCTCTGACTTTATGGCTCAGGCTGTTCCCAAGCCCCCTGTCGTCTGATCCTAGCAGAGACTAAGCTGATTCTGGGTTTTAAATGACTAGACAAGCTAGTCAAATGGCCGTTGCATGTACTACCTTCTCCAAAGCCAGGGGAATAAGAAACGAATTTAATCCGTGGGTAGGTGGGGAAACAATACTAGTTGATTTTAGTCTGCTCTAGGATGGGGGAAGGATAGCTGATGGCAGGTAGGTCCCCTAAAAACTAGAAACGCAAAGAGCCGAGTACTGAACTTAAAGAAATCTGGATACAAATCCCATCTCTGCCTCCGGCCTGCTTGAGGTCACCAACAAACTGTTTAAATTATCTGGGCCTCAATGATCTCATCTGTAAAGTGGAAATTAAAATACTCTATCTACATGCCTTAAATGCAGGATGCATTTTCCTGGTAAAACAAAGTGGCTAAGTTTACCGGGCTAAAACAAAGATTGTCTTGAGGCCTCCTTGGCCCTCTGGACTAGTTCCTCCTAGGAAAGTAAAACACTTGTCTTTTTCTAATCCAGACCACTCTATACTCCAAAATCTAAGATGTACCAGTGATCTTTACTAAGATTTTAATATGTATGAGGAATCGTTTAAAGGTCCCCAAAGACAACCGTCCACTCCAATATCCAGCAAGCCATCTTCATCAAGGTTACGACCGTGCCAATTGCCTCATGAGACCCCTGAAAGTCTGTAGGGATTCTCAAAACCAAGCTTGGGGCGAGGGAGCTCCAAAGACCTGGATGTGGGGTACAGCAAATAAACAGCATGCAACTATTTTTACATGACAGCTAACAGCGAGACTAGGCAATTTGATTTTTTGCCCTTTAGAGTTTAGAAGTAGCCAGTGCCTTGCAGCAGAAATCTCATTTACCAAATTTTACCCTGGAGCACCTTTATAAGACGGACTCAGAATCCACAGGACAATGAGGTCAAGCAGAATGATGGCCCTTTTTTTGCACAACCTTTAAGAATCAAGATCTATATAAATTTTGTCAACATAACAAGAAGAGCAAATCAAGTTCCTTTTTATCTCAGTCCAGAAGTTCTGGGCTTTAATAAAAGATAGTGGCATTTTCATGCATCCCGATGCCATTAAGCAGAGATATGGGTCACCTTGAAAAGAGGCTTAGGGTGGTCGGGCTGCGGGGACTCCCACTGATGCTGACAGGAGGGGACAGCCCAGACTCTCCAGGGGTATTTGACATCTTCCCCAAATGGGCCATTCATGAAAGTGTTCACTGGAATTTGCTTGTAGTGAACCGTGGACTAGAATTTTTTAAAGTCTCTTTCAGAGTCAGCCTCTCCTACAGCTGAAAACAAAGCTGGAATTGAATTCTGCAACGTTTTTCAAGAGGAGCAGAAAGTATATTTTTCAACTGGCGAGAAAACAATTGTGCACTCAAACATCAGCAAGGGCTCTGAAACATGCCCCCCCATTCAATCCTACCCATCCACCACCACCACAACCTACACTCTGGTACCAATGATAAGAGGGAGCTAGCAGGGCAGCTATCCCAGACCCTGCTTGGCAGGGCTCAGGGCCCTGGTCCATCAGATGACATGGCACAAAAAATTAAAAGAAAGATCCCTGGACTTCAGGGCATTTCCCCAGGCCCAGGCTAGTCCCTTACTCTAGCCCTGATTCTCTTTTCAAGAATGTGGCTCTTAAAAGAGTTGGCTCTCAGGTGGCTGAGTGAAGGGCACAAGAAGGTGAGTGGGTGTTGGATTGGGAAATGGACAGGCAGTGTGAAATCTTCCATCACACCTCTACCAGGATAGGCAGACTCTGCCTATTCTGAAGGAAGGAAATAAGTTCTTTCCCAAGCTCCACCCCCATGTTGTCCTTTCTGGACTCTAGACACTTTCTAACAGGACTCACGCTGAGCCAGATGAAAGAACATCATTCATTCACATATTAATTCTAAACATAACTACTATGTAAATACCATCACAGTGCTAAATCCTGGGGATACTAAAATGAAAAATGGCACAGGCTCTGGCCTCAAAGAGCTTGTACTCTAGTTGGGAAGACTGATAAGTAAATTAAAAAGTATGATATAGTAAGCTAAATTCTATAACAGGTGAGTAGAGGACGCTATGGCCAAGACTGTCCAGAGAAGGCATATCTAATCCAAGCTGGGCAGTCAGGGAGGGCTTCCCACAGGAGGTGACACTAGAGCAAACTTTTAAAAGATGAGTAGGAGCTACTTGAAGTCAGGAAGGAAAAGACAGACATTCCACACAGAAGGAACAGCACCTATGAAGGCAGAAAAATCATACAACAGGGTAATATGTCAGGGAAGAGTAAGACCTTCTTAATAGCTAAATGAATGGGGCGTGGCCCGTAGAGGGGAGGAGGATGCAGGCAGTGGCCTGAAGTAATGCTAAAGAGGTTGTCAAGGGCCAGGCCGAGAAGAACTTAGGTGGTAACAACCTAGATGGCAAGTTAAGAAATTTGAACTTCAACCTGAAACCCGAAGGGAATCCAATGAAGGAGTTTAAATATAGTAGGGGAATTTTAGGACAAAATGGCAGTGTGGATAGTGGACTATAAAGAGGGCGGAGGGGGGTTAACAGATAGAAGACCAGTCAGAATCCCAGGCAAGACACCATGAGGGCCTGCACCAGTGCTATGGCCTGAGCCAGGTAACAAGGGGAGACTTGAGAACAGCTGCAGAGGTAGAATCAATGGCTATAGAGGGAGAGAAGAGGCAAGCCAGGTGGCCTCTGGGTCCCTGGTTTGAGTGACTGGAGCGACAGACATGAAATGAGATTAAAAACACAGAAGAAAGTCAGTCAAACTAAAGAAGACAAGTATATGATATCACTTTTATGTGGAATCTAAAAAAATAATACAAATGAACTTATTTACAAAACAGAAACAGACTCACAGACGTGGAAAACAAACTTATGGTTACCAAAGGGGAAAGGAGGAGAGGAATAAATTAGGAGTATGGGATTAACAGATACATACTACTATATATAAAATAGATAAACAACAAGGACCTACTGCATAGCACAGGGAACGATATTCAATATCTTGCAATAACCTATAATGGAAAAGAATCTATATATAGATAGATAGATATATGTATCTGAATCACTATGCTGTATACCTGAAACTAACACAATATTATAAATCAACTACACTTTAATAAAAATTTTAAGAAACCACAGAAGAGAAGCAAATGGGTTTGGTGGAATATACATGTACAATTTGGACGAACAATGTCCCTCATAGCAGAGCCATCAGGAAAAACATTCCTGGAAAAATCAATTTCCTATTGTCCAAAGGGTCAACTGGGTGAGAATAAGCTGATGAGAATTCAGCTCAAGATGATCTTGCTTAAGGGGAGCCACGTGGTCATTTTCCACAAGGAAAATAAGGCAGCTGCCTTCAAGGAAGCCTTTCCCTGGTACCACCCTACCCTAGCAGAATTGCCTGCCTGTGTACCCCCATTTGCCTTAGGCAGAGTTCTATTAGATCACTGATTAGGCTTTATTGTTCTTATTTGCTCACCTGTCTGCCTGTCTTCCAAACAGACTGTAATGAGCAGGGGCTCTTAGACATTTCCTTAAGGTCAGCATCTAGCATAAGGTTAAACACCCCAAAGACACCCAGTAAGTGCGTATGCTGAATAAATGTGCATGAAGAACAAATTGCGTTCTCTTATTATCCTACTTCTACCTGGGTTTCCAGTAGACATAAAGCCCCAAAATATAAGTAGCCCATTTTACAAACTCTGTTGAGTTTTAGGAGGTATTTCTGCACCCACCCTTCCAATTATATCCCATTTGGGAGTTTAACAGTGAACTGAGCTCAAATGAAGAAACCCCTAGCTCAGGGTTCTTCCAGCTCTGTCATAAACGTCACCACAAGGGAGGCAGAGGCAGGGCTGGGGGTGCCGTGGGAAGATCAAAAGCATCACATGATCAGGAAAAATGAGACGGGGCGAGCAGGAGGGGAAGAGGAAGCATGAAAGGGAAAAAACGACAGAAGGACGGGAATGCAGTTTGCAATCTAGCAAGCAGCTAAAAAGCATTTACTGGGCCCTTTCTCCGTTCCCAGTAAGGACAACCACTATCTCCCTTGCTTGAGCCCACATTGGCTACTGGTGTCAACTGGGGTGAGTCTCCCACTAGGCTGCTTTAGCCCACACATCCCTGTATCCTCCCTAGGCCCAAAGAGATGGTTCTGGGATGACCTGGAATTCCAGTTCCTCCAAGGGTTAAGTCCAGAGATACTAGGAAAGACAGACCTACAGGCCCCTCCCTGGGAAACCATGCTGAGCCACTTGGAAGAGAAGTTGCATAGGACTCCTTAAAGTATCCTCGCCCTGGTGAGGAGGCGATGAGGCCGGGCTTGTCCTAATCTGAAGAGTCACAGATCCTCTTAGAGGAGCTGGTGCCATAACCCAACATCCAGCAGAGAACAATGGACACAGGAGACTAGCAGGTCAATTTGGACAATGACTAGGTGTCCTCAAGTCTTCCGCCCCAGATCTTTTCCCTACTGATGTACAAATAACCAAAAAACTAGGATGGCTTTTTCAAGCAGAAGTCACTATCATCACCTTTCAGTCATCCTAAGGGCCGAGAGAGAAAATGTTAATATTGGTGGTGGAGAGGGAGCCTGTGGCTTGTATCCATTACACTCTTTCTTCCCCAAGATCACCTCACATATATCCCGCATGAAGACTCCTGGAGAAGGGTTGGCAGTTACAACAGCTTGCCGGAGCCTTCAGCCCTGAATATTCTAAATCTTTGGCCTTTAAAAATCTCCTCTGGAGTTTTACATTCCGTTTATTGCCCACTCTTGGCTCAATTTTAACTCTGAATTTACAAGATAATACTAAATTTACTTTAGTGGATCTTTGAAAATGAATGTGCTCCTTTGATGTGAGATGATTCAGTGGGGTAAGAGAAAATAAGAGGGGTGACTCATCCTTGGGTGAACAATGTAAAGAGAAAACTCTGAGCCCTACACTCTAATTCTTCTCTACCCACTTGCCCAAGACTCCTGGCTTTGAAGGGCGGATGGGACAGAGAAAAACACTCCTGCAACCTACTCCCAATTATCCAAAGTACCAGAAAAGCAACAGATAAGGAAGAAATGAAATGCCTGGAGCCTCACTGAGTCTCATTTCAACCAAGAATTCCCACCTACTCTCTCATTCAGCCTTTAAAAACACATACACACACACACACACGCACACCGCAGAGCCGTTACCAAACAGCAAACCTAGCTTGCCTTGATCCCTTGCTCCATGCCACCTGTGGACACATTTTATCAGAGAGAAAGGGAAGTAGCCAAAAGATGAATAGGAAAGAGGAGATGAGGAAGTCAGGGGTCTGGATAATTCATGAAAAGGGTCAAGAGAACTGACACACTAAATAAAAGAGGGGGTTCAGGGAGCATCCTCAGGGCCCATCACATGTGCTCGGAGCTCAGGGCCAAAGGGGAGTTACTTTGTGTGAGATGCTAAAATAGTTTATCGCCAATGATCCCATGTGTTCTCCCCTTTGTGTGTTGCTTATGGGAAAATGTCAGGCACCAACTGGCTTCCTGAGTCACCATTAGGATGCATTCACCCGACTGCCAAGCCCCAAAGTTAGGCACAACATGATGAGAGAAAACAAAGTCATTTTAAAGACAATCTGAGCACAGTTGACTTTAAAAAGTCTAACCTAGGGCTTCCCTGGTGGCGCAGTGGTTGAGAGTCCGCCTGCCGATGCAGGGGACGCGGGTTCGTGCCCCGGTCCGGGAAGATCCCACATGCCGCGGAGTGGCTGGGCCCATGAGCCATGGCCACTGAGCCTGCGCGTCCGGAGCCTGTGCTCCGCAACAAGAGAGGCCACAACAGTGAGAGGCTATGTACCGAAAAAAAACCAAAAAACAAACAAAAAAAGTCTAACCTAATGGTGGGAAAACATCTGTATTGCTATGCCAAAAAGCAATTATCTAGGGATTTTCTGGGGTTTTCCATTATCCACCCTTCCATTCCCTCTCAAAAGTGAATTCTACACAAGCCTGGGTCAGCAAGACTCTTAAGGCTCTTTATGCTAATTGAGGCAGTGTACTGAAAGCCCGGCTGGACCTGTTGGACTCTCAGAATGTGAGAACAACTCCGAGTAGAAATGTCAAGTCAGGAGAATAATCCAGCCACATGGCAGTGTATTTTCCATCTAGACTGGACCCTTACAGCCAGAACTGCAGTTTAGAGACTTATAACGATAAAGGCCTGGAGAATTATCATGCTCTTCCATCAACAACAGACTTATATAAAATTTGACCTTGTCCTAAACAGACCACCAAATAGAAGTGGGTCAGGGGCACAGTGACATGACAAGTGGGAGGGTCTAAACATATCTGCCACAGCATTTGGAGCGAACAGGCTTATAAAGTCATGTCCTGGAAGAAATATTAAGCATGATCCACTACCAGCATTCCTATATTGAGGGCTAAAGAGTATATACGTGTATGTGTGTGTGTGTGCATGTGTGTTTTACTTTTTAGAAATCAAGTCATGTGTTACTCCAATTTATCTCACTGACAAAGAATTAATATCTGGTCCCTTTGGCTAACAGGGAATAAGGTGTGTGTGTGTGTGTGTGTGTGTGTGTGCGCGTGCACGCACATCCACCAAAACCCTTATCAGTGAGGCAGGAAAAATGAAGTAGAGCATTTTATTTCTGGAAAATAAACCTCAGTGAGTCCCACTGCATCAATCTGATTTATCTCTTCTTTCAGATTTCATGAGAATGCCAGGCAGACACCTAGGTGGCATGCAGGGAGCATTCTCGGTTAACTCTGCCTTTCCTACTAAACGATCCCTCACGTCACCTGAAAATGTCCCAGTGGTGATGATAAGAAAACATTCTGACTCAATTACATCCCCCAGTTCACCTTTTTCAGAGAAAACTTGCAAAAATAACTGTGAAAATATCAGATTACCTTTAAAATGCTATTTATGAGTCTACTCAGTTAAAAAAGTAAACGGCCTTTCTAGATGGTAGCAAGATGACACTCATCATGAGTGAGCCTATCACTGTGTAAGAGCTACTGCACTGAGAAATCTTCAGGTCAGAAACCAGAACTCAGGGAATCACAAATCTGCAGGAGAAAAGGAGACTGCCGGAGGGTGAGACAAGTTAAGAGACTTTATTTAGAGCAGGTTCAAGACCTGCTCTGGTCTTGAACCCCAAAGGCAGGCTGTGATTGATTTACTGAGCTATAGATAGCTTACAAAAGAAATAGGATGCACCGGTATACACAGCGCTGTGCTCTGAACTCTATAAATATTAGCATCCAATGTGGTAGGATTTTAAATATCCTTAGAGGACACAGCCCCCAAGGGAGCAGCCACAGAATGCTTTTTATTTCTTGCCATTTAACAATCACAATTTTGTCACGTCGAGGATAACGTGCCCCAGTGTGACTCTCCCATGAACTCCACTTTTATCTCTCTGCTGCATCTCAGAAAACTGCAAGGAGTAGCGTCCTCTGGTAGAGCCGGAAAATCAGCCGCAGAGCCAGGAAACACTGCGACGTGAAAGAGCTCCTGGCCACTTGGTTATCTTCAGGGGGATGGAAAAGACTGCTGTGATACCTCCTAATCCCAAACCTCTGGGAATGACATCTTCTGTGCTTCCTGATGAGCTGGACCTCTTCGGGAGTACAGTTGTTCTAGAAATCCTGAGCCATCTCCTCTCCTAGGTCCCCAGTGTTATTTAAACAATACATGCATGTGATATGGCTGAGGTGAGCGCTAAAATCTGTGGTCCCAGAGCTGATTAAATGACCCATACGGGAATGTTACTGGCCTCATTAATGCCATGTTTCCAATGAATTAACCAGTCACAGACTTAACCAACCACAGAGGCAGAGATGTACTAAAATCTACTTTAACACTCTTAAAATGCTAGAACTCAGTCAAATCTAAAGAAGCTTATACAGATATAAGATGAATGTGACCATGAACTGCCACATTTGGGTGACTGACATCTGTCATGTGAAAACCTGCAGAGATTCTGACAATACCAGAGGTGCCCAGGTACCTCCTTCTGTCTACTTGGAAAGGGTTAATCTACAAAGGTATGAAATTGATTCAAATGCCTTCCTAACCAAAGCTCTTTTTTCTCACTTTCTTTTCCCTCAATACATTCCAGAACGATACAATGCTTTACCCAACACAAATTAAAGTTTAAATCTTGATCCTTGTGCAGAGATTGCCTTGGCAACCTCAAATTCTCTGTAACGAGAGTCACACTATAGGCGAAAAAATTAAAAAGGCATAAAATTATTTGTACAGATCAGAATTACAAACCTTTACATGAATCATCCTCAATCGGCTGTTTGAAAGCTGTTATGTCACTGAAAGTGCAAAGAAATAAAACCACTTTATCCTGTTCATTTCGAATTGGAGCAATTTTCACAAAGAACCACACAGGTGTCCCTGAAAGAAATACCGAAAGGTTGGTCAGTAATTTGTATTCTCATTTGAGGGGCTATGGAAGTAAAGACTTGGGAATGAATAGGTACAAATATTAGTTCATTTTTAGAATCGTTTCATTCCTTCAGGGACTGGGTTTTAAAACATTAATTTTTCCTCTTGCTGGAATAAAAACTTTCATAGTAACTACTCAGTGGGGAGTTTTCTCCTGTTCAAATAATTTTGTAAGTGCAGATTTCTTAACCCTTGTAAAATGATTAGAAAATGGGTTGAAAAGCCCTCCTGATCTAAGGTACAGAGACCTAAAGACTTACCTTAGACCATGTAGTGAACAAGTAAAGAGTAGGGGCCAGTTTGGGTATTGCCAGCCATGGCCGGCCGACCATGAAACTCAAATTTCCATTGCTAAAAGCTCCCAGTGCCAAAATTCAGCTTGGGAATCCATCAATTTGGCTCAATGGACCATGGGCTAGAAACTATGTTTCTAAACCTCTCTCCCCAGAATAAAAATCCCAAAGGTCCTATACAATGGCAAGTAAGGACACACTGAGGAAGGAAAAGAATCACCACAATGATTCTCCTCGCAAAGGCTCCCCCAGAAAGGGAGTTTCCAGGTGGGTTTCAGCTGTGATTACTTAGTACTTTAGGAAGCTCAATGAATGTTTCAACTTCCAATCCTTGCTCCTGAGCTGAACTGGGGGATAAATGAGCTCTTCCAAAGCACTGCCCTAAATCACAGAAGGAGAAGGTGGGCAGGGCTTACCTGACTGACTTCTCAGAGAGGTCACCCACTCAGGTATCTATGGAAAAATATCTGCACAAAGTCAGTCTCTGGCTTCCAAAAACAAAAAAAAGAAGGAAAAGAAACATGTTTTCTATCTATTGAGGACATCATAGCAAGATCTATCAATCTCTTCTGTGATACAAAATTAAATGGGGCACAAAGCAATGGTATGTTCACCCCATCTTGTTCTTGTATCCCCGTTCCTAAAACAGCAGCTGGCATATAAGAACTTAATAACTATTTGTTGAATTTTGCATAACCGGGATAATGCTTTACATACTATTTTATAAGCATTTTCAAATTAAAATACAGTAAATATTTCCCCATGTTGTTAAGTATTAGAGAAGCTTCCTGTGTACCAGGCGCTGTGCTCAGCATTTCACATATTTTATTTTAGGAGATAGCAAGCAAACAACTCACTGAATATTGGAGATGGAAATAGATCCCCAAAAGGTCACCTGGGTCTCTCTGCCTGCAATCACATCAAACTCTATACTATACAACAAGGACGGAGAGACATCTCTGACTAACATTAGGATGAACCAATTTTACTTAACAATCACAAGATTACATATCTGACTATACCACTTATTCATATGTAAGTATGAATAACCCCACAATGTACAAACAGGCAGCAAACGGATCAGATAGGAATACGTTCTCCTTAAATCTTGATTATCTATATATTCATCCAGTTAATTTTAAACGTCTATCCACTTCCCCTTCCCTTTTTAGCTGCTGGTTTCTGGGTACTCTTAGAAGACAAATACATGATAGTGTCACCCTAAGAAAAATGTGTTTTGAAAGGAAAATCCACCTTACAAAAATCAGGGGAATTCCCTGGTGGTCCAGTAGTTAGGACTCTGCACTTTCACTGCCGAGGCCCTGGGTTTGAGCCCTGGTCGGGGAACTAAGATCCCACAACCTGATTGGCGTGGCCAAAAAAAAAAAAAAAAAAATCACACATCGTATTCCAAAATCAAAAAGAATATGGTCTCTGAGTTATCCACTGTTTTTGGAAGGTCTGTGTTACTATTCCTCCCAGTATCCTCCTCAGAACCTGCCTGGGTTTTAAACCACTTTCAATTAAGCAACAGAAAACTCAAAAGAAAGCCTCATACCAATCGAGCCCATGTACCCACAGCTCTCAGTTGTATCCTAGCTGGTAAGACAAAAGGAGGAAAAAAAAATCTTTTCTTTCTGCTCTAAAGAAAACTAAGCAATATTCTCTCAGCTGGGTAAACAAGAAAGCACGCCAAATTTACCAAACTAGTAATAAATTAGAAGGGAGGCCCCGCATGTTGTCTCACACCAGGAGCCTCGTCTTGCTGCAATTCCCAGAACCATCGCCTTCACAGCTGCCGCCTATGGGCCATCCCCTGTGCTGTATCAGCTGGGCCTGATATCTGTGAACTTGTTTCACTTGGGACTGTGCCACCTAATCTTTATGACTACTAGGACTGATGACACTAACCCGCATCTCCCAGATCACAAGAGCTACTGTATTTGTCACAGTGGGAGGCCTTTTTCATTTTACCATAGTTCAAGCTCCCCGTGAACTTTCCTCCATTTCAACAAGTCAATCTGTTTAAAGCTATGTGCCTCTCTCCACCACACTGTGCCCATTGCTTCCTTCCAGAAATGTTCCCTGACTAAATGCATGCTACTCTGATCATTCCGTTTCAATATCTAAATATGTTTCTTGTGCCAAAAATTCATAGAGTCAGTATGTATTACTTTAAGAGTTCCTCGCCAGCTGATCACTTGGGCTTGTTGAGGGTAGGAACCTCTTTTCTCCTACTGGTATTTCCTCGTGGAGGGACATCTTTCAGTGTAACACTCCAGGCCTTTTTCCCTGGGTTGGCGATTTGGGGGACAAGAATTGGACATGTGTAGCCTGGCCACCTCTCCTCCTCTGCTTAGAGATTAGTGTGCAATCTGCTCTACTTCCCCATTCTATAAATGTTAGGGGAGAAGTCAAAGGGCAGGGGGGATGGCTGGTAGGAGGAGAAGCCTGTGGTTCTCCGGTGTTACCTGGGTTGGGTGGGTAAGTCTGATTCTAGGATTCACTTTTAGAAACTCACCTGCCCACAGATATAAACTACATTTTCTAGGATTTGCTTTACTAATCATAAAGGTGGTATTTTAACCTCCATTTGCCTGATTCCTGTATCTCTCCCAATTGTTTCTGACCACAGGCAGGAAAAGAAAGTGCTATGTATTGGGCCCTCTCAAAGCTTAACAGTTGAACACTATCTCTGTAAATAATTCATAATGCACTCCAAGGGCAGGAGAACTGATCTACTTCCTCTGTCTGATGGTCCTGCACCCGTATTCCAACGGCATCCAATACAGTACTACCCATGGGGCGTCACATAGGCCATTACGATGCTCAACCCCAGGAGGCACCAGCCTGCAGCGGTGAAACTCAACAAACTCTAGGAATGCTTGCTGAGTTTCAAAGAAATAAATCCTACTTCCAGTGTCTTCACAGTTACTCAGACCTGCCTCTCTCCCAAATTGTCACACCCAAACAATCTAGGAATGATGAATGGGTTTAAATTTTCATTTCTGAAATTCTTCCAAAAAAGACTATGTGTCCCTCTTAGATAGCACAGACCAGTCATTTCAACCTTTCGCTTTTTAAGAGCGAAGCATTTTTAACTAATGAAACAATACTCAAGGTCTCAGTACATGAAACAGTTCCTTCAAGCAAACATGAACCATTCATAGTCCAGAGCCCCACCCACCCAATTTCCCTTACACCCCTCTGGATGCGCCCAGGGATATTAAGGAACCCTTTGGCTCCATTCAAATAAAGACCTGCCCAGGGGCAGATGCCCAAGCAGTTGGCCTCCAGGGACCTCTCCTACAGCCCAGATTCTGCAGCAGCATCCATTCCATCAGGATAAAAGAGAGACAATGAATGCACAAATATTCACACACACATACACACACACACACACACACACACACACACACACAAAATCAGGAAGAGGTTAAAATTCCGGGAAAAACCAAGAAAAGCAAGTACTTAATGCCCTGTTTCTGCAAAAAAGAACAAAGGGTCAATGATAAATTTTCTATTAAAGGCAGATCAATACACAAATCCAGGAGAAACACCTCCTACTGATGGCAAAGGCTGCAGCTCTCTCCTGGATGAGGATGCCCAGTAGAAGGGGAGTTCCAGGTCAGGCTCCTCCTTCTGGTCACTCTGTGATGGTCATCCCTTATGTAGCTCCCTTGGGTTATGCAGTAATGAGCCTGACAACCTAACCTGGCTATAGGGTTTCTCAACCACAACAGTCAGATAACAAAACAGCAAGGCTCAGGTGTATGAGAGAATTTTTGGCCTCCTACCCTGGACCTCCTCCCAGGTACTCTCTAGAGCCAGGCATCCAGGCCACGTTTGACAGCAACAGAATTGACCAAGCCACTGTGATTGGCTCTTGAGAAGGGTTGCATGTGCTGGGCCATTCCGATGGGTCCAGAAACTAGACTAGAGAATGGCAGTCAGCCCCAGGAAACAGACCAATAGGATTTGAGTCAACTTTACTGAGACAAATGACAAGTGTAGACAGGATGAGAGAGCATGAGGGGGGAAGTAGTGACCACTGGCCATTAGAACATCTGATTCAGAATCCCAAGCCCTGCGTTTGAGCCCTATCTCTTCATTTATTTTATGTCTTGGCCACGCCACTTTAACTTCTCTCAGAATCAGTTTCCTTATTTGTAAAATGGGAATAATAGACCTACTTTAGACTAAGTTAAAATGTATGATGATACACAGATATTTAAAACTATTACTTTCCTTTCTTCCTTCCTTTTAAATTCTTTACCTCTAAGGTTAAAATGTTCAATCTCACCTCACAGGGGTGTTCGTATGACTTTAAAAGAGAACGTATCTTAAGGTGTTTAATGAAACTCCAAAGCTGCGTCTACCTGTTCATAAGGAAAAGGGCCAGTCTCAACCATAACAAGGGAAAGGTAGAAAATTCAATGCTTAAGCCTCCATGTAATTTAAATTTGACTGAAGGGCAAAAAAACAAAACCTCAATAAATGGAGAGAGTTACACTGTTTGTAGATTAAAAGAATCAATTCTGTAAGATGTCAAACCTCCCTTTTTAATATATAAATTTAATGCAATTTCAATCAGAATCTCAATTGTTCCTTTTTTCATTTGTTTTTCTCAGAGCTTGATGAATTGACATTCAATTCAAATAGAAAAGTAAAGGTAGAAGAACAGCCAAGAAATTTTTGAAGAGAAAACGTATGACAGGGACTACCTACTATAGTAACTAGGAGCCATTGGCAATGACCCTAAAACAAGCAATAATGAAGACAATAATATCATTTACTGAGTGCTTCCAGCGGGGCCAATCCCTGACACATCATGGTTTACCTTTCACAACTCTGTGAAGTGGAATTGCTACTGTGACATTATCCCCAATTTAAATATGGACAACCCAAGTGGGAAAGCATTTTAACCAAACTCATGTAGCTAATAAGTTACACAAGGAAAAAGAGGAGAGACACAAACCCATGAAATGTGTGAGAACTTAGCATATGTAAAAAGAGCATTTCAAATTGGAAAGAAAGAGCTGGATGATAATAAAGAGTGCTATAAAAGTAACAGAAGGAAAAATGGAAGAATATTTTTATTATTTAGGTAAGGAGAAGGGCTTCCTAAGTATTATATAAAGGTCAGAACCATAAAGGGAAAGACTGACAAACATTTTTTACTTCTATATGGTATTTTAAAAGTCTTTAATTAAAGTAACAGAAGGAAAAATGGAAGAATATTTTTATTATTTAGGTAAGGAGAAGGGCTTCCTAAGTATTATATAAAGGTCAGAACCATAAAGGGAAAGACTGACAAACATTTTTTACTTCTATATGGTATTTTAAAAGTCTTTAATTAAAGAGAAAAAATTTTAATAGGCAGAATGTTTTCACTATGTGTGTGATTTAGGATCAATATCCCTCACATATAAGCAGCTTCTAGTACTGAAAAAGTAAAAGACAATCTATTGGTAAAATAGGCAAAAGACGACTGTTTCCTATTAGATTTGTCTTCACAACAGATTGTCACCTCCTCAAAGGCAGAGTCGGTTTCTTATATGTGGATCTCTTTGGCTCAAACCCACAGGCCTGCAGTAGGTAATCAATAAGGACTTAGCCGGCAGCTTCTCCTGCTCTAAGCTGCCTTTCTCTGGGCTTCTCTGCTGGAGAAGCTGATCCACAGCTCCCAAACCAGGGCCCCCAGCCACACCATGAATTGTGGAGTCAGTCAAATGCTGGGGGGTGTTATCCAGAGGGTGGACTGATTTCACTCAGGGCTGATACTTCTTAACTTTCTTGTTCGAAAAATGGAAAAACTAATTGGCCAGCCCAAAAGTGGCCACCTAAATATTTGCTGAATGAGTTCATGAATGACGACTGTCATTGATATAAGAAAATTATCCAGCATACTGAGAATGAGTTAAGTCACAATACAAAATATATAGCAATTCCAAAATGCCCAGGTTTACTGGTCAGACTCGCCAATAGATAGAAAGAAATGTTTCAAATAAGCCAGTCTCCAAGATAGGTAATAGTATTACACACACTCATTCCAAAACACACCATGAAGCCTTCTGCTAATTACTTCCAACTCCCCAAAAGTTAAAATAAGCATGAATGCCTATCACTAGCGGATCCTTTCTACAAAGTTATCCTTGTAAATACTAAAGAATGGGAGGGGGGAGAATCAAAACAATTTATTAAGAGTTTATAAAGAAAATCACAAGAATTAAATAGAACATATGGGCAAAGAATCTGAACAATTAACATAAAAAAGTAATTTTAAATGGATATTAAATAGGAAAAATACTTCACTCTCACTAGCATTAAAAATACTCATTAAACAAAAAAATGTAATTATAGGCAATCTGTTTGGTGCTAGAGCAATTCAATGAGTCAGACACTCACAGTCTGCAAGTGAACTTGGAAATGCATTCAATTCTGGAACACAATTTGGCAAAATGTCTCAGGAACCTTGGTTCACATTCTTTAACACAGTAATTTTCAACTTCTAGGAAATATTTCAGAATGTCAACTAATATCTTTGCATGAAGATCTTCACCTCAACATTATATTTAATCAAGAAAATTTAGAGCCTCATAAATATCCAACAATAAAGGAAGTGTTAATAAAATTCCTTCTAAATTATATTTATGGGGAATTTTAATGATAAGGATATTTTTATGATAAAAAAATTAAATAAATGTACAATTTCAAATTGCATACATGTCAAAGTCTCAACTATGTAACATGTGCAAGACAAAACACCAAAATGTTAATAGGATGGTAGTATTTCTCCAAGTCTTTGAGTCTTTAGGGTGATTGATTTTCTTCTTTAAGCCTTCATACGTGTTCTCCATAGTAAAAATGCATTCATTTAAAAATCAGAGAAAAAAGAAAAAAACCTTCCTTTAAATGATGACATTTCACATTTTAAAGTCTCAAATGGGGTGACATTTCCCCCACGGGACTCCATACTGCTTTAAAATGCTGAAAGTTTCAATCTATTGAACTACAAATTGTGAAAGTAGCAGCAAACCTGCCTCCTCCTCTCTCTCCTCCCATCCATCTCTGTTCAGTCTGCTCCTCCCGGGCCAGCCGGTCAGTTCAGCCCCACGAGGCTTGCTCCTTGGCTCTGAAGCCCTCACTGTGAATCACATACTCTTGGGTCACTCATCTGTTTCTTGGTAACTGTCAAGTTCCTTTCAAAGTCACTCAGCAAACATGGGCCGAGTGCCTCCTCTGGGCTGGGCTGTGTGCTAGACACTTGCCAGTCAGTGGGCTCCACTGGCAAGTCCCTAGGCTCAGCCTCCTCCCATTTCCCCGGACACCTCTCCTTCTCAGCTGCCTCTTCCCCACCGCTCCCCCAGCAGGCCACAATGGTGATTCCTAACGCGTCTCCCACCTCTGGTCTCCTACAATGCATTCCATCTCCACTCTCTAATGGAGTCATCTTTCTGAAATGCAAATCTTCCTATTACACACTTAACCCTGCTTAAAACCGCTCAACGCCTCTCAGGCCACCCTCTGTCCCCACCACCTCTGCTCTTAAGACAAATTCTAAACTCTTTAACGTGGCTGCACGATCGGCCCTTCTCAACCTCTCCAGCTACACTGGTGACCCATGCATTTACAGATTTATTCAATTACTCCATGAGTTCAGGTGGAACACCTTCTGGGTCAGGCACTGTGCTGGGTGCAGGGGATCCAGCCGGGTATAGACACACCCTGTAGGCATGGAAGTCAGCCTTCACTGCAGCTGCTTTCTGTCCTTGCTACTCAGAGTGTGATTCTTGGACCAGCGGCATTAGCATCACCTGGAGCAGAATCTTGGGCCCTTCTGCAGACCTACTGAATACAAGTATATACTTTTTTTGATTTGCAGGTGATGTTATATATCCTGTCAAAGTCTGAGGAGCCCTGCTTTGCGTTTCTTCAAATGTCAGTGCTGCTCTCCCCTATTGCCCTCTCCACGTGCCTTTCATCAGCCTGGGACACTCTTTGCCCTTCTCTCTGCCTAACTCCCCACTATCCTTCAGCTTCCACATGAATTTCCTGCCTGCTAGGAAGACTTCCTTCCCTGACCTCCTAAGTTAGGGTGAAGGGACACCCCCCATGTGGTGCCACCATCAAAACACTTACAGCTCTATACTGTGATGTGGCCCCCGACCCCTGCAAACACTGTGGGAGCAGAGGAGCGTTCCTAGGAGCAAGCCTAGTGTCTGACAGAGTATAGTCAGACCTCGCTTTATTGCGCTTCACAGACACCACATTTATTTTTTAACAAGTTGAAAGTCTGTAGCAGCCCTGCATTGAGAAAGTCTATTGGCACCATTTTTCCAACAGCATTGGTTCACGTCATGTCTCTGTGTCACATTTTGGTAATTCTCGCAATATTTCAAACCCTCTACAGCAAAAAGATTACAACTCCCTGAAGGCTCATATGATGATTAGCATTTTTTAGCAAAAACTGAATTAATTTTAATTAAGGCATACACATTGTTTTTTTATAGACATTATGCTACCGCACACTTAACAGACAGCTATGTTTACAGTATACCACTATAACAACTTTTACATGCACTGGAAAACCAAAAAATTTGTGGAACCCAACCTACAATATCTCTGAGGTATGCCTGTAGTTGGTCGGTAAAAAGCCATTAACAAAAACATAGAATTTGGTGCAACTGTAAAATACCCAGGCTTAAAAAATAATTTAAAGTTTCTAAATTCCTCGGGTGAGGGTAGATTTGGAGGAGTTGGGGACAGTGAACAGGTTCCTAGGAAGAAACCAACACTGTCTGCATCCACGTCTGCTTCATGTTTTATGCACAGGCTTAGCCTTGGACGAAACCCCTGCCAGCCCACTGGACATCCTTGTGTAAATTAGAAAGAGAAGTTCCTCCCTCAGCACAGATGCAATTCTAGGCCAGGGTGCACTGAGGACCTAGCAAGCAAACTGGTTTCTGGTTGCCCCCATGCAGGGTATAGCCTGCACCACTATATGTGGTGTTCCTGCCTTGTGCCCCGACTAAAACCAACCCCGTCTGGAAAGAACAGCCACGGAGCAAGCACTGGAAACCAGGTCCTGGCTCTGCATGACCTCGGGTGAGGAATTTACCTTGTTATACAATGGAGATACGTAACGTCAGCCGTGACTACTTCACAGGGCTCTCTCAACATTTTTAAATAGAGTGGCATCATACCTTCCACAGAGTGTATTTTCTAAAATCAAAGGGTAGGGTAAAAGTTGCATATGACCACAATTGCTCTGGAGAATGCCTTCACATCACCCATGAAGTAGAGTCCATGCCCAGGCTGACATGCCACTCTGGAGACTGGCATGCGTCTCTCTCAATAAGCCCACCACAACCTCCAGGGAGGGAAGAGATGCTGATTCTTTGGTAAAAACATCAGTTGAACTGACTGGCTTCCATGCCTAGGCCATGTCTACCTAACGTACAGAACCGGAAGTACCAGAATCACCCTCAGTGCGATGAGATACTCACAGTACGAGGCCTTCAGCCCCCGAGGCAGCTGAGGGAACAGCAGTTTCCCCCCTGCCGTCTCATACGCACTCTGGGGTACATGCCCACTGAAGAGAATAGCAAGTGGAATCACTAATTCAGTTTTAATTATGTCTCCCTCTCTCTTCCTTTTATGCCCAACATGTATAGTTGACTTTGAGCAAGTTAAATGCATGGTCTAATGAAGCTTGAAAACTCTGAAGCAAAGTATAAACGCAAGGCATTATCTTTGTGATACGCCTACCTGATTAATAGTCTGTGACGTGGGGAAATCCACACTGTTCAGGATACAAAGCTACCAGTGTGGGAAACCTTTAACTCACTCCCTTAGCTCTGGGCACATGGGCAGACCCCTCCCCTCCCATGCAAAGGCACTGCTGGCGTGCTCCTGGGAACAGCTGTTGCTTTGAGTTGTGTCCCCCGTAGAGGAAGGGCTGGCACGGAGCCAGTCACAGTCTTTCACCTCATTCCTCTCAGGCCTATTTGGCAAAATGTCTCAGGGTAGGAACTAGGGTAGGTCTCGAGGTAGGAACTAGACCTACTGGCTGAGGAGGTGAAATGGAACAAGGCAGCAACTCTAGTGTGAAAGTGCAGGACCAACCCTCTCAGAGTTGCTGATGCCCAAAGCTAATCTCTCAGCTCAGCGTCTGCACTGGCCACCAAGTAAAGAGTCCTCTCCGTTGCCTGCACCAACACTCCAGACTGAAAAAAAGTCCGAGCTCCTTCCAGATAAAAGCCACATGTGCCCACTGCTTTCCAGAGCAAAACATATCATCCTGAATGCCACCAAAATAAACACGTATCCTGGGAATGTTCTAGTGAACCAATGACCTACTGAGTTCAATCCTACATATAAAGAACAGGATTCCTTACAACCAAATAGTGTTTTTAAAAACCAAGCACTCGGGCTTCCCTGGTGGCGCAGTGGATAAGAATCTGCCTGCCAATGCAGAGGACATGAGTTCGAGCCCTGGTTCGGGAAGATCCCACGTGCCGTGGATCAACTAAGCCCGTGCACCACAACTACTGAGCCTGCGCTCTAGAGCCCGCAAGCCACAACTACTAAGCCTGCGTGCCACAGCTACTGAAGCCTGCGTGCCTAGAGCCCATGCTCTGCAACAAGAGAAGCCAGAGAAGCCTTTGCACCGCAACAAAGAGTAGCCCCCACTCAATGCAACTAGAGAAAAGCCCGCACACAGCAACAAAGACCCAACACAGCCAAAAATAAAAAACAAATAAAAATTAAATTAAATTTAAAAAACAAAGCACTCTTCAACACCTCTGCAGCCCTGCTATGGCTATGTTTCCATACAGCCCACTTCCCATACTTCCAATACAATTAATCTCCATTCAACAGGAAAGTGCTAAGAGAAAGCAAGTTCTATACTTGTATATAGCTATTGACCTAGATTCTTCATTAATATATTTGTGGAAGTTATTATACACAAAACAAATACCAATTAACAATACATTTTGACTAACAGTGATTACAGTATTTGATTAATACTGTCTCTGACAGAAAACTGGGGTCACCAGTGAAACAAAATTTTATTTAGAAACTCTTAATTGGGCATCTACTGGTGTTACCCACTGTGCTAAAGGGAGATAGATACAAATGTGATCTGGACAGAGATTCTAACCCACCTCCTCCCTCCCCACCTAAGAAGCCTTAAAGTCTACAAGTGCCTTAGGCCAACAACTCAACATAAGGAAACCAATAGGAAAAACACTAACTCTGGGCAGAAAAGAGATCAAGAAGTCTTAATTGGTTAGTGACAAGTACAAATGCTCATCCATACCATTTACCCCAACAAACACACTGGCTTCAAGGAACGACATTTAGCTGATGGGAGAAAAGAAAACCTAAGACAGCAACAGAGAAAGAGGAGATATTTTACTCTTCCAAGCACATCAAGGTATGGTTCAGAATGGTCTGAATACTCACTGTTCTTCTTGTACATCAAAATTTCAAAGGAATTCATCTCATAGTTCTCAAATGTTTGCCGCACCTTTTCAATGGTGTCTTTATCAGTCAGCTCCCCGTACATAAAACTGCAAAGCAACCAAACAGCCCAAGTTAGATGAACAAGTATTTATTATTCTACAAGCATCTATTAAATACCTGCTCTACACCCAGCACTGTGCTTTGCACTGTGGAACACACACACACACACACACATACACAATGAAAACATTTGTTCAATCAAAAACGATTTACTGATTGAGCTGGAATCAAGACTCCATCCTTGTCCCCCCAAAACTGACAGTCTAATGAGACACACTAGGAAACAGTAGATCAGGAAACAGTAGATTAGAGAACAGTATGACCAACACATGAGGAATTACAACACTAAGAATAGGCACAGAGCACTGTCTGAGTGGTCAGAAAAGGCTTCCCAGAGGCAAGAACAAAAGAGATCTAAAGAGCAGCTGGAAATCTGCTGAGAAAAGGAGGGAAAGGAACATTCTACGCAAAAGATAAGCATGTGCAAAGGCACAGAGGTGAGAGGAAGGTTAATTCTGGAACCTGAATACGGTTCAGTTCCATATGTCTGGAATGTAGACAGTAAGGGGAAAATTAGCAACAGGTAATATGGAGAGGTAAGCAAGGGCCAGATCATGGGGGAGATCACGGCATTACAGGTCAGGTGAAGTCATTTAAACTTTATCCCGAAAGCAATGCAGGGAGGGCCCCTGCAGGGTTTCAGGCAAAAGAGTTACATAACGAGATCTGCATTTTAGAAATACAATTCTGAGAGACGTCCTGAGAAGGATGGCAGAATAAATCTGGACCACAGACTTTTCCTCCTCTAATTCCTAACAAATTAAACAAAAGAATAGGGGAAAAAAAAACACAAAAAGTCACCAAACAAGAAAAAGGGCGCAATTTGATGCTCTAAACATCAAGACATACTGTAGCTAAGGAAAGAAAAGAAGATTCAGCAAACAGAAGATTCAGCCACTGTCTGTGCAGCTCTTTTTCCTACCCCACCACTAAAAAAGAAAAAAGAGCTCTGGGTTGAATAAATCCAGATGATAAAATTCTATAAATTCTTTCTAATACTTCTCCACACTCCTCACAATTTGGAGAAAAGTAAACTAACAGGGTAAATAAGCATCCTGAAAAAAAATTAGAGAAAACCTCTCGATAGTAGAAGCTTCTGCCTACTAATACTGGTTCTCAGCAGAGGCAGGAAAACTGCCGGGACTGTCCATTTTCTTGGGTCCGCACACTGAATATGGTCTGAAGACCAAGGTTTTTCCCTCTAGGAACGGGATAACATTCCCAACAACTAGGCTGAGCGACACTAACAAAACGTGAGAGGAGAGAAACCATCCCTTAATGGGGCTGGAAAAGCCAGTCCTCCAACAAAGGCTGCCCATGGACCCCCCCCAAGCATGTCCCCTGCCCACCCCAGGCCTTCAGACGACACCAACAAGGAAGGACAGCCATGCTCAGCCCTCAAGGCTTATGTAATGTATAGAAGCAGCAGCGTGGGTTCCCAAACAATACACAACCTGTCTTCTAAAACTGCGCATACCTAACTGTGCAATTTGGCTTTTTCTTGATGCCTTGAGTCATAGAATCACAGAATTTCAGAACAAGAACCTCAGAAGTTATCAAGCACAATTCCTGAACTACCAAGTCAAGCGCCATGCTCAGCTTGATACTGGAACAGCCGTGGGCTTACTGTGAGCTTCCACTTTCCAGCACCCTGCAAGAAAAGTGCCCTAGCTATTGACTTTATGAATTCTGCGTCACTTTTGTTATCATGTTCCTTCCCAGCCCACCGAGAGATGCTATTATCTGTGGTTCCCCGTGAGCCCATCTCATGTAGTACTCTGCTTTGGGGCTGTGCTCTTCGTCTATAAACCAGGAAAACAGATAACTGAGCTTGGTGAATTACCTTTAAAAAGAAGGATAGATCAAGGCTAAATTAGCCATGCCTGAGAACAAGAGGATTTCTTTCTCCCAGGAGGTAAAAACTTAAGCTCTATAACCATTTTACTTAGCTGGTTTTGCTCTAAGGCCTTTTTAGCTTCCTCCCACTTTCCCTTTCTGAATGGATTTGCTAGATAAGTGACTTATGTGATGGTTGTATAGGTTGGCAATTTCCTTCACAAGGTAAAACCAATCCCTGCAAAGTGAAGTCTTCAAATAAATGAAGTGCCGTAATTATGCCCAGCTTTCCTTACTCTTATGTAATTTTTCAAGTTGTAGTTTAGTGGTAGGTGTACATTTCCTTTGTCTGGACATTAGATTTCAGATGCCTGCAATGCAAGAAATCAGCCAAAAGGCTTCTGAGCAATTAGGGATGTGGCTAACACAAAGGCATGTTTACTTTCCTTCTAGAGAAGGGACACCTTCAGGGAATTAAATAAGTTTCTTAGAGTTGCGCGTAAAAGAAAGTTGGCTAAATTATCCAGTTCTCTTATCTGATTTTCTTAAAGTGTCTGATTATAGCCAATAAGAAGCAAGAAAGGTAAGGAAAGGCTGCTCAAGTCACACGAAAAAGCGAGCTCACTCTCCCAGTGTGTTCTGATTGTGTACGTGCCCGTACAGATGGAGACACAGATGCAGATACACAGATACTCAAGAGGATAACAGCACACCAAGAATATAAGAGAATTCTATCATAATACTTGAGTCATAATTTTTAAACCTTTGAGGGAATCTTTTTTTTCAACACCTTTATTAGAGTATAATTGCTTTACAATGGTGTGTTAGTTTCTGCTTTATAACAAAGTGAATCAGCTCTACATATACGTATATCCCCATATCTCCTCCCTCTTGCATCTCCCTCCCACCCTCCCTATCCCACCCCTCTCCTTTGAGGGAATCTTAAATTTTCCATTTCCCAGTCCCAAAAACCTAAAATTTAAGAAAATGATAATATTTTCAAAACATTTAATACTTTTCACCAAATGAGTTACTTGGCTGATTTAATATCAAGAAAATGCAACTTCTGAGAACCAAAGACTATGACTGGGTCAGATGGGTTTTTCCACCCTTTGGAGATGAGTTCACTTTTGGGTGTAGCAGGTTTAGGAAAATGATTCCACTGCATGCGAACACCACTGAAGACAGAAGACTCTGAGGAAGGTGAGGAGTGAGAGGCGCCAAAGGCTGTGGAGCCAAGACCTTGTTGGGGCGGCGCAGGGTCCGGGTCACACGCTCCGCAGGACACCTTGAAGATGCTCTAAAAGAGCTTTCCTAGTGCCACGGCCCAAGAGTGCTGCTTGGTTAGGAACCCTGTCAAATGCACAAGCTGCACAGCACCCTTTGCTTCTGCCTTTGAGTCAGTGATCAGAGAGAGATGTGACAGCAGCAAGGCAGCAAGACATGGTTCTCTTCTCGTTTTCTGATGAAAAGCCCTATGAACAAGGCCCTTGCCTCCAACATGCTGTTGATTCTTAAAAAGCGGCCATACGTGTTTTAAAATTAATTTAATCATCTAAAATCATCCATTTCATTTGATTTCATTTAATCTTCTTTCACATAATTTGCATCTAAACCCTCATAAAATTGAGTTCACATTTTATTGATAAAATGACTTTCCTGAGTTTTTCTAGGTTTTCTCCCATCTCACTGACTGTAAATTCATTAGCTGTAGGGACTATGTTTTAGATCTTCTTTGATTTTCCCAGTACAGTGTGTGAACTAGAGATGATCGTGCAATATTCCTGAATGAACGCTGCATGAAAGGAAATTCCCAAGCTGAGTAAGCCAGTTTCTTTTTCCAAAAAGATACCATGATAGAGTGTTGAACAGAACCCCAAACATAAATACCTGCAGGTACTGCTTTTTTGCATCACTTCCGCCCTGTGATAGCCAGACAGCTTGCAAAATCCATCATTGCTGTACACGATAGGCCAGTCCACTATCTGGGCATTCCCCAACACAAAATTAGTATCTGTTAAAAAAGAAGAAGAAGAAGAAGGGGAAGGAGAAAAGAAAAGGGCATATGAGGCAAGACATTAGTTGAGATTCAATGAGGACATAAATAATAACCAATCCAGGTATTTTTGTTTCCCTCCAAAATGGCCCTCTGAGGAATACAGAAGAACAGAGCTTTAGAACTGAATATTTGGAATGCAAATGCTGAGGTTTCTGTACTCCAAAGGAAGCATGCTTAACCAACCAACCAACGTTTTCAGCAGAAATCCAGTGATTTCCATAAGACATACTCAAGTCCTAATTTTTCATCTCTGTGAGATTATGCTGGTAATGTGGAGCCAGAGAGAATCCAAAAGTAATTTCTTCTGGGCTCCATCCAGCATCTTGGCCCTGTCAGTCTTTTGGGCAGAAGCTACAAACTGGCCTTATTCACCCTGATTAATATTTGCTGATCCTTGGAGGAGAAGGCCTTCTTAGAAAGGCAAGGGGACAGCAGGTTGCCTCCTGGAATACACACACCAGAGAGTCTTCCTCTCCATAAAGAAGTGACTTAGACCTTCCTAATGCTAGGGCTCCATAGAACCTGATCAAGATGCTGGCAATGACAAAAACCTTCTTACTGATTTTGAAATCATGGAGCCACAGAAAGCACATTTCAGAGCTCTTTCATGGAGCACCAGCCCACCATTCACTTGTGATACGGGGATTAAGTAAGCCAGATATGTTGGGCTATTTAGCGTGTTCTCACCACTTTCCACATTTTTAAAGATCAGAAGTCTTCGATACCTTTTGTGCTCAGGAAATCAAGTGTCCCTCTTCTCTTTTCAAGACCTTAAGCAAATAACATCCAGAACTTCAATATAATCATTATTTTGGCTTGGCTCTCTCCCCTCCACAGAATAATCACCCCTTCCACACCTCCCCCCGACCAAAAAAAGGAATGAAAGGACACACATACAGACCCTTCCTTTGTTGTAAACTGGAGGGGGTTTTGTTTATATATGTACACTATGTGGAATAATGGTGACATGTAATGTCCTCATTTAATTGGGGGGTTAATTTTGTTCTAGTACAGCATTTACAGTTTATGCACAATATGGGTAACCATCCTTTCCTATCTATGTGGGAAGGAATAGAGGAAGGAGAGGCAGGAGGAATAGCTAAATACCATAATCTACTCTTTTTTCCGACTTTTGGTTTGTTTATTAACACTTGCAAACATTCGAAAGCTCTTAGATTTGAGTGGGCAGCTTAGCTGCCACCAGCTTTGAGAAGACTCTCTGCAGTGCTCCAGCTACACAGCGTACCTGGATACCTGTTCCTTTCTGGTGGTCCAAAAGGATGGGCCCTACCTCACTGTGCCCTCACAGTCTGCTGCAGCCCCTTCCAGTGTGAGCAATCTTGGTGAAAGGTGATGTCTCTGCTTGGTGGTTTCAGCCACCAGGAAAGCTGACAGCTAAAGGGCCTGTAGCAGTGGCTCCCCACCCCGCCAAGAGAGACCTTACCTCATCCAGATGGACCCCACGCACCTGAGCCTCTGACAGTGGACACGAGAGGGAACTAGCAGGTGGTCACCAGGTGGTGGGGTGCTCATCCACCCCTTCCTGCTGGGAGAGCATGGCTGCATCCCTCACCCAGCCTGCAGATGCCTTCAGGGCCACCTGGGATCCTATGCCTGGCTCCCCAATCTAAGGTGGGTGCTGTGGCTCCTTCATTTCCTACTCAAAATTTCCTTTTACTCCAAGTTGTCAGAGCTCAGCTGTGTACTGGAAGTAAGATTCCTCACTGAGAACCCCTGGGTGTGGTGATGTGGGCACTGCTGACCTCATGGGCTACAGCACTTGCAGCCAACCTGAGCCTCATAGGGTCAGAGATTCAGCATCAGATAAAACAACAATATTGGTTCCACAGTCGGAAGTAGCAGAATTAAAATGAAAGAAGAGCTTACTTACTTATTTATTAGCAATGGAAGCTACGCTTACTGTCAGTCTGAGCAGGGACTTCAACTCGAGGGATTCATTTTATGAATACGCACAGCTTCAAAGTTCTAACCCCTGGCTAAATTTAGAGAGCGCCTATCACTTATTTGTTCAATTTCTTTCTCTTTGCTGAAGATACGCATCTGTGTACATATCTATTGTGATGAGTAATACAGTAAGTTACTCTTAATGTACTCTTGGGAATGCTTTGATATACTGAAAAGGAACAGAAAACAGCACTGTCATGAAGTGAATCTGCAAACCTGCTAATCTTATAAATATGCCTTTAGTAAAAATACACAGCCAGTCCTTCCCTCTGTCTCTCCCCATATATGCACAAATACTTCAAGTTCCCATCGGATATCAAGCACAATGCAAAACCCTGGGATATCCAGCTTGACAAGGTATGGTCCATGCCCTTCGGGAACTTACCAGAACAAATAGGCCTGCATACAACTAACTAAACAGGGCATGAAATACTTAACTCTGTTCGAGGGAGGTAAAGGACTGTGTCTCTGAGTGGTCACAGTGGAAGTTGCTCTCGTCTGGAAGGATGAGTAAAATTCACCTAAACATTTTCAATGCCTAAAATGTACCTGCCACAGATGACATAAAAATAGATAGAGAACTGAAAATACGACGCCTGCCTCTGGTAAACGTAAGAGGCTGTGGGAAGAACAGAAAATTTCAGGCAGAGGACCCAGCATGAGCAAAGGTCGGGCAGCACAGGACACAGAGCAGACTGGTGTACACACAGGGCAGCCAGGAAGACGAATGAGTGGGAGGTGAGCCTACAGACTGGACTGCAAAGGGTCTTGAATATCAGGGAGCTCTGACTTTATTCTGGAGACAAACTAACCCTTCATGCTGGTCTTCTCTCCCTGAAAAAACTCACGTTTCTTGAACTGAGTAACTAAGCCTTAAAAGAAGTACAAAATTCACTGAATTATCCCTGAGTTCATATGAAGTCTAGTCAGTTTAACTCTCTAAGTTCTTAAGAAGAACTTAAAAAAAAAAAAAAAACTAATTAGTATCCTCAGAAAGACTCAAGTGACAATATACCCATAAAACAAAAACAAGATGCTGGGTGGGGGTGGGGGTGGGGAAGACCCATAGGAGAACAAATGAAAAAGTAAATAAGAGCTCCTGTAAATTCAAAGTAACAATTAAAAATTCAGCATAAATGTTAGAAGACAAAATAAAGTCTCACAGAGTATAGTACAGAAAGAGACATAAAAAAATAAGACACAGAAGATCAATCAAGAAAAACAGCATGCATCCTAATAAGAAGAGCAGAAAGAACAACACAATAGGACAGAAGACTTTTTTTTTTAATTAAACAATCAAATCTGAGGGTAGAATAACAATATTTTCAGATATGATCTTCAGGTAAGATCTGGGAAATTTATTTCCCATATATTCTTTCTTAGGAAGTTACTTGAGGATGTGTATCAGCAAAATGAGGGAGTAACACATGAAAGAAGACAACATGGGAACTAGGGAAAAAAAGTGGCTCCAAATATAGAAAGCAGGGAAGGAAGCTAATAGAAAACATTCAATACGGAATGCTTCAGAGAACAGAAGTTCCAGAAGAGAAGTTATTTAGAGATAAGGGAGGTCAGGAGTTAATGATATTCTTGATAATCTGGAATAACATAAAAAGCTTAGGCAGACTTCCCTCGTAGCGCAGCGGCTAAGAATCTGGCTGCCAATACAGGGGACACGGGTTCGAGCCCTGGTCTGGGAAGAACCCACATGCTGCAGAGCAATTAAGCCCACGCGCCACAACTACTGAGCCTGCACTCTAGAGCCCACGAATCACAACTACTAAGCCCGTGTGCCAAAACTACTGAGGCCACACACCTAGAGCCCATGCTCCACAACAAGAGAAGACACCACAATGAGAAGCCCGTGCACCACAATGAAGAGTAGCCCCCACTCGCTGCAACTAGAGAAAGCCCACGCGCGGCAAGGAAGACCCAATGCAGCCAACAATAAATAAATAAATGAATGAATAAATTTTTTTTTAAAAAAAAGATACTGAGGCATGTTAAAATTAAAACAAAAAAGTTTAGTAAACATATATAATTTGGGGGGCAGAAAAGAAAACTAGAAACATCAAAGAAAACAAAAGCTGTGCAGGAAGGGAAACCAAATCATACTATATCACATCACTGTCATGTAAACACATTATTAAATTCCAATTTCTACAACCAAGTCAAAATGGACAGATCATCCAAAATGAAATTAAATAAGGAAACACGAGCTTTAAATTATACATTAAACAAAATGGACTTAATTGATATTTATAGGACATTGCATCCAAAAACAACAGAATACACTTTCTTCTCAAGTGCCCATGGAACATTCTCTAGGATAGAACATATCTTGGGTCACAAATCAAGCCTTGGTAAAATTAAGAAAATTGACATTGTATCAAGTATCTTTTCCCACCACAACACTATGAGACTAGATATCAATTACAGGAAAAAATCTGGAAAAAATACAAATACATGGAGGTTAACCAAGAGATCACTGAAGAAATCAAAGAGGAAATCAAAAAATACCTAGAAACAAATGAAAATGAAAACACGACAACCCAAAACCTATGGGATGCAGCAAAAGCAGTTCTAAAAGGGAAATTTATAGCAATACAATCCTACCTCCAGAAACAAGAACATCTCAAATAAACAACCTAACCTCACACCTAAAGCAATTAGAGAAAGAAGAACAAAGAAACCCCAACTTAGCAGAAGAAAAGAAATCATAACGATCAGATCAGGAATAAATGAAAAAGAAATGAAGGAAACAATAGCAAAGATCAATAAAACTAAAAGCTGGTTCTTTGAGAACGTAAACAAAATTGATAAACCATTAGCCAGACTCATCAAGAAAAAAAGGGAGAAGACTCAAATCAATAGAATTAGAAATGAAAAAGGAGAAGTAACAACTGACACTGCAGAAATACAAAGGTTCATAAGAGATTACTACAAGCAACTCTATGCCAATATAATGGACAACATGGAAGAAATGGAGAAATTGTTAGAAAAGCACAACCTTCTGAGACTGAACCAGGAAGAAATAGAAAATATAAACAGACCAATAACAAGCACTGAAATTGAAACTGTGATTTAAAACCTTCCAGCAAACAAAAGCCCAGGACCAGATGGCTTCACAGGCAAATTCTATCAAACATTTAGAGAAGAGCTAACACCTATGCTTCTCAAACTCTTCCAAAATATAGCAGAGGGAGGAACACTCCCAAACTCATTCCACAAGGCCAGCATCACCCTGACACCAAAACCAGACAAAGATGCCACAAAGAAAGAAAACTACAGGCCATTGCCACTAATGAATATAGATGCAAAAATCCTCAACAAAATACTAGCAAACAGATTCCGACAGCACATTAAAAGGATCACACACCATGATTAAGTGGGGTTTATTCCAGGAAAGCAAGGATTCTTCAATATACGCAAATCAATCAATGTGATACACCATATTAACAAACTGAAGAATAGAAACCATATGATCATCTCAATAGATGCAGAAAAAGCTTTCGACAAAATTCAACACCCATTTATGATAAAAACCCTGCAGAGAGTAGTCACAGAGGGAACTTACCTCAACATAATAGAGGCCATGTATGACAAACCAACAGCCAACATCATTCTCAATGATGAAAAACTGAAACCATTTCCACTAAGATCAGGAACAAGACAAGGCTGCCCACTCTCACCACTATTAATCAACATAGTTTTGGAAGTTTGAGCCACAGCAATCAAAGAAGAAAAAGAAATAAAAGGAATACAGAGCTTCCCTGGTGGCGCAGTGGTTGAGAGTCCACCTGCCGATGCAGGGGACACGGGTTCGTGCCCCGGTCTGGGAAGATCCCACATGCCGCGGAGCGGCTGGGCCCGTGAGCCATGGCCACTGAGCCTGCATGTCCGGAGCCTGTGCTCCGCAACGGGAGAGGCCACAGCAGTGAGGCCCGCGTACCGCAAAAAAAAAAAGGAATACAAATCGGAAAAAAGGAAGTAAAGCTGTCACTGTTTGCAGATGACATGATACTATACATAGAGAATCCTAAAGATGCCACCAGAAAACTACTAGAGCTAATCAATGAATCTGGTAAAGTAGCAGGATACAAAATTAATGCACAGAAATCTCTTGCATTCCTATACACTAATGATGAAAAATCTAAAAGAGAAATTAAGGAAACAGTCCCATTTACCATTGCAATAAAAAGATTAAAATACCTAGGAATAAACCTACCTCAGGAGGCAAAACACCTGTATGCAGAAAACTGTAAGACACTGATGAAAGAAAGTAAAGATGATATAAACTGCTGGAGAGATATACCATGTTCTTGGACTGGAAGAATCAACATTGTGAAAATGACTATACTACCCAAAGCAATCTACAGATTCAATGCAATCCCTATCAAATTACCAATGGCATTTTTCACAGAACTAGAACAAAAAATTTCACAATTTGTATGGAAACACAAAAGACCCCGAATAGCCAAAGCAATCTTGAGAAAGAAAAACGGAGCTGGAGGAATTAGGCTCCCTGACTTCAGATTATACTACAAAGCTACAGTAATCAAGACAGTATGGTACTGATACAAAAACAGAAATATAGATCAATGGAACAGGATAGAAAGCCCAGAGATAAACCCACACACATATGGTCACCTTATCTTTGATAAAGGAGGCATGAATATACAATGGAGAAAAGACAGTCTCTTCAATAAGTGGTGCTGGGAAAACTGGACAGCTACATGTAAAAGAATGAAAGTAGAACACTCCCTAACACCATACACAAAAATTAACTCAAAATGGATTAAAGACCTAAATGTAAGGCCAGACACTATGAAACTCAGAAGAAAACATAGGCAGAACACTCTATGACACAAATCACAGCAAGATCCTTTTTGACCCACCTCCTAGAGAAATGGAAATAAAAACAAAAATAGGGGGCTTCCCTGGTGGCGCAGTGGTTGAGAGTACGCTTGCCGATGCAGGGGATGCAGGTTCGTGTCCCTGTCCGGGAAGATCCTGCATGCCACGGAGCAGGTAGGCCCGTGAGCCATGGCCACGGGGCCTGCACGTCCAGAGCCTGTGCTCCGCAACAGGAGAGGCCACAACAGCGAGAGGCCCACGTACAGCAAAAAAATAATAATAATAAAATAAATAAATAAATAAACAAATGGACCTGATGAAACTTAAAAGCTTTTGCATAGCAAAGGAAACTATAAACAATATGAAAAGGAAACTATAAACAAGATGAAAAGACAACCCTCCGAATGGGAGAAAATATTTCCAAATGAAACAACTGACAAAGAATTAAGCTCCAAAATTTACAAGCAGCTCATGCAGCTCAATATCAAAACAACAAACAACCCAATCCAAAAATGCGCAGAAGACCTAAACGGACATTTCTCCAAAGAAGATATACAGATAGCCAACAAACACATGAAAGAATGCTCAAGATCACTAATCATTAGAAAAATGCAAATCAAAACTGCAATGAGGTATCGCCTCACACCAGTCAGAATGGCCATCATCATAAAATCTAGAAACAATAAATGCTGGAGAGCATGTAGAGAAAAGGGAACCCTCTTGCACTGTTGGTGGGAATGTAAATTGACACAGCCACTATGGAGAGCAGTACGGAGGTTCCTTAAAAAACTAAAAATAGAACTACCATACGACCCTGCAATCCCACTACTGGGCATATACCCTGAGAAAACCAAAATTCAAAAAGAGTCATGTACCACAATGTTCACTGCAGCTCTATTTACAATAGGCAGGACATGGAAGCAAGCTAACTGTCCATCGACAGATGAATGGATAAAGAAGATGTGGCACATATATACAATGGAATATTACTCAGCCATAAAAAGAAACGAAATTGAGTTATTTGTAGTGAGGTGGATGGACCTAGATTCTGTCATACAGAGTGAAGTAAGTCAGAAAGAGAAAAACAAATACCGTATGCTAACACATATATGGAATCTAAAAAAAAAAAAAGTGGTTCTGAAGAACCTAGGGGCAGGACAGGAATAAAGATGCAGACGTAGAGAATGGACTTGAGGACACAGGGAGGGGGAAGGGTAAGATGGGATGAAGTGAGAGAGTGGCATGGACATATATACACTACCAAATGTAAAACAGATAGCTAGTGGGAAGCAGCCGCATAGCACAGGGAGATCAGCTCAGTGCTTTGTGACCACCTGGAGGGGTGGGATAGGGAGGGTGGGAGGGAGATGCAAGAGGGAGGGTATATGGTGATATATGTATACATATAGCTGATTCAGTTTGTTATACAGCAGAAACTAACACAGCATTGTAAAGCAATTATACTCTAATAAAGATGTCAAAAATAAAAACATGTCAAAGCAGGGAATATTTAACTATAAGTATCTGAATAACCACATCAATTCTAACACTGCAAAAATATAAATGATAAGCTTAGAGAGAGAAGAGAAAACAATCATGAGATGGTATCTAGAGCTGATACAGTAAAAAGAAAGGTATAAATATTTCACTTAAAGCTGCAAAGATAACCAATGAGGGAGTAATATAATTATATTAGGAGGAGGGGTAGGAAGTAGATAAAGTAAGCTAAAAGCTCAGATAAATTAACAGCAGTCAACAGATAATACCTAAAATTGATAAATCTGGAAATAGCTATAATGCATGTTATTTAGAGACCTGGCAGAAACTATAAGAAGAAACAGCTAAAATTAGAAAATGTGGCCTCTGGTGAGCAGGATGGGTGAAAGGACAAGGCATAGGATGACTGTTTTTCTTTATAAGCTTTTCAGTTTGATATTTTTAACCATGAACATATACTACTTTGATAAAAATAAGTATATTCTTAATTTTTAATGAATTTAATCAGAAAAGATTAACTTATTGCTTAAATTTTTCAGTTACTAAAAAAATTAGAACAGGATATATTTCAAGCTCCAGATATCACTGTAATGTCTCATAAAAGTATTCTGGTCATCTTTAAAAGGTATTGATTGTTCCTCAAGCATTGCCAATGTTCCTGGGGTGCATATTACAGCCTTATCTGGGAAAAACCAAGTCCACTAGCATTTTCTTTGACTTTAGAAAGGAAACAAAGAACAGGAAGTGCAGTAGAAATAGAATCATCAGCCTATTGATCATCCACTTAGGGGATTTCTCATCATAGAATAAAATTCCAAGAGTTTCCTTTCATTGTTAACCCAAGCAAGAAATTATAGCTTCCAAATAGCAAGACTCCTTACTCACTATGTGATAGAAGGGCTAAGAATTCCCTCTTTTGAATTAGAGTTTTCTCTGGATATATACATGCACCTCAGTGTTCCCAGCAGCACTATTTACAATAGCCAAGACACGGAAGCGACCTAAGTGTCCACTGACAGACGAATGGATAAAGAAGATGTGGTGTACACACGCACACACACACACACACACACACACACACACACACACAGGAATATTACTCAGTTACAAAAAAAAGGAATGAAGTAATGCCATTTGCAGCAACATGGATGGACGTAGAGATGATCATACTAAGTGAAGTGAGTCAGACAGAGAAAGACAAGTATCGTATGAAATCACTTATATGTCGAATCTCAAATATGATACAAGTCAACTTATTTACAAAACCGAAACAGACTCGTAGACATAGAAAACAAACTTATGGGAACCAAAGGGAAAAGATGGGAGGGAGGGATAAATCAGGAGTTTGGGATTAACAGGTACAAACTACTCTATATAAAGTACATAAACAAGGTCCTACTGTATAGCACAGGGAACTATATTCCAACTATCCTGTAATAAACTGTAATGGAAAAGAATATGAAAAATTGTATTTATATATGTATGTATAACTGAATCACTTTGCTGTACACCAAAAACTAACACAATATTGTAAATTAACTATTCTTCAATTGAACAAACAAACAAATCAATTAAATAATATGCCTTGGGAGAAAACAAAAGAATTCCATCTTTATCCAAGAACTTGGAGTGAATGAAGGAAAGAATTCTAGTTCCAGTCACAAACCCATTTCCTTCTAATACCAGAGGACCCAAGCATTTAGAAATTCTTCCCCATTCCCTACCCCATCCCTAGCACCCGCATGTGTACCCTGCCCTGGTTGGCGGGAAAAGGGCATATTCTGGATTCTCTTCAACTTATAAGATATAAATAAGTAATCTATAAATTACATTCCAGAGCACAATCTCTGGATTTGTAAATTGGGGGCTACCCATACAAATACCATAACATCACATATCATCAAGAACTAAGGGATTCTACATAGGTGATATTCCAGGTATTGATGAGAATGGGTACCATTCACTGAAATTTACTCTGTGCCAGGCTCTGTACTAAGTACTTTATCATATACCAAAGTAGGGATTTTTTTTAACCTTTACAACAATCTTTGTGAGGTGGTATTACTTTATTGAATGAAGTGTTATGGACTTTATCATTTTACTCATGAAAAACTCTCTAAGGACATAGTTACAGCAGGGTACAGTTGGGATTTGAACCTGGTCTATCTGACTTCAAAATCCGTACTTTTAATCATTATATTACATAGTCTCCTTCTTATTCCACTAAGTACTAAGATCAGACCATTTCTATGAACATCTTTGCAACACATTAGATTGATGTGCCTTCCTATAAAAATGCTAAGTATAATGAGACCTTTGTGAGTTACCATTACCATTATTGTCATCCTATATTATGATTCTTCCTTGTAATATACAATGATGCCCCCAGGAAATATTGATGTGGGTGGAATGAATTGTTCCTCCTCTAAATGCTTGGGTTCTCCTGTCTATCTTTCCAATGTTTTGTCTCTTCTCTTTCTTGTAAACTATCACCTCTTACTTCTTAAAATTTAGTGTGCCAACCTATTTCTAGAGCAGTTCTCCTTCCACAGAATGATAGAAGAGGAGGAAGGACAGGAGAGGAGGAGGAGAGGGGAGATGTGTCTGGATCTCCATTTGAGACTCAGGGGTGGGAGAGACCACCACACTGGTGACTCAAAGGTGCTGGTCCTGTCAGCATTCCTGAGCCTCCCTCAGCTCCCATGGGGTCTGGAAAGGATCCAGAAGGTTCCAACTGTCCCACTCCTGCTGTAGTTGCCTAAGCAGATGGTTATCAGAGTGGAGTGGGGTGACCATGTAGACCAATGCTGCATGTCAAACTGCCCACGCCTGAGATTAATTTGAGGGTTCAGGAAACTCAGGGCCAGTGAGAGCCTCGATTAGGTCAAGTTACATATACACATACACAGACACACACACACACACACACACACACACACACACACACACACACACAGAGAGAGAGAAAGAGAATATATGCTGAGTTGGGGCAGAGCACCAAGATCTGTTCGATCCAAAGAACAGAACATAAGTTCACCAACTGCAGACTTGAGCCCCACAGATCAACTGGTCACCCAGCGACCAGCGGCCATTGCCAGAGATCCAAAGAAGTAGTGGGGGAAAATAAGGCCTTGCATCTGGGGATCTGAGGTCCCAGAGGTGACGCAAGTGCCTGCTTCCACCACACATACCATGTGGAGAGAAGCATATGGGGTGGGTAGAATCGGCATCTGAACACAAACCGAGTTGCCCCAAAAGACTACCTAAACTGGAAGAGCTTGAGATACTAACTGGGAGGTTCAGAGTCCCCCCACTAACAAATTTCTCCTTGCTGGTCAGTGGGGTAGGAGCTTATGAGGGAGAGATAAGATCTGTTAAATAAAATAAAGAAGTGGACCTAGGTGGGTCTGAGTCAATTTGCCATCATTCCTCCAGAAGTGTATCTGTCATAAGAATAGACAGGCTCAGAAAGTAGGAATCTCCTGAAAAAAGTGCATAAATTCTGGTGCAAGGACTCCATGACAGCAACTTCATTGAGCCAAGGCTCCTTAATTCCTCCAGGCAGCTGGCTATATTCCTGCTGGTTAAGAATGCCAACTAAGAGGGCTCTAGTGAAGTGACACAGATCTTCTAGCCAAATGGAGTGATGTGCATTCCACATCCAACCATAAATGACTCAGATTATTTACTATTTCCAAGCTCAGTAAATGAAAACTTATTTTGAAGCCAAACAAAACAATTGGGAAAGTAACCCACTGCATGGACAAAATATCAAAAAAAAAATAACGTAATCTCCTAAGACTGCATCAGAATTGGCCAGATCTGGGGAATTCCCTGGCAGTCCAGTGGTTAGGACTCCACGCTTTCACTGCTGAGGGCCTAGGTTCAATCCCTGGTCAGGGAACTAAAATCCCATAAGCCACAGGCCGCGGCCAAAAAAAAACTCAAAAACAAACAAAAAGAATTGGCCAGATCTGGATCTCAGAGATTTGAAGATTTTAAACTGAGAAATGTTAGGATATCTAACATTCTTCATCTATGAAGACAGCATCACCACCACCAAGACCACATGTATTAATACTCATCTATCAGGTGGGCAGGCACTAGTATTAACACATTTTTATAGATCTTGTAAGAGGGCTTAGAAAATCAAAGGAACTTTTCCTACATCACACATCTAATAGAGCAGGTACTGTCTCACATCTAACACTGTATTAGTCAAGGCTACTCAGAGAAACAGAACCATTTGGAGATATATATAGAGAGAGAGAGAGACAGAGACAGAAAGACAGACAGAGATTTACTATAAGGAATTGGTGCATGTGGAGGCTGACAAGTCCCAAAGTCTATAGTTGGCAAGTTGGAGACCCTAGAGAGCCAGCGGTATAGTTCCAGTTTGAGTCCGAAGGCCTGAGAACCCAGAGAACTGATGGTATAAGTTCCAGTCTGAAAGCTGGCAGGCTCAAGACCAAGGAAGAGCCAGTGTTTCAGTTCAAACCCAAAGGCAAGAAAAAAAAAAAACAATGTCCCAGCTCAAAAGCAGTAAGGCAGGAGGAATTCCCTCTTATTTGGGAGTGAGTCAGACTTTTGTTCTATTCGGGCCTTCAACTGATTGGGTGAGGCCCACCCACATTAGGGAGAGCAATCTGCTTTCCTCAGTCTACTCATTTAAATGCTAAACTCATCTAAAAACACCCTCACAGAAACACTCACAATAATGTTTAACCAAATATCTGGGCATCCCATGGCCCAGTTAAGTTGACGCATAAAATTAACCATCACAAGCGCCAAAGCCAATGTTCTTAACTGTATGACATTCTGCAATAATCTTTAACAGAATCAGCAGAACCAGAGCTCACAAATTCTGAGACGCCTTCAGAGTCCTTGGTAGTACTCTGGGACTCTAGTTTAGGCAGAATACAGTAACTCTATAAAGCTCTACTTTAGTAAAGGGCTTTTATGAAGGCAACACTTATCCTTCCACACCTGGGCATTTCACTAGAAAGAAATGTAATGAATACTTTCGACCCCTTTCTCCCTCCCCCTCACTTATACCTCCCTAAGTAGAGTCATCAAGCTATCAGTAGGCATACCAAGAGCAAGAGGTGTCCACTCTGTGTGTCTTTGCCTCTCAAACTAGCCTGAGCCCCAGTGTGGTGGGAGAAGAAGGGGAGGGCTTGAGCTACTTGTCTCCTTATGACACTCAGAACCTACTTGCGACAGGCCCTGCCAGCCCTCTGCTGTCAGATTCTTGGCCTAGGTGTAGGTCAGTAACTCACAGCCTAGAAGCCAACGCCTAGGCTTGAGGAAGGAGACAGCACTGCTATGTTCTCTAATCTAGTTTAACAGTAAAAAAAGCTGATGCTGTATTTTGACCTTCTTCTGGCTCCTTCAGCCAGTCTCCAATGAGGATAAAATGGGCTCTAACACATGAACAAGGAGCAAACCTCTAATACTCCAAAGGGTACTGAGAGAGCACCTGCTCTCCTGCCTCCTGGCACTACTGAATCACACTGGTGACAGTCTTCACAAAATACCTACAGAAAAAGAGACAATACAATCCCTTCTAGAACACTACTAGTGCTTTGTCAGACCTTTTCACTTTCTCTCTTCTTTTTTAAAAAAATGTTTTTTAGAAAGACCAACCCCTTACATGTCTCAGGCCATTGACTCAACGGTAGCTGGTACAGTCAAAGCATCACTATAGGACTTCCATGGTGGCACAATGGTTAAGAATCCGCCTGCCAATGCAGGGGACACAGATTCGAGCCCTGGTCTGGGAAGATCCCACATGCCGCAGAGCAACTAAGCCCATGAGCCACAACTACTGAGCCTGCTCTCTAGAGCCCACAAGCCACAACTACTGAGCCCATGTGCCACAGCCACTGAAGCCCGCGCCTAGAGCCCACGCTCCGCAACAAGAGAAGCCACCGCAATGAGAAGCCCACACTGCAACGACGAGTAGCCCCCGCTCGCCACAACTAGAGAAAGCCCGCGCTCAGCAAGGAAGACCCAACAGAGCCAAAAATAAATAAATAAAATTAATTTATTTTAAAAAAAAGCATCACTATAAACAGTTGAGATTATACTGGTAGCCCCCCATAAACTGTGCCTCCCTGCATTCACACTTTTCTGTTGTCCCCTTAAAACTAGGTGGTTCTGTGATATGCTCCAATCAACAGACGGCAGTAGAATGGATGTCATTCCAATCCCATAAGCATTAAGGTCCAGCAGCTTCTGCTTCTGTACTCTTGGGAGCCCTGAGCTGCCATGTGAAAAGTCCAGCTAGTGGAGAGGCCATATGGAGACAAGCAGAGGCCACCTAGTAAGAAAAAGGCCCTGAGATGACATGGAGAAGCACCAAGGAACCGAGTCAACAAAGAAAGTCAGTGGAAGAATGAGGGGTAAGAGCCACTTTATTAATCCACCATTCCCCAGCTATTCCCTAGGTTCCCAGAGCACCATGTGAAAGAGTAACAATGGGGACAATGACAAGTTGGGTTCTAGTGGCAGTGTTGTCCCTGATGAGCTGTGTGGGTTAGTCACTTCAGCTCTGTGAGTCTCGATGGCGGCAAACTAGAAGATCTCCATGCTTCTGGCAGTAATAAAATCTGATGCTCTAAGTAATTGGGCTCATAACAAAGAACGAATAAGAAGACACCTCTGCAACCTGGCAAGCTTCACACCCATGTGGAGTAATCAACCAGCCCTCACCTTGAAATATCACTTCTCCAAACGCTGGACTCTGTAGAGCCTGGGTCACTTTAAAAATAGCAGAAACACCTTCTAAACTCAACTCAGTGGGACGTGATACTCACATTTCAGGTGAACCGTGTTGTATCCAGCTTTTGCTCAGTGGAATTGTTTGGATTTGGAGACAGGATGTGATGTACAGTATTAACGTAAAAGTGTACTGTACTGGGCTTCCCTGGTGGTGCAGTGGTTGAGAGAGTCCGCCTGCCGATGCAGGGGACACGGGTTCGTGCCCTGGTCCAGGAAGATCCCACATGCTGTGGAGCGGCTGGGCCTGTGAGCCATGGCCGCCGAGCCTGCGCGTCCAGAGCCTGTGCTCCGCAATGGGAGAGGCCACAGCAGTGGGAGGCTCGCGTACCGAAAAAAAAAAAAAAAAAGTACTGTATTGTCAAGGGATTCTACAGTAGTGATAAATCACATATTGGTGTGTCCACTTATATATACAGAAAATGCCTAAATCTGTCTTTGGAATCAATAAAATTCAGGTAAGATATATGCTCTTGACGTTTACATACATATCTTGTGTGTGTGTGTGTGTGTGTGTGTGTGTGTGTATGTACACATATACACAGGTTTTTCAGGTAGAATGTGTAACTTCCAATCAGCCAGTGGCCCATCTGAAGCACTAAGCCTTAATTTACTCTTTGGCTCTCATCTGAAAGTTCTCGTTGGCTCCAGGCCTTTGATGCAAATTAACCACATTCTACAGTCTCCCTCTGATGCCTTTTTACTCCCTGAGGGTCTTTAGCTGTCAGACTGCACGCAATTAAATGTAAGGCTTCCCCCGCAAAAAAAAAAAAAAAAAATGTAAGGCTCCCTAAATTCAACCGTTCTCAGCCCACACACCAGTTTTCCTCCAGTTAGTAGACTAAAACAAACATTCTCTAAACATTTGAAAGAGTCCCCTCCCCCAAGCATGTAAAGTTTCTTTGGAGGATGGGGTATGAGCCAAACCACACAGCGGGAGTCAGATGTGTCAAAATCATCCCAAACCTACCATTTGCCCATAAAGCATAACACAAGGATAGTCTAAAAAGAAATTATTAGAAAATTGCTTTTCATCTTAATTACCACAACTAACAAAGGAGAAACTAACTAAAGCAATGACTTAGAAAAGTGACTCAGTTTGGGCAATTACACAGATAAAAGCTACATTCAACGAGCCGTTCACACAACTTTATTGTTCCCTGCCAACACCGATTATTTAGAGGGCTACAGTAAATATTTCACAATATGCTTCTAATAACTCGGGATATTTTTCTTAGAAGAGAACACATCCTCATGACACTTTCAGCGTTATAGATTTACTAAGGATATCAACGCTCTTACAAAAAGCAGGTTTGAGTAAAAATATATATTTTTTCTTTTAGAACAATACAAGACTGATTGAGATAAATGAAGAGGACAAGAGATATGTATATAAGCACTAGACAAAGACCAGGAAACAATGATTTTATTTACCTGAACCTAAATAAAATCCATACCAGAAATTAATTTTTATAAAAACAAAAAACACCTAACCAAATGTAGGACTCTTAGCATGTTTGCCAATTGTTAGTCCCTTTCCTATAGCTATCCAATGAATCAACTAATTAAAAAAAAAAAGCTCCACCTGACAACACCTGTTTCCTTTTCCCTTACATTCTCCAAGCACTTTATACCATCTGACATGTTATACATCTACTTGTTTGCTTATTATTTGCCTCCCTGGTAGAATGCAAGCTTCATGAGGGAGAGTGCCTTTTTTTTTTCCTTTCACCACTGAATGCCCAACAACTAGAACAGTGCCTTACACATAGGAAGTAGTACTGAATGAGTGTTTGTTGAATGAATGAATGAATGCACTTAGAACAGTACCAGGCATACCTGATGTTACCATTGTCATTGACATCATCATCATTATCTTTATTATTAACTCACACGAATTGCAATCTCCCCTGGATTGTTTCTGAAATATTAGTAGCCAAAAAAATTCTGGACTCAATTAGAAATGACAACTGGTCTTTAGATTCTCTTTGGGCACTAGTCATCTTTTATCTACAGTTACTAGAGGATTTTGTCACTTGTATGTTATATGTCAACAATGTTTACAATATAGTAAAGATCTGGCTTAAGCAAGATTGTAAAGCAGATTAAGTTTGGGATACTTCATCTCCTCTTTCTGTACTTTTCTCTCTTTCCTGAGCTTTCTGTCACTTAGATCAACTTATTTCTCCCATCGTGGAAAAACATTGTCTTATAAACAAATTCAGAGTTAGCTCTTAGTGATTAAAATATCACCTCTCTCAGAAGGTTTGATTTTTAAGACAGGACACTAGGGACAGAATAATGCTTAACCTGATGCCCAGAATCCCTAATGTTGAAGGTGTTGACATATGGTGGGTGGGGGAGGCAGATGGGGATGGGTCTTTCCATCGCACCTCAAGTGACATTATGGGGGGGACTTTGGCCCGTGGTAATCAGTGGCTTAGATCACCTCACCCTTCACTTACAGGCTCACTCCTTCTAAACAACAAAAGTATGAGAGGGCAGAGGACGACAACGGACCCCAGTGATACCAAAGTGCTTTCCAATGAATGCTTTCATTCTTTCATGTAAAACGCATGCAGTGAAAAGAGAATGGGATTGTGAGTTCGAAGTCCTGGCCCTGCCTCTAATTAAGAAACACTAATATTTCACTGCCAAGGGCCTCAGTCACACACGCGTGGAATGTGGTTGCTAAATGAATGAATCAATAAAATTTTAAAACAAAAAAGACAGATCAGGGCTTCCCTGGTGGCGCAGTGGTTGAGAGTCCGCCTGCCGATGCAGGGGACACGGGTTCGTGCCCCGGTCTGGGAGGATCCCACATGCCGCGGAGCGGCTGGGCCCGTGAGCCATGGCCGCTGAGCCTGCGCGTCCGGAGCCTGTCCTCCGCAACGGGAGAGGCCACAACAGTGAGAGGCCCGCGTAACGCATAAAAAAAAAAAAAAAAAAAAAAAAAAAAAAAAAGACAGATCAAAAGGTTTGGTAATATTTGGGAGAATGGAGAGGATGGGATGAGAAGAAGCGGAGTCGGTTTGGTACATCTAAAATCTTAATATCAGCAAAAGTCATTTTGTGGCTCTATTGTGGCTTTTCAACAACAACATTCCATGAAAATGACTCTTCCAAATTGTCAAGGGCCCAATCTTTGCACTAGACAAACTGAACTCCCAACAGATTTAATAGGTGTTTGCTTTGTCTCTGATTTTAATATCCTACAGAAATACATTTTGGTTAAGTCAGTAAATTGCAATGGGGAGAGACATTTCAATTTCAAAAGCAAATTCAAACACTTCATTGACTGGGTAGTTACCCCTAAGTATGTGGTTTCAAAAGCCTGACTTCCATCTTCATTTAGCATCAAATTAAAGGATTTTAAAACTATAAGCACAGGGGCTTCCCTGGTGGCGCAGCGGTTGAGAGTCCGCCCGCCGATGCAGGGGACGCGGGTTCGTGCCCCGGTCTGGGAAGATCCCACGTGCCGCGGAGCGGCTGGGCCCGTGAGCCATGGCCGCTGAGCCTGCGCGTCCGGAGCCTGTGCTCCACAACGGGAGAGGCCACAACAGTGAGAGGCCCGCGTAAAAACAATAAAAACAGATGAATTCGTTTCACAAGCAGAATGGAAGGCAAGGAGAATATACATGAAATAGTGTTAGAAACACAGACGTTTTCATTACTCAATGATATTTTACTTAATATTTACTTAATAAGAGGTCAATGATATGTTGAATTACTGCTAAGAAACATTTATTTGTCTGATCAAGTGCTAAAAAGTGGTGCAATAGATTAGTCAACCAGGTGTTTTATTCTCATTTTTATAGTCATAATAATTTCTTAACACACATCTGTATATACTATATGCACTTTAAACAAAACTCCTAGACCATCACTGAATAACAGAAAAATTTCATTTCCAGAACTAAAAAAAAGTGGCTTAAAGTAAGCAATATAAAAATATTGAATGGTACTAGAAAAAGATTTTTTAAGGTTAGTTTTACATTTACCTCCTGTATTATTTTAACACTTTCATGGCAAATGGCTCAGTGAGGACAGGGTATAGCATCAGGGTGGATGGAAGGAATCTCAGAGCAGCTTAGTTTAATGCAACAAATATTTGAGTATCTACTTTGTCCCAGGCATTACAGGAGTGCAGGGGACACTTCTGTCCACTGGAAAGCTCTACCCAACTTCCCTGCCTAGCTTTATCTGTATATCACATAACTCCACATCCTGCTCCCCCATCCAGGACCCAGACACAGCAGAGTAGACCAGGAGTGGACAACTGGCCAAACAACCCACAGTCAGAGCTGGGCCAATCAGATTCTCTCTCCAGAACAAAAACTAAACCCTGAAGCTGAGAAGTCGGCAGAGCTGACCAGGCGCAATGCTGGTGAGTAGGTGGAGAAAGGCCATCTTGGAAGAGAAATGGGAACCTCGGACAGATACACAAAAGAGTAGAGACTGAGGCAACGTGAGGGGAGCACTGGACAGACAAGAGAGGGGCAGAGATGGAGAGATGGAGGCAGAGACTACAGACAAAGACGGACAGCAACAGTGACAGATGGAGAGAGATGACAGACAGAGACTGATAAAGACAGATGACAGCAACAGAGACAATCAGCGGCAGGGCAAGCAGCAATGGGCAGAGACAAACAGGAAGACACAGAGATGAGGAAAGGAGAGAGGAGGGGAGGGGACGGAGAGGCACGGAGCCTGGGGGGGCCAGGCAACAGAGCATGAGGCAGAGCTGAAGAGGACACTGCAGAGCAAGAGACCCACAGCAAGACCCAGAGAGTGAGTGAGGAGAGAGCTCAAGACCCTCGGAGATGGCACAGGAGAGACTGAGACCCAGAGGGAGATACAGAGAGAGAAGAAAACCAGAACATTCAAAGAGAAGGCACTGCTAGAGACAAGTGAGAGGCGGGCATTGTGAAGCTGGGGGAGAGAATGACAAAGTTAACTCCTGTATCAGGACCCACGAAACAGAGGCCACTCCAGTGGCCCACATCACAGATCTCAACCTAAGTCAGCCTGCACTTATGGGAAACAACTCACTGTCAAGGAAACCTAACACTGGTCACAATCCTCCAACACAGCTTGAGCTGGCTCACCTCACCCTAGAAAGCAGGTCCAGCTAGCCTGCGAAGGAAATCCCCAACCTCCCAGGCAAACGTGCCCCGGGTCTGAGATGCCTCTCCTAATGCTCTATAAAACCCGCTCCTGGGCTTCCCTGGTGGCGCAGTGGTTGAGAGTCCGCCTGCCGATGCAGAGGACGCGGGTACGTGCCCCGGTCCAGGAAGATCCCACATGCCGCGGAGCCTGCGCGTCCGGAGCCTGTCACGGTGAGAGTCCACAACAGTGAGAGGCCCGCGTACCGCAAAAAAAAAAAAACCCGCTCCGGCCTCAGATCCCTCGGGAAGAGTGTTCCACGGCTGGTAAGGCCCTGCACTCCCCCAGTCCATGGATTGTTTTCCCTTAAATAAAGGACATCAAAGTCGTTACTAAATTGCTTTAGTTTTATCATTTGACAAGAATAACGGAGAAAGGTGGCACAGTGAGTGAAGCTGGGCAGGAGCACTATCCCTGTATGGTCTAGCCAGGTGGGAAAAGCATCGGGGGAATTTTACCTGACAGAACGAGAATGACTAGAATTTAGGACCTCCTTCGTCTTTTTTTTTTTTTTGCGGTACGCAGGCCTCTCACTGCTGTGGCCTCTCCCGTTGCAGAGCACAGGCTCCGGACGCACAGGCTCAGCGGCCATGGCTCACGGGCCCAGCCGCTCTCCGGCATGTGGGATCTTCCCCGACCGGGGCACGAACCCGTGTCCCCTGCATCGGCAGGCGGACTCTCAAACACTGCGCCACCAGGGAAGCCCTCTCCTTCATCTTTTAACACTACCAATGATTGTTTCAAAATGGCAGATTGAGCACATGCATTTACTTCCTCATTCTTGAATGATAGCTGAGAAATTCAAGAGATACACACACAACAACAAGAGTCACCAGCAGGCATGAGCTCAGTTTCTGGAAGATGAAAAGTAGATGGAGGATGATGTGCAGCAGAAGAAGCCAATTTTAAAATTCCAAGTGGAGCTGGACAAGGAGGGGGCTTAATGAGACTCAGGACCTTGAAATGCTAGTAGCTACTACCTGAGGCAGGAATGGGATCTGAGCAAAAACTGGGAAACCAGTTGAAAGTCTATAGAGAAAAAGTCCACTCACCCTCGAACACACTCCCTCCTCCATCCATACACCCTGGCAGCCACGTAGTTACCTCTCAAGTAAAGAGACGCATGGGGTTGACTCGGAAGCAGTGGTCCTGCAACTGTGACATCCATCACAATTGCCTGGAGGACTGAGTAAAACCCAGGTAACTGGGCCCCATCCCCCAAGTTTCTGATTCACTAGATATAAGGTACGGCCCAAGAATTTGCATTCCTAACAAGTTCCTAGAGATTCTACCACTAGAAATTAACCAAAGGCAATTTACTTAATCTCTTTATTAAACCTGAGTTTCTGCAGTGGGAACAGTGAGAGTGCCCACAGCATAGAGTCATAGTGAGATTAGAGGAGATGACACATGTAAAACCTTTGGCTCACGGCCAGGCGCACATATGAGAAAGGCTGTTTAATCTGTGCGAGGTCGTGGTTTTAACCAATAATTATAATTGGTGCTTACAGCTAGTATAACTCTCTGGGGGAGAAAAAGCCCCGATTTATACCATTTGCCAGTTTCTGAGGTGTGAATACTCCCACATGACAGAGTTCAAGCTATCAAGATGAAGTCCCTGAACCAGGAATAGGGAAAAGATGGGCATAACCAGATCTTGAGAGGTAGGACCAGCTGGCTGCACCTGCCCCAGCACACCATGAGGAAAACTTCAGGGACGGCAGGACCCCCAGGGTTAGTAACAGTTACAAATTTTGAGGTTTACCCAAACCCAAAGAGAGCAATCTGCACATGTAACCTTTAATCAAGGTAAAACAGATAGGCTACAATGATGACCCTGCAGAGAGGAAACGAGGAGAGTAAATACTACAAACTCCCACCCCTCCTTCCCCAACTCATGGTGCTGTGAAGCCATCCAGGAAGCAAGGGAGCCTATTGACATAAGCCGTGCGGCTCAGCCTCCCAGGATGCAGAACAGGTTACAGAAGAGAAGAGAATGGCCCAAGGGAGGCAGAGAGAAGATAAGCAGTGCACTGGCCCTTGTAGACACTCAAAGAACAACCTTAAAGATTGCAGCATGGAACTCTAATCAATTCGGTCCCAATAATGCTGAGAGGAAACAAAAGTAAAGAAAATATAAGCTTAGAAACCCATGTAGATGAAATAAATCTAGTTTTATCCCTCAACTCCATTTTCTTTGCCATAGTTATAAAGCTCTATTCTAAAATATGCTTTCCAAATTCACTCTTAATAGAAACCTAAGTTAAGCAGGAGACAAATATTGGTAAAATTTGCCAAAATAGCATCATCTTTCAAATGCTGACTCCAGCCCTCTGAGAATGCTGGTGGCGGGTGCCTACATCATTGCTTTAAGGGAAGAAGGAAGTAACAAGAGGCCATCCCTCTTCCTTATAGAAGCACCTGATGTCATCATAGACCCTTTAAGAAGCTATGAGAAATGAGAGCCTTGAGGCACTCTCGGTTAATTGTTAACATTAATAATTACAGGATTGACTCCGTTAATTTCAGAACATCAGTTTTACGCAACATAGGACTAATCAAAAGAGTTGTCATTTTAATTGACAGAATGAACAACCTTAGGATGAGTGAGCAAACCGATTCTGATAATTGGCATAATTCTCTAATATCCAATCAGAAGAGCTAAGTAGTTTTGTCCTTAACAGCCACACATGACTGTTAGAGCCGAGACCAGGAGAACTGAGGGAGACACGGAAGTTGGCCAAACTGCAATCTGTTCAGCAAGACTGCACTTGCACAGAGAACAGCCGGGGCATCAAACAAATTCCAGCATCTAAGAAAGGCTGGAAAGGCACAGCAATGGGTAAGCAACCCAAAACCTCGTGCCAAAGAAGACAGGGCAATGGGACATCCCAGAGGAGTGAGAGGTTGTTAAGAAAACTTCCCCCACAGCAAAACAAAGCTTCACACATCCTGCAATCTTCCCCTTTAAGTCAACGTAAGGGATCTGGTTATCCCACATCCAATCTCACAAAAAAATAAATAGATATAAAATCTCAGAATAATTTCGGGTGAGATGTTTACAACGGAAAAAAAATGTGTGGTGAGTATTGAATTGGCATAGCATCTCTTAAATTTTTGGCAAGTTTGCAATGCACGTTGATCTTCATCACGCACTCCTCAATGAGCCCCAGCTTCACAAACATCTCAGTCACTTTTGCGAGTCCCAGTCTCTAGCACAGTATGTGGCACAAAGGAGGTCTGCCGTGTCTATGAAACCAAACCGTAAGCTAGTCTTGGCTTTTCATTTTAATTTGTCTTTGATTTTTTGATTCCTCCATGAAATTGGCACCCCTCCTTCAGTCATTTTGTTTTATTTCTTTCACTAAAATAAACATGTCATTCACCTCCTAGTCCCTTCTCATTTCCTGCTCACAATTCTTACATAATATGTCCGCAAGGCTTCTCAATTTAAGAAAATGAGTCTCCCAAACACAAACACACACACACACACACACACACACACACACACACACACACACTTGCATGTGTCCTTTGCACACAGTTCTAACTGTGAGAGTCTGTCATATCATTTACCAGTACGGTGAGGGAATTCACACTGTAGTAATATTTAAATACACAGTAGATAGCGAAGCCTCCCAAAGGACAAGGGCAAGTTCTGTCTTCATTTCATTTTGATCATGTGCTCACTACTAACATCACCCTAAGTGACTCTGTTTTACTGGCTACTAGACTGTTTGGGCAATGCCATTATTAAGGAGAAAATAGCAAGTATTGGCAAGGGTATGTTGTGGAATGATGAAAACTCTCCTACACTTTTAGTGAGAGTACACACCCAATATATGCCCAAAAGACATATTTGTAGCCAGAATATTTGTAGCATCAATAATAGCAAAAATCTGGTAACAACTCACACGTTGTTGGAGGAGGTCAGCGAGAGGACGTGACCGCTAGTTGACCCTTGAACCGGACCCAGGCAATCAGAGACTCCTCACCCCCTCCCCTGTCCTTGGAATGTACACTCTGCCCACCACTCCACAGTAGGAGCGGTTCCAAGGAGAGAGGAAGGTGTTGTTGAGACCATGTAGACTGAATACATGACTTAACCCAGTTAAGGCCTCTATTTAAACTTTCAGTTTTGGCAGGTGGGTGCAGAGATCTACTCGTCTTGCAGTGCCCACGACATGCCTGGTAAGTAAGTTCCCTTGGTTATTAAACCTGCCACCTACCAATCTGGAGTGGTCTGCCTCTTTCTTCCGTCTCTCCTTGCCATCCCTGTAAGGGGGCCAGTTTACAAAGCAACACGTGACCATCAACAGCAGAATGGATAAATACAATGTGTGGTATGGTCATACCATAAAGTACTATACAATGAAAATGAGCCGATGACAGTACATGCAACGACAGGGATGAATCTCCAACTGACAAAGGATCCATGCTGTATGGTCCCACACATATAGAGCTCAAAAACAGACAAAAATAAACTGTAGTGTCCAGGAATGCAAAACAAGGTGGTAAAAATATGGGGGAAAATTATGAGGAAATTATGATCACCATAACAAAGTAACAGAGTTGGGAACAGGAAGAGTCCCGGGGATTCTGGAGAGCTGGCAAGATGTCACTCACGTGGCGACAGCACAGTATTTACTTTATACAAATGTGTTAAGCTGCACAAAATTATTTTGTGTGTTTTTTTATTATGGTATTAAACAATAAAAAAGGTTTCATAAAAACAAGGGAGAGGAATGGAGACAAGATAACTTATTAAACTACCGAAAAGATGGTTTTCAGGTGGAAAGAGGAGTGGGCTAGGTTTTGTTCCACAGGGCAGACTTGGAATAAGCAGTTTCTGTAAGAGAGCAGATTTTGGTGAGATCAGACAATGACGCTAAAAAGAAAGAAGGAGGAAGGGAAGCAGGGAAGGGAGGGGAAGAAACCGGTTCACAATTACAGTTGCTTAAGAAAAGTGAATGGGAGGGATGCTCTGCAGAAGATTCAAACCCTGGAAAAGGAATTGCAAAGTGTGTCCCTTCAGACCTCAGATTCTGTGATTCTATTTCTCTTTCTCACCAGTTACAGGTGTAACCACTTAAAGAGAAAAAAACAACTACAACCATGGTCCAAACACCCTGAATGTATAAAGCAGATACTCACTTTACATAAAGGGCTTCTTTGAATAAATAACTAAAGTATGTTTTAAATGTTCATTTACAAGCCATTAATTATCTAACAAAAAATAAAGAGGAAGGGACGAATTGAGGAGCTTCAAGGGAATGCTGAAGAAACCACTGCCAAAGGGAGCACAATCATAAATGAAGAGCTGGTGTTGGAAAGAACGAAGCCAAAGATTCCATTTACCGCAGTGTTCCTCAAATGCATCTATTCTTTTATGACAGATTATTAAAATATACGGATTTTATAAAAATCACGGAGTTTAGAAACCTTGTTGCCTTACGTTAAATCACAAGGCTTCATCCTCTCGATCCCCCAGCCAATGTCAGTCAATAGATTAAACTTGTGACTCTTTCAGAGAAAGACAGCTGAGCCAGGGTCGAAGGTCATCTTAGAACATATTACAAGAAACAAACAAGTTCTGTTGAACTGGTAGTAATCCAGATTATCACCCATTGCCCATTCAGAGTAACAATGGATTTTAACCAGTGTTCTGTTTTATAAATATTCCCACAGCTCAGCCCCTCTCTGAGACACAACATTACCCGTGGCTCTCACCCTGTTTGCTAACTACTTAACGTCAACAACCTGAACCAACTTAACTGTTACAAAAACACAGCTGATTTAGCAATCTGTAAATTACACATGTACATAAGTCTGTGCCAAAATGTGTTGTGCTTCACTCCTGCTAACACACATGGGTTCTTAACTGGCACCTACCATTGTTTGATATAGGTTTCCGAACACTAAAACATATGTTCCGCCTAGAATGGGACCATTTAGGGTAATATTTTTGTAGTTTCCTGGCACTGAGGCCTGCCAGCCTTCCTAAGACAGATCTATTTGCTTCAGTGAGCATTCTGACAGTAAGTGCCTACAGATTTAAGCAACCATCAAAAAATATTCTGGAATAACACTTTCCAACCATGAATATAAAGAGAAACAGGCTGGCTTTGCCTATGTGGCCAGGAAGTCCACAGAAGGATCTGAAATGATCATAAGCAAAATCAAACCCCATCTAGGATGCTAATTGTTCCTGCTGATTACTTACAACTATGCAAAAAAAAAAAAAGATAATTATCAAATCGCACCTTCAAATGGTTTCAGAATATATCAAAGAAAGTTAAACTAGATTTTAGTCCCACCAAGACCAGTAATCTTTTAAACTTTTTTCAAAATACAATGTCAGGTTTAAATAAGAGTTGCAGCCAGGAAACATTGTGGAATAGGGGCAGGATCCTTGGACCAAGATTCAATAGAATGTAACTTACTAAGGGTAAGGCGGATTTCTTGTTTTCCACTATATCCCCAGTGTCCAATAAATATGCTCAATAAATCTTTGTTGAATGAACAAACCAGTAACAACTGCTGACTACTCCCTGAGCTGCCTCTAACTGCCTTTTTCTAACTCTGCCTCTTACTAACCAGCTGTAGCTAAATTACATAACCTGAGGCTTCTTAGTTCCTGAAATCCAAAATGGAGACACTGCATCTCCTTTGCTGGCTTATGAGTATCAAAGGGATGTTCCATGAAAAATAACTTAATACTTTACAACAGGTGCACAGATAAGTGCCGTTATCCTCCCTATGGCTCCAGCTAAACCATTGACAAAGGTGAAAATACTGTCCTTCCTTGAAACAGAATTAGCTTCTCCTTTGCCCTATTATTCTGTTTGGATGTGGTGGCATGGCTGTTAGCCAAAATGGCTGCTGTTCCTGTTGTTATAACATTTTATTTAATCTCCACTGGGAAACTGTGCTCCTCTAGAGAAAATAATGGTAACACAAGGAAGGTCGTTTCATGGGTGTACCATAAGGAAAATGATGCTGGGGTCAAGGAGCTTAAGGTCTCATCAGTTCTGCCCTTAAGTATTTGAGAAAGTGTACTTGCTTTCATTTCTTCATTTATACAGTGATAGAGAAGGAAAGGCAGATGACAGAGCACCTAAGATCTGTCTCAGCTGACAGTCTGATGATTTCCCAGACACCAGATATTCAAATGCCCCAGAAAAAATCCAGTTCTATTATCCATTAGCATATAATGAGAGATTTTTTTTAAGGATGATAAAAACAGTTCCACAGGCTAAGTCATAATGGCTGGAGAAACAATGATGCTACAAGAAGGATGAATGATCCCCTCTAAAGAACTGCCTCAGGCACAGTCTGCCTGCCACTTTCAATAAGTCACTTAATATTATTGGGACTCAGTTTTTTGATCTGTAAAAGAGGAACAATAATACTGCATAGGACCACTAGGAGAAAATACCCAATAAAATGATCAGAAAGTATTGCTATTTTGCTCTATTTACAATAGCCAGGACATGGAAGCAACCTAAGTGTCCACTGACAGATGAATGGATAAAGAAGATGTGGCACATATATACAATGGAATATTACTCAGCCATAAAAAGAAAGGAAATTGAGTTATTTGTAGTGAGGTGGATGGACCTAGAGTCTGTCATACAGAGTGAAGTAAGTCAGAAAGAAAAAAACAAATACCGTATGCTAACACATATATATGGAATCTAAAAAAAAAAAAAGGTTCTGAAGAACCTAGGGGTGGGACAGGAATAAAGATGAAGGCGTAGAGAATGGATTTGAGGACATGAGAAGGGGGAAGGGTAAGCTGGGATGAAGTGAAAGAGTGGCGTGGACTTATATATACTACCAAATGTAAAACTGATAGCTAGTGGGAAGCAGCCACATAGCACAGGGAGATCAGCTCTGCGCTTTGTGACCACCTAGAGGGGTGGGATAGGGAGGGTGGGAGGGAGACGCAATAGGGAGGAGATATGGGGATATATGTATACATATAGCTGATTCACTTTGTTATAAAGCAGAAACTAACACACCACTGTAAGGCAATTATACTCCAATAAAGATAATAAATAAATAAAGTATTGCTATTTCAAGGTAAAATGCTATTTAAATACTTTAATGCCCCCCCCAAAAAGGGGCTGGTGGATTTTAGGAGACAATCAATATTTTTAAATAGATTTTTTTCCATCACAGTAAAATAACATAATGCTTATAGATACTGTGATATTTCCAAGAGTCCAAATTGTTTTTTCTCTTTGGGTTCAGGAAATCCAATGAAAGGGGTCACTAAAAACTTAAATCCCACATTTCAAGATCACAGACTTTCTGAAACAATAGATCATTTTAAATGTTCATCCACCTCTCCTCCCAAGATGTTTTGGTTTTGTTGTTGATGTTGTTTGGTTGGTTGGTTAATCAGAGTCCAGCTGTTGGAACTGGTGCTGAAATTAAAAGGCCAGTGCTAACAACGCTGCCAGGCACTTATTCTACTAACAGTCTATGCCTGCTTACAGTAGGGGGAAGGGGGGTGTCCAAGAAGATCAACTAAGCTAGAAGGTATTCTGCCTTCTCAGCTCCAGGATTTTTTGTAATTTTGTCAGCTCCAGAATTCATGGTTTTTATTATTTTATTGTGGTATTAGCTCCAGGATTCTTAAATTCCTCCCGCAAGCCTAAGGAACCTTGTGATTGCTACGTTTAAGATTCTCTTGCCACTCTCTCCACTCAAAAACAGAATAAGGTAAATGTTAGATGCAGTTTCACCTCTAACTTAAAGAACACTGCCTCTTCACTAAAACATGGAATTGTCATTGATATTTCTGAGAAAGTTTATGTCACTGGCAATGGGATCCCCAAATAGCAAGACTCTCTTCATCTCCTTCAACAGGCCAACAAAGCAATCACAGCAAATTAACTCTTAGATGGTGATTTTACTTAAGCTACAAACAGCTCCAGCTTTTTCATGGCAGAAGGGTTCATTGTGGCTGTTCATGTAGTAATTATCATCCCCTTCCCTCCCCAGGTAATGGCTGTGACCTTGTTCTAAAAGCCACCTTAGTTTGAGTGAGGAAGTCCTTGAAAGGAAAGGTGATTGACCCAAAATTCTTCAAGTCACACGATAAATGATCATTTTTTAAGTACTTGAATAATACATGACGATTTGCTATCCTAGTTGCTAAGTTTTTTATTATAAGATAAACTTAGATCACTTTTTAAATTAAAGAGTATTTCCTAGTAGCATAAGTCACTTTCATGCCCTTCCCCTGAATCCCTAACTAAATCCCAATAGAAGCACATAGTTTTAACACAAGCTCCTTAAGGCTCGGTAATGGTGATATTTACGCATTTTTAAAGCCCATTTCCTGAGTTGGCTCTTCACCTCCTCCTAATAGAATGTCATCTGTCTCTGGAACGAGAGTGGTCCAGGAGCCTGTAAAGAGCATCTCTAGGCTTGTCCTCTTTCATTTTAGCCCTTTGATGAACGGGTGTGCATTGCACCTTCCAACTGCTGGGTTCCTGTTTGCTCTGTAAGTGCTTTCGCCAGGGAGCTTTGCTGTGGGTACTAAAGGCTTTTGAAATGTTTCCATTCCATCTCTGCTCCTAGGACTCTCGCCTCCCACCGCTTCATGCCGTCTTAATGCCGCTGGGAAAGAGAGGATCTGGGAGCACTGCCTTATTGAATAATAGATACATTTACAGGTTTGGTGAGTTTGGGAATGTATAGGGGAGCAAGAATTATAGACATGGGCTTCCCTGGTGGCGCAGTGGTTGAGAGTCCGCCTGCCGATGCAGGGGACGCTGGTTCGTGCCCCGGTCCGGGAGGATCCCACATGCCGCGGCGTGGCTGGGCCCGTGAGCCATGGCCGCTGAGCCTGCGCGTCCGGAGCCTGTGCTCCGCGGCGGGAGAGGCCACAGCAGTGAGAGGCCCGCATACCGCAAAAAAAAAAAAAAAAAAAAAAAAAAGAATTATAGACATAAAACACTGCTGTGGTTTGGAAGAGAGGATCGACGACAGGTTTGTACCTGTGACCACTTGGCCAGCTCTGCACTTGTGCCCCTCCACTTTCCACCTGAGTCCAGGAAACTCTGCCCCTCAGGAGACTTCACTTAACCTCGGAGGGTTGGGTGGCTGAGGAGGTGGAATCGGACAGCCTGCAGCCCGTCCCTAGGTTCCCACGTCCCTACATTCGTACTTCTCAGCTGCCTGGATGGAAGGTGGAAGCAGCCGCATCCTCCCGTCCCTCGGGGGCCGGGACCCGGAGTTGCGGGTCTCTACTGGGGCTCTCTCCCGGTAGAGGCGGCGCCGTGGGGAACGGCCAGAGAACCCAGAGAGCCTAAGTGGAGGGGCGGGCAGTACCGATGGGGGAACGCGCTGCCGTTCCTAATGAGACCAGCTTCCCATCACTTTTCCCAGTACTTTGCTCATCAACTGTCACACTCCCTGCAGATGAGACCGAGAAGATGCGAGAAAGGCCCAAAAAGCGACCCCAGGAGAGCTCTCCTCTTGGGATGGGGGCCCATCAGACCCCGCCCTGCCCTGCCCACCTCTCCTAGCCCCCGGGAGGCAGCCCCCAGCGCCCGCGCCGCAGCTCCCATCAGAGCCTCGGGGTTCTGCTGCATCTGCTGGCGCCGAGCAGCGGGAGGCGTCTGCAATAAAGGCACAGATAAAAAGCAGGGGTAACAAATCCGAATGCATCTCTTACCATTGGACCGCCGGACAATATTCTCCAGAAACGTGTTTTGCGGGGCCACCAGTCCCTTCCTGCCACCGGCCATGGTCATCCTCCCGGCAGCTCGGGGTCTGGGGGCGTCCCGGCGCAGCTTCTCAGGGCAGCAGCAAGCTGGGCGCGGGGCCCGCAAGCGATCCCGGCTCGAAGCGCCCCATGCGCCCCACGGGGACCCGGCCGGGCAGGGGCGGCGGCTCCCACCGGCTGCCGCCCTAGCGCCCTCTTCGCGCCTCCCTCCCCGCGGCCCGCCTCGCACTGCACTCGCGCGGGGCTCGCCTCGCTGCAGCCGCCTCCGGGTGGGCGGAGGGAGCCGCCGCGACCGGGCCCGCAGCGCCCCCTACCGGGCGCGTGCCCCCCGACGGCCTGCTGGAGACCTAGCGGGGCGCTCCCGCAGCGGCTGGGAAGCCGAACGCGGCGGAGGGCCAAGGCTGGGCGGGCAGCGCCACCCTCTGGACACGGACGGGAAATGTGTTCAGAACGCGTCTTGGGCTGGATGGAGAGGAGGATAGAGGAACAGCTGTCTTAGCGGGTTAATTCCCAAAGATGTCGCACGGAGTCGAGGGGGAGCATGATGCTGTACCTCTCCTCGTTTGCTCCGTTTCAGGCAGGAGCCCTTGGAACCTCTGAGGCTCTTTGAACACCTTCCTGCTGGCCCCTAGGATTTCTTAGCCTCAGTTGTGAAAGTTGCCCCACCTGGTTTCTGAAGCCAGTGGTTTGACCACTAATTAATGAAGCACTGTGAGCGGTCAGACTTGCAGAGTGACTGGGTGAGCTCCAGAAGAGCTGTCTTGGTTTGTTTTTAAAGATAACCAAAGGCAAAGATGCAGGCTCCAGACGTTTGACAAGTTTGCTTGCTGACCGACTTGATTTCCACTCTTATCCAGAGAATATTTTACTAAAAGACCAAGAAGAGACATGTATAGATACAGAAAGTTTTGTTGTTGTTTTAGCTGAAGCACAACCTGTTATGATCAGTGTGTGACGTTAGGACACAGGGACAGTGTGTCTGACGAACATATAAACAGGGGGGCTTCCCTCTGAGGGCAAATGCTGGGGGGCAGGCGGGCATGGGGGGGCAGCTTCCCCAGACATTTGACATCAATTAAAAAGCACAGCCTTGGCTTGATGGATGGGCCACCCTGCTGAGGATGATGTGCTGGTCTTCACATCTGCCTCCTGTTATAAGAATCACATCAACCCAAGGTTTCTGGGCAGGAGCTCAGACAAGTTTGTTCACCAGTTTGGGGAGATTTCTACCTGCACATGGGCTTTATCTGTCTTTTCACTATGTGTCCCCAGAGGGTGTGTGATCAGAGACTAAAGAAATGCCCCACAAAAAGAATGAGTTGATAGTATTCTAGTTAGTTCCAGGCTGGGGCAACCAACAGTCTACACAAGAATGTAAGAGGAAAAAAGCTGTGCAACCTCAGTTGTCTGGGTTAACCATCCTGATGCATCCTAATGTATTGCAGATACCATCTCAAGTTTATTCATCTCCAAAACAGAGGAACTAATTCTTGCCCAGCAATCTCTCAGAGTTGCTGTGAAGATCAAACGTAATTATGTAGGGGACAACACTCTAATTGTGGAGTACTACACCAAGGTCAGACGTCATCATTAGAGTGACTAAATAAATTGGGCCATTACAGACATCACCCTGTGTCTTATCTTGTGGAGACACAAAATAAACAAATGACGGCTGTTTGCAGAGTTAGGAAGGCTTGCATGGGCTTTGAAATCAGTAATGATACACTTCTTCCATAAGATAACATTCTACCCGGCACAGCTGTCACCAACTCAAAGCTGTGATTTCTTAAACCCTAGCTCCGTCTAGTGGTTCTTTGTTCTATTACAAATGAGATAACAGTGTCAATGAGGCCTTTGAAATGTATCGATGCTGAGTTGGTTCAGTGGTGTCTGCCCACTTCATTTGAATACATTCATTTGAATAAGGTTCTTAAGGTTATGTTATCTACTGCACAAACATGTCCAAGGGAAGACTTTTCATGACGATATTAAAAACCTATCAAGCAACTTCATAATCCTGCTTGTGAAATGAAGATAAAGAAAAGAATGGGGGGGAGCTATCAGAGAGAATTAATAAAATTTCTCAGATTTTAATGAGCTCTCATGTTTCAGGGCTCGAGTATAAAGGAAACAGATTATAGTCATTTGAGGTGAGAGATGTTAAAGCCTTGGTATGCTACCTGATAAGAAAAAGGAACAAGGAGATATCTTCCATTTTAATTTCAGATGTGCTACTCCAGTGGCTCTCTGCGTGCTCTGTGTTCGTGTGTGTGTGTGCGTGTGTGTGTGTGTGTGTGTGTGTGTGTGTACTGGCACCATTTTGAATGCAATAATTTTTAGTGGCACACTCAAAGAGATTAAAAGACTTAACACTTAAAAAGTCAGCAATCTTTAACCACCATCACTACTCAGTGTGAGGATATCTCACAGCATCTACAAAAGCACATCCTCTGTTCCCCCACTCCCTTGGCCTACCCTCAACACTGTCTGACTGTGGGAATAAAGCTGTGTTCCGCCCTGTCCAGGTTCTCTTTGATATTTGTAGGCCTAGGTTGCACGTGTTCAGTAACACAACATCTTTTTTTTTTAACTTTTTATTTTATCTTGGAGTACAGCCGATTAACATTGTTGTGATAGTTTCCGGTACACAGCAAAGCGACTCAGCCATACATATACATGTATCCATTCTCCCCCAGACTCCTCTCCCATCCAGGCTGCCACGTAACATTGAGCAGAGTTCCCTGTGCTATACAGTAGCTCCTTGTTGGGTAAACATACCATCTTTGTTGGGGCTGGCTTGACAGTACCATATACTATGCTTCTTACCTCTTACTTCCCACCTTCTGTTACCTACTCTGTATTCAATTCCAGGAGCTGCTCAGCTTAAAAGTTCTGAGATCTAGCACTACAATGTAGGAAACTCAGCTAGAACAAACTTTAATCTTACAAATTGGTCAAAATTGGTAACGCCTTTGTAATAGATCCACAATACACCATTGTGCCTTAGCAAAGAGCCTCTGTATTTTCACATAACAGGCAAAGCCACTTTTCATTCAAAGGGACAGATTTAAGTACCTGGGACCAGAGTTCCAATTAAATTGCCTCCGTCCCTCCCTGCAGAAATTGGGTTCTATCTGTCTAGAACTTCTACCAAGGGCAATACAGAGTATGAAATGAAAACTTCTAAAATTTTACGCCAATGTCTGTAGCCAGTGTCTCAGTGGTCCTCCTCTCCTATACCCTCAGTATTGCAGTTACCCCTCGATTATAACACATGGTTATGTCTGTATCATACAATAGATGGCAAGCTCCCTGAAACAAAGATGAACTTTATCAATCTCTGTTCTCATAAATATAATTAAGCCATGGTGTAATTTGTGACTTCACAAAATAAGTTCATAATGATGAAGGTATAACGCTACAGAGAGAGCATGGAGATAGAGCTCTACAGACTGGCTGGGAAAAGATTCCAGGAGAGGACAGAAAAATCTCAAAGCACAGCAACAAAATTTATCAAATGAAGAGGAAGGCAATGTTATACACCAGAGGGGCAGATGGCATCATACAAAGACAGGAATAACATTGTTTTTCTTTTATTAAGACCATGAGATATAGGTGACATATTTCAGAAAGCCAAGAACCCCTCAGACATAGGAGAGAGCTGCCTATGAGTCCTGGAAGTCCTGGGAGCCAGAATGGGCAAGCAGCAGTGCTTCCTCATCAGAAAACTAGTAGCATTATTAGGAGAAACTGAACCTGGAGATGATTTCACCTACCCGGCCACCATGAGTGAAATATCTAAAGGGTGGGGGGGAATATGCAGTATGGGAAATTTCAGCTTCTATAACCCAATGACTGACTTATTATTTATTATATGTAATTTATGTTCACAAAATGTATTTTCTCATAGACATATAGGAAATGTTGGGCAGGCCATATCCATTGGAAAGATCTATTCTGTATTATAGATATCTACTCCCCACCCTGTTCCCACCAAGTGCTGGGAAAAAGATGAGAATCGGCCTCAATAAGAATCATAGTCCATGAATGTAATTGACTGCAGGGAAAATATGCACTAATGTGTGTGTGACACTCAACTGTGGCTAACCTAATAGGCATTTTTAAATGTTTGTCAAACTGGGTTATATCCTTCTAAACGCCCAAAGCTATTATCCTTCTTTCTCATTTCCTCTTATCAAAAGAGAACAGGATCTTTTACCTCATCCTTCTCCTGAAAAATAATGAAAAGCCATTTATAACAGTCTCATTCTATTATAACAAACATCTGCTTGGAGTCTAGTGTACACCAGACACTGGACTAGGTTCTAAGGAAGAAAAGATGGTTGTGAGTGGCACCTGCCCTCACAAAGCTCGGTAAACACTTAGTGAGCTCTTAGCTTCTTTATGATTTCTCTACTTTCAGCTATTTTCCTCTCTCAGTTGTGTCCTCCAAATCTTGCTGTCCTTGTCCACAAACTACATTTCAGCTTGATCTCTTCACTAAAGACTTTCCTGCGTTCTCTTCACTGAGACTTGGCTCTCCCCTAAGGCCTTCGAGTCCCACAGACCCTACTCCTTTGGAAGATATTCATCTGCCATAGCCCATGTACCTAGAAGCCAGAAGTTGAGACAAGAATTCATCCAGTTCCTCACTACCATATCCAAACCACTATTCTTCTACATTCATATAAAATTTCTCCTTTGAAGTTCATGATCAATAAAAATAACTCTATTCCTCTTCACTTCTTTAAATATATTTAAGGAAAATTGTATTCCATTTTGAAAAGGTTGAGGTGCCTGAGAGACATTGCAGAGAAATATCAAGTAGGCAGTTGGTTGCACAGGTGCAGAGCCCAAGATAAACATCTGGATGGAGCCAGAGATTGAAAATCACCAGGTTATAGCCTTCAAAAGAGAGTGAAAAGGAACAACCTGGAAGTGGGGAGAACTGGGAGAAGCCATTTCATAGAAGGTCAGAGGGTGAGGATCTTTAAATGGGAAGCGTAAAGAACACAATCATATGCTGTGTGCTATGAAACTGGAAAATGTCCACCAAATAGAATGGTTAGTTGGTCATTTGAGACCTTAGTAGAAACATTTTCAATGGAATAGTGGGGTTTGTCCACATTACAATGGGTTTAAAGAATAATTAGAAAGTTACAATCCAGATAGGGACTGAGCTAGTAAGTATTGCCTTTCTACCCCAAACATATAGAAATGCCAAATAAATTGTTTTTAAGCTTATCTTTAACATATAGCCAAGATCAAAAGCAAATAGGGGGAAATTTCAGAGGTCAAAAATAGGAAGGATTCCATAGCAGTTGGTGGTAATACTGGGGGTAGAACAGGGGAGTGTAACCCCAAAGAAATGCTCCTTAGCGTCTGCAGTTTTAGTATTTGTGTGATGATGTCAGCTGAGGACACAGGCCCCATTCATGGTGGGGAAACTGAAACTGAATCCCTGATGGACTCAGGAACCTGGAAAAATAGAACCTACCAGCCCAAGCTCTCAGCTGGTCCAGAACATGGGTGGAAACAGTTAACCTTCACAAATCAGAACCCCTTGACCAAGTTTTCCACATATGTGGGATAGAATTGTCTCAGCTACCCTCACAGTGTGGGAATTTTGTGCCAAGAAATTTATACAGAAATGTCACATGACCCTGTCAGAAACCAGTAAGAAACTGCCCTGATAGGAAAAACTTATACCAACCAGTACACTTTAAGGTCCAACTGATAAAAATTACCCCCAATAGTAAGCATACAGACATAATTACAAGTTATACCAAAAATGATTCTACACCGTAAATGAGGTCAAATTAAAAATTGGAGAAAACGACAACTGAGGAACAATGCAGACTGGAGCAAGTTGAAAGAGAATTTAAGATGCGTATTTTAAATATTCAGAAAATAAGAAAGAAATGTAATCCTTAAGGTGAAAACAAGACACTATGACAAAAAATAAAAAACAGGCAGAGCTGGAAAGAAATAAAGAAAATTTAAAATATTTACAGAAATTAAAAAATCCCCTGGGTATTTTAAACAGTAGTCTAGATCCAACTAACTGAAAAGGAAATTACACAGAACGTAGCCTAGAGAAATAAATAGATGGGAAATGTAAATGATAAGTGGATGGAGTGAAAGGCTCAAACATAGGTCTGAAAAGAACTCCCTAAGGAATAAAAACATAGATAGGGAAGAAGCAACATTCAAAGGGATAATGAGAATAAATTTTCCAGAATTAAAGAAATCAAATATCTCACAATTTAAGAAATTCTCAAATTGAAAAGGCAGGATATATGAAAACAAACAACAAATTGGATTTGTTCAAGATGGCAGAGTAGAAGGACGTGCTCTCACTCCCTCTTGCGAGAGCACCACAATCACAAGTAACTGCTGAACAATCATCAACAGGAAGACACTGGAACTCAACAAAAAAAGATACCCCACATCCAAGGACAAAGGAGAAGCCACAATGAGACGGTAGGTGGGGCGCAATCACAATAAAATCAAATCCCATAACTGCTGGGTGTGTGACTCACAAACTGGAGAACACTTATATCACAGAAGTCCATCCACTGGAGTGAAGGTTCTGAGCCCCACGTCAGGCTTCCCAAACTGGGGGTCTGGCAATGGGAGGAGGAATTCCTACAGAATCAGACTTTGAAGGCTAGTGGAATTTGATTGCAGGACTTCGACAGGACTGGGGGAAACAAAGACTCCACTCTTGGAGGGCACACAAAGTAGTGTGCACATGGGGAGCCAGGGGAAGGAGCAGTGACCCCATAGGAGACTGAACCAGACCTACCTGCTAGTGTTGGAGGGTCTCCTGCAGAGGCGGGGGTGGCTGTGGCTCACCGTGGGGACAAGAACACTGGCAGCAGAAGTTCTGGGAAGTACTCGTTGGCGTGAGCCCTCCCAGAGTCTGCCATTAGCCCCACCAAAGAGCCCAGGTAGGCTTCAGTGTTCGGTCGCCTCTGGCCAAACAACCAAAAGGGAGGGAACCCGGCCCCACCCATCAGCAGTCAAGCGGATTAAAGTTTTACTGAGCTCTACCCACCAGAGCAACAGCCAGCTCTACCCATCACCAGTCCCTCCCATCAGGAAACTTGCACAAGCCTCTTAGATAGCCTCATCCACCAGAGAGCAGACAGCAGAAGCAAGAAGAACTACAGTCCTGCAGCCTGTGGAACAAAAACCACGTTCACAGAAAGATAGGCAAGATGAAAAGGCAGAGGGCTATGTACCAGATGAAGGAACAAGATAAAACCCCAGAAAAACAACTAAATGAAGTGGAGATAGGCAACCTTCCAGAAAAAGAATTCAGAATAATGATAGTGAAGATGATCCAGGACCTCGGAAAAAGAATGGAGGCAAAAATCGAGAAGATGCAAGAAATGTTTAAGAAAGACCTAGAAGAATTAAAGAACAAACAGAGATGAACAATACAATAACTGAAATGAAAACTACACTAGAAGGAATCAATGGCAGAATAACTGAGGCAGAAGAACGGATAGGTGGCCTGGAAAACAGAATGATGGAATTCACTGCTGTGGAACAGAATAAAGAAAAAAGAATGTATAGAAATGAAGACAGCCTAAGAGACCTCTGGGACAACATTAAATGCAACAACATGCACATTATAGGGGTCCCAGAAGGAGAAGAGAGAGAGAAAGGACCCAAGAAAATATTTGAAGAGATTATAGTCAAAACCTCCCCTAACATGGGAAAAGAAATAGCCACCAGTCCAGGAAGCACAGAGATCACATATAGAATAAACCCAAGGAGAAACACACGAAGACACATAGTAATCAAATTGGCAAAAATTAAAGACAAAGAAAAAATTTTGGAAACAACAAGGGAAAAACAACAAATATCATACAAGGGAACTCCCATAAGGTTAACAGCTGATTTCTCAGCAGAAACTTTACAAGCCAGAAAGGAGTGGCATGATATACTTAAAGTGATGAAAGGGAAGAACCAACAGCCAAGATTACTCTACCCCAGAAGGATCTCATTCAGATTCGATGGAGAAATGAAAAGCTTTACAGACAAGCAAAAGCTAAGAGAATTCAGCACCACCAAACCAGCTCTACAACAAACACTAAAGGAACTTCTCTAAGTGAGAAACACAAGAGAAAAAAAAGACCTACAAAAACAAACCCAAAACAATTGAGAAAATGGTAATAGGAACACACATATAGATAATTACCATTAACGTGAATGGATTAAATGCTCCAACCAAAAGACACAGGCTAGCTGAATGGATACAAAAACAAGACCCATATATATGCTGTCTACAAGAGACCCACTTCAGATCTAGGGGCACATACAGACTGAAAGTGAGGGGATGGGAAAAGATATTCTATGTAAATGGAAATCAAAAGAAACACGGAGGGGCTTCCCTGGTGGCGCAGTGGTTGAGAGTCCACCTGCCAATGCAGGGGACGTAGGTTCGTGCCCTGGTCCAGGAAGATCCCACATGCCGTGGAGTGGCTGGGCCCATGAGCCTGCGCATCTGGAGCCTGTGCTCTGCAACGGGAGAGGCCACAACAGTGAGAGGCCCGCGTACCGCAAAAAAAAAAAAAAAAAAGAAACATGGAGTAGCAATACTCATATCAGATAAAATAGACTTTAAAATAAAGAATGTTACAAGAGACAATGAAGGACACTACATGATGATCAAGGGATCAATCAAAGAAGATATAACAATTATAAATATATATGCACCCAACAGAGGAGCACCTCAATACATAAGGCAACTGGTAACAGCTATAAAAGAGGAAATCGACAGTAACACAGTAATAGTGGAGGACTTTAACACCTCACTTACACCAATGGACAGATCATCCAAACAGAAAATTAATAAGGAAACACAGATTTAAATGACACAATAGACTAGATGGATTTAATTGATATTTATAGGACATTCCATCCACAAACAGCAGATTACACTTTCTTCTCAAGTGCACATGAAACATTCTCCACAATAGATTGCATCTCGGGGCACAAATCAAGCCTCAGTAAATTTTAAAAACTGAAATCATATCAAGCATCTTTTCTGACCACAACACTATGAGATTAGAAATGAATTACAGGGAAAAACGTAAAAAACACAAACACATGGAGGCTAAACAATAGGTTACTAAATAACCAAGAGATCACTGAAGAAATCAAAAGACACCTGGAGACAAATGACAATGAAAACACAACTATCCAAAACCTATGGGATGCAGCAAAAGCAGGTCTAAGAGGGAAGATTACAGCTATACAAGCCTACCTCAAAAAAAAAGAAAAAGCTGAAGTAAAAATCTAAACTTACACCTAAAGGAACTAGAGAAAGAAGAACAAACAAAACCCAAAGTTAGTAGAAGGAAACAAATCATAAAGATCAGAGCAGAAATAAATGAAATTGAAGCAAAGAAAACAATAGTAAAAATCAATAAAACTAAAAGCTGGTTCTTGGAGAAGATAAAATTGATAAACCATTAGCCAGACTCATCAAGAAAAAGAGGGAGAGGACTCAAGTCAATGAAATTAGAAATGAAAAAAGAGAAGTTACAACAGGCACTGCAGAAATACAAAGCATCCTAAGAGACTACTACAAGCAACTCTATGCCAGTAAAATTGACAACCCGGAAGAAATGGGCAAATTCTTAGAAAGGTATAACCTTCCAAGACTGAACCAGGAAGAAATAGAAAATATGAACAGACCAATCACAAGTAATGAAATGGAAACTGTGATTAAAAATCTTCCAACAAACAAAAGTCCAGGACCAGATGGCTTCACAGGTGAATTCTATCAAACATTTAGAGAAGCGCTAACACCCATCCTTCTCAAACTCTTCCAAAAAATTGAAGAGGAAGGAACACTCCCAAACTCATTCTATGAGGCCACCATCACCCTGATATCAAAACCAGACAAAGATACTACAAAAAAAAGAAAATTACAGACCAATATCACTCATGAATGTAGATGCAAAAATCCTCAACAAAATACTAGCAAACAGAATCCAACAACACATTAAAAGGATCATACATCATGATCAAGTGGGATTTATCCCAGGGATGCAAGGATTCTTCAATATATGGAAATCAATCAATGTGATACACCATATTAACAAATTGAAGAAAAAATCGTACAATCATCTCAATAGATGCAGAAAAAGCTTTTGACAAAATTCACCACCCATTTTTGATAAAAACTCTCCAGAAAGTGGGCATAGTGGGAACATACCTCAACATAATAAAGGACATATATGACAAACCCACAGCAAACATCATTCTCAATGGTGAAAAACTGAAAGCATTTCCTCTAAGATCAGGAACAAGACAAGGATGTCCACTCTCACTCCTATTATTCAACATAGCTTTGGAAGTCCTAGCCACGGCAATCAGAGAAGAAAAAGAAATAAAAGGAATACAAATTGGAAAGGAAGAAGTAAAACTGTCACTGCAGATTACATGATACTATACATAGAGAAACCTAAAGATGTCACCAGAAAACTACTAGAGTTAATCAATTAATCTGGTAAGGTTGCAGGATACAAAATTAATGCACAGAAATCTCTTGCATTCTTATACACTAATGATGAAAAATCTGAAAGAGAAATTAAGGAAACACTCCCATTTACCATTGCAACAAAAAGAATAAACCTACCTAAGGAGACAAAAGACCTGTATGCAGAAAACTATAAGATACTGATGAAAGAAATTAAAGATGATACAAACAGATGGAGAGATATACCATGTTCTTGGATTGGAAGAATGAATATTGTGAAAATGACTATACTACCCAAAGCAATCTAGAGGTTCAATGCAATTCCTCTAATTACCAATGGCATTTTTAAAAAAACCAAAGCAAAAATCTTAAAATTTGTATGGAGACACAAAAGACCCCAAATAGCCAAAGCAGTCTTGAGGGAAAAAAACAGAGCTGGAGGAATCAGAATCCCTGACTTCAGACTATACTACAAAGCTACAGTAATCAAGACAATATGGTACTGGCACAAAAACAGAAATATAAATCAATGGAACAGGATAGAAAGCCCAGAGATAAACCCATGCACCTATGGTTAACTATCTGTGACAAAGGAGACAAGGATATACAATGGAGAAAAGATATTCTCTTCAATGTGTGGTGCTGGGAAAACTGGACAGCTACATGGAAAAAAATGATATTAGAACACTCCCTAACAAACTCAAAATGGATTAGAGACTGGAATGTAAGACCAGACACTATAAAACTCTTATAGGAAGAACACTCTTTGGCATAAATCACAGCAAGATCTTTTTTGAACCACCTCCTAGAGTAATGGAAATAAAAATAAACAAATGGGTCCTAATGAAACTTAAAATCTTTTGCACAGCAAAGGGAGCTACAAACAAGACGAAAAGACAACCCTCAGAATGGGAGAAAATACTTGCGAATGAATCAATGGACAAAGGATTAATCTCCAAAATATATAAACAGCTCATGCCGTTCAATATTAAAAAAAAAAGAACCCAGTCAAAAAATGGGCAGAAGACCTAAATAGACCTCTTTTCTCCAGAGAAGACATACAGATGGCCAAGAAGCACATGAAAAGCTGCTCAACATCACTAATTATTAGGGAAATGTACATCAAAACTACAGTGAGGTATCACATCACACCAGTTAGAATGGGCATCATCAGAAAACCTACAAACAACAAATGCTGGAGAGGGTGTGGAGAAAAGGGAACCCCCTTGCACTGTTGGTTGGAATGTAAATTGATACAGCCACTATGGAGAACAGTATGGAGGTTCCTTAAAAAACTAAAAATAGAACTACCCCATGACCCAGGAATCCCACTCCTACGCATATACCCAGAGAAAAGCATAATTCAAAAAGATGCATGCACCCCAATGTTCATTGCAACACTATTTACAATAGCCAGAACATGGAAGCAACATAAATGTCCATCAACAGAGGAATGGATAAAGAAGATGTGGTACATATATACAATGGAAATTACTCAGCCATGAAAAGGAACGAAACTGGGTCATTTGTAGAGATGTGGATGGAACTAGAGACTGTCATACAGATTGAAGTCAGAAAGAGAAAAACAAATATCGTATATTGATGCATATATGTGGAATCTAGAAAAGTGGTACAGATGAACCGGTTTGCAGGGCAGAAATTGAGACACAGATGTAGAGAACAAACGTATGGACACCAAGGGGGGAAAGTGGTGGGGTGGGATGGTGGTGTGATGAATTTGGAGATTGTGTTTTAGCCTCCATGTGTTTCTGTTTTTTACAGTCTTTTTTCCTGTAATTGATTTCTAACCTCATAGTGTTGTGGTTGGAAAAGATACTTGATATGATTTCAATTTTCTTAAAATTACCAAGGCTTGATATGTGACCCAAGATGTGATCTATCTTGGAGAATGTTCTGTGTGTACTTGAAAAGAAGGGGTATTCTGCTGCTTTCAGATGGAATGTCCTATAAATATCAATTAAGTCTTTCTGGTGTATTGTGTCATTCAAAGCTTGTGTTTCCTTATTAATTTTCTGTCTGGATGATCTATCCACTGGTGTAAGTGGAGTGTTAAAGTTCTCCACTATTACTATGTTACTGTAGATTTCCCCTTTTATGGCTGTTAACATTTGCCTTATGTATTGAGGTGGTCCTATGTTGGGTGCATAAATATTTATCATTGTTATACCTTCTTCTTGGATTGATCCCTTGATCATTATCTTCCTTGTCTCTTGTAATAGTCTTTATTTTAAAGTCTATTTTGTCTTATATGAGAATTGCTACTCCAGCTTTCTTTTGATTTCCATTTTGCATGGGTTATATTTTTCCATTCCCTCACTTTCAGTCTGTATGTGTCCCTAGGTCTGAAGTGGGTCTCTTGTAGACAGCATATATATGGGTTTTGTTCTGTATCTGTTCAGCCAGTCTGTGTCTTTTGGTTGGAGCCCTTAATCCATTTACATTTAAGGTGATTATCGATATGTATGTTCCTATTACCATTTTCTCAATTGTTTTGGATTTGTTTCTGTGAGTCTTTTTCGTCTCTTGTATTTCTCACCTAGAGAAGTTCCTTTAGTGTTTGTTGTAGAGCTGGTTTGGTGATGCTGAATTCTCTTAGCTTTTGTTTGTCTGTAAAGCTTTTGATTTCTCTGTCGAATCTGAATGAGAGCCTTGCTGGGTAGAATAATCTTGGTTGTAGTTTTTTCCCTTTCATCACTTTAAACATGTCCTGACACTCCCTTCTGGCCTGCAGAGTTTCTGCTGAAAAATTATCTGATAACCTTGTAGGGATTCCCTTGTGTGTTATTTGTTGCTGTTCCCTTGCTGCTTTTAATTTTTTTCTTTGTATTTAATTTTTGTTAGTTTGATTAATGTGTGTCTTGGCATGTTTCTCCTTGGGTTTATCCTGTATGGGACTCTCTGTGCTTCCTGGACTGATTATTTCCTTTCCCATGTCAGGGAAGTTTTCAACTATCATCTCTTCTAATGTTTTCTCAGACACTTTCTTTTCCTCTTCTTCTTCTGGGACCCCTATAATTCGAATGTTGGTGCATTTAATGTTGTCCCAGAGGTCTCTGAGACTCTTCTCATTTCTTTTCATTCTTTTTTCTTTATTCTGTTCCATGGCCGTTATTTCCACCATCCTATCTTCCAGCTCACTTATCCTTTTTCTGCCTCAGTTCTTCTATTGATTCCTTCTAGTGTATGTTTCATTTCAGTTATTGTGTTGTTCTTCACTGATTGTTCTTTAGTTCTTATAGGTCCTTGTTAAACATTTCTTCTATCTTCTTGATCTTTGCTTCCATTCTATTTCCAAGATCTTGGATCATCTTTACTATCATTACTCTGAATTCTTTTTCAGGTAGATTGCCTATTTCCTCTTCATTTATTTGGTCTTGTGGGTTTTTACCTTACTCCTTCACCTGCAATATATTTCTCTGTTGTCTCATTTTGTCTAAGTCACTGTGTTTATGGTCCCTTTACACAGACTGCAGGGTTATAGTTCCTCTTGCTCTGTTGTCTGGCCCCTGGTGGTTGAGATTGGTCCAGGGGCTTGTGTCAGCTTCCTGGTGGGAGGGACTGGTGCCTGTACACTCTGGTGGGTAGAGCTGAGTCTTTTCCCTCTGATGGACAGGGGACCAGAGACTGGGGCACACTCGCTCTGGTGGGAGTCCCTCCCAGTGCCCATGGAGGCAGGGGTTGGCATGTGGGGGTACTGGCGGCCCTGCCCCTTGCGCACCACTTGACCACAGTGTCTCATTTCCTAGGCAGACCACACTTCCTCTAGGGGCATTCCTGGCCACAGAGCTCCTCGCTCCTGTCCCCTCTGTTGTATCCGCACAGCCAACAGTGGTCTCCCCAGATCTGTTCTCCTAACCCCACGCTTTAGCACTTAGCTCCCATCAGCACTGGTGGATTCCCATCTCAGGCAGAGGCATCAAAACAACCAATATTTCTTATCTCACTGTTTACATAAGTCAGGAATCCAGATGCAGCTTAGCCTGGGTGTCTTGGTACAAGGTTTCTCGTGAGACTGCCGTCGTGCTGTTGGCTAGGCCTGTGTTCTCATCTGAAGTTTCAGCTGGCAGAGGATCTCTTTCCAAGCCCCGCCAAGACTTTCTGGCAAGATTTAATTTTTCACAGGTGTTAGCCAGAAGCTACTTTGTAGTCCTTTACATGTGAGCCTCTCCATAAGGTGGCTCACAACATGGCAGCTGGCTTCCCTCAGAATGGCTGAGTTAGAGAGCACAAGTAGATGCCCAAGATGGAAGCCACAGCGTTTCTGTGACCTAACCTAAGTGCATCCCTCCTCTTCTTCACAGCTGATCTGTAAAGAATTGCCTAAACTCACTACTTCCATTTCCTCCTATTCTTTTCTCCATCCAATCCATCTCCCTTCCCTCCCATCACTCTGCTGAAATGATCCTCAGTAAAGTCACTAAGTGACTTCCATGTCACTACAGTCAATGAACAATTCTCAATCTTCATAGTACTGGGCCTCTTGGTGGCACTTTTTCCTTGGCTTCTGTGATGCCATATGACTGATTTTCCTCCTGTGTCTCTGTAGTGGTATTATTCATACTTAGGGTTTCCTAGCATCTTTCGAACGCATTCTATATTGTGCTCATTTCCTTCATTATGAGTCCTAACTCCCAAAGCAAAGACAGCGGCTTGCCTTGCCAGCCTCCCTTGTAACCAAGTGTAAGCATAAGTGCCATAAGTCCCACTACTTACTGCATTCACATGAGACTTGGAATTAGAAGGAAATGACAGGAAAGCAAGTCAAACTCATTTTGCTTGTGTAGGTTATTGTGAGGATTCAATTTGATAATATATAGAGAGCAATTAGAGCAGTGCCTGGCACAGTACAAGCACTGTGGAAGTGTTAGCTATTATTACTCTTAAGGGAACAATGGTAGCTTCTGACAGTCTTTGGGGGTATAGTAAACTTTCTTAGTTATCCTAAAAAAAAAAGACTTAGAGCTCATTACCCTATTGTATGCAGTTTCAAATAATGCAAAAGAATGTTTAAAAGAGTCCTAAAGAAAAAAAGAGTCTTAATATCAACTTATATCAGTGAAATATCTTCATCAAATATAATATACACAAAGCCATCTGAGGATCTGCTATTATGGCTATATTGCTGGTGAAGATCATGGATAGATCAGCAAATAAAGAAACAGGTCACGAAGTTTGACATGATCTATAGGGAGCTGGAAGATTCGGTGTGATTTCAATAGTGGTATGAAATGCTAAATCAACATTTCTGGGTGTGGCCAACTGCAGAAAAATGTGACCAGTCTTCACATGTGGAATTTATTCCCTTAGGAATTAAAAAAAAAAAGGAAAGGGAGGTGGGAGGGATGCTTTGGACTAGAGGGCAGAAATTAACTCAGTTACTCAGAAACAAGGACTCCCTCACTAACTCCCCCTAAACCCACCAAGGTTTGGGATTACCCATGACTGTAAATCGTGTAAAATAAGAAGAGTCCCTTTTTGAATGGATCATTACGTTGCAAGGCTAAAGAGCTGAGTGATACAAGTAATTTTATATACGCTGCACATCTTCAAAATGCACATACGTATTATCTGCTTCACTTGGTTGTGATGAGGATTAAATACATTAATAAATGTAAAGCACTGAGAGCAATATCTGGCACTCCATTGTCCACTTGTTTGTTGATTTGTTTTTGGTCACACACTTGATGCCCTGCCTTTCCCTTTTAGTTTTCTAAAAATAATTTATGCAACTAAACTGCCTATAATTCAGGGGGATGGAAGAGGGACACTGCATGAGAAGAGAAAGAAGGAAAACCATGAATTCTGGGAGTTTATCTTTGAAGCTAAAGTCTCCCCCCACACACACCTTTCCAGAAGTTGTAGCAGAGGCCGCCTGAGAGAAGCAGTGGGCAGAAGCCTTGAGGGTGTCTACTGATGACAACATGCTTAAGGTGAGAGCTACCCACCTCAGCCTGGCTTTCCACCCACCCTGGTGTCTGCCTCAGGTAGTGCCTTTCTCCCCTACCCCAGGCTAGGGATCCTCAGTCCGCCCAGCCTTGTGAGCAGCAGTTTTTATAGCCTGAATCACAAAAATGACTGTCTAACTGCACCCAAAATCCTGGAGAGCAGCATAAGACCTCCCTCTCTGTGCCTAACACAGGGCACAATACAGAAATGAAAATCCAACTGAGTAGTAATTTCTGTTTGTGCTTTTAAGTCACTGGGAAATCATTGTGATTCTCTTTAGATAGCTTTGGTTTGTTTACATAACACAAGTTCTTGCTCTCACAAGATTTCACTCTCACCAGCATGGGGTCTACTTTCCTCTGCTCTTCAAATGCCACTTTGATTACTCACTGTGGCCCTCCTTCTCTGAAAATACTATCTCAGCGTTAACAGGCCCACTCTGTGGCTACTTAGTAAGTCACTTAGTAAAGTATCTTTTAGTAAGAACTGATGCCAAAAACTCAGCCTCTATGCACAGGTGCTGAATCAAATCTCAGAGACAGAGTTTTGGGTGAAGTAGAAAAGAACAGCTTTATTGTTTTGCCAGGGGGGAACACAAAGGGGGACACAGCAGGCTGGGGTCTCAAAATCTGGGTGTCCCAACCGGGGAGGTTTTGGTGAGGAGTTTTATAACAGTGGTTCAAGGGTGGAGTTGCTAATAAGGATCAGGGTGTGTGCAGGGTTTGCACTCCTTTAATCTGACTTCAGGTGGTCTCCTCCCTTGTCTCTGCACCCCCTCCCTTCCCTGATTAGCAGCTGTTCGATTCTGCCCTTTGGAACTCAGGGAAGGTCATGGAGGCTAGAGTCTGTTCCCTACAAACAAGAAATGGGAATGGGGAACACAGAAAGGCTTTCACACCCAGGAACCTCACAGGGTCCTGCTCAGTTTCAGAACTACGTCGAATGAATTATCAGGAGTCTTAATTCAATTTACCTCTTTAAAGTAACTATTGACTATTACAACACAGTTCTAAAAGTACTATTATAAATCACCCCAATAAAGAAGAAAGAGCATAAAGAAACCAGAGCATCTATGGCTCTCCAAGTAGTTCAAATTTAGAAGGACATAAATACAGAAATGACAAAAGATAAATGCCAGAGAGTTGTATCAACCTATGAACCAAATGCCAGAGACTGACTCCTTCAATATTCTGAGTATTGTGGAAAATGCTGTAGGCGGCCAAAATCTTATTCTTAGAGCAAGTAAATGAATACACAAGGCAGAGGAACACCATTTGGAGAATATGTATGCATATAAATAGAACAAATGATAGAGAAAATGGGATTACTAAAGGTCCCCTTTGCTGTTACCTTCTTTGTTAAAGAGAATGCTATTTAAACTGTACTCAACTTTCCAAAGTCATAAAGAAGAAATTGAAGTCTAAGATATGGGAATATATATTGAGAAACTGTAGAGCTAGTTAAAGCTAGTTCAAGTCTCCAAGCCCAGCTGAATGAAACATTAGAGGCACCAGAAGCCTAAGCACAAGAAAACATCTTCCTGATTTTGTTCAAAAGGAGAAAGAAATTAATTATTTTGCAAACCACTGGTTAGCTTGATAGTGATTCTGAACACATTGCTGTTAGGTTATTAAACAGATGGGGTGGGAGTGTCTAGAAAGAAAAGAGTTAACCACTGGGAACCAGCATGGGTAAACTAAATGGGGAAAAAGAGGAGCAGAACATGGTAGAAAGAGAGAGAGTATAAAAAAAAATGTGAAAGCCTTAGAAATGGACCAAAAATGTTGTGGGAGGCCTTCGGTGAAAACCAGGCAGTGTCTAGCATATCCTTCCAAGGTGTCTGGTTTGGGGGGTCTTTGTGTCTTTCATGATCTTTGAGCTATTTACAACTCTGTAATTTGTAGACAACTTATAGCAATACAAATGATTCTTGTCCAGGAATGTACAAATGAATTGTTTCTGATGGATGTTCAGTTGATTCTCCTCCCCCAGTGTGGAATAAGCCAGTTTTGCACTTTTGAAGAAAATTCATTTAAATATTTCTGATGGCCTATTACATTGCTACTCTTTAGATTCTCCTTTGAACCAGTCGTAGCATCTTACTAGCTCCCTCATTAATTGAGTTAAATAAAATCTTTGATGTGTTTTTATTTTATGTTTGTATAAAAGGCATGATTTTCCTTTGAAATATATATGTATATTTTAAATAAATATAAACATATATACTTCCAGAAGAAGTAGTGACATGTTTTTAAAATATGGGAAGGGGGAAGAATGTAGTGTGTTGATAGCAGAAAAGGCACATGGAGTAGTGGGGAGATGAGGCTTGGAAGGGTAAGCAAAATTAGGTCAAAAGGGCTTTGTGATATAATGGAAGTGAAAAATGTATTATCTTAAGAGCTGGCACCAGAATTCTTCTTAAGAAGGTTACTATAATTTTTTTGAGCCAGTACTTGTACTGCTGCTTGGTGATAGACCACATGGATGTCAGCAGAGACCAAGGTAAACATTTTAGGAGGTGGCTAGCGTGATCTTCCTAAAGCAAAGAAAGAAACGTGTTTTAGCTCCTGAAAATGGAGGGGAAGAGGAGAATCAGGAATATGGTGTGCAGTTGGAGACCAGGAAGGGTGAAGAGCCAGTAAAAATTCTTTGTGTTTGAGTAACTAAAAGGCATTTCAAAAAGAAGCATGCTTAATATTCAATTTGAAGTCATTTGCATTAATGCAGTGTAAACCATTCCAAGATTAGCTTTGTGTCAGCTAATTTTCTAGCCAAGTTCTATGGGATTCCTTAACTGTTTGTAAACTTGAAAAGAAGCAGAATTAAATATCTGAGTTGCTGCAGAGGCACTACCCACTAAAACTCAAGCCCAGAAGTAGGAGTGTTCATGCAAAAGGATCAGAGACTCTTGAAGAAGAACTTGGATTTCTTGCGGTTTGACATAACCTTATTTAGGCATCAGTGGGTAATAGATTTAAGATTGACATGTGGGTTACATAAACCAAGAATAAAGAGTTTTATTTGATCTTGGAGATGACAGAGAGACACTGAGGGTGCTGACATGGAGTGGTAGGCAAGCCTAGGGGTTAGAAAATGACATGAAAATAGGCGATCAAATGCTCAGTTGGTATTGGGAAGGCAACAGAAGAGTTGCAAATTACAGAGCATCTTAGTTTGTGAATGGGGCCATTAAAAATAAACTCATAGGTTGGTGGCATGAACACAGCCTGCAGGGGATTAGTGCACCACGCTAGCCGGGAGGGAGTCCGGGGAAAAGTCTGGACCTGCCGAAGAGGCAAGAGACTTTTTCTTCACTCTTTGTTTCCTGGTGCGCAAGGAGAGGGGATTAAGAGAGCTGCTTAAAGGAGCTCCAGAGATGGGCGCGAGCCGCGGCTAACAGCTCGGACCCCAGAGACGGGCATGAGACGCTAAGGCTGCTGCTGCCACCACCAAGAAGCCTGTGTGTGAGCACAGGTCACTATCCACACCTCCCTTCCAGGGAGCCTGTGCAGCCCGCCACTGCCAGTGTCCCGGGATCCAGGGACAACTTCCCTGGGAGAACGCGCGGGGCGCCTCAGGCTGGTGCAATGTCACGCCGGCCTCTGCCGCCGCAGGCTCGCCCCGCACTCCATGCCCCTCCCTCCCCCGGCCTGAGTGAGCCAGAGTCCCCGAATCAGCTGCTCCTTTAACCCTGTCCTGTCTGAGCGAAGAACAGATGCCCTCAGACTACCTACACGTAGAGGCGGGGCCAAATCCAAAGCTGAACCCCGGGAGCTGTGCGAACAAAGAAGAGAAAGGGAAATTTCTCCCAGCAGCCTCAGGAGCAGCGGATTAAATCTGCACAATCAACTTGATGTACCCTGCATCTGTGGAATACCTGAATAGACAACGAATCATCCCAAATTGAGGAGGTGGACTTTGAGAGCAAGATTTATTATTTTTTCCCCTTTTCCTCTTTTTGTGAGTGTGTATGTATATGCTTTTGTGTGAGATTCTGTCTGTATAGCTTTGCTTTCACCATTTGTCCTAGGGTTCTATCCATCCGTTTTTCTTGTTCTTTTTTTTGTACTTAAAAAAAATTTTTTTTTCTTAATAATTACTTTTTATTTTAATAACTTTATTTTATTTTATCTTATTTTATTTTCTTTTATCCCCTTTCTTTCTTTCTTTCTTTCTACTTCTTCTCCCTTTTATTCTGAGCCACATGGATGAAAGGCTCTTGGTGCTCCAGCCAGGAGTCACTGCTGTGCCTCTGAGGTGGGAGACCCAATTTCAGGACACTGGTCCACAAGAGACCTCCCAGCTCCATGTAATATCAAATGGCGAAAATCTCCCAGAGATCTCCATCTCAACACCAACACACAGCTTCACTCAATGACCAGCAAGCTACAGTGCTGGACACCCTATGCCAAACAACTAGCAAGACAGGAACACAACCCCACCCATTAGCAGAGAGGCTGCCTAAAATCATAATAAGGCCACAGACACCCCAAGACACACCACCAGACGTGGACCTGCCCACGAGAAAGACAAGGTACAGCCTCATCCACCAGAACACAGGCACTAGTCCCCTCCACCAGGAAGCCTACACAACCCACTGAACCAACTTTAGCCACTAGGGACAGACACCAAAAACAATGGGAACTACGAACCTGCAGCCTGCAAAAAGGAGACCCCAAACACAGTAAGATAAGCAAAATGAGAAGACAGAAAAACACAGAGCAGATGAAAGAGCAAGATAAAAACCCACCAGACCTAACAAACGAAGAGGAAATAGGCAGTCTACCTGAAAAAGAATTCAGAATAATGATAGTAAAGATGATCCAAAATCTTGGAAATAGAATAGAGAAAATGCAAGAAACACTTAAAAAGGACCTAGAAGAACTAAAAAGGAAACAAGCAATGATGAACAACACAATAAATGAAATTAAAAATACTCTAGAAGGGACCAATAGTAGAATAACTGAGGCAGAAGAACAGATAAATGACCTGGAAAATAAAATAGTGGAAATAACTACTGCAGAGCAGAATAAAGAAAAAAGAATGAAAAGAACTGAGGACAATCTCAGAGACCTCTGGGACATTAAATGCACCAACGTTCGAATTATAGGGGTTCCAGAAGAAGAAGAGAAAAAGAAAGGGACTGAGAAAATATTTGAAGAGATTATAGTTGAAAACTTCCCTAATATGGGAAAGGAAATAGTTAATCAAGTCCAAGAAGCACAGAGAGTCCCATACAGGATAAATCCAAGGAGAAACACGCTAAGATACATATTAATCAAACTGTCAAAAATTAAATACAAAGAAAACATATTAAAAGCAGCAAGGGAAAAACAACAAATAACACACAAGGGAATCCCCATAAGGTTAACAGCTGATCTTTCAGCAGAAACTCTGCAAGCCAAAAGGGACTGGCAGGACATACTTAAAGTGATGAAGGAGAAAAACCTACAACCAAGATTACTCTACCCAGCAAGGATCTCATTCAGATTTGATGGAGAAATTAAAACCTTTACAGACAAGCAAAAGCTGAGAGAGTTCAGCACCACCAAACCAGCTTTACAACAAATGCTAAAGGAAGTCCTCTAAGCAAGAAACATGACAGAAGGAAAACACCTACAATAACAAACCCAAAACAATTAAGAAAATGGGAATAGGAACATACATATCAATAATTACCTTAAATGTAAATGGATTAAATGCTCCCACCAAAAGACACAAACTGGCTGAATGGATACAAAAACAAGACCCATATATATGCTCTCTACAGGAGACCCACTTCAGACCTAGAGACACATACAGACTGAAAGTGAGGGGATGGAAAAAGATATGCCATGCAAATGGAAACCAAAAGAAAGCTGGAGTAACAATTCTCATATCAGACAAAATAGACTTTAAAATAAAGACTATTACAAGAGACAAAGAAAAACACTACATAATGATCAAGGGATCGATCCAAGAAGAAGATATAACAATTGTAAATATTTATGCACCCAACATAGGAGCACTTCAATACATAAGGCAAATACTAACAGCCATAAGAGGGGAAATTGACAGTAACACATTCATAGTAGGGGACTTTAACACCACACTTTCACCAATGGACAGATCATCCAAAATGAAAATAAATAAGGAAACACAAGCTTTAAATGATACATTAAACAAGGTGGACTTAATTGATATTTATAGAACATGCCATCCAAAAACAACACAATACACATTTTTCTCAAGTGCTCATGGAACATTCTCCAGGATAGATTATATCTTGGGTCACAAATCAAGCCTTGGTAAATTTAAGAAAATTGAAATTGTATCAAGTATCTTTTCCAACCACAATGCTATGAGACTAGATATCAATTACAGGAAAAGATCTCTAAGAAATACAAACACATGGGGGCTAAACAATACACTACTTAATAACGAAGTGATCACTGAAGAAATCAAAGAGGAAATCAAAAAATACCTAGAAACAAATGACAATGGAGACACGATGACCCAAAACCTATGGGATGCAGCAAAAGCAGCTCTAAGAGGGAAGTTTATAGCAATACAATCCTACCTTAAGAAACAGGAAACATGTCGAATAAACAACCAAACTTCACACCTAAAGCAATTAGAGAAAGAAGAACAAAAATTCCCCAAAGTTAGCAGAAGGAAAGAAATCATAAAGATCAGATCAGAAATAAATGAAAAAGAAATGAAGGAAACGATAGCAAAGATCAATAAAACTAAAAGCTGGTTCTTTGAGAAGATAAACAAAATTGAAAAAGCCATTAGCCAGACTCATCAAGAAAAAAAGGGAGACCACTCAAATCAATAGAATTAGAAATGAAAAGGAGAAGTAACAACTGACACTGCAGAAATACAAAAGATCATGAGAGATTACTACAAGCAACTCTATGCCAATAAAATGGACAACCTGGAAGAAATGCACAAATTCTTAGAAATGCACAACCTGCCAAGACTGATTCAGGAAGAAATAGAAAATATGAACAGACTAATCACAAGCACTGAAATTGAAACTGGGATTAAAAATCTTCCAACAAACAAAAGCCCAGGACCAGATTGCTTCACAGGCGAATTCTGTCAAACATTTAGAGAAGAGCCAACACCTATCCTTCTCAAACTCTTCCAAAATATAGCAGAGGGAGGAACACTCCCAAACTCATTTTACGAAGGCACCATCACCCTGATACCAAAACCAAACAAGGATGTCACAAAAAAAGAAAACTACAGGCCAATATCACTGATGAACATAGATGCAAAAATCCTCAACAAAATACTAGCAAACAGAATCCAACAGCACATTAAAAGGATCATACACCATGATCAAGTGGGGTTTATTCCAGTCATGCAACTATTCTTCAATATACGCAAATCAATCAATGTCATACACCATATTAACAAATTGAAGCAGAAAAACCATATGGTCATCTCAATAGATGCAGAGAACGCTTTGGACAAAATTCAACACCCATTTATGATAAAAACCCTGCAGAAAGTAGGCATAGAAGGAACTTTCCTCAACATAATAAAGGCCATATATGACAAACACACAGCCAACATCGCCCTCAATGGTGAAAAACTGAAACCATTTCCACTAAGAACAGGAACAAGACAAGGTTGCCCACTCTCAGCACTATTATTCAACATAGTTTTGGAAGTTTTAGCTACAGTATTCAGAGAAGAAAATGAAATAAAAGGAATCCAAATCACAGAAGAAGAAGTAAAGCTGTCACTGTTTGCAAATGACATGAAACTATACACAGAGAATCCTAAAGATGCTAGCAGAAAACTACTAGAGCTAATCAATGAATTTGGCAAAGTAGCAGGTTACAAAATTAATGCACAGAAATCTCTTGCGTTACTATACACCAATGATGAAAAATCTGAGAGAAAAATTAAGGAAACACTCCCATTTATCACTGCAACAAAAAGAATAAAGTACCTGGGAAAATACCTACCTAAGGAGACAGAAGACATGTATGCAGAAAATTATAAGACACTGATGAAAGAAATTAAAGGTGATACAAACAGATGGAGAGATATACCATGTTCTTGGATTGGAAGAATCAACATTGTGAAAATGACTATACTACCCAAAGCAATCTACAGATTCAATGCAATCCCTATCAAACTACCAATGGCATTTTTCACAGAACTAGAACAAAAAATTTTTACAATTTTTATGGAAACACAAAAGACCCCGAAGAGCCAAAGCAATCTTGAGAATGAAAAACGGAGCTGGAGGAATCAGGCTCCCTGACTTCAGACTATACTACAAAGCTACAGTAATCAAGACAGTATGGTACTGGCACAAAAACAGAAATATAGATCAATGGAACAGGATAGAAAGCCCGGAGATAAAGCCATGCACATATGGTCACCTTATCTTTGATAAAGGAGGCAGGAATGTACAGTGGAGAAAGGACAGCCTCTGCAGTAAGTGGCGCTGGGAAAACTGGACAGATACATGTAAAAGTATGATATTAGAACACTCCCTACACAAAAATAAGCTCAAAATGGATTAAAGACCTAAATGTAAGGCCAGAAACTATAAAACTCTTAGAGGAAAACATAGGCAGAACACTCTATGACATAAATCACAGCAAGATCCTTTTTGACCCACCTCCTAGAGAAATGGAAATAAAAACAAAAATAAACAAATGGGACCTAATGAAACTTAAAAGCTTTTGCACAGCAAAGGAAACCATAAACAAGACCAAAAGACAACCCTCAGAATGGGAGAAAATATTTGCAAACTAAGCAACTGACAAAGGATTAATTTCCAAAATGTACAAGCAGCTCAATAATAAAAAAAACAAACAACCCAATCCAAAAATGGGCAGAAGACCTAAATAGACATTTTTCCAAAGAAGATATACAGATTGCCAACAAACACATGAAAGAATGCTCAACACCATTAATCATTAGAGAAATGCAAATCAAAACTACAATGAGATATCATCTCACACCGGTCAAAATGGCCATCATCAAAAAATCTAGAAACAATAAATGCTGGAGAGGGTGTGGGGAAAAGCAAACACTCTTGCACTGCTGGTAGGAATGTGAATTGGTTCGGCCACTATGGAGAACAGTATGGAGGTTCCTTAAAAAACTACAAATAGAAATACCATATGACCCAGCAATCCCACTACTTGGCATATACCCTGAGAAAACCATAATTCAAAAAGAGTCATGTACCAAAATGTTCATTGCAGCTCTATTTACAATAGCCAGGAGATGGGAACAACCTAAGTGTCCATCATCGGATGAATGGATGAAGAAGATGTGGCACATATATACAATGGAATATTACTCAGCCATAAAAATAAATGAAATTGAGTTATTTGTAGTGAGGTGGATGGACCTAGAGTCTGTCATACAGAGTGAAGTAAGTCAGAAAGAGAAAGACAAATGCTGTATGCTAACACATATATATGAAATCTAAGGGAAAAAATGTCATGAAGAACCTAGGGGTAAGACAGGAATAAAGACACAGACCTACTAGAGAATGGACTTGAGGATATGGGGAGGGGGAAGGGTAAACTGGGACAAAGCAAGAGAGTGGCATGGACATATATAAACTACCAAATGTAAAATAGATATCTAGTGGGAAGCAGGTGCATAGCACAGGGAGATCAGCTCGGTGCTTTGTGACCACTTAGAGGGGTGGGATAAGGAGGGTGAGAGGGAGGGAGATGCAAGAGGGAAGAGATATGGGAACATATGTATATGTATAAATGATTCACTTTGTTATAAAGCAGAAACTAACACACCATTGTAAAACAATTATACTCCAATAAAGATGTAAAAATAAATAAATAAATAATCTCATAAAACACAGGACAGAGAGCAATGCTCTGATTGTCAAAGTAATTGGAAAAGATACGATAGCTGCTCAAATCATCAATTCATTGTTTCATATTTCTAGTTCCTAACAGAGAGAGAAAGTCTAAAATTAGCTTCTCACATATTGTCAGCATTTAAAAATCCATATTAGCTTTAGGGCAGGGGGAAGTGGGAAATGATGTGTGAATTGTTTCCCAGGGAGTATCGACCTTTTCCAGAAATAGTTCATGGAAAGACTGTCTTTCTTATCAACCACATTTTTTGAGGATCAACTCATACTAAGACACTCTGACAGATCCAGCTGATTTAGAGCTAGCTCAGTACTGAAGAGCAAAGGAGTAGAAATAATCTCCTGTTGGAGTCAGGTCAGCATTATGGTTGAAAATACAAGTTTTAGTGTCAAACAGAACCAGTTTGAGACCTGACTCTACCTCTTACTGGCTGTGTGATCTTGGGCAACTTATATAAGCTCTCTGTGCCTATTTTCTCATCTATAAGTAAGGGTTAATAATGGCAACTTTCTTAAGAGTATAAAGATTCAACAACAACAACAGCAACAATAGCTTAGCACTTAATATTTGCCACACTGTGTAAAGCACTTTGTATGCTCTTTTAGATCCCCATAAAACTCTATGAGGCAGGCCTTATTATTATTCCCGTTATACAGGTGAAATAATGCATGTAAAGTACTTACACGATGACTGGCACATAGTACTTGATATATAAATGTTAGCTATCATCATTTTCATGTTATTACAGGTGAGCTTGATGTCAGAGTGTACAGGTTGGGTAGTTAGGGCCAGCGGTCCCTTCATGACCTTTTCTATGTCAGAGAAGAGCATAGCAATGATATATCACCCTTGAACACTGCCTAATGGTCTAGTAGGAGAGAGATTTTCCTCAACACCTCCTGCAATAACTCTACTTTATATTTATTTAGTATGCAGTAAAGAGCTGTTTCCATAGAGCAATGGCATCATCAAAGCATATGCAAGGAAAACTGATCTAGTGAAAGTATATAAAATGAATAAGAAAGAGGAGAGGAGAGGCAGAAAACCCAGCTAAGAAACCCTAACATTACTGTACACAAGAGATATGACAGTAGAATAGGATTAAGAGCCCCATGAGAGATTTTAGAAATTTTGCTGTATACAAGGGATAATGGTCTGTACTTTTCTTGTAATGTGTTTGTCTGATTCTGGTATCAGAGTAATGCTGGCCTCATAAAATGAGTTGGGGAATATTCCCTCCTCTGCAATTTTCTGGAAGAATTCTTCCTACTGTCATACATTTTATTATACATGTTATAAACACCACAATGCATTCTTATTATTTTTGTCTAAAGAGTCAATTATCTTTTAAGAAGATTTAAATCATTTTAAATCTTATATATTTACCTTTGAAGCGACCATTTACAGTAAACGATTAGATATAAGCTCCCATATGTTGTTAAGTTGGTGTGTGTTCCTTTCATGTGGAAAAAGCATACTGAAACAAACAAAAAAAATAGCCTGACAGTGAGAAAAGATCATTGTAACATCTCTTAACCTTTCTTACTTGCAAAAGTCCTAGTGCCTAACTGACAACTCTAACTTTACACACAACTTAAATTCCTAAAGGGAATTGGGAGGGGGGGAAATTTCATGTTTGTTGAATCTCAATGTGAACAGAACTTTCATGCTAAGGGGAGAAAACTGTATTCAATGATGTGTTTGAACTGGCTCACATCAGTTTATGAGAACTGATTGACAGATTTTCAAAAATTTTGCAAGCCAGTTGTTAAATACAGCCATTATTCAACATTAAATTAAATTAGAATACAATTAAATTATAATTAAATAAATTATATTAAAAATAAAGATAACAAATACTCAAAACTCATCAGTTCCTAATTACTTCATTACTTTACTACTATTCTATTTTGCTACTTTACTATTATCTGCCTCCTTGAAGTTATTCACACCTATTTAAATCTGTCCAGTGGAAATGCTACATAGTGGTATGCTACTGCAGGTTGGGACCTTGAAACAGGCCATGGTGGGAGTATGTCTACCACAGAAAGAAGTAAATATGGCAAATATGGGCTTTCCCCTCTCCCTTAGAGGGCTGGTTGTTACACATTTACCAGTACATGTCTGATGGTATTGCCTTAAGAATGATAAGAAATTAACAGAGGGCAATAATTCAGTACCTCTTCAATTACATTGATATTTCTCAATAATTCTTATAGCTATCTTGGATCAAACATTTTGCAACATGGGAAGAGCATGATAACTGAACCCAAGTACAGAAAGATAGATTACCCAGGAGAAAAGCTAGATTCTTAGACCCAGAGATTCTTGCATGCCATATAATCCAGTTTTTTACCCAATGCAGGAACCATGAAGCTACACAAGATCTTGTGAAAGAGAAGCAAACAGCTTTGTTTTTAATGGGAACAGAGATCCTAGTCATTTATGTGATGGAGGCAAAACTTACCAATTCAGGACTGTTCCTTCCCCGTGCCTTCCAGCCTCTCCACTTCCCCGCATCCCCAGAAAGATCAAAAGAGTGGATGTGCTTTACCATCAAAGTTCCCAGATCTTTGATGATGCAAATTTGGGAAAATGGGTAAGAAGAGTAAGAACAGATATATAGGGCACGGGGAGAGAAAGTAAGGTCTAACTGAGACCTGAAGAAAAAAACAGAAGTGGAGTAAAAACCTGACAGAAAATAATGGAGCCACAGTGAAACTGACTGGAGGAAGAAGGGAACTGGGCTGGTGGTAACAATGACCTTCAGCAAAGGGATGAACCAATGTCCAGCCAGCCAGTGAGCCCTGGTTCATTCTCCTTCGGTCTCTCTCAAAATTAGTCCATCTCCTTCCCTTGCATCAGGAAGAAATGTCAGTTTGCCTCCTAGCCCCCAGCTCTGCTCTACCCACTCCCATACCCATGCATCCAACTCAGTCCCAGAAGCTGCTTAAATGCCAGCCCTATAGGATTTAGGGCTGGTAAGTGCTGAGCCTCCCTCACTGCCAGATGCCAAGTTGGAGAAGATGGGAAGTACAAAGGCTGATCAGTGACCCACATCCATGTGCCACAGTGGCTACCTCACCTTTGAGAACATTCCAAATAGTAAGTGAATTGATACAAAATAGAAATTTCTCCTGTGAAAATCATTTCATATAGAACACTCATGACAGTGAAAAACTAGTTGAAATAAAACCAAAACAAAGTAAACCTTCGGCTGTTACTCCGAAAATTAATGTGTAAACTGTATGTGATGTAACAATGAAACAACACTGCACATTGGATCCAACAGGAACGTGGGAGCAGCTAGTGGGCCGGGTCATTTCACACACCCTATGGTGCTGAGGTGATATGTGAGTGGCTCTCATCTTAGCTCAGTGGGCTGAATCTCCTACAGAAAAATGGTCTCAGGAGTTTACAGTTTATCTCAGGAACTACTTATACTCCTGCTTTTTGGGGACTAATGATAATTTTCTCCTCCAGGAAGGCAAACTTTCTTGCTATTTCCCAAACTTACTTCTCTAGCTTTTTAATTTGATTAAGGGAAAGATATGAGTAATTACTAAATGCTATTGAATGATCCTTTCAGCATAGTACAGGAACATGAAGCTCTTTTGTTATTGTCACTATTAAATCTGAATTATCATGTCTAAAATATGTATTAAAACTTGAGTTTAGAATTGTATTATAGCTTACTTCTTAGAGAACCTGCATAATAGAAAAATAAATGTTTTTTAATTTATGTATGATGTACATTGCTAATTCATGTGATAATATGTGGACTCATGTTCTAGGTATATGGAGAGTAAAATAATATCTGTTTCAAACTTTATCTTAGGGTCTGTCATCCAGCAACATTTCATGCTGGGTTCATTCACACACTACAGAACTATGGAGGTTCAGAGGAAGCTTTTCCAAAACAATTGAAATTGAAAAAATTTTGTAACAATACAAATGTTCACTGAAATATAACCAATTATAATGAAATTTAAAATCAGTAGTATTAACACAACAAAGATTTTTATGGCACAGGTCAAATATTGTAGCTTAAGATAGTCTAGTTGATAGTAACTTGAACGTTCAGATAAAGTGCTCTTTACAAGGAAATGATAGAGTTACAGCATGCCAGAGTGTGAATCAGTTAACATTTCAAATGAGAACATTAACCAGGATTAGGAGTTCTTCAGGAATAATAATGATTTTATTACATGGAAAATGAAAAGACATTAAAATATTTTACAAGTAAAATTAAGAAAATAAATTGAGACCTGCAGGAATTACCCATTCTAAGGATCAGTTGGTAGGGGGAGGATTACAGGCTGAGGAAATAGAAGGTCAAGACGTGGTGCAGCTTAACTAAGAGGATGAGAGGACACGTGGGTAGAGATGTGTTTAGGGAGGCTGATGGGGTGCTTGTGTCAGACCTTGTTAGCCCTGTTAGAGGTTTACTCTCTCAAAGAACAACTGAAGGATTTTTTCTCTCCCGTTGAGGAGCACAGGCTCCGGACGCGCAGGCTCAGCGGCCATGGCTCACGGGCCCAGCCGCTCCGTGACATGTGGGATCTTCCCGGACCGGGGCACGAACCTGTATCCCCTGCATCAGCAGGCGGACTCTCAACCACTGCGCCACCAGGGAAGCCCCAACTGAAGGAGTTTAAAGAGAGGAGTCATAGGATTAGATTCGCATTTTCCAAAGATCATTTCGGCTGCAATGTAGAAAATATATTGCTAATATGGGCTAGGCCTGGAGGCAGTGAGACCAGTTGGCAGTAATCTGATGGTAATGAAAAATTAAGGAAGTTATGGGAAGTTTACACCTTTGCAAGAAGGGAAGTGGGGGCAGGTAAATCAGGCAGAAAGACAAGTTTCATGTAGGCATTGAAAAGTCACTTGACTACCTGGGAACTTAGTTTTCTCATCTTAGAGAATGGCATCATACCTGGCCTTGCAGATTCCTCCCTCCCTTATCACAATGATACAGAGCCTATTATGTGCAAGGTCCTCAGGATAGAGTAGACTTCTAGCATTCCAAAAAGAATTTAAATTATTAAAGATATATCCCTTCCATTTTTGTGAAATGCCTCTTTTCTAAGGAACCAAAAGCACTTTACTAACATTGTCTTATCAGACTAAGGGTTCCCAGAGAAGCTGGAATAGTCAGTAAGCACAGTTGATTGGCTCAATAACAGGGGTGAGCATTCACTGACGTATTGATAAACTTTCCAGAGAAAGAAGGGGTTCTCTGCTTTGAGGATTTTCTACACCATCAACGCATTGATAAACCAAATGCATTCTCCAGGCCACCTCAAAAGATTAAGATTCAAGAGGACCAGTGAACAACTATAATTTAGAGTTTACTTATAAAAGGTATATATGTGTTCCGACCTATTATTAGAATGACCACTAATGATATCACATCTTGTATATACACTTTCCCTAGATATTTTTAGTTTGGAATAACTTGATCTCAATTTTCATGCATGAATTTAATCATAATTAACACATCTAAAAGTGTAAGGCAATAGATTGTCTAGTTGTTGTTAAAACTGTGTCTTTGTTAGTTCTACCTTTCTCTAGAAGAGCTATACATAAACACGTCAATCTTTTATGCACTTATAAAGAAGTGGTTCTGTTTTGAGAACATTCAGTGTCTATATATTTTAATTAAGTATCTGTAAAATTCATAATGAAACAGAAAACAATATAAATGTTTCATACACATACACATGCACATGCACACACATATATATACATACACCATTCTAGAAAAAGTAATTAACTATGGTGGAATATTTGTAATTCTGCCCCCTTAAACATTAAAGTTTATTTGAAACCTAGCATCCGTATCAGACAGTGAAGTTTAGCTATTGATAAACTCTCTGATGAAAAGAGGTTAACATACCAGAAAGGATACCTTTCAAATTCAAAGTCAACCATAGGACCATGAACCTATGATCAAACAGCTGAAATTCATGGCAATATTGTCCAAGTAGTAAACCTGACTATAGAGAGGTGGGAGATAGGTATTATAGGAAAAGTGCCCAAATGTTAGCATAAGCCAAGAAGAGCCCAAGCCACAGTAGATAGTAAAAGAGGAGGACCCCCCCCAGAAAATCAAGTGTACTATTTCTCATTCATACTGCAAATAAGACCTATAACTTAAGTGCTCTCACAACACTGAATGCTAAACGGTTCCTTGCAGGTGAACTGTCCAGGTTTCAGCTCTGTAGCTCTGAACATTTGTTTGTTCAGCAGATACTGAGCATCTCGGTGTGCTATGCCCTGTACCAAGGCCAGAGATAATGAGTTAAAAGGTGCTTAAGGGCTCTTGGGCTGAAATAGGAGCAAGCAAAGGAAAAAGAAACAATTAGGTAGTATGCTTGAGCAGAGCTCCACAGAGTTCTAAGTGTTGGAAGATAGCATAGAAGATCAAAAAAAGTAGCTATGTTTAGTGTACACTTACATGCCAGGCACTGTTGTAAACCTTTTATGTGCATCAACTCATTAAATCTTCACCACAACCTAAGAAATCTACATATTATAGAGGAGGAAACAGAGGTTCAGAGAGTTTATGTTATCTGCCCAAGGTCACACTAAGTTTCCCACCAAAAGTTCAGGTTTCTTCCAGAAAAATGTTTGGGTCATTTCCAAGAAAGCAGTGGAGATAATAGTAATAATAACAATATTATTATTTATAAACTTTTATTCAGTACTCGCTATGTGCTAGGCACTTGTTCTATTTTATTTATAATAACTCATCAAACCCTCCCAATAACCCTCTTTTTTTTTAAGTAGACTTTCTCTTTTAGAGAAGTTTGAGGGTCACAGGAAAATTATGTAGAAAGTACAGAGAGTTCCCTTATACCCTCCTTTTCCTCCTCCCCCTTCCACCCCACCGTAAACACAGTCTTCCCTATTACTACCACCTTGCATTAGTGTAGTACTTTTATTACATTGATGAGCCAATATTGATACATTATTATTAACTAAAGTCCCTAGTTTACATTAGGGTTGACTCTTTGTGTTGTTACAATCTGTGGGTTTTAACAGATGTGTAATGACATGTATCCATCATTTCAGTATCATACAGAAGAGTTTCACTGCCCTAAAATTCCCCTGCACTCCACCTATTCATCCCTCTCTTCCTAACCCTGACCCTCTGGCAATCACTGCAATTTCTACCTTCTTCATAGTTTGCCTTTTTCAGAATGTCACATGGTCAAAACCATACAATGTGTAGCCTTTTCACAGTGGCTTCTTTCTTTCATCTAACAGTATGCATTTAAGGTTCTTCCATGTCTTTCATGGCTTGATGCTGAATAATATTGCATTGTATGGATGTCCCAGTTTGTTTGTCCATTTACCTACTGAAGGGCATCTTGGTTGCTTCCAAGTTTTGTCAATTATGAATAAAGCGGCTATCAACATTCATGTGCAAGTTTATGTGTAGGTATAAGTTTTCAACTCATTTGAGTAAATGTCAAAAAGTATGACTGCTAGATCAGACGGTAAGAGTATGTGTAGCTAGGTAAGACATTGCCAAACTGTCTTCCAAAATGGCTACACCAATTGGCACTTCCCCAGCAATGATGAGAGTCCCTGTTGCTTTGCTGCCTCCCCAGAGTTTGGTATGGTCAGTGTCCCAGATTTTGGCCATTCTAACAGGTGTGCAGTAGTAGCTCGTTGTTGTTTTGATTTGCAATTCCCTAATGACATATGACCTTGAGCATTTTTTACACACTTATTTGCTATCTGTCCAAATATTTTGCCCATGTATTAACTGAGTTAAGAACCCCATTTTCAGGTAGGGAACTGAGGCACAGAGGGGTTCAACAAATTGCCCAAGTTTTCAAAGTTGGGGCTGAGCCCAGGCAGGTGGGCTCAAAGCCCACAGTCCTAACTACTAATCGGTGAATCCTTCAGCATACAGGTCTTAGAGCTAAAAAAAACCCTGGGTCTCAATTCTAGTTATGCAATTTATGTGATGTCTAACCTTGGGTAAATTATTTAATCTCTCCAAGCCTCAGTTTCTTCTTATGTAATAAAAGGATAACTGATCTCAATGTTGTCGTGAGGATTAAATGAGACAGAGTAGAGAAACTGCTTAACTTGTTCTCAGAACATAGCAGCTGCCAATAAATGGTAACTATTATTAGTCCAATGCCACAGGAGAGAGTGAGAGAGGCCTGCAGTAGCCATAAGAATTAGCACCTGCTTTGAAACTAAAATAGATCAGTCTGGGGCTTTAAATTCTATAGAAACTCAGACATATCTTGATGAGGTTTTCACAATCAGTTGTCAGGTGACACCTCAAGTCCTTATATATAGTGCACATGAATGAATAAAGGGGATTACGATTCTTAAAAGAAGAATAGAACTCTACTGTATTCATTTTCCTTTTCCTGTTCATCTTACCCTCCTGCTGTCCCTGCAAAAAAGAAAAAGTCACAGTTGTATTATCCTTGCAACTAATGAAGCATGCCTGTAACCAGATGTGCCCTGCTTGCTTCCACTGAAACTGGGATGCCTGTAGAAAAGAAAAACATCCAAGCACTTGCACCTGATGTGTGTAAATGACTCTCAGAGGATGTCGGTCTCCTCTGAAACCACGGGCGTCCTGGGTTGTGAGTGCCCTTAAGACCTTAATCTTCAGAGAGTGGTTCCCAAACCTGGTTGATCACCAGGATCTCTTGAGGAGCTTTTAAAAAGAACAGATTCCCAAATGCTTGGTTTAGACTTAACTGCATCAGAATCTCCTAGGGGTTGGTGAGGAGAGAATGGGATTCTGATATGTGTGCCTTTAAAAGATCTGAGAGCCTCTAATGATCAGGGAACTGCTGACTAACGTCATTTCCATCTGATGTTAGGATCCTCCTTTTGTGTGTGGGAGGGCCTGGGGGTAGAGAAGAAAACAGGTGAGTACTGTGGGAAAGTAGAGCATTATGAGATATGAGCCTCTATCGATAAAAGTAGACGCAAACAGAATGAGCATTTACTGAAATTGTTTTCTAATAAGAGTGATTTAAAAACTAAGGCTATCAGTTCAAAGACGAAAAAATGCTAAAGAAGGAAACTGATCTTCAGACCTCTCACTTTATTCTGATGCTATAGACTCTTTAGAATATCTTAAATAACGACTCCACTAATTTGGATAATTTTTTCCCCACAAGAGTTAACAAAGATAAATAATTTACCTAAATATTTGGGATCAAAATCTAAGTGCTTTCCCTTAGGTTTTCAAGTTTCTAGAACTTTAATAAGTTAATGAGAAAACTTCATTTAGTAAGGCAATAAATTAATTATGTTTGGAAAACATCAGGTTTCATGGGCTTCAACTAGTATTAAAACTCTACAAAGTACTTTGATTTTTAAAAATTTTACATTTTGATTTTCATTTACTCATTCAACAAAATTTTTTGAGTACTAATACTATGGTATTAGTACATAGTACGAATACTATGGTATACCATAGTATTCATTAATATGAAGATGAGACCCCCATATAAGCAAAGGTGGAAGGGTTGGGGAGCAGTTGGTGTGGGAGAGAGAAAAACTAACATTTTGATGAGCACTTAGTGCCAGTCTCATTTACATACTGTATTCTATTTAACACAACAATCTTATGACCTAATTTGATCACTGAGAACAGAAACTAACACACTTCCTAAACCTATGTTAAACAGTCCTGGAAATGGACATACCTTCCCATCCCCATGTTAGTCAGTGCTGAAAAGAAGCAAAAATGACCTAACTACTCGCTCCAGGAAAATAAGAGCATGAGACAACTAAAATAGGTTCATTCTAAGATTAACAACATGCTTGTCCCACTGGGCCCACCAATTCAAAGCTATTATGTCATCACTTCTGCCCAATCTCAACTAGTTCTCCACCTTAAAAAATTTGCAACCTAACTCTAAATCCTATAAATATCCTCCCTGGACCGCTCTCTTCTGAGATGTTCCTATGTCTGTCAAGGTGATGTTCACCCTTACCATAGTAAATTCAATACACTTAGATTTGTTTGGTCAATAGTTGTGTGTTTCTTCTGGTGGTCTTTTGGGAAGTCACAGTCAATATCACTGTTCTTTGATGAAGACATTTGCTCAAACTCATGCAGCTACTATGAACTACATTCTTGAAGAACCAGGTGATAAACACAGCTGTGACTGACTCTGAAGTACATATTTTATCCACAGATGTATACATTTAGCCATAAGTGCTAGATGAGATAAACGACACACAGAATTTTACTGTAGATTCTCAGATGTTTACAAGCAAGCAACTTTAAAAGAGAAGGCAGCATTAAATATGGCAATCCATAAATGCAAGGGAAATTCAAGTCCTTAAATCAAGTCAAAATGTACTTACTGCCATCTGCTCTTCACAGTGACATGGCAATAGATGCATGAATAAGTGACTCACAGACCTTAAAAGAATTGCCTAAATGAGTCCAATAAACAGAAGCAAACAAACAAGAACTGAAATCTAACTATTGATTGGTAACAATAATTAAAGCTCAGAATTTTGCACATGATCCTAAGAAAATGACATAAGCCCTCCTCTGTCAGTGTTCCATGTGCTCATAATCTTAGACTTTTTGAGGCCTAAGTTCTTGAATGAGTATTGGAAATATAAAACATCAAATAAAAAGGCAAAAGTATTTAAGTTTCAAATGCATTGAAGACACCGTGTAGACTTCATAATGGAATATGGTGAGCCAACAAGTAAGAGCCAACTAAGAAGACTGATTTCTGATTTGAGAAGACTCAAATCAACAGAATCAGAAATCAAAAATGAGAAGTAACAACCGACACGGCAGAAATACAAAGGATCATGAGAGATCACTACAAGCAACTCTATGCCAATAAAATGGACAACCTGGAAGAAATGCACAAATTCTAAGAAATGCACAACCTGCCAAGACTGAATCAGGAAGAAATAGAAAATATAAAGAGACCAATCACAAGTACTGAAATTGAGACTGTGATTAAAAATCTTCCAAAAAACAAAAGCCCAGGACAAGATGTCTTCACAGGCGAATTCTATTAAACATTCAGAGAAGAGCTAACACATATCCTTCTAAAACTCTTCCAAAATATAGCAGAGGGAGGAACACTCCTAACCTCATTCTACAAGACCACCATCACCCTGATACCAAAACCAGACAAAGATGTCACAAAGAAAGAAAACTACAGGCCAATATCACTGATGAACATAGATGCAAAAATCCTCAACAAAATACTAGCAAACAGAATCCAACAGCACATTAAAAGGATCATACACCATGATCAATTGGTTTTACCCCAGGTATGCAAGGATTCTTCAATATATGCAAATCAATCAATGTGATACACCATATTAACAAATTGAAGGAGAAAAACCATATAATCATCTCAATAGATACAGAAAAAACTTTTGACAAAATTCATCACCAATTTATGATAAAAACCCTCCAGAAAGTAGGCCTAGAGGGAACTTTCCTCAACATAATAAAGGTCATATATGACAAACACACAGCCAACGTCGTACTCAATGGTGAAAAACTGAAACCATTTCCACTAAGATCAGGAACAAGACAAGGCTGCCCACTCTCACCACAATTATTCAGCATAGTTTGGGAAGTTTTAGCCACAGCAATCAGAGAAGAAAAAGAAATAAAAGGAATCCAAATCAGAGAAGAAGAAGTAAAGCTGTCACTGTTTGCAGATGACATAATACTATACATAGAGAATCCTAAAGACTCTACCAGAAAACTACTAGAGCTAATCAATGAATTTGGTAAAGCGGCAGGATACAAAATTAATGCACAGAAATCTCTTGCATTACTATACACTAATGATGAAAAATCTGAGAAAAAAATTAAGGAAACACTCCCTTTTACCACTGCAACAAAAAGAATAAAGTACCTGGGAAAAAACTTACCTGAGGAGCCAAAAGACCTGTATGCAGAAAACTATAAGACACTGGTGAAAGAAATTAAAGATGATACAAACAGATGGAGAGATATACAATGTTCTTGGATTGGAAGAATCAACATTGGAAAATGACCATACTACCTAAAGCAATCTACAGATTCAATGCAATCCCTATCAAATTACCAATGGCATTTTTCACAGAACTAGAAGAAAAAATTTTACAATTTGTATGGAACCACAAAAGACCCCAATAGCCAAGCAATCTTGAGAAAGAAAACTGGAGTTGGAGGAATCAGGCTCCCTGACTTCAGACTATACTACAAAGCTACAGTAATCAAGACAGTATGGTACTGGCACAAAAACAGAAATATAGATCAATGGAACAGGATAGAAAGCCCAGAGATAAACCCACGCACATATGGTCACCTTATTTTTGATAAAGGAGGCAAGAATATACAATGGAGAAAAGACAGCCTCTTCAATAAGTGGTGCTGGGAAAACTGGACAGCTACATGTAAAAGAATGAAATTAGAACACTCCTAACACTGTACACAAAAATAAACTCAAAATGGATAAAGACGTAAATGTAAGGCCAGACACTATAAAACTCTTAGAGGAAAACCTAGACAGAACACTCTATGACATACATCAAAGCAAGATCCTTTTTGACCCACCTCCTAGAGACATGGAAATAAAAACAAAAATAAACAAATGGGACCTAATGAAACTTAAAAGTTTTTGCACAGCAAAGGAAACCATAAACAAGAGGAAAAGATAGCCCTCAGAATGGGAGAAAATATTTGTAAATGAAGCAACTGACAAGGGATTAATCTCCAAAACGTACAAGCAGCACATGCAGCTCAATATCAAAAAAACAAACAACCCAATCCAAAAATGGACAGAAGACCTTAATAGACATTTCTCCAAAGAAGATATACAGATTGCCAACAAACACATGAAAGGATGCTCAACATCACTAATCATTAGAGAAATGCAAATTGAAACTACAATGAGGTATCACCTCACACAGGTCAGAATGGCCATCCTCAAAAAGTCTACAAACAATAAATGCTCGAGAGGGTGTGGAGAAAAGGGAACCCTCTTGTACTGTTGGTGAGAATGTAAATTGATACAGTCACTATGGAGGTTCCTTAAAAAACTAAAGATAGAACTACCATACGACCCAGCAATCCCACTACTGGGCATATACCCTGAGAAAACCATAATTCAAAAAGAGTCATGTACCACAATGTTCATTGCAGCTCTGTTTACAATAGCCAGGACATGGAAGCAACCTAAATGTCTATTGACAAATGAATGGATAAAGAAGATGTGGCACATATATACAATGGAATATTGCTCAGCCATAAAAAGAAACGAAATTGAGTTATTTGTCATGAGGTGGATGGACCTAGAGACTGTCATACAGAGTGAGGTAAGTCAGAAAGAGAAAAATAAATACTATATGCTAACACATATATATGGAATCTAGAAAAGTAAGGTTATGAAGAACCTAGGGGCCAGAGAGGAATAAATACGCAGAGGTAGAGAATGGACTTGAGGACTTGGGGAGTGGGAAGGGTAAGCTGGGACGAAGTGAGAGAGTGGTGTGGGCTTATATATATTAGCAAATGTAAAATAGATAGCTAGTGGGAAGCAGCTGCATAGCACAGGGAGATCAGTTCAGTGCTTTGTGACCACCTAGAGGGGTGGGGTAGGGAGGGTTGGAGGGAGACACAAGAGGGAGGAGCTATGGGGATATATGTGTATGTATAGCTGATTCACTTTGTTATAAAGCAGAAACTAACACACCACTGTAAAGCAATTATACTCCAATAAAGCTGTTAAAAAAATAAATTAATTTAAAAATAAATAAATAAAAGGAGGTAAAGAAGAGCCCAACATCTTAAAGGCAGAGTCGAATGAAGGAAAACAATGAACCATTTGCCAGAAAATAAAAGATATGTCCTGGATATACTGGCTAAGGGCTCTGAGCTCAGCCAGTGGGATTCTAGGATCAGGATGAAAAGCTGGGGTCAAGCCATGTTGGGTACTGACACTCTGCCATTAAGGGGGGACCAAAGGGACACAGGCTGGGGGATGGGATAAGGAATTTCCACAGCAGGGAAAGTTTCTCTCAACTCCTCATAGGGAGATGCACCATGGAGTCAGTGTTATTAATATTGAAGAATGCAAACTGTACTTTTGATGAATGAGTTAATAACAATAACAACAACAATAGCTAATACTTTTATGTCACTTGTTTTGTACCGGGCAGTGTTCTAAGCATTGTACACATACTAATTCGTTTAAGGTTCATTCTGTGAGTGCCTACGAGGTAGGCACTATTATACTTATTTTATCTATGAGGAAACTGAGGCACAGAGAGTTTAAGTGATTCGTCCAGATCTTACGCTAGTAAATGGCAGATCCAGGATGAATCAGTCAATCAATTAATTAACAGTGAAGCCACTTGTGATGCTCTGTCTTAGCGGACAGACACACATGCTATTTTCTACTCTAATAATGTAGATATATGCTCTACACTCAGCTGTCCACTTTAGCCCCCCGTACTGAGTACTCAGTGTTCCTACGGAATGTAGGCATCTCTCCTTGCTCTGCGGTATTTTGTGATTATTTATCTCTTAGAAGGCACACAGTTTCTTGCATTTTTATCTCCCATTTCATTAGAACAACCTGAGCAGTCCTACTTAAAACTGTGCTCTGAAAATGTCATTAGGTTAGTTGGCTAAAATTGATTTGTTATATTCTATTCATTTTCTGAACTATATTAGCCAACTTGAAGGATTATTTTTATTTTTTATATTTAGTATAAATTTTCTGTCTTGGAACAATCTCAAACTTACAGAAAAGTTGTAAGCAGAATTCAAAGGCCTTTTCTTCCTGAACCATTTGAGAATAAGTTGCCAACCTGATGCCACATCACCCCCCGAATACTGCAGTGTGTATTTCCTACAAACAAGAACAGCCTCCTACAGATCCACAATACAACCATCACAGAAAGTTAACAGACACTACACTCCCATTTAATCTCCAGACCCCAACTGTCCCATTAATGTCCTTTATAGGTATAGTTCACAGTCACGTACTGCATTTAGTTATCCCTTCTCTAGTCTTCTTCAGCCTAGAACAATGCTTCAGTCTTTCCTTGACTTTCATGGCCTTGACACATTTGAAGATTACAGGCCAGTTATTTTACAGAATGTCTCCCAATGTCTGGTGTTTCCTCATGATTAAATTCAGCTGATGCATGCTTGGCAGCAATATTATGAAACAATGCTGTGATCTTCTGATTGCATTCTATCAGCGGTGCAGGATTTTGATTTATTCCTTTACTGAGAAAGTCAGCCTTAATCATTTGATTAAGGTGATGTCTGCCAACTTCTCCACGGTAAATGTACTCTTCTCTTTCTAATAAATAAATAGTTCCTGTAGAGGCACTTTTATTTCAAACTTTATCAAAAGTTTTTATTTAATTAAATCCACTTTTAAAAAATTAAGCAGAAATTCTATTTCCAAGCACTTCAAAGATTATAACAAACACAAATAAAGTATCCTTTTAAAAGTGTCCCAAATTAAATCAAAGGTACATCATCAAAGTAAAACACTTGTGACATTAAGAATTCATTTAGGTTGTAATATTTTCACATTACTTTAAAAAAATCGTTTGTGGGTCTTCCCTGGTGGCACAGTGGTTGAAAATCTGCCTGCTAATGCAGGGGACACGGGTTCGAGCCCTGGTCTGGGAAGATCCCACATGCCGTGGAGCAACTAGGCCCATGAGCCACAACTACTGAGCTTGTGCGTCTGGATCCTGTGCTCCGCAACAAGAGAGGCCACGATAGTGAAAGGCCCGCGCACGCGATGAAGAGTGGCCCCCGCTTGCCACAACTAGAGAAAGCCCTCGCACAGAAACAAAGACCCAACACAGCCAAAAATAAATAAATAAACAAATGTGGGTTTAAAAAAAAAATCGTTTGCAATGTTCTATAGATCATATTTAAACATTGTTTTAAAGACGTGAAATAATTTAGTATTTAAAAATATTTTTACTTTATATTGGAGTATAGTTAACAATGTTGTTTTAGTTTCAGGTGTACAGCAGAGTGATTCAGTTATACACATACGTCTATCTATTCTTTTTCAAATTCTTTTCCCATTTAGGTTATTGCAGAGTATTGAGCAGAGTTCCCTGTGCTGTACAGTAGGTCCTTGTTGGTTATCTATTTTAAATCTTAAATTTTAAATCTAGCAGTGCACACATGTCAATTCCAAACTCCCAATCCGTCCCTCCCACCCACTCTTCCCCCCGGTAACTGTAAGTTCATTCTCTAAGTCTGTGAGTCTGTTTCTGTTTTGTAAATAAGTTTGTATCATTCTTTTAGATTCCCCATATAAGCAACATCATATGATATTTGTCTTTGTCTGACTCACTTCACTTAGTATGATAATCTCCAGGTCCATCCATGTTGCTGTAAATGGCATTATTTTGTTCTTTTTAATGGCTGAGTAATATTCCACTGTATATATGTACCACATCTTCTTTAACCATTCATCTGTCGATGGACATTTGCAAATATCCCATTCTTCATCAGACTTTCCATGTAGGAATTTACATTAGCATGGACTCATGACGTCCTCTTATATTCAAGGGGTTACCACCACTTAGATAACAGAGGTCATTATCTTTCTGGTGCTCAAATTAATCAGTGGGATCTCCTTTCAGCTGGCTTCTGTGTCCTTTGGACATGGTCCTATCATTCCCAGAATACTTGTACTCTCTGGCTCAATAAGATGTCCCAAAAGTTTTGACAGAGTCCTGAAATCAGTCATCTCCAAGAAGCTCTGATTCTTTTGAGTAGAACAGGATACTTAGAAACCTGGGTGAAAAAGGTGTTCATTGCTATTGGGGAGGGAGGGAGCAGGTGCTACTGCAAGGCGATGGCACACACACACACCTTCACATCTATATTTAATTCTATATTTATTTAATTAATTTAATTTATTATATGTATTGAAATCCATGAGTTCACAAATATACAACCACAGTGTTCTTTCTAGTTTTCTCCCTTTCCATTAAACAATGAAAATTCTGACTCCTATTTTTTCTGGGCATCTTTACTTTCTTGATCAATCCCCCTGTTTTTAATCCATCTCCCATTAGCATTGCCACATCTCCCCTGCCTAACGCCCTCTTTATTCTGTTCAGGCTCTGGAACCTCTTGCCAGGCTGCCCTACGCTGGCACCCTTCTCACACCGCTTGGCTCCAACATTCCCCTCTGGGATGCCCTCCACGTGAATGCCCTCCTCACCCAGATCAGCTGTAAAACCCACACCGTGCTGCCCCCAAACATAAAGGGCCCCCTCCCACTGGGGCTCTTCACTCCTCACACTGGATGGGAATGGGATCAAGTCCAGTTGGATGCACTTCGCTGCTGCGTGGGCTTTGGTTCTACCCTCCCACCCCTGCCCCAGGCCAGGCCCACTTTGCTCTGCATCTCATGACTTTACATCCCAACTCTTCAGAGAGCAGAAGGGAAACAAATTGATACATTTTCTAATGCTATTTAAATACATGGAAGTTGTTCAGAAGAAAAGGAAATCACTGGAGATGTTGGTTTAAAACTGCTTGAAAAAAGATATTCAACAATTCAAAGCAAGATTTGTGTTTTTTTAAAAATGAAAACAGTTATAACCATGAAGAAAATGTTTATTTCCCATGAAGATCTTATGTCAACCAATAAACAAAAATGTATTCATCATATATGACTTTGTAGAACTTTCCCTAATATTTGCATGGCCCCTGGCAAGAGTACTAATGGAGACTCACATACCAATAGAGAAAATACTTGAAAGTTATACAACACGTGAATAAGCTTTCAACTAAAATATGTTCTATCCTCTTACCTTGACAAATTACCTTTCATAACAACAAAAAAATTTTAATAACTAAAACTATGTTTTCATATGACCAAAAGTCAGCTAAATATCAAAAACAACTGAAGTTAATTACTACTGGATGTGTCTGGGTATTGTTCTTTTGATGAGCCAGTGATTACCAATGAAACAGAACAAAGGCATACACAATTCATTAATTATATTTTTTGTATGAAATTTACTTTTCTAGTTTTCATGCTAGCAAAATCACTAATTACGTGGTCATAATCAAGATTTTCACATAATTTGCTTTTACTCTAAGTTATCCCAAATTAGATGACCTTTCTTGAACAACAGAAGTTCTTATATAAGTTTTGGATTTTTTTTGTTTGTTTGTTTTTTACTAATTTCAATTTAGAGAAACTTTGCTGAGGTAACAGCACCTGAAGTAAAATCTCTAAAGCAGGGCTTCCCTGGTGGCGCGGTGGTTGAGAGTCCGCCTGCCGTTGAAGGGGACGCGGGTTTGAGCCCCGGTCCGCAAAGATCCCACCTGCTGCGGAGCGGCTGGGCCCGTGAGCCATGGCCGCTGAGCCTGCGCGTCCGGAGCCTGTGCTCCGCAACGGGAGAGGCCACAGCAGTGAGAGGCCCGCGTACCGCAAAAAAAAAAAAAAAAATCTCTAGAGATTTTAGATTCAGAAACAAATCATGAACTTTATGTATCATGTTCAAACATGATAAATTTGTTAACATAAATATAAATAAAATATAAATAAACTTATTGTAATAAATGTATAATTACAAATTATTGTAATTGTTAAATATTACAAAGTACTTTAATTTCATCACATAAATTATTATCATATAAAAATATTTTACCATCTCTTAAATCAATATTTATATCCAAGCTTTTATGTAAAGGATCAGTATCACACTTCACCCATGTTATATCTAGACCTACATATATATCAATCTAAGAGTAACGTGAATCATTTAATATTACAAAATGTTTCTCAGGTGCCATGTTCAATTGTTGTGAGCAAGAAAGTGGATGCTGAGTAATATTCCATTGTATATATGTACCACACCTTCTTTATCCATTCCTCTGTTGATGGACATTTAGGTTGCTTCCATGACCTGGCTATTGTAAACAGTGCTGCAATGAACACTGTGGTGCATGTATCTTTTTGAATTATGGTTTCCTCACGGTATATGCCCAATAGTGGGATTGCTGGGTCATGGGGTAGTTCTATTTTTCGTTTCTTAAGGAACCTCCATACTGTTCTCCATAGTAGCTGTATCAATTTACTGTCAAAAAGGAAATTGTGCCATTTGCAGAGACGTGGATGGACCTAGAGACTGTCATACAGAGTGAAATAAGTCAGAAAGAGAAAAACAAATATTGTATAATACCGCTATATTACTATTCCTATAATCTGAGAGTTAATTTGTTATCTTTTTCTTACTTAGGAAATTTTACTGCTCAAATCCTTCCCTCAGAAATGCTGTTTGATTCTGATATTGGCAGTGGCACAACCTGTCACCTTCACTGCACTCAGATATGGTCAACTTTTATTCTGAGGACATTGAGCAGGTTAGTCTTGAGGGAGGCTGTTTAGGATTACAGGTTCTGCTCTGCCACAGCTCAACAAATCACAAGTGACATACTGCCCATGGGTTACTTAACACATTTAATTTTGTGTGTATGATAAATGGAGCCCTCTGAGGCATATGGTCCAAGGCAAAGTCCCCTTTGTTGGAGTCTAAGGACAGTAATGCTATACTGCCTACAGTACCTTAAGTGCTGTGTAAAATAAAAGATGAAATTATAAGACATGGCATGTTTCTTCATAAGAGTGTGAAATCTAACTGTGGAGGGGGAGAGTACTAGGATCCATAAGTGAACAAACATAGTAAGACAGAAGTTGCCCAAATGTCCAGAAAGATGACGCACTTTGTACCTATACACCTGCAGTATCCTCATGAGTCCCAGGCTACCTGAAGGGCAAGGACTGTCACAATAGTCATGGAGCTTTGTGGAACACCTGGTACAAAATCAATACACAAGAAACGCTGAGGATGAAAGAAAGGAGCATACAGCTCCTGAAATAATTAGATCAATTTTCTGATGCCTTAAAAATAAGTCCTTCTCACCCCAATTTTTCCTCCACTTCTCTTTCTCTCATCTGCCCTCTTAATTCATCTTGTCCCCCACAAAGGCATATTCTTAGAAGTTAAATTTATCGGCTCTCACGTTTGACTCCAATGCATATTTGATATTTCCCCCCATTTGATGTTCTTTTAATTAATATTTACCATGAGCATGTTGTATATACTTGTATACATATTAAACTATTTCACTGACATTAGGGAATTTTTTCCTCTGCATCCTGTGTGATTTCTATTTGTGATTTCATTTCTGTTCATGAAGTTTCTGACAAGGAAGTGAGTCATAGTAATCTTTAACTTTGTTAAACATTTTTATAACAAAGTAACATTCTTGCGATGACTTTGTAGACTCATTGAAAACGGGAAGTGTTAATCATGCCTGGTATCGATGAGAAAAGCAATAGCTAATGTGAAATGAAACCAAATCGTTGTTCATCTGTTTTGGAACAAAGAGCTATATGTGCACAAACACTCATATAACCACTTGCGGCTACGCTCTAATTCGCTCTCTTAAATGCTTGATATTTGACCCTATCTTGGTTTAGCTCTGCTTGCTTTAATTATGATCAAAAGCTGAGAGTCAAGAAATAATCCAGATATTTGTCAAGCACCCACAAAATTCATGGTACCATTTGAGGTCCTCGGAACATGGCATACAGAAAGGGCAGTCCTTTTCTTAAAGACTTTATAATCTAGGAAGAAAGGAAATAAAAATATACAATTATAGTAACTACAAAATGAATAGGTCAAAGATTGCATTTGCAAGTTAGAGAATGGGCTGAATAAATTCAAGTCTTATCTAAACCTGGGTTTGCACAAAAGTATACACAGAGGAAAAGAAAGAAGCCAACTAAGAGCATGATATACTCAATTTAATTTTCTTAACTTAAGGTACAACTTACAGTGAAATGCATAGGTCTTACGTGTACAGTTCAATGAGTTTTAACAAATGTACACACCATGTAACAAAATAACAATTATGATGTATAATATTTCCATCACCCCAGATAACACTGTAGAATCTATATAGTGATATCCCCTCTTTCATTCCTGATTTTAGAAATTTGTGTTTTCCCCTTTTCTTTTGGTCAATTTTATTACTTCTTTCAAAAAACTAACTTGCAACTGTTAATTATTCTCTATTGCTGGTACTTTTTCTATTTTAGTGATTTCTATTCTTTATTATATTTTTTTCTTGTACTTTATTTGGTTTTAATTTGCTCCTGATTTTCTAGCTTCCTAAGGTAGAAACTGAGATCATTGACTTGAGAACTTTGCCATTTTCTAGCAAAAGCATTAAAAATATAAATTACCCTCTAAACATTTTTCATAACTTTAATGTTTTATTTTTATTATCATCCAGTTTGAAATATTTTCTAGTTCCCTCTATGATTTTTTTATGGTTTAGAGAAAAAATGTGTTAACTTCCAAATATCTGGAGTTTCTTTAGGTATTTTATATGTAATTTTTAATTTAATTCCATCATATTCTGACAATATACTCTGTAAGATTTCAACCTTTTGAAATATACTGAGAATTATTTTATGACCCAGCATATGGTCCAGCTTAGCAACCATTCCATATTCACTTTGAAAGAATTCATATTCTGCAGTTGTTGGGTGAAATAGTCTATAAATTTTAAACAAGTCAAGTTGGTTGACCTGTCTTCTACATCCTTATAGATTCTTGTCTGCTTGTTTTATCCACTTAATTACCGAGAGAGGGATGTTAAAAATCGTGGGGACTTTCCTGGCAGTCCAGTGGTTAAGACTCCGCACTTCCAATGTAGGGGGCATGGGTTTGACTCCTGGTTGGGGAACTAAGATCCCACGTGCTGTGTGGTGTGGCCAAAAAAAATGTGGGTTCATTTATTTCTCCCTTTTGTTCTGCCAGTTTTGCTTCTCATATTTTGAAGTTCTGTTATTAGGTTTATAGATACTTAGGATTGTTATGTCTTACTAATGAATTAATCCTTTTATCATTATAAAACGTTCCTCCTTTACCATATGATCCAGCGATCCCACTCCTGGGCATATATCCAGAAAAGAAGAAAACTCTAATTCAAAAAGATATATGTACCCCAATGTTCATAGCAGCACTATTTACAATAGCCAAGACATAGAAGAAACCTAAGCGTCCATTAACAGATGTGGATAAAGAAGATGTGGTATATATATATATATATATATGTATATATATATATATATATATATATATAAAGGAATATTACTCAGCCATAAAAAAGAATGAAATAATGCCATTTGCAGAAACATGGATGGACCTAGAGACTATCATACTTAGTGAAATGAGTCAGACAGAAAAAGACAAATATCATATGATATCACTTATATGTGTTATCTAAAAAAATGATACAAATGAAATTTCTGTTTATAAAACAGAAATAGACTCACAGACATAAAAAACAAAGGGGAAGGGGGAGGAGAGACAAATTAGGAGCTTGGGATTAACATACACACTTCTATATATAAAATAGATAAATGACAAGGATTTATTGTACAGCACTGGGAACTATATTCAATATCTTGCATTATAATAACCTATAATGGAAAAGAATCTGAAAAAGTTATATATATAAAACTGAATCACTTTGTTGTACATCAAAAACTAATACAACATTGTAAATGAACTATACTTCAATTTTAAAAAAGGTTCCTCTTTATCTATGGTGATACTTCTTTAAGTCTACTTTGATATCAATACAATCACGACTCTTTTCTTATGCTTATTACTTCATGGTGTATTTTTTCTCATCCTTTTACTTTGAACTTATCTGTGTATTTATATTCAAAGTACATTCTCTTGTAGACAGTTGAGTCTTTTTTTAATCCATTGTGACAATCTTTTCCTTTTAATTGAAGTATTTAATCCAATTACAGTGAATCTAATCATTGATATAAGAGCTGGAATTGAGTTTACCATCTTGCTTTTAGTTTTCTGTGTGCCACATCTATTATTTCATGACTTCATCCTTTCCCTTTTGGCTTACTCAAATATTTCCAATATTACATTTCAATTCCTCCTTTGATTTTGTTTGTTTGTTTTTGAGTTATTTTCAGTGGCTGTTCTAGGAATTACATTGTACACTTTTAACTTACTATGGCCTAGTTAAGGTTAATATTATACAATGTAAGAAGAGTATACAGTATGATTCCTTTCCTATCCCTCCATATTTTGTGCCATTTTGTGATGTATTTTATTTCTATATAAATCCCAGTATGCAATGTTACAATTTTTGCTTTAAATAATATTCTTTTTAAAATACAATAAGCATTCTAGTGTGTGTAATTGGAATCCCAGAAGGAAAGAGGACAGTGAATGAAGCAGAAAATACATTTGAAGGAATAATGGCTAAAATGTCCTCAAATTTTGTGAAAAAAAGATGTATTTAGACACATATTTATCCAAGAAGCTTAGTGAACCCCAAGCTAGACAAATTCAAAACACACACACACACACACACACACGCACATACCCCAAGCTGGAGAAAAAGAGATACATTACATACAGGGGAACAATGATAAGAAACATCAAATCAACTAAATTGTCACTAGAAACGGTGGAGGCCAGAAGTCAGTGAACAGATTTTTAAAGTGCTGGAAAAAAAACAAGAAAATGCTGTCAGAAGAGAATTCTAAATGCAGTAAAACTACTTTTCAAAAATAAGAGAGAAAGTCTGGTTTCCCATATTTGTGGGGTGACGTGTTCAAGCAAATCCTTCCACATATCATAATTATGAAATCTGGATGAAATATTTTTTAAAATCCATTATTTAAAGGCTTTCAGAAGAAACCAGATGAGAATTTATGCTTGAAAATCCACAAGTGAAATGAGTAAAAATATGAGTTTCTGGTGTTTTTGTCTTAAAATATTCCCCTAAATTCCATATTTCCAGAAGCAGAAAACTGAAGCCTTAGTCATTCAATGTGACAGAGGACAGAGTTCAAGGATGAAAGAATAGCTAGAAGTTTAGAAACAATTCTAGAAGTGCAAAAGTGTCAAAATATGAACATAAATCTGCCCATATTACTGGCCAATGACTAAATTATGAGTGCCTGGGAGATACCAATGGGACAATAACTGTTTTAGCTCAGTCAAGTTAACTGCCTATTAAAATAAAAACCCAACAATCCTTAGAAAACTATGAGTATCCAGCATGGCTACAATGTATTATCTACAATCTTCGGTTTTCAACCAAACATTATTAGCTGTACAAAAAAACAGGAAAGCATGACCCACTCAGGAGGAAAAGAAGTCAATAGGCAATGATCCCAAGTGGGCCCAGATTTTATATATAGAAATCAAAGATATCAAAGCAAATTTTGTAAAGAATTAAATTGTGTTCAGAGGACCTTCAAGATGGCGGAGGAGTAAGAAGTGGAGATCACCTTCCTCTCCACAAATACATCAAAAATACATCTACATGTGGAACAACTCCTACAGAACACCTACTGAACGCTGGCAGAAGACCTCAGACTTCCCAAAAGGCAAGAAACTCCTCACGAACCTGGGTAGGACAAAAGAAAAAAGAGTTAACAGAGACAAAAGAATAGGGACGGGACCTGCACCTCTGGGAGGGAGCTGTGAAGGAGGAAAGGTTTCCACACACTAGGAAGC